>NC_080379.1:2638617-3957926 GCF_014773155.1 Arachis stenosperma | reverse complement strand
TTTATTGGATAATTGAAGCGAAAACACTAATGGGCCAATAATGGGCCTTTAAATGAAAGTAACAAAGTCTACTACCAAACCCAACGATGACCCAAAAAGAAAAGGTCAACTCTCAAACACCATCAGAATTTTTATATTTTGTATTTTTGTTGTTCACTTGTTCAGTTGTTCATTCATTCATGGTGAATGTTACGATACTCCCTTAATATTTGGAATTTTGAAATTCTATTATACTATTAATATTATAATGTGTGTAGGCACAGTATTTTAAGAGATATTCTATTAATAGAGTTTTTATTGTATATTAATAATATCATTAAATAATTAATATCAAAAAATTATATTTTTTAAAAAAATTAATACTTAAAAAATTAACATTAACTTAAAATTATACTTTTAAATAAAAATTATAAAATAATCATAAAATATTAATCTTTCATCTTTACTTATTAACGTTTTTTATTTTAGTATTTTATTAATGTTAATTTTTTTACTGAAATAAAATAAAAAAATTTATTGTTTTTCATAACATTTTTTTTATTTTTATCTTTTAAAATTTATTTTGTTTTAGAATTTTATAAATTCATTGCAATACGATCTAAATCGTACTGATATATTTTTATTTAATCTAATTTTATTCACATAATTTAAAATTTTAAATTATAAAATTTTTAAATTAAAATTTAAATAAATATAATTTAATTAATAACTTAATTTAATTTGATAAAAATACACGTATTCGTATTATTATATTTGTATGATTAATTATATTTATTTGATTTTAAAAAAGTAACTATTTGTTTCTATTTTAGTGTTTTAAATTAAAATTCAATATTTTACTTTCTAACTCATTTAAGTAGTCTAATTTGATTTTAAAAGAACATCTTAATATTTAAACTTAATACTAAATAATATATTTGGTTCTATTAATTAAATTTAAATTCACATTTCTGTGTCTTAGTTATCCAAGAAAAAAAATTCAAATTCAAAATTTTTTTAATTTAATAAAACAACTTTAATTATTTAAAGAGTAAAGAATTATTTTTGTCCTCAACATTTTGGATAAGTCTCAAAATTATCCCTAACATTTAAATTGTCCTATTTAAATTCCTAATGTTTTAAAATTGGCTCAACGTTATCCTGCTATTGGCAATCTGTTAACAGAATTGACGACGAGAAAAAATTGAAACATTTTTAAAACATTAGGGACGTAAATATGACGAAAATATTGGGAACAAAAATAATACATAGAAATAAATTTTAATTTTATCTTTCAATAATATCAATTTTTTACGGTACATAGTTATTCAATTATTTTTTAATCACATCTAAGTAAATTACACTTAATCACATTACTTTCATTCTAAATAAATTTATTTTTTTATAATTTTACACTTAAAGTTATAAGTTAATATAAAAATAAAAAAATTTATTTAGAATGAAAGTAGTGTAATTAAATGTAATTTACTTAAATGTGATTAAAAAATAATTGAATAACTATGTACCGAAAAAATTGATATTATTGAAAGATAAAATTAAAATTTATTTTTATGTATCGTTTTTGTCTCCAACGTTTTCGTTCTATTTAAGTTCCTAACGTTTCAAAATCATCTCAATTTTGTCCCGCCGTCAATTCTGTTAACAGATCCCTAACGACAGGACAACATTGAGCCAATTTTGAAACGTTAGGGACTTAAATAGGACGATTGAAACATTAGAGACAACTTTAGAACATAAACGATACTTTACTCTAAAATTTATTTTAAACATGATATTTTAACTTTTTAATATTAAATTCAAATTTTTAAATTTAAATATATTTAAACAAAATTAATATTAAAAATATTTTTGTCTTTTTAATTAAATTTTAAATGGATATTTTAAAAGTTTAAACTAAATTTTCAACAGGATAATTTTATCTTTTTTACATTCAAACATAATTTCTTTTTATTTTCTAAAAATCAAACAACTCTAATCTTGCCAATGAATTATAGTTCAAATGGTATAATTTCTCCATAAGAGGTTGCGGGTTTGAGTCTCTCTATCTTTGAAAAAAAAACAACTCTAATCCTAAAAAAATATTTTCCCTTTTTGCAATTAATTAAAACATATTATTTTTTTTAATTCACTATAAAGAAGTATTTTGTCTTTTTAAAGTTTTTAATTTTTTTTTGTTAGAAAGTTTTTAATTTTTATTTCTATTATAATGTTGTAATGATTCAATAGCAATTTAAAAAAAAAAAAAAACGTAAAACAAGTCTAAGCAAAAACCAAAAAATAACATTAATCCAAACATTATTTAAATGGTTACAAAAAAAAAAAAAACATTATTTACGATAACTTATTCCTAACTTTTTAAGAGGAGTTTTAATACTCCAAACAACTGAGGAGCACTAAATCACGTCCCTTCATTCATGCACTTGAACTCAAAATCAATCTTAAAATTAAGTAAGTAAACGAAACCTCAAATGATATAGTCTCTTCATTTTTATTTAAAAGTCTCATATTCAAGTTTCATTCTTAATTTCAAAAAAAAAATAGTCATATTGATATACAACACAAAATAGAACGTGCCTCTAACCTCTAATTCCAAGAAGCTACCAAAAAGAAGCATTCAAGTTCAACTCACGAATTTCCAAATATGCGTGGGGATTACTTCCAATTTTCTTTTCTTTCATATAGCAAAACGAGTAATAAGTTTTCTTTCTTTATTAACAATGGGGTTTAAATCCAAAAAAAAAAAAAAACACTAAAAACATCAGTTTTTAAAAATAAAATGCCAATAGAATCAGTATGAAAAACATGTTAGTTAGGTAGTTATATCACCTTATATTATATAAACATGTTAATATGTTATATTTGTTTTGGGTTTGAATGGTTCCAAGCCGTCATTGTTGTCCATTTCAGCATTCTTTCCTAGCAACTTTCCAAACGCGTTTCGTTTTATTTTCCAAATTAACATATCCATCCTTGTGTTTCACTGTTTTCAGTTTTCACTCATGTCTCCTTCATATCACAACCTTTGACTTTGTCTCCTCACTACTTCCCTCTTCACTTGACATACTTTCTTCCTTCTTTCTTATTATGGTCTGTCTTTTGATATTCGTTTTTAACACCCTCAGCTAAGGAATTCCACTAATCTAACTCGAGAAATTCTGTTTATCTGCTTCAACTGGGAGCATGCCTACCACCTGTTTGAGTTTATGATCATTTAGATTCTCATAAACATGGCTTCTCTTCTGAAGAAACTAAGACCTGGGGTCCCTTCAGTGGTTGTTGATGATGGTGGTGGTTGTGATAGCAATTTCGAATTCTCCATTGCCGAGGAGTACAAAGGTCCTCCATTGAGTTACTTCATCCCTGAGGTACCTGCTTTCAAGCTTGACCAAATCCCAGTTGCTCCTATAGCTTCTTCTCCACCTCATCATCAATCCTCATTAGTAGTCCCAGTTATCCAACCTATCAGAAAATCAAGCAATGCTACAACGAAGCTTAAAGATGGTGGTAATGAAGATCATAAACATGGTGTTGTAGGATTGAATCTCATTTCCAAGAATTCAGATACGGCAGAAGAATCTGGATCATGTTCTGCTTCAGTATCTTCTGAGATATTTTCATGTAAAGCAGAGGATGAGGACATGGATGATCCTTCTAGTACTCCAACACATGTGAAACGCAATTCTGCTGTTAAATTTCGTGATCCCGACTCGAATGAAATGGTGGATGATGATTACAATGATGACGAAGTTTTTTCTGGTTCTGAGTATGAAAGTGGAATCAGTACTCCTATTATGAACTACGTGAGGCCAATTCATGCTGTAAGACCTGGGAAAAAAGGCACGTGCTACCGTTGCCTTAGAGGGAACCGGTTCACTCAAAGAGAGGTTTGCATTGTTTGCAGTGCAAAGTATTGCAGAAAGTGTGTGCTGAGAGCAATGGGGTCAATGCCAGAAGGAAGAAAGTGTCTCACTTGCATTGGTCAGAGGATTGATGAGACAAAGAGGAGGAACCTTGGCAATTTTTCGAGGATGCTCAAGTCCTTGCTCTCTGATTGTGAAGTGAAGCAAATCATGAATGATGAGATGTTTTGTGAAGCAAATCAGATTCCAGCAGAGCAAGTTGTTGTGAATGGGGAGCGTCTTGAGAGGGACAAGCTCATGCTGCTGCTGACATGTCGATACCCTCCAAAAGAGTTGAAACCAGGCTTCTATTGGTATGATAAATCAGCAGGACTTTGGGGAAAGGTGAAATATAAACCTCATTTACAACAGTTTTTTCGTTTATCAGTATCAATATACACTAACAAAACAGGTTGGGAACCACATTCTGATATGAAACCTTAAGGCATTAGGTCTGTTAGTCCTCCCAAATATAATATTATTCAGCCAATTCAAAGTTAATGTGTGAATAACATGCTCACACTTGAAATTTAAATTAACCTCTTTTCATGAACTTGCCTCTGATGTTTTCCTCAGATTGGAACTAAAATATATGATTCTTGATTGTGGTTGATTTGTGCAGGAAGGTCAACGGCCATGTCAGATTATAAGCCCTGATATTGATGTTGGGGGTAGCTTGCAGAAAAATGCAAGTCGTGGAAAAACAAGAGTAACTGTAAATGGTCGTGAGATTACTAAAGAAGAGTTATGGATACTAAAGGTTAGTTTGTTAACACAGATGTTGATTCTCTCATTAACCTGTATGCCAAGTCTCTCTAAAGGATTCCTTGAAATTTAATAACATATTAACATGTCATGATTCATGCATCCATTACTGTGCTGGCTTTCTACTAATTGTGGTTTACTTTGATTGATTGCAGCTTGCAGGAGTAAAATGGGATGGACCAACTGATTTCTGGGTGACTGCTGATGGATCATATGTTGAAGTGGGACATAGGAATGTCAAGGGCCGAATATGGGATAAGGTGATTGGTTTTATGCACATGAATATCTTGCATTGTTTAGATTTTCTTGTTTTAGTTAAAAAGCATTGGTGAATAATTTTTGCAAATTCTGTCAACAGTTTGGAGCAAAGGTAGCTTTGGCATTTCTGTCCCTGTCATTTCCACCTAATCTGGTGACTACTCCCAGTGAAGGTGAAGGCAAAGGCGAAGGAGTGAACGGAGGTAGCCAAGACAACAACCATCAGCAGAAAATGCTTCACAAGTTTCTACTTGTTGGTTCTGCCAAGTCAGGAACAAGTACAATATTTAAACAGGTAGGATGTTGCTAGACAATTATTAATGCACAATTTATGATTGTGGGTATTTGTGTAGTGTTAAATTTAGAGTATATCGGTAGTTGATTCTTGTCTGTAAAGTTACTGATATATATTATATTTTGTTAAAGTTTCCTTACTTTTGTTGACTACAATCGAATGACATCTGAATAATTCTGTACATCTTTTTGTTTAAGTTTTGATTTAAAATCTGACCGAGTCTATTATTGTAGGCCAAGCATCTGTATAATGTCCCTTTCTCTGAAAATGAGCGCCAAACTATCAAGTTGGTGATTCAGAGCAACTTGTTTACCTACCTTGGCATGCTGTTAGAGGGGTGTGAATATTTTGAAGAGAGGAGTTTACTGGAGAAAACAAATACAGAACATGTCGACGAATCCACTTCATCTGGTGATTTTTCTCCTAATTTCTTTATCCATTCCTGATAGTTTGTTTAGGATCTTTCATCTTTATGTATTGATATTTTCCATTCTATTTATTGATTGAATGATTCTGTTTGCAGAAGAGAACTCTGGGGAAATTATTGAAACAACTAACTATTCTATTAGCCCAAGATTACAAGGTTTCTCAGATTGGCTAATCAAATATATGGTTTCTGGTAACTTGGATACAATATTTCGAGATATTATTCAAAATTATGGGCCAATGGTAGAGGAGCTGTGGAGTGATCCAGCAATTCAGGCCACATACAACAGGAGACATGAACTAAAATTGCTCCCCAGAAATGCAACTTATTTTCTAGACCGGGTAAGATGATGTTCGTAACTAAAATCTATTGATCACATGTACATTCAGACTTGTACATATAATTGTTTGATCAAACGCTTATCACTGGGTCAAAAGTTATTTCCTTATAGTTTCTAAGAATTGCATCTAACTTAAGGGGCTAACCTATACAAGCTCCACTGGGATGTTAGGTGAAATAAAACCAACAATATGTAATTGAAGTTGAATAATGTGCATAGGAAAAATAGAAGTTTTTCGATTTTTAGTTCAACAAGAGATGACAAAATTCTGATCCTTAAATTATTTGGGTCATCGGTGCATTAAACCAAAAGAAACTTACTTATTCATAATTGTCTAAACATTTCTCGGAAATGCAGGCTGTTGAGATTTCCAAGATAAACTATGAACCTTCTGACATGGACATCATGTACGCTGAGGGGATAACCTTGTCCAACAGCATTACTTCAATGGAATTCTCTTTCCCTGTGTTAAGTGGTGATGAGTCTTTGGATCATGAATATCAGCATGATCCTTCTTTGAGGTAATTAAGCTCTAATATCTCTCGGTTCTACATTTGAGTATGCACTACTTCTGAATTGAACCCAAATCTAATGAACATCAGTGGCAATCTTCTGCATTTGGACAATGCACTAAAGCATATTGTACCCCCATTTTAGAAGCTAGCTAATACTACTCAAATCAAAGATATTCTAATGGATAAAAAACAATTTGGCAAAACATTGAGGTGGCGCCAAATATTACCGATGGATTTACAGACGAGTTATATTATCCATCTACTATTTAGTACCATAATTCTCTTATCGTTTTCCAGCGGATTTACAAGTGTCTTTGGCAGTAACTGAATTCTTACAAACTTTTTATGCTACGCTTTATAGATACGAACTCATCCGAGCAGATCCTACAAGCCTTGGAGCAAAGTGCAGGTTGTTGGACATATTTGAAGACATTGATGTTGTCTTATTCTCTATTGCCTTAACTGATTATGATGAGTACATTGTAGAAAGTAATGGAGTTGTCAGCAACAAAATGTTACTAGCCAAGCAACTCTTTGAAAACATCATTACTTATAGATCCTTCAACAACAAGAAATTCCTTTTACTTCTAACAAAATATGATCTGCTTGAGGAAAAGATTGAAGAGGCAAGTCTAACAAAATGTGAATGGTTCTGTGACTTCAATCCAGTTATCAGCCACAACCAAAAGAAAGGTAGAATTAATGATCATACCAATAGTCCTCCATTAGCTCAACGTGCTTTTCAATACATTGCTATGAAGTTCAAGACATTGTTCAAGTCTCTTACTGAAAGAAAGCTTTTTGTTTCACTTGTTACTGGTTTGGAACCTGATACTATTGATGAAGCTCTCAGATATGCAAGAGAGGTTATGGTGTGGGAAAAATGGGATCCTTCTGCCATAAATAAGTCTGAGATTACTTCAACAACCATTGATGAAGCAACCCTCACTTAATGATTATTTTCTCAAACAAGGGTTGTTTTTGTATAAGTAAAAGATATAGAGCTTAAAAAATTGATGTATGAAGATAGGTTTATGAGATGATTCAGTTTTGACTATAGATTCATGAAGTCACGATCAGAGCTCCTTCATGTTGTTCGTATACAACATTTTGTAACAAAAAATTTGTGTATATGTACACTACAGGAAAATAATGTTATTCTTTTTCCCTTTAATATAAATTCATCTCTGTAAATGGAAGTTAGATTCCTTCTTTATCTTTAGATGGAGTATAAATGTTTTTCTTTTTTTTTTTTTCTTATCTTGACTATAATACAAACCAGTCAATACTCAATAGTCTTCATCAGAAAAGCAATGGTAGCAACTGAGTAACTTATGAATATAGCTTTCTGTTTCTAGTGCTAACTGCTAACCAATGAAATTTTCTTTGGAGAGTTTACAAAATATCCAGATCTGACACAGAGAGAACTTTATCAATAATATCTGCAAGTTCTAAACTTTGATGTTCATAAAAAAAAGTCTAAACCTCTTTTAAGACCAGTAATTCAACATTCACAATAACTAACCAGGAATTAGGTTTAACCAAAGCCACATCCATGTCATCCTAAGAAATTAACAAGAATCCTTTTAGTTATATACTCTTTCTTCTTCTCTATTGATTATAATTGCTCATTTTGGTATATCTATATTAAATATACTGATAAAAAAACATACCAGCAATTTACAAGAAAAGAGAGAATATCCCACTTCCATGACCGCATTTTTTGTGTATAAAATTCAACCTCTAACTTCTGAACTAAATAAAACAAGCATGGACAATAGATATAATATTTCTACATCAGTTAATAACATTTGCCATTACAAATTCTCATGGACTAAGAAAACACATGCATAGAATATATACAAGAACCAAGAAGCTTATAAAAGAAAATCTTCTTGGTCAACAAGATTTGTCTCCATCATAATTCACCAAGGCACAAACCTATCCATAAGCAAACACACAGTTGCCTCAGACATAGTTGAATTCTCCATCTGAACACAAATCTTCTCCTTCTTATGTTGCTCTTTTTCCACCACTTTTGATGAACTTTCTTTTGCTTTTGCTCCTTGTGTTAAGAAGGGACTTCTTGCAAGAACCTTCTCTCTCAGCTTTGTGAACTCCCCAACCCATACATCAACCATAGCAGACATTTTCTTAGATGATAAAACAATAAGAGCCTTTAGCTTTTACTTTTTTGTGCTTTTTGCTTCTGAATGAAGTGTTAAGGTTAAGGCTAGTTTGGTTTATATAGGAAGTAATAAAAGGAGGGTGATGATCAATGTGTCATGCATAATCTATGAGCTTTTTAAGGGCACGTTGAATGTGGTGGCACACAGAAAAGTGACATGAATTAATATAATAAGGGATATGCCAATTTGCTATGTTCAATTGCTCAAATTTTGTTTGGTATATTCTATGATTCTATCTATTGGCTTCTGCTATTACCACTTTTCTTTTAAGCTGTGGTCCATTCTTGTGGGCCATACTTTGATGGTTCTACACATTTTCTATTCATATATAGTGATAGTGAGTATCATATCATACTTTGAATTTTACAAAAATGGACAAGGATAAGATAATCTCAAATACTCTAATCAATGCTTTTTCTTTTTTATCTTCATTGACACGTGTCCTGAATTATGAGGGTGAATGATTAAATTTTCCCGATTGTTGTAAATTGTAAAGATATTTTTTCCCTTCTAAAAGAGACTCATAATTTTAATTTCAATTAGAAATTTAGAATCTCACAACTTCTGATAATATTCACAGGTTATGTTAATTTTTGTTTATATTTTCTTATTCAAGAAGAAAAATGTGAGAATTTTAGATTGGGATATTTAGAATTTATTTAAATCTTTAGAAATGAGTAAGGTAAAACATAATATGCAATAAAAAAAATTAGAGAATATAAGGATATAATCTTTTAAAAATATATTAATATTTTTTTTAAAATTTAATTTACCACACCAATCTATTATAGATTTATAGTGTACAAAATGAGTTAATGGTAATTTTTTTTTTTGTAGAATATAAAAAAAACACTTAATTTACTTTTATATTTGCACCGTCATAAATCATAATAAATTTAATAAATTCCAACTCTTTCATAAATCATAAGTCACACTTTTATATAAAAAAAAAAATCTTTTTAAATATGATATTTTTTTATATATATTTTACACACAAAAAAAACAAAAAAACGGGTCAGTCCGTCTCAATTCGCCCTGCTCCGCTTAGGCTCACTCTATAAACGAAACAGATAGGTCCGCCCGTCAATTAAGATAGGTTTAAAATGTTAGTCCAATCTATTTTATAGTAGATTGGCAGGTCGACAGGTTAATCTGCTTGATTTTTTTTTTAAAATAAAATTCATTAAAATTAACTAAAAAATAATAATTAAAAAATTAAATATAAATAAAAAAAAGTTAAATTATAATATAATTTTTTTATTATTATTTTTTTAATTTTTAACTTCAATAAAATTGATCAAAATAATATTTGTTAATAAAATCATCTTTATTTTAAAAAATAAGTTACATAATTTAAACAAATATACGAAATTGTAAAATAAAATAAATAAAATTAATAATTAAAAAATAAAAAATATTTAAAAATTTTATAATTATTAATTTTATAATAGTAAATACTCGTTTATTTAATAAAAAGAGAAAAAAATCATCAGTCCGAGAAACCGATCTATTCTGCTCCACCAAAATCCGTCAATTTAACAGTGCGAATTTAGCAAATTTTTTTAATTTAACGGATTTTAAATCAACTCAACCCCTTTTTTTAACGGATTTAGCATATTAGTCCGACGGCTGAAGCCGTTTTATCCCCGTAAAAATGTGTTTCCCAATGTCATTGAGGTACAATTTTGTTGGTGTAGTTACGTCAGAAAAGACGTGTTGTCCATTTTGTTTGTTAACAAGCTAACCCAAGAATCCTGAGTTTGATTTTGTGAATGGTGATGACTCAAAAAAATGGACAAACCTCATATAAAGGAAGAGAGAGGGAAATTATTATCTCCTTTATATATAAAAGGAGAGCAGTAGTTGTTCCAATAAGCGACAAGTGCCATACTTCAATGGTTGACACGTATACAATTTTTTTTTTATCTCAAATGTATTTAAATAAGACACCAAACACAAAACCTAATGAGTAAAAGTACAAAATAACCAGCGGTCAACATCTTCTTTCAAATGTGTTTATATATATACACGCATGCCTCCACTTTTATTTGTTCACAAAAAAAAATTTTTCTCGGTGGGAACAAGAGAGAGTATATCATTTCGTTTAACAGAAACAAAAATCTCATTAAGATGGCAGAGTCTTATGACTTCCTGGGTGATATTAATACAAAGAAGCTTTGGTGGAGTTTCAAAGTTTATATCATCAGGATATGGGAACTTCCAAGCAAATTTAATGAGAAAGAAGTGCAAAGCATTGAGATGATCTTGCAAGATAGTAAGGTGAGCATTTTATATATGTAGAGCATTTAAAAAAAAAAATTTACATAGAGTATCTTCTTCATATCATTTTTATATTTTTGTAAAATGCCAGGGAAACAGGATGATTGCTTCAATACCTAAGGCGCTGGTCCAAAAGTGGAGTGGTTTGATTATTCAGTTCCAAATGTACGCCATGAACAATTTTATTGTTGTGAAGAACACCAGAATAGCTCAGACAATCCCAAGCCAGTGGATATTGACATTTTCACATAGGACAACAGTAAATCAGATTCAAGAACCAAGCTTTCCGTTGGAAGCCTTTAGATTCAGAACCATAGTTGAGCTTCTCAACGCTGATAAGATTCTCCAGAGCGATTTGTTTGGTATGTTCCACTCTTAATCTATTTATCTATTTATACAGTTGGAAAGTTCAGAGCACATTTTAATGTTCCTCCTTTTTTTTAAGATGTGATTGTGGAGGTGGTTGGTAAGGAGGACCCAAGAGACTTGGTTACCACAAAGGGAAAAGAGACTAAACGGATGGTAATTGTTTTGGAAGACTTAGAGTATGTACTACATTCATTACCTTTGCTATTCTCTGATTACATTTTTTTGGTGATTTTTTCCATCTGCAAAACACTTGGAACACACTTCTCATCTGATTTGGTATTTCTTTGTAGGCACAACAAGATTGACTGCATTTTGTTTGGAAAGATGGTTGATCAAATACTCCCACACCTTGAGGATGGAACGGTGGAACCTGTGATTGTTCTTCTACAATTCTTCAAGGCTATACGGTGGAATGGTATATCCTGCATGATTGTTTTACATTAATATGTGTTATCAAAATACCTGTTTAAGTATATTTTTGACTAACATATATCATCATGTCAAAATGTAGGAAAAACTTCTCTACAGAGCCACTTTGAAGTGTCAAAGATTCACATAAACTCACAGCTAAAAGAGATTGAGACTTTTAAAAACAGGTTGGTATAGCCATACGTTTGTTACAAGAGTATATATTATTTCTAATAATAAAATACTTAAACAAGAAAATATATATTATGTAAATCTGTTCTAGGTTGCTTAGTGATGCACCAGCAACTACTTCAGTTAGGATTAGCCAGATCTCATCACAAAGCAAATGGTCTACTGTTGATGAACTAACACAAGGTGATATAGCAGTAAAGACTATTGAACAAGTGCTTAACTGTGAAAAGGTAAATACTTTCACTATGTGATGCTACTTTCAAGATTTAGGAAGATAATTTTTTTCATAAACTAATCTTTTCAAGATTTAGGAATATAGTTTTTTTCATAAACTAATCTTTTGTAGGAAGGACCCACTTGGATTACTGGAACCATTGTTGCTATTAATGCTGGTAAAAAAGACTGGTATTACAAATCATGTAGAAACTGTCCAAAGAAAGTGGATACTTCCATTGGGAATAGATATGAGTGTGACAAGTGTGGCCACACCCATGGAAGTGCTGCACTCAGGTGACATTATGGCTATATTTTTACAAACTATTCTCAACATATAAGTGTTAATTCATTATGAATATATAATCAAATTCAAAGTAAATGATGGCTAACTTAAATTATATGTTATTTGTTCCCTTCTTAATGAGGATGAATAACAGATTTAAGGTTGAAGTGATGGTGTATGATGGTACTGGAAGCATCAGTCTACTACTTTGGGATAGAGAAATGGTGCAGTTGTGCGGTAAACGAGCAGAACAAATTAGGGATACTGAGGTACGTCTTGCTAAATTTAAAATAGTTAGTCAAAATAGTATATAACAAATTTGGCTGAGTAAAGTATCTTTGTGCAGGCTGAGGGTGATGATGAGTATCCACCCACTCTCAATAACATAATGGACAGAAAATTACTACTTAAGATAAATGTAAAGTCTGCAAATATAAAACAGTTTGACCAAATTTATACTGTGATGAAAATATGTGATGATGAAGAGATTATTGAAAAGAACACGCAAAGTGTGCTATCAGCTGAACCATCCACTAACACCGTATGTCCAATTATTCTTTATTTGCTAAACTATTTTATATTGCTTTTCATTTGAGATTATGCTTATAATCTACAACCAGGGAATATGGTGGATTTTGTATAGGAAGGTGGGTGTAGCAACTCGGTGCATGTTTCAGCGGATTTTAATCTCAAGAATGATTGTGATCCTGAGTATAATTTGGTATGTGGTGGATTATTCGTTGTTTTTCAAAAATAGCTTATGCTTTCATGATATGTTTGCATAAAAATTATGCATTTGTTGGTATTTATGGTCTTATATATATAGGATGCTATGGAGGAATCTATTTCAAGCCTCAAGTGTAAAACACCACTCAAAAGAACTTCCAACATCTTGAAGTGTGGCTCCCAATTTGTGAATGAGACTGATGAAGATGGCCAGTTATCAACTAACAAATTCAGCAGGAAAGGATGTAAATGACAAAAAATACAAACCGGGGATGAAGAACATTGACTGTTTGAGAAGTATTTTATACTTTAATTATTTTGAATCACTAATTTAATTGGTAGAAAACTTTGAACTCATGGTATGTATTTAGATTTCATTAGTTAGCTACTAAGGCTAGAAAGCTTTGCATATTGTCTATGTTTTGTATTAGTGTTTTGGTATTAAACGTGTTGCCTTGGAATGTCATTGCTGTTAATTATTACATGAACAACTAATTATATAATTGTGATATTTTAACTTATCAAGACAAAGTAGGAATCAACTAGCATATATATTAATAATATTAGACTAGAAAGATAGTAATAATAATAATAATCTGAAGATATACAATGAAATAGCATATATATACCATATGTTATATAGATTTACACAGGTCTAAATATGAATTTGACAAGAAATTTGATAGTGAATGAGCATTATTCACGAACATAGAAGAGATAAAATAATTTTTAAAGAAGTTAAATCAATTTGTATTAGATTAAAATAATATTCGTTGTATCATAAAAGTGTGGGAATGACAATGTTTCAATAGAAAAAATTTTAATATAAGTCTAAATATGAATTTCATTTCCTAACAATAAAAAGGAGTTTCTTTTTGATATATTTTTGTGTAGATAAGCAAAAGTGATAAAAAAGATAAACAAGAGTCTCCAAGACAGTGCAGGAGAGGGTAGAAATATATATTTAAGAGATATTGAATAAATGTGGATCATTATCAAGTCTTTGAAGATACATTTGAATTGTATAATAATTTGAATCCTTGGAGATATAATCGCTGAGTGCAAAAAAAGTGCAACAGAAAAAGCTTATTTTGAAATCTTAAAATTTCAGATTTTTAAAAAAGTTAAAGTTAACAATGTCATTATGAATACAAGACTTTTCTTATTTAGTATAAGTAAAAAGTATTCAATTTGGGAAAGATAAAGGCTGACGCAAGAATGAAGCCTAGGGAGGAGGCTATAGAATTTGTTATACTATAATAGTATTGGAGCAGGGATTACTTGCAAGATACGAGATATATAGATAGATGATTAAAGGTGTATATTTGAGATTGTTTAATATGAAAATACTCGATTAGAGTGCAATAGAAACTGTCAAATGACCAGTTAAAAAAGTAATTTTGTTGTGTCTAATGTGTGAAAGAATGGATCATCTGTCTTTTAAAAAAGAGCATGGTCAAGTTTGGTTATTAATATAGAGCCATTAGGAAAAAGGTATGTCTAGCAAATGTTGAAAGACTCAAAAATGATTCAAATAAATTTGGTCAAAATAAGACTATCCTTTAAAATATGATTTTGACATTTCTTAGCAGCTTATATTATAGGAGACAAACTCTAAAATCAACAGAAGTGTAAAAAGAAAGCTTATATTGAGAATTGGACAGCTCTGAAATAGAAAAGATTGAGCTCTGAAATAGAAAAGATTAAGCTTGACAATGCTATGGTGAAAACACGTTACATTTTTATAAGAGAAAAATAGACTAATTTTAAACAAAATATATATGAGTGAAGGTGCACATTTTGGGTTATACATAAACTTTTTTTGATGCATGATTTATCAATTAGGATCAAGTTGAGAGAATAACACATTAGAGAAGTCTGCACTTATTATCTAAGTTTGCACTTAGAAAACACATTTACAATATAATTCAATGAAACAGGGCTGACCATTTTTTGTTAGCAACCAAGAAAGAAACACAAACAACACGATCAATAAAATCAGAAAAGTAGAAAAAAAACACATGGCATTTTAATCCTATTGCGCTATGTCTCATCCAACGAACTGAATCACATCAATACCAATGACTAATATTTTAAAAGTGTCATGTAATTTAATACATTTCAATAACTGAAAACAAAAACTGCAATGGATGAAATGAATTTGTTTAGGGAATTTTATTTTTTATGATAAATATAGAGAAAATCATTCAAACTCAAACTCAGATTAACTGGGAGATAAATATCCTTCCCTTGAATGTGAGGGAAAGTGAATCCAGCCGTTTGATCAGAGATGAAGGAACCTGTACAGGATTCGAATGAGAACTGAATAATAATAATAATAATAATAATAATAATAATAATAATAATAATAATAATGAATACCATAAACAACCATAGTGATACAACGCTAATTCATGAATAATATTATAGATAAGGTAAAAAGCAAATTCAATCATAAATTTAGTATAATACTTCCAAGCACAACTAAAATTCAAGCCTTAAAATAGTTTAATCTAAGTGCAGATTTGGCCGCTGCAAAATAGTATTGACAATAAAAGTAGAGGCTTGGTCCAAAAAACTTGACAAAAATATAAAAAATAACGAGACAAATTTTACATGTCCTCTGCAGTACCACTGTGTTTTCAAAGCAGACATAATAGTGGTTAATCAGAGATATACATTGCTCCGCCTAAAATTTCAGAATGAATGACATTTTTTCACACGAAAATATTTTCACATCAGTCATAACTAAAATAATTCATGTAACTAGCTATATAGTAACATGACAATCTTAATATCAAATTCTCTCTTTTTTCTATCTCCCATCGTGTCTTTCGTAGATACCCTTTTGGGAGATTTTAAGAGTTTCACTGGATGGTTAAACTCATCAAGTAAAAAGTTATCCAAATTAAAAAAAATATGGCAAATAAGAAAGGTCCTTATTAGAGTATAGAAGAATATCATGCATAAATACTTTGCCTAGATAAAAAGATAGATATTATAGATATAGATATATTAACTTTGTCGGTTCTCTAACATGCAACATAACATGATGCAATACTAGATCAGCAACATTTGCTAGGTCTTCACATATATAAATCAAGAGTTTCACAACACTTGCATTTGATAGATTTTCAAATATCTTGCCAACCAGTGGTTCAATTAGGAAGCTCCAGTCTTGACCCTATTATACATTGGAACTATCAGATCAGAAAACTCATAGTAATTCTAATGGCCTGTATATCGTGGTATATTTATCAAATTATAGAAACTTACGCTTTTAGTTCACTCTGGGACCAGCTTGAGTATTCGGTCCATTTCCAACTTTGATCCTAAAACCAATAAATGGGGCATGTGAACAAAGTGAATGCAGTAACAAGAATATAAAACTCAAATTTAGGCTTTTAGAGGTTTTCGCTTACCTGGCTTTATGATCTTGCTTGGTAAGAGGATCATGAACATGGCGGAAATGCAGAAAAACAAACTTCCAAGCAATTCTAAAAGCGTAAGCGCAACCACCCATTGGAAATATAGTTGTGAAAATCCATGCTTAAATTAGCATTCACCCTTTTATGTACATGTTTTCTTCAGGTAAATCTTTTATGCTTTTTGAATGTTCGGACTGTCATGACCCCCAAAATGCTTTCGGAGAAGTGATGAATAACAGGTGCTTTGCTAATTTGATCCACTCAAGTTGACTCTCGAAATGAAGCAAGATAATAACCCTTTAAGCCCCCAGAAAAAAAGAAAATGTTAACAAGATATGCATGTTAGTAGATGAATAAAAGACAACCATTGAAGTGAGATTAATTAACAAAGAATATTCCAATACAACAAAAACATGATTTTGATTAACAAGGAATCAGATAGTAATAATCGCTAAGACATGATTGGGCTCACCTGGGACCAATTAATCCTGAGATCCATCAAGCAGAGTGGAAGAGTCCATGGTTACATGATCTAATATCATTTTGGTGTTGTATAAGTGGTTTGTTCTTTAGGATCATTTGAGATCTGTTTTCACAATTCATTTGTTATGAATGAATCTGAAAATAATGCCGTTGGTAGATGTAGGATGAGTCATGAGTGGTTGGTGTTGTTGGTGAGTATAATTTAAATTCAGACCTTCTGTTTTTGAAAAACTAACTTTTGATATATTAAAATAGTAAAGTTATCCCCCACTCAACGTAAATATGGAAGCTTGAACTTTTTCCTCTTTAAAAACAAGACCATTAAAAAAGAACACTAAAAACAAGTTTCACAAATCACTTGATGATAAAGAAAGTTTCACAAAGAAGAACACTAAAAAGAAATTTTACAAATTACTTGATGATAAATAACTTACGTTTACTGTTTTTTGCTTTCAGTTGCTGAATTTATAAAGGTTAGATGAGTGAAAAAATACTAAAAGTGTCTCTTTGATGTGGAGACAAGTGTTGAGAGACAATGTGAAAAAATTACACATCACATGGCATGTGGCTCCTTCCAGAGGTCCAACACTAAAAACAAAAGTAATAGAGAAGTTAAATTTGTAAGTAAAATTTGAGTAACAAAATTTACTGATGTAGTCTTAGATTCCATTAAAACATCCCAATGAAATTGTTATAATTATTTAAATATTTATAATTATTTAAATATTGTTAGATTTTAAGACATTGTTGTCAAAATTTATTAAATAGCTAAGTATTTAATTATTTGTTTATTCTTTGTTATTATAATCATACGCGTGAATATTTGATCCAGCACTTAATATTTATTTTATGATTTTATGATATGTATTACTCTATATTTATTTTAATTTGACAAATTGTCATTAATTAGACAACAAGAAAAATTATGCAACTTAACTCTAACAAATAAAATTATAAAAATAAAAAAAATAAAATGATACTAAAATTAATCGACCTTCCATTTACAATAATGCTAATTCTTATTTTTTTCTTTTTTTATATTTTATTTTTCAGGAACAGAAAGGTGTTCAATAATCCTACTTCAATTAATCAAACATAGAATTTATTTTAACAAATTATATCGATATAACAAACGGGTTTATTTTTTAAGACACTACATATATACTTCGTAAATTAACCCTTTAAAAAATTATATTACAAATTTTTTTAAAGGTAAACCATAAAAAAGTACCTTAATAATTTTATCGTTGATAAAAATACGTTTAAATTTTATTATCAACAAAACTTTTTTAAATAACTAAAAAAAACAAAAATTATCAATATTAAATATGTATTTTCAAAATATATTTTAGAGAATCAATATTGATACATTTTTTTACAAACATAACTAAAAAAAGAGATATTTTTATTCCTACGATATTATAATTTTTATATTTATATTTTTTTGGTAATTTCTTTTATTAATATCCAAAAATAAATTTAAAAGATAAAATAAAAATGGAGAGATCAAAATTTTATCCCATTTTATATATGTATATTTTAAAATTATCTAAATATTTTTTATAAAATTTTAAATCAAATATATAAACAATTCGTTAAATACAAAATTATTTATGACTTACAAATAAATAATATCATTTTTACTTATTTTTATTGTATTTTTTAGTTATTTAAGAATTTCTTTTGTCAATATTAAAATTTAAATATATTACAAAATATTCAAGTATAATTTTAATATATTTTATCAATTTTATAAATGTATCATACAATAATATAATAAAATAGATTAAATACACAATCCGCGCATCGCGCGGGGTCCACACTAGTTATTATGTAAAGGAAAATCAAGAACAATGAAGATAAGGCTCCCCCATTGATACTAACACAACATTAACACGTGTCCCCATTGTTTTGCTTCCTTACGCTTCGTTATTTGTCCCACAACTTCACAAGAAATTAATTCATAATTAAATAATCACTCAAATTTATTAAACATTTACTTTCTTTTATTTCTGTCCACGTCGTTTTGAAGAAAAAAAAATCCTAATTTATCCTATAACAATATTTTTTTATTTATGTATCCAACACGTATATTAAAAGATTTGATGAAAATAATAGAAAAATCAATGTTAAAATGAGTAGTTTTTAAAAATTTATAGATAATCAAAATGCTCTGTTATAAACCAATTTACATATTTATTCTTCATCACTTAAAATTCAATAAGATTAAAACTAATTAATTAATAATAATCCATCATTGTGAATCTTTTAATTTCATCAACGGTTCAAATACTGTATTGTCTTGCTGTTGTGTGCACCCTCAGCCAGTTTTACACCCTTCTTCAAATTAAGTGCACTTTTTTTATTAGGTAGAAATTCGACTTCACATAAAATTGATACTCGAGAACTGTTAGATATTCTGACCGATTCAGTGATTTGATTAAATTTTTATCCAACAACTTTTAAGTATCAACTTTAAGTGAAGTCAACTTCAACTGAATTTTATTATTTAAACTTGAAAGTACTAAATTACATTCAATAGGTGCACCAAGTACAGTGTATGTAACCCTCTATGAAAATTTG
Organism: Arachis stenosperma; assembly: GCF_014773155.1. Classification (NCBI taxonomy): domain Eukaryota; kingdom Viridiplantae; phylum Streptophyta; class Magnoliopsida; order Fabales; family Fabaceae; genus Arachis; species Arachis stenosperma. The sequence continues at coordinate 3,938,270 of NC_080379.1, read as the reverse complement.
TACTGGTTGAGCAAAAAAAAAAAGTCTTTGATAGTGAACACCTTTGAACCTTTCAACATAGTGGCAACTGATGCCAATTCTCTTGAGTAATTATCAGTTAGCAACTTGCTATGCAATTGGGAAAATTAAACTTGGCACTTATAATAAGAACTTAACATGCAAGAAACACCAAAAGCTAATATATTATTATTATCATTAATATATACATAACTATGAACTAACACAGGACCTTTATTGGAAATAAATACAAATATTATATTCTCATACAAAAACAAGTTAAGATGATAGATGTTCAGTAGTGTTCAAGGGCTAAAGCATTCAACAAACATGGAAAGTGAAGCCTCAGAAAACATGAACCTAGGCTTGTTAACATGAATGAATTTGCCATGATCACTTGAACTCTTCTTATTCTCCTTTTCTTGTAACACTTGTTGTTGGTGACTAGAATTATTGTTGCTTTTAGTGTCATTTTCAGTGTCACCCTTTTGCTGAAGCTTGGCCAGCTCACTTGTCCACCTGTCCACAAGCCCAGACATAACTCAAAGCAACTTCTTCAAATTAAAAGGAATTGATGATGTTTGGTTTTTCAACTTTGATGTTGCTCTACTTTATATCTTGTTAAATTCTCAGTGAGGTTAATGCTTTATATATAACATAAGAAGAAGAAGATAGATAGAGGTAGTTCAGATAAGGAGAGTGTCAAAATCATTAAATCAAAACAATATAATAGTGTTTTTTTTTTTAATGTCTGTGTGCTTTGAAACAGGAACCTCAAGCTTTGATTTCATCCTCTGTTACTATATAATAATAATAATATGTTCAAAACTGTTGGCCATAGTGGTACTACAAAATATATTAAACAACCTGCGCCAAAGTATTATTAAATTCTGTTGTGATCACTCTAACCTTTGTGTTGGTTCAATCAGATTCAGATAAGGTTAGCTTTAACTAAAGTACTTCCAACTATGGACATGTGCATCCGCCATGTTCCAAGCGGCAAGTGTAAGGATATGCCCCAATATGTTGATGTTAATAAGATATTTTCAATTGAAATTTTAGCAATAAAAAATAAACATCCAAAGATTTTTAGATTTGACACTTCATTTTTTAACAAATTTTTATTTTTTATAAAGTCTTTAATAATTATCTTATAATTTTAGATTTAATTATTTTATAATAAAAATTATTAAAAACTTATATATCCTAATATTAAAATTTAATTGATATAGGTAAATAACCTAATGTGTCGGACGAGAATAATTTTGAATACTTCAAGAATAATAAGAATTTATCCAAAACCAGGAAAATAAATCCTCTTTATTTTTTTAACATTTAAAAGAATAAAGAGTGATTTTTCATTTTTAATTTTATAAGTAGGACCATAATTAAATAGAAGAGAAAGTAATAAAAGATAAAATTAAACACTAAATATCATTCAATTTTTTTTCTGTTAGAGAAGATCCGCTCCCCAACATCAGCTAATCAACCTAAAATTTGTTAGAGACATTTACCGGAAAAAGTTAGGTAGGTTATGACTTATGAGTACTTGCCCTTCTTTTAGTAATACTTTTCTTTTCGATCATCTTTTTGAACAATTATATAGATGTTAATTACATAGACAAAAAAAAGGGCCAATTAACAATAATCTAAATAATTTATTCATATACATAACGAGATAGTATCATTTAATCTAACATAGAGCTAAGCAATCTAATAAATAGTTACAACCTTGAATTTGAGAAATTGAGAGAATATACTAGTACTGTATGAATCTTTATTTACACAATATTAAGAGGAGAGGAGGAGTTGTGGTCAATATGCAAATTTTGAATATTCAATGGGTCATTTTTTACATTCTAAATTACGGGTTAAAAGTTAAATTAAAGGTGTTAAATGCAATTATTTTAACAAAACAAATATTCAATTCTTATGACTAATTTTTTTTTGTACATCTTATGACTAATTTTAAATGTTTTAAACCTATGAAACGAAATTAAATTTTATAATAATAATAAGAGTGAAACTTTATTGTGTTCCTAATAATTTCACAAAATTCTTTTCCGCCTTTTAACGAAAGCATAATTCTATTGTGATCCTTATCTATCATTTTCGTTCTGGTCCTTCCGTCAATAAGAGAAGTATAACCCCAACTCGACCCCTAATCATCACCAACATTTATCACCATTTTCTACATTCTCTCTTTCTTTTTTGCACCATTTTTAGCCACTATCATCACCAACATTCACCATCATTCTTTGCTTTTACTGCACCACTTCATTGCCATCATTCTTCTTCTTTTTGACCGAACCAAATCCATGTAGCCATATCTCATCATTCTTCTTCTTTTTGACCGAACCAAATCCATGTAGCCATATCTCTCCCCCTACTTCTTTGTTCACCATCGATAATCCCAATGCTGCCATGGCTACCCTCTCTCCCTTTTTCTTCTTATCCTCACAATCCCTCTCTCACTAGCTTGCCCCTGTCTCTATTTGATTTCACACTAAATCCCAAATCTACATCTCAAGTAGAGAACCTTACATCGAATAAATTAAAACACCGACACGCCCCAAGATCATGAAATCACTCTTTCACAAAAAAATCGATGCTTTAAGTAAATATCCATATTCAATCATCAAAATCTAAAAAAAGACAACTCGTAAGACCATATCCTAAATCAAATTCAAGTATTTAAACAAATAAAATTACTCAATTGAAAGGAGATGAGAGTAGATTGGTGCAGCAAAAGAGGAAGAAGAGAAAGAAAAGGTGGCAATGGGTTAGTGCAGTGAGAACAGAGAATAGTAGTAGATGTTGGTGGCCGAAAATAATTTTGAGGAGAAGGAGAGAGAAGAATTAGCTTGGTGGTATTCTAGTTCATAAAGAAAAAGAGAGGAGAAAAGAGAAGAGAAGACGATTTATCCTATTAAATTGTTAACTTAACGGTCATCCATTAGCTCTAGACGAAAACATTAATAGAGGGAGAGAAGGTCTCATGGAGTTAATCATTCTGGGCCGCGATGGAATTATGCTTTCGTTAAGAAACAGAAAGAGATTTAGTGAAATTGTTAGGGTCGGGGTGAGATTTCACTCTAATAATAATAATAATAATTGATGCAAGTTACTAAAACATAGAATAATGTATCCCCCAGTGAATAATGAATACACCAGCATTGTGAAGCTTAACCTCTACATCTAAATTCTAAATGATACATGTATGTATATGTACACCATAGCTCCAGCTAGAACATGTGCATTGCATAATCCAGCTACTCAGAAACATTCAGCATGGATAAATATACTCCTCAATCACTAGGCAATGCAGCAGTCCTTTGTATTCTTTCAGCCTTGAAGAGCTAAGGATCCGAAATGTAGTCCCCGATCAATACGGCGATTCGAGTATCAGACGTTTAACAGAAGAGCAGGCATGGTGAATTAGTGATCCTTTCTCATCTCCCATTAGACCAACTTTGAGCCTTGAACTTCTTTGTGGCATGTATGGAATGGCACATGCAAGGTGTGAAATGAAAACTCTGCCCGGAAAATGCAGCAGCCAAATTGAATGGCAAAGGCTTTAACAGAATACAGAGAGGCCATGGATAAACAGCAATAGTAATCAATGCCAGTGGCAGATTTTCGATTATGCGGTTGTGCCAGACAAATTTGACCTGCAAAACCATCACTGTGGTGGCTCCCTTATCACAAGGAAATAGTGGCAGGCCAAAAGGGCCTATTCGGCTATTCCTCGCCATGGCCAACCTGATGGGACTCGAATGTAAGACGCTCTAGTCTCTGAAACTTCAAATCCATGGTGTCCAACCTTCATACATGTTGCATAGATTATCTACACTAGTAGCTTGCTTGAGCAGATAATCTACTTGCTCTGAGATACCCATTTCTCTGAAATCCAAAGGATCACTATTAATGTAAACTTTAAGCTAAAGATGATTTATAAAAGTAAAGAGGGGCCATTACCGTACCTCTTATCAGAAATATCTCGACCATCAATTTTCATCTCAACCCGCCTCAGTACTGACAATGCATAAGCATTTTTACCTAACAGATTTACAGAAAGCCACAAATCAAAAAGGGAAAATATGAATTCCTTTTATTTTCATACTCCTTTCCATCCCAAGATATTATGATGAAGACTTGGGTGTGTAAGAATTTTTTTTACTATTTCTTCCACCCTTAACATGTAGAAGTCATTCACAATTGAGATATAACAGTTTACGAATCTCTTCAGATATTAAAGTGCAATATACATAACTTACTCTAGACATACAAAAATGTGAAAAAGAGAAAGATACAATGTGTTGTTTTATTAGCAATAACAACCACTAAGCACACCCCCAATAGCCAGAACAGGTTTCATGGATCAAACTTTGTTACAAGTCCCATCATAAATCATGTTTATATTCAAACGTGGTTAACACAAGGTTCCGCAAAGAAATGGAAGTAAAATGATCTAAAAAGGCTCCACACAAATACCAAAAAGGAAACTACTGATATACAGGGTTGCGTAAACCATACACCCACTTCTCCTGCCCTCTGGTTTAATTTTCATTTTGTTTTCTATAGCACATTTATTTATTGGAACAACACAACAGGGAATGAAACCAATTATGAAAGAAAACCTTAGTATTATAATTACCAAATGGGATTAGTACAATAAAAACGTTAGATAAAAATATGCATAGAAATAAGACTTTGTACATACCCCTTCCTACTCGACTACTGGCATTCGTGTTAGGATCAGGAGCTTCACGTTGTTCAGCTTCATTCTTAGCTTTACTGGTAGAGACCAGTTCATCCTCACCCTCAGACTTTCGTAAGTTCTCACTTGATGGATTCTGGGAGCCATCAGGTAAGGCAACTGATTTGTCACTTGGCAAAGCTATAGCCTGGGAATGCTCAGTGCCGTCATCAGTTAGGGTGTACTGCAAGGGACTAGAATGATTGACATCAGCATGTATGGGATAAGGTTCTGAGATTACAAAAGGAGATACTTCTTCAATATCAGTTGGAGACAGTGGAGTCGAATGTACAAAACCAGACGGGTTTCCGCTATTAGATCCCTGCGAAAGCAGGTCTTTATTTTCTGCAGAATCATTGAAGCTATCAGGGAGACTAACTTCAGCTGAGGTAATGTCAGATTCTGAGCTGCTAGAACAGATGCTATCTGGTGGCGATAACCATCCTTTATCTTCCAAAGAAATTTGAGAAAATTCACTAGAATCTTTGTTGTCCCAAACATCGGAACCTGAAAGACTCTCCCCTTCTTTGCCATCAAATTCGACAGCATCCCCACCACCACCATCTGATCTTGACAAAGTAACATCCTGTGATTTCACTTCCTCACTTTCTCCTATTCCTTCAAGAGCCTGAAATTAGAGTGCATGCATCAATAGGGACAATACTGATATACATGTGCAAGGAAAACGAAAAATCTAGAAGCAGTGTCACATTACTTTGTGCAGATTGCCAGCATGAAGACTAGCAGTCCTTGCCAGTCTAGTCAGCAATGAATAGAGTCCCTTTACAGCTGATGTCAGGGATGGCACCAAAGGCTTAAAGTTCTGACAAGCCTCTCTGATTCTTGAACAGTAAGATTGGTATATAGCTTGTCCATGGATGTGTGATATTTCTTTCTTGGTCTCTCTTTCCCTAGCTATAGAATCAGTCATAGCAGCTACATCCTTGGACAAGACTGATTCAAGCGGAAGAAGTGTGGCATTTGCCTAACAAAAACGTCAAACATCAAAATACAATTTTGACTTTTGGGAAGTTTAATGCCAGAAAACACAGATTGAAAAGTCATAGGCCAAATATCCACAAAAAAAGAAAGAAAGAAAAAAAACCTTTGACAGATCTTCCATTAGAGAAAGATGTATAGCAGCAGCCTCTTTCCCCAGATTGAAGACATCATGTATATCTTCAGTTATTGCTAGAACCTACAAAAATAAAAGCAACGATAGCTTCTAAAGAATTCAAAAAACACAGGATCTAATGGTAATGGAGGTAACCACAAATGCTGTACATAGATTCTAAATCAATACAAACATCAATTTCTACAAATTATCTGAAAAAATCAGCTCAGAAACTATACTGCCTAGTCATTTATAACTACGTCAAATACTCAAAAGACCATACCTCCTCAAGCATAGAACCACATTCAGAAGTCAAAGCAGTATGGATCCTTGAAACCCGAGCAAAAGCAGACAGTGCAACACTAGCCTCATACGCACAATCCCTCATTGAAAGAACAGTGCTTTGTAAATCACCTGCAAAAAGATAAAAAAAAAAAACATTGAATCATCACATGAGCCACGACACTGAAAGAAAACATCCATACATGAACTGCAATGTATATGCGAAAAGTAATGAAAAGGTGATATCTACCCGAAGCTGACTTTGCTTTCAGAGAGGCAACACAGAGTTCATTAGTTGCAGTGTATAATCCCTTAGAAGCAGCTTCCATAGTGCCTTGTGCAAGCTTCCACTCTTGTTCAGAACCTATAACAGTAACAGGAGGGCATATGTTCACCTTTATGCAGAAGTATGAGTTCAAGACTTCAAGCGTTCAACTAACATGAAGAGACTTCAACTACTGAAAAATATAGTAAACTCACATGTATAAGAATGGAAAGTAACATCCAGTCTTGTAAGAGAATTCAAGTACACCTGCTGCCATGTTTTTCCATCAACACCACTCCTGAAAGGGTATGGCTGGCCAGGTATAAGCAAATACCCATCTCTTGATGCTTCAAATTCTAATACAGACATACATAACTTTACAATGTTAGACGCCTTTTCTTTAAATTCCCATAAGATCTGCCTCCGGGCTGTAATATGTTCATGAAACTCGGGAGGAATTCCTGAATTTTTAGATGTGTTCCCAGAAGTACTAGAATTTGGACCACCACAAGCCCAACTCATTGCTCTTTCAAGCTGTCCTTCAGCTACAAGGGAAGTCCGTTCACTGGTCTGAAGGCAATCAACTGACCTCATGATTTTCGAAACAGAAGACTGTATATTTTCCAATAATTTAGATCTGCTGAGGTTTAAAATGATTGCATACAAGCTGTCATCGGTATCTAGATATTTCTCAAATCTGATTCTTCTGCTATAAGATGGGTTCAAATTAACATCATGCATCCATTCCATCTGAACTACCTCAAGGGCAGTCTTCCTGAGAGCTTCTTTCAAGTCATTCACTTGTCTTTTCATGAGAGATGCAGCTGATTTTGCTGCTCTAGCAGTTTCATGTGCATTACAATATTCTTCAAGCATAACCAAAACCTTTTTCACAGGTGCACCTTTTTTCATTGGATCTAAGGCAAGTTCCTTTGATGACTCTGTTAATTGCTTCAAGTGCTCGTCTTCTTTGTCCAAACAAGCCAGGAAACTAGGAGCAACCCTTTCTATCAAATAGTGACCAATGTGTTTCTGTAGTTGGATTTCAAGTTTCTTCTTCATGAAGTTTAGTGACTGGTCAAAGCCAAGATTTTGCTCAACTGAGGAAGCTACATCATGTATGCATGTGTCAAGAAAAGAATCCATAACACCTATTTTCCAAATAAAGAAGGAATGGTCATCCAATAAGCCTCCAACCTTCCATACATACTCTGATATAGAATTTCCAGAATTTATCAAATCTGCCAGAGTATGAAATTTACTTGAGGTCATTGTAACAGAAACATCAACCAGAGACAGCATCTTATCACTGGATTCCAATTCCATGAAGGGCCTAACAAGTGCAGCCAATAGTGCTTTGCTTCTCAAAATATGTAGTTCCCTTTCTTCTCCCATACCAACAAGAGACTGAAATTGACGATTCACGGAAACTAAGGCATTTTTTATATCAGCTTCTCTCTTCATAAGAGAAGAAGTCCTTACATCCCTCTGATTCCAAGTTTGATGAAGTTGATCCAGTTGTGCTCTACAAGCTTCCTCTTGCGATGCAAGTTCCTCTGCCTCTTCCCAAGAAAGATGATCTCTTCCTTTAACCGCAGCTTCTTCAAGAGCCAGTTGCTGTTCAGTAATAAGACCGACCTTAACAAAATAGTTCTGCTCAAGCTCAACCAGTGATGCTCTCTCCATTTCGACCTCCACAAGCTGCTCCACTGCAGTTTCTATAGACCCTCGAACTTGTGAGATTAACCCAAATGCATCCATAACTTCCGAGTTTATTGAGACAGCAGATCGTATTACCTCTGGCAGAACAACTTCAGTCATTTGACTAATCAATTCCTTACAGGAAATCAAAATGGCTTTGAAAATTGAGACCCAATTACTGTCAGAAGAAAATTTCAAATGAAATTTGTTGGCATCAGCAGAAGGGATCTCCTTTCCAATAAATTGCCACAAATCTTTGAAAAATTCTGTCAGAAGATTACATTTTTCAACTTGTTCTTCAAACTCGGCAAAAGTAGTTCCATTGTCAGTCTGCAACATGTTGTGTTGATTTCGTCCCCCGGATAAGTCACCATATATATTGAGTATTCTATGCTTAACCTGACCATAAAGTGAACTTGTAGCAATATTCAGAATTGATAGTGCATTCTCCTTCTCCTCTCCTAGTTCACCTAAAAGTCTAGTATTGTTTGCCCCATCTTGTCTTGACTGAGCAGTTGATAATCCGCCTTCCTTTCGTAAAATTCCAGCGGAGTGCATAAGTTTCATAAAAGCTGACAACAGGTGATCCTTAGTTTTCAATTCTGACTCCAAGCCAATAGAACTCTCTACCTCAGCACACTCTTTTTCCAATTTTTCTATTTCTACAGCATACTTCTCCACCCTGAAACAAAGTTCATCATGATTGCTTTTGATGGAATCCGTGTTATCTCCATGAAATTTTGCCAAAAGTTCAGAAGCCTGCCTTCTGGCAAGGGAGAGAATCTCAGATGACAGGGTATTGATAGATAGTTGCAGAACTTGTGCCCAGCTATGGACTGCACTTGTTGAAAGATAATTTAATGGTAGAATTCTTTGCAGAGCCAAGGAATATGCTTGCAGAGAAGTTACAGCAGAAGTAAGGCCATCATCCAACTCAGCTATGAATTGAGATACTTCCCTGTCTATATCATAGCATTGTACTTGAGTGGGCTCAGGAACAACAGTTAGAGGCACGCCTGCTACAGTAACTGCAGATGTAAGAGATAAGCCTACTTCCATGTTACTCAGCTTAAAGCGAGTACTTATTTCTGGCAATAAATCACATCGTAAAGCATCAAGAACTCTTCCATGCTGCTCAGCCCAAGTCATTGCCTCCTGAGCTTTCTCTACAACCATCGCCTTTGCTTGAGCAAATTCCCGTGCCTGAATTTCAAACGAAGCTCGAATTTTCTCTAAACTGCAGGTTGCTTCAGCAACAATTGACTTAGCTGAAGTCTCATGCAGTATAAGGCTAGATCTCTCCTGATCAGCTCGACAGTATAGAGTAGAGGCAAGCTCGTAGTGATTTAGAACATCAGCAAACCTCTGGTAAAAAATTACTCCAAGTCAATTCAATCAAAGCAATATCTGATTCAGAATAATCCCAACATAGCCAACAAAAGTACATGGCATTTCATCATACCTCGAGAGCAGATTCAACAGCTGGCAGATTGGTCAACAACTGATCATGGTGCTCCTACTCACATTTGGGTTAAAGAAATCAGCAATGTATCATAGATTAGATTAGATAGATCTCAAGAAAGCATGACAGAATATATAAACTGGAAATTTTTATTGGGCCAACTTCCACAGAAGGCATCTACTAATTGAAGGAATAAATCAAGGATGTGAAATAAAAATTAAATAAGAACGTGTAAATTTATTCTAAACATATTAAGCAAGTTCTGGGTATCTCACGTAAGATGGATAACCTGCTCAAATTCTTGAAACATATATACATTCACATGCACAAATATTAAGGTGGGCACACCCTTAAATAGAAGGCATTTTTGGGTTAATTCAATATATGTACCTGTAAGGGAACTCGAATTTCCTGCACTCGAGATGCAAATAGACTCAAGCTGACAGCCAACTCCATGCCTTTTCTTTCTTCACCGCCAATAGCAGCTTCATCATGAAAATCACCCCTTGTCCACTCCACAAGTGGGTCCCAAACAAACACTTCTAATAACATCAGAAGTATGTCTTTGTTCTTCCTTAAAGTTCCCACAACTCTCTCACAGTTTGCTCTGAAGCTACCTTCTATTCCAGTCATCCCTAAAGCTGCTTCGATCATTTGGGTAAGGCGGAACGGAACAATCTCTGGAACTTTCAATCTCTGTCCCTTATCAAAACACACATTGTAATCAATATGTACAACATCCCCGCTACAAAAATCTATCAGAATGTTGTCTAAATGTCTGTCGCCAAGTCCCAAAACATGACCAACCATACTCATTGCAGCAACACTACAAGAATACCTGCAGACAATGACAGTGACGATGATAAGAATAATAATGCTAATAACTGTACAACATCTTATCTGTAAGACATAAATTTTCACCTCTAAGCAATGCACATAATATCCCATGAAAAAGTTTGTAAGCACTTTAACATAGAATAGTCAACAAACAGAACTCAGTACTTGATAAACCTAATGATAATCAGAGGATCATGCTAAAAAATTGGTTACCTCCACTAGAAAATAATGGAACAACATCTAGGATATGCTAGTATACAATAAAAGAATCATCAAAGTTCAAACGGCAAAATCATTATTTCTAAGAGCACTTCCAAGCTCAAGAATGAGGCAGTAAAGGCAAGCCAAAAGAACATATGAATCCAAACAATCTAGATGCATTTATTGTGGGAATTTAACAATTTGATTTAATGATATATTATATAACTTCAAAATGCACCAGTAACAGATTCAACCTAATGTACCTCTTCATCTTGGAGCTGAACGCTTTATATCCTTCGCTAGAACACCATAGCTCTTGGTAAAGAAGATGTCTTGGCACCTCCTTCATGAGATCAAGAAGAACTTTACATTTTACTTCATGAGGCCAATCCCTTCTAGAAATCACTCTCTTAATACCTTTCTCTTTAAGTGCTGGTATGATCTTCCCATAAAACATATCACTAGGACGGGGAACAGGTGGAGGAGCTGAGGATTTTGTATTTGCTGTGCCTACTGCTGAAAACTGTGCTAGCTGGACACGAGTTTGCCAAGATTTAAATACGCTGTATATACTTATTACATTATCCACCCACTGGATCAAGCCAGCCCGCCCACTGATTGGAGTTACAGAATAATAGCGAATACCGAGAGAGTTACCATATGTAGAAGAAGAAGAATGTAGAAAACCATTTATAGCCTGCAGTAGTTGCATAATTCTAGCATCAAGGCGTAAATCTTCTCGTCCTTTAAGAAGATATGTATACTTCTGACCATCTGAACCAAGTATACCAAGTTTCTTAGGCTTGGTCTTTGTTGATAAGATGGTGACTTGTTCATGGAAAGAAGCAATTGTAACAGCACCTTGGAGATCAGTTGCTTTGTTAGACTCTGGAATTTTCATTTGTTTTTCAAGACCTGGCATTGGAACGTCAGAAGATGATAACATCGCCAAGTGAGGTGCAACTTCCTGTAAGGAAACTGAAGACTTCCTCTGGTATGAAGCCAAGGATGCGGCAATACTATCAAAAGGTCGCCATACATCTCCTAAAGCCGCAGAAGAAGCTGGAGGTGTCTTAAAGGATACAATAGCTGATTTTAATTGATCTGTATACTCTTCCTGGAACCATGCTTCATGAGGAGTCCCGGGTTTTCGGGAAGTTGAAGCTAAACGGCGTTCCAGTGCGACAACTATTGGAGCCATCATTGCAGAATAACGTGCAGAATTTATCTTGTTTTTCTCATTCTGACTAAGCGTGACATTTTCTGCAATTCTTGCAGCCTCCTCTTTCAGCACATTTATTCGCCTCATCACATCTGCAACAAATAATAGTCAACCTAATAACTTCACGAATAGCAAATACTAGTTCCAGAGTATCAAAGGAACACTGAAATGAATCCCTCAAAAATTAAAAAAGTCATTCATTCTTCCACATAAGAAAGGGGAGCCTTGGAACGACGGTTAAGTTGTCTTCGTGTGACCTCAAGGTCACGGGTTCAAGCCGTGGAATCAGCCACTAATACAATTATCATGTTAGCCTAGCTACATTACATCCTTTGGATGCAGCCCTTCCCCTGACCCTGCATTAAAGCGGGATGCTTGTGCACCGGACTGCCCTTTTGTTTAATTCTTACTCATAAGACAACAGAGAGGGATGAGATCAATTATAAAGTGTTGGAAAAAAGAAAATCGACCTGTGTGAAGATCCTGAAGAGTGCTGAGCCATAATTCCTCCCAGAGAACAGTAACATTTCCAAGTTCATTTATCATCAACTGAACATCCTGAACCAACCTAGGGTAAAGCTCCCTCTGCATTAAAGAAAGGCTCATGATTGGTTCTATATCTCATAAACCAAACGAATGCTCGTCCAAAAACGGCACTAAAATACACAACAGACATCAGAACTACCAACACATCTCCTCAATGGAAAAGGGAAAATTTATCTTCCCAAGACTGTTAATAGGGAGTAAGATTTTTCTTGCCTTGATCTAAACTCAGAAGGCATTTTGAACAGAATATTCATGTTTTGCTTTGTAAAAATAAAGTAAAATATATAAACTATACAGTGCACATAGAATTCTTTTATATTACCAGACAACCCAGCACATGATGAAGCTCTTCTGAAGGTTTTCCATCGTAAGCATTAACATCAACTAGTGTTGGATACACGATGGAACAGGGTGATTGCTTGGCCAACATCATCAGTAAACCTTCCAGCTGCTTCCGTACAACTTGTTCATGATGAGAGCTTATCCTTGCAAATAGTTGAGGGGTAACTTCCTACGTAAAACAATTACTTCAAAATATAAACAAAATATCCTCTGCTTTAAAATGAAAGAAGCAAAATTGACCCAAGATCTCGCATGCAAACCTGCCATGGCAACAAAGGAACAATTGAAAGAGCAGACTCTAAAGTATCTTTCAATTCCACACCATAATTAAGAAGTATATGCAATATATAGAGTGTAGCCCTCAGGGTGTAGCTGCCAACTTTATCCTTCACAGGTTCATAATCAGATCCACGCATCCGACAATGGGAAAGTTGCGAAGATGAAAATGAAAGATACTGCATGTAACCATGAGCTGCGTGTCCAAACAGGGATACTCTTCTCCTCCTCAAAGACCACCAAATGTCAATTATGTCTTCCAACACAGATATTATGTCAGATTCTTCCAGTCCAAGATTTGCATGCAGCAAACAGATCCTCAATTGAGAAGATAACACAGCAGAAAGACGTTCACCACCAGAGTCTTCTGCACCTGGTGCTCCTGCAGCAGTTTCAATAATATTCACCATGTTCCAAACCAGTGTCAACAGAGGATTGCCATTACTTCTGCGCTCTGCTGAATCAAGCAAAAGACTTCCCTCTTCCAATTGATCTATGAGACCTTTCATGTCACCCTTTCCCTGAAAAAGACTCACAACCAACGATTTAACTCTTTGCACCTCATCTCCAGTCAACTTGAATCTCTCTGGTGAGATTTCTGGAGCAAGTATGGGAGAAAACAAGCATGCATGGAGAGTAGTTTCGCTTTGACCAAGGAGTGACTCTTTGGCTTGGTTAAAGCACCAAGAAGCATAGGAAATCCATGACTTGCCCATGGTGGGGCAAATACGAGTAGAAAATTTTGTTGCTGTACCAATAATTTCCTCGGTAATGAGACCCAGATATTGTTGACGATTGGTATGTTCTTCACTACTGCCTTTGGTTGGTGAAACTGATTCAGCATTATAAAAATCTGCTGGCATCTTAAGAACGATACTCTCTGGACTCCAATCTGAATAATCCCGTCTTAACCAATCTGAGAGTTTCAAGCATGCTTTGGCCTTCAGAATTCTCTCATCAGCTTCAGATATTCTAGATGCCGAAGAAACCATGCAAGGAAGCAATAATGACCAAAGGTTTGTTATGGCTTCTTCAAATTTGTTTTCAGCATGCAAAAGTAAAATGCTCTCATACTGCAAATTTAAGACAAGAAGATCACGTTGCCTCTCCTCAGAGCAAACAGCTACATGATCTTTGAGATAGCAATTCAGACGATTTGCCAACAAGAGGTTTCTCTGTTTACGAGCTAAATTTAGCAAATTCATGCAGAATTTTAGAGTAACTGGAGAAGTCGGCGAAATGTTTTGATAAACACGTAGAACTTTCAGCCATGGATTACAATCTTGACGGATATTACTAATAGATGACACCGGCTGAAGAGAATTTAATACTGATTGAAGTTGTTTTCCCTTCTCAGGGGTTGATTTAAGCTTGCAATCCTCTTCTAATAGGAAAATGCAATGCAGCTGAATGGCAAGAGGGGTCGCTTCAACTAACCCATCAAATGGCAGAACAGAAAGTGATTCCTCCAACATTGACCTTGCCTTTTGCAAATCATGCAGCACCTTATCACTCTTTCCCTCCTTCAAGAAAAGCAGTGATTGTAAAAGCATTTGTTCACTCCGCTGCAAGGCTATTTTTGGGTCAAGGGTCAGCTCACTGTTACTTTTAGGCGTCAAATCAAGGCATGACCAAGCACCCTGATAATCACCCTCGTCAAAACGTGCTAATGCATGGATTGCATTAACTTCATTGCCTGCCATTGTCAGAGCACCAGAATAACCTTTACCAGCATGCTTAGCACGAAGCATTTGCAGCTCTAGTAGCCAGGTCTCAAGAGATTTCCAGTCACATACAGCTACATAACTCTCAATCACACGTGAAATAACAAACTGTATACCATCCGAACCAAGGGTACTGAGTGACTCTTCAGTTTGTAGCATGTGAGTGAAGTGAGCAGCAGCATTTTCATACTCTCCTCTTGCCTGATATACAAGCCCACTTATCCATGAGAGTGGTCCAACAGTTCCATACTCATTGAAGGATTGATTTTCCTCACCAAGTATGGAGGAGAAAGTAATTGACACCCATTTTCGTAAGCCGGTCAAAGAATCTGGTTCAGAATTCTTGCAAAGGGCAAATGAAAGATGTCTTAAAACTTTTAAGATATCTGCTCTGTACCTGCCTCTAATATTGTGGGTATCAGTCACTGAAGGCCTTGATTTTTCCTTCACATATGACATGGTGAGATTCTTGAACTCCTGCAAGCGATGCGTGCAGTATTGAATAACAGCATCATTGCAATGCAAAGCCAATCCAGCATTCATCATTGGTTCACATATACGAGAAAACCAATCCTCACATACTTTTTTGTTTGCTCGAAAGAATAAAGAACTCTGACGAGTTGCAGGTGGTAAAATGACAGAACCCTCATATGCATTGTATACATATTTCTTTAGAGCCTCAACAAAATCCAACAGCAGTCTCATTGGTAACAAATGAGCACCAGAAGACCCGATCATACTTAAGTTCCCATCATTTTGTTCATTGTCAAGCTGTAAAAGGTGTGCAATGTCCAAGAGCATGCGTTCAAGAGCAGCAAATGTTTGGGTAGGCCCACCAAGATTAGTCCGAAGCCGTGTTGCAATACAGTATCGAGCTGCTTCTTGAACAGCCCACCAGGCACCAGCTAAATTATTGACAGCACAGATTCTTTCAAGTATGCCTTCATCCACTTGTATATCCAACCATGGAGAATTTGAACCAACATTTCCTGTTTCTTCAGGCTGACTGGAAATAGCATCCTTAGAACTCCGGCAACTATGAATTAGCCGCTGAATCCAAGAAGACAGAGGGGACTTCCATCTTTGTGAAATGTAACTTAAGATTGTCACAAGCTGTTGTGAGTGTAAATGCAGTGGCAGCTGCTTAAGAGCAAATAATTGTTTCCAGTGCATCTTAGAACTGTTTCCTAAAACAAGGTCAACAGGCTTAAATCTCCCATAATCATAGAGACCACATGAATAAACAGTTGTAGGCAAAATACAAGCAAGCAGCCTCACATATGCTTCCCGTATATCTATATCTGGATCACCAAGTTTCTCCAATATTGCTTCAGCTAAGGGATATGAACATACAGGGTTTAAAAGCTTTGCTTGCATTAACATCTCCAAAGTTACAGCAACATGTGATCTTACTTCTGGTTCCCTCTCAATTGTAGTACCTAAAAGTGAGAAAACTACATTCATTATTACACCGGTATGTCCACATATTCCGTAGGAGAGTACTTTTGAGCTTGAGATCTTGTTTACAGCAATAACATTCTCACAGAACCTTTGTACCCAATCAAGAGCCACTAATTTTACTGCTAGAGGAGTTGAAACATGAAGAGCTTTTATAAGAAGTATGCTGTACTTTCCTAAATGCTCAGAAGTCACAGCCAAAAGCCCATCACGAGCTTTATCGTCACCCTTCTCGATTGCAACTTTGTCATAATTATGTTCTCTTATGGAGCAATTAATTATGAACTCAACCGATGTTAGCCTCTCCAATGTTCTGAAAACAGCCAATTGCAACTCCATGAATACCTGAATAGGTGATTCAAAAGGATTCATCTTTTTCATAATAAAGGACACCAACTTTTCTAACCTCCTAATATACAACGTAGTGGTTTCTGTTTGGCCAACCAAACTGTTATCCCCACCTAAAGACACACACGCTAACAGAACTTTCAAATCAAACTTGATTATTGCAAATAGTTCAACTTTTGATAGTGTTTTAGACGATATAACATAATTGAAGTGATCAGAATAATCAGTGTTTTCCTCTATCACACCCTTTAACAGTTCCAGCTCATTGATCAACGAGGTGACTGCTTCATCAACAACTTCTTTATTCCCATGTTGAAGCAAGAAAATATAAGTAGCAGCAGCACTTCCAGTTACCAAATGATTTGGATGCAACCTCACATGAGAAATTGGTGCATCAAACTGCAATAACTTCCGCACAGATGATGGGAGGAGGCCAAGCTTCTGCAGTGATAGTAACTGAAGATTTGTTTTCAAAACCCCATGAACCTGAAAAGAGGTAATATTCCTAAACCCTTCCCGTTGTGCAGCTGCCCCAAATTTCAAGCTTTGAAACAATATATCAACAGCAAGAGGATAAAAACTCGAAAACCTTTCTCGCAATATTTCCGCCAAAAGTGTCAAACACTTCCAAGAATCTTCAATCCATTCTGCCCATCCAAACTTCTGCCCAATTAGAGACAAGCACCTCAACAGGCGCGGCAGCATCCCTACAAGAGCCTCACTAATCTGTTCAAGAAGATTCATTTCCAGTAACCCGGAAGCCGTAGCCTGCAGGATCGTCGAGAAACAAGACAGCAAGGCCAGCAGCCTCCTAAACTGCGGCGGGGTTCCAGGACTGGAGTCCTGGAGCAACGCCTCCATGTCCCCCAAGAACTTCGTCAACAACCTCAATGACATCGCCAAACTACCCACCCAATGTTTCTGAAACTGCAAGAAGCTATCCATAATAACCTTCCTATCCGAATCAGCAAGGTCCGGCACCAATGCCCAACCGAGAAGCAAATCAACAATGTCAGGGAAATGAGGCTGAAAGCACCTCAAGAACTTTAATGATATCAAAGTGATAACCCCAACAAGCCTATGCAACAAGCTCAATGAAGTTCTCTCATCCTCAAGCAGCACCTGACAAGCTTTGAGAATTGGCAAAGCATATCTCTCAGCTCCACCAATATCCCCAACATTAAGAAACTCACGCAAACCTTCCAATGCCAATTCCTTCGTCCCATCAACGGCGTTGACATTGCTCAACAAGGGCAACGCCCAACCTATGAAACGGTCAACCAAACCACCAAGTATAACATGATTCTGTCTCCCGTTTGATGTCACGGGAACCGAACAGATCACTGCACATAGTGCACCGTACGCTACAACAGCCGCTTGCCGAACCTCATACAACCTAAAGCAAAGAACGACAAAATATGAAATTTTTATCGGAAAATTGGGGAAATTTTTTAAAACTGAAAATTGGAGAGTGGGGATTAGGGTTTAACTTACTTGTCGGAGAGAAGTTGGGAGAGACCTTGGGAGAGGAAGTGAGCGGAGTGAGTAACGAGGAGAGAGTTGTGAGGATAGAGGATGGCGCGGTGGAGGGAAGCGATGGCGGCGAGGCGAGGGGAAGGGTCTGGGAGCGCGACCGATGAGACAGAGGTGGTGGAGGAGGAGGGAGTGGGAGTGTTGTCGTCGGAGGGGAGGGCGGCGGAGAGAAGGGCGGCGAGCTGGTTGTGGTGGTGGTGGTGAGGGTGAAGTGGTTGCTGCTGTTGCATCATCATTGTGGTTTAGCAGCATCTCTTGCTTTCCGAATTTCTGAAAAGCTGTGTGATGAGTGAAGTCAGCAGTGAGAAGCAACGGAGTCTAAAGAGTTTCTCTTCTTCTCCGTCATGCTGTTTATTGCAGTGGTTACTGCTTGCAGCTCAACCTCAACCTCAACCAATTCACATCATTCGCGCAAAAGCTCAATATGCCAACAAAAATTATAAAAGTAATTAAAAAACTAGACTAAGATTACTGAGCTAAATTAATTATATTATATAATATAAATTTAAAATCAGTCACCAAAAAATATAATATAAATTTAAAATGCTATATATATTATTTAGGAATATATTAGATTATATATAAATTAATATTAAATTTAGAAGTTAATTTATAAAAAATATTGTATATCATATATTTATTTAATTCAATAATTTATATATAATTTAATAATATTATTATTCAAAAAAATACAAAAAATACTCTTTTAATATAGATAATAATTATATTTAATTGTTATTTTGTAGTTTAATTGAATAATTATATGAATTAAATTTAATTGATTAAGAAATTTAAAATTTTGCTTAGTAGCATATTAAAATGAATTTAAATCTTATAATGATTGATCATAAATAATAATTTAAAATAAAAAAATAATTCAAAATTTAATAATTATAAAAAAATAAAATTATACATAAAAATATTCAATTAAAGTTTATTGACCTGATTTTATATAATTTTTTTTATTTTTTAAATAGGTACTTCATTTTTATAATTTTTTTAAATTATATTTAAATATTATGATACAATAATAAAATTATTAGATAAAATACAAGTATGAATATCATTAATATTTTGATAACTAAAAATAACATTCAATTTTTTTATTTTATTTTTTTATGAATAATAACAATATATATTTTTAATAATATTATTACAACTAAATACTATTAAAAAATATAAATTATTAAAAAAAATAATATATAAATAATAAAGATATTACATAACTTATGAATATAGTCATATAATTACGTAATACATATGTTTAACAAATTTTTAAAAAAATCAATTTAAAATAATTTTAATTTTAAAAAATTAAATCAAATTAAAAATTAAATACAATTTTAAAAATTTGACAAAGGTGAGAAACAAAAGTGTATTTTATTGAATAAAAAATTAGCCGAGGGAGGTGGCATGTTATATACAGGAATAGTTACAATAATCAAATTGGTCAGATTATTAAATTAATGGGTTATTAATTTAACTGATGAGTTATAGGTTGAATCAATTAATTTAATCATAATTATATAAAATTTAATTTTAATTTTTTTATTTTTATAATAAATATTTTTTTGTTTTATTTTATATTCATTTAATTATTATTTTTAAATTTTAATAACTCATCAATTAATTTATATTTATTATACTCTTTAAGTATTTATAAAAAAAAATAAAAATAACAATAATAGAAATAGAAAATATATTGTAGTTGATAAAATATTTTTTAATTTGTAAATATAATATAATTTAATTTAATTTAATTTACATAATACATTTAATTAAAATATATGTATGGAAAATAAATCTTTTTAGCTCAACTGGATTTGACGGATCAATTTAAACCGATTTAAATGAGTTTGAGATTTTATTGAATTTGATTAGATTTGATCAAGTTAATTATTTAACTGATTTAAATGACGATCTAATCTAAATTGAATGAACTGAATTTAATAATTATGTTTGAAATTCTTCCTTTATCTCATTTATTACTTTTATGCATAATACATTGTATGAACAAAATGTATAAATAGAAAAATTTTAAATGTTCTCGGTATTTTAATAATTTTAATTGTTAATTTTAATTATAAAAAAATATATAATATATAATAATTAAAATCATGAAACATTAATAATTTAAGAATATTTAAAAATTTTCCAATA
This sequence comes from Arachis stenosperma, assembly GCF_014773155.1. NCBI lineage: Eukaryota > Viridiplantae > Streptophyta > Magnoliopsida > Fabales > Fabaceae > Arachis > Arachis stenosperma. The sequence goes on along the minus strand of NC_080379.1, from coordinate 3,918,043 downwards.
CTATAAACATGCTTTTGACACCTTCTAAAAGGTAATAAGAATGATTTCCAAAAAATATCAGAAATTATAATTCTATATCCTTAAATATTTAATATATATTTACAAAACAGAAACATGATGGATGCACAGGGCAAACAAGGGTGAGAGTTATTGTCTAAAGCAATAGTATTTGGATCTTCTAAAGTTAAATTTTATTTTAGAAAATAAAGTGTGATTTTTTATTTTTTAATAATTTTTTTTATATTTATTTTTAGTTTCACTTATAAAATTAATGATAAAAAATTATATTTTACTCTTTGAAATAAAATTCAAACTTTAGAAGTATCCAAATCGAAAGTAATACGGGTACGGGTACCCAAAATTGGAGGGAGGAAATCGTAAAATCCTAACGGTCCTATATTATAAAGGAAAAGAGAAGAGAAGAGAAGCGAAGAGAAGAGAACCAGATTCTCGACGGTGCTCTCTTATTCGTGTTCTTCTTGTTCGTTGTTCCGAAAGTCCAAAGAAAGAAGAAGCGGCGAAACGAAAGGATGTCCTACGACGACGTTGAGATTGAGGACATGGAGTGGAACGAGGAGTTTCAGGCGTACACGTACCCTTGCCCTTGCGGCGACCTCTTTCAGATCACCAAGGACGATTTGAAGCTCGGCGAGGAAATCGCTCGCTGCCCTAGCTGCTCCCTCTACATCACCGTCATCTACAACATCGAAGATTTCTCCGATCACAATCGCAACAACAAACCTCTCCAACCTTCAAATCCCCAATCCCTCACCGTTGCTTGAATTTTCAGGTTACTATCCCTGTTTCCTCACATCAATTTTCCTTTCTGTTGCCGCTTAGCTTAATTGCACTGTTTTTTGCACTAATCTGTGTGTTTTACTTTATGTATTAACTTTTCTTTCTTTTTTTTCTTTATAATAATTTGTTGAGTAGTATATTAGAGAGAGAAAGAGAATCTTTTGGCTAAAGTTATGCAACTTAGAGATGAAATTTATCACCTTTGCCTTTATATCGTGTTTACTTTTAATCCCTAATCCTAAATCAACATATAGTGTGTGTTATAATTTGTTGTTGTATTATTGGTATGTGATACAGCTGATAGGTTTATTCACTCACTTTGCAATTTGCATGTCATACCTCCCCCACCATTGGTTTTGGTGTTGCCGGCCATGCTCACATGTTGGACTGCATATAGAACTTAGAAGAACTGAAGAAGTATGGGGGTATATGTGAGCTTTTCACAAAATAAGGGGGTGTTGAATTAGTGAATTACCATTTAAGTTTTACCCACCTTGATTTGAGAATAGGTTTGTGACTGAGCTTCTTTTCAAGTAATCAATGGGAATCTATTCTCATTAGTACTAGTTTGTCATATGCTAAATGCTGATGCACTCTGATCACTATTCTATGCATAGAATAGATTATCACTTGTTAACAAATCTATGGTTCCCCCCTTTCTTTTTGGGTCTAATAATGCCTGTTCCCTGTTGTTGACTATGAATTGTGTTCATTACTATGACACTTCACTTCTTTTTAGTTCCCTTCTGCCATATTTATGCCTGTTTCATTTGGTCTCGAGTTTACATTGGGATATAGATTTCAAGGAAATGAAAGTCAAAAGAATACGCTTGATTTGAAAGTATTGTATTTATACTGAGAATGTTGCATATTAGTGCTCTTGTGAATGATGGATCTTCTTTTGTGTAAGGGGTAAGGCACCTCTTCTGTGTTTAATCAACTTTGAATTAGGGAAAGTAGTATTTCAGTTATGCTTACATGTGATGGATGGAATTATATCAAAGCTAGAGAGTTGTTGTTGTTATTATTATTATTATTATTATTAGTTGACTTAATTATTAGGATCCAACTACTGCATCACTTTTTTTAATTTGATTTTCGTTACCATGTTAACATACTAATACATACTTTTCTTTTTTCTGATTTTATTAATGAACAATTATGCTTAGAGAGAATTTCTTGTATGAAACAATTTCAACGGTACCACCAAACAGCAGATGCAGTCTCAAATTTCAATTATTTAATATTACTTCTTCTATAATTGTGTGTATATATCATAATAATAATAATACAAGATGGTGTGATGTTCTTTCTGCATTTATTTGATAATTAATGATCAACATTTCTTTTATCACAAGCATAAGCCAAGTTTGATATTGGCCAAAATTCTGAACATCCCTGAATGCCACAAATATTCACCACGTTTACTTTTTCTTGTTCAAATTGATTCAACTACATACATTATGCTCTTTCTATCAAATAATTGTTTATTTCAACAAATTAGTACATTGGACAAATAGTAGTTAGATGCATTAGTTTTTTAATATGTTAATTTGTCTAAATAGACAATTATTTGATATCAGAAAAAAGTGCTACTAACATATGCTGAATTACATAACAAGTGGCATTTGCTTTGAAACTATGAAGTTGTTATTTCATTGCATCACAAATTCGGGCAGTGTTTATTGTTGAAGAATAAGAACAAGGAAAGGGAAAAAAGATAAGAGATATAATCCAATTATAGTATTTATGAGGGTGGTGCATCCAATTTGCCCCCAACTGACCCCAGATATGCTTGAAAAATTTGGTACCAACCAAAAGTGCAGAATGAAAAAACATATATAGCCAGAAATAATACAAATGTAAATATAGTTGGTCTCAGTATTTTCTGATAGTCAATTATGACTCTGTCATTTATATTAATGTTTGTAAAGAATAAAAAGATAGTTTTGCATTTCATGTTCTTATCATAAAATCAGATGCTAATAATATACATCAAAGTAACATCGGTTCAATGAAAATTTAAATAAAAAAATTATATATACATTGTAGCAGTCTCCTTTTTTTTTTATATATTGTGCAAAGAAGTGTGATATTCTTTATTATTTTTATGCATGTGAGTTTTATACTACTATGTGTAAGAATTTTTACTTTTTAAAAGATACAAAATGTCAGTGTCATTTTGTGTGTAGCAAACAAAAAAAAAATCGTTAAGAGCACTGATCACTAATTTACAAGTTTTATACTACTATGTGCAAGAATTTTTACTTTTTAAAAGATACAAAGTCTCAGTGTCATTTTGTGTGTAGCAAACAAAAAAAAATAATCGTTAAGGCCGGAACAAGTTTTGCCACAAGGTTTGTGACTGAGCTTCTTTTCAAATAATCAATGGGAATCTATTCTCATTAATACTAGTTTGTCATATACTAAATGCTGATGCACTGATCACTAATTCTATGCATAGAATAGATTATCACTTGCTAACAAATCTATGGTTCTCCCCTTTCTTTTTGGGTCTAATAATGCCTGATCCCTGTTGTTAACTATGAATTGTGTTCATTACTATGACACTTCACTTCTTTTTAGTTCCCTTCTGCCATGTTTATGCCTGTTTCATTTGGTCTCCGAGTTTACATTGGGATATAGATTTCAAGGAAGTGAAAGTCAAAGGAATACGCTTGATTTGAATGTATTGTATTTATACTGAGAATGTTGCATATTAGTGCTCTTGTGGATGATGGATCTTCTTTTGTGTAAATGACTAAAATTGTATAAAACCACTATATTGCAGGTGTCCTGGAACAAGTTTTGCCACAGCTTTTGACTTATTGTAGCATGCACAGGTCTTGCTTTGCACATAGGAATTCTTGTTATTTGAAATGAAAAGGGAGAGATAAGCGACACCAGAGATTATATAGTACAGACTACAGAAAGAGCCTATCATTTCTGTATCATTGTTATGTGGGAAATTAGCTTAAGCTTTAGTTATTGAACTTGGTTGAACTTTTGATAGGACATCGATTCTTATAAAATAAACCATCATTGGTATATTATAATCCCACGGCTAAGAGGATGGAATGTGATTATTTATGAACCTTTTATTTTATTTTGGAGCTTATTCATTATTCTATGCTATAGCTGCTCAGTAGTATAAATGGGCGAAAACTTTGGTGCAGCAGGTATTTGACCATGTGATTAGTCAATGTGTTTGTCCTATCTACTTGGTACCCTTTGGCAATATTAGTGGTTAACTAGATTTATAACTTAATTATTTAGTAAACATGATCTACTTATTGTTTGTCCTATACGAACTCATAATCTAAGCAAGTGAAATATTCTGAATAGAGTGATGATGATAAGGGCCAATTTAATAGCCTTTAGTTATACTCACGTCAATATCATTCTACGCTTATCAAATTCTTCAGAAAGCATGATATAAGAGAAGTAGTCTCTACAATTCCTGGATTTGACATGTTGATTACCGGAAATAAAATTCACCATTTGTTTCCTCTGGAAAGAAAAATCAAATTAGATTGCACTCCACTTTAAATACAGAAAATGCTAGTAAGGAAATCGCTCAAATGTTTTTCTTTTCCTTTTCTTTTTTTCTGGTTATATAAATGATAATCAAGAAGAAAAATCTTCCTGGTGAGTTTTCCAACTCCGAAAGCATTAGCTCAGAGTAAGATCATGTTGTTTTTGAAAAAAAAAAAAACAAAAGAAAAGGGTCAAGGGCGTTTTATTCGAATAAAGAAAATAGAAACAAATTTATCCAATTGTATTAAATTTTGGTTATATGTTTATTATTTTTCATTTGAGTTTAAGTTTGATGCCATAAAAAATTTGAGTCATATTACACATTTAAATATTTTTATCAATCAAATTTAATTAAATTATATTAAATCCAACAAAAACCATTTATAGACATACACGTGAAATCACACATTTTTTTTCGCCGTGAAATATAGCACCGAAATTTCTTAACTTTAATACAAAATTTTTTAATTTTGACACTAAAATATTTAAAAGTTTTGGACTTGTTACTATATTTATTTTGCTTCTTTTTAGTCTTCTTTTTTTTTCATACAGGATTTCTATGTTTTTATTTATAAGGTTACGTGTTTTTCTTTTAAAATTTTTTGCTTTTATTGTAGAAAAGAATAAACTAAAAGTTGCATAATTCTTTCTTTTTTCTCTCTCTCTTTTTTGGTTTTTATTTTTTTTTAAAAGTAAAACAATAAAAATTATATAAAAAAAAAAGAGGAAGAGGAGTTGTTTGAAAAAAAATATAAGACAGAAAAATGTAACACCAAAAATTTTTTAACTACAACACATAAAACAGAATGCTACAATTTTTTTACTTTTTATTTTTTTGGTGTAAAATTTGTGTTTTTATTATAAAGTATGTTTTTCCTTTAAAATTTTGTGTTTATTGTAAAAAAAAAATAAAAAGTAAAACATAAGGTTGCATAATTTTTTTATTTTTTTCATTCTTCTTAAAGGTGAAAAAAATAAGAATTACGAGATAATGAAATAAGAAAATTATAAAAACAAGGATGATGATGATGAGGAGGATGATACTGATGGTAATGATGATGAAGGAGGAAAAGAAAGAGGAGGAAAATGTGAAAGAAGAGGAGATGATAATAATAAGGGGATGTTCCATAAAGACGCTTAAAACGTCTTTTTGTAAAGATACAGACGTGTCGCATTATTATTGGACGTATTAATTAACGGATCATTTTTTAATTTCTTAACAGATTACAATGAAACCGATTTTTTTTATAACAATAACAATAAATCTAACTTTTTTTTTAGAAATTTAATTGTATTTTTAAATTTTTAGGGATTTAAATGCCCGCAAAACAAAAAAAATAGGGATATATTTGTCTTTTTATCAAAAAATTTAAAGATATTCGGTTTAGATTGTGTAATTCGATCGAATCAAATCGGGTCTAATAATTATAATGCAAATAATTGGGTTTATTATTATTGCTATAATAAACCGATTTTGTTCTGATTTATTAAAAAATAAATTATTAATCGGTTTAATAAAGATGTCCAATAATAATATAACACATGTAAAACGTATTTAAAAAAAAAGATATTTTTAATGTCTTTATTAAAGTAGTCTCCTAATAATAATGATGACAACGACAATAATAAGATAGGAGAAAGAAAAAGAGGAGAAGAAAGAAGAAGAATGTAAAAAGAAATAAATTCGATTTGATTAGAGTTGGTTAAAAAAATTGATTGTTTGATATTTTTAAAAAAGTTGTCCATGTGATCTAATTAAATTAATGTGTTTAAATAATTTTTTAAGTAATGTGTATGAAAATTAATTATAAAATAAAATAAACACAAATTACTAAAATAATTAGTTTTTAAATTTTACAAATAAATTATATTGTGTATTTTTTTTTGGTGAACGATTATTGTGTATTATACTATTATTAATCATTATATATTGTATATAAATATATATTATTTAATTTTTTAATATATATTTTATATTTTAAATTTTTAATATATAATTTACATTAATAATTAATTGTAATTGAGTTTAAAAAAATCCAAAAGTTAAACTATAACTGGAGAAGATCCGATACATTCAATATTCAAAGGTTTCTTCCTGCGCTTTGTGGCGGCTGTGCCTTCTCTCTCAATCACTCTCTGTGGCTATGAAGTTTCTCAGAGTCTTCAAAGTCAAACCTTCCAACTTCAAACACAGAGGAACCACCCCTGCTCCCCATTTCTCTACTCTCTCCGAACCCCAAACACCGATCTCCGAAGCCACCCTCCTCCATTCAATCCAATCCTCTCAGTGGCATTTCGTCGAACACCTCGCCCCCAACCTCACCCCTTCCCTCCTTTCTTCCACCCTCACCGCCCTCCACCACTCCCCCCACCTCGTCCACCACCTCCTCACCCTCCTCCTCCGCCACCACCACCTTCCCTCCCTTGACCTCACCACCCATTGCCTCTCCCTCTGCATCCTCTCTCGCCTCTCCTCCCCAAAACCCGCCATTGACCACTTCAAGCACCTCATTCACTCTTCCATTTCCCCCACCCAGGACATTTTCAATGAGCTATCACTTGCCCATGATCACTTCAGTGCCAAGACTAGTAGTACCATTGTCTTTGATCTTATGATCAAGGCTTATTGTGAGCTCAAGAAGCCCAATGAGGCCATGGAGTGTTTCTCCTTGATGAAAGGAAAAGGGGTTGTTCCCAAAGTTGAAACTTGTAACCAGATGCTGAGTTTGTTCTTGAAATTGAATAGGACTCAGATGGCTTGGGTTCTTTATGCTGAGATGTTCAGGATGAAGATTAAGTCCAGTGTCTACACTTTTAACATAATGATCAATGTGTTGTGTAAAGAAGGGAAGTTGAGCAAGGCAAAAGAGTTCATTGACCAAATGGATGCTCTTGGTGTCAAGCCCAGTGTTGTTACTTATAACACCATGATCCATGCTTACTGTTCGAGAGGGAGACTCAAAGGGGCAAGCTTGATCTTTGAAACGATGAAGGGTAAAGGTCTTGCGCCGGATGCTTACACTTATAACTCTTTCATTAGCGGGTTGTGTAAGGCAGGAATGCTTGAAGAGGCATCTGCAATACTTGGTAACATGTTGGAGTTTGGCTTGATTCCCAATGCAGTGACATATAATGCATTGATTGATGCTTACTGCAACAAAGGGGACCTGGGTAAGGCTTTTGCGTACAGGGATGAGATGATAAGCAAAGGCATAGTGCCATCTATGGTAACCTACAATGTGTTTATTCATGCACTGTTTATGGAAGGGAGGACAGGGGAAGCTGATGATATGATCAAAGAGATGCAAGAAAAGGGGATGAATTTGGATGCTGTTACATATAACATATTGATTAATGGGTATTGCAGATGTGGGGATGCAAAGAAAGCCTTTGAGCTTTACGATGAAATGGAGAGGGAAAGGATTCGGCCAACGCTGGCAACTTACACATCGCTTATATATGTTCTGGGTAAAAGGGACAGAATGGTAGAGGCAGATAACTTGTTTAACAGGATTCAACAAGAAGGTCTGTTGCCAGATATCATAATGTTTAATGCATTGATTAGTGGTCACTGCGCAAATGGTAACATCAGTCGCGCATTTGAACTCTTAAAAGAGATGGACCGGATGAAGGTTCTACCGGATGAAGTCACTTATAATACCCTGATGCAAGGATACTGCAGAGAGGGGAAGGTGGAAGAAGCTCGCGAACTTCTTGATGAGATGAAAAGAAAGGGGATCAAACCTGATCATATTAGTTACAATACACTCATTAGTGGATACAGTAAAAAGGGCGATATGAAGGATGCTTTTCGAGTTCGTGATGAAATGTTGACCACAGGATTTAATCCTACACTTCTTACTTACAATGCTCTTATACAAGGCTTATGCAGAAAGAGAGAAGGAGAGCATGCTGAAGAGCTCCTCAGAGAAATGGTAAGTAAAGGCATTACCCCTGATGACAGCACCTACCTGTGTGTGATTGAGGCAATGGAGAATGTTGAAGAAGTAGTGGGAAATGATGATCAATAACCTTTTGTTGGTGCTCATTGGCTCGAAGTTGAATGTGAAAATATCGGTGTTCAAGAAGAAAATCATTTACACAGAGGGAACTCGTGCGGGAACTCCTATCTTTGAAGGTTGGTGGATGTAAGTCTCTTGGAATTCTTGGCTTCTACAAGATGCATTATGTATGGGACAAAAATGTGCCTGTACCGCATATGAACAAGTTTTAATGCAGTTCTTGGGAAAGTATAATGTTATTTTGCTCATTTCTTTTGTTGTAAGATTATTATAATTTTTTTAATAATTTTCTTTCAGTTTTGTGATGTATAGCTGATGATTGAATTCGGCCTTGTTTAGTGCATAAATGACATAGAAAATTTGTTAAGTTGGTGGAAAAAAGTGACGAAAATGTTTGTTACTTTTCTAATGAAAAATCGTTCCCTTAAATAATCTGTAGCCTTAGCTTAATCTTTCCTGATATTTATGTTATGCTAATGATTTCAATCTTTGCTATTTTGCAAAGTAGACTTTCAGTTTTGACTTTTTTTTTATGAATATTTTTTAGATGCAGCAGGAATCCTATATCTATAATTCTATAAAATAACTCATGTTTGATTATCCAAAAAGACAGACCATGAAACCACCTTTTTTTATTTTTTTTCTCCCTTTGGAACTCTTCATTTTTATTTGTCCTGACATATATATATATATATATATATATATATATATATATATAAGTGATTTCACTTTGATTGGCCTTCTATTTATTTAAGTTTGCACGTAAAGGATATGGCCTAATTCACCACTTTCTAAAGAGGATACTGACTTTGTTGCTTTTTTATTTATTTGATTAACGCACGTAAGTTTCTCATTATAGGTTGCAGCACAACATCTAAAGATAAGCTTTTGAAAGATTATATTGTATATCTATATAGAAGGAAGTGGAAGTGCCTGCTGAATCTCAATCTACCTTTTGTTTATGCCATTTCTGTATATCCTTCATTGGCCAAGGTAGTTTTCTTTTCTCAGCCTTATTATGAATCTTTGTCAACCATTCATTGGCCAGGGTAGTTTTGTCCAAACATTTTTGGTTGTTCAAGAGTGAAAACTACAATTTCAATTTAAAGGAGGATGACCCCCTTGGTTAACCCTATCATTACCAAAAATTCTACTAATATGGTTCAAGAAATTGTAACCATTTTGTGTTTTTTTCATCCCAAGACTCAAATTCAAGACCATTGAAAACGGACAAGCTTGCATGTTGCTTGACCAACATGGTATTGGTAATTTGGTTGACTTATATTGCCATGCCAAATTAGGAGGGTAGATCAAATAGAAGATAGACAGGTGGCAAAAGGTAAAGGAAGATCCAAAAAGACCGTACACGAGGTAGTCAAGGGAGAATTATGGGTAAATAGTTTTACTATAGACATGATACATGATAGAATACAAAGATATCGTTTGATTCATGTAGCTGATCCCACTCAGTTTTATTTATTTATTATTTATTTTTTAGTTCTTTTAGAATTCTCAAAACTACTATAGAGAGGGCTTCATCCATGTTTAAAGGTTTACTATTTCTACAGCTGTACATCATACTATCATAGTGGTGTTGTTAATTTAACAGAATTAGTTTTGCATTTCTTCAAATGTTCAAAGGAGATCACACTTGTATTTATTCCTAATCTGATTGTTCTTTGTAATCTTTTAGAAGTCTGCAATATGATATATCATTTTATTGGTCTCTAAAGTGAGAACTTTTCAGAATGGACCACACAATACACATACCATAATGATCAATAATACAAATCAACTTATCTTATTCACATCACTATAGTGATAAAATAATATTCATAGAATCTTCCCACTTTTGCTGTCATACACAATTTTTTTTACCTGAATTCTGATGTAATGGTGAGCCAATTTCTTTACTGAGTGAGTGAGTGGGAACATCTTAAGCCACATGAATTTATTGGACAAGGTTCACTCTCCACTCCTCCAAGGGACACTTATAGCTTCGCATGCTTCAATGCAAAAAGCCAACCACGTTTTCAGTTTCACTACCAAATGGAACCCTGCATCAGTTATTGATGTTATATGGCTTGTTTTTTTCCTTTTATAGTGGAGTTACATCTTATCTTCTCAACTCTGATGCGGATTTCCATTTTGAGTCCATCAAATTTTTCGAAGAAAACACTATATCTTGAACCTTTACTTGGAAGGTTACTTTAATTTCTGATGGAAGTGTTGTCCCCATTTTCATCTTTATTAGAATTAATTGTGCCTAACACAACCCTCTAAGTTATCTTAGTAATAAAACAGCATAAATTTTTATACTATATAATAATTGAGTGAGTCTAACTCAAATCCAAAAGCTACCACAGGGAGTTAGAATTGCATAATGGCTATATCCTGAAGTGACGTGAGACTTCTAAGAATCTTCTTTCATGAAGTTGCTCAGAACAGTTTTTTCTTTTTCTGTTTGTGGAAACACATGCACCATGCACTGAGTCAAATTTTGGACTAATCATACATCATATAAAGAGCACTATGTTTCGTGAAAGCATCAATGTTTGCAAAAGCTTCATATATTTAAATGAAGAAACCAACCTCAAAGACTGGTTATCTTCTCAAGGAAAAAACTTTGGTATGGGTTCTTTTGTAGGACACATAGTTCCAGGGTTAGCACTTGCCCTTCTTGGCCTATGGCATACCATAAACACCATCAAATCTTACCTTTTGAAGGGCCCTTCTAACTTCACTGCAAGATTCTGGTACCAACTTAACACACCTCAGTATTCTAGTAGACTTAAGCACTTGCAACTTGTTTCCCTTTTGGCCTTTTCCATCCTTGCAATTTTTATGCAAGTTTTGGACTTCCCTCATTTTCACTATGCATTTAAGCTTGATAACTTTGAGCATGCAACCATGTTCATACACCTAGCTTTGTTTGCTGGTTTCGCGCTCTCTACAGAGTTAACCGATTCGCTTGACCTCTTCTCTGGCTTTGTTGGAATCTTTGCATCCTCAGTGTTTAGCCAAGAACTCTTCCTACTCCACTTTCATTCCACAGACCATGTTGGACTTGAAGGCCATTACCATTGGTTGCTGCAGCTCATAGTACTAGTCTCGTTCGTAGCATCTCTGGCTGCAACTACTTTCCCCAACAGTTTCACCTCGGCACTTGTACTTTCTATATCAGTAATCTTCCAAGGGTGTTGGTTTATAAACATGGGGTTTAATCTGTGGGTTCCTGAACTTGTTCCTAAAGGATGTGTAATGAATTTGCCAATGGCCAATGAAAATCATATGCTAGGAGCAGTTACTTGTGGCACCAAAGAGGCTGATTTTCGGGCGAGAGCATTAGCCAATTTACAATTCAGTTGGATCCTTTCCTCAATTCTGATATTTGCAGGAATTGTTTGCTTGAAACTAGCTAGAAGATACACCATTGCAGATAGGTTGGAATATGAAAGACTTCATAATAAAGGCGCTGACTCCTCCATGGCAAGTGAAGGTTTCAAGCAGCCGAAATAATCTACCTTAGTTTCAAATGAATGAAGCTTTGAGATCATGAAATACAATATAATGTATCCAACACTATGTTGGATTTTGATTGTAAGAATTCTAAAACTGTCTAGTGTATATCAAGGTAATAATATCCAATAAATGTCAGAAGCATGCTATCTCTAGATCCTGTTGATTGCTTTAATACCCTTAAAATTCAATCAACAAGTTGTTGATCTTGGACTTGTTAATTATTGTAAGGGATGTTTCTGCATACATCAATTTCTTACTGTGTTATGCATTGATAATCCAAATAAAGGGGCCTTTCCTTTTGATACCTTAATGTAAACAGGTTTCAGATTTTCCATTATTTTTCAAATTGAGGGGAAAAAAGAAAGAAAAATAACAAAAAATAACAAACTATTGAAATTGATTATTATTAAGACCAGATATCTCTAAGAAAATCAGACATATTTGTGTATTTTTGTGTATATTTCTTTGTTTTTTACCAATTAAAATTCATATAATAGGATTTAGATGCCAGATTTTTCTTTTTTCTTTTTTCTTTTTAATGTTCTATTTCACATCAAGACTAGCAGAAAGAAAGATACAATCTCTTTGATGATAATAAATATATGAATCAAATTGAAACTGTTTCATGAGCTTATTCTCACTCAGCAGCCTCATCCAGAGATGCTTCGATTCGAAGAAGAACAAATCCAACAGCAACACCAACAAGAACAAGTCCATTCATGATGGCTGCAATCTCGAAAATCTCACCTGCAGCATTGCGTGTTGAAGATGCAGCTCCTCCTCCTCGTCCACCACCTCTGGATTTTCCCTTCAATGAACTCACAACCTTTGCAAAGGATTGTTCAGTGCACAATGAAAGGCCTAATGAGGTGACATTGTTCTGCACCTTCAATCCTCCAAAAGAATTCAACCCTGCAATGTAGTAAACACTTCTCTTCCTTCTCCTTGTGGTGCAAACAGTAGCATTTCCCATCATTGTAGAAGTAGACATTATTACTGATGCTGAGCCATCACTGATATCTGAAAAGTATGCAAAGAAAATGAACTATTAAGTCACTTGTTAACAAAGAAAATTGAGATACAATGCAAAGTGTTTGTATGGATAAGGTAAGGAAACTGTGGATGGTTGACAAGAACATATGAATATGATAGCAAGTTGTGTTATGTGGCATGCAACTTTAGATGCTGTGACCAAGAAAATAAGTTTACCGTATGCTTAGTTAATAATATTCATTCCTTTGAACTATCTTTGTTCTTCTTATCTTAATCCAAAAGATTTGAAGATTTTTGAATTCTATTTGCCTTTAAAAATTGTCCTTTATTTAGCTTTTAGTGGAAAGAGAAAATAAAAAGTAAGTAACTTCCCGAATTTTTTAAACCAAAGACTGAAACTTAAAAGACAAGTAGCATTTTCGTTTTTCATAACGACTTATTTGGGATTTTTAATGGCTTTTTCTTGTGAGTTTGAATTTAGTCGAAAACATAAATTATTTTCCAACTTAAGATATTGTAATATTTGAAAACCCAATTTAAGGTTAAATTGGTTCACCAATTTCATGTAAGAAGAAATAAATTAGGACAATCAATTTATTATATTGATTCTCCAATCTTGTTATTATGTGAAATCATTAAATTCAAAAATGTGTTATTAAAGTCATTTGATGGATCTTACTAGCTAGATATTTGTGGAAAGTTAACCATAGATCTGTTTCATGCACCATATTTTTCACATGCATATATACATTGTAAAGAGAGAAGCTCAAGATGAGTATATAGACAATGAACAAGTCAAGCTCAGTTCTTAACAACATATATACATTCATATATATATAAAACAACCTCTAAGGTTGTTTCTTAACAACATAGACCTGTATCATTTTTACTATTTTCATATTCTTACTCATCTTCAGTTCACATATGAAAGTATCAGCACTTGCATTTACATTGTTCCTTCTGCAAAATCCTCCCCACCCTTTAATGCAAACTCGACCGTCTTTCCATTTGTTCGATCTTCCGGCGAAAGCAGGCCAAGGACTACTCTCAACGGTAATCTTCTCCGGCGAGTTCACTTTGATATACTGTAATAGCAAAGATAGTAGTGATCAGTTATCACATAGGTTAATTAAATGCCTATTTTATATAATTGTGAAACTGTAAAATAAAATAAAATAAAACTATACCTTGCAACATAATTTAATAGTTTCTGGGATGGTAATGGAGTACTCCTTAATGAGCTTACATGGAACATGCTGCAATAATGACATGCCATGAATTTAAATATAAAAAAGCTTGTATAAAAAGGTCTTAAAAAGTCTAAAACTTAATAGAAACATTGAAACACAGAAAGAATTAGACTAACCAGTTCATTGGGTCTGGATTTGTTCCTTTTGAAAACAAAGTATGGGTTGTGTTGATCAATAAAAGTTGCAATAATTTCTCCATACTCCTTAATATCATTGTAATTTCCCCCTAAAACCAAATAGAAAGCATGTCTCATGCTGCATAAAAACAAAGAAATCAACTGAAAAATAAAAACAAAGTTTAAAACTTACTTTCCCTTTTTCCAGGAGCTTTCCCAGCTCTATGATGATCCATCTCATCCTCATCCTCGTCCTCATCCTCATAATCTTCATCATCATCATCATCATCATCATCATCATCATCATTTTCTTCTTCTTCTTCTTCTTCTGATGACTCCTCCATCTCCACTGCCGCCTCCTCCTCCAAGGTTTGTGTCTTTTCACACATTGATGATTCAAAGATCTTGAACTCGAATGTGCTGCTTCCATCCGGATTGAAAACAATAATAACACAAGCTTCTTGTATACCATTATCCCTTACAAACTCCTTCCATCCATCATCAAAATACACCTTCTCACCAATGCAACTTGTCTTCACCCTCCATGCTCCTCCTCTTCCATTTCTCAGCATGAATTCCTCAGGTACCCTTTCTTTCATCCTTGTCAATGCCACATGCTCTTTTGGGAGTAGCTGCAAGATCAATTTAAAGAAAGAAAAGAAAAGAAGATCATTGTTTAATCAAGTCTGGATCATATCATAGTAAATTTAATAACTCATTCACTCTGTTCTTCCAAACATGAATAATGTACCATTATGAAAATACACACACTAAATTAAGAAGTTACCAATTTTTCAGAGCTAAACTGTGGAAGGAAGACTTTGAAGAAGGAGGATTGCTCAGCTGAAGTATTCATCATATCTGAAAATTCCACATTTCATATTACAATATCAAGAAACTCTGTAACTCCTTTCAATTCACAATTCACTCATAGCTGAGGAAGGGATTTTATGAATGTTTTCTACATAGCTGCATTTCTTCAAATTTGATTAACTATTAGCAAATTAGAACACAATACAAATCAAAGAGATTGACCTTTGACAAAATCATCTACTATTCCACTCTCCTCACAAACGTGCGTACCTAATCTAATTCCAAAACAAATTTTAAAAGCTTGACCTTGACAAAATATATGAAAATACATCACAATATATAAGGAAGTGCAAGCCAAAAAAGTTATAGGAAACAGTTCATAATTATGCAGAGTCTGTTAAAATTAAACAGTCTTCAATTTTTTGAGGCTGTTGAGAAAACTCAAAGTAAGTTGGAAAATCAAAGAAAAAAATATGCAAATATACACATGATTTTGTATATATCAACTACAAGTTAACACCAAAGTTTGGTACATGACTGCAGTTATAAACAATTTCCGCATAATTGATTAAAGAGAAATGAGAAAGAAGCAAAAAACCTTACCAAAAAAGTGTATATTGCAGTTCTTGATCTGCCTGGAAAAAAATATTGTCCAGATCTCCACAAAGGTGCTTTCTTTCAACGTTGATGATGCAAAACCTGAAACAAAAATAGGAAATTTCAGTAACAACATAGTAAAATAATAATGAAACCAAAACACATAACAATAGCAGCAGCATATATAGCACCAAAACACATAACAATGAAACCAAAAAGAGGAACAAAACAATGCCTTTTGGGAGGTGGAACCAGAAAGCAAGAGTGATAGAGAGAATGCTAAACAAGAAAGAAGAAATCAATTTCAGAGAATAACAAACAATAAAGAAGAAGGCATACTGGAGAGGAAGAATAACAAGATCTGCTGCGGTTTTGCAAAAAATAAGAATTTAAAATATATATTATCTGCTAGAGTCTAATTAGTGATTGACTTAAGACTTTACACTCATCACTTGCCAAATTCAATTGCATTGATGTAAATGTAATCTTTTTCATCACTACTATCATTTTTGGAAATTAGAATACTATGCTGACCTTAGCTTGCATGCATTACTATTAGGTAACTTCTTATTAAGGAGCTATCTTTTTTATTTTCCAAAGATAGGCAAAGAATAAAGCTGTCCAGAATTCAGGACAAGTGAAATAAGAACTCATCTGGGGTCTTGCAATGGAACATGCATGCATGCATACATACATACAACATTGGAATATGAGAGAAAGTCTCTGCTGGACTCCATGGTTGGTTACTATTTATGAATTTATCATAATAATATACTAATATATGAAGTGATGCTGCTACTAGTTTCATTTTTATTTATGTTACCTTAAAGAAAAGTTAACTTTAAATTTGGTATCCAAACGATTCTGATAAAAAATTCCTAAAATATCTTATCGATAAAATAATTCTTAAATAATTTGAAAATACGATAAAAGTAACCAATATTATATTTTTTTATAAGTGACAAAAAAAATTTGTATTTAACAAATAACTTATTTATTTTATTCAAAATTTTGTGGCAACATTTAAATAAATATTTAAAGAATGCACAAAAAATTTAAAACAAAATTTAATCTCTAAATTTTTTTTAATTTTTTAAAAAAATTTAGTCATTTATAATATAAAACTTTTAAAAAAATTCACTTGATATAAAATTACTAAAATTTGAGAATAAAAAGATTTAATTTTTTAATGATGTTTGCAAAAAATTGAATTAAAATATGATCTCTAAAATATTTTTTTAAATATATATTTAATATTTAATTTTTTTATTATATTCTTCGATCTTTCAAAAATTTATTTATTGTTAATATCTTTTAAAATTATTTTTATCACGTAAATTTTTAGATACTATTTTAGAAGTTTACTGGATTATGAAATCAAAAACAGTAATACTACTTGATGAATATTTTAATAGCCTGCGAGATTGACACATGGGATTTTCTGGACGAGTGAAGAAATATGAAAGCAAATTTTCATTTTTAAGATGTTTTTCATTTATAACTTTAGGCATTACATTACATTCAATCCAACAATAATAGTAATATATGTTGTCGCTATCAATTTAATAAAGTATTTTGGAGTCCATTTTCCATCAATAATTTATGATAATTTTATAAAATATTTAAAGCATTATGAATCAAATTAAAATTTGACTCAAATGATAGAGACTAAAATATTTTTTTTTTTCTATTTTGACACACTTCTTTTTCCTACAAAAAACCAAACGCAATAGTATAAATTCACGATCTTCTAAGATTCTCAGCAACCAACTCTTCAAAGCAAAATTGCAGGATACACGTTACACCATTTATTAGAGCTATATAAAAAGGGAAAAAAATTGACTAACTTAAAAGAAAGAGAAACAATTTATTTAAGTTTCTTAGCCTCTTCCAATGATGGATGTATGATGTATCCTTAAAAAAAATACTAATTTTATTTTCCAGTATGCTATATTGAGTCAAGCTACGGCTTTTAACTATTAACAAAAATACAAATTTTATTTAGAATTAAATTTACATTTAATTAATAATTAAAAGAAGTATGAATCTACTTAGTATATAAAATAAAAAATATTCAAATTCTTTCTCTGCATGTGGACAAGTAGTCCCAACCCCATGGGATTGCATTGATTTTTCTATTTTACCTATATATTTGTAAAGTAAGATAAGTTAGTAAAAAAAAAAAGAGCTATAGTTAGGAGTAAAATTAAACTATTAATAAAAATAAAAATAAAAATAAAATATGGTATTAAGAAAAAAAGGGGGAAATCTATATAATCTTTGTGATTCAAGATTATGTTTTAAACTTGAATATCATGTCAAAAAGTCTTTGTAACATTATTTCCCAAGCAAATGGTGTTCATGGTTAATCAGAGACAAGTAATGCATTCACATTACTTGCTTCTTTCTCTTCCAAGATAACAAAATTTCTTGTGTTCTAAAAACATGACATTATGATTGGACCTACATTAGTACAAACAAAAAGTATAGAATGACAGCAATCAAAGGGTATACAAGTAGCACTTTTGTTAATTAACACAGCCTAACATGCATATCAAGTTACAAGGAGGATAAATGTGAAGATGAAGCAATAAAATATAAAGTCAAACTTAAAAAACCATAATTTGAAAAGCATCTTAACAGTTATGGGACAAGCAATGATTCAGTTCAGAAAAAACTAGATTGCAGTTGAACAATCTATTTACAACACAAGTCAATAACAGCAGAGAAAAACAGACACTACTAGGTACTAAGAGTACAAATAACTATGTTCCACTCGAGTCATCCTGAAATGTTTATCAACATAGAAAAAGAAAAGAAAAGCATCCAAGTTCCACGTGACAGAAATCAGATGAATAACTGAACACACAGAAGCAAGAGGAGTCATTTGATTGATACAGAGTAGGGGGCGGTTATCGTGACTGAAGCCGCCGCTAATTCCTAACTTTTAGGTGATGTAAGGAGATGCTGCTGCATGGGGCTTCTCAACAGCTTGGCCTGGTTCTCATTTTGGGTAAGCAGCAAAGGAGGGCTCAAGAATTCTGCCTCGTCGGTGACACGAAATATAGTAACTTGCAGCACTACTTCCTTCATTCTAAGCAGCTCAAACACACAGACGTCGCCTTCGCCTAGATTGTTGTCTATCGCAAATTCGAACCATCCCTGGCTTAACTTAGCCCTACCCGTTCGATAAAGGCAGCGAACTGGCCACTGTCTCCCATCAGGGTGTTGAAGTTTGATGAATCCCGAAACACCATTCAAATACTTTTCTGCAAAGCAAGATGGCAAGTACTGAAATACAGAAAGAAGTGATTAGTATGCCGGATATAAAGCTGAAGAAGAATAACAACATATGTCGTGGTGAATTTCACGGGATCATACCATTATGCATCCCCTATATAGATAGGAGGGCCGCAGGACAACCCGGCAGAAAGGATTAGATGGTTCAAATGCTTTCGCTTCGTTGACAGCCTTTTCTCTTTCCTCAGCCGTCACGGTTCTTTTCCTTGCAGAAGCACTTTCATAGAATCTAATGCGCATTTCTCTCTCCTCTTCTTGTTCATCAGAAGCTTCCTGGCCTTCTGCACTTCCTGAAATGTATTGACCATAAAATTCAAGGTTTCGATAACCAAATCCTAGAAAGAAAAGTTAGTTATAACTTAATTATAGCTTACCAGGTTCAGATTTACGCTTCTTTCTTGCAGTTTTTTTGGCCTTTTCCTCGAAAGAAGCACGCAATTTCAGTTCATCAGTAGATTTTTTAAACTCAATTGCATTAAACTGAAGACCTATATCTCTGGCACTTTTCGCAGGAAGAGCATTCCCGCCCTCACCCCAGTTTACACTATTAAGTTTTGACCCGTTAAATAGATTCTGCAAGGCCGGTTTGGATTCAGTGAAGTCTTCATCTTCCATTTCTTCAAAAATTTTGAGGCGATTCGCAAAGTAAGATCCTTCATTGCTGCTTCGTGTGGGTGATTGATAATTTATCTCAGCAGTAGCCAAATTAAAAATGTGAACACTGAAATTCGACTTTCCTTCGTATCTGAAAGCTAAAAGGTATCCAACACCGATGGAATAGCGCTGAACAAATTCTGCCCAACCATCAATGAACCAAAATTTGTTGTCTACCTTTTTCAGTCCCACGCGCCACGAACTACCATCGGGAACAGACAGGTTAACAAAGGAGGAAAGCTCACCCCCATATTTTCTCAGAAAATTATCTGGTACTCTCTGCAATTCACAGATCAGGTTACGCATATTAAATTGGAGACCTATATTGATTCATTTCAAACATGCAATGTTCTATGTTCTGAAATCCATTTCAACAAGTTCAGCTTTAAGGAAAACTAGAACACTTGAAATAATGTGAATAGTGAAGCTCAAATCAAATGCCAAATACAGTCATACAGATATCACATACAGGCTCTGAAAAGATGCCAAATATTTCTAGGTTTAAGTATTAAAAACAGTTTCACTCTATCATAATTGTCTCAATAAAGGTAGTGCCAGGAAATAATACCTAATGTCAATACAGAACTAAATTTATGAACTTTTCTTCAGCACTATCTATCAAAACAACAAGGGTTCTAGCAATTTTAGAGTAGATTTCTCTATATGGAGAACATAGTGAGAGATTCAAGAGCAAAACTACTGTAATTAATTAAATAAAACAATCACCACACTTTACAAAGTCCACAACTAACTCCAGTTTCAGCTCAGGCAAGAAGCAGCATCTTAAAAAGTCCTATCACCATTAACCCTATTCATCACTAATAATCCTTCATAGCAATTAAACAAACTCAATGTTCAAAGGACACACAACCGTGTATTTCAACAACCCCAAAGAAACAAAAATCCAAACTTGCGAAAAGAGGGCAAGACCCAGAAACACAGTCTAACAGATTCTTCGAACTCTCACTCAAATCTCTTATAAACCTAATCATAATTGATAATTCCTCAAAAAAACAAAAAATACACACAAAAACGGAAACAAAGAGAGAAAGAGAGAGAAGATATGTACCAGTTGCTTGGATTGGAGAGTGGTGGTTAGAATAACCTTATGGAAAGAAGGGCGAGGCATTTTTTGGGGGGTGAAGACCAAGAAAGAAGGCTCAAAGCATAACAAGTTTTGTTTTTTTGTTAACCCTTTGATCCAAAGTTTTCAACTTTGGGCTCTCTAATTACTGGGATTTTTCTTTTTTTCTTTTTTCTTTCTTCTTCTTCACCTCTTCACTTCAGATCTGCTTCTTCACTTCACACCCTTTCTGTTCTTCACCCTCTCACTACCTTCTCTGCTTTTTGGGTCAAACAATTTTTTTTAAATAAAAAAATTAAACAATGATTCCTAAAACCTTATAAAAAAACAAAAAAAAAAAGACCTCAACGTGTTGGTGACCTACAACCTTATTAAAAGCTAACGAGTTTCTGACTCGGTACCGAGTCACCACCACAAACTCGCTCACTCGGAGCCTTTTTTGTTTTTTTCTTCTTTTTAATTTTTTTTCCAGATTTGGGTTTTTCAATCCTAAATCCCTCTTGTTTTTGCTTTGCCTTTGGGGTTAGAAATTGGGAAAAGAGTGTTTTTTTTTTTTATTTTTAATTTTTCTCTTTTTTTGGGTACAAGAAGAGAGCTATTTTTTAATGGGTCCCTAACTTTGTACCGGTTTTTTTTTTTTTGACAGGTTACTTTTGTTATTTTTACTAATTAGTATAATATTGAATATTCTTTACCAAAAAAAAAATAATATTGAATATTGAATAAGTTAATTATAACTATAATCCTTTTAGTAAATATATTAATTAAAACTATAAGTTATAGAATTACCATTATTTTGTTCAAAAAAAAGAATATAAGAAAAATGATATCTTTTTATAATCTATTCTACTCATTTTAAATTAAGTTTTTTTTATTATAATTTTTTTACACTAAAATTAGAATTAAAATTTACCAAATTATGTTATATAATCTTATCGAAACACATAGTTCACTAAAATATACATATAAATATAAATTTTATAGAAAAAAGCTCTTTTTTAGTAAAAAAATATAAAAAATAATTATCAACGTACATGTAGTATAATTGTTGTTCATACCTTAATTCAGCATAAAAATTAGACCCAAATAAAAATAAAAGGCTCGAC
This sequence comes from Arachis stenosperma, assembly GCF_014773155.1. Lineage (NCBI taxonomy): Eukaryota > Viridiplantae > Streptophyta > Magnoliopsida > Fabales > Fabaceae > Arachis > Arachis stenosperma. Next base: position 3,896,251 of record NC_080379.1, on the reverse strand, counting down.
CTAAAAGGGTGTTTTCCACCATATACCCAACCTTTTTTTAAGGAGGTCGGACACAATAAAAAAAGTCTAGCTCCACTTGCCCAAATAAGTAACTGTCTTCTCGAATCTCTCCAACTATCTATATTTATCGTGAAAGATAGATCCTAACAAACTCCCAAGATAAAGGGAACGGTTATCCATCAATAAAGGTGGAACTACTTTAACAAAAGTGATTATCAACTCTACCATAAATACACTGACACCCCTTAGGTATATACATGTTCTAATCTACTAAACACTGCTTAAAACATTTGCTAACTTAAGTATCGAAGTCTCTTGCAGGTACCACCCCCCACCTCCTCACAAGGAACTCGGACGGCGGCATCTCGACACCAAACAAGTTAGACGCTGCCTCAGAAGGATCTTGGACCTCACGTCCAAACCCAAATCAACGTTTTACGTAACCCTCGAAACAATTGTTTTCTTAATTATAAAAAAAAAATTTCTCTTGTGTCAATCTTACAACATAATGAATATAAAACTTGTTAGAAACAAGAGACTAACCTAGAGAAAGAATGGTGTATTCTTGAGTATATTCAGACTGATACAATGTACAGGGGTATATATATAGGTGTTAGAACAATTAAAGCAATAAAAGCGTAATATCCTACGATAAATATACATATATGCTAAATAATACTAATTAATTTAATTGATCCTAATTATACTCTAACATCTCCTCTCAAACTCAAGTGGGAGCTAAAGATACCATCTTAAATTTGAACACTAAAGTCTGAAAACAAGTAGAATGATGAGCCTTCGTAAAAAATATCAGCAGTTTGATCCAGAGTTCCAACAATTACGAGACGAACAACATCAATAAAAAAGCGTTGCAGGACAAAATGACAATCAATCTCAATGTGTTTGATGTTTTCATGAAAAATATTATTATAAGCAATCTGAATAGTACTGCAGTTGTCACAATAAACATCAATTGGAGATGACTGAGGGGCACCTGAGTTTTCAAGAAGCCAACGGATCGAGACAACATCTGTGGTGGTGTCTTCGAGAGCACGATATTCACCTTAGGTGCTTCGAGTAGTGAACATTTGTTTATTGGCTCGCCAAAAAATGAGAGTCACCAAGAAACAAACAATAATCAGTAGTAGAACGACAATCAGTTAGATCACCAGTTCAATCAGCATCTGAGTACGCCTGAAGGGTTAAGAATAAATGGGCAGAAAAACGAAGACTATGAAAAAGAGTGCCTTTGCTATAGCAAATAATGCGAAGAACTGCAACATAGTGAGTAGTACGAGGAGCTGACAAGAATTGACTAAGAATATGAACTGGATAGGCGATGTCTGGTTGTGTGACAGTCAAGTAGACGAAACCTCCAACTAACTGTTGATAAAGAGTAGGGTTATCTAAAACAATGACATCCATAAGAGTAAATCGAACATCAGGCTCAAGATAGGTAGACTCAATGCGATTATCTGTAATTCCGGCTCAAACAAGAAGATCAGAAGCATATTTAGCTTGAGAGGGATAGATGCCATCATCTGAGGATATGACTTCAAGGCCAAGCAAATAATTGAGAAAACCAAGATCTTTCATCTCAAAAGTGTGGTGAACGGATTCTTTAAGATCAGAGATACTATCAACACCATCTCCAGTAATGATCATATCATCAACATACAAAAGTAGAAGAATAACCTCACGTTCACTTTTACGAATAAATAGAAGATTCTCATGAGGGATGCAAGTGAAACCGAGATTGCATATAGTGGTGCTGAACTTTTCAAACCATTCACGAGAAACTTGCTTAAGACCATAAAGTATTTTACGAAGGAGACACACTTTGCTAGAAGGACGAGGATATTCCCCAGTTTCATATTGACCTTTTTTTTAATTCTCATTAAAAAATTCATTCTTCACATCCATCTGACTGAGAGATTATTTTCTGACCACAGCAATGGCAAGGAGAGCGCGAACAAATGTGAGACGAGTAACATGAGCAAAAGTCTCTTCATAATCAATACCATACTTTTGTGTACATTCTTGAGTGACCAATCGTGCTTTATAATGGTCAATAGAACCATCAGAGCAAGTCTTGATTTTGTATAATCATCTACTAGCCACAATTTTATGATCAGAAGGAGGATCAACCAAGTCGCAAGTGTGTGCTTTTTCAAGTGCCTAGATTTTTTCGTGCATTACTTGGTGCCAATTTGAATTTGTGGAGGCTTCTCGAAATGACTGAGGTTCATGGTGATAAAAAATAGCAAAAAAACAATGATAATCAATAAGATGAGGAGATAAATTTCTTATCCTAGAAGAATGATTGGAGGGAGGAGGCATGATAGCAGGAGCAAGATCATCGTCCAGTCTGAAATCATCATGAGATGGAGAAGGCGGAAGAGTAGAAGGCTCGAGAGGTTGACTGGAGATAGAACATATAGAATCATCACTAGAAAAAAGATCAACATTGGGGTTAGTGAAAAAGGTGAATGGGTAGAAAGAATGGACTCAAATGAGGAGAACTTAGAAAACATGCAATGCTCCTAGAATACAACATGACGAGATATACGAATACGTCTAAAAAGAGGATCCCAATAACGATAACCTTTGTGTTCAATGCCATAACCAAGGAAACAACACATGCGAGATCGAGGTTTAAGTTTATTATGTTCATGAGATTGAAGGAGAATAAAAAAGACACAACAAAAAACTCAAATAGAGTTATAATCTGGAGAAGTACGATAAAGATGCTCAAAGAAAATAATGTTACCAAGGACAAAAGAAGAGAGTCTATTGATAACATGGACAGCAGTAAGAACAGCTTCACCCCAAGTATGCTCAGGACACAAAGAAGAAAGAAGCATTGCACGAACGGCGTCAAGAATGTGACGATATTTACATTCAGCCCGTCTATTTTGTTAAGACGTATCAGGACAATAAAACTCAGACAAAATACCCTATTCAGCAAAAATAGTTAAAAAGTTTGGAATCACAGTTAGGGGTGGCAAAGCGGACCGGCCCTTTCTAACCCGTCCCGCCCCGCCTAGGCCCGCCCTATTAACGGGGCGGATTGACCTGTCCCGCTAACTAAAATGGGTTTAAAATGCTAGCCCGCCCCACTTTATGGCGGATTGGCGGGTCGGCGGGTTAGCCCGCTTGACTCTTTTTTTTTTTGAAAAATAAAATTTATTAAAATTAACCAAAAAATAATAATAAAAAATTAATACAAATAAAAAATAGTCAAATTATAATATAATTTTTTTACTTTTTTTATTTTTATAAAAAATAGTCAAATTATAATATAATTTTTTTTACTTTTTTTTTAATTTTTAACTTCAATAAAATTGTTCAAAATAATAGTTGTCAATAAAATCATCTTTATTTTAAAAAATAAGTCACATAATTTGAGCATATATACGAAATTGTAAAATAAAATAAATAAAGTTAATAACTAAAAGAAGAATAAAAACAAAAAATGAAAAAAAAGTGTTTAAAAATTATATTATTATTAATTTTATAATAACTATTTTATTTAATAAAAAAATCTTTGGCCCGGCGGACTGGCCCGCCCCGTCCCACCGAAACCTGCCAATTTGGCGGTGCGGGTTTGGCGGGCTTTTTAAATTTAGCGGGCTCAAAATCCTAGCCCGACCCGTTTTTTAGCGGGTTCAGCGGCTCGGCCCGTTTTGCCACCTCTAATCACAGTATTCCGTAGCATTATCACGGGTTGAAGAACGGGTCCATGGCACGTGGAATGCGGAACGCTGCTGGGCCGTTGATCCTGGACATGGATCCAATAGTGCTGGAGGCGTCTGGAGGGAGGAAGAACCTGAAGCGAACAACGTGCTTCAGGCGGCGCGTCTGATAGTTGCTAGAGACGATTCTGGACTCGTTGAACTCGTGATGACGAGACGAAGATGGTGGTAACGGTGATGACGAACTAAAGCGTCAAGAAGAAAAATGAAAATCAAGGACAAAGAACACTGATGGAAGAAAAAACAAAAGGGCTATGAACTAATTTTTCTAGAGAAAAAAAAATCTATGCTTTGATATCATATTAGAAAGTGGTAAGTATGGTTTTGGTCCCTAATGTTTAACGCCAGAATCGAAACCGTCCCTCATCTAATTTTCGTATTAAAATCGTCCTTAACGTATTTTTTCGTATTAAAATCGTCCTTTTTTTATTTTTTTGGACAAAATTACCCTCACCCCTACCAACACAATTACATGCTCCACCACCACCACCAACACCAACACCACCGCCACAGCCTCCACCCACAGCACCACCAACACCACCACCAGCACCAACACCACCACCAACGCCGCCACCGCCGTCCCCCTCCCCCCTTTTCCCCTCCCCATCTTCCATTCCCCCAACCTCCACCTCCACCCCCACCCCCGCGTCCCCTCCCCCCCCCAACCCCCATCCCCACCCCGCGTCCCCTCCCCCTCCCCGTCTTCCCTTCCCCCAACCTCCACCCCACCCCCGCGTCCGCTCCCCTCCCCGTTCCCTTCCCCCCACACCCACCCCCACGTCCCATCCCCCTCCCCGTCTTACCTTCCCCCCACCTCCACCTCCACACAGAGAAGCAGAAACAGAAAATCAACAATTCAAGCACAAATTTAACAAATGCAGAAACAGAAAGTAACAAATCAACAAATCAACACAGCCAAATCAACAAATTCAACAGAGAAGCACAAAGCCAAATAAAAAATTCAAAGCACAAAGAAGCAGATGCAGAAGGCCATGCAGGACCACCGGCAAACTCATCATCAGAACCAATAACCGCAAGAAGCTGAAGTGGCGAGGCGGCGAGGAGCAGCGGCGACGGTGGCGCTGGCTTCCCTTAGTGGCTAGGCGGCAAGAAGCAGCAACGCGAGTCCTTCTCCCTCTTCGCATCTCTCTCTGTCCGATCTCTCTCCTCTGGCGTGGGTGGCTGGCGCGACGGTGAGGGTTCGGCGAAGAGATGAGGGATGGGCAATGAGATGGTGAGGGCTGGGCGCAACTGGCAGTGAGGGGCTGGGCGCGGCGGTGAGGGCTGGACCTGGCGGTGAGGCGCTGGGCGCGGCGGTGAAAGCTGTGCGTGGCGGTGAGGGGCTGGCTTCCCCTTTCCCCTTTCCCTCCCCTCCCCTCCCCTCCCCGATGCGTTTCCCCTCCCCCCCCCACAACACGTTTTTTTTATTTTTTTAATTTTATCTTTTTTATTAAAATAGAGGTAGTTTAAGAATAATATAAAAATTTAGAGTTAAGTCTCAAAGTAGTCCCTGAACTTACACTCAAGCTTCAAAGTAATCCTTGAAGTTAATAATTCCTCAAATTCGTCCCCGAAATTGCACTCCGGGACTCATAGTAGTCCCTGAGACATTTTCCGTTCATCAGAACCTTAAAACGACGTCGTTGAACCAAAAAAAAATATAAAAAAAAAGAGCGTAGCGTAGACCCCCCAATTCGAACAAAAAAAAAGAAAAAAGAAAAAAAAGAAAGTGTAGCGTAGAACCCACCCCCCTCCTAATTCCCACTCTGTTCCATCCCCCATCCCCAACCTTCTCCTTCCCCTTCCCCTTCCCCATCTCCATCCCCATCCCCAACCTTCTCCATCCCCATCCCCATCCCCATCCCCATCTTCTTTCCCTTTCCCTTTCCCTTTTCTCTTCTAATTAAATGGGTCATGCAACTAGCTTCATTCCAAAGCATCCAACTCGTTTGTCTCAGACCGAAAAATCCTTTCAAATTTCTTTATCATCAACGACCATCACTGCAAACCAAAAAGAAATGACAAATTTAATAACAATCTATGAAATCAATAAAATTCTAAACACTACTCTTCCCACTCTCATCATCGCTCTCACACTGTCCGCCGCTCAACCTCTGCCGCACAGCACCAACAACCACTCGTATCTGACTCCTCCTCCTCTTCCATCTTCACCTTCTCATCTAGCGGCGACAATAACAACAACCAAAACATATATGTGAAAGGGAAATGGGAAGGTTGGGGGAAGCAAAAGAGGAAGAAAAAGGGGAAGGTTGGGAAAGCATAAGAGGAAGGGAAAGGAAAAAGGGTTGGAGATGGCGAAAGGGAAGGGGAAGGGAAAGGGGTTGGGGATGGGGAAGGAGAAGGTTGGAGATGGGAATGGAACAGATTGGGAATTGGGAAGGGGGGTAGTTCTACGCTAAGGAGAAGAAGAAGGGGTTGAGGTTCGGGATGGGGAAGGGGAAGAGGATGGGGATGGGGAAGAAGGTTGGGGATGGAACAAATTGGAAATTGAAAGGGGGGGGGTTCCTACGCTACACTTTTCTTTTTTCTTTTTTCTTTTTTTTTTTTTTTGAATTGGGGTCTACGCTACGCCTTTTTCTTTTTTAATTTTTTTTTGTTCAAAACGACGTCGTTTAAGGTTCTGATGAACGGAAAATGTCTCAGGGACTACTATGAGTCCCGGAGTGCAATTTTGGGGACGAATTTGAGAAATTATTAACTTCAAGGATTACTTTGAGGCTCGAGTGTAAGTTCAGGGACTACTTTGAGACTTAACTCAAAAATTTATTAAAAAGGATGATTTTAATACGAAAAAAAACGTTAAGGACGATTTTAATACGAAAATTAGATGAAGGACGGTTTCGATTCTGGTTTTAAAGTTTAGGGACCAAAACCATACTTACCCCTATTAAAAACAAGAGATTAAACTGAAGAAAATATAGTATATTTTTTAGTGCGTTCAGAATGATACAATATACAAGAGTATATACAAGTGCTAGAAAAATTAAAATAATAAAAATATAATATGCTATAATAAATATACAGATATAGTAAATAATACTAATTGATCTAATTCATCTTAATTATCCTCTAACAAATTTATTTGAAAATAAGATATTATCCAACGAATATATAGATATATTGTTGATAGTGCGAGATAGGAATCATCCATACCAATATTTCTTATTGATTTTTTCAATGTATATATTTTTTTTCTTTTTTTTTTCTATGGAAAATAACACCATAAGTAATAACTATCCGTATTAGGTATTTATCTTTTCCGCGTAGAAAAAGTTTCGTGACGTATAGCACACAACAATTTTTATAGGTAACAACATATAATTAGGGTTACTTTGAGTGAAGGATTGTTTTTATTTTTTTTTTATTGAAAATAGAAGAGAAAATCATTAAGCCAAACCATAGTTTGTCTTTAAACTCAATTTAATTCGATTAAAATTTGTACAGTATGAATCAAATCAATTTGTTCGCTCTTGATAAAATAAAATTGTTAGGTTCAAACTTCAAATATCATATTAATAATAACATTTGACTCAATTACTAATTGCAGAAATTATAAGCATTTTATACAAAGTACTAAAAAAAAATTGTTTTCTATGTACCAAAAAAAAGATCAAAATGGAACTTAGATTTCATAGAGTACAATTTTTTCTGTTTCCATTTGCAATTTCTTTTGTTTCAAAGTTTTGTAAAAATAAATAAATAAATAAATACATTTATTTTTTCTATTTTCACTTTTTCTTTTATTGACTATTACTGATGTTGCCCAATGAGCATGTCAAAATTACAACAGAAAATTATAGACCGCCCTCAATTTGAACTTAGACAAATTATAGGGGATGATTTTAGAGGGTCACTTTACTCTGTTTTGTTTAATCTTGTGTAATCTTTCTCTGGCTTCTAGTCCCGTTTTAATAAAAATAAATATATATACAACAGAAAAACCATGACAATAGCAATAAGACAAGCATTGACTCGGTTACTGATCATCATTCTAGTTTGAATAATAATAATAATAATAATAATTAATAAAAATCTATTTACAACCCAAATCAAAACCAAAAGGCCAAAACAAAAGAAAAGAAAAGAAAAGAAAAAAAGAAAATGTATCAAAACAACAATAGCTATGTTGCACTTAAGTCTCCCTGAAATGTTTATGGACACAAAAAAGTACCAAAGTTTTTTCCAAGTGAAGCTGATGTTCAGATGAATAACCGGTCACACAGAAGTAACCGCTACTTGATACAGTTGGACTATAACCGCAACAAAACTGCTTTAGTTCCTGATCAGTTTACCCGAGCCGAGGCGCTGATGCATGTGAGCGTTCAACATTTTAGATTGACTCACGAGATTTTGGCTCGCCTGGAGCTGGTGCAGAGGAGGAGGGCTGAAGAATCCATCGTCCTCAGTGACGCGAAACAGTGTAACTTGAAGTATCACCTCTTTCATCGGAAGGAGCTCAAACACACAGACGTCTCCCTCGCCAAGGTTGTTCTCTATCGCGAATTCAAACCACCCCTGGCTCAGCTTAGCTCTGCCTCCTCTATAAAGGCAGCGAACAGGCCACTGTCTCCCGTCGGAGAGCTGAAGTTTGATGAATCCTGAAACCTCGTTCAAATGCTTTTCCGCGAAGCAAGATGGCAAATACTGAAAAAAAAAGAGTTCAGTTGGCAAGATCAATCATTGATAAGCACAAGAATGATAATGTAAATTAGGGTAAATTCAAGGACTCACCATTATGCATCCCCTATACAAGTAGGACGGCCGCAGGACAACACGACAGAAAGGATTAAGTGGTTCGAATGCCTTCGCTGCATTGACGGCCCTTTCTCTTTCCTCTGCTGTCACAGTTCTTTTTCTTGCCGATGCACTTTCATAGAATCTAAACCGCATCTCTGCCTCCTCTTCTTGGTCCTCAGAGGGTTCCTGGCCATCTGCACTTCCACAAATTGATCATAAAATTTCATTCATTTATCCACATTCATCGTTATTTGAAAAAAAAAAGTTATTAAGAATCTAGTAGGACCTGATTTTCGCTTCTTTCTTGGAGCTTTCTTCTCCTTTTCGCCAACAGAAGTACGCAACTTCAATTCGTCAGTAGACCTTTTAAACTCAATTGCATTAAACTGAACACCTATATCTCTGGTCAACTGACTGTCTAGCGAATTGGCACTTCTTGAAGAGAGGGTGTTTGCACTATCGCCCCAGTTTACGCTATTAAGTTTGGACCCATTAAATAGATTCTGCAATGGTGGAGGAGTATAATTCTTCTCAGGGGTAAATTTACTTTGCAATGCACCAGGAGTAAGGCTAGGTGATGAATATTCAGCGGAGTCTTCATCTTCCAATTCTTCAAAAATCTTAAGACGGTTTGCAAAGTAAGCCCCTTCGTTACTGCTTCGTACGGGTGACTGATAGCTTATCTCAGAAGTGGCCAAATTAAAGATACGAACAATGAAAGTCGACTTTCCTTCGTATCGGAATACTATCAAGTATCCAACACCGATGGAGTAGCGCTGAACGAATTCTGCCCAACCATCAACAAACCAAAATCCATTGTCCAACTTCTTTAATCTGACACGCCAAATGCTGCCATCAGGAACTGAGAAGGTAGCAATTGAAGAAAGGTCAGCTCCATATCTATTCAGAAAAGTATCTGGAATCCTCTGCGAATTGCAAATCAGATTAGGATCAGATATTGGTAGACATCGGAAATAAAATACGTTGACCTTCTCCCAACAATCACCCCATTAAATGTCCCTAGCCACAACCACAAGAAGTATGTTCCTATGACATAAAAAAACGCAAATTCATTTACTTGTTTACTCGTTGGGAAAAACAATAATAAAATTATACAACAGAGATTCTCTTACATTGTTAAATTTAGTCCTACCAAGATCCAAAACTAGACTAAGTCTCTCATAAACCATTAGAGGATGATATCAACAACATATATCTTAATAATGAGTTATCAAATTGAACGCTACAAATGTGAGGGAAAAAAAAAAAAGAGACTCGTTTAAGCTTACAAATTTGTTTTCTCAAGTTCAGCTCTCAAGCAAACTAACTTCATGATAATGGCACTCCTCAAACTTCAGTAGAACACTTGAATGCCACGACTAATAAAATCCGAAATTTGATTATGCGAGAAAGATTCTGTTAATTACATTTCATATAACTACCATTCATTGATATGGTTTCATTAAAGTGCTTCCTCCCTCAGCTCAATTGTATTATTGAAACCATAGACCAGTTGGAGTACTAGACTGGGTTAAATAATCAAAACTTATGATTTATGAAAGGAAAGAATCAAATTTATTTATATTTATCAGGCATGAGCCTGCTTGTAATTCCTCACACATAAACTCTTATTTCTCCCCCAAGGTCCATCTCATTAAATCTCCAACAAAGGCAAAGAATTTTCAACTAAGAACACGAAGAAATATACATGTGTGATCAATGTAGAAAAAGGACAAAATAATAATACCAGTATGAAACTAAATTACCAAATTTCATTGAGCTTCTAAGTCAATTATACAAATTACCAAACTTCATTGGTTTTTCTTCGTTTCCACTTAACCAATTCAATATTCAAATTACACAATTATACAAATCAAAGCAAAACTTCTAACCCTAGTCCAAGGTATAAGCACGAACAGAACTTGGCATCATAATTCACAGGGTTTAAAGAATAAAAATCCAAACTTGAAATAGGTAACAGGGTTTTGGGACTAAGGATTATGAGTTGGATGAAAAACCATGACTCAGAACAATTATCTACCGCTTTATTTCATTCCCACTCAAAATCTCACATAAACTCAATAGCAATAGTTCTCCCCCAAAAAAGAAAAAGACAAATTCATCTAGAATACAACCAACTCCGACCAGAAAAAAAAAACGAAAAGGAACAATAATGAGATATAAGAATGAGAGGATTTAGGTACCAATTGCCTAGATTGAATGGTGGAAGGAAGAACAAGCTTGTGGAAAGAAGGGCGCGGCATTTTCCGAGGAATAAGGTTCTCAGAGCATTGATGGCACTTTTTGTTGACCCTTTGATTCAAAGTTGAAAACTTTGGGCTCTAGCCACTCGAATTTCTTCACCACTCAGATCTAAACTTCACAAATCACAATCCACAAAACCCTCTCTTTATTTTTCTCTTCTTATTCTCTCTAACCCTTTGTCCTTTCACTGCGTTCTCTGCTTTTTGAGTCAAACAGGGGTTTTTTTTTTTTCGTTTTTGGGGGCAAAAAAAAATCTCAACTTGACCTAAACAATAATAAAAGCTGGCGAGTTTGTGACTCGGTGGTGAGTGGTGAGTCACTGACTCACTAACTCGGAAGCCTTTCCCAGATTGGGCTTTCCAACTCAGTTCCAACTCTAAAACCCTTTTTGTTGTTTTGCTTTGCCTCTTGAAACTGCCAAAGAGAAAGTTATTTAATTAAAAAAATTAAGCCTCCACCTCAAATGAAAAAGTTAAAAGTTGAGGATGGTTAAATAATAATTTAATTAAATATATTAAATTATTTAAAATAATTATTTATATGATTAATATAAAAGATAATTATTTTTATTAATATAATATTAGATAATTAGATAAATTTGTAAAATTGTTTTATATTGGTGTTGATAGTATATTAAAATTTAATTTATATTTTATATAAATAATTAATTTAGTTGTTAATTTTTATCTATATATAGGTAAACAAAAAAAAAGATACTTAAATTATTTTGTTGTTGACAACAATATTTTTAAATTTTGTTATCGACAAAATTAAATTCAAATTTAATATGAATGATTGATTTAGTTATTAATTTTTTGTCTACGTATAGATAGATTATAAAAAATACACTTGAATTATTTCGTGGCTAATAAAAATACTTTCGAATTTTGTGATCAACACACATTTTTTTAAATAATTTAAAAACGTACAAAAAATACACATATGTGAATTGAGACATTCTACGTTAATAGAAAAAAACGAGAACATTTTTATTAAGTTTTTAAATAATTTGAGCGTATTTTTTTAATAACAAAATTCAAAAATATTTTATTAACGACAAAATAATTCGAATATATTTTTTGTAGTTTATCCCTTATAGATAATATAATTGTATTTAATTAATTTATAATTTGAACTTACTTAAACTTAGTTTGTTAAAATTTTTACTTTTTAAAAGTAACTTATAAAAGCTAATTTTTAAAAGATAGCTTTTTAAAAGTTTTAGCATTTATGTTTGATAAATTAAATTAAAAATAGCTTTCAATAAATACAAGCAACAATAATTGCGTTTGGTAAAATAATTTTTAAATTTTAAAAATACTATAATAGACATAAATGCAAGTATTAAATTTAAAAATTAGTTAATATATGAGGTTATATTATATTTTTAAATTTTGAAAAGCACAAGCTAACTTTAAAAGCTCTATCTTCAATACTTTCAAAAGTACCCCGATCTTTCAAAAGTTACAAACACAAACATATAATCTTTTTTATTTACCAAACACAAAATAAAAAATTTAAGCACAAACGCCTCTTAAAAAAATTTTACAAAACCAAACCTTAATCACTTCACTTGGGTGGATGTGGGTTCATTTTATTGGTCCCATTGATAAATAATTTAATCTAATTTAAATTTTAGTAGCAATATTTTATAATAGTTTTTATCTCTTGTTAATTAAAAATATACATGAATAAATTTAAAAGAAAAATATTAAAAGATAAGTAGAATTTATTATGTTTTGTCAATAATTTTAATTATCAATCCATCCTTTTAATTTAATAATCTAATAACATACTTTTAATTCATATTTTTAAATATTGATAAATAACTGCAAGCAAAAAATAATAAATTATACTAATCCTCTAGTATTTCTCAATCCCTTACAACGCTTCTCATGTTTGGAAGAGTATCTCAGAGGCTTTTGGTGCTCTTAAGGATGCCTTCTCTTAATGCGTTGGGTCACTTGATCAATCTTTTGGTTTGACAATTGGAATATTGAGGGCCCGATTGCTCAAGATGTTCCTTTTGTACACTAGCGGCTCACCAGGCACTATCGTGCCTGTTGAGCCGCTTTTCTATTGAGTTTTAAAAATTAATTTTATATTTTTATTTTAAAATTATAAATTTAATAATAATTAAAAATAAATTATAAAAAAATAAAATATCTTAAATTATTTAACATGTAAAATATTAAAAAATAAATTTAAATTAAAAAATAAGATTAAAAAATATTAATTTGCTATTATGTGTAATAAAATTAATATAAAAATTTATTGATATTATTTAAAGATTAGTTATTTATAAATATTATTAAATTTATTTATTTTTTCAATCCTATTTAATTAGAAGCAAATTTAAAAATTTATATCCAAAATATTTTTTATCTCCATCCATAATTCTAATAGATAAAAAAATATATTTATTCAATTTAATATTAAAATAATAGTACTTTTATCTGACATTTAAGTAAAAATTATCTTTTATAAATAACTAATATGTATTTTGGTTTATATATACTCTTTTTGAATCAGAAAAATGTTATTATCATTATTTTTTGAATTATATTTTGGTTTATAGTAATTTTAATTTTAATAAAATATGATATAAATAAAGTCACATCAACATTAAAATAAAAAATACTTATCTAATAAATTTAAAGAATGAATGATATATTAACAAAAAAATAAAATTAATTTCTTAAAAATAATAGAAAAGCTGCTGAAAGTGCCTGTTCAGCCGCTTTTTTACTTTTTTGTTTTTAAAATTATAAATTTGATATCAATAAATAAAAATTAATTATAAAAAAATTAAATATTTTAAATTATTTAAGATATGTAAAAAATATAAAATAATTTAATTTAAATTAAAAAATTTAAAAAGTTATATTATTATTATGTATACTAAAATTAAGATAAAGATTTACTAACATGGTTTACAAATTAGTTATTTATATATTAAATTTATTTATTTTCTCAATTTTATTTAATTTGAAGTAAATTTAAAATTTTATATTCAAAATACTCACTATCTTTATGTATAATTCGAATAGATAAAGAAAATTTTTAATCTTATATTAAACATCTTTAATTATTTTTAATTTTATTATTATTTTAAAATTATTAATTTTTATTTTTATTATATCATCTCATCATATTATACACTATCATTTTTTCTTATCATTCTTTTTACATGGATACCCGTCACTATTATGTTGTCTTATTTTATTTTTTTCCGCAATCAATTACCATAATACCATTATGGCAGCTCTCATTTTTTTTCATCACTTTGTATGTGAAAGACAGATTAAAAATATATAAGAATGAGTTAACAAAATAATTTATGAGAGTTCTTCGGTTCATTATTGATAGGTATATACATGTCAAAAAAAATTAAAAAATAAATATCAGATAAAAAAATAATCATTTTTTAAATTAAATTGATGAGAGAAATTTTGTATGTGAAAGATAGATTAAAAATATATAAGAATGAATACAGTTTGGTAAGTAAACTGAAAAGAAAGGAAAATGAAGGTGAAAGTTATGCGTGAAATTAATATCAACAATAAAATGTTATAAAATTTGCAATTGTAGTAAATGAAAGCGAGGAAAAGATGGAAGCTATACAATCACGATATTCAGGGAATGAGAATGATGGCAACAGTAATAATATAGAAGATAATATAGAAGAGTGCACCTAATGGCAAGAGGAGAAGCACTAAAAATTGAATAATGAGATCAAACTTGGTATAAAGTACTCACATAAAGAATATACCCAAAATAAAACGATAAGATCTATAAAAAATTATTTATCACCCCTAATTATTTTTTCCTCCTTTCATACATGGCGTCGAAAATCAACATTTGGCATAGTCATTATATAGTTCAGAAAATTACAAAAATTCATCCAAATAATTGTTACAAACAGATAAACACATTCAGACTTGGAAAGAGAAGTAAGAAAAATTGAAAACGGATAAAATTAATTAAATGGATAAATTATTGGAATAAAGAATTGAAGAAGAGGTTACGATTCCTACAACTATTAGTGAAACAGAATGAAAATAAGATAGAATAACATGTGTTGCTGTTAACGGTGAAAGTTCTTTTATTTAAAGTAAAAGACGCATGTACGGGAGAATCTCTATCATTAAGGGCAACATTAGAAAGCACATTATATATTGTTATAGATTTCTGTTACTTGTGCCTGTTCCATTGTCATATGCTTGCATCCCTGTATGTTTCAAAAGTAAAATATAATTATTAAAAACTAATTGAATTCATAACAAAGAAAATTAGTTATCGTGTTACCTGTATCAAATTGATAATGGGTGGTAGCTCTGGTCATTTGTTTAATTGTAGTCAATTGGGCTACTCCTATGTTTGTAGTTAATCGAGTACCTCTACCTGCGTTTGGCATTGGAGTTGGAATTGGAGTCAGTTGATATAGCAACTTATTTTCCTTGTCGAATCATCTACAGATAAGTTGCACGTCTTCTAGTTAGGTGTTGCTGTCTTTGTTCTTCGATCATGTTGTCTTCTTCGCCTAGCATATTCTGTTCAAGTGGGTCGACGTTGATTGTTGATTTTGTGAAGTTTCCAGTTCTATTTGTCAAAAAGATAGCAAAATGTAGAGAATCAAAAAGGTTTGTGAGACCAAAATTGAAAGTGAAAAAGTATTTAATTCTGTTGGGGTTTCAGTTTTTAAATTGAGTACGTAGTGGGAGCAGTTTTTTATTGGAAGTAAATCAGTTTTAAAATATGTCGTGGGTTGAAAATGAATCAATTTAATACTCTGTCGTGGGATAAATTCTTTTATAAAAAAATAAAAAATTGAGGACGTGGTAACAGTTTGTTATATTAAATTTAATGTGTAACAAAAATAAAAAAGAAATAGAGATAAAATAGGGAGAAGGAATTGGATACCAAACTTTTCTATCCCATTATATATTGGTATAGATAAAAAAAGTTATTATGACAAAAATAAAAAAAATAGTAAATAGAAAATAATAGAAAAAATAGTTATTATAATAGAAATCAAAGTTGTCAATCATGCAATGGGACTATTTCAATTCGAAAAGAATAAAAGAAAATTCAAATCTAAATTTATTTGATACTAAATAAAATAAAATTACATAAAATATTATTATTTATTTACCGTATAAATTAAATAAAAAATTACTAATATTTTTAAATAAATATTTTATACAACAACTGTCAAGTAGAACTCACTGAATAAAAAAAATTGAACATCAAACTTCCATATTTTTTTGTATATTGTTATTTTGTTATAGTATAAATAATAGTTTTGGAATTATCTAAATATTTTAATATAAATTAGTTAATATTGTCAAAGCTAAAAAATTTAAGAGATAAAATTAATATTTCTTCTAATGATTATTTTTAAAATTATAAATACACAATAAAAAATTAGAGTACATTAAAATAGTACAATAATAAAAAATAATTCAAAAGATAAAATTAACAAACTAATGGAATATATATACACAACTAACCAATGTTATTTGGACCAATTCTAATACTTGAATATCTAAAAACAGATTTTTAACATATAAATAATATTTTTTGAATTTCGTAAATCTTTTAATATAAATAATTTAATATTATCTGGACAAAAAAAATTAAAAAATAAGATTAATATTTCTTTTAAGAATTATTTTTATCAAAATTATAAATACATAATAAAAATTTAGAGTACATTAAAATAGTACCATAATAAAAAATTCAATTATTAAATTAATAGTGTAAATTTTTTAAGTAAAGAATTAACAACAATAAAAAAAATTCAAATATTAAATTAATAGCGTAAATTTTTTAAGGGAACAATTAACAACCATAATACACTGTCAAGAGGTGACAGATACGTCAAGTGGCCAAGTGGAGTAATGGGAGTTTTTCAGAAATAACTGACATTAAGTGGAGAAGTTAATTAGAGAGGGTAATACTGGAAAAAAAATTTGGACACCAAACCCATGTATTGCCATTATATATTGTTATAGATATATTTGACTCTGATTTAACTATTAGAGACGTTTGGAAAGATGGGCAATGGAATCTCCATGATATTTTCTCTATCATTCCAGAAAATGTCAAATAGCGTTTGAATGCTTATAATCCGGATTTGAATGCTGGAGAGAGTTCTAGTTGGTCGTGGGGTATGGCATCTTCTAGACTCTACTCAATTAGGAGTGGGTACAGTTGGCTAGCCAAAAGAAAGTTTGACTGGAATGAGCATGATAATTGGTTGTGAGTATGGCGACTGGCGACTGCATATTCCTGAGAAGTACAAGTTCTTGATTTGGCTCAGTCTTCATAATGCTATTCCTACGGCAGAGTTTCGTTTGAGTCGTGGTTTAGCTTTATCTAGCACCTGTCATCGGTGTCAGAATGGTTTTGAATCCATTCTTCATTGTCTTCAAGAGTGCCCTAGTATCAAGGAGATCTAGAACCTTTTAGGCCTGTATTCACATAACTCGGATTTACGTGATTGGCTCTACAGAGGTGCAAAGAATAGAGATGTTTTTCTTTTTTTTTTGTTGACCATCTGGTGGATTTGGAGAAGCAGGAATCATGACTTATTTAATATAGATGATTCTTAGAGTGCTAGTAAAGTGGTGAGTTTGATTCGTAGTTCAGTAAGGGAGTTTCACACTATTTTTGCTATGCATCAATTTTTGTCTCTTCCTTTGCTTTGTTTGCATTGGGTTCTACTTCCACTTCATTTAGTTAAATTGAATTGTGATGCTAGTTGTTTTTCTCTTTTTGGCTATACTGGTTTTTGTTGTATCATTCGCAATCCTGATAGATGTTGGTTGAAAGGTTGCACTGAAAAAGTCAGTATGCAGTATTCTTTTTGCTGAATTGTATGCAATTTAGAGAGATTTACTTCTTGTTTGGGAGAGTAGATTTCGTGAAGTTATTTGTAAAATAGACTATTTAAAAGCTCTTTTCTTGATAAACCAAAGAATGATTGGTAACTATTGCTAACAAATTTGATAAACTATTTATTTTAATTTTACGACTCTTTAAACACTACCTTACTAGGGCAATAAGAACAGTATTATTATTTGGCACTAATTAGTTTTGTAGAAGAGATAAATTACTAAAATAATGAAAAAGAACTAAACACTTGGCATTTTTTAAAAGAGAGGAGTCACTATATTTGTAAAAAGAGTTTAGTTCTTACATAAGAAACAATTCGAAACAATTGAATTAAAGTAAACCTCATTGTTTGTGAATATTTTTTAATCACTTAATAAGTAGATTGAACCTACTTTAATACAATCTTCAAGCAGTAAAATACTATTGTCACCACCAGTAGTTAAAAAATGTCTTAAAATAGGACTTAAGTCATTTTTGTAACCATACCAGAATTATTTTTATAAATATTCATTAAATTTATTAAATATATATCATAAACTTGATGATGATGAGCTGACCTATATTAAATTCATCCAAATTGTTACCAACCAAAAAGAAATATATATTCATCAAGTTATATTTGTGTTGGACTGGAATATTATGGTATACCTTTATTTATATACAGAGTTCAATTAGTTACATATAGGAGTGGAAAAAGGTCAAGCGACCTATCAAGAGTCTGCAATTTGACCTATGTTTGACCTGATCTAACCTGGCCTATATATTATAAAAGAGGTACAGACTCAGACTCTTTTCAAAGCTTTAATATGTTAATAAGTCACATTTAGACTCGCTAATTAGCTTTATTGGCCTGTTAGACTTACCTGAGCCTGTTAAAATATAATTAAATATATATAAATAATTTTTTATTATTAACAAAATTATGTGATATTTTAAATTTATTATATTTTATTATAAATATTTTTGTATTTTTTAAATACTTTAAAAGATTAAAAATTCTTATAAATATTAAATATGAGATATTACATATAAATATTTTTATTAAAAATAATTTTTAAAATAATATTTTTATTTTTATAAAAAAAATATTAGGTCTTTTAACAGGCTTAAGGACAGACCAGACTAAATAACAGGTCAAGTCTAGTACTTTATAAAGTGTCTATAAGAGACTGCAGGCTAGGCTCAAGCTAATTTGATTACATGACAGACCAGGCCTGTTAAGAGCAAAGTCTGGCCTGTCCTGACCTGGCCTGGCCTGTTTCCACCCCTAGTTACATGGTAATAAAATGGTGATCTTGTAAATTGTCAATGGGACAATAACCAATTCTCTTTTCACAGACAAGTGGATAAATATAAAATGAGAAGAAATAAAAAATATTAAAATAAAGTGATAATTAAGTCTTTAACAATTTTGTATTTGAATAATTTAGTCTTAAAAAAAAGTGACAAATACATCTCCCAAAAAATGAAACGTGAATACGTTATAACTTTCTGTTAGTAAGACTAACGGCATTTTTGACATAAATTATTAAAGTGATTGAAATATCCGTTAAATATCACATTGAATTTATTCTAAATGATGAGGATAAATTAATCTTTTAATTTTGTTTGATTTTAACATATTTCAAACTTTAATTGTACAGAATCCTCCATTATTCACCCTGAAATAAAATTTTAGCACAACCCAAAATGAATAGCACTCGAAGCTCCAGAAGCACGAGACGCCAAAGGGGAAAAGAATGAAGAGAGCAACTGGAATTATAGAGGTGACTACTCAACACATAGAAAAAGGTTCAGCAATAAAATCATTCTCAAGTGTAATTGTCAACTATATGCAACAATATACAAGTCTGGAATAGTAGAAAATCTAGATAAGTTGTTCTTAGGGTGTTTAAACTATAAGGTAATTATTAATTCATTTTATTTTTTGAGTTTTGAGTATTTCATTAAATTGAAATTCATATATGTCATTTATGATATGTCTTTTAGTTCTTATTACAAGATAATTTGTTATATTACAAATTTTTTAGATGGTTGGATGATATTATTGGAGATTCAAAATTCTAAGCAGGAAGTAGAAGATGGATTACTTGATTTGAAGGAGAGAAATGTGAAGATTGAAAATGGATTGAAGAAATAAAAAAAAACTCTAAGTAAAATTATTGGTAATAGATTTTAAGAATATTGTGTATTTTATGGTTAGTATTTTAATTGTAATTATTGTGAATGTGTGGAGCAAGGGTTCTAGGTAAATCAAATTAGATAGCTGATACATGAATGTAGTAACATTATAATTGGCAGTAATAAACAAGTATTTTTGAATCATTGTATGCTTTATCATGGATGTTGGTATTAATGAATATAATATTCACAATGATAAAATAAAATAAAGAAATCACATAACCATATAGTCATAAGAGCATTGTTATATTATCAAAGCTTCTAAACGATTGTTTTCAATTACAAGACTTAATCCAAAAAGAGATTGAACACTTGAAGTTTGTGTAACTAAATCAAAAAAAAACCTATAGCAAAATATTATTATAACTACACAATATATTATGCTTAATTCAAAACAGAAATATACAAATTCTCTTATTTATAGTCAAACACTTTCTCATCGTCTGACTCTTTGTGAGCGCATATTTTTTTTAGAAAGAACCTAACAAAAGGGTCGTCTTCAGCCTCTGCAACATTTTTCGGATATTCATGATATTCATGATGTTCTTCATCTCCAATTTCAATTGGGTGTTCACTTGAATTAGAATTTCCCACATGCTGTATAGCCCCTTGTCATAGTCTTAAATTCCTCCTCACCTTATATTCCTTCTTCTTTCGATATTTTGGGAATTTGCTAAATTCAAGACTCCCTTCATTTGTAACTTTCTTTTCTTTTGAAAAATGGTTACTCCTTGCAGTCTTCTTATTTTTCATCTCTCTTACAAACTCCTCTTTGACATCAATGTATACTTCTCTAAAACTAGGAAGTGGGGGTTTTGTACCATAGTTATCAAAACCGAACCGGTGATCGAACCAGTGAGATTACTAGATTACTGATTCAACTGGTGGGTCATTGGTCGAACCAGTTAACCCGGTATAATTAAATAATTATGTAAAATTTAATTTTTTTTATTATAAGTAATTTTATTTTATTTTTATAAAAATAATTATTATTTTCAAATTTTAATACTTTATTAATTAATTTATATTTATTATATTATTATATTATTATAAGTAAAAACTTATATACAGTTAATTTTCATGTGAAGTTGATATTTAAAAACAGTTAGATAATTTGACAAGTTTAACAAAATATCATCTAATGATTTTTAACTATCAACTTCATATGAAGACAACTGCATGTGAGTCTTTACCTATTATTATATACTACAAGTATTTATTGAAAAAATAATATTAATAAATATCATATAATCATGAAAAGAAAAAATAAATTATGATTAATAATTTTTTATCTTTTTAATATATATATATATATATGTTTTTTTTAATAAAATTTATAGTTAAATAAAATATAATTGATTTAAAAATTAGTGATTTTAAAATTAAAATTAATTGAATATAAGTAAATAGAAAATTGCTATATGTATTATAATTTGGCTATATATTAGTAAGAAACAATGTAGCTTGGTGGTTAGATGGTGCCATTTTGGAAAATTTTCCAAAAACCACACAACTTTGACACTTGGCACAATGGAGCTTATGGAGAGCATGGTGGACTTGCAGAACCCAGATGCATCGTAGCTTAGCCTTCAGTTGGGACCGAACGGTTCGGTCTGGTCCGATTTTCACCAGATTTGGTCAGTTTTAGCCGGTTTGTTACGGGTTCAACTAGTTCATTCCGGTTCTCTGCCTTGAACAGTCCTAACCTTGGACCGGACCAGTATAAAATCCGGTTTATCGGTTTTCCAGTTGAATCGGTCGATCCGGTACGGTTTTTACAACTATGCTTTGTACAGCTCATTTTTAGTGCTCTCATAAGCATCATCATCAGAAGTAAGAGGATCGCTGACTTCATCACAGCCTATAGCATTTTCACCACCAAGAATATGATGCTCAAAATATACATAGAACTCCTCACACTCTTTGTTTTGTATTTTGTGTTTCCTTAAAACATTGATATATGAATCTCCAAAATAGAATGCAAACTGGTTTCTAAATTAGTAGCATTCGAATCAAATATCAAACCACATCATTACTTTGTAATCATCGTATCCCAAATTCTTGAACAGCTCCTTCAAGTTAAAGAAGTTGATAAGGTCTAGATCTATCTTTGGAAACCTGTCAACTAACCCAACATCGTAACTCAACTCTTCCCGCCGTTTGTTCCTCACAAATTTTTTCTATGGTTGAACACAAAAATAACAAATTTCTTCATCTATTAAGTAGAAATACAATCATCGTTTGAATATATTGGGACAACCATTAACTCAAAAATCAGGAATATGTTTGTTTTTTTATTATGACATGAATAATACTAAAAGTTATACTAGTCTTTGTGCTAATCACTACTTTCAGTAATCATAGACAAATAAGTAGAAGTCCCAAAAAGTAACAACAAATGCATAAACAATTCTTAATGTGAAAAAATGTGTCGTATTCAATAAAATAGGCTGAGAACTATGTTTTACAGAATATTAACTAATTTGTTTCAAACAATGAGACCACAATGAAGAAAATTGACAAAGAGACATGTACTAATTAACAAAAGCATCAATATTTTTTACTTGAGTTGAGAATATCTCTGCTAACACCGGTTTTCTTAACGACATATTCTTTTTTGTTGGTCCATTGAAGGAAAAATCGTGACTTTTGTTACTGCATTTAGCCAAAATTCTTTGACTTCAACTTCTTCCTTAAGGTTAATGGATAAAAATAGAGGATACCGAGAGGTTAAGAGCCAAAGTGAAACAAATATGAAGAAAAGGAATTTCAAAACGTCCAATTACAGATGTGACAGAAACAAACATGTCAATTCACGTAATGGGACAGCAAAGCAATTTTGTTTTGTTTTGTTACATGAACTGATAGAAGGATGTAACGTGTCTACCATCTACTTTCCTGAAAGATATATTTGTCATTTTTTTCGGGAACTAAATTATTCAAACACAAAATTTTCAGAGATCTAATTGTCACTTTATTTAAAATATTAAATAATAAAAAATTACCTTTTATCAAATAATTAAACAAAATTAAAAGAATTCATTGATCAATTTTTGTGGATTCATTGATTTCAAATTATGTCCATACATGTGGACCCTCATTTGATTTATGGATAATTGGATACCATGAATAAAAATAAGCATAAGTCACTAATCTTTAACTTATTAATATTATTATATTTTTTATTTTTTTTTTAAGTTAAGAGTGAGATTTAAATTCGTAATTTTTTTTGACTGAAATAAATTAAATAAAGAAAAACAAAACAAACAAAATAAGGAACTGCTTAAATAGAGGGACAGTCTCATTTAAGACTACTCTTAAACTCCTCCAAGGTGAAAAAAGCTCCACATGCGAAAGTTGTAACTTCATCACCATCTTTGCCATAGTATCTGCCACCATGTTTGCATCTCTCATAATCAAACGAAAGTCAACACGCCAATTCCAACGCATGATATCTCTTATTTTGAGCACCAATGAATCAATAAATCCAAAACCATCTTGAGTAACAAGATTAAATGCTTCCACACAATCCGTCTCACAAATAACATCTCATTGACCCACATCCCAAGCTAAGAGATATCCTCTCCAAATAACAAACAATTCTCCTTAAAGAATACTATTACTCTCAATCATTCCCAAACTTTTAAATGAGTATGAAAAAATTATATCATTTAAATTATTGTTCGTTGACTAATATTATTATATTTTAAAAACTTAATATATTTACAATGCTATCATACTAAATAAATGCATAGGTGTTAGTATTGTTAAATATTTATCATCAAACTAATGTATTATGAAAGAGAGTATAGTCACCAAAAAAATAGAGTATAATATATTTTGCTATATTTAAAATTTGAACACCAGATCAATTAGTTTGAGTTTAAAATATTTATCATCTAAATAAATCTCATATTTACATTTATTTTATACATTTTAATAAATAAAAAATATTTATTTTAGTTTTGTATGATATCTCCCCCTAATCGTATATCAGTAACAATTTATTATAAATTTAAATTTTATTTAAAAATTTGTACGTTATTATATAATATATTTATCTAAACAGACTAATAGACTAATAAATTGACTATTAGATCCATCTAAATTAATTAAATAAAAAAATAAACTAATAAAAATATTAATACCAATTAAAACACTAATATTATATAAAAAAATATTATATTTTCTTTCAATAATCAATTATTTTTTTTGCAACTGGAATTAAGTTATTTTCATATATGTGGCCATTAACAGCAAGTAAAAATTATATATACGACGAGGCTCGTGAATGCAGGTTACACCTTATGTTCAATATATCTTCTAATTAATAGGCAATATATATCATATTTAAGAGATAGAACGAATAAGTTTATATTTAATAATTAAATTTTGCACCTATATCTAATTACATAATGCCACATAGTTAAAAGTAACTATTATTTTCATTAACAGTGTGAATAATCGTACAAAATAACGGATATCACTCCATCAAAATTAAACTCTTAAGTATAAAAGTTAGAAACCGTGTATAGGAAACACATTGCATCACATAAAGCTCCTATGTTAAACACTTGATTAGAGCTAATTAATTAATAAGGATGCACGCTCGCTTCTCAACACTTTCCTAATAAGAGACTAATTAAGAAACTTTCAAGGGTGAAGATCTTCACAGCAGGAGCAATTGAGCAGAAGTAACATAATATCTGACAAACTCAATACCAATATTCTGCAAAATAATGTGATGCCAAAGTATATTACCATAACATTTGTATATATATCTCAGAAAATAAATATGAAGACATTAGAAAAACACAATTTAATTAATTAAAGAAGACTTATACAACAACAAAAAAAAAACTATTTTTATTTTATAAATAAAATTTGTTCATTTTCTAAATACAATTTTTATATTTTGTCTCTGCATTAATATCTTAGTATATTTTATATCTCAAATGATTGAAAGACATAAACCTAGAACCTTATAAATGTGAAATAATCAAGTCAAGCAATAATGGTAGTGATTGATAAAAAAGTTACCGATTCTTTTTATGATCTTTCATTTTCAGGTGAAATCTGAGGGCATGAAGTTGTTGGTCTACTCTTCTTTGTACCATTTCCCACATTAGGTTTTGGAGCTTCACATCCATTTTTACAAAATATTTGGACCTTGAAATGGTTATTATTTCCATCATATGTGAAAACCAAGAAATCCTCATGCTTGACTAGGTTTTCTTGTAGAAACTTTGACCAACCATGGTCCATGTAAACTCCATTTTCTCTCTTGATTATGGTCACTTCCCACTTGCCCCCACAAGGGCCTATTAGAGTTGCATTGCTCATCAACTTTTTGTCCAAATAATTCAGAAACTTGGTTGGTATTTTCTGAAAAATTAAAGCCAAACAAGGACACTTACAACTAATAATAAAACTATATATTATATATAAAGAAAAGCAAGTATTTATATCATAAACTAATTACATTATAAATAATAATTATTATATAAAACAAATTAATAAACACTATTCTCACCAAGTGATGGGTGTTGAGGCCATTCATGATGACTGCACAGAAAGAATTAGGCTTGTTCTCTTGATGATGATGCATCATGTATATCCTCCTTTTCTTCCCTTGTGGTATGATCTCATAGGATTGCAGAATATTAATAATGTATAACATAATTAATGGCTTCATTAATTCACTACTGTCACTTTGATGTAATTGTATTGTGGAATAAATAAGGTAGTGGGTCACTATACGGATACTATTTTTTGTTATTTCTTCCTTTTGTCATTAAAGTTCTTCCTTTTACTATTTAGAGCAGCGCACCAAAATAAGAGTATAGTAAAAAATTTTAATAAAAGAAAAAACTAGCCATTTACGGGGGAATTTTTTTAAATAAATAATTTAATTATTTTAATTACCGAAATATGTAATTTATAACGTATTTATTAATTTATATTGTATTGATTTTATATCGCTTATACTGTAAATTAAAAAAATAATTATAAATATATATATAAACGAGATATGTATATTTTTTTAAATTTCATATATCAAGATATATTTATAATTATCTCATTTATAGTGTAAATGAAATAAATTAATACAATATAAATTGATAAATACGCTACAAATTACATATTTTAATAATTAAAATAATTAAATTATTTATTTAAAAAAATTCCCCCATTTACAGCGCATTGCTCTTCGTGACTCGCCTGTTTTTTTTTTTTTTTTTTCTTCAAAAGTTAATATTTCATATAAGATAAGAAGATATGCATTACTGAATAGAATATTAAACAGTAATTAATGTGATGAATCCTTGTCTTTTCTCTTCTTCATTAAATGTACTTAAAATAATTGTGAATAAATTAATGAAAAAATAAAGTTAAAACATATTTGTCCTAGCTTTTAAGGCACAAATTTACAATTCTTTTAATTAAAAAATAAAATATATACAAGAAAGGGTAAGAGTAGAGGAAGAAAAGCAAATAATGACCAGAAATGAAAGAAATTCATCAATCAACCAGTAGAGAATTAGAATATGCTGCAAATTAAAAGGGAATAAAATAATGTTTAAAAAATAAAATAAAAACAAAAACATTTGAAAAATAGATTATTAATAAAGGATTTAAATCGTAACGAGATATAAATATTTCATCAGTTAGACATAGAGGGGAAAAAGAGAGAAGGGAGGCAGGCTAGCTAACTGTCTAAGCTCTACTAAACTTCTTTAAAAAAAATAAAATAAATAAAATAAAGAAAATAAAAAAGAAGCTAACCTGTGTTGAATGAAGAAGTGGTTGAGTTTATGGTTTAGTTTGAAGAGATGAATACAAATTAAAGCAACTCTATAAATAGGAAATTCTAGTAGGTGCTGTATTCCACTATTATTTATTATTAATATTATTAAGGTTAATTAATTTGCATTCCATGAGTCTCAACTCAACTCTTTAGGAGCAACATATACAACTAATATTCCCTTCCCATTTTTTGTATCATTGATTGAGACATTACTTTTTTCCCATTTTATTTGTATATACATGCATACATGTATATGAGTCATGTAGATGCTTAATTTCATTTCCATTTCCTTCCATTGGTGTGAGACGACTATTTTCTCTTCAAGTCTACCCATCACAAATCACCATATCAAATTATTATTACTTTCAAAATTCATAATATGCATGCATCTCCTAGGTTTTGTTTTCGATTTTTTTTCTATCTCCATTTCTTTTTATTAAGTTGCTGTATGTTAAGTCACTAGTATTTATAATTAAGGGAGTCACTCAGATAAAGATGCTGAAAACGTCTTTTTATAAAGATATTTTTTAATAATTAAAATTTAACACATATAATCGACTAAATCGTATTATTTTTGTCAAAATTAGGCTAGACAAATTGATTTGACCGAAAAATAGTTAATCAAATCTTGAACTAGTCTAAATTAATATTATTTTTTATAGAAAATAACTGAAATACTTCTATTATATATATTAATTTTGAAAATTCTAAATTTTAGTTCTTTATTTTTCTATCGTAGGGTTACGATTTAGAATTTTTAAAATTAATATATATATATATATATATATATATATATATATATAAAATAAGAATATTTTAATCATTTTCTATAATAAAGGTATTGTAGTTATTTTTTATAAAAAGATAATATTAATTTAGATCAGTTCTAGATTTGATTCACTATTTTTTCGATTAAATCAATTTATCTAACCTAATTTTAAGCAAAATAACATGATTTAATCGATTATATATATATGTTAAATTTTAATTACTAAAAAACATTTTTAAAAAAGACGTTTTAAGCGTCTTTATCTGAATTGCTCCTATTAATTAAACATAACCAATTGGCCTGGTTAGAGTAATTACTAACTCAATAACGTTTAATCAAGATTTTAGATTCAAGCTAAGATTTGTGAATACAACTATATATTCCTGTATGTTGAGAGATTCATCACACACTATAATTAAGTGTACGACTCAAGTCGAATCTAAATAATTAAATTAGTATATGTATCCATGTATATACGGATAATATACGAAATATATATAATATTTTTTATTTTTAAATAAAAATACGCATAATAGTTTTTGTTATAAAAATTTTATAAAGTTAATTAAATTTATAGTTAACTATTTTCAATACCGGAAATAATAAAATCAATGAGTAATAATTTTATTTATTTTCAAAGTATAATAATTTCTCATTAATAGTAATATATAATTTATGATTAAACTGAAATATTTATATTAGAATTTTATTTTTTCAAATTTTTTTAAAATAATATTAGTGATTAAATTTGTAGATAAAATTTGAGTAAGTACAATCTAATAAAAGATACAATTTGTCTTAAATTACCTTTTTTTATTATCATAGCAAAAAAATTATGAAAAACTATTTCTGTTAAAATATATCTAGAAGAACTTTTAGTAAATAACATATATTTGAATTAATTAAATTAAATAATTAATATAATAAATTAATTACAATTGTTTGGCTCAATGAAGTAAGTAAATAAATAAAAAATATCTTATAAATATATTATGTAAAAATTATAACACTTTTAAAAATTATTAATCAAAATATATAAGACAAAAATTAATGCAAATCAAAATAAAATTAACTGATTTATTTATTTCATTAAAATTTAATAATTAATATAATTAATTAGTTATAGTTAATATAATCAAATAAAATATTAAATAAATTCTTAACAATATTTACTTTTATTTAAAGTTATTACTATCTTATAAATTCTTAACAATTTATCAATCTATAATATATATATATATATATATATATATATATATATATATATATATATATAGTAATTCAAAGTAGTATTTTTTTTAAATATATGTGTGTTTATTTGATATATGTGCAAAATAATTAGTAAACTTAAAATTTTCATATTAAAAACTTTATGTTTAAGTCTATCTTACAAAATTAAATATTTTTAACAGAAGAAAACATTTACATTTCATTATCATCATTATGCATGACTAATTTTTATTAATCCACATTTGCATGACTTTTGGAAACTAAACCTGTGATCCGGTTCCATAGATTTTTTTTTTTTACCAGCTTAAAATTTATGTAGTATCTCATTTGGTCCATGTTCCTGAACCTGTGGATAGAACAAGGTATTGTTCATCGTCATGTTTTTTTCTTCTTTTGTTTTGTTACTATCAATTTGAAATTTCCAGGAAAAAGTCAACATCCGTATAAAATTGCTTCTGAATTAAGGTTACCACCACCCATCTTTTAAAAAATCTTCCTTTTTCAATGTCTTGGAATCACAGACACGCAAAGCCTTCAACTTATTCAATTCTTTTTAGTTTTTACATTCTTCAGATTCAAAACTCCTATACATATTTCTTACTTTGACATTCGTTTAATTAATAATAAAAGTTTTATTATTCTTCTTGTTTAATTATAATATATCATAGGCTTAATCAATGTGCAACGTGTATGCTATTAAATCATGCAAAGTGCAAACGTTAACATTACTTTGTTTCTATCACCAAAAACCTTGTTCTGTTCTGTTCTTCATCCACATGTAGATCACAGAATCATTAATTTATATACAACATTGGTGTGAGTTGTGACAATTGTCTTAACCCCATTGATTTATGGTTTCAACACAGAAGAGAATGATCATCACCCTTTTGAAGGGGATGATGGAAGATGATGATCAAGTTTTTTCCATGACCAAGATGATGAGGAGGAAAACATGTTTGATTATGATAATGATGATGATGATGATGGGCATGTTTGTTACAACAACATATGCAGCAGGTGACACAAATAATGTTTATAGTCCATGTCTTGATGCTAAGGTTCAGACAGGAGATGGTTTCACCTTTGGAATTGCTTTTGCATCAAACAAACAATCTTTCTTACAGGACAATGGTGGTCCTCAGCTTTCCCCTTGCGACCGCCGCCTCGGCCTCGCCAGCAACGGTGCATCCGTTGCTGTCTTTAGGCCAAAAGTTGATGAGATCTCCTTACTCACCGTTAACAGAAACGACACGGTATCGTTCGTGTATTTCTTTCTATCAACTTAAGTTTTTAGAATTAACTGATCTCATAAAAGTATCTAAGAAGTTTTCATGAATTCGAAATGATCAGGCTTCGGGTAGTGGATATATGGTTGCATTTGCTGGACAGAAGTATGCGGCAAGATCACTTCCAATCATGTTTGCTGATAACACACACACAATTACTAGCTTCACTCTGGTAAATTCGATATATAATTATTTACATGTGTAGTTTTATGATATGGTATAAGAATTTCTATGACTAAAAGGTTTAGAATTTAATTCTTATTAATGCCAAAACGTGTTAAGAGATATAATCATTCATGTACTTCTTTCTATCAACTTAAACTTTTTGAAAATGTTCATAACAGTAAGCACATTTAACGATAAGTCTCTTAGAGATATAATTATTTATGTATCTTTTTTCTGTTAGCTTAAACTTTTGAAATAAATAGTTTTATGATATGATATCAGAATTCTTATGATAAAGATTTAGAATTCAATTTTGTTGACCTAAAAGAAAAAATTTTAGTAATATCATGCATGTGCAGATTTCTAAAAACTTAAACTTTTAGGATAAGTAATTTCATAACAGTAAACACGTTTAACAATAATAATAGTCTTGATTGATCGATTAATATCACACAGGTTCTTGAATTTAGTGGGGGGACCCTTCAAAACTTGTTCTGGAAGAGTTACGGCTGCAATTCGTGTTCCGGAGGAGGAAACATTTGTCTGAACAACACAGATTGTGCAGTTCCAAACTCAAAGTGTCAAGAAAATGGAGGTAGTGGCTGCAACATAGGCATACAATTGGCATTCTCAGGGACAGACAAGAATCTTGATGTTCTTAATTCTTGGTATGAAGTCAAGAATCTAAGACAGTACTCTCTCTACACTCTATACTCCAATCTGCGCGACACCATCGTCACGCCGTATGAAAAGTTTTTCTAAACTCCTAAACATGTAATTAATTACTCTCTTGATGAAATTGTTATGAGTATAGACCAAATTGGTTCCTTAAATACTAAATAACTGTTTCTTGTGCTACACGTTAAATCTTGTTGCTTCATTGAAGTTCAGTTTGGTTAAACTCAACAACGAGAGTTTCAGGCTCAATTATAAGATTAAAGGCTAATTCTTTTCCTGGTTTAGAATTCATTTATAATAATCTGTGGATGTTCTGTTGCGTTCAAAGACTAATTAATGGCCTTTTCAAGTAAGAAATGCATGCTCATGTTTGTTTTAGTTATATGTTGATGTTATTGGAAAAGAATCACAGAAGAATGAGGGAATATTTATGAAGACCAAAAGAAGATACCAATAATTAGTGTATGAATGAAGCTGCACAATTGCTTGCTTGCTTGTTATGCTGCTCATAGAGTGTGAATAAGCTTATAATAATTCATAACATTAACTTTAAATTTTCTGAAAATTAATTTGGATTGGTTGAATGATTAATTTATTTTTTCGTTTAAATAAATATGAGAGATCGAATCATATCTCTGACCTATTGAGCCGGAAAATATCATAAAAAATAAAAGGAAAAACTTCAAAATCAATAACAAATTAAATGAAAAATATTACTTTAAAATAATTTAATTATTCTTATGAAAGATTATAGTCTGCTTTCGTAATTAGAAACATAAAAAAATAATAAAATTAATAATATATTATTTTTTAATTAAAAAAAGGATTATATTAAACCCTACACAGTCAATATAAGAATTTTGTCGAATTTTCGTATCCTTTTTACAAATGGTTCATTTGGATTTAATTTGATTATTATTCACAAGTTGGTTTACTTTGGCAAATAATTATAAAAGAAAAATACTTTGATTAGTAATTTTTAGTATTTTTTGTTATTATTTAATTAGTATAAATATTTATTATTTTTAACAAATAAATTTTATTATTTAATTTATGTGTACAAATTTTAAAAAATGTAAATACAAATTATATTAATTTATGTGTATAAACTTTAATAAATAAATATACAAACTATATATTTATTGTGTACAAAATCTTAATAAATAAATAAATATATATATAAATTATTATTGCATAAATACTGTCAAAAAATAATAATAATATTTACTTGCCATATAATATTACTCTTTATAAAATTCTTCAGTGATATAATTTTGGATGCTTCTATTCAATTACTTGTCATGTAACAATGATATTAGCTTATTATATCAGTTCTTTAATTTCTTCTCAAGATATAACATGATGAACATATAAGGCACTAAAAAACAGTATCCAATCATGTTTAGTCAGAAAATAGGACTCATTCAACCAGCGACACCACTGCCAATCACCATTATTTAATTTAATAGGCTTAGACCAAGACCAATTCAATCCCACAAATACTTGTATGTTTTCATAGTTGTTATTTTTTTAAATTACATATATACTATTTTTAAATAATAAATTAGTATAAGATTTGTGGAGCATTAAGGTAGCGTTTGTTTTGAGATACTGAGATAGAAATTGAGAGACTGAAATTCAGTATTGTGTTTGTTAGTTCTGGTACTAAAATTTCTGTCTCTATCTCTAAAATTTCAGTATTTCAGTACCTCCAAAATATAGGGACACAGGGGACTGAAATTTTTAAAGATAGAGACTGAAACTTTAATAATATTTTATACCTAAAATACTTTCATTTCAATTAATTAATTCCAATTTTATCTTTTGTGCAAATTAAATTAGAGTTTTATTCTTGTCTCAATTCATGTCTCCCATTTTACACCAAACAGAATACTGAGATTTATTTCAATCTCTGTCTCTTAGTCTCTATCTCTCGGTTTCAGTCTTTCTGTCTCTATTTCTCCACCAAACGTTACCTAAATGTTTTAAGTAAATCTTTTTCATATTATTTCTCATTTTAACAAATCTGAACTTCATTTAATAAAATATGATTGACTAATAAATTAATGTATAGACAAACCAAAATTTAAACATTCAAAATTTATTTAAATAGATAACTGAATCGATAGATCATCCTGTCATCCAACTAAAATTTGTCAAATGTTTTAACTAATTTATCTATCTTGCTATAGTAGTGGACACTCGACAGCGCACACCACTACAAAAAGAGGGACAAATATCAAAGTCAAGGTCAAAATTTTCCACAAACACATACTATTCTCCCAATAATTTTCACACTAAAATGTCAACCATCCACAACGTAGCCCCACAAATATTGTGTATAGATACCGTGGCCAATAATGCAGCACCTCCTACATATAAATACACCTCCCTTAGCTTTATGATGTTCCTATAACTAAGTATATCACACATCTTGAAAGATAATATGAGGATGGAGAAAAGGTTGTTAATTATGGGAATATGGGTAATGATGGGCATGGTCAAAAGTAATGGTTCTGTTGGTGACATAGTGACACAAGAATTCTTCAATGGTATTATTGATGAAGCTGATGATAGCTGTGCTGGGAAGAAGTTCTACTCCAGAGATGCATTCCTGAGTGCCCTCAATTCCTATGATCAGTTTGGTAACCTTGATACTCTTGATGACTCCAAGCGCGAGATTGCTGCTGCTTTTGCTCATTTCACCCATGAAACTGGACGTACGTTATTATGTCTTTCTTTTTACGTGAAGTTAATACTTAATAATAGTCGAATAATTTAACAGATTTAATTATATTATTATTTAATAGTTATTAATTATCAATTTTACATAAAAATACTGTATATTAGTTTGATTGAATTTTGATTTTGTTTTTAATATTTTTTATTTTAAAATTTTATGAAGTAAAAAAACAATAAGTAAAACAAAACTAAAATTTTATTATTTTTATGATTTTTTTATTCTGAAAATAAAAAACATTCTGGATCGATCTGGATAAATCTTAGTTGATAAGAGTTAATCATGCTTGTTTTATTGTTCGACCGGCCAAAATAGACTTAGCTTAGCTCGGTTTGAACGGTGTCGATCATACTTATCTTCTGTTTGGCCGGTCAAATTAGATTTAGGTAGTTTTTCATAAACATAAGCCTATATGATTATGATTTTTTAAAGAAAATAGTTTTTACCGTTAATTATATATTCTACAATAATTTAAATTTAATGAATAATTATAAACTAACACTAAAACCAATTATAGTGCATTTAATTTGAGGTTTTCATTTTAGCATTTTTCTATTTTTGTGATTTTGTTGAAAAATATAAAAATAATATTTTTTATTTTTATTTCATGTTTTTATTTTTTGCTTTTACAAAATTTTTAAATTTAAAATATTAAAAATAGAAAAATACAAACTAAATATACTCTTAAATTATATTTTCAATTTTATTTAAGATTTTGTGATAGAAAAAATAGAAAGTACTAAAAATAATAAAATCTCATTTACTGTTTTTACTTATTTTCAGTTTCTTCTTCAATAGTCTTAAAAAAACTACTGAAAACAAAAAACAGATTTTCTTAATAAAAAATACAAAAACAAAGAAAGAGCCAGATATTTTGTTTCTCTGTCCTTATCTTTACAAGCAAAGGAACTTTTATATGTGTATGCTGTCTTTTTTTTTTAATTGTCTACGATAATTTTTTAATCTGATAAGTCAATGATTATTCTATTGTAAATCTGAAATTTATTTAAGGGTCTACTGTTTTTTTATTTATTTCAAAAATATTATCCAAAATAATTATTGCAATATGTAAATGTGGATGTAGATTTTTGCTACATAGAAGAGATAGATGGTGCATCAAGGGACTACTGTGATGAAACAAACACAGAATATCCATGCAACCCAAACAAAGGGTATTATGGGCGTGGCCCAATTCAAATATCATGGAACTTCAACTATGGGCCTGCAGGGAAGAACATTGGGTTTGATGGGCTCAATGCACCTGAGACTGTGGCCAATGACCCTGTTGTGGCCTTCAAGACTGGACTTTGGTATTGGATGGAGAATGTGAGGCCTGTGGTTAGCCAAGGCTTTGGTGCAACCATTAGAGCCATCAATGGTCAACTTGAGTGTGATGGTGCTAACCCTACCACAGTTCAGGCTAGGGTTAATTATTACAAGCAATATTGTTCACAATTAGGTGTTGACCCTGGTGATAATCTTACTTGCTAGTTGCTTGTGACTACTTCTAAACTCATCATTATTTAGGGTTATAAATTTGGATATCATGTCATACATACATTTATGTCAATAAAGATCTCACTCATGAATGAGATCCTATTTAAGAATTTGAGGAAAGTAACATATACAAGTTTTAATGTGCCTGTTTCAACGAAAATATTTAGTAATAAAAAGAATTAGCCAAAAATAATCTAAATTTATTTTATTTAATATTTATTAATTATTACAATAATTAATGAAAACTAAATAAAATTACTTTTAACTTTTTTTTTTATCTCCTTAACATTATCGTTGTTTCAGTTTGATGTTTTTTACCCCATAAGATGATAGTGATAATTTTTAAACTAACAATGTTTCCTTTCATTTAAATTGATGTCCATTTGAGATAAATATCAAGGTATATTTAAAGATCAAGAAATTGTGATAAATGAAAATTGGTAAAAATTTTAGTTACTTTAAACACTAGATGTGAATTAGACGTTTAAAAATTAAACTATTACATATACAAATGACGTCTATTTTTTTTTTTTTGGAAATTATTAAGAGAAAAATGTTTTTCTTGACTAGTTTAATGTCAGCTGCTTAGTCCTTTGGGTTTGGTGAGGACCACTATATATTAACTAATGTGTTTGTTTGCACGAAGCTAAGCACCCACTAGTTAACTTTTAATTAGGGTATACGAGAAATCAAAGTCAATTAGAAGAAAGCAAAGCCTAATATATAAAAAATAAAAAAATATCAAATGGATAATGATATATATAATGACCAAGCCCAACAAAAGACTATGTCAACATTATTAATCAGTGATTTATTAATGTTTGTAGTGCTCATCATATATACACTATGTAGTTTTCTGTTTTAGCAATTCAATAATATTAAATTATTAATATGAACTATTAGAGCATGTCTAACAGAATATTTTGAGAGTATCAGTTTTAATATTTTTAAGAAATAAGTTAGTTAAAAAATAAAATTTATATTAAAGTTGATTGATGAAATAAAACTAGTATTATCTTAAAAATACAATATCATCTTAATAGAAAGCTAATAAAATTTTGTCACTCATATAATTTATGTTGATAAAATAATTAAAAATAATATAAAATTCTCACTAACAAATTTTGTTTTTAATTTTAAATCACTAATTATCACATATAATCTCATAAATATTTATGTATTATTTTATAAAACCTAAAATTATATTAAAATTTAATTTAGCATTAGAGATACTCTCGGTTCTCATTAAGTCTCCTTATCCGTACATGCATAATGAAATTGTCACCAAATAAAGAAATTAGTAACTGCAAGTCAAATTGATTTATATATTGGAACTAATTAATTAACTAGGGGCCAATGAGTGAGCGAAAAAATGTTGTGAGGGACGTATAGTTAAGCGCATATTGGGTTAATTGAAGCAAATCCTACTTTAATATGCTGAATAATTTCCATTATATGATGTCTATATGTATGGTAGCTGATTAAAAAAATATTTAATAATAAAAAAATTAACAAAAAAATCCGAATTTATCTTATTCAATATTTATTAATTATTATATTTATTTTTTAATATTAAATAAATAAAATAAATTCTTACTTTTTTCTTTTTTGTTCTCTAATATTACCATTGATTAATTTGTCTATGGTTGGAATTGAATTATCATCATGTCTATACTGAAAGGAAAATAAAAATTCCCATATTTGAACATTTGATGTAGCTTTATGACTTCAACAGAAAAAATATACAAACATAGTCATAAGTCACTATGAAATTTTAACCTTGTAATAACTTTAGAATACCAATATAGGCTTACAGTATTGCACGCAGATCTAAAATCTTTACCGTATATATAAAAACAATAATATTTAAAAAAAAATAACTAAAATTTATTTTATTTAACATTCATTCATTATTGTTAGAACTAATTAAATTAAATAAAATAAATTTTAACTATTTTTTGACTATTTTTTTTATTAAACATTTTCGATATAAGAAAGTAATTATTAAGACTTATTAAGAGTAAGCATAACAGCATAGTTAGTGCAGTAAGAGATTTAATTAAGTATAAACTCTATTAGCGTGAATATAAATAAGAAAAGAATATATTATTAAATGAATATACGTGAATCATATATTCTGCATTTTGGTAGATCCGAATACAAGTTTCCATCTATATATAACTAACACACACATCTTAAGCTAAAGTAATAAATAAATAAATAAATAAGATAAAAGGGTATTATGGAATTCAATAAAATAATAATAATTGAGCTAGCTAGCTATCTATGTAAATATATATTTAATTTGATGGAGAATATATAATGAATATCAATGACCAGGGCCTTTAGGACTTGGTCCAGAAGCCAAACGCTGAAGCCAAAAAGCCATGGTGTTCTTGGCATGTTCATATGCTGATGAAGATGAAGAAAATGTATATGATTGAAGGTGGTTGGCACTTGCAAAATCCTCTGAATTTGAAGAACCTCTTAATAAAACCCTACCTGCCTCCACCCCACTTTGATTATTATGGCTCATCAAAATACCCAAACATATAACAATAATAGTAACCAAATTTAAAAGGGTAGTAGTAGTGGAACTCATTTTTGTAGATTATATATATTGAATAATATATTTATGTGTGTGTTTGTGGAAATTAATATTGGAATTGAAGCTTGAGGTTGTTATGATTTGTGAGTAGTGAGAGAAGAAAGTGGTGCCTTTTTATAGTGTGGCAAAATGGAGAGTGCTAGCTAGTGATAGTGGTAAATTTGAGGTGGTTTTTTTGGACTTTTTTTAGTGGACACATTGTTTTGAAGGGATTTAATTAATTGCGTGTTGACCAAGAAATGTTATTGGAGGAAGCTGCCATGCATGTGAATTATGTATGACGTACTTGCTTTGCCGGGTATGTATGTATATATAATAATAATTTCAATTTCTTCTTTGAAAATGTCAAACCCTATATATGTTACTATATTTTCAAAGATTCAAGTGTTTTTTTTTTAATTGACACAAAACAAATTTTAACTCTTTAAATATTTTAATGTTATAATTTTAAATAATTAAATTTATTTTAATAATTTTTATCAAATTATAGCATTATACGATTTAAACCATATTATTATTTTATATTTTACCTTTTAAGTTTATTCCTATAATTTTATATAAGATATACATTGATTTGGATATTAAGAAAATATTTTTAATTTTGATGTGCCTATTTTAGTTATTTATGAATTCATCCATGCTCAAGAGTGAAGACATTTTGGCAAGTAGAGTCGACATACAATTTATGTGATATTGGGAATATTTTGTTTTATCATATATGTGAATCATGTTTCCTGGTCGGAAAAAATGGAATTTGACTAACTACACTTCTGTTATATTTGACTATGCCCGAGAAAATGGAAATCATAGTACGGCACACGTAACCTAATGCTGAAAAATTTTAACGCACAATAGTTTGGGTGAGGGAATTTAACAACAATTCAACGACTTTATTGTAGCAAGTCCCAAATTCTAACTCAACAACCCACACCGTTTTTGATAAATCAACCACCCCTTTGAGTGCTGACTCATGCTCACATTTACTTTGTTGAAAACTAAAGAAAACAACAAAATTACTCAAGTCAGAGGCTACTAGGGTCCGCTACAATACAGAGCTCTCCAAAACCATTGTCCCTTCGGAGAAAGTAGCATAGAAACAAGAAATTATTTTTAACTCGCTATTTTATAATACCATGCTAATTCATGTTTCGTAGTAGGTAAAATAGTAGGTAGTATATAATATCTCATAAAATTTGTGTATACTTGGCATCACTTGAATACTTAGTCAAATTCGTTTTACAAAAAATAAAAATATCCAGAATCAGAACGTCTTAACCAATGATCAGGACATTGTTTTTATAATACACCATCGATTGATTAACTAAGTTATTTGAATTAGCGCATCTATCTATGTACAATATATAAAAAGCTAATACCAATATTTATAGTTATTATTACTTTACTATTTTATAACTTTATCATTTTAAGTATTTATGAAGAAAAGAAATGCTAATAGATAAAATTTAATATGTAAAATTATACATGAAGCCACTGATGAAAATGTCATCCCATTTTTAACACCCTCCGTCACCAAAGATAAATAAAACAAAAACAAAAACCTGAAATGTATAAATCTACACCGAAAAACAATTATTGCCAAGCTATCTGGATGATGCTGAATGTTTAAAAAGCACAAGACAAACATAGATATCTATCAATCTAATAGAAGGGGCTTAATACATCAAAATCAACAGTTTTCAAGCGCTACTTGGTTTAATTAAGAGGCAGAGAGAGGAAAAAGAGGAGAGAAGGGGAGGGGGGAGGCCTTTCGGATCTTAGATATACTACAGTATATCAGTGTGCTTAGATGTCACATATCAGCTATAGAAGCATGCAGCTTATCTATTCCATTTTCCATCCAGCATTTGGTTGTAAATAATATTATCACGATTGGCACTTAACTGTACAGTGTTTGATATCTGAAGCATACGAAATTCAAGCATGAAATACGAAGAAACGAAAAAAAAGATTCCATGCCTTTTAAAAATCCTTTGCTCTTTGCCTCAATTGATCAAGCTCCCTTTCTATCTCAACATCTCGAAATGGAATTCCGGTGTTGGCGCTAGTTGTGCTACTTCTTCCAGGGGGAAGCTCTCCTTTCTGCTTCAAGCAACAGTTAAAGAATGAATAGTTAAAAAGATATGTAGCACGTGGGAACTAAACAATTTCTCTCCCTTCACTTAGTTTATCATGATATAATAATATTGGAGAAAGATAACAGTCATTCGAAGCATACCTTCGAGCCAACAGAGAGTTCTTTCTTCAGATTTGCAAGGTCATCATCAACTGATGAGCTCTCTAGCATTGCAAACTGCAAAACTCAACAGTTGATGTGTTCATGTTGGGGGGGAATCCATAATTCCACAAAAATAAAAAATAAATTGTACAGCCTTTGCAACTTCAAACTTCATAAATTTCATGAATTTAAAGATCAAGGGATGATGTGGCCCTAGATAAGACTCGAGAATCAATCAATTTCACCACCAACTCAGACAATGAATCCAAACACATTTGGAAATTAGAGTTATCCTGTGGTTTAGTGGTTCTGAGCCATACTCAAATCATAATTAACCAAAGGAAAATATTTACAATAGAAAAGTTTGTAACATAATCATTGGAACTCCAGTGTCAATTTTCCTAAGGAAGAACTTCTCAAGAGGTGAATTTCAAAATTTCCAAGGGAGATGAACTGGGCAAATTAGCATAACTACCTTTGGTATCCCATTAGCAGGCATTTATATACTAACCCAGTGACAAACACAATGAACATAGCTATGATAATATTTTAGAAGATTATATTTTCCATTATTATTATTAGAACATCAATACATTTTATAAACCTAGGCTGGCTTTATTTTTATTTTTCTTTCACAAGCTCAACATGTAACTATATATACAAACTTGAACGTTACATGGTACACAAAAGTTACCTACCTTCCCTTCAAGATCATCACTTGTTAACTGGCCAAGAGCTTCAGCTTGGGACTCCATTGCCATCACTATCAAGATAACATAAAATAAATACGAAGAAAATAATCTTATATTTCATATATAATAAAAAGCACATAGAAATTTCATGCAAATGGCCCTGGCATACACGCCATTTCCAATTGAGCTACTATTCACATATTGATTAGGCACTTATCATGTCCAACTATACCAACTTCAGTTTTACTCATAAATTACTCATAAACTTCTGTTACCATATATTTTGACTACAATTACATGAACTACAACAATTTAAGAAATAAGAATAGCACACACATATAAAGGCATAAAATCTATAAAACACAGGGTATGTGTTCAGCATAATCGTAATAACTAGTGAATATGCAAATAAAACTATTCAGATTGTTGAAATGAATGCAAATGTTAAATATTTTGAACCACTAGAAGCTTCAAGATATCAGATTATATATATATATATATATATAGGAAAGGGGAGCAGGATACAAAGCATAGAACCATTAATATCTTTCTGTCAATCCAATTTAAGCAAGGGCATACATCAAGGATAGACCAGCATAGTATTATTATATATTTATATACCCGAACAACTAATGAGTAATGTCAATAATTTTTATTCACCTTTCTCTTCCATTTTTTCAAAAGCAGACAGAGCACCACTTGTATTGACATTTCCCAGCATCTCACTCACCTTGGTAGAAGTCCTAAAGGAACATTAATCAACAACCAGGATTAAAAGGGATTAGGAATATACTGTAATAAAATGCAAGTCAATCAGAAAATGGTTTGGACAAACTTTGCAGATTGAGCTCTTGCTTTCAGAGTATCCTTCTTTGATCTCGCCTCCTGTATCTTACTCTCCAGAAGCTACAAGCAATTAACAAAGCAAAAATGGGATAAACTTACATCACTAGTTATAACAAAAAAATCCTGCGTTATAATTAAAATAGCCCAACAATTTTCAACAACAGCTTATGGGATTCTGGGAAGATGCAATTTCTTACAAAGCAGCAGAAATACAGCATTGTGTCCACATCCAGCACACAAATTAACATCAATAAATTATTGAACCAACCTGATGCACCCAATTCGAACACTGGGCTACTTATAATTAGCTAGCAATAAAATTAGACTTTAATAAATGATGGGACCATAAATTATTGGTCTAGTACACAAAGCTCGAATATATTAAAGAATTTCTTCTTTAATTTAAAATGCATTATTGACATTAGCATTATAGGCCCACTTTCATTCATTAGGATTTACATTAATATTCAAAACCCAAGTGGATTACTTCTCTTCCTTTCGCACTCATATTCATATCCTTATGCCTATTTCTTTCAGCCATTTCCTGTTTTATATTAGTATACTCAATATAATTTACTTGAAACTTCATAGCTAACCCAGATTTATCATACAATCACAGGAATGGAGAATTTCATATCCAATCGGATGTTGAACCTTAGTGGAAGCCCAACAACTCAATAGGTTAAGACTAGGATTTTCCTAGATATCATCATTGAGATGGTAGAAAGAAAACAAGAAGGTAACATAAGCTTCACACATACAGGTACTCTATAGGTAGGTACACCTAGGATTGGAGAAAACACACATAACAGCTATCCATCCTAAGGAAACCAAGGTGTGTAACAATCTAGTAAGGTTTTTAGGAACATACATCCCAATAATCAATACTAATCCAGAGTGACATTCAAAGAGGCAGCACTGCAATTCATGAAAGTGCTTCAAAAAATACTTTTATAATACTGATCATTTCAGAGTCTAAATGTACCAACAAAGAATAACATTTACCCGTGTATTGGAGACAAGATTGTCAACAACACTCTTTTGTTGATCAAGTTGGGCTTTCAAAGAACTAGCATTATCCTGCAATATATAAGCAGCATATAATAAGACAACCTTATTATAATAATGAATTGAAATATAGAAACAAAATCACTTCACAGATATTAAGTATTAAAAGGTCTTTTCACTACTGAAGAAATTTGAACTAACATCAGATAATCACAAAACCTTATAACAGGACATGGCAATCTTAACAGTCAATTCATATCATAGACGTATACATTTGACTATTATAATAAATCACTTGCGTACACAACAAAAAGAAGAGTTAGGCATGCTTG
This sequence comes from Arachis stenosperma, assembly GCF_014773155.1. NCBI lineage: Eukaryota > Viridiplantae > Streptophyta > Magnoliopsida > Fabales > Fabaceae > Arachis > Arachis stenosperma. The sequence goes on along the minus strand of NC_080379.1, from coordinate 3,853,497 downwards.
TAGGAAAGAGAATTTGATACAGCAATACATCACTTGGGTAGACAAAGGAGTTCCCATCAAGCTTTAAGACATGCTTGTATGAATGGGAACCATAGCAAGTATAAGTAAAAAATGTTTCAATTCAATTAATCAAAGGAAGGGAGGAAAAAATACTACCGCGTTTAACAAGGAAATTAAAAAACAAAACTCCATTTGATTATTTGCACATCCCTATATGTAAAAAAAATCCTCTCCAAAAACTAGTAACACAAAAGAGCAAAAGTCCCCAGAGGAAAAGGGAACGTACTGCATAAGATTTGCGTCTTTTAAGTGCTTCACGGGCAAGATCTTCCTCACCTTTCTGAAGAGCAAGTTGTGCTTTACGGTACCTACATCATATTTAAAGCACAAAGTGGTATTTATACACATAAGGTCATAAGTAAATTAAGATAATAATTCTTTCATACATTACCACTCTTCAGAAGCTTGTTCTGCTGCTTTGTATTTATTTTCCAACCGCTTTTGAGATGCCAACACCTTAAGATAGAATATGAAGTAAATAAAACCACATAAGCATTGTTTCTTTTTTTTTTTAACGTCTTTTCAGCTTTCAACTGCTATAGCTCAACCTCAAATAGTTCCCAATAGCTTCTTTTTTCTCTTTTTTTTGTGGGGATAAAAAAAAAAACTAATGTCTTGTCATAAAAAATATTCAAAACAAGCAAATAAAAACAACGAAGCAACAAAAACAAATAATTCTGAAGAAACAAAACGGAGTAACTGACTTGTGCTGTAGCTTGACGCATTTTGGTCAAGTCATCGTTCATCTCAAGCACGGCTTGCTCCAATATCTTCTCCGGATCTTCAAATGTACTAATGATTGCATTTGCGTACGACTGCATTACTAAGATGACAAAATCTAACCATAACGATAAATAACAATGAGAATATTAAATCTAAACCTAAATATTTTCTCATAAAAAAATTCGCAGTGTTCGTGTTATTCACCTTCACAACTCTGGCGAATCTATCAAACAGGTTCATTCGAGTACCAAGAGCTCCACCTCCATTCGTGGAACAGGAAGATCGCAGAGGCTTCACAACCCTCACTCCTCTAAGCTTCACAACTTCAAGCACAAGAACAATCGAAGTTAGTGAATAAGTTAATTTCAACGAATCGTAGGATAATAAAACACGTGTTACCTCCGTTGCCGAAGAAGGAAGTGGTGAGAGGAGGTTTCTTGGTTAGCGAGGTAGACGACGAAGAAGAAGAAAGAAATGGCGCCGGGGGTAATCCTGTAAATATGTGAAGCTTCGACGCCATTTTTTTCTTTTCTTTTTTATTTTGGAAAGTGATGAGTGATGAGAAGAGGAGTGTTGCTTTGGCTGAAGTGGGAGGATGAAGAAGAAAACGATAAGAATCGGAAGATATTGAGAATTTTGGGAACACTCCTCAACCTCACTCCTCTTACAGTATAACAGTACAGCTACCACCCTCGCTACTTTCTTATTAATGGGCCTGATCCTGGGCCTGAACATAATTGGGCCAACAATATGAGAAAATAGAATAGGGCCTGCTCATGGAATCGCTGCTTTTGCCGCTTGAATGTCGTCTCAATCTTTCTTAAGTTAAGAAGCCAGAGCAAGTGCATGTGAAAGTTCGCCTAATACTCCAATTAGGGTAGTCTGTCTGCCGTATTATGGAGCACCGACTAAGTAGTAACGGACCCAGAAAATTTTAGGAGTGGGACAAAAATATATATATATTAAATAAGTTTTGTTAAATATTATTAATTATATAGAGATATAAAAATTAAAAAGAGTTAGTAAACACTTTTATTTTTAAAATATTATTCATTATATATTATTTATAAAAAATATTTTTTTATTTCTAAAATTTAAAATTAAAATATTTTAATTAAATTATAAATAACTTATTATCCTAACTAATTTTTTTTACACATTTAATAATAAAAGACTGAATTAACTAGTATATTAGCGCCTAATAATATATTAGTATTTATAATTTAAAAATAGAATTATATATAAATACTAGAAAAATTAGATTTTTATATGAAAAGTATGTTTATACAAAATAATAGAAACATAATTTATTATTTTTTTATTTTTTTTAAATAATTAAATTTGTTATATATTTTTTAATTTAATTTTGATATAATATTAATTAGATAAAAGATTTTATGCATCTGTTTAATTATATATTGTAATTAAAATATTTTTTATCATTATTTTTTAAAATAAAAAACATATTCTAAATTTAGCAAATTAATCAGTTCATTTTAAAATTTTATATGTAACATAAGTACATATAATAGAATAAAAGATAAAAAATAAGTAATAAGGATGAATAAATCGAGAATAAAATAAAATATATAAAGTCACGAAAAAAAATAAAATATTAGATTGATACCTAAATTATAATTGTTTGAATTAAAAATTGCAATTAAAAATAACAAAAAGAGAAATAATGAAATTGAAAGATACATAGAGTCATGGAAAGTTATATAAAAAAATTGGAGAATTTAAAATTTACTTTTTAATAAAGAGAAGATAACCACTAGGCAAAGAATAGAAAAAGAAAGTTAAAAATATAAACATAAGAAGAGGGTTTAAGAGAATAAAAGAGTGACGGTACAATAATTAAATTTAATTAGGTTAAATAATAGTCAAATGATAGAAAAATAAAAAAATAAATTTAAAATAAAAATTAAAAACACCATGGGGCAAGTGCCCCCTTATTGTTGTGCTTGGGTCCGTCCCTGGACTAAGGGATGGGGGAACACTACCGATCCCGAGTGCCCTATCACTAGTGATTACTCCCGATCCGAAGCACCCCTTTTCTACATAGATATCTGTTAACCCAAAAACAAAAAAAAAAGGGGGGGTCGTCCTCTTGACCAAATACTAAGGTAATTCTCACCACAGAAAAAACTATGTTTACTGCGTTTGTTTACAGAGACATAAAATCGTGTTTGACAGGGGATATAGATAGAGATAATGTGTTTATCCTGATAAGAAGGATATGAAGACACTAATAAGAGATATATCTTATTTTTTATTTCTCTTTCATTATTCTTGTTAATTTTTCATAATTATATTTTTTATTATTATAATTTTTATCTCAAATTTTTTGAATAAAAAAATGAGAATAAATTGAATTTTTATAATTTGTTATAGTTTATCACCAAATAAAATATAAGAATATAAAATTTTGTGTCTCTGTCCATCAGTGTCTTGTCCTATCTTATTTTCAGTTCTATTCTCAAAAATAAACATAATCTTGATGTTAATAAACAAATAACGCCCAAAGATATTATTTTAAAACGAGCAATACTCATCTTATTAAGCAAAAAATCAAGAAAATACTACAATTAAAAAAAGATAAAAACTTACATATTATTATTTTTATATAAAATTAATAATAGATAATTATTAATTTATATGTAGTTATTAATTTTATATAAAATTAATTATTAAAAATTATTAAATAATAATTTAATTAAATATATTAAATTATTTAACATTCTCAACTATTAATTTTATACGAAAATAGTAGTACCTGAACTTTTATCTTAAAAGATATGATATCAAAAAATAAAGAATGCCAAATCTTCTTAAATTATCATGGAGCTAGCTCCCTTGAGAAAGAGGTTATTCGACCTAGCTCCCTGCAAGAAGCATTCCCTTCAAGATTTGTCAAGGATGCAAAAGTAGGTTTCGACTGTGACAATAAATGATGACGTGAGCATAAAAATAAAAAAATAAATACAAATCACAAAATGTCGAAAGATAAAATATTACCGTAGAAGTGGGAGGTCTAACGATTTTTTTTGACACTTACTGGGACCAGATCTCAATATAGAACATCAATAAACTCACGTTTTTTCGACGAGAGAATGGCATCGCTGGAATTTCCCTCTCCTTCGACCACCTCCTTTCTTAGCATTGGATTTTTTAGGAACATGCCAGAATCATCCGAATTCTCTGTAGGTTTTTTAGGATCGGAGCCTACTCCGACAATCTTAGTAGGACGCAGCTAAAACATAAAAATAATTAAATTATATATAGAAGCAACAAGGTAAAATGGCACAAAAAAAAATGTGATACTAGAAAGATATTTGGTGATCTTCCGTAGTACCACTAATAAGGTGGTAAGTATGAAACATGTATTCTCAAAAAAATTATAAAAAATACATATATTTAACGAAAAATTATTAAATTTTAAGAATAATATTATTTTTTTTAATTATGATTACAAAAAATATCAAAATTTAATTGATATTAAATATTTTTATTGTATTTTTAAATTATTTGAAGACATTTTTGTGGATAGAAAAATTTGAATACATTTTCAAGTGTATTTTTGGTAATTTACCCAAATTTTATAATTGTTTTCTTTAGAAAAAATATTTAAAAAATAAAAATTGATCCAAATATAAGATATCCAAATCCAATTCATTAGAGTCGCCAAAAAAATGGAATCCATAATCACCTCATCTTCTATATAAAATCTCATTATACTTAAATCCTGTGAATATGGTTAATCTGTTAAATATAAATATGGTAATCTCCAAAAATTTGAGGTCAGAATTAGGGATTCGGTTTCAAAGAAAGAATAATAATATGAATGCCATTGACACTGACATTGATGAGAACCAAGTTAACGACTAAGAGATTCAGCCACTGTCACCAACATGCGGTATATGTACCCTCCCTATATCCATCGGCAACATCTTCGACAACAAACACCGTTGCATGGACCCTCCTTATTACTGGCATAATTGCATTAGCCGCTACCATGTCTACTGCGTCCGATTCGTCACCGCACAGAACGTCCCTTGTCCTGACTTAAATTGAACCGTAAAGTTAGATCCAATGGCTTTCAAGACTTTCATCCCCGAAGACATCTTCTATAAATGGTTTGATACAACAGTCAAATCGGTACTCCCTCCAATGGAGTACCAGTGTTGCTGTCCTTTCTGCTCAGAATTGGTCATCAATGAGTGTAGAGATAAGTCTGTGAGAAAAGTAGAGTGCCCTAATTGTAAGAAGGAGTTTTGCTTGAAATGTCAAGTTCCTTGGCATCATGATAAAAGTTGTTATGATTATGGTGTGCACAGTAACAATGTGAAGTTTACTAAACTTGTTCGCAAAAAACAATGGCATAAATGTCAGGGGCGGAGCCAGTATAAGGAAAGGGGGGCAACGGTCCCCCCTAATTTTAATTTTTTATATGTAAATTATATGTAAATTTCAGTTTAGTCTCCCTTAAAATTTTATTTTAGTCTTATTTTATTGGGTAAATATTTTTTGCCCTCCTCTAATATTTTATCTAGCTCCACCCTAATAAATGTCCTCATTATTCTTGTTGGATTGAGCGAATTAATTGATGTAATTCCATTTATTACAGGTATAATTAAGTGTGAAGCTTCTTTATTTTCTTTTTTCTTTTACCAATTCTTATTAGTATCTACATATTTCTTAGTTTGATGGTAGGTTTTCAAAAATTAATTTGTGAATTTGTTTGATTTTTGGGTTTACTGAATTTTAACGGGTGGTTTAGTTGGGTTTAAACGGATAAAATGTTTTAAGGTTTGACTTGTGAGTTTGTTAGTATTTAATGGAGAATTTTATTGGATTTGAGTGGACCTAATTATATTTTAATTAGTGAAAATTTATGTGAAATTGATATTTAAAAATTATTAAATAATTTAATAATTTTGATTAAATAATTATCTTAAATTTTTTAATTATTAACTTTATATAAAGATAATTATATATAAATTTTTATTATTTTAATTTGATGGTAGATTTTTGAGGGTTTGATTTTTAGCGTTATTGGCTTCTAATAAGAAGTTTGATTGGAATTTTTATTTTTTATTTTAAAATTTTAAAATTTAATTTTGACGTAGCATGAAGAAAATTTTGAAAAAATATGTAGTTCATATATTTATATATCAAAAGAAAATAATAAATTAATTTTTTTAGTGAATATTATTTTAGTTTATGTAGTATGCATTATTTTGATGTGGAATAAATTAAGAATGTTGGTGATACATTAATAATGTAGGTGTGAATTTTACTTTTACTATATATGTGGAAAAGATTATCACTCTGGTAGTTGTCCGGACTCTTTGCTGCATACAAAGATATGGAGACCTCTGAAGAGAAAATTTCAAAAGTGGGGGTTTCTATTGGTGTTAGCATTCTGGGTTTGTTAATTAATGGATTAATAGTTTATAAAGAGTTAGTATTTAAAATGGTCTATGAACTTGCATTTGAATTTTTATGTAGTTCTTAAATTTAAAATTGTTTTAAATTTATCTTTGAATTTAATAACAAAGACGACATGACGTCGTTGGACAGAAGCCACGCTAAAAGCCATGTTGTACTGATAAAATATCATTATTTCATTTTTTGCGCAGGCTGCGTTTGTAGATCATTGAGACAGAGATACAGAGAGACAAAATCGTATTTGACAGAAGAGACATGGATAGGAATAATGTGTCCAGAGACACCGAATTAGTGTATTTTGTGTCCATCCTGACAGGAAAGACACAAAGACACTAATAAGGAACGCAAATTATTTTTTATTTTTTTCATTATTCTAGTTAATTTTTCATAATTATATTTTTTATTATTATATTTTTCATCTTAATTTTTTTAATAGAAAAAAATGAGAATAAATTAGATTTTCATTATTTGTTATAGTTTATCACAAACATAATACAAGAACACAAAATTTTGTGTCTCTATCCATCGGTGTCTTGTCATATCCTGTTCTCGAAAACAAATGCAGTCTAATAGAACATAAACGACATCCTGAAACAACAACATTTTATCAGTCTAACATGGCTTCTAGTGTGGCCTTTGTCCAATCAAATCATTATTTTGTCACCAAAAAACATTTCAGGATAGACATTGTTAAGTTTAGAAATAAAATTAAGACGATTTTAAGTTTACAGATGACATTAAAACTTGAATGCAAATTCAGGAACCACTTTAAATATTAACTCTTTTATAAAATTCCATTTATAAACCCAAAGTTAGTTTTTTTAATAATGGTTGACATTTTTAATGTATTTTATTTTATTATTTTTTTAAGAAACAAACCATGTTTATCTCCTTCCTGTTATATATGCAAATAAAAACTCTTTTTCCTCCAATCAAAAGGAAAGTTAGTTAAACTTGGGTGATACAGTCACATATAAGAATAACTGATGATATATTTAGTAAAATATTTAGAGATGAGTAAAATATTACTCACTCTTAATTCTTTTCTAGTTAAAAAATTAAGATAACATGAATTGATGATAATATAAATAATAGAAATTTTGAATCAAATTAATATTTTCTAATAATTATATTTTAACAATATCTTAAAATAATTCTACCAATAAAATTATAACTATTTTTTAAAAAATTATCTAATCCATTAGATATCTATTCTTGGAATTTCCTGTTAATAAGAAATTCCAACAGTGCTGGTTCCGTTTTCTTAATGAACCAATAGTTCATAAAATACAATTTATGATCTGAAAGTTAGTTTTTTCAATAATTGTTGAGATTTTTAATATATTAATTTTTTTTATTAAGAAACAAACCATGTTTATATTCTTTTTGTTAAACGCATACAAAAATATGTTTTTTTTTTTCCAATCCAATATTTAGGGTCGATTTATAAAGCTTTTACTTTTTTAAAGAGTTTATTAAAATTGAATTTTAATTTTTTTTTTCAAAAATTGTAGATTTATAGTACTTATCTTTGCTGAATCAAATTATAATCTCATATATCTAATATATGAAATTTTATTAGATTTTTTTAATTTTAATAAATATAAATTAATTTTAAAAAGTATAACTTTCTATACTTTCAAAAATACTTTTGAATTTTAAAAGTTACAAATACAAATACATAATTTTTTTTGTTTACTAACACAAAATAAAATATTTGTACTTTTGAAAAGCTTTTTTTTTCCAAAATATTCTACTAAATCAAGCTTTAGTCATAAAAAAAATTAGAGCTGAGTAAAATATTCACTTTTAACTTTTTTTATTTTCCAATAATTGTTTGTTTCTATTAGAATTCAAATAGTTGGAGTTGAATCCTAAATTCCTAATATCATGTTACTTAATTTATCTATCAATTATAAATATTGATTTGAATTCTTATATTCCAATATATTAAACTTTTAATGTATCGATTTTATCTAAAATAAATACTTACTTAAAACTCAATAGACTGAGTTTAAATAATGTACCGCAAGAAGAAAAAAAAACGTACTGTACAAATTATATGTCTTTATAATTTTTTGTGTGTGACTATATGTCTTTATTATTTTATTGCAGAGTTTTATTTTAATATATTATTAGAATAAAAAGAATTATGATGCAGATCTTACACATGTATCGAATTATATATTGCCACGTTAATTAAAAAAAAAGATAAAATATTTATTTAGACGCTATTAAATTGATTAAAAAATATATTTTTTACTTTTTAGCGTGTTTGATAAAATTTTTTGTAGTAATAGTAAAAATATTAGAAAAGTAAAAAATATCTTTTTTGAGAAGTTACAATTTATATTTTTTTAAAAGATCTTTTTTCTTTTAAAAAAATATTTTCATGTAATAAATAAATAAAAAAATATTTTTATATAGTTATTCCCAAACATAATTGATAAATAAAAAGTTTTTTTACATGAGGTATTCAAACATAAAATTACTTTTACTTTTCTATGAGATCCTTTAAAAAAATATAACTTAAAAAAAATATTTTTTTAAAAGCTCACTCGAATAAGTCCAAAATATTATTTTGATCCTCAATATTTGAGTCTAGTCTTAATTTAATTCTTAATGTGTCAAACTTCATATTTTAGTTCTAAAATATTTTAAATAGATTTAATATTATTCCACTATTAAATTTGACACAAATAATTAGTATTTTAAACAATTAATTTTAGTACATAAATAAACCCATTAATGATTACTAATATAAAAACTATTAATTTTGGTGCATTAATAATCGATTACTAAAATTTAAAATTTTGTATGAGAAAGAGAATTAGACAACATAATATTACAATAAGATTTTGGCCCTATTTTTCTAACCGGAAAAAATATGACTTAATAACAAATAATGTTAAACGTCCATAACACCTTTTTCCATTAATTATTCATGTTAAGTTTAATAATAAAACAACATTGAACTTATCCGAAAATTTTTTACTCTAAAATAAGATATTTAAAATATTAAAACCTAAATTAGAATATTTTTTAATAAATATATATTTAATATTGAATATTTTTGTCACATTTTTAAATTATTTAAAGACATTTTTATCGATAAAAAAATTTGAATATGTTTTGTCGGCAAAAAAAATTATTCGAGTGCAGTTTTTGTAGTTTGCGCAAACTTTATAATTATTTTCTTTAAAAAAAACATTTAAAAAATAAAAATCCATCTAAATATAAGATATCCAAATCCAATCCATTAGAGTAACCAAAAAAAATTCAATCCATTATCACCTCATCTATATAAAACCTCACTATGCTTAAACCCTGTGAATATGGTTAATCTGTTCAGAGATTAAACATAAACATGACAATCTCCAGAATGTTGAGGTCGAAATTAAGGTTTCGGCCTCAAAGAAAGAATAATAATGCGAATGCCATTAACATTGACATTAATGAAAACAAAGTTAACGACACTATAAAATTAGATTTAATGGCATTTAAGACTCTCATCCCCGAAGACATTTTCGATAAATATTTGGATACAACAGTCAAATCGGCACTTTCTCCGATTTAGTCATCAATGAGTATAAAGATAAGTCTGTGAGAAGAGTAGAGTGTCCTAAATCCTAATTGTAAGAAAGAATTTTGCTTCAAGTGTCAAGTTCCTTGGCATCATAATAAAAGCTGTTACGATTATAGTTTGCACAGTAATGATGTGAAGTTTGCGAAACTTGTTCGCAAGAAACAATGACGTAAATATCCTCATTGTTCTTGCTGGGTTGAGCGAATTGATGGATGTAATTCCATTTATTGCAGGTATAATTAAATGTGACGCTTCTTTAATATTTTTTTTTTCTTTTATCAATTCTTATTAGTTATTAGTATCTACATATTTCTTAGTTTGTTGGTAGGTTTTCCAAAAAATTATTTGTGAATTTACTTGATTTTTGGGTTTACCGGATTTTAATGGGTGGTTTAGTTGTGTTTGAACGAATAAAATGTTTTAAGGTTTGACTTGTGAATTTGTTAGTATTTGATTGAGGATTTTATTGGATTTGGTTGGAACTAATTATATTTTAATTAGTGATTTTTATATAAAGTTGATATTTAAAAATTATTAAATAATTTAATAATTTTGATTAAATAATTATTTTAAAATATTTATTTATTAACTTGACATAAAAATAATTATATGTAAATTTTTATCATTTTAATTTGGTAGATTTTTGAGGATTTGATTTTTAGGTTATTAGCTTCTAATAAGAAGCTTGATTGGAATTTTTATTTTTTATTTTAAAATTTTGAATTTAATTTTGACGTAGTATGAAAATTTTTTTGAAAAAATATGTAGTTCATATATTTATATATCAAAAGAAAATAATAAATTATTTTTTTAGTGAATATTATTTTAGTTTATGTAGTATGTATTATTTTGATGTGGAATAAATTAATAATGTAGGTGATAAATTAATAATGTAGGTGTGGATTTTACTTCTGTTATATATGTGAAAAAGATCATTTCTCTGCTAGTTGCCCGGGCTCTTTGCTGCATACAAATTCCCTGAAGAGAAAATTCCAAAAGTGGGGTTCTATTGGTGTTAGCATTTTGGGTTTGTTAATTAATGGACTAATAATAGTTTATAAAGAGTTAATATTTTAAAGTGGTCTATAAATTTGCATTTGAATTTTCATGTCAATTTTTAAATTTAAAATTGTTCTAAATTTGTTTTTAAACTTAATAACAATGACGTTCGTTGGATAGAGACCACACTAAAAACCATGTTGTACTGATAAAATACTATTATTTCTGTTCATACCCTGGCCCAATGTTAAAGGCCCAGGTCCAATCGAAAGGCCTGATCCAATAGATTAAGCCTAGTAAAGCACCGACCTCCACTTAAGAGGTCGGTGTCCACCACGACTCAGTACGAAGAAGTCGGTTATGAGATTAGCTGGCAGATAAATACTCATTCAAATGAGTAACCGCCCCTGAAATCTCTCTAACCACTTCATAAAGCCATATCTTAACCTCCCCAAGATAATGGGACGGTTATTATCCTAAAGATACGGCACTACTCCAACGGTGGTTATTGGCTCACCACTATAAGTACACTGACACCAATCAGGTATTCCTAAGCCCAATACTCTCTAGACCTGCTCACACCCTTGCTAACTTAGGCATCGGAGTGTCTTTGCAGGTACCACCCCCCATTCCTGCACGCGAGCAAGTCGGACGGAGCCTCCCGAGTTGCAGACACACCCGGAGTTCTCCTCCTTCATACACTTGGGCCATCAAACGTCATCCACCTTATTAATCTCCGGTTACCCACCGTAACATTGGCGCCGTTGCCGGGGACCCGAGAGATCATCCATCGATGGCGGATAGATTCCACGAAGAAGTCCATGCGGAAACGGATTCCGAAGAAGAGAATCTGAACGCAGGTAATGACAACGTGGATGTAACCCTCCACCAGGAAGTTAATGATCAACATAGAGAAGGCACCTCCGGGGTAAAAAACCCGAAGGCAAATCCTTCAGACGAGCGAGAATCGGAAAAGGGTGGACCATCCCACGTAACTGAACTAATGGGGTTGGTCCACAGTCGCTTAGAACAATTGGAGCAAGAGCGGGAGAAGCAGAAAGAAACTGAAAGGTACCTCAAAGAGGAGATGGAACGGCGAAAAGAGTTAGAAAGAAAACTCTTACAGCTAGAATCCTCCCTCAAGGGCCATAACTCCCGTGACGACCAAGAAGATCAATTCCCGGGTGGAGAGGATCCCTTCAGTGAGGACATCATGAGGGCAAAAGTTCCGAGAAACTTTAAAAGCCCTGATATGGACCTCTATGACGGGACCACGGACCCAAAGCATCATCTAAGCAACTTCAAAAGTCGGATGTATCTAGCCGATGCCTCCGACGCTACGAGATGCAAAGCTTTCCCGACCACTTTATCAAAAGCGGCAATGAAGTGGTTCGATAGCCTCCCACCAAGATCTATCACCAGCTTTGAAGACCTCTCAAGGAAGTTTCTGATGAGGTTTTCAATTCAGAAAGATAAGGTAAAACATGCACCGAGCCTCCTGGGAGTAAAACAGGAGGTCGGAGAGTCTTTGCGAGCCTATATGGAAAGGTTCAACAAAGCATGTTTGGAGATACAAGACCTGCCCACAGAGGCAGTCATAATGGGGCTAGTCAATGGGCTCAGAGAAGGTCCTTTCTCACAGTCCATATCTAAAAGACACCCCGTTTCTCTAAGTGATGTACAAGAAAGGGCCGAGAAGTACATCAATATGGAAGAGAATGCGAAATTAAGAGACCTGAGTTGGCGACCCGGACCCCCTCCCTCATCCAAGGAGAGGGAAAGGGAAGTCAAGAAGAAGGAAGAACTCGGTCTCGAAAGGCCCAGAAAATATCACTCTTATACTCCTCTCAAAACCTCTATAGTGGATGTATACAGAGAGATTTGCCACACTGAAAGGCTGCCACCCCCTAGACCTATTAAAAACAAAAAGGGGGAAGCCGCAGCGACTACTGTGAGTACCATAAAATATATGGTCACTCCACCAACGACTGTTACGACCTCAAAAATGTGATAGAAAAGCTGGCCAGAGAAGGTGGCTTGATAGATATCTCATGGAAAGGTCGGACACTCACGGGAAAAGAAAGCGAGATGATATGGATAGAAGAGATCCACCACCGCAGACTCCAGAGAGACATATTCATATGATCTCGGGAGGATTTGCGGGAGGGGGCCTCACTAAATCCTCTCGCAAAAGACATCTCAAAAGAGTCTACCAAGTCGAGGAAGAGACACCCGACTTCCCCACTATCTCATTCACGAAAGAAGATGGGCAAGGGATAATTCCCGGGCATGATGATCCCGTGGTGATAACTATGATCCTAGCCAATGCACATCTCCACAGAACCCTAGTAGACCAAGGAAGCTCGGCGGACATCCTTTTTAAGCCCGCCTTTGACAAGCTAGGGTTAGATGAAAAAGAGTTGAGAGCCTACCCCGACACCCTATACGGATTGGGGGATACGCCAATAAAACCACTGGGATTCTTACCCCTTCACACCACTTTTGGAAAAGGGGAAAAATCAAGGACTCTGAGCATAGACTTCATAGTCATAGATGAAGGGTCAGCCTACAATGCCTTAATCGGCAGGACTACTCTTAATCGCCTGGGAGCAGTGGTATCTACTCCCCACCTTTGCATGAAATTCCCAACCCCGGGAGGAATAGCAACGGTGAGGGGAGATCAAAAATTGGCAAGAAAGTGCTACAACGAAAGCCTAAATCTGAGAGGAAAAGGCAAAGAAGTCCACACCATTGAGTTAGGCGGCACAAGAACCAGAGAGGAGCTGCGACCCCAACCGGGAGGAAAAACCGAGGAGATACAAGTCGGTGAGGAGGAAGGAAAAAATACTTACATAGGAGCCAACCTAGGGGAAACCCTAAAACAAAGGTTGGGAGAACTCCTAAGAGCTAATTCCGACCTCTTCGCATGGAAGGCTTCCGACATGCCCGGGATTGATCCCGAGCTCATGTCCCACAAGCTCTCGGTTTTCCCAGGGTCCCGACCTGTACAGCAAAGAAGACGCAAGCTCGGCCCAGAACGAGCCTCAATAGTAGAAGAACAAGTACAGGCGCTCTTGGAAGCCGGCTTTATTAGAGAGGTCAAATACCCAACGTGGCTAGCCAATGTAGTGCTAGTCAAGAAACAGAATGGCAAATGGAGAATGTGCGTCGACTATACCGACTTGAATAAGGCATGTCCTAAGGACCCTTATCCTCTACCGAGTATTGATACCCTGGTGGACTCCAGCTCGGGGTACCAATACCTGTCATTCATGGATGCCTACTCGGGATATAACCAAATCCCGATGCACGAACCCGACCAGGAGAAAACATCGTTCATCACACCAAAAGCCAACTATTGCTACGTGGTCATGCCATTCGGACTAAAGAATGCAGGAGCCACGTATCAAAGGCTGATGAACAAAGTGTTTTCCCCCCATCTAGGGAGCCTAATGGAGGTATACGTCGACGACATGTTAGTAAAAACCAAGCAAGAAAACGACCTCTTAGCCGATCTCTCACAAGTCTTCAACACTATAAGGTTGCATGGGATGAGACTAAATCCCGCAAAATGCGCCTTCGCAGTAGAAGCGGGGAAATTTCTAGGCTTCATGCTAACACAAAGAGGGATTGAGGCCAATCCCGACAAATGCAGAGCCATCCTAGAAATGAAGAGCCCGACTTGTTTGAGAGAGGTTCAGCAGCTCAATGGCCGACTTGCAGCCCTCTCCAGATTTTTGGCGGGATCGGCACTGAAATCCCTTCCTCTATTTTCTTTATTGAGGAAGGGATGCCAATTTGAATGGACTTCGGAATGCGAGGAGGCATTCCAAGATTTCAAAAAATTCTTAAGCCAACCTCCCATTTTAACTCGACCAATACCAGGAAAGGACCTCGTTCTATACCTATCCGTAGCAAACAGGGCTGTCTCTTCAGCCCTGATCAGAGAAGACGAGGTCGGACTACACCCGGTCTATTTCATCAGTAAGGTACTACAAGGCCCCGAACTAAGGTATCACAAACTCGAGAAGTTTGCCTACTCCTTAGTGATAGCCTCGCGAAGGTTGCGACCTTACTTCCAGGCTCACACAATAAGAGTCCGCACAAACCAACCCATGAAGCAAATCCTCCAAAAGACGGATGTTGCAGGGAGAATGGTTCAATGGGCGATAGAACTCTCCGAGTTCGACCTGAGATATGAAACTCGGACAGCAATTAAAGCCCAATGCCTCGCCGACTTCGTTGCAGAATATGCAGGAGAACAAGAAGAAAAACCGACTACATGGGAACTCTATGTAGACGGATCTTCCAACAAAACAGGGAGCGGCGCAGGCATAATATTGGTAGATGAAAAAGGAACCCAAATAGAGGTCTCCTTAAAATTTGAATTCCCGGCCTCGAACAATCAGGCAGAATATGAGGCCTTGATTGCCGGGTTAAAACTAGCAGAGGAAGTTGGTGCCACAAAGGTAGCAATCTACAGCGACTCACAGGTGGTGACCTCCCAAATAAGCGGAGAGTATCAGGCAAAGGACCCCAATATGAAAAGGTACTTGGAAAAAACCTTGGAGCACCTCGGGCGCTTCGCAGAAACCGAGGTCAAACACATAACTCGGGATCTAAATAGTAGAGCGGACGCCCTCTCCAAACTAGCAAGTACCAAACCAGGAGGAAACAACAGAAGCCTGATTCAAGAAACCCTTCAAGAACCCTCGGTAGCAAAAACAGAAGATAAACAAGAGACACTTGAGGTAGTCGGTTTAAACCTCGGATGGATGAATCCCTTAGTCGAATACCTGAAATTCGACATCCTCCCTAAAGAGGAAAAAGAAGCCAAAAAGATCCGAAGGGAAGCACAACACTATACCCTGGTAAGAAATGTCCTTTACAGAAGAGGGATATCAACGCCATTATTAAAGTGCGTACCGACCTCAAGGACCACCGAGGTGTTGGAGGAGGTACATAGTGGGATCTGCGGAAACCATCTAGGAGCAAGGTCACTCGCCAGGAAAGTAATCCGTGCAGGATTCTATTGGCCGACCTTGCAAAAGGATGCCACAGACTTTGTGAAAAAGTGCCAGCCATGCCAGATGCATGCAAATTTCCACGTAGCTCCACCCGAAGAGCTCATCAGTATCACTTCTCCCTGGCCCTT
Source organism: Arachis stenosperma (assembly GCF_014773155.1). Classification (NCBI taxonomy): domain Eukaryota; kingdom Viridiplantae; phylum Streptophyta; class Magnoliopsida; order Fabales; family Fabaceae; genus Arachis; species Arachis stenosperma. Next base: position 3,837,523 of record NC_080379.1, on the reverse strand, counting down.
CGCAAAATGGGGAATGGATTTGTTAGGCCCTTTTCCCCAAGCACCAGGACAAGTTAAATACTTGATCGTGGGAATAGATTACTTCACAAAGTGGATAGAAGCCGAACCACTAGCCACCATCACCGCTCAAAGGAGTCGCAGGTTCCTCTACAAAAACATCATCACAAGGTATGGAATACCTTATTCCATCACCACAGACAATGGAACTCAATTTACCGATGCCACCTTCAGAAGTCTAGTAGCTAGTCTGAAAATCAAGCATCAATTCACCTCGGTTGAACACCCACAAGCCAATGGGCAAGCCGAGGCAGCTAACAAGGTCATACTGGCAGGACTCAAGAAGAGGCTACAGGAAGCAAAGGGAGCTTGGGCTGAAGAGCTCCCTCAGGTGCTATGGGCTTATAGGACAACTCCCCAATCCGCCACGAGAGAAACACCCTTCCGACTAGTTTATGGCGTAGAAGCCATGATTCCAATAGAAATCAATGAGCAAAGCCCAAGGGTAATTCTCCACGATGAGGTCGGAAATATACAGGGGCACAAAGAGGAGCTCGATTTGCTCCCCGAAGTCCGAGAGGGAGCCCAGATAAGAGAAGCTGCACTAAAGCAAAGAATGACTACAAGATACAACAAGAAAGTCATTCGAAGAACATTTGCTACAGATGACTTGGTCCTAATCAGAAATGACATTGGAGTCAACAAATCGGGAGAAGGAAAACTCGCCGCAAATTGGAAGGGACCATACAAAGTCAAAGAAGTCTTAGGAAAGGGTTATTATAAAGTAACCGACCTAAATGACACTGAGCTACCAAGGTCGTGGCATGCTTGTAATATGAAAAGGTACTACAGTTAAAAGCGAACTCTACTCCCTGATGTACTCTTTTCCCAACTTCACGAGTTTTTTCCCAAAGAAAAGGGTTTTTTCTGGAGAAGGGTTTTTAATGAGGCATCATAGTAGAGGCTAAGGGAAAATAGGCTATCAAGACCCTTAGTAGCAAAAAGGTACCTTCCAAATTAATAAAGATCTTTTTTCAATATCTCTTATAGCATCCTTATTTATTCTAAGTCTTTCTACGAAACGCGCCGACTTAAGCTCGACAAAGCGTGAAAATCCCATGAACCGACCTAGATGGTCGTCAGGATAAAACGACGAGGTACAAGTCGGCGTAAAGAGGTTATATGAGTTGATCGTAAGAACTCAGGAATCATCCGACTCTCAAGTCGAAATGAAAATCCGAGTAAAACGAACTCGAAAGAGCTCCGAGTAAAAGAAAACCGAGCTCCGAGTAAAGGAAAAACGCATCACAAAAATAACCTAAGTCATAGAAGCTCACTAAAGTAAAGTTGAGTACAAAGGATAACAAAAGAGATAGGAAAACCTGGAAAAAGTTTAAAGGCTGCATAAAAGCCCTTGAACGAAAAAGGCTCGAGAAAAGCAAGCCAACAAAGAGGTTTCTTCAAAAAAGATCAAAAAATATATCAAAAAAGCATGCACGCACGAAGTAACTTAGAACCCTTATCCAAAAAAGGGCATTTATTTTTCTACGCCCTTGTTTAAAAGGGGCAATCGCCATAAATATTTTTGTTTACGGCCTTAAAAGGCCAAAAAGAAATTGTTCACGACCACCAACAGAGAAACAAAGTTTAAAAAAAGAGGGGACCCACAGGCCGGGCCCCCATATAGCCATAAAAAATAAAGAGTCATTTCTTCAAAGGAGTCGAGGAATCACCACCGCTAGGCTCAGGAGGGGCGCCACCAGGACCGGCCGGAGGAACGGAGGAAGAACCCGAGGCATCCTTAGGACGAGGAGGAGACTCTATAATCCTCTGCCCCCAAGTCTTCAGGTCTGACTCGGAAATGACCTCGGGGGCAGGAGGATCCACGATAGCGCCATCAATAACTACCTTGTCGGGATGTAAAGGAGAAAGGTCCAAGTCGGGAGCAATAACTCTGACTTGTTCCAAGAAAATTCTCCAAGACTCCTCGGCACCATCGGCGATAGAGTCCTCCAACTCGGCGTATGCGTTCCGAGAGTTCAGCAAGTCCTTCCTCACAGCAACAATATCTTGAAATAAACTGTGGTAGCTGTCTTGTGCTGTTTTCCTCAAATTTGCCTCCAAAGTGCATTGAGCCCGCAGCTTACCTACCTCCTCCCTAAGGTGATCCCTCTCCTTCCTCAATTTATCTCTCTCATCCTTCAACTCCTTCTCATGTTTTTCAAAAAGAAGAAGCCTCCCCTCCAACTCCTCAACTTTTGAGGTTGTCCCCAAAGAGCTGAGGGGAGTCTTCTCAAAAATGTCCAAAAGTTTGCCGCAAACACCCGCCGTCCTAAAACTCTCCTCGGCCATGGTGGTAAGGTGGTTTCGAACAGAAACATCATCCATATTTATAAAAGGATAGATGTTCTTTCGGACGAATGCAAGAGCATCCGCCTTAACCCCACCATCAAAAGAAGAAGGGCCAGACTCTAAAGTCTTGCGCTTCTTCTTCTCGGGCTCGGAGAGAATTTGGGCAGAAGGGGGTGGTCGGGGCAAACTCGAGGAAGAAATGACAATGGGTTGAGAAGGAGTGCCAGTGTTCTTAGGAGGAGGAGGAGGAGGAGGAGGAGAGGTGATCGCCCTGGCACCCCCGGACCTAGCCCGGGACTTCGCCTTGGCTTCCTGGACCCTTTGGTAGGCCTCCTGAGCGTTCCTTTTTGCCATATCTACAAAAGAAAACAAATAACAAAAATTACAAGTCGGTAGAATGCAAGTCGGCAGAAACAACTCGGAAATTAGGAATGCATGCACTACCTAATTGAGATTGAACAAAAGTCGGTGTTCCCTGGAGGATTTTCCGGGTATCCAAGTATGGGGATTTCCCCCACGCTTCTCGGAAAAACCCCACAATAGCCGCCTCCACCTCGTCCAGGTCATCGGGACCATACTTTTCACAAGAAGAAGGCGGCGACCAATAAAGGGGGAAGCGGGGAGAGGAATGCTCATCCAGGAAAAAGGGGTGGTGACCCTCTACAGCTTGAAGTTTGAAAAAGAAGTTTTTGAAGTCGTGAAAAGATTCGTCGAAAAGGGTGAAAATCCTCCGACCTTGTATGGCTCGGAAGGATACCCACTGCTGTTTGTTGTTTAGCCCACTAAAAGGCTTGGTCATATGGAAAAGAAAGAAGAAAATCTTCAAAGAGGTCGGAAAGTCCAGAGCATGGCTGATAAACTGGTAGATCTTCAGAAAACCCCAAGAATTGGGGTGAAGTTGAGTAGGGGCAACTCTACAGTGATGCAAAACAGATATCTCGAAATCGGAGAAAGGAAGAAAAACACCCAAACGGGTGATCATGCACTCATACATAAAGAAAAAATGAGGGGCCGCCTCATTTTCTCTCCCAAAACAGACTCGGTCTTCAGGACCCGGGATTATTAGTTCATATTTTGGCTCGTCCTCCTCCGAAGTACAGAGCCGGTGATGAGTACGAAGATGAGTGATAAACTCAGCATCGACCAGGGGTTCCTCCCCAAGAACAGTGTCATCAACCCACAAAGAAAGAACATCTACGGAAGCCATTTTTTATACAAAGAAAAGTGGCAGAAACCTACAAAAAGAAAAAGAAAAAGAAAAAGAAAAAAATACGGCCCCTAAAGAGGAGAGATGCGAAGCCAGAATCTACAGGTCGACCTATCTACTCACAAAACAAAACATGCAAATGCGAAGCATGACATAAAAGAAACAAAACTAACCTTTATCCGAAGAAACGAAGGTTGGAAAGAACGGAAATCTTCGAACACAAGAATGCAGCACGAGCAGGGAAAAAGAAAAGTTTGAAAGATTGCAGAAACGGAAAAACGAAAGAGAGGGAAAGTATTTATAAATAGGCTGAGGGGCATAATGGTAAAAACGAGACAGTCATTAATGAGACTGCACCGTTACCAAAGCCCTCAATCCCTAAACGCTTCCCCAACGGACACGACGCTTGAATTGACATAACTGTCAGAAACAAAAGGTCGCGAAAATCACGTCGGTTTCAAAACCCGTGAAGGTCGGCTACGAACCCGAGTTAAATACTTGAACCCAAGCCTTAAAAGGAACTCGGGCTCAAGTAGGGGCACTGTTCATACCCTGGCCCAATGTTAAAGGCCCAGGTCCAATCGAAAGGCCTGATCCAATAGATTAAGCCTAGTAAAGCACCGACCTCCACTTAAGAGGTCGGTGTCCACCACGACTCAGTACGAAGAAGTCAGTTATGAGATTAGCTGGCAGATAAATACTCATTCAAATGAGTAACCGCCCCTGAAATCTCTCTAACCACTTCATAAAGCCATATCTTAACCTCCCCAAGATAATGGGACGGTTATTATCCTAAAGATACGGCACTACTCCAACGGTGGTTATTGGCTCACCACTATAAGTACACTGACACCAATCAGGTATTCCTAAGCCCAATACTCTCTAGACCTGCTCACACCCTTGCTAACTTAGGCATCGAAGTGTCTTTGCAGGTACCACCCCCCATTCCTGCACGCGAGTAAGTCGGACGGAGCCTCCCGAGTTGCAGACACACCCGGAGTTCTCCTCCTTCATACACTTGGGCCATCAAACGTCATCCACCTTATTAATCTCCGGTTACCCACCGTAACAATTTCATTTTTTGTGTTCTAATAAAACATAAACAACATCTTAAAACAACAATATTTTATCAGTCTAGTGTGACTCCTATTCTGATATGGCCTTTGCCCAGTAAAATAGTCATCATTTTATCACCATAAAATATTTTAAGAATAGCCATTATTAAGTTCAGGAATAAAATTAGGATGATTTTAAGTTTACAGATGATACTAAAACTTTATTGCAAATTCAAGGATCACTTTAAATATTAACTCTTTTATAAAACCTCATTTATAATCCTAAAGTTAGTTTTTTCAATAATGGTTGACATTTTTAATGTATTTTATTTTATTATTTTTTTAAGAAACAAACCATGTTTATATCCTTCCTGTTATATGCAAATAAAAGCTCTTTTTCATCCAATCAGAAGGGAAGTTAGTTAAAGTTGGGTGACAGAGTCAAATATAAGAATAACTGATGATATATTTATCAAAATATTTAGAGATGAGTAAAATATTACTCACTCTTAACCTTTTTTTAGTTAAAAAATTAAGATAACATGAATTGATGATAATATAAATAATAGAAATTTTGAATTAAATTAATATTTTTTAATAATTATATTTTAACAATATCCTAAAATAATTCTACCAATAAAATTATAACTATTTTTTTTAAAAAAATATCTAATCCATTAGATATCTATTCTTGGAATTTCCTATTAATAAGAAATTCCAACAGTGCTGGTTCCATTTTCTTAATGAATCAATAGTTCATAAAATACAATTTATGATCTGAAAGTTAGTTTTTTCAATAATTGTTGAGATTTTTAATATATTGTTATTTTTTTAATTAAGAAACAAACCATGTTTATATTCTTTCTGTTAAACGCATACAAAAATATGTTTTTTTTTTTCAATCCAATATTTAGGGCCGATTTAATAAAGCTTTTCCTTTTTGAAATAGTTTATTAAAGTTGATTTTTAATTTTTTTTTCAAAAATTGTTCGTTGCTTTATAGTACTTATCTTTAGTGAATCAAATTATAATCTCATATATCTAATATATGAAATTTTATTAAATTTTTTTAATTTTAATAAACACAAATTAATTTTGAAAAGTATATCTTTATATACTTTCAAAAATACTTTTAATTTTTAAAAACTATAAACATAAATACATAATTTTTCTATTTACTAACACAAATAAATTTGTGCTTTTGAAAAGCACATTTTTTTTTTAAATTCTACTAAACCAAGCTTTAGTCATAAAAAAATTAGAGCTAAGTAAAATATTCACTCTTAACTTTTTTATTTTCTAATAATTGTTTGTTTCTATTAAAACAGAAAATAGAATTCAAATAGTTGGAGTTGAATCCTAAATTCCTAATATCATGTTACTTAATTTATCCATCAATTATAAATATTAATTTGAATTCTTATATTTCAATATATTAAACTTTTAATGTATCAATTTTATCTAAAATAAATACTTATTTAAAACTCGATAGACTGAGTTTAAATAATGTACCGCAAGAAAAAGGAAAAAATTTTTACCGTACAAATTATATGTCTTTATAATTTTTTTTGGTGACTATATGTCTTTATTATTTTGTTGCAGAGTTTTATTTTAACATATTATTAGAATAAAAAGAATTATGATGCAGATCTTACACATGCATCGAATTATATATTGTCACGTTAACAAAAAAAATAAAGTATTTATTTGAACACTATTAAATTGATAAAAAAATATATTTTTTATATTTTAGTGTATTTGATAAATTTCTAATAATAAAAGTAAAAGTACTAAAAAATAAAAAAATATCTTTTTTGAAAAGTTATAATTTATATATTTTTTTAAAAGATATTTTTTTTCTTAAAAAAAGATATTTTTCACGTAATAAATAAACAAAAAAATACTTTTATATAGTTATTCTCAAACATAATTGATAAATAAAAAGATCTTTTTGCATCACGTATCTAAATATAAAATTACTTTTACTTTTTTATAAGATCTTTTAAAAAACGATAATTTAAAAAAATATTTTCTTAAAAGCTTACTCAAATAAGCCCAAAGTATTATTTTGATTCTCAATATTTGAGTCTAGTCTTAATTTAATTCTTAATGTGGCAAACTTCATATTTTAGTTCTAAAATATTTTAAATAGATTCAATATTATCTCATTATTAAATTTGATACAAATAATTTAGTATTTTAAACAGTTAATTTTAATACATAAATAAACCTACTGATGATTATTAATATAAAAGCTTTCTCATTAATTTTGGTGCATTAATAATTAATTACTAAAATTTGAAATTTTGTATGTGAAAGAGAATTAGACAACATAGTATTACAATAAGATTTTGGCCCTATTTTTCTAACCAAAAAAAAAAAATATGACTTATCAACAAATAATGTTAAACGTCCACGACGCCTTTTTCCGTTAATTATTCATGTTAAATTTAATAATAAAACAACATTGAACTGATCCGAAAATTTTTGAGCGTACAATAAAATATTTAAAATATTAGAAACTAAATTAAGATTTGATCCACATGTTAGGAAGAAAATAGTATTTTATCATTAGCAAAAATAGCAAAAATAACTATATTTTTTATTAACTACGTAATAGTTATCCAACAAAATGTTTTAAAAAATAAAAATATAATTTATATGATAAAGAGATTTTCAAATATATAAATATATTTCAAATTTATATGATAAAGTGACTTCCCTTCTATCACAAAAATTCTTTGTTGAGTTTTGTACATGTAGAAGAATTATTTTTCTAAGAATTTCATTAAGGAAGAAGAATAAGCTAAAAGAAATTTTACTCACCTTAAACAATTTGGTTAGAGTAAGATTAATATCTAGTTAGCATGAAGATTAACAGTATATGAATTCTTCTAACATGTAATTACAAAAAGGTGCCGATAACCAAAATTTTCAGATCCCTTAATTTGTTTTTCCTTCACTAGTTCTCATCATACTTTCCTCATGAGAAGATAAAGCTTCTGATCAAGCTCAAACTTGTTGCAATGAGAAGGATCTCCCTTCATCATCATCAGAAGCCCACCAAATGAAATAAGAACCTCCCTGCAACAAATCAAATTACCATTGTTAATACCACAATTAAATTATAATCTAACAGTCATGTATATATCAATAATTTATGCTCATGATAAAAAATAATCTCACAATCATTTTGGTTTTCAACTTTCAATTACTGAGCAGTTATATCGAGACAATATGCGTCAATCGGAATCATACAAGTTCATGTTCCTAACTATTTTAAAACAAATTCAGGTAAGGGTGTGATCATGAGTTGGGATCTTAAAGGAAGAGGGCAGGCGAATAGCCGAATAGCTTGATGAGTTAAGTATATTCTATTTTACTCTTCGAGTCGTTCGCTTCTTCATCTCCCCAATTCGAAAGGAAGAGGTGTCTATAGTTAAGAGGTCACTAGCATCCAAATGGCTAATTAGCAATTAACAAAGGTTACATAGAAACTAAATTAAATGTTAACAAGCAATTCCTTTTTTCATAATCTTATACTTCAAAACTGGTAAGGGACATACACATTTTCACGCGTTGAATCCTCTGTTATCTTGTAGAGCTTCCCATGCATGACGTATTCAAAATTGTCAGCGAGTGAGTGCCGATTGCCCTGAAAATGGAAACGGGGAAAAGGAAAAATAAAGAACTTCTGTGAGGGAAATTATGGACTATCGAATTGACGAGTAGAAAGGAGAACAAAGCTAACAAGGGGCAAGGGGAGTAATGGTTGTAAATTGGTTTACGACCACAATTTTCTCATACAACCGTACTTTATTCTAAGCGCTAGAATTTGTTTTTTAAGAAGGATATAAAGTGGTTTGAGGTTTGTAAAATGTGATTAGTCATGTGACACTAGATCATTAACAGGTTATAGATGAGCAATGAAACTCTTTTAAAGTCCTTGCATGTCTGAGGTCAAGTTCTTTGCATCAGTCACAGTACCAGAGTTAAATGGAACAGAATAACAACTAAAATTTGAAGATGAGAAAAGAGTGGAACTAAACACTATCATTTATCTTTAGACAATAATGAAGAGAATATGACTGAGTGGAAAAATTAGACACTCTCAAATACAAGGAGAAAATTAACACTATTTTTTAATGTGTGAAAATTATACTCATACTGAACAAAACCAAATTAGGAGAGACCTAATAATGTCTTTCTATAATTACACTCTCCAATTAAATTTGATTCTTCCTACACTTCTCTCGACTTCCTATATATATAAATATGGCGGTAATGACCAGAAAAAATCACATTGTGACCATTACATTATTACTCTTTATGATACATGATGATTTTGGCTTCCTTTAGGACACGAATCTGCTGACAGATGTAGTTTATGCTTCCAACTTAACACTTAACTTTATCACTGGCAATTATTATGTCTAAACTGATCTTGGTTCCATTTTTTTAATCAAAAGATCGCGTTGATTATTCTTTACATATTCTAGCAAATCCAAAAATCTATATAGATTTGGCGACCGGAACACCTTCCCAACAGAATATGTGCAGAAAACAAACCACTTTCACTGCATCAACCACATGTTCATGTGTCTTTCCCCCAAGTATGATTCAAGTCCCAAAAACATGAAGGACAAAAGCTCCCCAACAACCATATTAAATGCTTTATTTCTACCTTATACACTCTACTAATTAGCTCTAACTAACCAACTATATAACACACTCCTAACTAACTTAAACTAATGGTTACTAGCGAAAAAAGAACAAAGATTGACATACAAACTATTGGATATACCAGGGCAAAAAGTCATATTCTAAATGGGTAAATGTTCTATTTTACCATGGTTCACTTGACAATCATAACAATCATTTATCAGAAAACCAAGGCATCTTGTATAGAGAGAAAGAGATATAATTACCCCAATATAATAGCCAGTGTCTGGTGTTCCATCAAGATTAAGAGTTGGAACAAGTAAAAGGGCGAATTTCTGTCCAACCTTCAAAGGATACACCTCAGAATTGATGTCTAGGTGCATGAACATGTCAAACCTCTCACTTCTTGCTTCAATGCGTGTTACTTCAATTAACACAAACCAAACATTGAACCATCAGAATCAGATACACAGGCCAAAACCCAAAGCTTAATGTCTCCAACAACAAACAAGAAAACGCACACTCATCAGAAAGCACATAATATAGCCACACACACACACACACAGAGAAAGAAGCTAACTTTGAAATGAAAACGAGGACCCATTTACAGATAGTGTCAGAAAAACATCATAGGAAGGCGAAAAGCTTCAAAGATCATAAACAGAGATAATTGAATATATGGGTATGAAGAAAATGAGGAGAAAGTAAAAAAAAAAAGCTACCTTTATCGAAGTATTTCTTGTCATCGGGGTTGAGTTTTTCCACTCTGAAGATATCATCAAAAAGAACGTCTACCATTTCGCAATTTCTTCTTCCTTTTCACCGCACTCAGTAAGAAATTTCTGGGTACTGTAGCTACGTAAAATTTGGGGCTTTTTATACTAACTACTAATACCCTAAAATGTTTTTATGTTTCAAAAGTGGGAAGTTTTTATGAGTAAAAGCCCTTTCCGGTCCCTAACCATTTACCCGATGGACGACCCACCCCCTAAGTAATTTAAAACCCCAAATCGGTCCCTATCAATGATGGTATATGGACATTGAAGACCCTGCAACCGGTTCCCAGCAGGTGACATGCTGATCTGTCAGTCACTTGTCCACCTGGATTTTTGTCCTACATAATTAGGACTAATCGCCCCCTGCACCTTTGAAACGATGCGTTCCATGAACTCCCATGTACTCCCATGTACTCCCATGTACCCCCTGCTGGGTCAAATTGATTCATGTCAGGTAGTGGGGGTTAAATTAGCTTTGATATGTGAGTTCTCCCCTGCATGGTGATTATGGGTGGATCGGGTGAAGCAGTAGGTTTGTTTCATGAGTTAGGGTTGTTGTGAAAGTATGAAAGTGATGTTAAGTTTGAAAGTTTGTACCTTTGTGTTGGCTTGATGCATTAAGAATGCTTAATGGATAGACAGGATAGCCTAGTTGCTGTTGAGGGTGTTTGAAGTTTAGCTCTGTTACTGAGTTGTGATTTGGTTTTTTACAGATGTCTGTGTTTGTTGCCCCTGTTTTTCATCACGGTGGGAGACTAGAGAAAGATTCAAATGGAGTGTTACGCTATGTAGATGGGAAGATTGAGAAATTTCCACCGATGGATGTTGATTTTGTCAACAAGAAGGACTTGGAAGAACTCTTCAGGGGATTAGGTTATCTGGAATACTAATAGGCCTAGATGGTTGCTTCTTAAAAGGTTATTACGGAGGGCAGCTCCTAACTGCAATGGCACTTGATGCTAACAACCATGTATTCGTTATTGCATATGCTGTGACAAGAGCTGAAAACACAGAGAACTGGATGTGGTTCTTGACGCGGCTTCAGGATGATTTGGGAGACCATCAAGTGCGCGGATGGAATCTGATGTCCGACCAACAGAAGGTAACTACAATGTCCCTATACTATTCTGATATAATGTATGTTTTATGAATGTAACTCTGCACAATGTAGACTTGTGTTGAATGTGTTAATTAGTTGTTTGTTTAGATTTAAAGTGGAATATCTGCTAATTGAAGCAAAAGGCTATACTTGTTAAACTGAAGAAATTCAGCAACATAGTTGGTAGTAAATACAACCAATCTAACCATCTTCCCTTACAATTGTTGGTATCCCTTCCATAGAAAATAATCTGTTAATCTGTGAATTGTCACCTGGGTTAGTATTTGTTTGTAATCGTGTTGTTTAATTTCTAGCTTTTGGTTAGTAGAATTCTGCACAACATAATACATTCATTATTAGTTTATGCATATACGGTTAAGTGGCTTATGATTGGTCTATGTCTATTCCCAGCAATTGGTGTGTAGTTATTGGTGTCTTTATGTCATAAGTGCATTATATTTGGTTTGTAAACCATCTTTGCAGGGACTTATGCGTGCAGCCAAGGAAGTCATGCCCTATGCACACCACAGAAATTGTGTGCTGCATATTTGGAAGAATCTTCAACAAAGGTTCAATAACAAGCAGGTAAAGGGTCTGTTATGGCATGCTGCCAAGTGCACCACTCAGGTGCAGTTCAAAGCGGCAATGGAAAAATTTAAAAGTGTGTGCCATGGAGGATGGGAGTACATGAATCAATTTGACCCAGCAGGGGGTACATGGGAGTACATGGGAGTACATGGGAGTTCATGGAACGCATCGTTTCAAAGGTGCAGGGGGCGATTAGTCCTAATTATGTAGGACAAAAATCCAGGTGGACAAGTGACTGACAGATCAGCATGTCACCTGCTGGGAACCGGTTGCAGGGTCTTCAATGTCCATATACCATCATTGATAGGGACCGATTTGGGGTTTTAAATTACTTAGGGGGTGGGTCGTCCATCGGGTAAATGGTTAGGGACCGGAAAGGGCTTTTACTCAGTTTTTATTGAAAAATTGAATATTTTAAAATATTTTATCTCTAAATTTTTATCAATGTAATAAAAATTCTCAGGATAATTTTTTTTTAAATATTTGTGTGATTAATTATTGTTAGCTTTACATGCATTTATTATTATAAGATAATTCATTATGCATATATTAAATGAAAGTTACATTGTATTTCATAATAAGATAATAAGGTTATAAGAATGTCATAACAATATAAATTAGATGTGCAATATAATAATAATAATAATAATAATAAGGTTATTTAAGATGGTAAGTATTTAATATTTTAATTAAGATATTTTGAGTTTGACTTTTTAAAATAGCAAAAATATATTTTTTTATAAATTATATATAATAAAGAGTATTTCAAAAAGAAATATATTTATGTTTTTAAACTAAAATAATAAAAATATAAAACTTCATGAAATCTTTATTCTTTTTGGTATAAATGATATATATCAATTATATATTTATATTAAATAAAAAATTTGAGTGGTATAAATTATTTTATACTACTACAAGATTTATTAAGAATTAAGATTTTATGTTATGTCTCAATAAATTATAACTCAAATGACACAATATTTCTATGCTCATTTAATAAGTCGCGGATTTGAATCTTTAAAAAAAAAAACAAAAAAAAATTGTTATCTGTAGGGGTGGAAAAGAAAAAATAAAAGAAAAAGATAAAAGGACAGTTTCTGACAGGTGATGTGTTTAAGTGGATTTGGTTTATCCACATCAAATGACATCTAATATTACAACCTTCAACCTTGGATATGATATGCCAACAATGGCTGCTTCTCTCTCCTCTCTCCTTCTTCCACTAGGTATCTATTCTATGTGCTGCTTCCTTAACTTTTCCAATTGTTTTCTTCATTTCACAACTCAAACAATGTTACATTGTCATTGCTTCTTGTTTCTGTTTTGTTCACAACTTCAGATTGTTATTGCTTCCACTCTTGCATAGGTTTTAGTTTGAGGAGCACTACTAATTATTGTTTAACTCAATAATAATCTGTTGTGTCATGTTCTTAGATGAATGATAGTGGTGCCAAAAAGTTGTTTTTTTCTAAGAGGAAAGTAATAAGTAATAACGAATTATTGTTGAGTTAATGAGTTCATGCATTGTATTTACAGGATAGTAAAGGTGAATTCATTTTGACTTTGTAATCCACTTCTGTTTCTGCGAAATTGAAATTTCTCAACTATTATCACTGCCCCCAGCTTCCATTCTTCAATTTCACTAATTTAGGATTTGATTTCTAGACATTGATGGTGAGGCAAAACAATTTCTCCCTGTCATCTAACAGAAATTCAAGAAAGTGCCAAATCATCACAACTATCCACCATGACTTCATGCCTTTTTGAATTTCTATTGGCTGAAAGTTTCACATTGCTTTTAAAGTGTTGGTGCATAGAAATTATTCTCATGGGTTTAACTGTTACAATTGTTTTCTAAAGTATATAATTTTGTTTTTGGGGTAGGTTCTACTTGTAAAAGTTTGAGCTGCAATCCTCAAGGCATTGCTGCTGACAGGCTTCGATGCTTGGTTCCGCAATACCGAAGATCCATGGTAAAAGCAAAGGCCTCAGATACAACTGAATGTGCTGCTATGGTTAATACCAATTCACGCAGAGACTTTCTTGGATTGGCTTTGGGAATCTCAAGCCTCTTTGTTGGTTCATTGGAAGCCAAAGGAGCTGGTTTGCCCCCAGAAGATAAGCCGAAACTATGTGATGAAGCTTGTGAGAAGGAGCTTGAAAATGTATGGTGAGAATACATTGTTCCCTTCTCTGCCTCCTTTCTCTGTTTTTCTCTGCTAAGACATTACAAATGGTTGTTGTAAATTGCTAATAATGCTTTGATATTTGATGTAATTGCATTGCATCTCCTGATTCTACTAATGTTAGTCAGCACCTTTCTCAAATGTCAGTTATTTTTTAAGAGAAATTCTTCAAATAAATTTTGGGAAATCAAAGCATTATTAGTATCTAAGCTATTCTTTCCTGATAATAGAATCTATCATTCTTAAAGGAAATAGCAGACATTCTTATATTTTCAAAGAATTTGTGCACCATGCAAAGAATATGTTAATAACCAATCTATGTGATTGCACTTAAGTTTTAATATTCACATTTTTAAGACCCTTGGTCAATGACCACCATGGTATCAATGGATTTTACTTGGAGTATCCATAGCTAAATGACTAATGTTGACTTTGAACATTTTATGCAATGAAGGTGCCTATGGTAACTACTGAATCAGGTTTGCAATACAAGGATATTAAAGTTGGACAAGGTCCTAGTCCCCCAGTTGGATTTCAGGTGTGGAATTTCTTCTAATTTGTTCAGTTCTTTTTTATATGCAATACAAGATAGATAATGTCTTTTCTGCTCGAAGTTAACCGTTGAAAAGGAAATATAGAACTAGAACACTTTCACATTTTAAGCAACATGTAAGACACGGAGACAATGGTTTTGTCATGCCGTGTCTCTCTGTATCTCTGTCTCAGTGTAATCAAACATATTTGTATCTAACCAAATGCAACTTCATTTCTATAGGCACTCCTATGGTAATATACCTTATGTAATGTAATTGTAATTGTAATTACAGGTAGCAGCTAATTATGTAGCAATGGTTCCTTCGGGACAAGTATTTGATAGGTAAATCCACTGATTACAAAACTATATTAATCTCAACTCAGCTAAAATCAAATGTTACATGAATGTTTTAGAATATCAAACTGTTCATTCCTTTTTCAGCTGTATTGTCTCCTTTCAATTTGGTTTTCTGGATGATCTCTTTGAGAAAATCTTGATGACAATGTTCAATGATAATTCTCTTTGTGGATAATAAATCAATATACAAGTATTTGAATATGACCAAGACAAATGTGTTGCTCATTTCCCCCGTTTTCAATCATACAGTTCATTGGAGAAAGGCCAGATTTACATTTTCCGTGTCGGTTCTGGTCAGGTACACTGGATTTTTCCTTTTTTATTGTTTTCAAGAACTTTCCCTTCATGGTGATCATTGTTCAAGATTGAAAACCAGTAGCTTTAGGGACTATGCGTTAAAGATTGACCGATACTAATCCGAATGAGTATAACAGGTGATAAAGGGTCTTGATGAAGGTCTTCTGAGCATGAAAGTAGGAGGGAAGCGTCGACTGTACATACCTGGACCAGTAAGCTTTTGCCTCCGGGAATGGATCCTCTCAATTGAAAATTTCATTTGAACATTTCAAATGTGGATTTTCCAATTAAGAGGATCCACTCGCTTTGCCTTAATAGCTTATACCAGAGAAACTGTGATCTTTTAATCATGTGAATCTATCATATAACTATTTTATAGACTCTGCTTCCATGCCATATTCTTGGTTTATCAGTGTCTATGGACATCTGTGCCTAAAATATATATATTGAGCACAAAATGATGAAAATACATAAAAAGGATGCATGCTAATGAACATTGACTAAATCATGATTAATTTTCCTTAAAACTGAATATTAAATTCTAAATGTGTTGGCTACAAAGTTCTTTATTATTTATTTGGCAGTTGGCATTCCCAAAAGGCCTTACATCAGCTCCAGGGAGACCAAGGGTGGCTCCAAATAGTCCAGTCATATTTGATGTTAGTTTGGAATATATACCAGGGCTTGAAGTGGATGAGGAATAAACTATAAAACTAGATGCAATAACCCAAATTTTCTTTATCTCTTTTTTTTTTTGGGAATTATGCAAACCCAATTTCTATTTATCTATTTCCACTTCCCCCCATTGTATACAATTGTTAATTCTTTTGAAAAACAAGTCTATAATTTTATAGCTATGGAGAGCTACATATTTTGATGTTCAATATATACCAAGAGAAACTCCCTTGCATTTGTGTTTTGTTGTATCTACATATTGATAGTTTATGTTAGATGAGGAATACAAGATCTAAATTTGTTCCACTTTGCGGATGTTGAAAATGTGGATCTCTCTTAGCAACAGCATTATCTGTGGCATAAGTATTATTCTCATGAAGTTAACTATTGTAGCAGAATGAAAAAATAGAAATACTCTTGCTGACACATCTGTTGCTATTCTGAAATGTTATGAAGTTAATACAATAAAAATAGGCTCTCTGTCTGTATTGTTTTTTTCTTTTCTCCCCTTCCTCTCACTCTCTCCTTTACAAAATATTACAAGATAACCTACATGGAAAAATGGTTGTGAAAAACAATTAATCCTTTTACACAAGAAACAACACCATATATGATGTAGCCAAAAGCCTGATGAAAAAGTTTTTGAAAAAAAAAAAGGAAACTAGAAAATGAACAAGAGCTGAATTCAGAAAACCAGAATTGCCAATTCAGCTGGCTAAATGGCTGGGAGAGTTGTTGAACATGCTGTGCCACATAAATGCCCTGGAAAGCACCATTTCCAGCTCTTGGTGAGTCCAGTTCTGAGTTGGAAGATGTTGAAGGAATATCACCAATTCTTGGAAATCTAGCTTCTGGAGATTGTCTGACCACTAAAAAAAGCAGCATATGAAGAAATTCATTATCTACTATATTGATCATTGCTAAAAGTAAGGAGAATGTGTATATAAACTAAGCAAATTAGAAGCATATAATATAGGTATGCATCCCTTTGTTTTCTATTGCATTTGTCTAACGTTGCTTCAAAGCATTGCCAGGAATCCTAAAATTGCATTCTTCATTAAGTAATTCAATGGCAAAAATGGTGCAAAAGCTATATTATTCCTAATTAATTGTTTCTACTTACATTGGAAAAATTATAATTAAATTAAAATATATCATATTAGTGAAGGGGCCAAAACAAGCTTGCTTACTGTTAGAAGGAAACTGGCAAATATATACACAAGGAAGTCTGGTAAAGCATCTCCTTCAGCAAGGTACGTGTCCCAAAGGCGTGTGATGAGATGGAAGGGTATCTAATCAGAAAAATCAGAGATCAGCATTGGTGACCGTTTATGTCAATCTTTTATTCAGAAAACTATCCAACTTATGAGGAAAATAACATGTCTGAGCAGACCTCGCGGATTAGAAGACAGTTGAACCAGCGGAAAGCAAACTGAAGAAATTCAAGACCTTGATCCTCCACATGTCGTGAAACAGGTTCTGGGGCAGCACACAATTTTCAATTAGGGAACATCATGTTATATTTGTAGATATAATAATACATATTACCAGGAAAAAAAGGGATGAAATTTCGACATGTTTGTGCCAAGAAAATAAACCATCTCTTTTATCCTGTTTTTGGGAGCAAAATTGACAGAAATATTCTTCTTTTTTCCTGCCCCCCTTTTTCATACTTGAAAACAGAAAAAGATGATGAAAACATTCTGGAATCTTTATAACTAAGAATGAAAAGAGAGCAGTTTGTTAAACTAAACAAGCCTTCGTAGTAGAGGAGCCATCAAAACTATAAAAAGTGATGAAGCATTTAAGATCATAAATATAGCAATGCTTGAAGGAAAACAAAGCCTGAGAAGGTTACCATCAATCCTCCTGACCAATTCCTTCAACTTAAAAACAAGCCTCTGAATCCCTGGTTGAGCAAATGTGTAATGATCTTGCATACCATCAAGCAACTTCGACAAGCACCAATAGCAATCAGCCTCTACATTGTTGATCTGGTCTGAGGATAAATCAGACATTGACCAATTATCTATAGACCCTTCTAAGTATTCTGAAAGGAAAACAACTAAAAATGGTGTAACAAGATCATTTATCCCCTGAACATATCCACTTGCAGGATGTCGAATGGCCCTGTGAATATATTTGGAAATCATATAAGATCACTAAGCTAAGAATAATATCAAGTCAACAACGACAAATTGTTTTGTCTAACCATGCATAAAGAATGCGTTCCAATGATTTCTGAACTTGCTGTTGCTGGAAGAATGGAACATCAGGTACAGTTCTTGGACAATCAACAACAATCTGACAAACATACAATGACAATAATCAACAAGCAGAAAATCGCTACAAAAATCAAGACGGTAACATATTATAACCTAGAGTACCTGGCGACGCATGTTGATCTCATCATCGGAACGATCAGTATCAGGAATATCATAATACTGAGAAATACACTCAAGATACTCAAGGCGCTTTCTTCGTAGAACCCCCTCCCTTCTATCTGAATTAGGTGGTGCATATCCCTGTTGTCAGTTTATTTTTAAATTTCCAGCAAGATGAAGCTATCCATTAACATGTGTGATTGGGGATCACTAAGATTGACTCCTTACTTAACATGATTCTTTATAGTGTAAATACTTTTCATCTTTCATTCCTAAATTCTTCTTTTAGTCTCAATGGAGAACATTTTTCATGTAAGCAGCGTCAAAATCTCTTTAAAATAATTCCATAGCTCAACCTAAGCAAACAAAACTTAACTTTGAAACCTGATAAAAATAAAATCCTAAAACTCGGAATATGAACTCTAAAAGTTTCATACTCATGTTTCCCGTATCCGAGAGCTAGAGTAAGGTCAAATAGTTTACCAAGAGAAGCCTCCACACAGTAGGGCGCATGTCATCTGGAACACCACTCCAAGCTAGCTCACGCAACTTGTCTACAGAATAGATTTCAAGGAAATAGTTAACCTCATGATACTGCGAAAAATATGTACAAGCAAGGTAAACCTCATGATAGGTGTGTTTATCTAAACATATAGTTCAGAATTGTTTATTTATGATATTTAAATGACTGGACAACATCATAGAACAACACGGAAAAGTTAATGAGTAATACAAAAAATTATAATCATAAAAATAAAATAAAATAAAATAATAGAAATAGAAAAAACAAAATACCTAATATAACTGTTGTCCCAGAAAGAACCTTAGTGAACTTCATAACTCTTGCAGAATCTGTAGATCTGGCACCAATGGTAGACTTGCAGAATTCTTTGGATGATCTCTCTACATGCGAGATTGATAACCGATTCAAATTGGCAATAATAGTTGGACTCTGAACTTCTTCCTGTATTGACAGTACAAGTCCCACTTGACAAAGTGATACAAATCAATCACATAGATGCATATAAGTAAATGAATACTAAAATCACCTCATCTGCCCCATATGTATGGTCACTAGTGCCAGCATCATTGTGTGAGAAGCTCCTCCTGTAGCTTGGCGATGAGTCCTTCGTGTTCGAGCCATCTACTGGGTCTGATCTCGGGCTCAATAATATTTTCCCAGGCATGCTACGACCTTTAAGTAACCTTAAACAAAAAAGAATACTACAAATCTCAGCTACGATAGTAAGCTATATGCTTACAGTTATAAGTAACACCAAATACAAAACTAGATGAACAAAGAGAAATTGGTCAATTCATCAATCCACCAATACCATCAACGAATAAATCATAAATTCCCAGTTGAAAAGGGTAGTTGTAGTTCTGAAGAAAAACACAATTGCGTAGGTTAGCTATGAAATTTGGTAAAAATCAACTATATAAAGTCTGTGACTCTGTTCCTACATCATGTTCAATTGGAACAAATCAGCATTCAAATCGGGCGCGAGTATACACATAACGATCTAAGAAGAAAAAAAAAATTCGCTCAATCAATAATAATCCACATCGCAGCTCCAATTACCCTCTTCTAATTTTTCAGGAATCAGTGAGAACAGCACACTACTGAAGTGATTGCACGGATCACATTTCCAAACAATTATTATAAACCCAGTTCGTGCGATAGAACTTCACCCATCACAATTCCTGATCTCAAATCAACGCAACCCAGAGGAAATTAAAAGAAAAGGTTTAAAAATAGAAAATCGAGAAAAGTCGGATTTTGAGAACTGGGTTTTCGGAAAATCCGACAAATCTGGGGACTGCAATTGATGGGGATGCTGAACTTCATGAAATCTGAGGCGAATAAAACCGCAAAGAATAAGAAGGAGGAGGAGAGGATGTACCCTTGAACAGTTCTAAGGGTTTGATTGAAGGTGGAATCGAGAATGCCGTTACGCTGATCTTGTTGGTTATGGTGGTTGCTCATGCTTCCTTCCTTACTAGCTTCCACTTCTGAGTTCTGAGTTCCGAGTTCAAAGATGATTTCTTTGCTTACGGTAAAATCACAAATGAATGCACCAACAAATTTAGATTCATCTATCTAATTAGCGCCAAAATAATAGTATAATACCCTTCTCCAAGTGCTTAATTATTACATAACGATAACTAATTTGTAAGAAGAAGAAACATGTATTTATATTTTTTTTTGTGACTAACATGTATTTATATTTAAAGTTTAATTTGGATGCATTTACGTTATAAAAATTTTTATACGACTGCTTAATTAGATTTACGTATTTATATAATTTATCAAGTATTGAATTTCAAAATTAATTATTTTATTATGTATCTATATTTATATTATATTTATACTATATATAAAAGATTAGTGTTTAACTTTATTTTTAAATATCCTATATCATACTTTTATACTATATAAGTATATATAATAAAGATACTAAAAAGATTAATGTTTAATTTTTTTAAATGTTTTTTTATTATACATAATTCATAAAAATTGTTATTTTTTCAGTATTTATCAATTTTGTTCCTCAACAAATTTTAGACCAGACACTTAGTCCTCACCTAAAATTAATTACTTGATTGGTTCTTAACAATTAATTTCATTTGTCACTTAGGTCCTTTGTTCCGTCAACTCTAACGGAAGACAAAATAGTTCATGACAATTCTAACAAGGGACAAAATGATTCTTGACCTCATCTGTTCGAAAACGATACTGCTCTCTCCCAATTTCCATCATATCTCGCATGATGCTAGTCTAACACTGTAACTTCAACCTACACAATGCATACTCTTCAACTTCAATGTTCAGAAGAAAAAAATTTTCAACTTGTTCTCAACCAATTCATACTCAAAAAACTAATGACTATGTCTCTCAAGTACTTGTCATCTTCGATGGATCTCATGGACAACAAGTCTTATTTGTTAAGATCGTCGTTGTCGTTGCCATCTCCCTCCTCCTCTGCCTATCATCTCCATGACCATATTGTCCACCACTCCGATCGCTTCCTTCAACTTCTTTTCCGAACCAATGTTCAATAATTGCTTTAGTTTTCATATGAGCAGCAACGGCAACATTGTTCGCTGTACTGATAACTTGGATGTAAGGTCGAAACTGTTTGCCAACTTGGACTACGGAAAAGAAGGAATGAAGCACTTGGGATCTATTTCAAATGAGAATTTGCATATGATATCGAAGAAAAATCTTCTCATGATATTCTAATGTCCAACGATCTATATTGCTTGCCAAAGAGTGGAGAAAGACATGTTCTTAGGGTAGTTATGGAACTTGTTCTTGAGGATGTGGTGGACATTGTCAGGGTTGGAGGTGATACTGTTATCAAGGACATGGAAGTTGATACTTTTAATGGGTGAAGTACGGAGGAGATGTGTATACCAATCACAGAGATTTAGGAAATGTGTGATTCATCACATGTTGAGGTATGTCCGACACGTATGGTAGTTACACCATGACTTGATCTTAAAACTGAAGAGGAGGAAGAAAAAGATGGAAAAGAAGATTGTGAAGGTGAAGAAGGATAGTACGAATGTTATGGTTATGCGAGATATGATGAAAATTGGGGAAGAATCATGTCACTTTCGAACAAAGGGGTCAGGAATCATTTTGTCCACTATTAGAATTGTCAGGAATAATTTTGTTTTCTTTTAGAGTTGTCAGAAACCATTTCGTCTTCCGTTAGAGTTGATGGAGTTAAGGACCTAAGTGACTAATGAAATTATTGTTAGAGACCAATCGATAATTAATTTAGGTTGAAGATTAAAGTGTTTAGTTCGATATTCTTTGAGAACCAAAATTGGTAAATACTCATTTAAAATTTAAACCTAAAACTTTTAATTAAATTATAAAATATTTACCATCTCAACTAATATATTATTTATTATTTTGATATGTTTTTTAAATAAAACAGTAGGGGTGAAGATCGGATTGGATATGGCCAAAATTTTGATCCGATCTGCACTAAATTCATCGGATCGGATCGGATCCAATATTCGCATTTTTCAAGGTTGTGCGGATCGGATTGGATCGGGTATCGGATATATTCGCAAAATACAAAAATATTTTTAAAAGCTTATTTTTTATTAAAAAATATCAATAAAATTTATTTTTCTATTCTTTTAAATATGTTTACTCCTAAAATAATATTAAACATATTTTTCTTAAATAATAAATTAAAATAATACAACATATACGATAATTATTAGTTGAAATAAAATATGAAAAAAAATTTACTTATTTATTTCTTTATTTTTGCGGATACACGGATTGGATATACGGATACCAACATAAAATCTGTAATCCGATCCGATTAGTGTGCGGATTCGATCTGCAATCGATCCATATCCGCAATTTTTAGATCGAATTCAGATAAACTAGTCGATGTTTGTACATGAGTGTGGGGGAAATCGCCCCCACTACGATTTGAAATTTTTTTGAGTAGTATATGATAATAATATTTATTTGCCCCCACTTAATTATTAAATTTGACCCCATAATAATTTTTTATTCAATTTTCGGTACTTTATAGTCAATTTAAAAATTTTATATTAGATGTCATTAGAATGACCAATTATTAATATAAATGAAATTTGTGTTTTTTTCTTATAAATCAACTTGAAAGAGTGTTATTTATCTTTTTTTTATATTAGTTTTAATTTTATTTTTCTGTAACAACTACATTAATTAAAAGAACTTTTTCAACTATAAATTTCAATAAGAATTGACTTCTAATTGTATAAGAAGTAAATTTTTAAATAAGTATTTACTTATATATATGTAAAAGAAATACTATACATCCAAACCTTTTTATGAACTAAGTCTAACCAAGTTAAATAATAAAATTTAAAATAATATTAGTCATAATTGATTTTTGTTGTTTTAGATAAATTTGATTGGATTTGGTTAATAAAAAAATATAAATATATAGCATTATTCTATATAAAAAGACATATATTTATAAGGGTAAAGTATAATTTTTATCCCCGAAATTTAGCAAAATTTTTAAAAATACCCTAAGTTTTATTTTGTTTCAATTTTGTCCCAAAAGTTTTCGATTTGCATCAAATATACCATCAGGAGGCTAAATTTTCAAATAATGAATGAAAATTATGTTTGATTTGCTTGTGTTGAGGGGTTGTTCTTATGGAATTGTTGTTGAATCTTAACTTTTTTGAATAATTAATCGTCAGGGGTATATTTGATGCAAATCGAAAATTTTTGGGACAAAATTGAAACAAAATAAAACTTAGGGATATTTTTGAAATTTTTGTCAAACATTAAGGACAAAAAATATACTTTACCCAATTTATAAATGATTATTATAGTGTTTTAATTTGTAAAATGAGATATTATAAAAACTAATCATGTTATATTTACATCGAAAATAACTATCTGTATGATACACATTAAAAATAAATTAAACAATACATATATTTATATACGAATATATAATGATTAATAAATAATTTGATAACAAATTTTTATGTACATATAATATTTTTATTGTAAAATTATTATTATATTATATATATATATATATATATATATATATATATATATATATATTTTGCCTTCACTATCAAAATTTTCTGGATCCGTCACTAGGATAATCACTGCGGATCGAATTCGATCTATGAACACTACTATAAAATAGTGAATCAATATATAAAGAAACGTGTCAATTAATCCACTAATTATGATAAAATAAATTTGATTATTTACGTAAACATATTTTTATATTGATCATGCTTAAAAAAAAAAACATTTATATTTTTATATTGCCCATGAGGCCGAAGCCTTTGGATGCCTACAAAGCCCTGAAGAAAGTCCAAGAATATTGTTTCTTAATGTACTTTTTTTAGGTTATACTGGATTGATATTCAATTTAATATTTGAAATTTAAAATTAAATATAAATTAATTTTTAAAATCATAATTGACTTAGTTCGGCTTTAAAATTTATAATAATAATAATTTATATTAACTTTTGAACTGATTTTCATAAATAATATGTTAATTTTATAAGTTAATTTACTAAAATTTGAATTTTTTACTTAAATTTTACGTAATTAAAATTTACTAAATTTCTTAAAAATTTGATTAGCTCTTCAATATTTTTATAAATAGGATAAATAATAAGTTTAATTTAAAAATTTTGTGACTCTAAAAATAATAATTAAATTTCTAAAATTTTAATAAATTTTGATCACATAAAATTAATAGATATTTGAGTTATAATTATAATTTTTGAGATTTAATTTGAATTTATTAAAATTTTAAAATTTAAATTTAATTTTTAATTTTTTCGTTACACTTATTTAAACAGATTAATAAATTAATCATTAAATTAACACAGTTTATTTTATTTTTTTTGGTGACTACACAGTTTATTTTATTATAATTAAAAAGATAATTTTTTTACAACTAATCTTTTGCCATTTTGTAAATAAAAAGTATTATTTTTACTATCGGGCCTGCTACACATACAAGCCTACAAGCATACAAGTTGGCCCAGCCCAAACAGAACTCACGCGCATGAAGACAAATAAGATGGCGCGTCAAAATCACACGCTCAACATTCGAACGGTTACGTATGGCAGACTCTTCCACTTCTTCCACTTCTTCCACTTCTTCCATTTCTCAAGGCGCTTTCAAAACAACGAAACCCTCCCATTTTCGAGCGAAAATCAAAGTTCAAAATATAGAAATCGTAGTTCGAAAACTGCATCAAAACACCATCAAACTCTCCGTGAAGAATCTGAAGAAAAAACAAAGCAACAATACTCAACGTAAGTCCATTAAGATACTGTATATTTCACTTTTCTTCTACGTCGTTCTTCTAGGGTTTACTATTACTCTTGCTTCTTTGTTACACTGTTCTAAGTTCTACGTCGTTATTCTAAGTTCTCCTGCTATTTTTGTTGATTTTTGGGGGTTTATTCCGTAGATTCGGGGGTGTAAACTGCTTAACCTTGTAATGTGGCTTGATATTGAAGCATAGTTGAGTGATATCTGACTGATATCTATATGGAAGTATCTGAATAATATCTATGGGTGTATCTCACTGTAATCAATGGGTGTATCTTGTTGATATCTTTGGGTGTATCTGACTCATATATATGGGTGTATCTTACTGTTATCAATGGGTGTATCTTGTTGATATCTTTGGGTGTATCTGACTCATATATATGGGTGTATCTTACTGTTATCAATGGGTGTATCTTATTGTTATTAATGGGTGTATCTGAGTCATATATATATGGGTGTATATTACTGATATCTTTGGGTGTATTTTTAGTTTCAGAGAAAATGACAGCAAGAAACCAAACAAAAGACCTTAAATGTGCCACACATCTCCTGAATGATAAGTTCAGAAACATGACTGAGGAGAAGAAGGCGATTGTGAGGGATCTTGGATTCGGTGGGTTGATGCACATCCCACCACTGAGGGTGGATCACCAACTCTTAAGGGAGCTGGCAAACAACTTCAAACTTGGGGAGAACAGACTGAAGACAGGATATGGTTCTTTCCAAATAACCCAAAAAAAAATAGGTGATGCGCTTGGCATCAATGCAACAGGTAATTAGCTCAAAATTATAGGTGTATATTAAGTTGTTGCTTGGGTGTATATTAACCTGATGCTTGGGTGTATTTGAACCGACTTGGATGCTTTGTTGTCTTCCTTTTTGTAGGAGATCTATTTCCTGAGAAAGTTGACTATAAGAAACTTTCTGATGATGACAAAATAATTTATAGAAGATTCCAGGGTAAGACCCTCAAAAGTCTTACCGATGAAATAATGGAAATTGGCGTTGGCAACGAAGAGGAACGCCTGATGTTCAAGAGGATATTCATCCTTTACATACAGATGGCGTTCCTTTTGCCAACGACGATAAACAAAATATCGCCCGTGCACCTGGCCCCAATTTTTAAGATGGACGGCATATCGGAGAGAAATTGGGGGGGCATGTTTTGACATTCATGGTCAAGGGCATCACAGACTATCAAGAGAAGAAGAAGAAGGCAATCAATGGCTGCCTCTTTGCCCTGATGATAATCTACTTTCATCTTTCAAAAAACAAAGGCAAGAACAGGGCTGAAAGACCACAAAAGCCATGGATTGCCAACTGGACTAAGGAGCAGTTGGTGGAAAGAATGAATGCAGAAAGAGGGAAAATTTTGGTGAGTAATCATAATAATTTGGTGTATTTTATTTACCCGAATGGTGCTAACTAAAATATCTCATGTTTCAGGGGATTGTGAAGATGGCAGAGACAAGAGAAAAAATGAGAAAAAAAGAAAAAAAAAAAAGAAAAAAAAAACAAGAAATAAAAAAAATAAAAAAAAGAAAGGCGAGCCCAACATCGTCTTCGGAGACAGAAACTACTGACAGTGACACTTCTACCTCTGAGTCTGAGGCTCAAGAAGACTCAGAGGATTCGGGAAGAAAACACCCCGGCAAAAAGGGGAAAAAGTAAGTACCATACTTGGGTGTAATTTCTTTTTCGGTTTGGGTGTATTTTATTTGTCCACGTTGGGTGTATGTAGCTTATTAAGCAGGGTGTGTTTCGTTTGCTGCGTTGGGTGTATATTGTATACTTAGTTGGGTGTATCTCGTGAACTCATTTGGGTGTATTCTTAGTATGTTCTAAATGACAATTGTTTGCCTTCCAGAATGGACTCAAGAAAAAGAAAGCAGAGGCAAGACGAGTCAGATTCTGATTCAGAATCTGAATCTGAACCAAGTGATGAGTAATGTCCTGAAATTAATACTCCTTTCTTTTGGCTTCGTTATAAAGATTTCGTGTATTAACTGAAGTGTCTATTATTAACTTATAGGAGCGAAGAATCATCGCCTGCGGAGAAGGAGAAGAAAAAGAAAGAAACAAAAACAACTCCAAAAAAGTAAGCATTTCTTTGGATAAAATTATGTGATAAAATTAATTTTTTATTTCTGATTGGTACTGTTTTTTTTTTCCACCCAGAACACAACAAAAAAAGAAAAAAGTTGTTGTGGAGGATTCACCTCTTGAAGAAGATCAATACTTTGACGGGTACAGTACCTCGTAAGCTATACTACGGTCTATCATCGTAATTATTTTGTGTTAACGTCTTATTTTATGAATGTAGTGAGAGATATGAAATATCAAGTGACGAACTCGATGAATGGCTAAGGGAAAACGTTGATAAATCTGCTGTAGAGTGGTATGTCTTGCTGGGCTGTGTATTTGAGATTTTGGTGTCTTTTGTTTGCTAATAATTGTATCTTGTTTCGCAGGGAGAACCAAGCTGACCTGCGATCGACAGAAGGTCGCTATGTGTCCTCTGAAACGTAAGAAGCTTTATTATTTAATAAAATCTTGTTATCATGATTTGGATGTATTCTGTGAAACAGTTTGGGTGTATTTTGTGGATCAAGTTGGGTGTATCTTGTTTACTAAGTTGGATGTATATTTCGTTTGAAGCGCTTGCAATGTGAGTTTTTCAAGAATATTTCAACCTTATAACCTTATTATTTTCAAATACGTTGTTAACCTTTCATTTTTATTCTTGTTTAGAGTCCCGATCCAGTTTTTTGTGCCGGCATCCCAACAAACAACCACTGACGCAGATTTCGAACCAACCCCTATGCTACAGATTGAAGGGGCTAGAGAAACGTAAGAAAATAGTATTTGGTGTATATTTATTTAGGGTTTGGGTGTATATTTGCTAACAGTTTGGGTGTATATTCTTCCTGATCAGTTTTTTTTTACGCCATGATTAATTTTGTGTAACTGTGCAGCACTCCTGAAACCCCCAAACAACTTCAACAAACAACACCCAAGCTTCCCCCAGCTCCAACAAAAATGTAAGTTCATTAGACTAAAATCAATCTTTGCTTATCATCCGTATATTCTTATTCTTACTCTTATTCTTATACATAATGACGCAATCATCCAGACGCAGAGGACGCTGCTGCCCTGTTGATGATGGCACGGACAACAACCTATGTTCCTAAAACAGATCCGGAGATGCCATCATTCAGCCTCGGATTGACAGATTCAAGCCAGGAGGGGGCGTCAACGCAGGAGACAGAAAGGGAAAAATCTCCAGAAACTGCAACTATGCTAGAACAATTACACAGTTTGGTCCAAAAATTAGCAAGCAGTGCGGCAAAGGGAAAAGACGAAAGTCCACAAATTCAGAGTGAGACTGGGGGAGAAAGTTCTGCAAAGTTTGAAACTCCTGGGGGAATAAATCAAATTCCGGATGATATGAAACAAAAGTGCTACATCTGGGGTACGAGACTGAAGGAAGATGCAAAAGGCGATACTGACGAGTTTGAGGAGATATGCACTCTGATTGGCCAAGGAGAATACATTTTGATGAGAACGCATCTTGCATCCCTCCAGGCAAAAAGTGATATAGAATCTCAGGTAATTTTAGACTAACATTAATGTTTTTACACCAAAGTCAACTGCAATGTTTATTAATTTAAAATTGATTTCTAGATTGTATCTGCCATCTGCCTCATCCTAAACCAGAAAAATGAAAAGAGGTTTCAGGAACAAATATACTGTCTCCCCCCCGATATTGTGGTAAGTGTTACTTCTACGAACTTTGGGTGTATTTTATACATTGATTTGGGTGTATTTTTTAGCTTAGATTGGGTGTAAGTTGTGTATTTTCAGTATTTCATTTCTTGTATCGCAATTCTTGCAGAGCATGGCACTTTCGGATCACCCAAGGGGGGAATTCATATCCCCGAAAACGGAAAAGAAATTCAGGGTGGAAGCCTACCCGAGTTTCATTCACTTCATAGATAGAAAAAAATTAAGTTCGCATCCATATGTAAGTTTTGGTTTGCTAAATTTGTTAGTACGCTTATTTATTTACTTATATGCCAAATAAAATAACACACTGTTGAAATGTGGCAATCCTTCAGATTTTTGCTCCTGTTTGCCACTCGGGATATTGGTGGTTATGGCTGATAAATACAACAAAGCGGAAATGTCAAATACTTGACCCGCTACACAAAAAAGCTCCAAGCGATGAGAGAAAGGAAATTAATAAATTCACTGTAAGTTGCCTCTGTCTTCTTTACTTTAATAGATAGGTCTATTTCGAAGGTTGTGTTGGGTGTATATTTCATATTCAGTTGGGTGTATCCTGTGCATTCATTCGGGTGTATTACTGATTTGTTTTGGTATTTAAGGGATATGTACTTTCAAGATTGATAACATATGCCGGCGGGAAACCTCTGGAGAAAGGCGAGAAGGAAAAGGAAATTAAAGCATCATATGTTAAAATATCAGGGCAAAAAACAAGGTATAAATTTGTGAGTCTAAACATTAAACTTTCCTAAATGAGATTTGTAATTTATTTTCTTCGTTTTCAGCTATGATTGCGCTATCTACGTTATGAAGTGGCTTGAGTTAATTGAGCCGGAAAACATTAAAAAGGGGAAGTATGAATGGGATAATTGGACACAGGTAACTGTCTTTAGAACTATATAACTCTGTATTACTTTACTGAATTAATATTTCTGTTTAAACATAACATACTTTTTAATTGTAGGAGGAGGTGGACCACTATAGAGTGGAGTATGCTTCCCGGATACTATTCAGTGAGATGAATAAACAGAGAGATCGGGCAATTAGAGAGAGTAGTGCTATAAGGCTGTCGAAGCCATCCTCTGTATTATTGAGTCCGTTTTGTCAGATTAATTCTGCTGATATAGAAACTGGGTAATCCAACTGCTGCGTAGTTTGTAAATTGAACAAATGATGTAAATATTTGCCATTTATCAACAACTTCTATTCGATGTATATTTTTTCTGATAGTTAAACTATCTGTGATGGTAAACTGCCTGTGATGTATTCAAAAGCTGTATTACAGGTGGTAAAATATGAAGAAAAAATAAAGGCATATATAAACGTAAATTATAAACTGTTACACCAAATGCAAGTCTAATAATACACCCGAGGTTGAATAAAATATACACCCAACTGTGTGTGCTGTATTCAAAATGAATGAATTACATGTACTAAAATATGAAGAAAAACATCAACTGAAATATACGCCCATAACCTGTGAATTTTTACAGCTTTTGTTCTATATGTATCTATATATGTGTCTATATGTAAATTGTCAATTAACAAAAATACACCCAAAAGAAACAGAGCTTTTACACCCATACTCTTTATAACTATACACCCAAAGAGTTATCCCCTGCTGCTGGTACCCTGAGCTGATAATTTATAACTTGTCCATGATATTGGCTGCAATTTGAATGCGCCGCTGATGCAGCATCAAACAGGTTTATCTGAATATAACACTCCCGCATTAGCTAAACTATTAACTAGAAAAATAAACTCAATCGCCACAAATTTAAAGAACATTACATTTACCTCGCTTAAAACTTTCGTCTTCTTCTTCTTTGTGGCATTTGCAATCTGTTTCTCGAGCTTTGAACCTAGCCTGTTTTTTGGACGTCCTCTTGTTCGAATCCTTGGCGGGCTTTGAAGCTCGTTAACGGATTCCAAGTTGGCGTCTTCGTGGGATAAAGAAGATGTCCGCTTCCTTTTGGCTTTTAATGCTTCCATCTCGGCCATGACGTTATCGTACGCACGGTGCAGAATTGCAGTCAGCTCCTCCGATTCAGAGGTAAATTCGCAAATATTTTGCGAACGAAAAACCAATTGGTCGAACCTCTTGCTTCTTGGCTCCATTAGTGGCTCGTCGTGGCTGCTCTTGATGTGTGTGTGTTGCCTCTTTACCTTCTTGCTCCATCGTTCCAGTATGTATCTAGGGGACACTTGGCTTACTTGTTCGAAGCTTAACACGCTTAGTGCATGACGGCACAGTATCCCTCTCGACTCGAATAATAAGCATTGGCATTTTACCTCGGCTGCAACTGAGTCGTAGGTAACTGCGAACTTGTCGAATATTGAGCTGGAAACTTGTTCTCCGACTTCGTATACTGAATAGCCTAGAGCGGAATTCTTTAATCTGGTGATGCAATTCGCCTTTCCTCTGAATTGGGCTTGGACTTCCCTAAACTTTGCGTGAGTGTACGCATCTTGAAACTGAGCTTCGATGGAGGATTTGGTTGCACACGGTATGACCGTATGAAAATCTGCAGCATCTGATTCTCTCTCTGCTTGCTCCCTGCTTCCGAGGCAATTATCGTACTGTTTGACGAACTGAATGAGCGAGCTGTTCCGGGTGATGTACTTGTTAAAAAATGAATGCATGCTCTCGCTCCTTTGTGTGCTTCTCATCCCTGCCCAGAAGTGGTGGTCCAGATAGATAGGAACCCATATGTGACGGTCTTCGTACAGATCTGCATAATACACCCAAACACACACTGTAAAATACACCCGAGAGATCGTACAATTTACACCTCTGCTGCAGATTTTAAAAACACATTACCTGAAAGTCACTTATTGTCCGCAAGACCAAAATTCACCAGAAAATCGTTCCAATTCCTATCGAATGAGTCTTTGCTATGAGAGTTCCAAACAACATGGCTCATTTGTTGTTCGATATCGGCATGTCCCTTGTACCCGTTTAATTTGCTTGGAATCTTCTTCATGATGTGCCAAATACACCAGCGGTGAACTGTTGTTGGCATACAGGCCTCTAAAGCCCTTTTCATTGATGCGCACTGATCGGTGAGAAACCCTTTCGGAGCGTTTCCTCCCATGCAACGAAGCCAGCATTGAAATAACCATTTGAATGATTCAATTTCTTCGTTCTTCATCAAAGAGCATCCGAGAAGTGTTGACTGACCGTGGTGATTCACCCCGACAAAAGAACCACAGACCAAATTATACCTGAAACGAATTACCATGGTCCAGAATGCAAAATCATTAGGTACACCCTAACAAATGCTTCGAATACACCCAATGAAACAGCCAATATACACCTCTGCTGCGGATTCGTAAAAATAAATTAATTTAGCATCATAAACAGGGACAGTTTGTTACCTGTTAGTATTGTAGGTGGTGTCGAATGAAATGACGTCTCCGAAATACTCAAACGCGGCTCTGCTTCTTGCGTCGGCCCAAAAAGCCAGCTTAATCGATTGATCCTCCTCGAGTTCGAGCTCAAAAAAGAAATTCGGATTCTTCTCTTTCATTCTTAAGAAATATTTCCCGAATTCCTTTGCATCTTCTTGTTCGGAAACATTCCACACTTCCCTGGTAATGTAATTCATCACGTCCTTTTCGATAAAATTTAACTCGCGATGACCCCCGGCAGCCGCAACAAATGATTGGTAGGTTTTGCTTGGTCTGATACCGGCCTCGTCGTTATTCTCTATCGTACGACGAATGGACATGCTTAGTTCCCTGTGCTGTTTGAGCATCTCTGCTTTGCTTGGACAGCAGGGGTGTGAATGATCCAGCACAATCTTTGAAATGATCCAAGAACCGACATTCTTCAATGTGTGTATATAAATTCTTGCAGGACAGTTTAAACCGGCTGTCGGATTGGTCTTCTCGGTTGGAGATATTTTAGATTTCCATTTTCCCTCTCTGCTACATGTAATCAGTTGATTCTTAATCTCGTTTCCCTTCCTATTTGTGCACCGAACTCTTGTAGAGAAACCTGCAGCCTTGGCGTAGTTCCTGTAAAATTTTCCGGCATCTTCAAGGGTGGTAAAGGTCATTCCGACCTTCGGAACAAGCTCGTCATCAACAACCGAGAGAGGCTGCACAATACACCGTGTCAGAACTGTGAATACACCCATAGTTATGATACAAATACACCCAATCATGTCTAATATGATACACCCGAACCGAAACAACTCAACTACAGAATGACCTTTAAAGCCATAAACTGTCAATACACAGGCTGCAGATATACACCATGTCAAAAACTAAAAACACAGCCAATCATGTCTGATATAATACACCTGAACAACAACAACTCAATTAAAAATAACAAAAAACCAGTAAAGTGTATATACACCCACACTTATAGCTAAAATACACCCAAAGAATAGTTGATCTACACCCGAGCGTCTACTATAAATTCCAGTTAATTAAACAATGTTGAGCAATTTTTAAACTACACAATGCTATACAAATTACTGTAAATCAAACCTCAGGAACTTCGTTAGATTCAAATTCATAATCCATTTCGCCTGGATTCATCACACAATCTGAGCTTGAAGGATCCATTATCTTCAAAACGAGTTCAAACTTTGATTTCAGAAAACAACAAATCAAAAGAGAAAACGAAGCTCGAGTTGCAGAGAGAGAAAAAGATAACGTAAACGAAGAACATACCAGTGAAAAAAGGAGAGGAAAAGATCGATGGAGAAGAATGAGGGAAAACGCGCGAGAAGAAGAACAACCAAATCTCAAAATAACGAAAACGAAAAAGGAAACAAATATTTTAAATTTGGAAGTTAGATATACGCGGGATATTATATAGCGCGTGTAATCAACGGACGTGGAGGAGCGCGTATTTTAAATTTATTGTTTAATAAACTTGTAAAGCATACAAGCCCTTCGTTTTACTATAGCACGTTAATAATGTCTTTTTTTGTAATTAGCCGATTACTTGGAACCTTTTTAACTTTCTATTGAAAAATTGTAACCGCCATAGCCGCTTCTGAAACTGTAAACCTAACGAAACCCTAAACCCTTTAGTCCTTTACAACCAACTACACTAAGCTGAGTTGAGCTTCTTTTGTTATCCATCGTCGTCGTCAATGGCCGTCAACGATGCTGACCAATCAAACAGGCCTCACAGGTCGCGCCATTCCGGTGCCAAGAAGGCCAAATCCGACAAGAAGAGGAAGAAGCAGCAGCGCCAAAACGACGATGGAGGAGATGAGAAGAGGCAAAACCCTAAGGCGTTCGCGTTCTCTTCCACCAACAAGGCCAAGCGCTTGCAATCACGCTCCGTCGAGAAGGAGCAGCGCCGCCTCCATGTTCCCATCGTCGACCGCTCCTATGGCGAGCCCCCACCTTATGTCGTCGTTGTGCAAGGTCCACCGCAGGTTCGTCTTCCCTTAGTTTCTCTTCTAAGATTCAACTTTTGGGATCTGGGTTAAAACTATTCTAGTTAATTCACAGCTTATAATAGAACTATAAAATTTAGTATAATTCCAAACTATTCTAGCTGATTACTTAGTGGGTGTTTGCATATACTGGGTTTGCTTCATATTTGAGCGAATGTCCTGTTGGCTATTGACCAGTGAAAAATGATTGGATTTTGTATTGAAAGACTTAAAGTTCCAGAGCTTATTTGCACATTCACATTCATCAGTAGTGGAATAATTAATATCACTTACTTTCTAAGTAACTACTTGGGTACGTGATCGAATATTCGAATGTGATTTAGGAAGTGTGGAGTAATCTTTGCAAGCTGTAATTTCAGGTTGGGAAGTCCCTGTTGATAAAGTCTTTGGTCAAGCATTACACAAAGCATAATTTGCCTGATGTACGAGGCCCAATTACTATCGTTTCAGGTGCTTTTTATTTTGTTACCACATCAAGTTCCTTGTGTGTGTGTTTTAGTTTGCTTATTTCAATTTTGAAAATATTCTTTTGGTGCTTTGGCTTTGAATTGAGCTTTTGTTGATGAATAATTGTTTGATTGCATGTCAGGAAAGCAAAGGAGGGTTCAGTTTGTTGAATGCCCAAATGATATTAATGGTATGATAGATGCGGCAAAGTTTGCTGATCTAGCGCTGCTGCTTATAGATGGATCCTATGGTTTTGAAATGGTCAGTCATTAACGAATAAGATAGGGTTTTGTGTGTATTAGTTTATGTACTATGTCACAGGGATACTATATAATAATTAGCTAAAGTTTTCAGTTTTGATCATACATAAAATCCCTGTTTCCTCATGTTTTTCTTTGCTTGCAGGAAACATTTGAATTCCTTAATATATTGCAAACACATGGGTTTCCAAAGGTCATGGGTGTTCTTACTCATCTTGACAAATTCAAGGATGCTAAAAAGTTGAGGAAAAGAAAACAAGAATTAAAACGCAGATTTTGGACTGAAATATATGACGGAGCTAAATTGTTTTATTTATCGGGCCTTATTCATGGAAAGTAAGGAACTACTAGAAATGTGTTATGGTTTTAAATTTTGTTCTTCTACACTTGGTTACTAGTGTTTGGCAAGTGTTTTATGTCTCTGCTTTTGCTTGTAAGTTGTCCTTAATGGTTAAATATATTGCTTTTCCTGATTGAACAGGTATGTCAAGCGTGAAGTTCACAATCTCGCGCGGTTTATTTCCGTCATGAAGTTTCATCCTCTATCTTGGCGAACTTCTCATCCGTATGTTTTGGTGGATCGTTTTGAAGATATCACACCTCCTGAAAAAGTGCATGCAAATAACAAGTGTGACAGAAAAATCACACTTTATGGTTATCTTAGAGGGTGTAATTTAAAAAAGGGAAATAAGGTTTGTTCAGCAATTCCTTTGTATATGAGTGTCTTTATCTGAATTAAATTACCTGAAAATTCATCCTGTAGAGCTTGTTGGTGGAGTAAATAAGGTGTAGTACAATTTGATACTTGAAATGGATAGGAGAACTTTGTCTTCCTCACTCTTCTGCGATACTTGTACTTATAATTTAAAGTATATATGTTTCTAACCCGCTTCAGAGATAATTGCAATTTGAATCTCAAATGCAGATATTTTCTAATTTGGATCGCATAAGATTTCTGCCTAAACTTAAATCCAAAAGATTGTTCCATGTTTATATGTATGATTGTATGTTTATCAACTGAGTGTACTCTGTACTTATATTCTATACATTCAAATGACCATTTCCCTCCTAATTGTCCAAGAATGGAAGAACTATTTCGTTATACTTAAGGATTTGTGGTATATTGGATGAAACGAATTCAGTTATGGTTTGTTACACTGTTTTAGCTTGATGCTTGGCAAAGGGTGTAGCTTTGACTATCTGCTTTGAGTGATAATGGTGATCAGTGATACTCCGTGCTCTGTCTTTGTCTTTTTTCCACCACATGATGATTATCTAACCCGTATTTTGAAAGCAGGTGCATATTGCTGGGGTGGGTGATTATAGTTTAACCGCTGTTACTGCTTTACCCGATCCTTGTCCTCTTCCATCTGCTGCTAAAAAGAAAGGACTGCGTGATAAGGAAAAGTTGTTCTATGCTCCCATGTCTGGCCTCGGGGATCTTTTGTATGACAAAGATGCTGTATACATAAACATTAATGATCACCTTGTGCAGTTTTCAAAAGTTGATGATGAAAACTCAGCCATGACAAGCAAAGGTTGTTTCCCCATTTTCTTGCATTCTGTTTTATTTTATTTTATTGTGAAATCATATTATGATCATATGGTGACATTATGGTTGTTTTTTAAGTAAAATCTGTTGGTTATGTTCTCCTAGAAATACTATGAGTTCTCTTTGCTACTTGTTTATGTTACCTGTATAATTGTAGTATATACCAGGTTTCAGGTTAGATCATGCTTACTGTAATAGTGTAATGACTTTCCGTATCTATTTCTCATTCCAATATGCTCCTCCATTAAAATTTGCATTCTCATGCTTTTGACAGTTAAGGACAGAGATGTGGGGGAGGTTTTGGTGAAATCTCTTCAAAATACCAAATACTCGATCAATGAAAAGCTAGAAAATAGCTTTATCAATATTTTTGGTCAAAAGCTGGAAATGTCATCAGAAGCTGTAGCTGATGCATTGGCTACACACAAAGATAACAAGCATGATAGCGAAGAAGATGTTAGAGATAGAGATCAGCATGGGAAAGCTACTGAAACTGGTGAAGATAGTGATGGTTCAGAATCGTCTGATCAGGATGAAGCTGGTGCCATGATGGGTGAAGCCAGTTCTTCTGATGACAGAGATGATGATGCAACTGATATGAAAGCCATTCCTGGAGACTTGAAAGAACATGTTGAATTTAAAGACGGGAGACGAAGGAGGAAAGCAATATTTGGAAATGATGTTGATCAAAGTGATATGATGGTGAGCTTTGAGTTACCATATAGAAAAGAAGCTAGCTTTCTTTGTGGCCATCCCTTCAAATATGTTCAGGAATTAAGTTTATATAGGATTAAGGATCTGAACGTATTTGAAGGCATGACCAAAGCAAGCTAGCTGCAAAACATGGTGATCTTTGAATTGTTATCCATGCTTCACTGAAGTTACTGACTCAATGTGAATATGTTTGCTCCATACGATATGTGGATCAGTTTGTATATAAAATGCTCATAAGTTCTTGACATTTCATTTGTAGGATTCAAAAGAGGAGAATGATGCTGCTAGTGATGATGCAGCTTCTTCTGATTCAGAATCTTTTAAAGAGGACGATGATGATGATGATGATGAGGACAATGATGACGACAATGAGGATGACACAGATGGTGCAGTTTTCACTCTCTTGATTCTTAAGACTTGTATCTTGTCTGTTCTTATTTCTAATTGCTTTAAATGGGACTTGGCTTGATACTCGAAGCTTGATGTAATTTTTTACCTCTTTTTTTAAACAGATGATGATGACATGGGGAATGTTTCAAAGTGGAAAGAATCTTTAGCGGAAAGGACACTCTCACGGAAAACTCCTAGTTTGATGCAACTTGTGTATGGTGAATCTACTGTTAATATGATCCCTATAAATAAAAAGAATGATAGTAGTGAGGATGAGGAAAGTGACGATGACTTTTTTAAGCCTATTGAAGAAGTAAAAAAGGTTGGTTCTTGCAGTACTTGTAACTTATTTTTCATTACTTAATTTATTGCATTTGCTTGCTTAATGATTGCAATTCCTTTTTTTGTGTGAAGTTCTATGAAATGAATCGTAATTATTGCTTTGCAATGATGCTTTCTTTTATCATTGACAAATTATAAAGAAACTTCTGAAATTTACATGTTAGCATATTGCAGATATCACCTTTTATATTTGTTTGCCTTCAGAATATGTTTGTTTACTTTATAACCTAATTATTTTGATGGTTTGCTTCCATATTTTGAATTCTAGCAAAGCATGAAAAATGGACTGAATGATGGAATGGTCAACACTGAGGATTGTTCCAAGTGTGAACCTTCTGTGGATCAGAGATGGGATGAGAAAGATAACGAGGTAATCCGCAATCGTTTTGTCACTGGAAATTTGGCAAAAGCTGCTCTCAGAAATTCTCTGTCAAATGGTAATACTAAAGAGGAAAATGATGAAGTCTACGGAGATTTTGAAGATCTAGAAACAGGAGAGAAATATGACAATTACCAGACAGATGATGCAGTTGCCACAACAGTACACAAAGGAGACGATGCGGAGGCTGAGCAGAGGAGGCTCAAGAAACTTGCCCTACGTGCAAAATTTGATTCACAATATCCTTTTTCCCCCTCTTTGGCCACCATTATTATTAAGTCGGGGTACTCCCTCCCTATATTTCAAATTATCGTTTATAAGAGTAAAAACAGATGATACCAAGTTTCCAACATGGTACTGCTAGATTCTCAAATCTCATTTCCCTACAATATGTTTTCTGATGCTATCTTAGTCTATGACCTTGTTCTCATCGGTCTTTTGGGTATGATATCAATGTGGAAAGAAACCATTTATTTATTCATTTATTTTGGGTCTGAATGGTTTCAGTTAAAACAAATTCTATTGGGTTTGGAGATGGGGGTTAAGGGAGGGAAAAAGGGTGCAATATTGTTTTCTTTTTATTTTTAGTTTTCCTTTGGGGACGTAATGTGGCATTCTGTTTGACCTTAATTTTGATCCACGTATGATGACGACGAAGTTGAGACACCAGAGGAAGATGCGGGCAATGATGAGAAGTCCAAACCTCATGGTCAAGCCAATGAAAGTAGTTATTTTGATAAGGTAAAACTGCTTGGCTATCATTTAATATTTCGTACGATACTATACAACTGTTGCTGACTCTTGTGCTTTGCTAGTTGAAAGAGGAAATTGAGCTTCGGAAACAAATGAATATAGCGGAACTCAATGATCTCGATGAAGATACCAGGTTAGAGATAGAAGGCTTCCGAACTGGGACATACCTAAGATTAGAGGTTCATGACGTTCCTTGTGAGATGGTTGAGTACTTTGATCCCTACCATCCCATATTGGTGGGAGGGATCGGTCTAGGGGAGGAAAATGTTGGATACATGCAGGTTGGTGTGTTTTTTTAAAAAGCATAGTTCCGTATAAATTTAAAAGAATTATATCTATTAATATGGTTTGGAATACTGCTTTGAGCTATATACTAGGATGTATAGGGTAGTACTTCCTTTTGATGTTGCAGATATGGAATAACTTCCATCTTTGTTTTATGAATGGTGTCAATGTGACATGGACCATCAACATGGAAGTAAAAAAACATATTGAGCAGCTGGTATACATGATGAAAACACTTGGTTCAAAAACATATTATGACATGCTTAGTAGTAGTACTAATTAGTGTGATGAGAATGAAACTTTCTTGGACATTTCATCTTTCTAAATTCCTAGTTTAATCTTTCTTGCTGCCTGGTTTATTTTGTCATTTCTTTTTGCATATATTCCTCTTTTCACTTTCTTTATCCTTCCAGGCTAAGCTAAAGAGGCACAGGTTCCATAAGAAAGTGCTGAAGACCAGAGATCCAATTATAGTTTCCGTTGGATGGAGGCGTTACCAAACAACACCAGTATATGCTACTGAGGATCTCAATGGAAGACTGCGAATGCTAAAATATACTCCAGAACATGCACATTGCTTTGCCTTTTTTTGGGGGCCTCTTGCCCCTCCCAACACTGGGATAGTGGCTGTTCAGAATTTATCAAACAATCAGGTCTGTGCAGGCATTCTTTACTTTTGCTGAATGGTTTTCCTTAAATATTTTTACACATGGCTGAATGCTAATATTGCACTTTCATCCTTCTATTTACATTCCATCTGGCTATTTATCAGGCAACGTTTAGGATTACTGCAACTGCCGTTGTACTCGAGTATAATCATGCAGCTAGGATAGTGAAGAAAATCAAATTGGTTGGTTACCCTTGCAAGATATTCAAGAAAACAGCATTTATCAAGGATATGTTTACTTCAGATCTTGAAGTAGCTCGGTTCGAAGGTGCAGCCATTCGAACTGTCAGTGGGATCAGGGGGCAGGTCAAGAAGGTATGTGGGTCTGGTAGATTATTGCATTCTTCATGAGAATTGATTTGCCTGTTGGTTTGAGCTGTTTGCTATATATTTTGTGCTGAGTTTATACTATTTGTCAATTGTCAGGCTGCAAAAGAAGAGATAGGTAACCAACCAAAAAGGAAGGGTGGGCAAACCAAAGAAGGAATTGCTCGGTGCACATTTGAAGACAAGATTCTGATGAGTGACATTGTTTTTCTGCGTGCATGGACTCAAGTTGAAGTCCCAGATTTTTATAATCCATTGACAACAGCATTGCAGCCTCGTGACAAGACCTGGTTAGGAATGCGCACTGTTGCAGAATTGAGAAGAGAACACAACCTTCCTATACCTTTAAATAAAGATTCACTTTACAAGGTATGCAATGGTTTAATGGTTGTGTTGTCTTAGACTTCCCCTAATTCACTGAGATTTAATCCTTATTTTCAGTCATGTTTATGCCTATTTCCTTTTTCTTTGGCAGAAAGTTGAAAGAAAAAGAAAGAAGTATAA
Organism: Arachis stenosperma; assembly: GCF_014773155.1. Taxonomy (NCBI): domain Eukaryota; kingdom Viridiplantae; phylum Streptophyta; class Magnoliopsida; order Fabales; family Fabaceae; genus Arachis; species Arachis stenosperma. Next base: position 3,796,675 of record NC_080379.1, on the reverse strand, counting down.
TCCACTGGTGATTCCGAAGTCTCTACAGGAAAAGCTTCCCTTTGAATCAAAACCCAAGAATACACCTAAGCGGAAGAGGAAGTCACTTGATCAGAAAAGGGCTGTCGTCATGGAAAGCGCTGAACGTAAAATTTGTCGTCTTTATCAGCATTATCGACTTATCGCAAATAATTCGGTATGCACCTCAGCTAATAGTTGGTTTGCTTGACATGTTCTTATGATTCTATATCCAAAAATTTCATACTTATTAAGAAATTGGTAGGGGTTTTGTTGCATCTCATATTTCCCAGCCGCTCCACTGCATAGGTTTTCTATAGGTTTTCTAAAAATTAGTACAGCTTAGCTTCAACACAATTTTTGCCTTCTATTTCTGCTCCGACCTTTTCAAAGAGCACCATGGCCTTGCCAGTGGCCTCAGGAAGCATTTGATCCTCTGTCCAATACTACAATTTTAATCTCAGTTTCAGGGTTCACATTTAGTCATGTGTTTCTCCTCTGCATTTATAAGGTCTTAGATGGAACCTTATCATAACCAAAAAGGAAAGCTTTGAATTATTCTGTAATTTAAAAATATTTAAAATCATGCTATAGTTTCTTTCTTTTCTTTTTCTTACATTATGTCAAACTCATTTGTGTCTTTTCTTCCCGTGTTTTGTCTGAACCTCATCCAGGAAAAGAAGCGAAAGATTAATGCAGAAAAGAAGAGGAAAGAGCTCGAGAAGGAGAGAGCGAAGGATGAACTTCTGACGAGAAAGCGCCAGAGAGAGGAAAGACGAGTGAGATACCGTGCGCAAGACAAGCAGAACAAGCGAATGCGGAGAGCCGAAGCCTGATAAGATGAAGTTGATTCTGCCTTGTCAAGGTTAACGAGTGTTCATGGAAAGCCATCTCCAAAAGAATTGACAATTTCAGCATCACGGAGATTGTGTTGGAAGTAGTGTTACTGGTTAGTCAAAGGAGAAGCAGCTTTTTGGTCCATAAAAATGGTTCTAAAATCAAGCTGCTGATAGTTAAGCTTGGTCTAGATCACATCATTTATATGGTGCAGCTTGTACTACACAATTTTTACTTGATATCAATTTTGATCCCCAACTTTGCTTATGCAATTACAGTGTAAAAAATATTGAAAAGGAAATTTATTATTTGTTATCTAAATGGAATTATTATTTTTACCCGAATGTTTTGTTAACGAGCTGTTTAAGCGGTTTAATTTTATGGTTCTGTTTATATTGCATTGTTATAAACTTATAATCACGTAGTCATACTTGATGCTTTAACTTGTTATTACGAGAAAATTAACCCATATTAACCCTCGTTAGAAGTTTCCAATAATCGTCTAGGTGAAGAAGAAAAAAAGTAAAACTATACACGATAATTTATTTTTAGGCAATAATAAGAATAATGTGACTAAGTGAAAAAATTACAAACTCATTTTAAAGAGAAAATCTTAATATTTGTTTATTCTGTGAATTAGACGCATAATAACAAAACCAAACAAGAAGATACCTAAGTTTTTCTCTCTAATTACACTTGCCACACTCATTAATTATATTTGCTTCTTGCTACTCTTCTTTTGACATCCTAAATTTCAACTTTCAAGCAAAACACTTGAAGCATTATATATATACATAGCCTTGGATGGCGGTAATCACCAAAAAAATCACATTGTGATTTGGCTTCCTTTAGGATACAAATCTGCTTACAAAATGTAGTGTATGCTGCCAACATAACACTTAACTCACTAGCAATTATTATTTTTAATATTATTTTGTTTCTTTTTTTTTTTAAAAAGATCCAATTCTTTTGTTTATTTTCACGAAAGATGAAGTGATCTTTGTCTAAAAAAAAGAACACTTCAATTCTCAATTTTTTTATTTTAAGATAATACTATTATTTTGTTAAAAAATCTGTTAAATAATAATAAAAATTAATTTTTATTTTTGTTCTAAAATGAAAAGGTTAAAAGCCAAACATTTTTGTTGGACAATAATCACTTTGTCTCCCAGTAAAAATGAAAAGAGGTTGGGTTGGGTGTTTATTCTCTCTTTTCATTTTCTTTAATATTCCAACGTCTCAAAGTGAGTTTCCAAAAAAGTCAGATCCCCAAGTAGCTGAAGTTATGGTTTCCAATCTGGGGGCTTGATGCGGTCATATTGCATGCATGGGAGAAGATAAACTCTAAAGCATTTTTAGTAGCGAAGATAAGTTCCTGATGGCAAGAATGTTTCGTAGTGCTTTCTATAGTTGATGTGGTTGTAGAGTGAATTAAAGCGGTGACATTCGTGGATTATTCGAAGAAGATTTATTTGGTTGTTGTAAAATGTGTGGTTGTTGGAAGTTATACAAATTTGCTCCCTCGAGTCTTCCTAGCTTGTAAACACACCCGTACGTGTCCCCTTCACAGAAAACTGGACCGGTCCAACCCTGAACCAGTAGTATTAGGGTGTGTTTGGAAAACTCGTTGAAAGAGAAGAACCACGTTTAAACTTTTTGAAAGTTTCAATTTTTGGTTTGGTAAATTTATTTTTCATGAACGCAAAAGTGATTTTACTATCAAAACCAACGTTTACAAGAAGCAATTATTTTTAGCTTCTGCGTTTTTCTAACGGGCTTTTAGCCATGGATAGTAACCATTTATTTATCTTTTACCAACTTTATTCTTCATATATATTATTATATTATTTATAAAATTCGTGTTATTTCTATTTACATGAGCTCTATTTTTTATTATTTATTATTTTTATTTTTTTAACTATTTGTTTGATATCATACACTTTTATAATTGTGATTTTTGTGTATTATGTTTGTTATTATCTTTTTATAATATGATTTATTGATTCTATTAGGTAAAGTAAATTAAAAAAAATTAACTATAAATAATAATAATAGTAAAAAATTATAGCATACTAAAAAAAATACTAAAAATACTAAAAAAATACTATATAAAAAGATCATCAAGAATTTTCAGATTTGTTTCAATTACTACTATAAAGTAAATATTTAATTTTTTATTATTTTTAGTACTCTTTTTTATAATTGTAATTCTCATATACTATGTTTTAGTGTAATTTTTTATAATATAGATTATGATTCCATTAAAAAAAAATACTAAAAATACTAAAAAAATACTATATAAAAAGATCATCAAGAATTTTCAGATTTGTTTCAATTATTACTATAAAGTAAATATTTAATTTTTTATTATTTTTAGTACTCTTTTTTATAATTGTAATTCTCATATACTATGTTTTAGTGTAATTTTTTATAATATAGATTATGATTCCATTAAAAAATAAATTAAAATAAAAAATTAATCATAGATAATAATAAAATCATAAACGTTGGATTTCAAATTACTATTAAGAATAAGATTATTGAGAATATTAAAATAGGAAAAACTACAAAAGTACCCATGAAGTTTACGACGCTGACAAAAATACCCATAAACTAAGGAAATTAATGATGTACCCATAGAAGATGAGTTTCATATGACAAAAGTATCCAAATCCTAATTTTTTGTTTATTTTTTTAATAAAATTCCCAAACTATCCCCACCCTCAACCTCAACTCACTTTTTTAATCTTCCATAACTCAACATGCACTATGGAATCTAAAACTACTCCTACAAGAGATGAAATGAACCTTTTATGGTAGAAATTTTGAATAATAACGCAACAGAGGATTGCAGCGTCGAGATTAACAAAAGAATCAATCAATACCGACGAAGAGAAAGAATCATAAAGGAACAGTTTTAAATCTTTTCATTTGTTTTTTCTTTTTTTTTCTTAATTTGAGGGCTTTCTTTATGTGAAAGGATTGGCGAAAAAAATGAAAAAGAGCTCACCATACTAAATTTATTTGTTAGGAATCGGTGGAAGTCCTCTACCACCACCACCACCATTGATTTTGGCCTGGTCTATTATAGGAGTAGTTTTGGACTCCATGACAAAGGTTTTAAAGGTACAAGTTGGGTTATGGAAGGTTGAAAAAGTGAGTTGAGGTTGAGAGTGAGGGTAGTTTGAGAATTTTATTAAAAAATTAACAAAAAAATTAGGGTTTAGATACTTTTGTCATACAACCCCATCTTTCATGGGTACATCATTAATTTCCTTAGTTTATGAGTACTTTTGTCAGTGTTCCTAAACTTCATGGATACTTTTGGTAGTTTTTCCTATTAAAATAAGAGTACTATGTAAAAAAATACTAAAATAACATTCTTAGTTAATACTTAAAAAAAATGTAACATATTTGATTCAATATTCTTTTACATATATATATCTAAAATTTATATTGTTTTATTTTTATTTAAAAATATATTTTATCTATTTTTATATGTTATTTTTATTTTAGTAAGTAAATATTAATTTTATTATAAAATTTATTAATAAGATCTATTTAAATATCTAAATTAAAATGATAGGATAATATAAAAAAATTATTTAAGTTGGAGTTTATTTTAATAATTTTTTATCTAAAAGTAATTTTAAATGGTATAAGCCAAAAAATATTTATTTTACTATAATCAATTTTGATACAAAAATTACTAAACATAAATCACTTTAATACAAATTTACTTTTTATAGAAATCAAGTTTGTAAAATCAATTTTATGCAAACTCCCGTTTACAAACTGTAATCCAAACACACACTTAATGATTTGGTTTATCATTTTAAACCATTCAATTGAAAATCAGATGTGAGCCTATGAATTGGCCGGTTGAATCGGATTTGGAATCGGCGGATTTTACTAAAACGTATGGGATAGGTATTGTTTGGATTTTCAAAAATTCAAACTGCATCCACTTTAGAATCAGTATTATGGTTCAGGAAACTAAATTGAAACTGGATTAAAAAGAGAAATTGGTTCCAAATCGATTTGAAAAAATAAAAACTAATTTTAAATCGATTTTAATATTTAAATCAAAACCAATTCAGTCTTAGATTAGGGTTTTTTCAATTTTAAATTTTAATTTGGATATGAATTTAAACTGTTTAAATGGTTTGGATTAAAAAATCAAATTATAAAAAAGATCTAATTTGGTTTGAATTTTTTATTTAAAACCAATTTTTATAAATGATTTGGATTGGATTTGGTTTAAAATCCAAAATTTGAATTTTTTTGTTCAGCCCTAACTAAAACGATGCTTTGGATTAGAAAACCAATTATAAAAAGGATTAATCTCTACATCCAAGTATTTGGTGCTTACAAGCTTTATAAGTCTGAAGAAAACGAAATCCACAAAACGCGTTGCTTATGCTTATGTTACGTGCCTCTTTAACAAACTTTTAAATCAATTCAAATCAATTAACGCACAAATTTATAACTTCCATTTTTCAAAAGATTTTGTTTCTTTTTTCGAATTTCTTGCCAAATTTGTTGGATCTCCTTCTTGCTTCATTTTTTTTTTCGATTTTTATGGTTTCTGAACTCAAGCTTTGAAATTATTTTGAAGATAATGGAACTTCATAAATACACCCAAACGATTACAGAAATACATCTAAACAATTACAAAAATAAACCCAAATTACATAAATATACCCAAACGATTACAAAAATACACCCAACGGATTATAAAAATACGCCCAAATGATTTAAGAAATACACCCAAAACATGGGGAAGACAGTATATTTCTTCTTGAAATCTTTTAATGTTTTGCTGGTTAAGGATGATGCACATGGCAGAAACAATCTAGAAAAAAAACCTAAAAGAACAGTACCTTAAATAATGTTTCTTCCATTTTTTTTGTGATTTTTGTTAATTTTTTATGGATATTTGTATCTTTTCTTTTTTATTTCTTCTACTTTTTGCGAGGAGTTGGAACGTGTTTTTTGTTTCGAATGTAGTTTGAATCGGTTTGTGTTTTGATTGAGGAAGAAGAGGAAGAGTGCGAATCTTGACAATTTGCGTTTTGATTAAGGAAGAAGAGGAAGAGTGCGGCAGCCTGCGCTGGACGCGTATTTTTTTTCTTGGATTTGGACCAATTTGTATAGCTTGTAAGCCAAAAAAAACTTGTATGTACAGCAGGCCACTTATAAAAAAAAATCTAATTTGGTTTGAATTTTTTATTTAAAACCAATTTTTATAAAGAGTGAATACCCCACCCGGCCTGACAATTATCTCGAAAGAACAACGAGGCCCTCAAGAAAAAAAAAAACCCAACCCGGCCTCTGATATTTTTTTGGGACTGATTAGTCCTTGTGAAAAAAAAAAACAACATTAACTTTTTTTGGCACAAGATCCTATAAAAACAAATCTCAGGAGCTGGGTTGGTATTTTTTTTGTCAAAGACCTCGTTATTTCTTGAGGTAATTGTCAGGAATTATTTTAGATTTTTCTTTTATTAAATGATTTGGATTGGATTTTATTTTAAAATCCAAAATCTGAATATTTTTTTCCAGCCCTAACTAAAACGATGCTGTTTCGATTCTTTTCCGAAAAAACAAGAAAAAAAAAGCCTTTAGCAGTTGTACCCCAGCCCCTAGCCCCTTCCTTCAGATTTCAGAAAGCACTCAGCGGAGTGAGCCTGTGCCCCTGCAACCCTAGCCTCCACCGCCGCCGCAGGGAGTGATCCATTGCCGCAGGGAGTCCCACTCAGGGGCTTCTCTCTTCCTCCTGTCGGCGTTCTCGAAGTCTCCAACCCCTGTTAGCTCTCCGACTCACCAATCGCAGGCGCGCAGCTTCTTCGTCTGCTCTCTTCTCGCCGTCGTCTTCGTCTGCGGACTCCGCTCGCCGTCTCAGACCGAAGGTCAGTGCTCACTGCTCACTTGTTCTTCGTTTTTTTAATTTTTTTTAATGCTCTGCAAATCAAATCGCAGGATGTTGATTATTGAATGTTTTGTGATTTTATTTAATGATTAATTGATTATTTGATTAATTGATTATGTTGATTAATTGATTATTTGATTTTTGCATAGTGATGTGCTGTGCTGTTTCCTTTTGTTAATTAAGATAGCTGCTGCAACCACAAAAATTCAATAAAGTTGCTGTATTTTTGTTCTCTTTCGTTCTTCTTTTTCTTTATTTTTTTAAATGGTGTAAAAATTATCCATATTCGGATCCCGCATTCTCAGTTTGTAAAATTTCTGCTGAAGTTTTCTTTTTAGGGTTCAAAAGCAGCGACGGCATATTGGAGCAGTGATTACTGCTAATACAACAATGAAGTTTGATAAAACCGACGCACTCTCAATTTTTTCTGAAATTAAGAAGCAACACAAGCATATTAAGCTTAAGAGGAGGTAGTTACATTAATTTCTCAACTTCCCCCTCCCTTCATCCTTCCCGTGTTAATTGTGATTTTAGTTTCCAATTAGATTGAATTCAGCTTTGTTAATGTTAATATTAGTTAAATTAATATAAAAATATTGCAGGTTTTTGTTGGCCTTTCCACCCACCAAATCTGAGAGAAGAAAATTGAAGAAGTCCGAATTTTTCCAAAAGGAGTGAGTGCCTCTATTTTATTAATTACTTCTTTTTTACAGTATCAGGTTCAATTGTAGGTTTTAATAATTTATTTTTATTTTTATTATTATTATTATCATTTTGTCTGCAGGTTTTTGTCCGAGTCTTTACTCAGGGAAGATGATGTAAGTGTGCCCTCGGTTATCTATTGTTTACAGCTTACTTGCATTGCTATTTGAATGATGAATTGACATTTTAATGTCAATTTCAGTTATTTTATGATACAGTAAGAGCTCGTGTTGAAAGTGCCTTTGGAGTATCCGATGTCGGAATAGATGATGATATTCTTTTGGATGATATGCATTTGATTAACATGCCCAAAGTGAAACTGAAAAGGTTGATATTATCGGTCCTTGATAATTTGTCCACCAAGGGACTATACCTTCTTGCAAAGATTGTTGCGGATGGCTCAGTCAAGTGTGAGAAAACTCGTCACAATTTGAAGCAAACTGTCAAGGGTTCTCTCTCAAGTGCTCTTGGTAGCAAAAGGCTTAATCACCGTCAGCTGGAAAGTCGTAAACAGATTTTTCATCTTCTCAGCAATCCACAGCAATTCCGAAATAGGTGTGAACCTTTTTCTGTGTTAAAATCTGAATCTTGTTATGCTGCTGCAGTGAAGGTACTGCGTCGGCTTGAGAGTTTTCCTTCTAAAACCTTGATTGCAATGTATAACAAACTTAAGGGAGTGAAATGCACACATCAGTTACAACCCTGTAAACACGGTTGGGGACGAAAAAAACTTATCAAGCTAGTGAACAAAACCTGTAGGGAGATGTTTTTTCAACTTGATAGTAAAGGTGATCTACAAGAGCCATTAGCCAAAGCCATGGCAGTAGCAGACTTATCCCTAAAACTGACACTTGGTCGGGACAAAATATTTGCAAGAGAATTTTACCAATTCCCACCTGATATAAAATCATTGCAGACTAATATAATGAATGCTATATGGTCTGTTAAAAATGAAGTTACATTACCAGTGCTAAGAAATTTACAGCTTCTGATAGAACCCGAGGCCAAAATATCAAATAGGAGCTTAAGGACAGCTTTTGTTAATCTTTTGACCGAGTTTCTATTTGAGTGTGTTGATATGGATAGCATCCCAAAGTCTCTATCACATATCATTGCTGTTATTCATAAGAATTCAAAGATCACAGACAATGTAGTATTCAGTAGGAAGTATATTGACAAAGAAGTTGACTACATACTAGGTATAAGTGCCCAGACAAAACAGATTGTTTTGGATTTGTTGCCTGACCATGGATTTGATCAAGACTTTAAAGATGCATATGGGGAGGAATTGGAAGAAAGTGATGATAGTGACAGTGGTGTTGATGATGATGATCATGATAAACTTAATGAGGATAGAATATATTCAAACTATGAAGCAGAAAGTATTGGGGATTTTGCACCAGTTTTGTTTCAATCCTCTACTTCCATTAAAGAGGAAGATGTTTCATTCTGTCCATCTACAACCAGTGGGAGGTTTTGTGGTGCTTCACCCGACAGAGAATATATTGTCAACAAACCTGCCTTACATGAATCAGGTACCGACGTAGTTATGAGAGACTCATCTTGCATGTCTTGTGAGGAAACAGAACCCACCTCCACTAAGCAAAGCATCGAGAGGAACCAATACCTAGCCATCCAAGATGCTTGTGATAAGACAAGTATGCTTGCATATAATCTTGTAGGTCATTTATTGAAGGAATTTGCCATAATTGAAGGCCTAGATATAAAAGCAAACCAGAGATTATACCTCAGCAGTGATAATCCAATTGAAGATGTCCAAGGTATTAAAACTGCCTGCTTTTTCTTTTCTTAAGAGGAAAAGAAAAATAAGTAAGACTTCTGCATTTTACCTGTTATGATGATGAAAATAACTTTGCTATTATTTTTTTGCTAATTTGGCGACCATATTACTCCATTTTAGAATATGTAATTTTCAATTTTTCATCCATTACTATCTAACACATTTGATTAGTGTTCGCATCCTGCTGTGAGAATTGTGTAGTCAATATTGATTTTCTCTTTTCTGTTTCATACAGAAACGGAACATTTCTCATCTCGGAACACAGAAAGTTTAGCTGTCATTCAAGTAGTTAAAGAGCTGGTTCCAGCCCTTCCAGATAGGTATTTTTTTTCCGTCCCTCGTTTATGATGTATTGATGGCATTATTTTAAGTGTTGTAAACAATGTGATATTTTTCACCTAGACGATCCTCTTGTTGCAAACTTCTAACAAGCCGAATTTGTGTATTTTTTGTTAACTAATGATATGTGAACTGCAGTGCCATGGAAAAACTGAAGATATTGATGAGCTGATACTGTGAACTTCTACTCAACAAAAGCATTCTGAAATGGTTTCTCATTTGGATCAAGCTTTACTCAATAACTCAACTTCTGAGTTTGTTTAGCATGAGATTTACCACTTTGTCTAGTGTTTTCTACATATGGCCCTGCAATTAACTGCAAGCAGCATATTTATTTGATTTTATATTATTTTTATTTTTATTCACTTAAGTAGTAATTTTTATTTTTTTTAATTATATTTAAGTATTATAGTACAAATATAAAACTGATAGATGAAATACAATTTTAAATATAATATTGCAATAGTTGAAATTAACATTCAATTTTTTTATTTTATTTTTCATGATTCACAATAAGACTATGCATTTTCAATAATATTAGAACGAAATGATATTAAAAATGTAAATGGTTGAAAGGAAAAAAGAAGTGATATATGGATAATATAATTAATGAATATAATTAGACTAAAAAAAGAAAAATTAAAAAGGAATTATAAAGGATATGATATATAATTAAAATTAACATTTAATTTTTTTATTTTTTTTTCACGAGTCACAATAGTACCATATATTTTAAACATAACATAGTTAAATGATATTAAAAAAATCTAATTAAATTGTTGAAAGAAAAAAAATGATATATAGATATAACTAATGAATATAATTAGACTAAAAATAAAAAAAAAACCTTAAAAAATTATAAAAGTATAGAATTTTAGGAATTTATTACCTAATATATGTTTAGCAAACTAAAAAAGGAGTTACGGTCAACAACCGAATTTTTTCAATACTTGTGTCAAATATTAGTAAGAATGAAGGAAAAAGAATAAATAGCATGATATTATATAAAAAGAGGAGATAAAAAAGAGATGTGAAGTGAAGTTGATTTATATGGAAATATAAAAAAGAATAAGTATGAAAGAAGATGATAAATTATGTTTTATTATTTAATTTATACATATTAAAGAGAAATAATATTAACATTGAAATCATCTAGTATCTTATATAAAATTAAAGAGTAAGAGAATATAAAAGTATAAAATAACCTAAAAAAAAAATAAATGATATAAGAAAGAGAAAAAAAAATAAAGAAAAATGTGTTGTAATGTTATATAATAATCATAAGAAAGAGTGAGTATAAAAGAGGATGAATTATGTTTATATCTAATAAAGAAAAAATATATTAACATTGAAGGCATATAGTATCCATATAAGAGGAAAAAGTAAGAGAATATAAAAATTATAGAATAACTTAAGAAGAAAAATGAAAAAGAATCCTAAACTATAATAATAAGGCAAATGAGAAGTAGAGATACAAGATTTAAAAGTAATTCAATTAGAAATAAAAAAAATTAAAAAGTAATTCAATTAGATAAGTAATAAATAAATTTTTTAATTTTTTTTATGACTCACGATAATACTATATATTTTTAATAATGTTAAAACTAAATGATATTATAAGATATAAATGGTTGAAAAAAAAAAGACGTAATACATGAATAATATAATTAATGAATACAATTAAATTAAAAATAGAAAAACTAAAAAAAATTGTAAAAGACATTATATATAATTAAAATTAACATTTAATTTTTTAATTTTATTTTCCATGATGCACGATAATACTATATATTTTAACATATTAAAATTAAATGATATTAAAAAATATAAATTATTAAAAAAAATGAAATAATATATGGATGAGATAACTAGTAAATACAATTATACCAAAAATAAAAAAAAATTGTAAAGATCTAGTATTTTAAGAATTTATTATCTAATACATATTTTTATCAAACTAAAAAAAAGAGTTGTGGCCATCAATCAAAATTTTCAAATACTTGTGTAAAATATTTAGTAAGAATGGAGGAAAAAGAATAAGTGGCATAATATTATGTGAAAAGAGAAGATAAAGAAGAGGTGACAAATAAATGTTGATTTATATAGAAAACATAAGAACGAGTAAGTATGAATGAAGAGGAGGAATTATGTTTTATTACTCAATTTATACCTATTAAAGAGAAATAACATTAACATTAAAACTATATAATATCTTATATAAAAATAAATAGTAAGACACTATAAAAAGTATAAAGTAACCTAAAAGAAAATAAATGACATAAGAGTGAGAAGGAAAATAAAGAAGAATCCTAAGTTGTAATACTATATAATAATCATAAGAAAGAAGAGTATAAAAGAGGATGAATTATGTTTATAGCTAATAAAGAGAAATAATATTAATATTGAAAACATATACTATCCTAAATAAAAGTAGAGAATAGGAGAATATAAAATTATAGAGTAATTTAAAGAAAAATAAATGTCATGAGAAGAAAAAAAATTTTAAGCTATGATAATAAGGCACATGAGAAGTAAAAATAAAATAGTTAAAAGTAATTCAATTAAAAATAAAAGGATTAAAAAATAATTTAAGTCAAGTCTTCTTTTTTATGGTTGGTTGAGTTACTATTATTTTCTTTTTCACTTTCTTCCTAATAAATACAATTACATAGTCACTTACTATATATATTTAGCAAAAGTGGTAAGAAAAAAAAAAGAGATATGAGATTATGTGAGGAGAGATAAAGAAATTAAGAAAAATAAATGTTGATTTATATAGTGATATAACAAAGAGTAAATATAAAATGTGAGAATAAATTAAAATTTAACTCAATTTATACCTATTAAAAAGAATTTATTAACATTGAGAAGATATAGTAACCGATATAAAATTAAAGTATAAAAAAATATGAAAAATAATATTTAAAAAATTCTATTAACATTGAAAGTATATAGAGTAATCTATATAAAATTAAAACACAAATAAAATTGATATATTACGTATCAAATACAATTCAAAAATACAGATATAGTCAAATGATAAAATTTCTTTGTCAAGGAGAATGACGCAATACATAAAAATCTATTTTCTAATTTATATATAATCTTATTTAGAGTATATAGATTATATATAACACAATAAATAAAATAAATTTTATTGTATAAGTATACATAAAAAAATCCAAACAAACTCTTTCTTAAACCCAAACGATCTTTTCGTAGGGCAATAAAAAACTATATCAGTTCTAAAGACATGCACTTCGAAATAAAAAAAATTCGAAAAACCCTTTGGAAAAGGAAAGGTTTTTGGACAACATTAAAAGTTTATTCATTAGCGCAATCAATTTCTACGGAAAATTCAAAAAAAAAATTGTATAAAAGATAGAAACGTTGAAATACTCTGGAATTCATTCTCTAATAGAATATAGAATTTGTATATAATATTAACTAAAATAGTTTCAAATAGTTATATTTTTTAATAAAATCAAAGAAATCAAATTTTAGAATTTTTTTATTTAATTTTAATAGAATCTTTAAATAAAAACAATTCTATTAAATAAAAACTTTTATTTATAACTCATATAAATATCTATTTTGGAATCTATTTTTTTTATAGAAAAAAATATTTTGAATAGAATATTAAATTGGTGATCCAAAAATAGTAAATTTTTTAATTTCAAATCATGTCATCTATATCTTGAACTAATACTTATTGTAAAAGACGTAATAAGGGATCAATTGAGACAGATTCAAATCGGAGATATATATATATATATATATAGTATAGACTATTAATATAATATTATTATGTTATTAAAAAAATAAATAATAAGCGCTTTTAGTTCAGCTTGGTAGAACATGGGTCTCCAAAATTGTACGGAGCGTGATTCTATTCTTGTTTTATTGAGAATTATAATGAAATAATTAAGTAATAGTGCTGAATTTAAACTCTTGAATCACTTCCTAGTATTGTAGAATTTTAGAAAGGAATGAATAGTAAAATTCTAAAAAATTAAGAATAAATCTAGAGGTATCTAGAGCCATTTAAAATTGACGTTTAAAATTGACGTGACACCATATTAAAAATTTAAGAAGTTAAAAATAAATATAAAAGTTATCTTTAATTCTATTATAATATATTATTAATAGATAAATAAATTGTGAGAAGATAATGTAATTATTTGAGAGATCTTTCTTTATACCTAATAAAATATTTTTACTATATTTTCTTGTTTTTATCAACCTTTTTTTGCTATGCAAATTTTTGAATAAATAGTACATCAAAAATAGTAAAAATAATAATTAATATGCACTAAAAAAAGTATTAATTTCTATTATTAATTAGATTATCTAGTGAAAATAAAACAACAAAATTATATGAAAACTTATTGATCAAAACTCTCCACAAAAATATCTTGTGTTCCTCCTTCAATGGCAAAGTGAACCCACTAATCACACTTCCATAAAACTCTTAACAACTCACCAATCCCACGGTGTTTCTCATTCTCATACACAAAACTGTAAAATAAGTTGTTAACTGATTTTCGAATATATGATTTATGCATTGTGAATTTTCTATAAAGCTTATGTAGAATTGTCTTCAAACAATCTCTTTCTCTTAGATCTCCGAATTCGAATAAATTAAGCAACTTCGATATAAACGAATAATCAATGTACTTTTTTGCAATTTTTACATCTAGACCCGGTGAAGTAATAAATTTAAACAATAATTCATAAACAAATTGGAGATGAGATCAGGCTAAATCAAATATAGGTTCGTCATTATAATTCGGTGGAAAAACCCTAAATAGGTTTATGGCAAACATTCCACGCATGGCAAGGATGATAGTTTTCATATATTTAGCAAAAGTGTATAGGGAACAAAAAAAAAGAGATATGAGATTATGTGAGGAGGAATAAAAAAATTGTATAAAGTAGAGAGGAATAGAAAATATTGCTAACTGAATTTTTTGTAGTGATTTGAAATATCTGATTAGAACGAAATGTCAGAATTTATAACAACAAAAAAGTAAGTGTTGAAGACATTTAAGGAAGGACGTTTTTGAGCTACAAAGAGTGGACATGTGTTAATCATTTTGGTTGTTGATGGTAATGCCGGAGATGATAGGAGTTGATCCTTTTGTTTCTTTTTTTGTTATGTGTTTCTCCACTTTACTGTGTTGAGCTTTCTTTGTTTTTTAAAAAAAAGTAAATGTTAATTTATATAGTGATATAACAAAGAGTAAATATAAAATGTGAGAATGAATTAGAATTATCTCAATTTATACTTATTAAAAAAAATTTATTAACGTTGAAAGGATATAGTAATCTATATAAAATTAAAAAATAAGAAAATATAAAAAATAATATTTAAAAATCCTATTAACATTGAAAGTATAGAGTAATTTATATAAAATTAAAACACAAATAAAATTGATATATTACATATCAAATACAATTAAAAAATGCGGATATAGTCCAAATGTCCTAGGGTAAAATTTCTCTTTGTTAAGGAGAAGACACGGGTTTGATTCCTACTATTCGTCCAAAAAAATTATATTAGTTGTAT
This sequence comes from Arachis stenosperma, assembly GCF_014773155.1. Taxonomy (NCBI): domain Eukaryota; kingdom Viridiplantae; phylum Streptophyta; class Magnoliopsida; order Fabales; family Fabaceae; genus Arachis; species Arachis stenosperma. The sequence goes on along the minus strand of NC_080379.1, from coordinate 3,781,498 downwards.
AGCAGTTCCAAAAAAATGCACCTTGAGATCAAAAAAATTGTATGGCAGTTGCAAAGAAATGCAACTGAAAATAAAAAAAAAAACTAAAAAATTCTTTAGAAAAGGAAAGGTTTTTGGATAGCATTAAAAGCTTAAAATATTATATTAGTTGTATGGCGGTTTCAAAGAAACGCACTTGGAGATAAAGAAAAATCCAAAAAACTCTTTAGAAAAGGAAAGGTTTTTGGACAGCATTGAAAGCTTAAAAAACTATATTAGTTGTATGACAGTTCCAAAGAAACGTACCTTGAGATCCAAAAAAATCCAAAAAATTCTTTGGAAAAGGAAAGGCTTTTGGAGAATATTGAATGCTTAAAAAATTATATTAGTTGTATGGCAGTTCTTGAATCATCTCGTCAATATTGTAGAATTCTAAAAAATAATAGTAAAATTCTAAAAAGTTAAGAATGAATATAGAGCCACTTAAAATTGACGTGGCATCATGTTAAAAGACTAAGAAGTTAAAAATAAATACAGAAGTTACTTTTAGCTCTATTATAATATATTACTAATAAATAGATAAATTATGAAAAGATAATGTAATTATCCGAAAAATCTTTCTTTGTACCTAGTAAAATGTCTATTATATTTTCTTACTTTTATCTGTTACCTTTTTTTTGTGTATAATTTTTTGGATAAATAGTACACCAAAAATAGTAAAGATAATAGTTATTATGCACTGAAAACGATATTAATTTCTATTATTAATTAGATTATCCTATGAGAATAAAATCAAAAAAATTATAGAAAAATTTATTTATAATATTTATCCTAAATTATTGATGATTTTATATAAATATTGGGATAAAAGCAATCTAAAACTATTTATCTCACTCTTGACTGTAACTATTTAACTTTAAAACTCTATAAGTTGCATCTGTCATGTATAGAACTATATATGTATTTAACATTCTAGTACTTACTTGTGATTTTATTATCCTATCTTTCGAAAATAGACACTTTGAAAAAGCATGATCATGCTTTAAGGTCCTTTCCTCTTTGAAGATTGAACTATAAGAAATCTTTGTTCAAATAACCTTGATGGCACATTTAAAAAATTTTATAGAATGAAAAGTCTGATTTGTGTGGTTAAAAGACAATACTAATGAAATATTGTTGACATATTGAATTCATCCGTCAATAATATTTTATTACCATTACTTTTTAATTATACAAATCAGATGAAGATATTTTTATAGAATTTTTTAGATGTGTTATTGAGATTATTTTTCTATTATTATTATTATTATTATTATTATTATTATTATTATTATATGCTATATCTCATGTCTTATAAAAATTTTAAATTTGTGTGTCTTATTTCATATTATATTTCATATCCATGTTCACGTCTATATATCATAGCTTTAAGCACTTTCTGTCTCATTTTTTAAATCTATATCTAAAGATACAGTCCAAAAAAATCTTAAAAATCATTTTCACAATTTTTTTATTAATTACCATAACATCTAATTAAACATACAAATATCATGAGTTTAATTTTATTATGTTATTTTAGTAACATATTTATATTATTATTTAATTGAATCATTTTTTTAATATAATTATGTATATTAATATTATATTGATATGATATTATATAATTAAATATAAAAACAAATGATAGGTTTTTAACTATTTTTTATAAAAACATATAAATTCGAATTAAAATAAATTATTCATAGGTCTTTAACTATTTTAAAAACTTAAGACAACTTATATACCTTAATAGGAAAATTTATGAATCTCATAGAGATTTATAGATAATTAAGTTTTGCTAGAATATAGGCATCTTAAAAAAATCAAGAACTCATTTCTCACTTATTTTCTTTCTCTATTTTATAATCGATTTCAAGAAACAAAAAATTAATCTATGAGATACGTAAGTCTTGTCTTTGTGTGGATATTAATCTGATAAGGTTGTAATCTTAAAAAAGGAATGCCCCGCAAGGAGAAGATTGAAATTCTTGTCTTCTTTTTCTTATTTTATTCGATTTTTGTCATATAATTTTTTAGTTATTATATAGTTTATGTGTATCTGTGTATAGCTAAGTTTTTAAATTAGTGAGTGATTAAATAAAAGATTTGTTCATATAAGACTGCAATTCTTTGTGTGGATATTAATCTGGTAAGGTTGTAATCTTGAAAAAGGATACTCCGCAAGGAGAATATTGAAATTCTTGTCTTCTTTCTCTTATTTTATTCGATTTTTGTCAGATATTTTTTTAGTTATTATATAGTTTATGTGTATCTGTGTATAGCTAAGTTTTTAAATTAGTGAATGATCAAATAAAATATTTGTTTATATAAGACTGCAATTCTTTGTGTGGATATTAATCTGGTAAGGTTGCTTGAAAAAGGGATACCCAGCAAGGAGAAGATTTATATTCTTGTCTTCTTTTTCTTATTTTATTCGATTTTTGTCAGATATTTTTTTTAAATATTATATAATTTATGTGTATCCTTATATAGCTAAATTTTTAAATTAATGAGTGATCAAATAAATATTTATTCATATAAGACTGTAATTAATTATTATTATTATTATTATCAATTTAAATAAATATTATATTTGTCAATTTTGATCTTTGTAAAAACTTAATAATATTTATATTTTATTTTGTTATTTATTACATATATATGAGTTTAATTTTAAAATATTTTTTGTATAATTATCTAGCTAATAATTAAATCCATGCACTTATATGTCTTTTTACGTAATGATTGTGAAAATTAATTATTTTTACTAATATAATAATATATGATTAGTTATTTATAAATCTTTTATACTAAAAAGAATAGAAGAGATTACTCGAATGAGATTGAATTATAAGCGTTAGAAGGTAAGTCACTTTTTTTTTTACGAATGATTCAATTTTATTTTATAAAGTAAGGAGACAAAATGCTTCAACATGTTGAACATACTATAAAGCTATCGTGAAATTAGTAATTAAGCGGTAAATCTAGATAAATTTTATGTATTTTTCAACAATAACACTCCTATAAAAATTATAGAAAGGTCGGCTGAAATTTTATAGATCAATAATTTTAGAAGTCAAAACAAATATTTTGGAAATAATAGGAGAGGTAGAACTAGGCATTTCAGTGGAGATCCGAGGGTTTGGAATCGAAAAGAGTACTGTCGATTGAAAAACGAATTATTTTCTATCTTTGTAGATCATCTTCTTGAAGACATATCAAAGACGGAACTGTACCACTTGTTCAAATGGACTGGACGTATAAATGATATCTATCTCTCACGAAAACAAAAAAAATAGTAATATATACATTTTTACATTCATCCGGTATACAATGAAGGGTGGAGCTGTGAAGGCTATTGCGGAGATGAATAAAATGAGGTTACGAGAAAAGATTGTTTTAATAAGAGAAGTCAGGTATCGACGCACGAATGAAGTAGAGAATGTAAAAAGACATCATGAGGCGCGTGACGTTCAGAATATTGTTCAGATACAACCTCAACATGAAGAGAACCCAAGGTTGTCAGGGAAGAATGTGAAAGAGCTGAGGAAACAGGGGAAAAAAGAAGATCCACATGGCAATGGGTGGACGAAGAAAATGAAAGTTCCTGTGACAAAAGAGAATCTGGATTTGTTACAGAGGAACATCATAGGCGGGACGACAAAGGCTATCGACTATAATTCTTTAAGGTCCATGATTGGGAAGAATTTGCCTCAAGTTATGTAAGTACGAGAACTAGGAGTATACAAAGCACTCCTGACCTTTGATAGTGTGTTGAGTGCAGAAGAAGCTTACACGTTTAAAATGAACAACCTGTTTACAACTTTTTCATAATGTTTGGAGATGGAAAGAGGAGGAACATGGTAAAATACAATTAAAAAATGCGGATATAATCGAATGGTAAAATTTCTCTTTGCCAAGGAGAAGACGCATGCCCTTACTCAAAAGAACCGACACTATAGAATTCTCGGGATAGGAATAAACAAATCATGGATAAATTTAAGTAATTCTTTCTTAAATCCAAACGATCTTTTTTGTAGGACGATAAAAAACTATATTAGTTGCATGACAGTTCCAAAAGAACGCACCTCGAGATAAAAAAAAAAATCCAAAACACTCTTCGGAAAAGAAAATATTTTTAAACAGCATTGAAGGCTTATTCATTAGCGCAATCAATTTCTACGAGAAATTTTTAAAAAAATTGTATAAAAATATAAATGTTGAAATATTTTGAATTAGTTGGATTCTATTCTCTAATAAAATATAGAATTTGTATATAATATTAACTAAAATGGTTTCAAATAGTTATATTTTTAATAAAATAAAAAAAACAAAATTTTAGAATTATTTTTATTTAATTTTAATAGAATATTTAAATAAAAATAATTCTATTAAATAAAAATTTTAACTTATAACTCGTATAAATATCTATTTTGAAATCTATTTATTTTATAAGAAAAATTTTTTTTGAATGAAATACTAAATTGGTGATCCAAAAATAATAAAATTATGAATTTTAAATCTTGTCATCCTTATCTCGAACTAATACTTATCGTAGGAGAAGTAATAAGGGATCAATTGAGACCAATTCAAATCGAAGATACATATATATATATATATATATATATATATATATATCAATATTTATGTATAGTATATGGTATATGCAGACAAGAATGGGGTCACTTAAAATTTAATAATATTTTTTTAATATAATGTTATTATGTTATTAAAAAAATAAATAATAAGCACTCTTAGTCCAATTCGATAGAACGTGAGTCTCTAAAATCTTACCGAGTATGATTCCATTTTTATTATATTGAGAATGACAATGAAATAATTAAGTAATAGTGCTCAATTTGACCTCCTGAGTCACTTTGTCAATATTGTAGAATCTTAGAAAAGAATAGTAGAATTCTAAAAAGTTAAGAATAAATCTATAGAGCTACTTAAAACTGATGAGACACCATATTAAAAATTTAAAAAGTTAAAAATAAATACAAAAGTTACCTTTAGTTCTATTATAATATATTATTAATAGATAAATAAATTATAAAAATATAATTTAATTATTCAGAGATTTTTCTTTGTATCTCATATAATGTCTCTACTATATTCTTTTGCTTTTATTAACTTTTTTTTGCTGTTTAAATTTTTGGATAAATAGTAAACCAAAAACAATAGAGATAATAGTTAATAAACACTAAAAACGATATTAATTTCTATTATTAATTAAATTATTTTATGAGAATAAAAACAACAAAATTATATGAAAACTTATTGATCAAAACTCTCCACAAAAATATCTTGTGTTCTTCCTTTAATGGCAAAGTGAACCCACTAATCACACTTTCATAAAACTCTAACAACTCATAACCAATTCCACGGTGTTTCTCATTCTCATACACAAAACTATAGAATAAGTTGTTAACTGATTTTCGAATATATGATCTATGCATTGTGAATTTCTCAGAGTCTATGTAAAATTGTCTTCAAGCAATTTCTTTTTTTTTTTATCTCTGAATTTGAATAAATCGAACAACTTCGATATAAATGAATAGTTAATGTATTTTTTTATAATTTTTACATTTAGATATAATAAAGTGATGAATTTAAGTAATAATTTGTAAAAGATCCAAAAAACTGTTTAAAAAAAAAAAAGAAAAAACTTAAAAAACTATATTAGTTATATGGCAGTTTTAAAGAAACACACCTTGAGATTCAAAAAAAAAGGCTTTTGGACACATTGAAAGTTTAAAAAATTATATTAGTTGTGTGGTAGTTTCAAAAAAACACATCTCGAGATCCAAAAAAAATTTTAAAAACTTTTTGAAAAAGAAAAGATTTTTGAACAGCATTGAAAGTTTAAAAAACTATATTAGTTGTATAACAGTTCCAAAGAAACACACATCGAGATTAAAAAATCCAAAAAATTCTTTGAAAAAAGAAAAAAATTTTGGACAATATCGAATGCTTAAAAAACTACATTAGTTGTATGGCAGATCCTGAATTATCTCGTCAGTTTTGTAGAATCATAGAAAAAAATAATAAAATTCTAGAAAATTAAGAATGAATCTAGAGCCAGTTAAAATTGACGTGGTATCATATTAAAAACTTAAAAAGTTAAGAATAAATATAGAAGTTACCTTTAGCTCTATTATAATATATTACTAATAGATAGATAGATTTTGAGAAGATAATATAATTATCCGAAGAATCTTTCTTTGTACCTAGTAAAATATCTCTATTATATTTTCTTGCTTTTATTTGTTATTTTTTTTTGTTGTGCAAGTTTTTGGATAAATAGTACACTAAAAATAGTAAAAATAATATTTATTATACACGGTATTCAATTCTATTATTAATTAGATTATCCTGTGAAAATAAAAACAACAAAATTATATGAAAACTTATTTACAATATCTATTTTAAATTTTTGATGATTTTATACAAAAACTGGAATAAAAGTAACCTAGGACTATTTATCTCACTCTTGACCGTAACTATTTAACTATCAATTTGAATAAAACATGAAATCAGTTTTTGTTTTCTTAAAAAAAAGAGAGTTAAAATTTAAAAATTTGTCATTTTTATGAGAACAAAAGAAAAAGAAAAGTTAACAAAAAATTTTTCTTTTTGATTGAGTTTTTTGTCCTAATTTTTGGAACGATAATTTTTTTTGAAACTTTTTTTGATGTATTCTGTTTCTCATTTTAAGTACTTTTTGTCCTTTTTTTTATTTTATATGTAAAGATACAATCCAAAATAAGTCTCAAAAATCATTTCATTGTTATTTTTTTATTAATTGCCATAACATGTCTAATTAAACATACAAATATCATGAGTTTAATTTTATTATGTTATTTTAGTATCAAATATATTTATATTTTTATTTAATTGAATCATTCTTTTTAATATAATTATGTATATTGATATTATATTAATATGATATTATATAATTAAATATAAAAACAAATAATAGATTTTTAAATATTTTTCTATCAAAGCATATAAATTCAAATTAAAATGAATCATTCATAGGTTTTTAACTATTGAAAACTTAAGACAAGTTATATACCTTAATAAAAAAAATTTATGAATCTCATAGAAATTTATAGATAATTAGGTTTTGCTACAACATAGGTATCTTAAAAAAATAATCAAAAATTCATTTCTCATTTATTTTCTTTCTCTCATAATATAATCGATTTCAAAAAAATAAAAAATCAATCAATGGACTACATAAGTCGGCTAATTTTTTTGCATATGACACACACTTTGGTGTAACGCCGGTTATGGAACATAGAAAAGATTTTTACACTGTTGTAATGGCGGTTAGGTGACGGAAAAAAATCGAACGGTCCAATTTCTTGTAGGTGAGAGAGAACACAAATCGGACCGTAGTTCGATTTGTGGTTGATGGATGGCTGTGTGCAAAGAAATCGGACCCATTGACTTCATGCATGGATGATGAAAATTTTTTTTATCCAAAAAAATCGGACCCACCGATTTTAAGGCTTATGGACAAAAATTTTGCAGGGACTGAAATTGGACCCATCGATTTTTGGGTATCCAATTTTTTTGGTGGGTCGTTCACTAATCGGACTGTCTGATTTTAATGTTCAAAAAAATTCGAATCACCAAGAAAGCGGTCGGACGGTCCGATTTTAGTTATATATATATATATATATATATACCCAACCCAAACTGAGCATCCCACTTCATCTTCCTCTTCTCCCATTCTCCAAATCTTTGTAGTCCGCCTCTGTCTTTCTCTTCTTCTCTATTATCATGGATAATAGAGTGAGATTAAATGTGTATTATCATGGCCAAATTTTATTACAAACATCTGAAGGAGTGAAATTTGTGCGTGAAAATTCATTAGATATTATGATTCTATTCACACTATCATTTGAAGAATTAAAAGGTGTTATTTGTGAGAAGATGGATTCTCAAATATCTAGGAGAGTGTCGTATATTCTGTACAAATATCCTATATCTGTGTTTGGTGGGTTCGTTCAATTTCAAACGAAATATGTGACTGATGAAGCGAGCATGCAAGAAATGTTTTCAGTGTATCTTGAAAGTCAATCCCGAATATCGTTCATCGAATTGTATATTGAGTTCGAGCAATCTGCAGCGGACCGAGATATTGAATTGGAAGATTACAACAGTGATAGTGAAAAAGAGTTTGAAAGTAACTACGAGGTCATTGATCCGGGTGTAGACGAAGATCAAGCTGACGATAATATGGTGGAAGATGTGGCGGATGTGGCAAATGCACTAGCAAACCAGCAGCCGTTTGTGGAGCCGACTTTTATGCAGTCGTTGGATTTGGAGGTCATGCATGCACCAGAGTTTTCTCAATATATAAATGCAGGTACGTCATAATTTTAAATAATGATTTGTTAAATTATGGTTTGTGCATATATTTTTAGTTTGAGACAAACATTTAAGACAACGGTAAATAGGTAAAACATAGCATATAATTAGTAGTTGTTTAATATTTAATTATCAATTAAACATATATATTGAGAAATTTAGTATTTGGCATTCTTGTGTTATTATTAATTTATTAAATATCATTTGATGACCTAGTTGATTAACTTATTAACTGTTGAATGATTTATTCTTGATTTATGGATCATAAATTTTATTGATGCGATACATATTTAATAATTATTTATCGAAATATAAAATTTGTGATGTGATTGTAGCAGAGCTTCCTGTTATGACAGATGGTGAATTTACTGTGGAAATGGAATTCAGTTCTAGGGAGGTAGTAATTAAGGCAATGAAATATTATACCATCCGCAAATGTGTCGATTATCGGGTGCATGAGTCAGAACCGACGACATTCTATACTAAATGCACCCAGTATGATGCAGGCTGTGATTGGCTGATCAGGGGTGATCAAAATGTCCAAGAAGTACTGTTGGGGGGTAAGGAGGTACAATGGTAGTCACACTTGTACTAGAGCCACCATTTTTCAAGATCATTCGAAGCTGGATTCCAACACAATTGCAGAAGCAATAAAGCTGCTGGTAGAAGTTGACCCATCTATAAAGGTGAAATCAGTAATTGTGGAAGTACAGTCAAAATTTAACTACACCATAAGTTATCACAAAATATGGTTGGCAAAATAGAAGGCACTGGAGTCAATTTTTGGAGGTTGGGAAGCTTCGTACGAAACTTTGCCAATATGGTTTGAGGTCATGTGTCACAATGAGCCATCCGCAGTCGTTCATTTTGAAACAATACTGCGTATCAGGGGAATGACTTGGTTCCTAATATTCGTGTACTACACCGAGTCTTTTGGAGTTATTACCCTTGTATTAGAGCATTCAGACATTGCAAGCCAATAGTGCATGTAGACGGAACTCATTTGTATGGAAAATATAAGGGTTGTATGTTGGTTGCAGTCTCACAGGATGACAATAACAACATTGTGCTTATTGCATTTGCGATAGTTGAGGGAGAAACATCTGATGCTTGGCACTTTTTTCTTAGTAACTTGTGACAACATGTTGTGACACGTGATGGTGTGGGCCTTATCTCCGATCGGCACGATTCCATTATTTTACTAGTCCAACCAATAAATTATTTTACCTGCACTAGGCACTGGACCATCATCTGGACCATCACTGTCGTCATCATCAACATCATCAGCATCCTCATCCTCATTCTCGTCCTCATCCTCATTCTCGTCCGGATGATCAACCGAATAGTCATCAGCCTCATCATCAACTGCCTGGTTGCTCTCTTGAAATAGACCCATCATAATACGACTGAATTTAAGCTCTGTATGATCCCTCCTGTGGCATCATCACTCCTACTCGAGTCAATAGAAAGTCTAACTCCGAAATTACCAGAGGAAGTGCGCTATCAAGGTCTCGTATCCAATGACAATCTATCTGGAGTAATCCCATTCGGTTGGGCCCTTTACTTGGTGGGAATGTCTCTGTAACCTGGATGTGAGTAACCTGGCACAGGAGCCATGAATCCAAGCAGCTGGCTAAATGAACTCTATTTACTTGATTCTTGGTGCGGGACACTCTAATACTGTTGATGTACTGGATATGATGGTGTAAAATAATCCGCATAATGTGTGTCAGGAATGTATGGTGTGAACTGCTCAGGCTCTTGATGTGCTTGTGTTTGTGACGGTTGCGGTGGCAGTTACGGTGGCAATGGTGGTGGCGGTGGTTGTTCTTGTTGATTCTCCTAATTATGAATAGGATCACTCTTCTTATTTTCTTGCGGTTTGAAATCTGACAGATGCAAGTGGTCACCATATGTATCTCGGTACCAATGCAAGTAGATTTCAAGCTGATGCTGTTATGGGACCATGTGCTCGACAAGAACATGACTATACCGATTCGTCCAATGCATAACCCAGAATGGGTGGGTTCTAGACCAATCTTGATTCTTGGGACCTGTCAGAACTTCACCGTATGCTTCACCTAGATCCCGCTCTTGATAAGGAACGCCCTGAGTCAAGCCAAATTGCCTCCTCAGTCTATTAGATACATGCCACTCAATACATTCAAAAGATATAAGCGGAACTGTGGCACTCTAAATAGTCGAATGCTGACGGATGTCAGGAAGAATCACGTCTGGATCGATCTGACCAATTGCATAAGCCTCCCAAACAAACTGCATACATTATGCAAGTAAAAGAAGATTACACACCGAATAATAATACGGGTAAACAAAAACAACTACTTATTTATTACAACAAACTTGTCATTCTTGCAGATCATCCAGTGCTCTCCTAAAGTGAGCAAGGCTACGAAATCTGTAAGACCGATTCTTACGATCCCAGTTACACCACTTGACATCAGACAATTCGTTAATTAACATTTATCAATCAAATTTAAAATACACTTTTTCAAAGCATTTAGTAATTAAATTTACCTATTTGCAATCGGAAAGAATTGAGAATTTCCAGGAATCGGCGCAATAAATGATAGACGGATCCAAGCCCAGGTAAGCAAAAGTGTCAGCGGACCATCAATCTCCTTACATTCGACACGAGTTTCTCTACACAACGCTCTATACAGGTGTGCCAAGTATGCCGATCCCCAACTGAACTGTATGATCTCGGCAAAGTTACGGAGTAACGGCAGAAACTTTCAGTGCACCCCTACCTCAGACTTATTTCCAAACACAACGATCACAAACAATAACATTATGTGATACTTCGCATACCTCTGAATTTGAATATCATCAACCAACACTAAACGATCTTTCAATCCTCGAAACCACGTCAACTTGATGAAACTTCCCGTACAGTCTGCCTTCCTAGGTGCAACACCAAACTGATCCAAGCATTCAGCCTCTAATGCCTCATAACTACTGAGTGTCGGTCCTATAACTGGCAGACCATTCGTCGGAAGACCAAGAATTAACGCCACGTCCTCCAGCGTCCCGGCACACTCACCAACCGAAAAATAGAATGTGTGAGTCTCAGGGCGCCATCTCTCGATCAGAGCATTAACTAATGTAGACTGACATTGGACAACTCCAATCTATGAAACATGATAAAAGCCGGTGTCCCGTAAATGCCCTTCCACTATTGGATTGTACCGATCCGGCGGCATGTAGTGGTCACTTTGCAACATCCACAAACCCTACAAAACATAGCCATAGACCACATTAAACAAATGTAACCTTCTTTAATTAACAAATTAAATTTGTATAATAATAATAATAATAATAATAATAATAATAATAATAATAATAATAATATAATAATAATAATAATAATAATAATAATACATTAATTATGTCATTTTCAACAATTATTATATTAAAAATAATTTTAATATTTATACTTCCAACATAACAAATAATAATCTTAGATAACTATTCTATTCTACTCTAACAACACATAATGATAAATCATTAATAAATTATTAATCCTTTATTGAATTTCTATATTACACTCATAAGAAAAATAATTAGTTCAATAATTTTGATATATCTCCTATATTATCCTCATAATAATTATTTATTGTCATACCTTAATAAAAATTATTACTACAATTAATTTATTACTAACAATTAATACTACTCAATTTATTTATTATCAAACCTATAATCTTAATAAAAATTATTACTATATTAATAACAACTTATATTATTTAATTTATTATTACACGTATAGTCCTAATTACTGCAATTAATAACAATTAATATTAATTATTTTATTATCATTCATACCTACACACTTTAATAAAACTTATTACCACAAAACAATTGATAACAATTAATTTATTATCATACATCCATAATCTTAATATAAATCAATATTACTACACTAATCTCTAACATAATCACTATAATTTATTATATTATTATTAATCTCTAACATTATTATTGTTATCTTAATTAAATCAAAATATTTAGCAAATCTCTAATATTGTCACTATATTTTATCACTGCTAACTTCTAACTAATATTATCACTATATTTTATCACCATTAATTTCTAACATTACTACTATTATTTTAATTAAATTAAATTATTTAAAAATAAAAACTTACATAATTAGGATAATCAAGATAATTAGTAATGTGGAGTTCTAAACGATTGACATTTTTTACTCTCTTTCTCCTTGATATTGTTGAAGGCTGATGGTCCAAATTTTTTTTCAAACCTTAAATTTTATCATTAATGGAGGTTGAAGATGATAAGATTGGAGAATGTTGAAACGAAAGTGAGAGGGTGAAAGGGATGAGGGGATTTCGGGCTATACAAGCAGAGAAAATGGGGAGGTTGCATGGCTGACGCGTGGCTTGGGAGTGCACAAATCGAACGGTCCGATTTATGTACCCGCCGAACCTTAAATCGGACCGTTCGATTACTGTTCCCAAACCAAACCATTCGATTACTTGATCACAGCTGTCACATGCCGGTAAAGTCCCATGCACTCCCATAAACTTGTTATACATTATGCTTCTCCCAATATTAAAATTAAAAAAGTGACGTAAGTCTTATCTTTCAAGAACTCATTTTAGATTATTGAACCCAATATTAAAAATAAATTATGATTTTCGCTTTTTCTTTTACCTTTCAATATAACAATTTCATCTATCATTACTATTGAACACCTGTCGTCATCATTGGCTGCCATCCTACTACCTTCTCCGATCATTCTAAATTCTAAATTTTATATACTAAATTTTTAATTTTAAGTTTTAAATTTTAAATTTTAACTTTTAAATACTAAATTTTGATTTTTAAATTTTAAATTCTAAATTTTATATTTTAAATTGATTTTATTTTATTTTATTTTTAAATATTATTTATATAAACTTTAGATATTTTTATTGTTTTTAATTTTAAATATTTTTTATGTTTATTTCTTTTTATTATTGACTGATTTTTAAATTAATTAACTATTGACTTGCTAGACTTTTTCTCTATATATTATCTTCTGTTGTAAAAAAAAAAAAAAAATCATGGCTGCTTTGGGATGGTCTAAATTGCTGAAGTAAGCGACCTCAAGAATCAATAAAGGATCCAAGACTGGCCCATAGAATTCTATAAGTTTCCATGCATGTGATGAGATGATTTAGATCATGAAATGAGATATATATGAAGGGATTATTATTTTATTACCATTATTCTTTTTTAATTTTTAGGCTTTTCATGAGCATCAAGAGACAAGAGACCCAATCCAATAATCCAAGCTTAGCTTACACGTGATGCATGCGGCTATTCAAGTTCACAAAAAGTGGTCAAAATATTACGTTTTGACTTGACCTTTGGAGGGTATACCCGAGGCCCTTGTCTATAGTTACGTAGTTTCATTCTCTGTCTCTTAAGCGCCAGCATACGTACAAAATTTTGTTCCGTAAAGTGTCTTGTGTCTCCTTACGGATTTTTTATTTAAATAAATAAAATAAATTTAGTAATTATCTAAATAAATTGTTTACAAAATAATCAACAACTCATTTCTCATTTATTTTTTTCTCTCATTTTATAAGCGATTTCAAAAAAACAAAAAATAAATCAATGGATTGTAAGTTTTTTCTTTATGTGAATATTAATCTAGTAAAATTATAATCTTAAAAAATGAATATTCAGCAAGAAGAAGATTGAGATTTTTATCTTCTTTCCTTTATTTTATTTTATTTTGTCAGATATTTTATTTAATTATTATATATTTTATGTATATCCTTGTATAACTAAATTTTTAAATTAGTGGGTGATCAAATAAAATATATATTCATATAAAACTGCAATTATTATTATTATTATTATTATTATTATTATTGTTATTATTATTATTATCAATTTAAGTAAATGTTATATTTATTTGTCAATTTTGATCTTTGCAAAATCTTAATAATATTTATATCTTCGTCCCAGCTCAGTTAGTGTTACAAAATAACATATAAATCATGCCAGGCTAAAGAAGGTCCCAATAATGTATAAATCGTGACAGTCTAGTGTGATTTACCCTATAAACATGTGAAACCTACAACCCTGGGACGATTTATACTCTATTTCTAACCCAAGAGACCCTGCCACGATTTACGTTTAATTTGGCTTACAAGTTCATACATTAATTGTCTTAGACTGAGATGATTCATGTTTTATATAACCCTATGCAACCTAGGATGATTTATATAATAATACTAAAAGGGTAATCACGTTTCAGAATCTGTTTCAGGGGAATCAGGTAATTTTGAACCCTAAACAATTTATTTAAGTAAAAAACCCTAATAAATACGAAAATAATTATCTTTAGCTCTTTTATAATATATTACTAATAGATAAATAGATTGCGAGAAGATAATATAATTATCCGAGAGATCTTTTTTTGTACCTAGTAAAATATCTCTCTATATTTTTTTGTTTTTATCTGTTACTTTTTTTTGCTCTGCAAATTTTTGGATAAACAGTACATCAAAAATAGTAGAGATAATAGTTATTATGCACTGTATTAATTTATATTATTAATTAGATTATCCTGTGAAAATAAAAACAACAAAATTATATGAAAACTTATTTACAATATTTATTTTAAAATATTGATGATTTTATACAAAAATTGGGATAAAAACAACCTAAAACTATTTATTTCACTCTTAACCGTAACTATTTAACTATCAATTTGAATAAAATATGAAATCAGTTTTTATTTTCTTAAAAAAAGAGTGTTAAAATTTAAAAATTTGTCATTTTTATGAGAACAAAACAAAAAAAAATAACAAAAATTTCTTACTTTTGATTGAGGTTTTTGTCCTGATTTTTGGAGCGATAATTTATTTGAGACTTTTTTTTATGTATTTATCTCTCTGTTTTTCATTCTAAATATTTTTTTCTCTATTTTTTTAATTTATATGTAAAGATATAATCCAAAAAAGAATCTCAAAAATAATTTTATTGTTATTTTTTATTAATTGCCATAGCATGTCTAATTAAACATACAAATATCATGAGTTTAATTTTATTATGTTATTTTAGTATCATATATATTTATATTATTATTTAATTGAATCATTCTTCTTAATATAATTATGTATATTGATATTATATTAATACAATATTATATAATTAAATATAAAAACAAATGATAGGTTTTTAAATATTTTTTTATAAAAACAAATAAATTCGAATTAAAATGAATCATTCATAGGTTTTTAATTATTAAAAACTTAAGACAACTTATATACCTAAATAAAAAAAACTTATGAATTTCATAGAGAGTTATAGATAATTAAGTTTTGCTGCAACATAGGTATTTTAAAAAAAAATCAAGAATTCATTTCTCATTTATTTTCTTTTTCTCATTTTATAATCGATTTCAAAGAAACAAAAAATCAACCAGTAGGCTACGTAAGTCTTCTCTTTGTGTAGATATTAATTTAGTAAGGTTGTAATCTTGAAAAACGAATACCCAGCAAAAAGAAAGATTGAGATTCTTGTCTTTTTTCTCTTATTTTATTCGATTTTTGCCAGATATTTTATTTAATTATTATATATTTTATACGTATCTTTATATAGCTAAGTTTTTAAATTAGTGGATGATCAAATAAAATATTTATTCATATAAAACTGCAATTAATTATTATTATTATTATTATTATTATTATTATTATTATTATTATTATTATTATTATTATTATCAATTTAAGTAAATATTACATTTAATTTGTTAATTTTGATCTTTGCAAAAGCTTAATAATATTTATATTTTATTTTGTTATTTTTCTTACATATATATGAGTTTAATTTTAATATAATTTTTTTTGTATAATTATCTAATTAATTGAATTCATGCATTTATATGTATTTTTAAGTAATGATTGTGAAAATTAATTATTTTTATTAATATAATCATATATGATTAGTTATCTATAAATTTTTTACACTAAAAAGAATAAAGGAGATATGAGATTATGTGAGAAGGGATAAAGAAATTATATAAAGTGAATGTTGATTTATATAGAGATATAATAAAGAGTAAATATAAAATATGAGAATAAATTAGAATTTAACTCAATTTACACCTATTAAAAATAATTTATTAACATTGAAAGGATATAGTAACCTATATAAAATTAAAAAATAAAAAATATAAAAAATAATATTTAAAAAATTCTATTAACATTGAAAGTATAGAATAATCTATATAAAATTAAAACACAAATAAAATTAATATTAAGACGCGGGTTCGATTTCGCTATCCTCTCTACCTATCAAAAACTTCTTTGGAAAAAGAAAGGTTTTTAGACAATTTTAAAATTCATACAAATGTTGGAATACTCTGAAATAGTGGATTCTATTCTCCAATATAATATAGACTTTGTATATAATATTAACTAAAATCATTTCAAATAATTATATATTTTAATAAAATAAAATTTTAGAATTATCTTTATTTAATTTTAATAGAATCTTTAAATAAAAATAATTCTATTAAATAATTTTTTTATTATAACTCATATAAATATCTATTTTGGAATCTATTTATTTTATAGAGAAAAAATATTTTAATAAAATACTAAATTGGTGATCCAAAAATAATAATTTTTTGAATTTTAAATCCTGTCTTCTCTATCTCGAACTAATACTTATTATAGGAGAAAGGAATTAATTGAGACCGATTCAAATCGGAGATACATATATATCAATATTTATATATAATATATAGTATATGCAGGCAAGACGTATTGGAATCACTTAAAATTTAATAATATTTTATTAATATAATATTATTATATGTTATTAAAAAATAAATAATAAGCGCTCTTAGTTCAGTTTGGTAAAACATGGGTCTCCAAAATCTTACAGACCTCCTGAATCACTTCGTCTGTATTGTAGAATTTTAGAAAAGAATAGTAGAATTTTAAAAAGTTAAGAATGAATCTAGAGCCACTTTAAACTGGCATGACACCATATTAAAAACTTAAGAAGTTAATAAATACGAAAATTACCTTTAACTCTATTATAATATATTACTAATAGATAAATAAATTGTGAGAAGAAAATATAATTATCGAAAGGATCTTTTTTTATACCTAATAAAATGTCTACTATATTTTCATGCTTTTATCAGTTTATGTAATTATCATATTAAAAATAAAATTGTAAAAAAAATTATAATTATATATATATTTTTTGATAAATTTTTTAAAAAATTAACTCTAATAACTATATGTTAATTATTTTTATGGAATGAAAAAAATTATCTAAAATTCAGCTTCTCCATATTAAAATTTTTAGATCCGTCCTTTCGATGTCTCTTTCTTTTCTAGACTAATCTTAAAAGTCTCGACTCAAAATAGAAAATTACAAGAGTTTCTTATGAATATAATAATCCCCTTTGATAATGCCATAAAAAAAAATTTAGATTGCATGGACTTAAATCCAACTAAGCACATTCAACATATTTTTCATTTTTTTAGTAACACCTACCCACCAACATTACAAACTGCAACAATTTTATAACTCACCAACCACATACATGCATATATTACATAAAGACACCTTATATTACTAAGTATCTATATCCTTTATATATATCCTTTGATTTATGAACTCCATAATTAACCACCTACTAGCTTTATTTAAAGCAATCTAATCCCATGGGCGGAACCATTTGTCCTCCTTGTATACCACTCTCATATGTTAAAAAATATGAATTTTATTCTTTGTTTTATTTTTTAAAAATCGTAATTCCCAGCTAATGTCATTTTTTCCTTCAATCCATTTAACAATATTTTTATAATTAACTATTATTTGCTATGGCACCAACTTTTTCTAACAAAAATTGAATTGCATCTTCTAATTTTTGGAGTATAATCTCTTCAGTCATGTTTGCTCTTGTAACATCAAAAGCTTAGACTGATTTTGGGGGGTTCACAAAGGATTGAACTCTTGAACTTTTGAATTTAGTGCTCTAATATCATGTCATGATACCACTCATCCCAAAAGTTTCAGCTGATGAGAAAAGGTAACACTAATGGTTATATCTCTAATACTCTATAAATTTCCATTAGCTCATCATACTTTTTCTTTTGGTATTGTACATTCCTAAAGGCTGACATTGGAATAGGAGATTGGAGGAGTTTGCTAGAAGGTAAGAAAACAATCAAGTCAAGTCAAAACATACAAGACTCTTGACTCAAACAATTTAACCCCATCAAAATCATTGTCGCAAAGCCCAAATCAAAAACTTATCTAGATTTTAGTTTTAATTGTATCAGACAGTTAATGAAAACACCAAATAATTCAACTTTTTAATCACAATTTGGCACAAATTATTTTTCAGATTCCAGACTCTATCTCGGATGAAGAAGACATACTTACCAGGTTAGAACTTGCAGTACTCAATCTTTTCGGCATATCCATGGCTTATCAGCCCTTGTATCTCTCATTAGAGCAATTATCAGAGCAGTAAACAAATGCCGTTGTACTCTTTAATTTGGTAACTGATGCCAACTAAAGAATAGAAAATTTCTATGGAAAATTTACAATTTTAACGGATGTACCCAAATATAATCAATCAGAATAATCAATTACTCATGGGATAATCTCTGCAAAGATGGTGATGATAGTGACAATGGTGTTGATGATAATGATCATGATAAACTTTAGGAGGATAGAATATATTCAAACTATGAAGCAGAAAGTATTGGGGATTTTACACCAGTTTTGTTTCAACCCTCTACTTCCATTAAAGAGGAAAGTGTTTCATTTTGTCCACCTACAACAAGGAAGGAGGTTTTGTGGTGCTTCAGCCAACCACAGAGAATATACTAAGAATGTTGTCAACAAACCTGCTTTACATGAATCATATACTGACGTAGATATGAGAGATTCATCTTGCATGTCTTGTGAAGGAACAGAACCCACCTCTACTAAGTAAAGCATCCAATACCTAGCCATCCAAGATGCTTGTGATAAGACAAGTATATTTGCATATAATGTTAGCTTGTAGCTCATTTATTAAAGGAGTTTGCCATAATTGAAGGCCTAGGTATAATCCAATTGAAGATGTTCATGACTTTTGCATTTTACCAGTTATGATGATGAAAATAACTTTTCTATTATTTATGCTAATTTGTCGATAACATGTTGTTTTACTTTACCATATGACTCCATTTTATAATGTGTAATTTTCAATTTTTCATCCATTACTATTTAACATATTTGATCAGTGTTTGCATCCTGCTATGAGAATTGTGTTATTGTGTAGTCAATCTTGATTCTCTCTTTTCTGTTTCATACAGAAAAAACATTCCTCATCTAGAAATACAGAAAGTTCAGTCATTCAAGAAGTTAAAGAGTTGGTTCCAGCCCTTCCAGATAGGTATTTTTTCGTTCCTCGTCTATGATGTATTGATGGCATTATTTTAAGTGTAGTAAACATACAATGTGATTTTATTAGTAAATTTTCTGTTTTGGATGGGCTTGGAATGCCACTGAGAAGAGAAGTAATGTGCGAAGTGCGAACACCTTCCCCTTTGAGTAGACTTTATTTTGTTCATCCACGGTTTAATTTATTTACTGGATTAATTTTTTTTTGGTGACTTTACTGGATTAATAAAATAGATAGATACTGTATAAAATATATAAATTAATTTAAAATTTAATATTATATAATTAAAAATTTATACATAATTTTAAGTAAAATTATAAAAATACTCAATTTAAATTTATTTATTTGATTTTATATTTTATATTTTTATTCTTTTAAGTAGTTATTTTTATTTATTTATTTTTCTAGATTATATTTAAGTATTATAGTACAAATATAAAATTGTTAGATAAAAAACAAGTTTAAATATAATATTGCAATAACTGAAATTAACATTCAATTTTTTAATTTTATTTAATAAGATTATGTATTTTTAATAATATTAGAATTAAATGATATTAAAAAATGTAAATGATTGAAATGAAAAAGAAGTGATATATAAATGATATAATTAATGACTACAATTAGACTAAAAATTAAAAATTAAAAAAAATTATAAAGGACATGATATATAATTAAAATTAATATTTAATTTTTTTAATTTTATTTTTCATGACTCACAATAGTATTATGTATTTTTAACATATCATAACTAAATGATATTAAAAAAATATAATTAAATTGTTGAAAGAAAAAAAAAATATATGAATGATATAACTAATGAATACAATTAAATTAAAAATAAAAAAAACCTTAAAAAATTATAAAGATACAGAGTTTTAGTAATTTATTACCTAATATATGTTTAGCAAACTAAAAAAAGAGTTGTGGTCAATAACCAAATTCTTTTAATATTTGTGTCAAATATTAGTAAAAATGAAAGAAAAAAGAATAAATGGCATGATATTATGTAAATAAAGAAGAGATAAAGACGAGATGTGAAGTGAATATTAATTTATATGGAAAATATAAAAAGAATAAGTATGAAAGAAGATGATAAATTATGTTTTATTACATAATTTATACTATTAAAGAGAAATAACATTAACATTGCAATCATCTAGTATCTTATATAAAATTAAAGAGTAAGTGAATATAAAAAGTATAAAGTAACCTAAAGAAAAATAAATGACATAAGAATGAGAAAGAAAATGAAGAAAAATGCTAAATTGTAATGCTATATAATAATCATAAATAAGAAAGAGTGAATGAATATATTAAAAGAGGATGAATTATGTTTATACCTAATAAAAAAATTATATTAACATTGAAGACATATAAGAGTAAAAAGTAAGAGAATATGAAAATTATAGAATAACTTAAAAGAAAAATAAATGTCATGAAAATGAGAAGAAAAATGAAAACGAATCTTAAAGCTATAATAATAGGGAGCCAATCACATAAAGACGCTTAAAACGTATTTTTGTAAAGATATTTTTTTTAATAATTAATATCCAACCTATATAATCGATCAAATTGTGTTATTTTTGTCAAAATTAGATGATATAAATTGGTTTGACCAAAAAATCAATAAACCAAATCTTAAACCGATTTAAATTAATATTTTTTATAAAAATGACTATAATTCCCCTATTATAAAAAATGACTTAAAAGAATCGACACAATACATCCCAGTTGTTTCAAAGAAACGCACATCCAGATCCAAAAAAAAAACTCTTTGAAAATAGAAAGATTTTTCAACAGATCTTTTCGTAGAGCAATAAAAAACTATATTAGTTGCATGACAATTCCAAAGAAACGCATCTCAAGATACAAAAAAAAATAAAAAAAAATCTCTTTGAAGAAGGAAAGACTTTTGGCTCTTCCAAAGAGACACACCTCGATTTCAAAAAAAATCGAAAAACTCTTTGAAAAAGGAAAGGTTTTTGCCCAGATCTTTTCGTAGGCAATAAAAAATTATATTAGTTGCATCTGGTTTTATATGCGACAAAAAGGTACCTCTAAAATTTAAAGGTAAATTCTATTGCCCCGTTATAAGACCGACTATGCTTTATGGTACGAGTGTTGGGCGGCTAAAGGGGAGCACGAACATAAATTGAGTGTGACAGAGATGAAGATGTTGAGATGGATGAGTGGTCATACGCAATTGGATAAAATAAGGAACGAAGATATAAGGGAGAGAGTTGGAGTAACACCCATTGTGGAAAAGATGGTTGAATCGCGTCTCAGATGGTTTGGACATGTGAGAAGAAGACCGATATAACATCCAGTCAGGAGGGTGGATAAGATGGAAGATGGACAAGGAAAGAAAGACAGAGGAAGACCTAAGAAGACCATCCATGAGGTGGTCAAACGAAATCTACATATAAACGGTCTCTCTATAGACATGATACATGACAAAACACAATCGCGTCGTTTGATTCATGTAGCTGACCCCACTTAGTGGGACAAGGCTTTGTTGTTGTTGCATGTCAGTTCCAAAGAAACGCACCTCGAGATCTAAAAAAATTCAAAAAATTCTTTAAAAAATGAAAGGTTTTTGGCCATTCCAAAGAAACGCATTTCAAGATAAAAAAAAACTCTTTGAAAAAGGAAAGATTTTGTAGACAGATCTTTTCGTAGGACAATAAAAAATTATATTAGTTGCGTGGCAGTTCCAAAAAAATGCATCTCGAAATCCAAAAAAATTCAAAAAACTCTTTGAAAAATGAAAGATTTTTGGATAGAATTAAAAGCTTATTCATCAATACAATCAATTTCTACAAAAAATTCAAAAAGTTATTTTTGTATAAAAAATATAAACGTTGGAATACTTTGAATTAGGTGGATTCTATTCTCTAATAGAATATAGAATTTGTATATAATATTAACTAAAATAATTTCAAATAGTTATATTTTTAATAAAATTAAAAAAATAAAATTTTAGAATTATTTTTATTTAAGATTAATAAAATCTTTAAATAAAAATAATTCTATTAAATAAAAAATTTTATTTATAATTCATATCAATATCTAATTTTGAATCTATTTATTTTACAGAGAAAAGTTATTTTAAATGAAATACTAAATTGGTGATCAAAAAATAATAAATTTTTTAATTTCAAATCATATCATCCCTATCTCGAACTAATACTTATCGGAGGAGAAATAATAAAAGATCAATTGAAATCGATTTAAATCGGAGAAATATATATATCAATATTTATATATAGTATATGGTATATGGTCAAGATGTATTGGGGTCACTTAAAATTTAATAATAAATATTATTATATTATTAAAAAAATAAATAATAAGCGCTCTTAGTTTAGTTCGGTAGAATGTGGATCTCCAAAATTTTACAGAATCTGATTCCATTCTTTTTATATTGAGAATGACAATGAAATAATTAAGTAATAGTGTGAATTTGACCTCTTTGAACAGTAAAATTCTAAAAAGTTAAGAATGAATCTAGAATCACTAAAAACTGACGTGGCATCATATTAAAATCCTAAGAAGTTAAGAATAAATATGTTATAATATGTTACTTATTACTTATAGATAAATAGATTGTGAAAAGATAACGTAATGATCTGAGAGATTTTTTTTCCTACCTAATAAAAATGTCTCTACTATATTTTCTTGCTTTCATCAGGTTACCTTTTTTTGTTATGCAAGTTTTTGGATAAATAATACACCAAAAATAAAAGAGATAACAGTTATTAAGCACTGGTATTAACTTTTCTTATTAATTAGATTATCCTGTGAGAATAAAAACAACATAATTATAGAAAAATTTATTTATAATATCTATCCTAAATTATTGATGATTTTATACAAAAACTGGGATAAAAGCAACCTAGAACTATTTATCTCACTCTTGACTGCAACTATTTAACTATAAAATTTTATAAGCTATTTAATTATAAAACTCATACAACTATGTATTTAACATTCTAGTACTTACTTATGACTATTATCCTAGGTTTGGAAAATAAACATTTTGAAGAAGCATGATCATGCTTCAAGGTCCTTTTCTCTTTGAAGAAGATTAAATTACAAAAAATCTTCAATCCAAATAACTCCAATACCACATCCAGGAAACTCTATAGAAATGTTTTCATCTAACTTGTGTGGCTAAAAGACAATGCTAATGAAATATGTTGACAATCTTGGATGTGTCATTGAGGTTATTTGGATCAAAAATTTCTTGTGGTTCATTGAATTCATCAACCGTTACTGCCAAGGCTGCTCAAACCACTAGGCATGTCGTGAACAAGTAATTTCACAGCACGGGTGCCAAGATCATCCAACATTTCTATGCAATCTTCCAAATCTGAGTCATTTACCATCCTCACCCATTCCTCTTCATCGTCGAGATACTTGAGTTGGAATGACCCGATTTGTAATTTCAATCTTGCTGCAACTTCTTCATAGAGCTGGAGACAACCAGCTGCAGGATCAAACTTGAAACGGATCAAATCTTCTCCGTAGGCAGCTTTGACAATAATTTTTGATCCACTATCAACACAAGGTGATTTGGCTTTCAAATGTTTCCGATTCTCAAATTTCCCAGAGGCAGATGAGCTGGAGCGCAAAATTGAGCAAGAGCCATTCGACGAGTCTGTCATGCTTGAAGTAGTGGGATTGTAATGCTCGCCGAGCTTGTCAGCCCCATTCAGATAAGTTTCCATCTCATCGGCAACCAGGGAGTTTGGACTGTGATATGCTATATCACACCAAGAACTTTCCAAAATAGAAACCGGAAAGGGTTCCTGCCGTAATCCACCATCACCCATGGCTATTGGCTTTGAATCTACATCAACAGAAAAAGCTTTGTTTTTTCTTCAACTCACCCTTGGAATTAGATATAAGCATCTCTGAATGCAGAAGCTAAATTCTCACCTTTGCTACCAGATGCAGGATCAGGATATTTTACAGAACATTTCTTCCGAAAAAGAGAACTTTTATGTGCATTAATTTCTTGGTTGCTTGATCCTACTGACATAAATCCCCCCTTGTAAGGATCAAACTTCAGTCCTCCTTCCACACCCTGGACCGAGTCGAGCACGGTTCGTATTTTCTTTAACGAACGATTAGCTTTGTTAATCTTGCGCGATGGCCATCTTGCAATTCCGTGTTGCCTGCATATCCTTTTCAGGGTGGTTGGGCAAACTGTTAAAGAAGAATAACTTGTCAATAATAATCATCTTGGTGTTTTGCACAAATATTTATCATCTATCATCTAACCCAAAATAATATGCTGATTGAATAAATTAAAAGAAATAAGCACGGACAAAGCTGTGGTAGTCTTACCACCAAGGCTTTTAGCCGCATCTTTAAGACTACAGGAGAAGTATTGCTGGAGAACACTCAAGCTAACATTCTTCTTCACTGGACTTCTCTTTTTCTCAATCTGCTTTCTTGATCCATTCATATCCTACAAAGTTGAATCATAAATTATAATAAATGATTTCTCAAATGAAGCAACTGTTAAGATATACCTGGTTATGAGCAGCTTCAGTTTCATTGTTTGTCATGGACATAGGTTGGACCGAATCAAGGTTACCATCCGGCGCCATATGAGAGCCTTCTTCCTTTGAAAACTGCACTTGCGAACCTTCGATCCCGTATAATTCAGCATCCGAGACTTTCCTCAAAGTCTGACACATTCTCTGCATAGTACGTGATAGATTCTCTAATAAAACTTGCTGCTCTTGACATCGATTCATATTGACAGGTAGAAAGAATTCTATTATGTAATCATCATCATTGGTATGTGTACTCCTTAGCCTGATTGCAACGGCGGCATTCAACTTATATTTTCGCGCATGGTGAACAAGGGGATATTCACTAATATTATAGGCCTTCACATCGGGACAGAAGAATGGACGATTTGATTGAAGAGCTTTCCCAGCTGCACCTTGCCCTTCCTCGAGATAATGTTCAACACACGCACGAACAAATCCTCCTACCACAATATCATTTATATAGCAAGCTGATTCTTCAATGCATAGTACAGTTTTTTCACCGGGAAGTTTACGCCCTTCTTTAGTCCGTATTCTTGAAGCTTCATCTCCTATCCCCTCACTATAATAACAGGGGATCCATGTCAATGCCAGTGGCAAACTATGCGCACGACACACAGCTCGTAACACATCAATTATCTCTGTTAAAGCTGCTCTTTTGTTATTTGATAGACACCGCACAGAAAATAACCAATCTGAGTAAGAAGTTTTTAAATCCATATGAAAATACAGCATTCTGAAAGTTCAACTATGTTTTTGCCTTTTGTCTTCTATTTATTGTTGTTGGGACGGTTGGGGGAAGCATGTTCTTTACAGTACCTGGGACATAGTCCGTAAATTAACTAAATGATATTAAAAAATATAAATTATTAAAAGAAAAATAAATAATATATGGATGAAATAACTCGCGAATACAATTATACCAAAAATTACTAAAAAAAATAAAGTATAATATTTTAGAAATTTATTAAATGGTATGATATTATGTAAAAAGAGAAGATAAAGAAGAGGTGTCAAGTAAATGTTTATTTATATAGAAAACATAAGAAGGAGTAAGTATAAAAAAAGAAGATGAATTATATTTTATTATTCAATTTATATCTATTAAAAAGAAATAATATTAACATTAAAATTATAAAGTATCTTATTTTTTATATAAAAATAAATAATAAGAGACTATAAAGAGTATAGAGTAACCTAAAAAAAATAAATGACATAATAGTTAGAAAAAAAATAAAGAAGAATCTTAAATTATAACACTATATAATAATCATAAGAAAGAGTGATTATAAAAGAGGATGAATTATGTTTATAGGTAATGAAGAGAAATAATATTAATAGGGAAGACATATAGTATCCTATATAAAAATAGAGAATAGGAAAATACGAAATTATAGAGTAATCTAAAGAAAAATAAATGTCATGAAAATGAGAAGAAAAATGAAAAAAAATCATAAACTATAATAATAAGGCACATGAAAAGTAGAAATAAAATAGTTAAAAGTAGTTCAATTAGAAACAAAAGAATTAAAAAGTAATTTAAGTCAAATCTTTTTTTTCATGATTAGTTGAGTTACTGTCATTTTCTATTTCACTTTCTTACTAATAAATACAATTATATAGTCATTTAGAACATATATTTAGCAAAAGTGATAGAAAAAAAAGAGATATAAAATTATGTGAGAAGGGATAAAAAAATTATATAAAATGAATGTTGATTTACATAATGATATAACAAAAAATAAATATAAAATATGAGAATGAATTAAAATTTAACTCAATTTATATCTATTAAAAAGAATTTATTAATATTAAAAGAATATAATAATTTATATAAAATTAAAAAATAAAAAATATAAAAAATAATATTTAAAAAATTTTATCAACACTAAAAATATAAAATAATTTATATAAAATTAAAATATAAACAAATTAATATATTATATATCAAATAAAATTCAAAAATATAAATATAGTCCAATAATAAAATTTTTCTCTTTGTGAAAGAAAAGACAGGGTTTCATTCCCACTATCTGCCCTTTCCCTTACTCAAAGGAAATAAACCCAATAAAAACCTGTTCGTTGCATGGCGGTTTAAAAAAATCACACGCACCTCGAGATATCAGCGCCAGTGGCAAACTATGCGCATGACACACAGCTCGTAATACATCAATTATTTGAGTAAGAAGTTTTTAAATCCATATGAAAACCCATCATTGTGAAAGTTCAACTTTGTTTATGCCTCTTGTCTTCTATTTATTGTTGTTGGGGCGGTTGGGGGAAGCATGTTCTTTACAGTACCTAGGACATAAGACGTGGAGGCGTAGTAATCCTTAAATTAACTAAATAATATTAAAAAATTTAAATTATTGAAAGAAAAAGAAATAATATAATATACAGTTGAAATATCTAGTGAATACAATTAAACCAAAAATTAAAAAACAATTGTAAAGATATTGTATTTTAAAAATTTATCACTTCATACATATATTTATCAGATTAAAAAAAATTGTGGCTATCAACTGAATTTTTTAAATATTTGTATAAAATATTAGTAAGGACGGAAAAAAATAAATAAATGACATGATATTATGTAAAAGAGAAGATAAAGAAAAAGTGTCAAATAAATGTTAATTTATATAGAAAATATAAGAAAAATAGGAGAATATAAAATCAATTTATTACTCAATTTATACCTATTAAAGAAAAATAACATTAATATTAAAATCATACAGTATTTTATATAAAAATAATTAGTAAGAGACTATAAAAAATATAGAGTAACCTATATAAAAAATAAAAAATAGGAGAATATAAAATTATAGAGTAATCTAAAAAAAATAAATATCATGAAAGTGAGAAGAAAAATGAAAAAAAAAATCCTAAACTATAATAATAAGGCACATAAGAAGTAGAAATAAAATAGTTAAAAGTAGTACAATTAGAAACAAAAAGATTAAAAAGTAATTTAAGTCAAATCTTTTTATCATGGTTAGTTGAGTTATTGTCATTTTCTTCTTCACTTTCTTCCTAATAAATACAATTACATAGTCATTTACTATATATATTTAACAAAAGTGGTAGGAAAAAAAAAGAGATATGAGATTATGTGAGAAGGGATGAAAAAATTATATAAAGTGAATGTTGATTTACATAGTGATATAACAAAAAATAAATATAAAATGTGAAAATAAATTAAAATTTAACTCAATTTATACCTATTAAAAAGAATTTATTAACATTGAAAGAATATAATAATTTATATAAAATTAAAGAATAAAAAAACATGAAAAGTAATATTTAAAAAATCCTATTAATATTAAAAGCATAGAGTAATTTATATAAAATTAAAACACAAATAAAATTAATATATTACGTATCAAATACAATTCAAATATGTAAATATAGTCCAATAATAAAATTTATCTTTGCCAAGGAGAAGACGCGGGTTCGATTCCCACTATTTGCCCTTTCCATTACTCAAAAGAAAATTCTGACTCTTTCTTAAAACTAATTAAAAACTATTTGTTGTATGGCGGTTCTAGAAAATCACACCTCGATATCCAAAAAGAACTATATTAGATGCATGGATTCAAAAGAAAATTCTAACTCTTAAACCTAATAAAAAATTATTTGTTGCACAGGATTCTAGAAAATTGCATCTCGAGATCCAAAAAAAAAACTATATTAGATGCATGGACCGCATCTCGATATCCAAAAAAAAACTATATTAGATGTGTGGCAGCTCGAGATAAAAAAAATTCTTGGATAGCACAATCACTATCACTATTATTATAATAGATGCATAACAGTTTCAAAAAACTCTTTGTAAAAGAAAAGGTTTTTGGACAACGCAATCACTATCACTATATTAGATGGATGACAGTTCTAAAGAAACGCACCAAGGAAAGGTTTTTCTACGGCGCAATCACTATCACTATATTAGATGCATGACAGTGTCAAAGAAACGCACATCGAGATAAAAAAAATCCAAAAAACTCTTTGTAAAAGTAAAGGTTTTTGGACAGCATTGAAAACTTATTCATTACCGCAATCACTATCACTATATTAGATGCATCATAGTTCCAAAGAAACGCACTTTGAGATTAAAATAATCCAAAAAACTCTTTGGAATAGGAAAGATTTTTGTATAGCATTAAAAGCTTATTCATCAACGCAATCAATTTCTACAAAAAATTTAAAAAGTTTTTTTGTATAAAAAAATACAAACGTTGAAATACTCTGAATTAGTTGGATTCTATTCTCTAATAGAATATAGAATTCGTATATAATATTAACTAAAATAGTTTCAAATAGTTATATTTTTTAATAAAATCAAAGCAAGAAAATTTTAGAATTATTTTTATTTAATTTTAATAGAATTTTTAAATAAAAATAATTCTATTAAATAAAATTTTTAAAAAACTCTTTGTAAAAGTAAAGGTTTTTGGACAACCAATCACTATCACTATATTAGATGCATGGCAGTTCCAAAGAAACGTATCTCGAAATAAAAAAAATCCAAAAAGCTCTTTGTAAAAGGAAAGGTTTTTGGACCGCACAATCACTATCTCTATATTAGATGCATGGCAGTTCTAAAGAAAACGCATATCGAAATAAAAAAAAATCCAAAAAATTCTTTGCAAAAGGAAAGGTTTTTGGACAGCATTAAAAGCTTATTCATCAGCACAATCACTATTGTTATATTAGATGCGTGGCAGTTCCAAATAAATGCACCTCAAGATTAAAAAAATCCCAAAAACTCTTTGGAATAGGAAAGATTTTTCAGTGCAATCAATTTCTACGAGAAATTTAAAAAGTATTTTTGTATAAAAAAATACAAACGTTGAAATACTTTGAATTAGTTGGATTCTATTCTCTAATAGAATATAGAATTTATATATAATATTAACTAAAATAGTTTTAAATAGTTATATTTTTTAATAAAATCAAAGAAATAGAATTTTAGAATCATTTTTATTTAATTGTAATAGAATTTTTAAATAAAAATAATTCTATTAAATAAAATTTTTTATTTATAACTCATAAATATTTATTTTAGAATCTATTTATTTTATAAGAAAAAGTATTTTGAATAGAATATTAAATTGTTGATCCAAAAATAATAAATTTTTGAATTTCAAATTCTATCATCCATATCTCTTAGTAATACGTATCTTAGGAGAAATAATAAGGGATCAATTAAAACCAATTTAAATCGGAGATATATATGTATAGTATATGGTATATGCAGGGAAGATGTATTGGGATCACTTAAAATTTAATAATATTTTATTAATATAATATTATTATGTTATTAAAAAAATAAATAATAAGCGTTTTTTCTTTGACTTTAGCCAACGCACAATTTCACAGGCAATACACTGAAAACGGTATTAATTTCTATTATTAATTAGATTATCCTATGAGAATAAAAACAACAAAATTATATGAAAATTTATTTACAATATCTATCCCAAATTATTGATGATTTTATACAAAAACTGGGATAAAAGCAACCTAAAACTATTTATCTCATTGTTGACTATAACTATTTAACTATAAAACTCTATAAGCTATTTAATCTTCATAGAGGAAAGAACCTTGAAGCATGATCATGCTTCTTCAAATTGTCTATTTTCAGAAGGTAGGATAATAGTCACAGGTAAGTATTAGAATGTTAAATACATAGTTCTATACATAGATCTATAAGCTGCATCCGTCATGTATAGAACTATATATTTAACATTCTAGTGCTTACTTGTGACTATTATCCTACCTTTTAAAAATAGACACTTTAAAAAAGCATAATCATGCTTTAAGGTTCTTTTTTCTATAAAGATTATACTACAAAAAATCTTTTATCCAAATAATTTCAATACCACATCCAAAAAACTTTATAGAAATGTCTTCATCCGACTGTGTGCATAAAAAGCAATGCTAATGAAATATGTTGATAGAAGAATTCAGTTGCCACATAAAATTCGTCCGTCAACAATATTTCACTAATATTGCTTTTTAGCCACACAAATCAGATAAAGACTTTGAATGTGTCATTGGAGTTATTTGGATCAAAGATTTCTTATAGTTCATTGTATTCCTCAACTGTTACTCAAACCACTAGGCATGTCTCGCTAACAAGCAATTTCACAGCACGGGTGCCAAGATCATTCAATATTTCTATGCATTCTTTCAAATCTGAGTCATTTACCATCATCATCCATTCCTCGTCATCGTCGAGATACTTCAGCTGGAAAGATCCGATTTGTAATTTGAATCTTGTTGCAACTTCTTCATAGAGCTGGAGACAACCAGCTGCAGGGTCAAACTTAAAACGGATAATATCTTCTTTGTAGACAGCTTTGACAGTAATTTTTGATCCTCCTGGCATAAATCCCCCCTTGTAAGGATCAAACTCCAGTCCTCCTTCCACACCCTTGACTGAGTCAAGCACGGTTTGTATTTTCTTTAACGAACGATTAACTTTATTGATCTTGCGCGATGGCCATCTTGAAATTCCGTGTTGCCTGCATATCCTTTTCAGGGTTGTTGGGCAAACTGTTCAAGAAGAATCACTTGTCAATAATAATCATCTTGGTGTTTTTCACAAATATTTATCATCTATATATTTTTAGAACCAGAATCTATCATCTAACCCAAAATAATATGCTGATTGAATAAGTTAAAAGAAAATCTGCAGGGACAAAGCTGTAGTAGTCTTACCACCAAGGCTTTTAGCCGCATCTTTAAGACTACCGGAGAAATATTGCTGGAGAACACTCAAGCTAAAATTCTTCTCCACTGAACTTTTCTTTTTCTCAGTCTGCTTTCTTGATCCATCCATTGCCTACAAAGTTGAATCATAAATTATAATAAATGATTTCTCAAATGAAGCAACTGTTAAGATATACCTGGTTATGAGCAGCTTCACTTTCATTGTTTGTCATGGACATAGGCTGGACTGAATCATGGTCACCATCCGGCGCCATATGAGAGCCTTCTTCCTTTGAAAACTGCACTTGCGAACCTTCTACCCCGTGTAATTCAGCATCCGAAACTATCCTCAAACTCTGACACATTCTCTGCACAGTACCTGATAGATTGTCTAATAAAAGTTGCTGTTCTTCACTTCTATTCATATTGACAGGTAGAAAGAATTCTATTATGTAATCATCATCATTGGTATGAATACTCCTTAGCCTGACTGCAACGGCAGCATTCAACTTATATTTTCGCGCATGGTGAACAAGGGGATATTCACTAATATTATAGGCCTTCACATCGGGACAGAAGAATGGACGATTTGATTGAAGAGCTTTCCCAGCTACACCTTGCCCTTCCTCGAGATAATGTTCAACACATGCATGAACAAATCCTCCTACCACAATATCATTTATATAGCAAGCTGATTCTTCAATGCATAATACAGTTTTTTCACCAGGAATTTTAGGCCCATCTTTAATCCGTATCCTTGAAGCTTCATCTCCTACTCCCTCACTATAATAACAGGGGATCCATGTCAATGCCAGTGGCAAACGATGCGCATGACACACAGCTCGTAACACATCAATTATCTCTGTTAAAGCTGCTCTTTTGTTATTTGATAGACACTGCACAGAAAATAATCAATCTGAGTAAGAAGTTTTTAAATCCAGATGAAAACACATCATTCTGAAAGTTCAACTTTGTTTTTCCCCCTTCTATTTACAGTACCTGGGACATAAGTCGTGGAGGCGTAGTAGTCCTTAAATTAACAAGCTGCAAAAACAAATCAAAAGATTTCCCACTATAAATAGATATGCATGTATGAGTATAGCATTCAAAAGATTACTGCATACGATTTCTATAGTTTCACTTATGGCAAAGTAGAACTAATTTCATATGCAGAGAATTTTTCTACTTGCCTAACTGCTCCTCAACTATGGTTACAACATCATATTGAATGCATAAGATACTTTGTTAGCCAGGGCAGAAATTTCTACATAACAACCTTGTAGTAAAACATCCAAGTCTCTAATGACAATGTGAAAAGAATATGAAAAAACATCAAACAAAAAACACATTTAACATGTTTCCCAAACATTATATAATATTAAGCGAAACAAGCAAATGGGAGTAAAAGAGAAACCAACCTGGAGTGCACTGCTAACAATTTCTAGTTCTCTATCAAAATCAGTCTTTTCCTTTGTAGTGACAAGTTCTAGTACAGCACAACAAGGTGGTTCAGCGAGCGTATCAATTATGGGAATCGCAATTGATCCACGAACCTCATGATTAATTGCATGCTCCACCCTCAGGAACTCACTTTTATTGTAGTACCCAACATTGGAAGTCCATTCAGGAATTTGGGAGATAAACACACGTCCGGGAAGCCCTGGAAAAGACCCTGGTTTATCTTCAGCAGAAAAGGTAAATTGCCTCGACACGTCTCGGTATCCAGCTAGCATGTGATCTAGCAAATAGGGTTGCTCACTTGTGCTTAAGATGAAGTCATTACCATGCTTCAATGGTGCCCAAACTTGTGTCAATATTCCATCACCAATTGATTCCTTAAACAAGTCCATAGCCCTCAGCATTCTCTCATCAAGCGACCAAGCAAATGGTCTAGGCACCAAGCAATTTCCCATGTCAGCAGCACTCAATTCTTGAAGTGATCCATTTATGTTATTCATATCATTTGCATCTTCTGACAACCCAAGTTGGGTCTCCAATTGCTGTAACACAGCCTTCTCATCGAAACTCAAGGAGGTTTCAGTAGCATTATAATTTTCACAATCTTTTGTCATAAAGTATGGATCATTGTCCTGTTCCACTAAACTGAATGCATCAGGTGGAGAATACGGCACAGAGGCAAGTGATGAAATTCCATTATCTAAATTATGATCAGTCACAGATGGAATATTACCCCAACCAGCAAGGTTATCGAAGTTCATGAGATCAGGGAGGTTGTCAAGCATCTCCTCTGATACAAGATTTGTTATTCCGTTGTCTATCATGCTTGGTCCATCGAATTGAGCGCCAGGAGGTGTCCAATACCCAATTCCCTCTCCCTCAGAGAAAAACTGATCTTCCATGATTATGTTAGAAAACAAACTTCAAATCAAAATTCAGCCTGTGTTAGAGTTCCTTTGTTGGCAAGTTTCCACTTGAAATTCCTTCCCAGATTACCAGCGTCCGACAAGCCTGAAAAGTTAACACTTCTGCCAAGTCATCAGTAAAGAGTAGAAAATTAAATCAAAACTTAAACTACAAATATTCTCAAGACAAATAGAAAAAATTGGTAAACTGCTATTTTGGTTGGGTTAAATTTTAATTCGTTATTGTTAACTCATATCTATTTTTTTTGTATTAGAATTCGTTTGAAATTTTTTTGGACTAAAATAGGATGTTTGAATTTTTTTGCAAAATGTTAAGGACCAAATTAGAACTTGACCCAAACGTTAGAAACCAAAATAATACTTCACCTACAAAAATAATATTCTCATTCCAGATGCAAACAATCAGACATTCAGAAATTTTAAACTGAGAAAAATTGCACAAAAAAGTTTTTCAGAAAAGCAAATTGGATTTTAAACTGAAATATATATAATTTGAAAATTTAGAACACTTTGTTGACCAAATACAAATTGCTCTCTAAAATTTACCATGCTAACTCAACTTCAACTAATCTCACTATTACAAAACCCACCATTTCTCTCAAAATCATTTTTTCAAAGCGATCAGAATCAATATTCATAAACTATTTTCCATTTTTTTGAAACTATTAAAAGTCTTATTTGAAATACATATTAGTCACTCAAAATATCCTATATTCAAAATTCACAGACCAACTGCTAAAGAAAGGTTGAAAATCACCTTCCAAAACTATTGACAAATTCCCAAAAATATTTCAATCCTCAAAATTGGCAAAGTTCAACTGCATTAAAGATAAATTATGTACAGAAATTACTTCAAAATCAAATTTTGGACAGAAAATACTTCAAAATCACAGCAGCAACGTAATCGAAAAATAGTGCTCAAGCTAAATAAAATTCTTAAAAATGGTAAAAATGAGAAAAACCTGAATATTTGGCCGCAAATTCCAAATGACCATGACAAATGTACCAAAACTAGTACAGAACATAAAGAACCAAATGCAGGCAGTTGCTGAATTGCACTTGATGTGAGGTATCCAGTAAAGTCCCACATTTAAACTCAGAAAAGTTTCAAACTTTACAATCAAAATCCAGAATTCACCAACCACACAAAGAGGGCCAAAAGAAAAACCTAAAACATACGAAAAAAACTACTTAAGAATTTCCAAAACACACCAGAAAATTGTGAATAAACAACAATCTACCTCTCTGTCTATCTATTTTAGTATGTTGTAAGGAGACATAAAGGGAATGAGACTGAGGATCGAAAAAACTGTGTAAGAAAGATTGAATAAACAACAATCTATCTCTCTGTCTATCTATCTTAGTATGTTGTAAGGAGACATAGAGGGAATGAGACTGAGGATTGAAAAAACTGTATAGGAAAGATTGCTTCTATATAAAGGAAGAGAAACCAAAAGAGAGACAAAAAGGTGGTGTAAGGCGAGTTAAACTAAGGTAAGCCTACGATGTAAGAGTTACTGAATATAGAAAGTCTTTGTCATCGTGAACTCTTGACAGCCTCAAACTTCAGTCTCTGGCTTCAGCTAGAACTCTTCGAAGTTGTAGTTCCTTTTTCTTCTTCTTCTTTTAGGATAATTTATATTATTAAATTATTTGATGATCTAATATACAAGTTCCAACGATTGAATTTTTGTTGCATACGAGTGCAATTATTTTATAGCAATTTCCAAAATTTCATGTCCATACCCCCGTTGCTGGATATATCCAAACACATATATAGCATAAACAGGTATAATTTGTAGCGGTTTAGTTATAATCTGCTACAAATTGTAGAGGTTTATGATCAAGTGTTAAGCCAATGATAATGGTAATGAGACTGGCATTGGGAGGTGGCGTCAAAGTTAAAATCATGGTTAATATGATAAAATTGGATTAAAAAAATTGACTAATTATTTATTAATTAAAAAATAACTAATTAATATTAAAGATAAAAAATTTATTTTTATCCCATACTTTAAGATAATATAAGTGTATAATATTAGAATTAAAAACAAATTCATTTTAATTAAAATAACCAATTATAATTCAAGAGTCAAATTAAATAGAATTGTCCTGAATTATTTGGCTTTTATATAAAAGTTTATGTTTATAACATGAACTCTATGTTAACATAAAAGTTCATGTTATAAACATAAAGTTCATCATATTAACATGAATTCATATTATAAACACAAAGTTCATGTTATAAACATAAAGTTAGTTTAACATAAAGTTCATAATCTATTATAAAATGAGAGAAAGAAAATAAAGGAGAAATGAGTTCTTGATTTTTTTTTTGGAAGATACCTATGTTCTAACAAAATTTAATTATTTATAAATCTCTAATTATTAAAAATATGAGATTTATAAATTTTTCTATTAAGATATATAAGTTGCCTTAAGTTTTCAATAGTTAAAAACTTATGAATGATTCATTTTAATTCGAATTTATATGTTTTTATAAAAAACAGTTAAAAACCTATTATTTGTTTTTATATTTAATTATATAATATCAATATACATAATTTATTTAAAGAGTGATTAAATAAAATAATAATAAAAATATGATACTAAAATAACATAATAAAATTAAGATCATGATATTTGTATGGTTACTTAGACATGCTATAGCAATTAACAGAAAAAAAAAATAAAGATTACTGTGTCAAAAAAAATAGAGACAACAAATATTTAGACTGAAAAGTAAAGATAAATACGTATAAAAAAAGTCTGAAAAAAATAAATCTTTTTCTTTTGTCACTCCAAAAGTTAGGACACAAAACTTAATCAAGAGAAAGAAATTTTTGTTAATTTTTTTTATTTTATTCTCATAAAAATGACAAATTTTCAAATTTTTAGTGATAGAAAGAGATCATCAGGTTAAAATCAAAATTCACAAATTTAAAAATATAACATCTAAATTATCAATTTGAATAAAAAAATTAAATAAACTTTTCTTTTCTTAAACAAAAAGGAAGAGAGTTGAAACTAAAAAATTGGTCATTTTTATGAGAATAACACAAAAAGAAAAGTTAACACAAATTTCTTTCTTTTGATTGAATTTTTTATCCTATTTTGGAGTGACAATTTTTTTTCTATTTTTGAGACTTTTTTTTATTTTTTTATCTCCCTGTTTTTCATTCTAAGCCTATGAGGCACAGACATTTTCTTAATTTGTCGTGTCTCTGTGTTGGACACGACACACACGAACACTTGTTCGACATGCGTATCTTCTGTATCCAATCGCGTCTTAATAAAAAATTAAAAAGTTCTTCTCCAAACATGCTTGAACACACTTAAATACTATTAGGTGTCAGCAAATCTAGACTTATTCTTAATATGTATTCTTAAAATGAGTTTAGAAATAGTATATATTATTAATGATTAAAACAATAAATTTTAAATACTTTATATAATTAAAAAATATTTATTAAAAATAATTAAAAAATTAATTTATATTTTAATATCAACAAAATACTAAATATCATTTTAATTTATCTAAAAAATACTTTATGTTTTATATATAGACTATGTCCCCATGTCTTATAAAAATTTTAAATTCGCATATTCTGTATTCGTGTCAGTGTCCATGCATTATAGTTCTAAACACTTTTTGCCTCTATTTCTTTAATCTATATTTAAAGATACAGTCCAAAAAAGTCTTAAAAATCATTTTCATTGTTATTTTTTTAGTAATTGCCATAGCATGTCTAATTAAACATACAAATATCATGAGTTTAATTTTAATATGTTACTTTAGCATCATATTTATATTATTATTTAATTAAATCATTCTTTTGAATATAATTATGTATAATATTAATATGATATTATATAATTAAATATAAAAACAAATAATAGGTTTTTAATCTTTTTTTTATGAAAACATATAAATTCGAATTATAAAATGAATCATTCATAGGTTTTTAACTATTGAAAACTTAAGACAACTTATATACCTTAATAGAAATTTATGAATCTCTAGAACATAGGCGTTATCTTAAAAAAAAGAATAATCAAAAACTCATTTCTCATTTATTTTCTTTCATTTTATAATCGATTTCAAAAAACAAAAAATCAATCTTTGAGCTACGTAAGTCTTGTTTTTGTGGTAAAGTTGTAATCTTGGAAAACGGATACCCAGCAAGAAGAAGATTTACATTCTTGTCTTCTTTCTCTTATTTTATTTGATTTTTGCAAGATATTTTCTTTAATTATTATATATTTTATGTATATCCTTGTATAGCTAAATTTTTAAATTAGTGGGTGATCAAATAAAATATTTATTCATATAAAACTGTAATTTATTAATAATAATAATAATAATAATAATAATAATAATTATATAATTATTATTATTATTATTATTATTATTATTATTATTGTCAATTTTGATCTTTGCAAAAACTTAATAATTTTATATTTTATTTTGTTATCTTTTTACATATATGTGAGTTAATTTTAATATAAACTTTTTTGTATAATTATCTAATTAATTAAATTCATACATTTATATGCCTTTTTAACTAATGATTATGAAAATTAATTATTTTTATTAATATAATAATATATGATTAGTCATCTATAATTTTTTTACACTAAAAAAATACAGGAGATTACTCAAATGAGATTGAACCATAGACATTTAAAGGTAAGTCATTTATTTTTTACAAAGGACTCAATTTTATTTTATAAAGTAAGGAGACAAAATGCTTCAACATGTTGAACATACTACAAAATTACCGTGAAATTAGTAGCTAAGTGGTAAATCTAGGCAAATTTTATGTATTTTTCAACAATAACACTCCTATAAAAGTTATAGAAAGACGGGCTGAAATTATACAGATCAATAACGTTAGAAGTCAAGACAAACATTTTGGATTTTTGTCAGTGGTTCAGAAGCCCAAAAGAGTTAGGATAGA
Source organism: Arachis stenosperma (assembly GCF_014773155.1). Classification (NCBI taxonomy): domain Eukaryota; kingdom Viridiplantae; phylum Streptophyta; class Magnoliopsida; order Fabales; family Fabaceae; genus Arachis; species Arachis stenosperma. Next base: position 3,742,014 of record NC_080379.1, on the reverse strand, counting down.
GTTAAACTTTAAAATGGTCTCTGAGATTGGGGTCATACACTAAGATTGTCCCTGAGATTCTAATTGCACCAATTATGTCACTGAGATTGACAAAAATGCATCACGTTAGTCTCTGACCTATTTTTTATTAACGACGTGATGACATAGTTTAATGATGTGGTCTGTTAGTGACATATATCACTCCATGATTTGGCCATGTGTAATGGTATGATGATGTGTTTACCAGTGACACGTGACATACTGATGTGGGTGGTTGTGCCACGTGTCACAATGCTATTTGCCCACGTGTTTATTTGTGCCACGTGTCACAACCGTATTCGTTCACGTGTCATCCATTATATCATCGTTATAGATGCACTAAATTAGTCCATCACTTTGCATTAAGTGACTCATTTTTAGTCTCTGAAATTGAATGTGGTGCGCCAAGCTAGTCCCTTCACCATTTTTTCTCATTTTTTTTAAACTTTAAAATTTTCAATATTTTGGATACACTAATTTCAATTCTATTTTTTCAAATATCGTTTAAATATAAGTGCTTTTATAAAAATTTTGAAGATTTTAGTTTTAATTATATAATTTTTTTCTATAATAATTTAACATTGGTAAATTTTGTAATATATAAGTATGTTATTATAAAAAAATAATTATATGATTTAGTAACATCTTTTTTCATAAAAAAATATGTGTTTTTAACAAGAAATTAAGAATTAAAATAAACATTTTTTTAGCTCTTATGAAATATACGTTTTCATTATGTGTAAATAGGCTAGACTGAAAGCACTTCAAGCATCCTCATTACCATTTTTGACCTCTTCAGTCTAGACAAAAGAGGTCAGAGATGATAGTAGGAGTGCTTGAAATGTCTTTACGTCAACTCTAAGACGGCAGTTAGGGGTACCCGAGAAAAAATATTTTATAAAAATACTTGTATTTAAATAACATGTGAAAAATAAAATTGAAATTAATTAATTCAAAGATATTGAGAATTTTAAATTTATAGAAAAAAAGGAGAAAAAATTAGTGAAGGGACTAGTCTAGTGCACAACATTTAATTTCATGAACTAAAATGAGTCACTTAATGCAAAGTAATTGACTAATTTGGTGCATCTACAACATAATGGATGACACGTGGACGAATATGGTTGCAACATGTGGCCAAATGACATTGTGACATATGACACAACCATCCACATCAGTATGCCATGTGTCACTGATCAACACATCATCATACCATTACACGTGGCCAAATCATGGAGTGACACGTGTCACTAATGTTGGTGCATTTTTATCAATCTCAGGGATGATTTTAGTGCACAATGCCCATCTCAATGATCATTTTGGGGTTTAACTCCGTTGGATATATCAAGGACAAAGTGATTAGGATGCTTTAACATTGAAAAATATCACTACTCTTCAATAATGGAAAGGAAGCTCTAGTTAAAGAAGTAGCCCTGAAGGGGTAAGGATGGGAGATGGACATACACACATGACAATAAGCACTGTTTGGGTGATCTGGATATGGACAGGTTGGATGTATTCTACTTGAGAAATTACTTCAAAGAGCTAGGCTATGAGACAATGAAGGAGGTTTGGTGGCAAGTCCCAGGGATGAGCCTGGAAGTAGGTTTGAGGCGTTTAGACTCTGATAACGAGTTGAGAGAGATATGTTGTCATGGTGGAAAGAACAATGGAGTAGTGGATGTCTACATTGAATATGGTATTTCAGAACCTGAAATAGTACAAAGACATGATGTTGTTATGCATGTTGATGACCAGGTGAGGGATCTTGGAGAGCAAGCCAAGTCGAATTTCAGGATGGTGAAAGACCCCCTGTCAAACCTAAGCCTAAGATAGTTTCCAAACCCAAAACCATGCCCAACCATAACAATGTAACTAGGACTAGGAGATACTATCTGAGGTCTTTAGGGAAAGGTTTTTCAAAGGCAAAGGAAGATGCTAGTGATCTTGTTGTTTTATCCTCTAACTCAGACTCTCATGACAGCTACAAGAGTGCTGCGGACGAGGCATATAAGCCACAAGAGCCGGATGATAGCTCGGAGGAATCGGACATTGGATATACTGTTCCTTCACACAAGAAGAAAGTCAACAAACCCAATGCAAGGAAGAAGGTCCAGGCAGAGAGTGGAAAGGAAAAAGGAAAGGCCAAGGTCTGTGTTGATGATGATGAATTTGTGCAAGACATTTTTAATGAAGATGTGGACATCAGATTTGTGGAGGGAGGGATAAAGGCGTATAACCATGACGCTTTTGATCCGGGGTCAAAATTGGATGGTGCCAATTTATAGCACTCTTTGGAGATGAAAACACCACCTAATTCAGAGGATGAGCTGGTTGGAGAAGAAAGTTCGGATGAGGTATTTCCAGTGTTTAGACAGGGTGCTAGGTTCAGAAAATTGCATTTAGAAGTCGGGATGAAGTTCAATACTAAGTGGAAGTTCAAGGTGGCAGTGAGGGAGTTCACTATACAAGAAGGGAGACGGATGAGGTTCAGGAAGAACGACGGGAAAAGGGTAAAGGCAGTATGTGAGGTGAAGGATTGCAAGTGGGTTGTGTACGCATCAAGGGACCATGAAGACAGTTGCTGGCAAGTGAAGACATTCTTCGATGATCACACCTGTCCAAGAGAGGATAGGAACAGGGCAGCAAATAGAAATTGGGTTGCAGGTAAGTTGGTCAAAAAACTAAGGAAATATCCCAATTTCAGGAACTATGAGGCTACAACATATTTCAAGATGAAATACGACTTGTCGCTCAATAGGAACTCTATATCACGGGCACTGTGTGATGCTAGGAATATAGTTTATGGGGATGCGAAGGAGTAATATGCCTTGCTTAGGGACTATGGTGAAACACTGTTGAAAACCAACCCAGGATCCACTGTTCAGATTTGCACAAAGCCACAGCCTAATGGTGAGGTCATATTTGAGAGCATGTATGTCTGCTTGAGTGGGTGCAAGTCAGGTTTCAGGGCTGGCTGTCGTCCGTTAATTGGACTTGATGGGGCTTTTCTAAAAACTGTTTTCGGGGGGCAAATTCCATCGGCTGTTGGACAAGATGCTAATCATCATATATACGTTATTGCTTGGGCAGTTGGGGAAGTGGAAAACTTTAAGAATTGGAAGTGGTTTCTAGAGTTGCTACATGAAGACCTTAGAGACTACAAGACTCATGGGTGAAACTTCATCTCTGACATGCAAAAGGTAATCTCCTAGTATAACCTTAATCTCACGTAAATTGTAATGTATAAAACTGTGTTAACTTGGTTTAGTACATAAAGTGCAGTAAACTTCTGTGATTGATGATACCTCTGTTATTATTGTTTGATTAGTTACTATACTTCTGTGGTTTGCTGTTTGTTACAACTTAGATAGATATTGAATGGTGCAATTCAGGGAGTATAATGATGAACTATTTTGAATTATAGGGACTATTATGGTGAACGAGTTTCAAAAATAGGGACTATTATGGTGATCAATGATCAAAGTTAGGAACTGTTATGGTGAACCATTAACACTCGTAGGGACTATTATGGTAACATATTGTTTGCTATCTTCAGGGATTACTGCCTGCCATGAAAGCGGTGATGCCTGATGTTGGCCACCGTTTCTGTGTCTGACACTTGTGGCGAAATTTCAACAAGCAGTGGAAGGACCTGGAGTTGAGGGGATTATTATGGAAGTGTGCTAGAGCAACTACATTTCAAGAGTTTAAGGTATGTAAAGGCAATATTTTTATTTTGGAGTTAGTTTACATGGACTTTTTTCACTATTCTTAATTCTTGCCATTCAGGATTACATGGATAGGATAAAGAGGCTGAATGAGGACGCATGGAAGTATCTTGACAAGTGGCCCAGGGAGGCATGGACGAGGTCACAGTTCAGACACAACCCAAAATTGGACTCGATTTGCAATAATGCTTGTGAGGTTTTCAATTCAAAGATAAAGGAAGCAAGGGGAAAGCCTATACTTACTCTTTTAGAAGAGGTGAGGATGTTTGTCATGAGAACTATGGCTAAGAACAAGGTGAAGTTGGACAATCACCTGGGGCTGCTACCACCCGTAATCAAAAGTAGGCTAGAAAAGGTGAGGAAGGAGTCCAGACATTGGCATGCTATATGGTCTGGAGATACTGGGTATGAGAAGTTTGAGGTCCATGGGCGTCCTACAAACCATGTGGTGGATTTGGGGAAAAGATTATGTACCTGTCAGTTCTAGATGTTAACAGGTTGTTTTTCCCCATCCACTTAACTTTGCTCATGGACTTTTACACTTGTTTATAAATGATTTTGTTTTAACCTAAGCTGGATGTAAATTAGACTGTAGGGATTCCATGCGTTCATGCTTGTGCTACAGTGCTGCACTGGCCAGAGTGAACAAACACCCAGAGGATTTCTACCACAAGTTGATAACCGTGGAGTCTTACAAGGAAACATATAAGTACCACATCAATCCTATACCTGGCCAAGCCTTCTGGGAACAAAGTCAGTATAATAAGCCATTGGCACCACCAATCAAGAGGAAGCCAGGTAACCTTCAAACAAAGAGGAGGAAGGACTCTGATGAAGGCACAAGTTCTAGTAAGAAATCTAAGCTAGGTACAGCCATGAAAAGATAGCTTCGGCCTTTCACCTGCAAGTACTGCTTGCAAAAAGGTCACACCAAGAGAGGATGTGAAAAGAAAAGAACAACTGACGCTGCTCAAGCTACAGCTGATGCTGCGGCAGCTGCAAAGTCTGCGGAGGCTGCTAAAGATCCTAAAAATGCTACTGCCCAAGCAACTGCAACTACCCAGGCCACTGCAACTGACACTGCAACTGCCACTGTCCATGCAACTGCAACTGCTACTAGTACAGCTACGGCTATTGCTAATATTACAATCAATTCTGCTCCTATTGGTCAAGTTTTAGAGATTGATCTGTCACAGCCAATTTGTTTTGAACCAGAAGATTCTCAAAAGTTACAATAGTAATTCTATAATAAACCTTTTTAATTCATGGACTAATAGCTCTGAAAAAGGTTTAGCAGTGACGAACTTTGGTTTTCATTTGTGGTTTGAAATTTGTGTAGTTCACCGAAGTAAAAGGGGAACTAGCCACAAAACCTGTCAAACTGCCTGCTAGAAGAAGGTCACCACCAACAACCCCTTCTACAGCACTGGACCCAATGAAGGGTGCGAGTTCTGCCACTGCCTCACGATTCACAAATTTTCTGAAGTTTGTGCCGACCCCTGGATTTAAGCACCCCCCAAAGAAGTGAAACTTAATATTAGGACATTACACTTGTCAAGTGTTTGTTTTTTGTTAAAAGAAATAGTGACTGTGCTCACTATAAACAATGGTTCATTTTGTTGATTACTAATCAAGTATGTCATACTACTTGCTCAATTACTTATGACTGTAATTTGTTAAAACTATGAATGGTTTGCCATATTTTGGTATAAATCAATTAATATTATCCATGGTTTGAATCAATCTTTCTGTTACTTATTTACATGTACTTTTTATTCATCCAACAGTATATTTTATTATAGTAAGCTAAGAAACCTTGTGATGTTACCACATAATACTTTCATTCATTACTTTGGGAACTACATTACATTGACATATTCTCAACCCTTTAATAGCACCATTCCTACAAAAACAACAACTACTAAGAACCCAAACCCAAGAACATGAGTAATGAATTTCAGATTCCTAATGTCTGCCTCCATCTTCTCCATTCGCCATGCAAAGTTCATCTTCCTATCACCATCATCATCTCCTGAAATAGTTCTTTCAGGCAGCTCTTCTTGCACACAATTTGTCCAGACGAATAACACACACCATGTTTTTCCACTTGTCTGCGAACAACCAAAAAAATCAACTAAAAAAAATTCAATCAACTACAAATCAATTACCTTTACTCACATTATAGTTGGGGCAACCAAAGAAGGGCTTGTTAGGATGCGTCTCCGTCCCTGACCACCTTAGCACCGGGCAACAACCACAGCCGCACCAGCCCGGAACCCGCCCCTGCCTAATTCGCGTTGTGCTTCTTCTCCAATTCTCTGTCGACGATGACCGGTTGGAACTTCCTGCAACATGGCTCCCAGTTCCTCTCATGGGGGACAGATATTGGTGTACACAACAAATGCAGAAGGAGACGTTGATGGAGAGAACCAGATTGAGGGAAGGCCAACGAAGTTTTAGGGTTTAAAAATGAAGACAGGAACTACATTGAGAAATTTTACAACACAATCCACGTCATCTGTATACTCTAACGTCCAACGTGGCAGTGGCTGTGCCACATAAGCAAGGTCGTTGCTGAGTCACGCCGGAAATTCACCGAAGGACCATTATGTTACGCGGATCGCAATCTGGAGGATATAAAAAGTGCAATTGAAATCTTAGGGGCTAAATCAATGTACATGCTGAATCTGGGGAACCATTATGGGAATTTAGTCCTAATAATCCCTTTTGACAATGTCATAAAAAAAAACTTAGATTACATGGACATTGAATCTAACTCAGCACATTTAACATATTTTCCATTTCTTTAGTAAACCTATCCACCTAATATTACAAACTATCACAATTTCATGACTCACCAACTATATACATGCATATATTACATAAACACCTTATATTACTAAGCATCTTTATCCTTTATTGTGAATGCATATATCATTTTATTCATGAACTCCATAGTTGTCCACCTACTAGCTTAATTTAAAGCAATCTGCTCCCATGGTCGGAAACCATTTGTCCTCCTTGTATACCACTTTCCATATGTTGAAAGATGTGGATAAATTCTGTTTTGTTTCTCAAGAATCATAATTCCCACTAATGTTATTTTTTCCTTCAATCCATTTAACAATATTTTTGTAATTAACTATCAAAGTAACTTATTTGGCTATGGCACCATCTTTTTCTAACAATAATCGAATTGCATCTTCCAATCTTTGGAGTATAATCTCTCCAGTTATGTTTGCTCTTCTAACATCACCCCTAAAGTGTTTTATCTCTCCCCATTTACTAGTCAAATAACCTTTAACTACAAAACAATTCAAACTTTGGTTGTCTCTATTTATACTCTTAGTTGCTTTAAGTTTTACAATACTTTAATCGATGAAATTTATAGAGTTGTCCTACAGTTTTTGTGGGGTTAAAAGAGAATGGAAAAAAGAATGCAGTGGATTAGTTGAGAAATAATCAGTAGACCAAAAGTTCAAGGTGATTGAACTTTGATTTAAAAGTATTTAATTTGACACTCTTAAAAAAATAGGACTAGAAATTGTAAACTAAGTAGCCCTCTCTTACTTTGAAGTATACCAAAGTAAGTATTCTAGGTATTCTACGTTTCTAAAGACTGATATTGAAATAAATTCCTCACAAGATTGGAGGAGTTTGCTAGAAGGTAAGAAGACAATCAAGTCAAGTCAAAACATACAAGACTCTTTGGCTCAAACAATTTAACCCCATAAAAAAATTATTGTCTCAAAGCCCAAATCAATAACTTATCTAGATTTCAGTCTTAATTATAGCAGACAGATAGTGAAAACACCAAACAATTCAACCTTTTAATCACAATTTGGCACAAGCTATTCTTCAGATTCCATACTCTATCTCAGACAAAGAAGACATACTTACCAGGTCAAGAGAGTAGAACTCGCAGTACTCAATCTTTTCGGCATATTCATTGGCTTATCGGCTCTTCTATCTCCCATTAGATTAATTACCAGAGCAGTATAGATAAATGCCTTTGTACTCTTTAATTTGGTAACTGAGACGTCAGCTAAATAACAAAAAATTTCTATGGAAAATTTACAGTGTTAAACCGATGTGCCCAAATATAATCAATCAGAATAATTAATTACTCATTGGATAATCTCTGCTAAGAACTTCGAAGAACCAGACAGACAAAAAAGAAGAATAGAACAGGACACCTGATTTGGAGCTAGGAAAATTCAGAACTTCCTAGTCTTCGAAAAGAAGCTGCACCTATGGAAGTATAGCTCGTTTGTCTGTCACCCATGGAAGTTAGCTCGTTTGGCCATGAATGCATTTAAAGAAAAAGTTTTATTAGTATCCGTACTTTGATGATGGATAAACTCGTGTTCTGTAATTGTTAAAAAATATCGTCTTGTAAAAATTTTCATTTTGATCTTGTTGTTGCCTTCGTTTGGATAATTTATATTCAATTGTATTAATTGAATAAAATAACCTATCTTTAAAAAATAAAACAATTTAAGAACATTAAATTATTTATTTAAACAATTTAAGAACATTAAATTATTTACAAATTTTCTATGAAAAAATCATTCACAATAAAATCGCGATTCTGGCAAAAACTCAATCAAAGAGTTCAATGTATCCCAAATAAAATCAATCTGAAGAATCAGTTACTCACTTGTTGGTCTCATGTCCTAAATCAATCGTTGGTGCATGAAAATCAGCTGAATTTCTAGTGTGAGACATAGCTGAACTTCCAGTGAGAGACGCTCTTGAGAAAATTTGGAAATGGTGGAATAATATCTAAGAAGAACACAGAAACAGAGACAAGAATAGAGCGGCACACCTGGTTTGGAGCTATGGATAGCTCGAAACTTGCTAGTCTTCCAGAAGCAGTGGTTGTCACCCATAGAAATAGCTGGTTTCGCCATGGATGCATTCAAAGAAAAAGTTCGATTAGTCCTTTGACGACGGATAAGCTATCTGTTTTATAGTTGTTAGAAAATATCATCTCATGAAAAATTCCATTTTAACCTTGTTATTATTTTCTTTTGGATCACTTATATTCCATTGTAATAGAATAAAATAACTTATTTTTAGAAAAAAATATTATGCACATTAAATTATTTAATTATTTAGAGCTTAGTTAAATTATTTAGTTATTTAGAGCTTAGTTGATATATGCTAATATTATATAATTAAATTCATAGCATTATTTTTTTAATGTGAATTAACTCTAATTTATTTATTTTTCTTTCTAAAATTAATGCTCATTTTAAAACAATTACTTTCACTAATACGCTCCTTTTGCAAGCTCCTTGCACATTATATATACGATGAATTACTTTAAATTATGAATTATTATGTTTTTTTGTGATTGGTATTTAAATTTATTGATTGAATTTATTGTATTGATTGGTGAATTATTTTATTTTTTTTTATACATTACATGTTTGATGAATTACTTAACATAAATTTAATTTTCTATCTTTTATTTAACATTATCCATGTGATTTTCCTTTTTACTGAGTATAACTACTTACAACTACTTACAGACAAATTAAGCCGCTATGCTTAATCTAATCTCTTGTATGCATATGCAGCTAGCAAAGCAAATTCCATTTTTTTTCCTTAGTGCAAGATGGAAGGCGTAAGTATGCTCACCACAACAATAATAATGATTCGTGATCACTAATCCTCAGCGCATTTAATTCTTTTTATCATCGCAAATTAAGTTCGTTTAGTTTATTTTGCATTATTATATATATTACTCTATGTTGATATTTCGATTACATATAGCATTTAATTTGAATCTAAACTTAAGTTGTTTATACATAATGAATAGTACTTATTCTTTGTTAAGAAAAATTACTGCACAGAGAAAGAGTGATGTTTTGCTCAGTCATCTGATTTGTTTCTTTGCATGAGTCTGTTTTTGACTTTTTTTTTATGCTTTCTTGGTTCTGTTTTGGAGGGTTTGATATATTTTGTGCTGTGTTTTTCTTTTTTTTTTTTTTCCTATTGTCTATATTTGCTTCACTAGTTTAGTGAATTTATACTATCAAAAAGAAAAAAAATAAAAAAAAAAAGAAGATTAAAGTGTTCCTCTCAAATGTGCTCTGTATTTTAAATTATAATATTTTTTTAGTATTTAGTATTGAAACTTGTTGGTTCATAATAAAACTGTGGTAAAAATATTATATATAATATTTTTTATCCAATATTGTTATAGATATGTATATATAATATTTTTATTTTATATCAATTTTAGATTTATAGATTTCTACTCTATAAAAAGTGGTGATAATAAATAGAAAGAGGGTCATTTATATATAAGTACTCAAAATAAAAAAAATTAAGTTAGAAGTATAATTTAGACTTATGAAAGAAGTAAAACAATATTTATGTACATTTGCATAACGATTAATTTAGTATTTAATTTTTAATATATATATATATATATATAATATTTTTATTAAAAATATGAGTCCTGATAGTAGAAGAATATCAAAAATTTCTAATATAAAGAGTACACAAAATACTAAAAATTTATAATAATAAAAAAATATTAAAAAAAAATCCAACAGTAAATCGAATTGATAAGCATCTATTTATATAAATTGTGTCATTCAAGTAAATAGAATCCAATTGATCTGAGTTACCATTTCAAACGCATGATAACATAAATTGAAGCTACCTAATTCGATTTAATGGTTAATTCAAATTCAATGAATTCAATTTATATAAAATGATGAACAAAGACATATACGTAATAACGTTATTTGATTTGGAACTTTCACGTTATATTATTCTGTGTTTGGTTTATGCATGTGTTTTACTCCATATACACTGTAACATTAAGTTTCTTTCATACTTGATGCGACCTTGGTTCTTTACAAATTATGCAGGGCATTTTTTCCTGAAGAGGATGACAAGTTTCTTGAGAGAGTTCAGGCTACCATGGAAGAAGAGGAGCGTGAAGCTTTGGCTGCGGTGACAACAGTTGCTGCTAAAGATGCAATAGCAACTGTTGAAAAATTTAGAGACTAAATCTTTAAAATAATTTTCAAAATTTCTGCAATATATCAATTTGATTCTTGAAATTCTAATTGTAATAATTTAAACTTCTAAATTGAACCCGGACATATGTCTTAAGTTCAATTTCAATCAACAACCGAAAAGTTGATGTGGCACAATCAATACTATGTGACACAGTATAATGACTAATTGACATGGTTGTATTGCTAAAAATTTCAGTATCCAAAATTTAGATTTTGTTTTGCTACCTGTGAAGTATGACTGTGTTCATGACCAGTCATTTGTAAGTATTTTGTTCAAATCAAAGGCCATAGTATAATATTGTTGGTGAAATCAAACAATTTTAGAATCGTTTTTTTAAAATTGCAGAGGTGATACAATCCGATGAAAAGTTATATTATTCCTTCTATAGTTTTATACTGCCATTTATATCAACATTTTTTTTGACGTGGAATGGTGTACTAAAATTAAATACAAACCATCGGAAACTAGTTGCAAATAAAAAGTATCTATTTTTAATGTGGTAAAAATTTATATATAATAATTTTTATGTGAAGTTAATATTTAAAAATTATTAGATGATTTAATAAATTTAATTAAATTATTATTTAATAATTTTTAATTATAAATTTTACATAAAAGATACCTATATATGAATTTTAATGATAAGATAAAATTTTGAAAATTTAAAATTTTTGCCACCTCTTCGATTTTCAGTTTTTTACTGTCAAAAGTTGGTCTCTTCATTTTTAATTTTATTCTCATTCTCATTAATTCATTCTTTGATTCCTTCTCTTTAATATCATTATGTATATGAATAAGGATCTTCATAAAATCTATCTAAAAAAAAGATAAAAACGGTAGAACAGGTAATAATTTATAAGAGTTTTTTTTAAGGATTTAAGATGTATGTTAGTGAATATATTAAGTGATTGTATAATATCATTTGTAAAGCGTAATATCATAAAAATATACATTGTTAAATAATTAGTCCTTAATCATTTAAGGACAAATAATCAATGTGCGAAATGAAATTCAAATCTTTCATCCATCATAAATCAGAATCTCAATTAAATCCTTAAAATCTTTTGATATAATGAGTCAATAAATTTTAAACTCTTTTTATTAGATTGATAATTTTACGCATTGAATTTATTCTATCCAGATTTCTTCTATACCTTGCACGTAGATAAAACACTAATAACAGGATAAAGATTAAAGAGAGCATAACAATGGAATAATAGAATAAAATTATTAATTTCAAAAGGAATATATTAACTTTTTAAAGGAAAAACATTTAGAATATCAACAATGCTAGGAACCAACTTTATATAAGCCAAGAATCAGCCAACTAGTAAATCAGAGGCACCGGTGACTTTAACGGGATGTTGCTACTGATAGACACACGGATGTTTCTTTTTCTTGTAAATTGGATGGTTTTGGATATGATTTCTATGTTTCATGTGTTACGCATTAATAAAATATAATTAATTATATGGAACTAACTAATGAACTGTTCCGTGATTCTCTCCTATCACTAGCGTATCTTCCCTTATGTTTTGAACGTGGTCAACAATAATTTAAAAAACAAATTAAATTATAAATTAATAAAATTAATTATAATTAATTATGTTGTTTCATTCTTGGCTGATTATTAGTTGGTTCCATATACTTTTCCTTAGAATATTTGACTAAATTTCAAATTCTGTGTTATAACAAGTTTTAGCACTCTGCTTCTCCCACCATTACCAAGCTCTCAGATTCTGATTCTGATTCACTTTGTCTCCAATCCCAATCCCAATCCCAATCCCTCTCTTCTCTCAACCACTTCTCCGCCTTCCATATTCGCTTCACTTTCCTTTCTTTCTTTTCTTTGCTGTTTCTCTGTTTTTTTCACTGCTTTTGGCGACAGTTGGCGGGAACCAACTGTGGATTCCTATACCCTTTGATTCCATTCACAAGGTTGGCCTCTAAAGATTCATTCTTGGAATCTTCTAAGAAAAGGGTGCGTTTCGTTTCAATGGCTACCTATCCTCCTTCTTCCTCCTCCTTCTCGCACTTGAGTGCTTGGAACCATGTTGTTCCATCACCATCTTCCTCATGCAGCTATGGCGGGAATTCCACTGCTTCGGCCATAGAGCAAACTCTGAGGCACATTCCTGCTGTAGCAGTTGAATGGAACCTTGAAGAACAAGCTATTCTTGAAGATGGACTTGCTAGGTGAGTGATTATGCTACCCTTTAGAGTGATTTCCTAATTTATATGCAATTTGGGATTCAAGCGTTGGGTATGAAGTTGTGTTTAAACTTATTTTGGTTGCTTAAGATGAATATTGTTGTTTCATGTGATGACGATTCGATATGTTTGACTAAATTGCTTAATATAATGCGTGTTAACATGTTAATTATCATCTTTTGTAGCCTCCAAGTTTGAATTGCATTTTGAGCTTATGTCAAATTTTGTTGTAGGTATGCTGGTGGTGGTTCTAACGTAACAGTCTATGCGACCATAGCACAACAGCTGCAAGATAAGACAGTTAGGGATGTGGCGCTTCGAGTTCGGTGGATGAAGGAAGTAAGCTATCTACTCTTTTTTTCTGTCAATGGTTTATGTGATTGTGATGTGAATCCCAAGAAATTATGTTCAGTGTTGAAAATTTTGATGATGATGATCCTCTTTTTTAATCAAAGATTGTTATAGAAGGCATGAGAATTTCATGAGATTGCTTTAGAATTACTTTTTGCTGGTTTTGATTTAAATTTAATTGAAGATAAATGCTTTTTTTAAGAGCCAGTTCTATGGTGACATGCTTGGTTTGTATTTTACAGAAAGAAAAAAACATTCAAAATAGCAAGAGGAGGAAGGATGATCTTAAGTTGACCAAGAAAAGTAGAAATAGAAAGGTATTGTATCACTTGATCTTCTTTTTCATTTTACCTTTTTTTGTTTGGTTATATAGCTCTAGCTCTCTTTAGTTTTGGTTTCAGTGGAGACACTGTTATATTTATATGAATGTTAAATAAGGGAAAACTTTACATGTTGAGTAATAGAATTACCAAGAAATAGTGTGACAAAAAAGAAGTAAAAACAGAATATACTTTCATAAAATTTATTTTGTAGCAGTGAAAACTCAAGTTTCTCTCTTTTTTTTTGTTTCTTTTGCAGGAGAAAGTTTCAGGCCCTTCTTCTCGCCATGCTGCTGCTCGATCCGATGTTGCCTCATCAGTGCCAGGAATGCCTTACAAAGGTCGGTTTCCATATCATTTTTCATTTTATTTACCTCTAGAAATGTTGTGTATCTGCATTTCCTTGCTTTAGTGTTCAAGCATAAAGAACCTCCTCTGAACTTTGCAGTGTGTTCTTTGCAGCAATTGGAGGTCTAATAGGTACACTCATGGAGCAAAATGCACAGGCCTTCAACCAAATCTCAAAAAATCTTGCTTCTCGTATGGTGAGTCAAAGGTGTCTGAATCCTATGGATAAAAAGGATTAATGTTTATATCAATGTTTATGTATACTCTAATGTAGTTTTATTTATGAGACTTAGTTTTCTAGTTGATTATAGTTCATCATTTCCATTCTTGTTGGCTGCAAAATTAACATATAATGTTTTTTTTTTTTTGCTATTCTTTTCAAATTTGTTTACAGCATGGGAAGAATATTGAAATTTTCCACCAAGTGAGAGAGAACTTCAATAAAATTATGAAAGAGTAAGTTATAAACAGCATTTTGACTATGTTTAAGAGCAATGTTACTCATAAACTTTTCTGTTCTGCTTTTATTTTTCATTGCAGTTTGAATGAAACACCAGACCCAATGAGCCTAATGCCACCCCTTCCTAAGTTGCTCGCCTTAGATGAGATGGAAAAGTTATCCAACCCCCAACCGCCATATACCTCGATGTTTCAAGAAACGGATTTCATTTTGTTATAGTGTTAATGTAATTTCGAGAATAAGGTGTATGGGGATAGTTATCTTATGAGGATTTCCCATGCACTTTAGCAGAGTTAAATGATTAAAAGATTAAAATATATATAACTGTCTCCATCAAGTATTGAACTTTGCTCATTTATGAAACTAGTTCTGCTAATTTAGGGATGACAGAGGTTAGGTCTAATTCTTGGTTAGACATTGTTAATATGACTCAGAGTTTGTCAAACCGACTCGTGAGTACATTCAAACTCGATTCGTTAATAGCTTAATAAATTGAGTTCATCAGATTATGAACCTAATTTGAGTCGGAATTTGAGTTTATATTTTAAATGAGTTAAATTTAGCCTTGGATAAACTTAACTTATTATCTGGTGAGTTAACTCATTTATATATTGGTTATTATAATTATTTATATTAATATTTATTATCTAAAATTTGAAATAATTTAACATATATACTTTCACATTTAATTAGATGTTAAGTATGTTGCATGAATAGAAATAATTAATTTTTATATTTGTTATTTAAAAATAATATTTTTTCTCTATGTATATAAAAATATAATTTAATATTAGTATAAAAAATTATATTAATAGTTATAAAATTAACTCAAAATTATTTTTTTAATAATTGAATCTTCATTCTAACTTTTAATTATAACATTAGTCTTCTCTCCAAATTATATGTAATAAATATTTGAAAGATGAGAAATAAAAATATAGATTAAAAAGATAAGCAATAAAAATTTAAAATTAAATAAAAAACTAAAAAATACATATATAATTAATAATAATAACATTTTTTATTTAAATTATATTATTTTGTTAATTTTATTTTTTGTAGAATAGAAAGGTAGAAAAAATAGAGAATGAGAAAAAAGATAGAGAAAGATAAAGATGAAGAATGAAAGTGATAGTTTGTTAATTTTGGAAGAAAAAAATTATTTTAATTGTAATAAAAAATATCGGATAACATATTTTGATTTGTCAAATTACTAATATAAAATATAAATTATTGATGGTTTCAGTGGCTAAGAGAAGGGGTTGAATCTTAGCCCCCTTTTTCACTTGCTAACACTTGCTAGACTTAGAGGAAACTTTTCTGTTTTTAGCTCGTCCCTAGCCACGAGACATTTTCATTTTGTCTCGTCACTTGACACGAGATATTTTCGATTTTTCATCTGAACAGTAAAAACAGAATTAAAGTAGGAAGAGAGAGAAAATATTACACCCAGATATATCCTGGTTCAGCTGCTAAGTGCAATGCAGCCTACATCCAGTCTCCATCACAACAATGATGGAATTTCACTATAATCATCCAGATTACAAATTGTAAAGTGCTAACCCAGCTTACAAGGGGATTCCCACAGAATCATGAAACACAACACAGATGTACAAAGGAACTCTAAGACATCTATGGCTTTTTCTTTTAATTTTGCACTCTCTGCCTTTTTCCGCTCTATGGCTTTTTCATACAAACCTCACTGTTTGCCTTTTTCTATGAGACTCAAGACATGACAAAATTAAACAGAAAAATACTAAACAGAAAATATTGAAGGAGAAGAAGAACTGCTAGCTTATGTAGCTCTGAGATTCTGTGCCTTGCACTCTCAAATCTTACTCCTTGAATCAAACCATGACTGTTCACCCCTTTTATAGAGAAGTGAAGCCTTCACAGTTGAAACACAAACCTGAGCTCAGCTTCTTTTCCTTCACAACAAAACCGGTTCGGCCACAAAGAGAGAAGAGGTAACTCATGCAAAAACCAACATGCAAATACCTCTAGTCCTTCCTTGGTCATCACTCTTCATCAATCCGAGCGCTCCATCCTTGGCTTCCTCTCCAAGATTGATTTCTGGCCCTTGATGCTTCATGATGATGATGGCTTCATCTGTTCCAATCTCTGCCTCTTCCATCACTTCGCCACTCTAGCTACTTCCTGTGGTGGTTGAGCAGAATCAGAGACAAGCCATGCCTCCAAAGATCTTCCTTGCTGGCCGAATCTTCATCCTTCTTTTTGAGTATGAAGGATCCGAGATTACCTTACCAAATCTTACCACATTTGGTGATTATCTCAGCCACAACATACTTTTGGTTTTTTTTTCATGCCATCATTAACTTGATGGCCTTAATGCATGCAACTTATTCTTTTTCTTTTTGGTAGCTGAACATAGCGTCCATAGCTTCCTGGACAAGGACCGAAGAAAGAAGAAAGAGATGAGAGAGAATAAACAACTTGGAAGGAAAGTAATTAAATGAGTTTATCAATTCAAGTGAAAAGGTTCTTTTACTTTCCTAGTGGTTTAGCGTGTAGCATTAATCATAATGATTCCCATCAAATCAAAGTCAAGTTCTCTCTCATGTTCCCCATGCTAGTAAATTAAATTTCAAATCCTTCCAAAGAGTGAAATGGAATCCGTTGGAAGCATTGAGGCTTTTTCTTTGCTTCATGGATTCGGATAAAGCATGAAACATTCATTAATGTTGGGCTTGATAGCAATATATTTCATTTTGGCCCAACAAGTAACATTTGCTTTTCTGATGAATTTTTTGGATCAAGTATTGAACAAATAGGAAAGCTTTCATTTGGGCTTGTAGTAATAATAACTCAATCTGGCCCAATTAACAAGAATAATAATTCAGCCACAACAACTAAAACATTTTTGCATCAATGCTGAATGTACTTATAGAACACTTGGGCTTGCAATGATTTTTCTTTTATTTTCGGCCCATATTAAAAGTCCTGCAAAACAAAATTATTAATTAACATATGTTAAATGAAAATCAAATTAATAATTTTGTAATTAATTATTTTAATAATGTTTTCTCACCACAAATACTAATTTGGAGTTTTCCAAACTCATCAATTATATATAGAGTGAAAATGGTAGAGAGAAATAGAAAAATAGAGAGAGGTAGATGAGAGAATTTAGGAAGGGAGTTTATTAATTTTGGAGAAAAATATTTTCTCTTAATTTTAATAAGAGAGTGTCATGGGATACATATGGTTATTAAATTAGATAGTAACATATGATATATGATATATGATACATAATATAGGTATATTTTCAATTTCAATTTCAATATTTTAATTTTAATTTTAATGCAATTAAAGAATGTCATGTTACATATTTTGGTTGTCAAATTTGTAATTAGTCATTGATAATAATATATAAAAGAGATAGAGTGGTTGAAGGAAGGAGAGAGATAGAAAAAGGAAGAGGTAGGAGGGGAGAACTCCTTAATTTTTGGAGAGAAAGATTTGATTTCAATTATAATTAGGGAGTGACATGTGACACATTTTTGTTGTAAAATTAGTAGAGAGGTTGGAAGAATTCTTTAATTTTGGAAGAAAAAATTTAATTTTAATTATAATAAGAGAGTGACATATGACATATTTTAATTATAAAATTAGTAAGAGGAGGAAAAAATTCCTTAATTTTAAAAAAAAATTTTTGATTTTAATTGTAATGAAAAAGTGACATCTGACACATTTTAATTGTAAAATTAGTAATATATAATAGATGTGAAATCTGTTAGTGTATGTATGTGTTAATTAGCAATTAATTTACGGACCAGAAAAACACCTAATGAAAAATGCCAAACAGTCAAACACATTAAACACCGTACATCCAACTTTATATTAACTAGGAAAAATATAATAATCAATTTCTAAATACACCTTAAATACGATGGATTCCAAATTTTCATATTGATATGTTCATGCATGTATTCCGTGTTAAATTAATGGAAAAACAATATAATTAAACGATATAATGATATTACACATACTTGAGATTACACATTAATGATTCAATTGAAGAGTCAACAAAAAATTTAAAGTTCTAGAAACACATGATGATGATCCTCATTATATAGCATTCATACCAAATCTATCACCAATTCACCACGTGTTTGAATCTTTATGTTAGTTGTTTTATTTTTTTTTTCTTTTTAAAAAGAAATGAGTGGTGATAATATATTAAACTCTACCATTTTTTTTGGGTAAAACATTTTACTATGACCATGCAATAATTTGGCCAAACTTGTAGCTATTGACGTAGTTGCTTTCACCGATGAAACTCATCATCATGCAACCTCGGTAAAAGAAGCCATGGATCAAGTTCAAAATTATTACCAATCTTTGAAGGAGAGAACAAGTGATCATAATCATCATCATCAACATATAAGGGAATAGAATAAAATAATGGTCATATATATGGGAAATTATACACCGATTTTAATTGTTTTAGATATATATGAATGTAAATATGGATTTCTTTGATGGGAAGAATTTCCATTCCCCTCCATCGTCTATCATTTTAGCAGGTAATAATGAATTCATTTTTTCAGAAGTAGGCTTATTTTTTTAACCATTTATTGCATTATTAATACGCCATGCATGCAAAAATAAAATTGTTGATCTTGCATGCATTGAGAATTTGATTAGCCTAGCATATAAAAGTGGCATGCAACTTTTAATAACCATAACATATATATGAGTATTGATTAATAATTACCTTTGTTTTTTCAGGTTAAAGACATGGCCATCTTTAACAATGGCCTAGCATATACTATTGTGATTGTAGTTTTGATTTCTCCAGAAATTACAACACAAGTTGTCTCCCCTCCTCCGGATTCTCCACCAGGTATGATAGAATTTGAATCCTCTAAATTTTAAATTTTTATTTGAGAGATGTCAAATGTTTGAATCCTCTAAATTTTAAATTTTTATTTGAGAGAGGTCAAATGTGATCTCTTACTCTTGAATGGTTTATCTCTCATATTTTTTCTTAGTCCTAGAAATAAATAGTGAAAAATCACACTTTATCCTCTAAAGTAAAATTCAAAATCTAAAAGATCCAAATCCGATAAGATATCATGTCAACTCACAAATTATTCATCATTTGAATTAATTTAATTTTATTTAAAATGAATAATGTTGTTTTACAAAGAGACAGAACTCAACACTTATGGTAAAACTTAGGTTAAATTATATGGTTGGTCCCTATATTTTAAAAGTTTGTAATTAGTCCCTAAAGAGAATTAAAATTTACAATTTAGTCCACGTCAGTCAAAAAGTATTAATTTAACAAAATATTCTGTTAAATCAAACACTTTTTGAACTATAGGGACTAAATTGCAAATTTTAAGTATCTTTAGAAACTCAATTACAAACTTTTAAAGTATAGGGACCAATTTACAATTTTAATGAAAGTGTAGAGACTAATTATGTAATTTAACCTAAAACTTATTACAAAAGAAAATATAAAAAGAAATAAAGACAACTAAATGGACACACCCTTAAGAAATACTTAAAAGGATACAAATAATTTTTTTTTATATTTTAACATATTAAATCATTTTAATTCCAATCAAATTCTGTAAAAAAAAATTAGGGTTAATTTAATGTTACAAATGTAATAAGTCAATTTTTAATTTTTATTCATTTCGAACAAAGAATTTGATTTTAAAATAAAATAAATTTCAATTTCATTATATTTCAAACACCCTAATAGAATTTAAGCCTATTGTGATTTCATCCAGTATGTTAATATTCATCTTGGTTTATGATTGATCTATGATATGAAAATTTTATGCAGGTAATGTGTCAGAACCAATTAGACCTAAAGACAACACTGTAAGAGTGGACCCATATGATAACTTCAAAAAATACAGAGGAGGCTTTAACATCACCAACAAGCATTATTGGAGTGTAAGTCTCTCTTTGTTTCTTTAATTGATGTCTAATATATCTTCATTCCTTATTAACAAATCAGTTTTGTTAATTATATATTAACTTAATTAATTGGATTCTTAATGTTTGTAGTCAGTTGTTTTCACAGGAGTATATGGATATGCAATTGGGGTGCTATGGCTTTTGTGTGGAATTCTATGTGGACTTTTCTTCCTAATAATAAATTGTTGCTGCCAAAGTTTTGGTGGAAACAAGGGTTGTGATCTTTTACCAATTCCTCTAGCCATATTGCTCCTCATAATAGCTATGTAAGAATATATCTATTAATTAAAAACATATATTTTTAGTGTTTTAGTGTTTTTTTAAAAGTCTTGAATTGATGGAAGGAGGAACATTAATGGTTATATTTCTGTCGCGCCCTTTTAACTAAGAGTTTCTTTTTTTGAAATGGTGTAAAATTTTTCCAGGTCTAACAAAAGTCAAACTCTAGACCTATTCTTTGAGTAATAAAATTTCTGATACTATGTCATAAAACGATTTTTTACAAAAAATTTAAACTGACGTAAAAATTGCATAAATAGTTATATCTCTAACCATTAGTATCACATTTTACAAATTCAAAGTGATGTATGTGTATGATTCTTGTTATTGCAGGGCTGCAAGTGGGTTAGTTCTTGCTGGAAGTGCAAAATTCCGTTGTCATGCAAGTAGTTCAGTTAATGTGTAATCAATACAGCAGATAAGGCATCAGGTATTATATTCAATATAACAGGAGCATTGAAAGGCATCCCAACTGAATTGGTGGATGCTGATATTGCTTCAAGGCTTAACACCACATCTCAGAGATTTGACACTGCTGCTCAAAATATCACACAAGAAGCTGCCAAGAATAGGCACATCATCAACATGGCTTTAAAAGCATTGTGAGTAGTGTTTTGTGCACTTACTTATCGACTCTTTGAGCATGATTCATTTTAGTCTCTGACATTTTAAAAATAGTATTTTAGTCTTGTCATTACAATCCTACTAATGTCATACGCATTAAGCGGATTTATAATAACAGGACTAAAATGACCAATAGAATATAATATTTTGTACCAAAATAAGAAATTTGTGTCTATCTTTCTTTAACATGAAAAAATGAATAATGAATAGTGAATTGCATATTTCAGGTTTATTTTTACCATTGTGACTGTAAGCTTGAACTTGGTTTTTGTAATATCCATGTCAGGTATGCTTTATTGGTAAATAATCAACATCTAATCATATATCTTAGATTTCATACCAATAATTGAAGGAATTCTTCTGCATTAACTAGACATGAATCTCATAAAAATGTTGGAATTTTCTGTAGAGCAGTTTTTGGAGTACTAAGAGTTTGGAAGGCACTTTACCTGTTAGTAAGCCAAATTGTATTTTCCTTGCACCTTAGATGTTTGTGAATTTGCCTATACATATATAAAGCTAAAATTTCTCATCATCCATGATTTCTTTGTTGCTTTCTCTATAATTTTCACAGATTTGTTGTGTTGTGCTGGTTGCTGACAGTGATATGCTGGATACTCTTTGGAGTTTACTTCTTCTTAGAAAAGTAAAACGAAATTCTTTAGTTCATAATTCAAATTTCTTTTCAGTTTCTTTCTCAATAGCTATTAATTTAAACTATTTTTCAGATTTTCTGATGATACATGCAATGCTCTATACAATTTTCAAGAAAATCCCTACAACAACAGCTTAAGTTCCATGATACCCTGTGATGAATTGCTCTCAGCAAAACCAATTGTATCTGAGTTTAGTTCAGGAATCTACAACCTTGTCAATGAGGTAAACTATATTTTGCACAATCTTATACACCAATCTCTTCTTTATATTATGAGCAAAAAGATTATTTTCATATCTCATGCAATGAACCAAAAAATGGTAGAATTATTTACTTTTTTTGGTACATCTGCAGGTGAATGGAGGCCTATCAAAATATCAGGGAGCACTCTTACCAAATCTACCAAATATATGCAATCCTTTTTCAGCACCACCTGATTTTTTATATCAGCCATGGAACTGCTCACCTAATTCTACTAAAATAGGAGATATCCCTGAGGTATGCCACAGATAATAACAGAATTATATTCTTTCCTGTTACTCTAAAATATTAGTATATTTGGATACAATTTGGAATTAGCATTCATATATATCAAATTATATGAATGCACCAAAGTTTGAAAGAGACAGATATTTGTGGATGAAAGTTAAACCTAAAGTGGCCTTCGACTGTGTGCACTAAAATAGTCCCTGAGACCTATGCATAATTATATACCTGAAATTGATAAAAGTGCACCATGTTAGTCTCCTTAATCTTTTTTCATCAAGTGACTCACCACGTCATTATAGACTAATGTGGTGCATTTTTGCCAATCTCAAGAACGTAACTGGTGTAACTGGAATCTCAAGGACTATTTTAGTGCAGGTGACCAATCTTAAGTACCAATTTGGAGTTTAACTCAAGAAATATCTACTAGATTAATTACATGTCTTTGCTTTACTAACAACATAAACTTCATTGACAAAAGGTATTGAGGCCTTATACTTGTTTTGGTGATGAAGATGCAATCTGTGGCAAAGAAAAGTTCATACCAGGAAGTGAATATGAGGTGATTAAGGAATACACAAGTTCAGTTCAGAATCTATTGGATGTGTATCCTAGCATTGAAAGCTTGTTAGGATGCCAATTAGTGAAAGATGCATTCTCTCAAGTGCTTCAAAAACACTGCAAACCTTTGAAGAGATTTAGTAAGGTGACTTGGGCAGCAATGGTGTCTCTTGCAGCAACCATGGTGCTTTTGGTTGTGTTATGGACTATGAAAGCTAATTATCATGAGCATAGTCATCAACCTTAGCTTAAGATGGTTCATTACATGTAACACATTTTTACTAATTAACCCTCACTAATCAAGATCATTAATCAAACATTGTTTAGAATTAACAAACATTAACTGAAGAACAAATTGGATATTTAGTACTTTGCAAGACAAGTCAAAGTCAACCATGTTGGATTGTCTTGCAAAGCCATGAAATGTCCAATTTGACCTTATAGATCAGTAGGTGTCACACAGCTTCTCAAGAAAACTGTATAGGAATGAGGTGCAGAGACTTGTACATAGAGAAATTGAGTTTTCTTTATTCTTTTGGAAATGGTAGGCTTAAGGGGTGATATATTTTTTTACAAGATTCTTACCCCAAAAATTTCAGATGTGTAATATGAGAATCCTCAAACAATAATATCAGGTTAAGAAAATTAATTTCTATCAAGATTCATAGATAAGTTGCATTTTTATCAAATTGCATTATATTATTTACTTTATTAAATGTGTCCATGTAATTGTATCAAAATCCCCCCCCACACACACACTTTATTATAACATTTTTCATTATATATTATAATTCTGCTTATGATCCTTCTTGGGATGACATAATTAACCAAGGTCAAGTTGTCAACCTCTGCTGGCATGCATGTATGTGTCTATATATGCAAACATATATTAATTATTTATGAGAATAAAGGTTACATTTATATTCACATTTTATCACTGATTCCTCAAGGGAAAATAATATTTGAGACTCTGAGAGATAATAGAATCATTAATGCAGAAAAAAAGAAAAAAAAATCCGATATACAAACACTCAAAGTTTGGTAATAATATTATATTATGTATGTATGTTCTGCCATGCTTAACACAAACATTATGTTCTTATTTTACCAACGTCTCTTATTTGTTTGCATTCACTTAGAAATATGCTGTTGTTTGTTATGCATGTTTTCTTTTAGAATGATCTGATTGGCAATTTGGCATGATATCCATTGACTTATGAATTATGTTGATTGTGATGCTTCCAAGGAAAACTGTGTGATAGATTAATTTAAACACATCATTCCAAGAAATGATGGTTTCCTTTTGTTATCCAACTCTAGCTAGATATTCTAGATTTCCATTACCATACCACACATATTTCCTCTATTAAACAACCAAACCTAGCAAGCTATATTCATATGAAAAATAATATTTGCACCACTTTTTATGTACATCTTTTTTTAAGATATAAAATACAAACTTTCCTTTCATTTGAATGTCATTAAGTTAATAGAAAAAGATTTTTTTCAATAAAAAAATCTTTTTTTAGTATATTTAGTAAATTTTTAGTAGTAAAAATAAAAATATTTAAAAAATAAAAAAAATTTGAGAAATTGAAAAAAGTATATTTTTTCATCTTTTTAAAAAAGTCTTTTTTTAACCGACAAAAATGATTTTACATTTAAATAGACTTTTTAAAAAGAATTTTTAAGTATTAAAAATGTCTTTTGCTTTTACTTTTGTTAAAAGCAAAGTATTGCTAGTTTAAAAAAAATAATTTGTTTTTTTAATAAAAATATTTTTTTTAAAAGACGTATCTAAATAGGTTTTAAATTGAATAAAAGTAATTATTCCACTAAAAAAGTCAATCCAAACTAGTATTATATTTTTTTTAAAGATTTTTTTCATATAATAAATAAACTAAAAAATATTTTTATATTGTTATACCCAAATATAATTGATAGATAAAAAAATATTTTTATATGAGATATCCAAATATAAAATTACTTTTACTTTTTTATAAAATTTTTAAAAAAATAACTCAAAAAAAATTTTTTTTTTTTAAAAAAACTTACTCAAACAAGTCCTTAATACTAAAAGTGAAAGATTTATAAAATACATGTACGCAAAAATGGTGCAGATAACATTTCTCTGTTTATAGGTAGGAATATTGTTCAATGAATTAATATATACTATAGAAGAGATGCTATAATGAATAGCTTGAATTATTCACCACAATATTAATGGAGGGCGTGCAATTCAGAGCATCAATTGTCCTTGGAAACATTGAGCCGCAATGAACTTTGTCATTAACTCTTGTCATCACACCTTGTGTATGTATCTGGTTTTTATATTTAGATTTAATTTGTGTTTCTCTCTGATCTTTTCATCATCACATACATCACTCTGTCTAGATAATCTTCAACAACATAGATATATACTTGTGATTGATAATAAGCTAAATGGCACAAATATACTTATTTATTACTAATACATAACATAATTTTCCTATATATATAGCAAAGTTATTATCCAAATCAAATAGCAATAACACCTTTTGACCATAATGATCCCTATAGTATAATTTCCAAACTCTATATCATATAGCAAAGAAAACTACTTATCAAATCACTACACATTCTGATACTACTGTAGCAGCCTTTTCAAGTTAGTTGCTAACTCCAAAAGAATTTCCTGAAATTCACTACCCAATTGAATAGTCTCAATCAATCTAATGAACTATGATGACTAGCAGCTCTTTGAACTCAGATGATCCTTGTTTTGATGGTGATGGAAAATGGGCCACCAAGCTTCTTAGGGAGTGTGCTAGAGCAATCAATGATAGAGACTCAAGCAAAATCCAACACCTTCTATGGATGCTAAATGAGTTAGCTTCCCCTTATGGAGATTCTCAGCAGAAACTAGCCTCATATTTTCTTCAAGCTCTATTCTGCAAGGCCACTCAAACAGGCCAAAGATTCTACATGAATCTAAAATCAGCATCTGAAAAGAACCAATCTTTTGATTCAGCAAGAAAAATGATACTCAAATTTCAAGAGGTAAGTCCATGGACAACTTTTGGACATGTAGCTTCAAATGGTGCAATCTTGGAAGCCTTTTTAGAAGCAGGAGGAGAGAAAAACAAAAAGAAAAAGCTTCACATCATTGACATAAGCAACAACACTAGCACACTTTGCACTCAATGGCCTACTTTCTTGGAATCCTTGGCTACTAAGAGTAGTGATCATGCTGAAACTCCTCAATTGAAGCTCACAATTGTGTTGGTGAAAGAGAGCTTAAAAGGGTCAGTGATGAATGAAATTTGTCAGAGAATGGAGAAGTTTGCAAGGCTAATGAGAGTGCCCTTTGAGATTAACATGATAAATGGTGTGGAACATTTATGGAAGGTAACAAAAGAAGAGTTAGGAATAGTAGTTGAAGAAGAAGAAGATGATGATGATGATGAGGCTTTTATTGCTGTGAACTGTGTTGGGGGATTGAGGAGAGTTGAGGAGGGAGAAAGGGGTAATGTGATTGGAATGTTGAAGTCTCTTAGTCCAAGAATTGTGACAATTGTTGAGGAAGAAAGTGGTGGTAGTGATGTTTCTTGCATCACAAGAAATGATGATGATGACTTTGTAAAATGCTTTGAAGAGTGTTTAAGGTTTTACAAGATTTACTTTGAGATGTTAGAGGAGAGTTTTCCAACAATAAGCAATGAAAAGTTAATGCTAGAGAGGGAGTGTTCAAGAAACATACTTGGTGATTTGGGTTGCAATAATAATAATAATAAAAGGGAGAGAGGAGTAGAGTGGTCTATGAGGTTTAGGGAGTATTTTACTCCAATAGGTTTGAGTGATGATGTTGTGGATGATGTTAGGGCATTGCTAAAGAGATATAATAGGTCAGGGTGGTCATTGATGTTGCCATCATCAAAAGTAGAAGGAATTTACTTGAAATGGAGGGATCAACCTGTTCTTTGGGCTTCAGCTTGGAAACCCTAGCTAGCTATATATATAGTGGCCAATTTGATGGTGCCTAAATTTTGTCTAACTTATTTTTTGTAGTAAGTTTTGATTTTTTAAAAATTATTTATTATTATATTTTTTAAATTAAATATTATTTTTTTTAATAAATAAATATCACCTTTTAGACACCATAGCATTCACCATATATAGTTCTACCTCTTCATCATGAAGATGAGCTAGATATTATTTAATTTGATTTATGGTATTATATTGTTTTATTGAATTATAACATAATAAGTTAGCTACGAGTTTTGTAGCTCAAGTATGTTTAATTTTAAGAATAAATTATTTAATTTATTTGGTGTTTATTTCTAATTCTAATTAAAATCAATATATATATATATATATATATATATATATATATATATATGTTACTTACATGAAAATATATAGTGAGGCTTTTTTTTCCTGTAACAAAAATATATAGTGAAGCAGTTAATTATATGAGTGATAAACGTTCACCAAAACTAAAGAAAGAAAAAAGGAATCATGACAATAATAAACAACATTAATATTATTATAAAAATTAAACACATTTAATAAACTAAAAAAGGCAATATAATCGTATCTTATATAAATATTTCTTTAATTTCTATGAACAAGTTAGTTTTGCTATTGATCCTAATTATTAGTATAGTATACTTTAAAGTAAATTTTCTAGTGTGTCTAAGTTTGGTGTTAAATTTGTCAAACTTATCTTTTATGTTAAGTATATTAAATATTTAAAAATTATTTATTTTTATATTTTTTAAATTAAATATTAATTTTTATTATTTTTAGTAAATTAGACCATTATATATATATAGAATATAGCAAGCACTATATACTTTAAGGAGGTCTATTTGGCTTTTCAAGCCCAATGATTTAAACGAAAAAGTTTAAAGGATGAATATTTTTATTAAAATTTGGTCAGTATTTAACTAAAAAAAATATAAATAATTTTATATTATTAGATATAATTTTATATCATTAAAAATTTTAATAATAACTAATTAATTATTACAAATCATAAAATTGATTGACTTTTAGTTCTAGCACTCCAAACTTTGAAAAGCATTATTAATAGATAGGGTGATCGCTTTCACCTTCGTCTTTATTTATTATTAGTGGTCTTCGTAGGGCAGCATTATTATTACATAGTGATATATAGTGGTTAAAAAACAACTTTTTTTCTTTTTGAGAATTAAATTGGACTTGACTGCTATCGTTTAATTAATTATTAAAGTTATTATTAGTAAAAAAATTTAAAATTTTATTTTAATGAATATATTAAAAACTTAATATTTATGTATATTTTTTTATAAAGTTGATTGCAACTAACATAGAAGCAATAATCTGAAATTGATTGCAACAACTATGGTACTAATGTCCAATCGATGGACCATTTGTATTCAATTTGTATTGAATAAAGTTACTACCAATAATTTTTTTTTTTTTTTTGCAAAGGGGTCAAAGACCCAAAAAAAAGAAAAAGAAACTAGTGAGGAATCATCTTAGGATGCTAAATACCAAGAGCATCTGCCATTAATTAGAGCTGTTGCTAAAAAAACAGTGGGAGAGGAGAAGCACGATAATCCTAGTAGAATCAACTGTGTCTTCTTGGGAAGCATATCTGCACACGCATTCTTTTTTTTGTAGATATTAACTAAATTTTAATTAGTATTTTTATATTACAACAAAATAATATTAACGGTTTTTTTTATTGTTTAGTGACGATTTTTACTGTTGCTAAATTTTTTTGTGACCGTTAAAATTTGTTATCGACTTGAGGGTCGTCAAGGGATATAGTGACAATTTTAGATCACTATTTATAAGAGTGTCACTAAATTATTTGTGACCGTTACAAAACCGCCACTAATTTATAATATTTGTCCAAATATTTTTATGCTATATTTAGTGACAGTTTGAAATTGTCACTAAATTGCTAATTCATATGTCAGTTTATTTCTATTTTTAGTGATTGTCTTAAACCGTCACAATATATATAGCAATGATTTAAAATTGCCACTAAATTACTGATTTCTGTAAAAATAATTATATTTATTGATTGTTTAAAACCATAACAATATCTCTAGTATCAGGTATTTTTAAATATTTGTAACTGTTTAAAACTATTTCAATCTTTTTAGCATTATATTTTTTTATTAACTTTTAAAAAATTATTTTTATTATGAATAACAATTTACATGTATACAAATACTATAATATCAAAAATTTGTTTCATTTTTAAATATCTTTTTGCCTATTTATATTTTATCTTTTTAAAGTCAAAGATAATAAGAAGAGGGAGATAGAAGCACAATATAAAGTCTCAGTTCTATTGAAATATATATACAGCAGATTAATTAGTACAATATGGATATTTGCAATGTATGTATTTATAACTAACCTAAATTGTTACTTAAAGTAGTATATTTAACAGTATTGCTTTCAAAATATTCTAATTTAATTTATCAGCGTTTAATTTTTATTATTTAACATAAATTTTGGATTGATTATTGATCCAGTTTTCGAACCCATGCCGTCACTGTCTACAATTTGGTGGCTTCAAAATGAGAACGAAGGGGCTTGGCTTTCTGTGTCGGTGGCTCATTAATTAATTAAACATGTGCTTGAGTTTTGATTATTATTTATTTTATTGTTTTATATTGAATAAACTAATTGGTAAACAAAATATTAGAAGGGAAAAATTAAAGAAAAATATATAGTTTTTTTAGAGTTAGTCTATGAAGTATGAATACTTTGTTGAGTTATCGTATTCGCAATTCAGACACATTTTAAATTAGGGATGAGCACGGGTCAGATTGATTCGAGTTTAAGGTGAAATTAGAACTGAACCAATTGAATTGTAATTGGTTCAGTTTGTTCAAATTTGTATTTTTTTTTTGTGTGTATATTCGAACTAAACTAAACCGATTAAAAACGTTAGTTCGGTTCAGGTAATTAGATATCCGATGAAACAGAAATTCATAAGAAAATAAAAAAGAAATTTTTATCTTAAAAATTCTATAAGTACAATAAATATGTAATATTAATAGAAATAATCCAAATATGTTAAATATCAAATATATTAAAAACTAAACACATTAAAATCCAAACATATTAATCACTAAAAACATTAAAATCCAAATATATTAAAAGGCATATGATGAGTTTGAAAAACTCTAATTTAATTTTGATGATGAACAAACATTATTGAAATATTTAATTACAAAATTATTAATTTAATTTTCATTTAACATATGTTAATTAATATTTTTATGTTACAGTTTTATAATTGGGCCGAAAATAAAAGTTTAGTTGCAAGCCCAAAATCTAAACATGCAATCAGCCTTGCTTCATGTTTCTTATACTATGTGGCTGAATTGTTGTGATGTTTATTGGGCCAGATTGAATGATTATCATAAGCCCAATTTTAAATCTTTGCTAATGAGACGAATGCATGATTCGAAAATAATTTATCAGGAAAGCAAATGTTATCATTTGCTCTATGCCTTCCATCGGATCACATGGCTGAAATATTTGGGCCAGTTTTGATTATCATTGTTACAAGCCCAAACTAAAATTGCTTGGAGGCAAGCATGTTTGGTCCGAAACCATGAAGCAAAGAAAACAAAGCTTCATTGCTTCCAACGGATCCAAGAAATTTACCATGTGATGGATTCCAAAATTCATTCAATTATTATTTATTGCATGGGAACTATGAGAGAGAATATGAGTGACATGATTGATGCTACACGCCACTCTAGCAAGGAAAGTAAAAGCAACTCAGTTTTTCAAAACACAATTAATTGCTTCTCTTTCTTCATTTTCGTCTCTCTCATCTCTTTCTTTCTTTCGGACAATACCCAGGAAATCATGGAAACAAAAATGAGCTACCAGAAGGAAAGAAAAGCACGCCTAAAGACCATCATGATGATGACAAGAAAACATAACAAAATAAAAGTATGCTGTAGCTGAGATTTTCACAAAAAATGGTAAGATTTGGTGAGGTAATCTTGAGCTCTGTATACTCAAAAAGAAAGAAGAAGATTCGGCCAGCAAGGAAGAGATTCTTGGAGGCATGGCTTGTCTTTGATTCTTCTCAACCACCACAGGAAGTAGCTAGAGTGGCGAAGTGATGGAAGAGGCAGAGATTGGAGCAGATGAAGCCATCATCATCATGAAGCATCAAGGGCCAGAAATCCATCTTGGAGAGCAAGCCAAGGATGGAGTGCTCGGATTGATGAAGAGTGATGACCAAAGAAGAACTAGAGGTGTTTGCATGTTGGATTTTGCATGAGTTACCTCTTCTCTCTCTATGGCCGAACCGGTTCTGTTTTGAAGGAAAAGAAGTTAAGCTTGGTTTTGTTTCAACTGTGAAGGCTTCTCTTCTCTATAAAAGGGGTGAACAGTCACGGTTTGAAAAATAAGGAGGAAAATTTGAGAGTACAAGGCACAGAAGTCTCATAGCTACCTAAAGAACTGAAGATTGATGGTTTAGAAGTTATAATAAAATCTCGTTGTGAGTATAGTTACTAAACCAAGCAATCAACCTTTCTTACAAACGTTTTGGTTGTCACAAGTAACAAACCCCTAAATAAATTGATAACCGAAGTATTTAAATCTCGGGTCGTCTTCTCAAGGAATTGCAGGGAGGTATGTTATTATTATTGGTTATGAAGATTGTAAATCGGGGTTTTTTAAGATGAGGAACAAGTAATTTAAATGGCAGGTAAAATAAATAAATAACTGTAAAATAAACTCTTGGCAAGGTATGAGAAATTGGAAGTCTTATCCTAGTTATCCTTATCAATGATGATGAAAATTGAATCTTAAT
This sequence comes from Arachis stenosperma, assembly GCF_014773155.1. Classification (NCBI taxonomy): domain Eukaryota; kingdom Viridiplantae; phylum Streptophyta; class Magnoliopsida; order Fabales; family Fabaceae; genus Arachis; species Arachis stenosperma. The sequence continues at coordinate 3,710,141 of NC_080379.1, read as the reverse complement.
TCCACTTAGTTAACCTCTGCTGGTGCGAAGGAAGGTCAAGTGGCTAATTAGTTTGATCTTCAAATCCTAGTTAATTCCTAGAAAAAGATTGGGATTATAGAAGTTCAAGCTAATTAGCAAAGATAGCGATTATCGATCACGTTGAGTTTGATAACTCAAGAGTTACTGATTTTCTAACCAAAGCCAAGAATGTGGAAAGCTAAATTGAAATCATAAATATCTGGAATACCTCAAGTAATATTCATTCAAAACAGTAAAATCTAACATGAAAAAGTTCATAAGCCGATTGGGCAACATAAATCAAATACAAATAAAAGTATCAGAGTAAATAAAAGTAGAAGAGAAACATAAAGTAAAAAGAATATTGAACCTGTGGCTGAAGAAGAAATAAACCCTAATTTCTAAAAATCCTAATCATAATCCTAAGAGAGATGAGAGAACATCTCTCTCTGAAAACTACATCTAAAACTATGAAAAGTGAATTATGAAAAGCATGATTATGAATGGATGTATTCCCCCACTTTATAGCCTCTAATCTGTGTTCTCTGGGCCGAAAACTGGGTCAGAAATAGCCCAGAAATCGCTGATTGTGAAATCTGGTCCGTACAGGTCGCGGCAAAGTGACGCGGAGGCGTCATCCACGCGTCCGCGCGGATTGAAGTTCGCAGATGCGACGCGTCCGCGTTGAGCGCGCGTTCGTGTCGCCTATCTATACGTTCACTATGGAGAATTATATATCAAATCGAAGCCCCAGACATTAGCTTTCCAACGCAAGTGAAACCGCATCATTTGGACCTCTGTAGCTCAAGTTATGATCGTTTTAGTGCGAGAGGGTCAGCCTGACAGCTTTGCAGTTCCTTCAACTTCTTGTATTCCTTCCACTTTTGCATGCTTCCTTTCCATCCTCTAAGCCATTCCTGCCCTGTAATTCCTGAAATCACTTAACACACATATCAAGGCATCTAATGGTAATAAGAAAGGATTAAATAAAAGAAAATAAAAGCCAAAGAAGCATGTTTTCAATCATAGCACAGAATCAGGAAGGAAAATATAAAACATGCAAATCATATGAATAAGTGGCTAAAGAGTTGATAAAATCCACTCAATTAAGCACAAGATAAACCATAAAATAGTGGTTTATCACTACCTAAGCTAGCAGATTTTTTTCTCCTTCAATGTATTCTGTTTTGTATTTTTCTGTTTAATTTTGCCATGTCTTGAGTCTCATGGAAAAAGGCAAACAGTGAGGTTTGTATGAAAAAGTCATAGAGCGAAAAAAGGCAGAGAGTGCAAAATTAAAAGAAAAGCCATAGATGTCCTTAGAGTTCCTTTGTTCATCTATATTGTGTTTTATGATTCTGTGGAAATCCCCTTGTAAGTTGGGTTAGCACTTTACAGTTTGTAATCAGGTTGATTATAGTGAAATTCCATCATGGTTGTGATGGAGACTGGATGTAGGCTGCATTGCACTTAGCAGCTGAACTAGGATATATCTGGGTGTAATTCTCTCTCTCCTACTCCATTTCTGTTTCTACTGTCCAGGAGCAAAAACAAAAATATCTCGTGCCAAGTGACGAGATAAAAATAAAAGTCTCGTGGCTAGGAACGAGACAAAAATAGAAAAGTCTCCTCAAAGACCAGAAAGTGTAATCAAGCAAAAAGAGGACTAAGATTCAACCCCTCCTTCTCTTAGCCACTGAAACCATCAATTGGTATCAAAGCTTGGTCTCAAAGAGATCAAGCTTTGCAGCTTGGAGAAAAGATCTACATGGCACAAAATAGTGGCTCAAATCTGCTGTCCTACAATCTCACAGAAGGACAGTCAAGCAACAGACCTCCTCTTTTCAATGGGAAAAACTATACCTATTGGAAAGAAAGAATGAAGATCTTTGTGCAAGCAGTAGACTACAGACTTTGGAAGATCATCCTAGAAGGTCCTCAATTTCCATCCAACACAAGTGATGAAGGAGTAGTCACTCTTAAACCGAAAGCAGGCTGGACCGAAGAAGATAGAAAGAAAGTAGAGCTAAATGCCAAAGCTGTAAACCTACTTAACTGTGCTATCAGCTTCGAGGAGTACCGACGGGTATCACGATGCACAACGGCAAAGGAAATCTGGGATAAATTGCAAATCACTCATGAAGGAACCACCTCTATAAAGAAAACTCGGATAGACATGTTAAACAGGGAGTATGAAATGTTTACAATGAAGGAAGGAGAATCCATTGATGAATTGTTCGAACGGTTCAACACCATCATTGTTGGCTTGGATGCTATGGGAATAATACATTCTGATTCTGTGCTTGTGAGAAGAGTGTTGAGATGTCTCACTAAAGAGTGGGAAACAAAAGCTTTAATTATTTCTGAGAGCAGTAACCTTGATTCCATGACACTTGATGATTTGAGAGGAAACCTTCTTGCTTTTGAAAACACTTATTTAAAAAAGGAGTCAAAAAAGAAAGGAATTATTTTTTCTTCTGTAACTAACCCCCTGGATGATGAATCCAGTGATAACTCATCTGAAAATGAATTTGTATTGTTTGCCAAAAAATTCAGGAAAATGGTGAAGTTCAAAGGCAAAGGCAGCAGCTCAAGGAAAATGAAGAAAGATCTTAGCAAAGTAACTTGTTACAACTGCAAGAAAATGGGGCATTTCAAATCTGATTGTCCCAAGTTGAAGAAAGAGAAGAAGAAAAAAGGAGGGAAGAAGAAGGGTCTAATGGCATCATGGGAAGACTTGGAAAATGACTCAGACAGTGATGAAGAATCTGAGACCAAGTCACAGCCTTGTCTCATGGCAAATCATGTAGATCAGGTATTCTTTCAAAATCCTGACACTGAAGACCTTCATCTCATGATAGACCACCTTTCTGAAAAAATAAGATGTTTTCTGCTTGATAATCAAGATCTTGAACAACAAATTGACATTCTTAAAGCTGAAAATAATTTTCTCAAAGAAAAGCTAATAGAGGCCGAAACTGCTTGTGATCTTGTGGAAGAAAATAAGCAGTTGAAAGCTCAACTTAGAAGTTGTGAAAGTGATCATTCGGTAGTTGCTTATGTAAACTGTTTTAAGGAAAATGAAGAGTTGCTGAAAAAGGTTAAAAGTCTTGAACATGACTTAGCCAAATTTACTCAAAGTTCTGAAAATCTAAATCAAATATTGGCTAGTCAAAAACCACTCTTTGATAAAGCTGGTTTGGGGTTTTACAAATTTGATAAGAAACCTTCTTTTAAAGATAGAGCTTCTTCCTCTAATGACACAAGGTTTCAAGATCCCACCTACTTTAACAAAACAGCAACTCCAAGGTTTTGTAGGTTATGTAACTGAAGCGGTCATTTTCCCATTCAGTGTTTCTTTGGTGAAAGAATGATTGGTGATAAAGTTTACAAAGTTATTTTTTATTACAATGATTTAGGACATAGGAGATGGTTTAACGTGAAAGGATCCAAGAAAATTTGGATACCTAAGGTCACTTGAGCTTATTTTGTAGGTGTGCCTAGCATCCAAGAGGAAGGAAAATATGTGGTACATGGACAGCGGATGCTCTAGGCATATGACCGGAAAGACAACCTTCTTCATAAAGCTTGAAATATGATGGAGGACTTGTCACTTTCGGTGATGATGGTAAAGGAAAGATAGTGGCCGTTGGAAAAGTTGGTAAAAAGTTTTTCATCTTGTATAAATGATGTTCTTCTTGTAAATGGTTTGAAACATAATTTGCTTAGTGTAAGTCATTTGTGTGATTTAGGATTTGAAGTAATTTTTAGAAAATTTGTGTGCTTGATTGTTTGTGAAAAAACTGGGGATATTCTTTTTGAAGCTAAAAGATGAAACAATGTGTATGGATTAACTCTTGAGGACTTAAAAGAACAAAATGTAACATGTTTTACATCTCTTGAATCTGAAAAATGGCTATGGCTTAAAAAGTTGGGTCATGCTAGTATGTACCAAATTTCTAAGCTAGTAAAGAAAAATCTGGTTAGAGGAATTCCTAAAATTAAATTTGATAAGGATCTTACTTGTGATGCTTGTCAATTAGGCAAACAAGTTAAATCCTCTTTTAAACCAAAAGGCCATTAGAAATGTTACACATTGATCTTTTTGATCCAACAAGAACACAAAGTCTAGGAGGTAAACACTATGGTTTGGTAGTGGTAGATGATTACTCTAGATTTGGTTGGGTACTTTTTCTTGCTCATAAAAAAGATGCTTTCCATGCTTTCTCAACCCTTTTCAAGAAAATTCAAAATGAAAAAGATTTAAAAGTGGCCCATTTGACAAGTGATCACGGAAAAAAAATTGAAAACCAAGACTTTGAAAAATTCTGTGATGACTTTGGAATTACTCATAATTTTTCATGCCCTAGAACACCTCAACAAAATGGGGTTGTTGAAAGAAGGAATAGAAGCCTTCAAGAAATGACTAGGGCTATGTTATGTGAGAATGAAGTTCCCAAATTTCTATGGGCTGAAGCTGTAAATACAGCATGTTATATTTTGAATAGGACAATAATTAGAAAAGGGTTGAAAAGAACTCCTTATGAGCTATGGAAAGGAACCCCTCTAAATCTTAAGTACTTTCATATTTTTGGATGCAAATATTTTGTGCTTAACAACAAAGAAAATCTTGGTAAATTTGATCTAAAATCTTATGAAGGAATGTTTGTTGGATACTCTACCACTAGCAAGGCCTATAGAATTTATCTCAAAGAACATAGAACCATAGAGGAATCCATACATGTCACTTTTTGTGATTCTAACTAAATTCCCAGTACTGTGATAGACAATGATTCAGATTGTGAAGAAGCTGGAACAAGCAAAGAGAATCCCAAGTCTGCCCAAATTGAAGAATCTGCCAATCCAGATTTGTCTCGTCAGATTGAAGGAGATATTTCCATTTTGTCTCCTGAGCCAGCACGAGAAACTGAAACAGTGAGACCAACAGAAACTCATCAAAGCTCAACACCACAAAGGAAGCCTAGAGAATGGAAGTCAATGAGGGGTTATCCTCATAACTTCATCATTAGTGATCCCTCCTAAGGAATGACAACAAGATCCTCAACCAAAAGACAATCCGAACTAAGCAACTTTGCACTCTTGTCACAAATGGAGCCCAACAATGTCAAACAAGCTCTTGAAGATCCATCTTGGGTGAAAGCCATGCAAGAGGAGCTTGCTTAATTCGACAAGAATGAGGTTTGGACACTAGTACCTCATCCAGATGGTAAGAAAGTTACGGGTACTAAGCGGGTGTTTAAAAATAAACTTGGTGAGGATGGACAAGTTGTTCGTAACAAGGCTAGATTAGTGGCCCAAGGTTACGATTAAGAAGAGGGTATAGATTTTGATGAGTCTTTTGCTCCGGTAGCTAAAATGGAAGCAATTAGGTTGCTTCTTGCCTATGCTGCCCATAAGGGTTTCAAAATATTTCAAATGGATGTTAAATGTGTTTTTCTTAATGGTTTTATTGATAGAGAAATGTATGTGGCTCAACCCCCCGGTTTTGAACATAAAGATTTTTCAAATCATGTTTTTAAACTTTCAAAGGCTCTTTATGGCCTTAGGCAAGCTCCAAGAGCTTGGTATGAAAGGCTTGGTGCCTTCCTATTGGAAAATCAATTTCAAAGGGGTACCACGGACACAACTTTATTCATTAAAGCATCTAATGATGATATACTTCTAGTTCAAGTTTATGTGGATGATATTGTGTTTGGATCGGCCAATGAGTCCTTGTGTGAAGAGTTTGGAAAACTCATGACTAGTGAGTTTGAAATGAGTTTAATGGGAGAGCTAACCTTCTTTCTTAGCCTCCAAATTAAACAAACTCCTAGTGGTACTTTTATTTACCAAGGAAAGTATGCAAAAGAACTTATCAAAAAGTTTGGCCTAGAAATTTCTAAACCAATGGGAACACCAATGCATCCAAACAATAAACTTGAAAAAGATGATGATGGTAAAGATGTGGATGAAACACGGTATAGGGGAATGATTGGTTCATTAATGTATCTTACCTCCTCTAGACCGGATATTGTTCAAAGTGTGGGTGTATGTTCAAGATTTCAATCTCACCGAAAAGAATCCCATCTTTTGGCTGTTAAGCGCATCATTAGATACATTAAGGGAACAAGTGATTATGGCTTGTGGTATCCAAAATATGATGACTTTTGTGCAGTAGGGTTTTGTGATGCAGATTATGCGGGAGATAGAGTGGATAGAAGGAGCACCTCCGGTATGTGTTGCTTCCTTGGAAGCTCACTCAACATGTGGTCAAGCAAAAAACAAGCCACAGTAGTTCTATCCACAGCTGAAGCTAAATACATATCCGCCTCTGCATGTTTCTCACAATTAATTTGATTAAAAATGCAGTTGAAAGATTACAAATTAAAGATCAATAGTATACCATTATTTTGTGATAACATGAGTGCTATAAATATTTCAAAAAATCCTGTTTTGCACTCAAGAACAAAGCACATTGAAATCAAATATCATTTTATTAGAGAACATGTATAAAAGGGTACTATTGATATTCAATTTGTAAAATCTGAAGATCAACTTGCTGACATTTTTACAAAACCCCTCTGTGAAGACAAATTCTGTTCACTAAGAAAAAGCTTGGGAATGTTTGATTTAAGCTCTATTGAAAATTAGTGAAAATCTAACTCTACTCAGTTTTGTCTCGTAGAAATGGACGAGATAAAAATACAAGCGTGTTGGAGAAGCTGTAATTAAGGGGGAGGCTGCGCAGAATTTATCTCTCATGAGCCCCACAAAATCTCTTTGACCCCACCTTGACCTTTTGCTGGTTCCTCATCTTATGATGATCAAAATCTTTTTATTGTCTTATCAAATCTTTTTGGAAGTGGTTATTTTCAAATCAAATCCCTCTCTCCATCTAATCCCTTGATTCTAGGAAACCACTTTTTCAAATTCTTGAAAACTCCTTGGTTAATAACCGCGCCATGATGATCATTAACTTCTCCCACTATCTCTTTCCAATCAACATTTAATGCACCTCTAACTTCCCTCCACTCACCACACTCTTCGGCCATCTCTTCTTCTTCCAACCCCATATCTTCTCTTCATCATGAAAAAGAAAACAGCTCCTAGGAAAAGTGAACGCATTCGCCTTTCTCAAAAGACCTCCACTCCACAGACCCACACTCATATCCATATTCATTCTACATCTTCATCTTCTCCCTCACCACCATCCAAACATACGGCCACCATGAGAAAGAAAGTAATTGCCCACAAAAGCTCAAGCCGAGGCAAAAACAAGGAGTCAAGTGTTGAGGAAGAATCATCTCACACCTCACCCATTGCATCACTACCGCCATCACCGAAGAAAGCCACACCTGGGAAAAGTACTCAGAAAATAAAAGGATTCGTTCTACACAACACCACCGAGCCTGGCAACTTGAAATCCATGGAATTCAAGAACAAGTTCAGCAAAACCCATTTCCACTATGATCCTGCCAGATTCAACTCATGCGCCTCATTTGAGTTCCACAAAGATGTTCTGCAAAGGCGTCACCTATGTCTAACCTACCTTGTCAACCTTGAGACTCTCGCCAACAAGGGAATAAATGTCTCTCCTCTCTTCGAACTGCTTCAATGGACTCCTCTGCTTCACATCCAGAAGCCAGTTTATCCAGGTCTGGTCCGTGAGTTCTACGCCAACATGAGACTTATTGATGGCACCATCCATTCATATGTCAAAAGAGTTCACATCACTCTTGACACTGCCACCATTGAAACTGCCTTGGGATACAAAGATGAAGGGCCGAGAGCATACATGGCCGAAAGGTGGGACTCACAAGTCGGCGTCACCCATAGGGTTGTTCTTCAACACATATGTGAGCATTTCTCAGGCTTGGATGGAAATGTTCCTACCCACAAGGCCCTAGGTTCCACCAACTCATTACTTCACAGGATCATCATCCACATCTTGACTCCTCAAAGCGGGTCTCACAATAGAGTAACATATTCTGACTCTCTCATCTTATTTGCACTTATTACATCTACTCCCATTTCTTTTGGTTATATTATGATCCGCCATATGTGGGACTCGGTCAAGAGCACCAAAAAGGCAAATCTGCCCTATGGTATGTTCTTAACCAGTATCTTTGAATTCTTTAAAATTGACCTTTTGAATGAGGCAGTAGAGAACAAAATATCAATGGTCAAAGGAGGTGAAGCAGTTAAAGGAACCAAATGCAAGAAATTCATGACTTCAAAAAGTGAGTTTGAGGGCAGACCTGAGTCCTCCAAGACCACCAAGTCTATCAAAGAAATTCTCACAGAATTTTCAAATATGTCAAAAGTCATGGTACAATCTCATAAGGCTGCACGTAAACTAGCATATGAATCTGAAAGAGCATGGATGATATGCAAAGATAGAATAGGTCTAATGCTGAAAAACTTGGAGAAAGATTTGGGAGTTGATAATGAAGAAGGTGAAGGAGAATCTGATATGCATTTATCTTATGATTAAATTTCTGTTTAAGTTTAGGATATTGGCTTAAATAGGCTCAATCTGTTTCTCTATTTTGTGTTAAGATACTGCTATAACTTTGAGATATTCTGTGATACTCTGTTTTGTTTGGTTATATCTTGCATATCTTGTTTTCTATGACAAAATTTTAATTGCAGGTGCCCCTTTGATGACAAAAGGGGGAGAATAAATGTTGAATGAAAAATTGAAACTGGAAAACAGGGGATGAAATTCTCCTTGAGAATTCATGATCACCTCTATCAATGATTGATGCTAATAATGCATTCGGCTTTATCTTGATTACGGCCATTATTTGATGTTTATCCTAGTAAAATGAGTGTTTACTGTTTATAATACATTTGACTTACCTTGATAAAATGATTTTTGCTGGATTTATTTTTGGCAACTCCTTTAGGTTCTTAATGATGAAAGTTGCTGTGTTTGGAAAGATTATATCATGCTTGAAAAATATTTATCATACCAAGATTGCTCTGATTTACTGGAAATTTTTTTTAACAGCAAGTATTTTGTCAAAAACAGATTTTGATTGATTATGGTATGATTGAGCAGAAAAATTAAAATTGTGATAGCAAATAAGTTTTGTATATCATTCAAATCTGCTCATATATCAAGCATTTAGCATCATGGAATAAATATGCTAAATAACATTATTACTTGAAGCTTGATTAAAATGTACAGGTTAGTGCTTCCCTTGGTAAAATAAGCATATATTAAGGGGGAGCCATGTGACATTTAGAAAGGGGAGAAATTCAAAAATTCAAAGGGAGTATTCTTTACTCAATCTTTAAATTTCTTTCCATTTCAATTTTAATAATGTTTGTCATCAAGGGGGAGATTGATGAATTTGGAAAACTCTAATTTAATTTTGATGATGAACAAACATTATTGAAATATTTAATTACAAAATTATTAATTTGATTTTCATTTAACATATGTTAATTAATATTTTTGTGTTATAGTTTTATAATTGGGCCGAAAATAAAAGTTTAGTTGCAAGCCCAAAATCTAAACATGCAATCAGCCTTGCTTCATGTTTCTTATACTATGTGGCTGAATTGTTGTGATGTTTATTGGGCCAGATTGAATGATTATCATAAGCCCAATTTCAAATCTTTGCTAATGAGACCAATGCATGATCCGAAAATAATTCATCAGGAAAGCAAATGTTATCATTTGCTCTATGCCTTCCATCATATCACATGGCTGAAATATTTGGGCCAGTTTTGATTATCATTGTTACAAGCCCAAACTAAAATTGCTTGGAGGCAAGCATGTTTGGTCCGAAACCATGAAGCAAAGAAAACAAAACTTCATTGCTTCCAACGGATCCAAGAAATTTACCATGTGATGGATTCCAAAATTCATTCAATTATTATTTATTACATGGGAACTATGAGAGAGAATATGAGTGACATGATTGATGCTACACGCCACTCTAGCAAGGGAAGTAAAAGCAACTCAGTTTTTCAAAACACAATTAATTGCTTCTCTTTCTTCATTTTTGTCTCTCTCATCTCTTTCTTTCTTTCGGAAAATACCCAGAAAACCATGGAAGCAAAAATGAGCTACCAGAAGGAAAGAAAAGCACACCTAAAGACCATCATGATGATGGCAAGAAAATATAACAAAATAAAAGTATGCTGTGGCTGAGATTTTCACCAAAAATGGTAAGATTTGGTGAGGTAATCTTGAGCTCTGTATACTCAAAAAGAAAGAAGAAGATTCGGCCAACAAGGAAGAGATTCTTGGAGGCATGGCTTGTCCTTTATTCTGTTCAACCACCACAGGAAGTAGCTAGAGTGGCAAAGTGATGGAAAAGGCAGAGATTGGAGCAGATGAAGCCATCATCATCATGAAGCATCAAGGGCCAGAAATCCATCTTGGAGATCAAGCCAAGGATGGAGCGCTCGGATTGATGAAGAGTGATGACCAAAGAAGAACTAGAGGTATTTGCATGTTGGGTTTTGCATGAGTTACCTCTTCTCTCTCTGTGGCCGAACCGATTTTGTTTTGAAGGAAAAGAAGTTAAGCTTGGTTTTGTTTCAACTGTGAAGGCTTCTCTTCTCTATAAAAGGGGTGAACAGTCACGGTTTGAAAAATAAGGAAGAAAGTTTGAGAGTACAAGGCATAGAAGTCTCATAGCTACCTAGCTAGCAGATTTTCTTCTCCTTAAATGTATTCTGTTTTGTATTTTTCTGTTTAATTTTGTCATGTCTTGAGTCTCATGGAAAAAAGTAAATAGTGAGGTTTGTATGAAAAAGCCATAGAGCGGAAAAAGGCAGAGAGTGCAAAATTAAAAGAAAAGCCATAAATGTCCTTAGAGTTTCTTTGTTCATCTATGTTGTGTTTCATGATTCTATGAGAATCCTTTGTAAGTTGGGTTAGCACTTTACAGTTTGTAATCAGGTTGATTATAGTGAAATTCCACCATGGTTGTGATGGAGACTGGATGTAGGCTGCATTGCACTTAGCAGCTGAACCAGGATATATCTGGGAGTAATTCTCTTTCTCTCCTACTCCATTTCTGTTTCTACTGTCCAGGAGCAAAAATAAAAAATATCTCGTGCCAAGTGACGAGACAAAAATAAAAGTCTCGTGGCTAGGGACGAGACAAAAACAGAAAAGTCTCCTCAAAGACCAGAAAGTGTAATCAAGCAAAAAGAGGGCTAAGATTCAACCCCCCTTCTTTTAGCCACTGAAACCACCAGCGTATATATTTTAAATTTTTTTATTTAATTAATATATAGTCTGGTCTACGGGTTGGTTTGGGTTCCACACCCCTAGAACCGTTACTCGAACCAATTATTAGAGAGAGTCATTGGTTTGGTTCGGGTTGGACCCGATTATCCATTGTTTCAGAACCAATTTATTTGGTTCGGTTCGGGTTCGGACGAGTAATCGGGTACCCGCAACCCGTGCTCACCCCTATTTCGGATACAACACTCATTGACATTCATCCGATACGTGTATTTACTATGTCTAACCGTGTCTTAATAAAAAATAAAAAATCTTATCCGGATACATTTAGACACACTTAAATACCATCACGTATTAGCGTGTTCAATTTTATTCTTAAGATGTATTTGTCAAATGAGTTTAGAAATAATATATATAGTTATTTATTAAAACAAAAAATATTTTAAATACTTTATATAACTAAAAAATGACATTAAAAACAGTTAAAAAATTATTTAATTTTAAAAACCGCTGCAATTCGCCGAGTGACTCTATCTGGCGGCGGTTTTTTCAGCGGTTCTTCAAAACCGTCGCCGCTACTGTGCTAACGGTTGATTTGGCTGCGTTTTGTTCACCACTGAGACCCGATTATAACGGCAGTTATAATAACCGCCGCAACCCCCAAAAAAACCGTCGCCACTGTGCTGTTTTTTTGTAGTGCAATGTCAATAAAATATTAAAATATTATTATAATTTATCTAATTTATACTTTATATTTATATGCTGTGGCCGCCCGTATCTCCATATTTTATAAAATTTTAAAATATGTATACTGTATTCATGTATTCCGTCTCGTGTCATATTATGTTTCGTGTCTATGTCATGTCTATATTTTATAAAATTTTAAAATTTGTGTACTGTATTTATGTATCCGGTTTCGTATCTTATTATATTTCGTGTCTGTGTCATTATCCTTACATCATTAAAAACTAATAAAAATTGATGTGATCACTAATAATTACATGGTAATCTTTTTTGGTGAAGAAGTTGGAGATTTTTTGCTAATTATTTGGATTTATTCATTGTTCTTTTAAACTAACTAACATTGACCTTTTTCCACTTAAATTAATCATTTTTTTCTCGGTTAATGAGTGTGGCGTAGAAGCTTAAACTTTATACTTTATCCTCCATTATATTAACTTTCTTTCATAGCTAGTGACTACTAATAATTGCAACCACTGCATCAAATTAAATCAAAACCAAATTGCAATTACAACCACTTAATATAATAGTTTAATTTCATCATTATTTATATGTAGATGATTCTCTTTGTTTCCTCCAAAGTGGAACAATTTCATCGACACAGAATCCCTAATTAGGTAATCAATCATTAGCAATAAACCAAACCAATTCGCCAGCTAGTTCTTTTCTTGTGTGCTATCTGAATCTGAAAGGCACCATGTTCTAGAGAAAATAAAGGTGGGGAATAAAGTGATTAATTCTTTCTAATCATTTGAGTTTATTCTTAATGAAATAGTTTTTAAGTATCTTTTTACATGTTTATTAGAAATTAATAACCAAATTAGTTACGTGTCTGTATATATTTATACATATTAATTTATATATATTTTTAACTAAATAATCAAATCTATTATAATAGTATCAAAATTTAAAGAATTAACATTTCTAATACATTCAATACATTAAAAAACATAAAATATATTTTTTTATAATTTTTGTTGGTTTTTTATTCCTTACAATTAAGATTCCTTTGCAAAAATCGATATATTAAGAAGAAAAATACTATTGGTATATCAAATACCATTGACATCCGTAAAAATATATATTATTAATATATCAATATTATTAATTAATTATATATGTAGCTTAATTATTAAAAAAAAAACACACAAAAATAAGAGAACGTGTGAGAGCAAAGGAGTGCAAACTGGTACGCAGCAAGATATAATAGGACGATTCCTAGTTTGTTACATTATATTTTTATGGTTTATTATTGGTTTTTACTTTTGAAATTTATTTTTAGAGTTTAAGGGTTAAGATTTGGGATTTATAATTTACGATTTAGAATTTAGAATTAAAATTTAAAATTAAGAAAAAAACAAAAGTGTGCGTGATTTGATTTAAAAGCTTTTGAGTTTGATTTGAATATAATTTAGGAAAATATTTGTTTGAATATTATTGTATATGTTAGGAATGATTATTGTATATGTTAGGAATGATTTAGTTTGAATATGTTTTTATGTTTAATATTACCTAATTTTAAAGTTTTATGGGAACAAAATTTGAATTATTGTCATAATCTTTTTTAACAAGATACTTCAAAATAATAACATAAAATACAGTTATTATTAAGAACCAAAATAAAAATCTTAATTACAAATTTCCAAAATAGAAATTATGTTGTATATGTTGAAAGTTCAAATTTTATCTTATGTATATACAAATATTCTTTAATTACAAGTCATTATTTCATAAAATTTCATGTAAGCCTTTTTAACCTAATTCACTTTATGCGCCACTATTTAACCAACTTTTCAATCAACGTGCGAATATATAACTGCCTTTTTTAAAAGGATTTCGTTCGTTTTTGAATTTTTTAACGTTTTCGATCTACGTTCTTTTTTATTTCTGCATTTTCTGCGTTTCTCTTTGTTCGTTCTCTATGTTTTTGAAGTTAAGCTCTAAAATCAGTTTTGAATAGTTATCTCGTTATTAAAGATAATGAATAATTTAAGTTTAAATTGCCAATTGAACCATAACGAAGTTTATTATTATTTTGAATCCAATCAAGTAGCTGATGTATGGTTTCATTCTAGTTAATATTTTCATTAGTAGTTTATGATTTTGTAAGTGAATAATGTTGTTAGTTTTTGTTTGTGAAAATTGTTGTTTATCGTTGATGGTTTAAATTGAATGTAGTGTAAGAGTTCTGCATTAAAAAAAATATTTTTCTGTATTTGCAGTAAATTTCGGTATAACACGAAGATATTTAAGTGTATTATATTGTTTAAGAATTTTCGATGTATGTGTACTGATAAGTTCTGCATAATTCAAAATTCTTTTTCTCATTCCTTCTCATATTTTGTTGCTTCTTCTTCTTTTTCATTATCATTATCATCATCATCTTTTTTTTTCTTATTCATCTTTTTTTCTTGTTTTATCTTCTCAAATTTCCTCTTGTTTTACTCTCTTATAACAAGAATAAAAACAAAAAAAATCAAACAAAGAAGAAGAAGAGACATATAATACTACAAAATTATTTGGAAGAGGATGAACTTACATTCATTCAACTAAAAGAAAGAAAGAAATAAGGAGAAGAAGAAGAAAAAAAAATGCAGGATTAGAGAAAATATTTTTCTGTATTTGTAGCAAATTTCGGTGTAACACGAAGATATTTAAGTGTATTATTTAAGAATTTTCGATGTTTTTTGTACTGATAAGTTCTGCATAATTCAATACTCTTTCTCTTTCTCCTCCTCAATTCCTCATCTTCTATTACTTCTTCTTTTTTTTTCATCATCATCATCATCACCATCTTCTTCTTTTTTCTTATTCATCTTTTCTTTTTTATTTTACCTTCTCAAGTTTTTTCTTATTTCACTCTCTTAACAAGAGTAAAAACAAAAAAAATCAAACAAAGAAGAAAAAAATACATAATGTTGTAAAATTAATTGAAAGAATATGAACTTACATTCATTCAACTAAAAGAAAGAAAGAAATAAGGGAAAGAAGAACAAGAAAAAAAATTACAACATTAGAGGAAACATTTTTTTGTATTTGCAGCAAATTTTGGTGTAACACGAAGATATTTAAGTGTATTGTTTAAGAATTTTTGGTGTTTTTGTACTGATAAATTATGCATAATTCAAAACTCTTTCTCTTCCTCCTCCTCATCATCTGCCGTTTCCTCCTTTTTTTTTTCATCATCATCATCATCATCACCATCTTCATCTTCTTTTTTTCTTATTCATCTTTTCTTTTTTATTTTACCTTCTCAAGTTTTTTCTTATTTAACTCTCTTAACAAGAATAAAAACAAAAAAAATCAAACAAAGAAGAAGAAAAAACACATAATGTTGCAAAATTACTTGAAAGAGGATGAACTTACATTCATTCAACTAAAAGAAAGAAAGAAATAAGGAAAAGAAGAATAAGAAAAAAATGCAGCATTAGATGAAATATTTTTCTGTATTTGCAGTAAATTTCGGTGTAATACGAAGATATTTAAGTGTATTGTTTAAGAATTTTCGGTGTATATATGCTAATAAGTTTTGCATAATTCAAAACTCTTTCTCTTCTTTCTCCTCATGTTCAGCTGCTTATTCTTTTTCATCTTTTTATTTCATTTTTTCATAATTCTTTTCGAATTCAGCTTCGCAACTTCCTTTACTTTTCGCGACGATTTTGAGAGATTTTTATTCTTATTTAAATTTTGAGCATTGTGATTTTGATTAAGGAAAAAAGAACCGTTTACACTATTCAAGAGTTAAAAAAGCGCGTGTTTACACACAATCTAAATTAAGAATTGTTTTTGTTAAATTTAGGCCAATTTATATAAACTTATATACCAAAAAAACTTATATATATAACAGCCATATTTTATTAATTAACATTAAAGTCTTAAAATCTAAATTCGTAATAAATTAATTTTTAATCTACTAAATTTAGAAATACTGTAAAAAAAAAACAAAAAAACTTATAAGGTAAAAGCATTATTAATGGTTGTAGCATCTATTCTATAAGTTCCTTCTTTTGTAGCAGTTAAGGACTAATGAGTAGCACTTCAATTTCATTAAAAAGCACAAGTAATGGAGAAAGGACACCAAGATCTTTATCTGCGTACATAAAAATTATTATTTGGCTTAAATTTACATCAATTGATTGATTGTATTCTTTCGAGCTCAGGTAGGTGTAAGGTCATTACAATATATCTGTCGTGCAATAATGAATAATATATGTTATCCTCTCCCTCCATAAATAAGTGTCATTTTAAAATTAAAATTTTAGCTTAATATTAATATCTATCAGCAGCGAATAAAATTTTGGATATTATCTTTCTTTTTTAGCATAAATAGCCATTGTTGATTTTTGTTCCATGCATGTATATCTACGAAATATCAATACTAATACAAATATATACAACACACGACACAACATAACAGATACAAAAAACACGAAACATAATACGAAATACTTGAATATATTAAATTATTAATTTCAATTTTTTTGAGATACGGAGACATAATATAAATATACAGTATTTTTCGAATGAACTGTAATAATATGCTTATACTTTTTTTTATTAAAGCACAAACTAATTTTTATAATGTTTTTACTATTTTTAATTAGAATTTAATTTTAATATATTGTCAATATAAATTAAAGTAGTTTTATATATATTTCTAATTATATAATATCACGTTAATAAAAATAATTATTTTATACATTAATTGTATGATCAGTTTTTAAAAAAAATAAATATAATTAAACAATTATATATATAACTGTCATTATATTAAAATTAGACTCTTTTAATTTAATCATATAAATTATTTAACATAATTTTTTATATCAATGAATTACAATATATACTGTTTTTTAATTAAAGATAAAATATATTTTTATTCTTGAAATATATAGAATTAATTTTATATCTAAAATATATCTTATCTGGAATACAACCATTTAAGAAAGTCTGGTAATTTATATTGTATCCAAGTTTTTGTAAATAAAAAATTATGACAAGATCATTTATTTTCTATTTTTGTAAAATTAGAAGTGAAATTTAAATTTATAATTTTTAAATAAATATAAAAAAATATATCATTTAAGTTATAGAATATCTAATTTGTCCTGGCCATTATTATTAACGATATATGACTAACTACATGGAAATGCATGATTCAATAATTTGCATTGTTTTTCTAAGAACCACATGTGTAAAGGTATTATTTCAAAGTTTCTATATATTATTATTTTTGTACGGATTTCAACCTAATTATTACTATAAGATCTACTAAATTATAACATATGGTATACCTTGGAGATCCAGCACAACATTTCTTTTCATTTTTATTTTATTTTATAATAAGTAACACTATAACACAACATTATTATTTTGTTCTTTAATTTACACTAGCCAGCGTGACTCTGCACATGCACATGCACATGCAAACTGCATATATAATACAAACATTTTATAAAAATATTATCTATCATACTTATAATGCAAGCCACAAATATTAGGAAATTTTTAATTTTCTAGTACGTACTCTGGAATTAATATTAAAATATTTTTCTACAAATAATAAATATTTATAAGGATATATATGTATCACCTTTTTAAGTGTTTCCAACTACATAAAAAAAATTAAACTCATTACTATATATTACTTGTTCTTAAAATAAGTTTTAATCTTTTACTATATATTGGTGAAGTGGTGCTTTTTTTTTTTCTTACTTGATAGTTTATATTAGCTGAATTTCATAGTTTTCAGTACTTTAATTTTTATGTTAATTTCTTATCCAGCCAAAGTGAAAGTGTGGGTCAGGTTCGTCATTATTTTTGTATCAGTTCAAGTGCATGTGTATTGTTTTTATGTGTTTTTGGGACATTGACAGATCTTTTAATCAATAATAAATACAAATATATAAATATTTATTATTATTCTTCTTATATATTTACCCATGTGAATTGAAGTATAATAAATCAAATTAAATGAGATTATAGCTAAATAATTGAATTACAATGCATGTTTTCATTATTATGTGTAAGTATAATGCTATCAATTATTATATCATTTAACAGCTATAAGTCTAAAAATTAATAATACAACTTTAATTTATAGTACTTTATAGTTTATATCTAGTTTTTTTTATAAGTTTTGGTAATATCCAAAGTACATGAAGAAAACATATATAAGGCTCCAATATAATAATGAAGGTAGATTCTATAATGGAGTTGAGTTGTGTCACTTTCTAATTATTTTGCTTGCTGATAAATGAAATGCATGATACCATAATGAAGTATACAGTACTCCAACTCCAAGCCATTTCCAATCATTTTACCTTTTTTTTTGGACTTTTGCATGGAAGGAAAATTTGTTTCCATGTAAATTTTAGAATTTTTTTTCCAAATAAGTAAGTAATTCACCTTTTCAATTACTTTTTATGATAAATGTGGATAATTCATCATGAATATTTTGCTTTTCTATTCTATTTTATATTGAGCACTTACATAATTCAATTAGATACAATAAATTATTATTTTAGTTCTCAATATTTGAGTCAAATTTTAATTTGGTCTCTAATATATCAAATGATTTATTTCTATTTCAAAAATTTTAAACGGTTCAATATGGTCATACTTTGATAATAATAGTTAATAAAATGAGTGACGTAAACGATAATAACACATTAGTTAAGTCATATCTTTTTTTATGTGTTAAAAAAATATAACCCAAAATTTCTTGTAACACTTCTTCTTTTTAATTTCTTTTTGTACAAAACTTCAAATCCTAACAATGCTTCAAAAAAAAATATATTAGTAATTATTCGTGAATCGATTTTATTTACACACTGAAATTTTATTAGCTCTTTAACATGTGAATTGTTTGTATTAAATTTAATGGTGGGACAACATTAAATCCATTTAAAAATTTTTTAAAATTAAAATATGACATTCAAACGTTTTTAGGACTGAAATAGAATATTTAAAATAGTAAAGATCAAATTAAAATTCATCCCAAACATTAAGAACTAAAATAATAGTTTACCCTATTACATAGCATCTTACAGTTTTTATGGAGAGGGTCAATATTTATATAACTAGTATTTTCAGCTCTTTATTATTATATACAATTTTACAAGCATAATTAAAAATAGTGTATGTACTAAGTGGGTTCTCCTTCTTATGTCATAGCTGTAGGCACCCCCACTCATGAAAAACCATATAGTATACAAATCTCTCTTCATGCTATGGTTGGCAAATCCTTTTTCATATTAAAAGCTGCTACCAAAACCATAACTTTTCCAAATGTGATGTGTTTCACAATGAACCTTTTTTATTTTACTATGATTAAAACCCCAAAGGCCAAAGGTCACACATTTTTTTTTCTCTTCAGATTTGGTACTCTATAGGAGTTACCATTTTCTTGGAAACAGCTTCAATGGTTCCTTGTTAAATTGTCCAAACTTGGTTCTTGAATGTAAATTAGTATAGTGATGCAAATTACTGAATCCATTATCAATGGCAAATCTTGTTCCTGGGGTGCTTTTGAAACTGATGCAACACATGAACACAGATATCAAAGTTGGTGGTGAACACAGGTCATCACTTCTTCAAGTTGTGAGCATTGTTCCAGCACTTGCAGGCACTGGTGATGATCTTGATCTCTTCTCAAACCATGGATTCTACCTAAAGGTCTCTGATTCATCTCATGCAACCTATGTTTCTCTTCCTGATGAAGATGATGATCTCATTCTCAGTGACAAAATCCAACTTGGCCAGTATGTGTTTGTTGAAAGGCTTGAACCAGCTTCCCCTGTTCCTATTCTTCATGGTGTTAGACCTGTCCCTGGTAGACACCCTTGTGTTGGAACACCACAAGATATTGTTGCAAATGCAACCAAAAACAACTCACCTGGATTGTTCCTTGGCAAAGGTGCTAAGGTTGATATGAATAACAGTGGTTTCTGTTCTGGTAATGGTGATGCAGCAGAGAGATCAAAGACAAACCCAAAATCTTATGTTAAGAGGGAAAAACAGGAAGAGAAGAAACCAGTGATGTTTGGTAATGGCAGGTCTAAATCTCCCATGACAAAAACAGGAGGAGATATTGCTGTTGAGGTGAAGAAGGAGCCATTGGCAAGATTGAAGTCCTTGAATTCAAGTTCAAGGTCTGTTACTCCTTCTTCACCAAGTAGTTGCTATTCACTGCCTACTTCTTTTGAGAAGTTTGCAAATGGGGTGAAGCAGCAGGCAAGTATCAAGGGTGCCCGTGGGGCGAGTTCTCCGAATGCGAAGAGGATTGTGATGGGGAATCCAATCAGGAATTTGGTTCAGGGAATTGAGCTTGGTGCTAAGGTTCTGAGAAAGAGTTGGGAAGGGAATATCATGGAGGTCAAGACTAAAGAGAGACCTAAATTAAGGGCAGCCAAGTGTGATCCTAAACAAGAAGTTCTTAGTTCTGTAAGTATGATTCACAAATCACAACACCTTTAATGGATTTAATTTCATAGTTTCCTTCATTTGGTTCATTCAAATGGATATTGAATGTTCTGCTATATGGTTAGAGTCTCTTTGCCTATGTTTGGTTAGCATCACAGGACAGAAAATATGGAGACAATATTGGTTTTCCCTCGATTATTTCATCATCTCCATATTTTTGTCCTTGGATGCTAATCAAACAACACTACTTTGAGATAGTCAATCAATAAAGTATGTTTACCCTTTGATTTTTTGGTGCTAAAGACTCCAAGGAGAAGTACTTCAAGTGAAAAGTTGGCCTCTAAGGAAGAGGGTAAGATTCAAGCACCCACAAAGTCCTCTAAGGAAGAGCACAAGGCTCAAACATCTACAAAGAAAGTTAGTGCTAATGGAACTGTGGAAGAACAAGAAAAGTCAAACAAGCCAAGAGTTTCCATTGGAAAGAAATCATCTGAGGTTTCTAAATCTGGATTCCCCGGGAACTTGGTCAAGGTTTTTCCAAATAGTAGAAAAGTGACAGATGCAAGTGTGCAATGGTCTTCACTCCCCTCATCAATTGCAAAGCTTGGAAGGGTATACTCCCTTGAAAAAACTCCTCATTTTCTAAGTTTAGTTTCTTTGGCTCTTGTAGCTCTGAATGTGTTTATGTTATGCAAGTACTGTGGAGTGCTGAGGATAACTGAATGCAATATTCACTTGCAATTTTCATTACATCCTTTTGAATTTGATTCATTTACACTCCCATTTGTCCTTTTTGCAATGTTAAACAGACAGGTTTTATACATCATGTGATTGAAATATAATTTGATTTCCAATTCTGAAATAGTAAATGGTAAATTTGGTTTATTATTATTGAATCCTTTTGTTTGGGAAAGAAGTTATGTGGCTTTTAATTCTTATTATTTATACTTCTTCATGTGTGACAGGAAGTGATGAGGTACAGAGATGCAGCACAGATGGCAGCAACAGAGGCTTTGCAAGAGGCTTCTACTGCAGAGAGTTTGCTACAATGTCTAAGGTATGAATTTAGTTCAGATCTTTAGATCTAGTTTTTCATAATATTGATAGGTTTTAGATTGTTCATGTACACTGAAATCAAGATATATTGGTACTTGTAGTAACTTTATTATTTTAATCTATTGAAGCAAAGAACATCTGTAAGATATGAAAAATATAGTCACAATAACTTGTATTATACTCCAATGAAGTATTATATAAAATATTTTGACATCTTCTCTTCTCCCTTCATGATGATAACAATCCAGCAATGCATCACGCCAAGTTTTTTTGACACACTTTTTGGTTGATTTTTATGTCAGTTTATATGCAGAACTAAGCAATTCTGCTAAAGAACAAAACCCGCAGCCCACGATAGAGCAGTTCTTAACTCTTCATTCAAGCCTGAATAGTTCACGAACAATTGCTGACTCGTTATCTAAACCAATTCCAGATGCTTCATCTCCGGATTACGAAAGTAGCACAATGGAAGAAGCACTAAAAGTCAAATCACATATACAGAAACTTGCAACTTCATGGATCCAGGGTGCCTTAGCCACCAATCTATCATCCTTTTCTGTCTACAATCTAGAACCTCAGCCATCCAAGCTTCAAGCTTCAAGCAATTCTCAAAATCAAAAGAACATCCTGGGAAGTAGTAAGCCAATGTTGATCCTTGAGAATTCATGTGAAGACACTTCGTCAAAATCTCAAGGAAAAACTCGCCCTATTACCAAGCTTGCCTCGCAAGGAACTCCACGAAAATCAGTCGATGGGTTAGCAAACGGGCACAACAAGCAACTAGTCCAACCTCTACCACAATGGACTAAAGGAAATGGCCTTGATGAGGTGGTTAATTTGGCTGACATGCTGCAATTAAGGTCTAGAGACTGGTTTCTTGGATTTGTTGAGAGATTCTTGGACACTGATGGGGACATTAGTTTGTCAAATAATGGTGAAATTGCGGGCATGCTGGGTCAACTAAAGAGTGTGAATGATTGGTTGGATGGGATAGGATCAGAGAAGAATGAGGGAGAAGTACCATGCCAGATACCAGCAGAGACAATTGAGAGGTTGAGGAAGAAAATATATGAGTATCTTCTTACACATGTTGAATCCGCTGCTGCTGCACTCACTGCTGGATCACAACCATCACTTGAGATCCAAACAAAAGAAACAAAATCCAAAAGGTGAAAAATGATTGTGTAGCAGAGATTAAGGTATTCATTCTTTGTGGTGGCGTGGGACTGAAGTTACTAGAAAACTGGTACAGGGCACGGTTCATTTTGATATGGACTTAGATACTTTCTGTAATTAAAATACAAGTATTTCTTTAGAGAGAATTTGTCCATACTCCATACCAAAGATGTGTGTAAGAAGAAGAAGGATTCTTCTCATTGTGTTTTATATTGTACATAAATCCTACATGGGTTTGAGGTATAGATGGAGTGCTAATAATTTATGAGGGAAAAAGAAAAATGTTGAAAATGTATGTTGTGATGCGGATTTTTTTTTTTTGTTCCTTCCCTCTTTTTCCTCCTTCTAAATTAATGTTCGGATGACATACAAATTGAGAGTTGAGACATTTGAAGATATAAGCAATAATAATGATCTTTTTTTTCGTTTGTCTTCTGCTTTGAACATGTCATGAACTGAGATTTAAGGAAATAATAAGCTATCACCTATCTTCATTTCCTATAGTTTGAGTGAAAATCCAATACCAGCTCACATGAGTATTTACTCTCTCTTTCATGTAAACTTTCGAACTACACTTCCTCTGTCTAAATAATAAATAATGAACTATGATGATGAAGAAGAGACTTGAAATGGAGAGCGACTTCCTAACTTGGGACAGCCTTTAATGTCCAATTTCGGCAAACATGGACAGAATATAATTCCTTTGCACACACACTCTAATTTTGGCAAGTCAAGCAACTCCAGGGTGGTGAAGTTGGTGAGTGTAATGGTGGAAGCACCATCATCAATAATTCAATATCAACATCACTGCTGTTCACTGCGAATATTTCTGTCAATGAATCACAACTGTCTACAGTTAATGTCTGGAGGTTTTGAAGTTGGGAGAATAACCCTGCTGTTACCAACGTTTCTATCTCATTGCAATAAGAGATCTTAAAATGCCTGAGATGAGAGAAGATGGCACATGGTAAGACAGTGTCAGCAACATCTTCCTTACAAATTACTCTTAAGCTCTGCAAACAACGAAGTTGCAAGGATTGAAGGTTGTTGAGATTATTACAAAAGGAACAATTACCAAATAAACAAAACAGGCTCTTCATTTCTGCACAACTCTGAATTTCTATGTTCATCAAAGAAGAAGAAGCAGTATTTGATAGAGCATCACATAAGCTTTTCAAACACGCATTACAATCAATGGAGAGATTGGTAAGATCTTTTGGCAGCTCTTCATTGTGAGATAAATCAAGCCATCTCAAGTTGGTTAACATTTCCAAGTCTGGAACTACCTCAACTGAAGTGCCTGAAATTACCAACCTTGACAATTTTTGAAGCCTTCCCAATGTAGGCACATATTTCAGTTCTAAACAGTATCTGAGAACTAAAGAAACAAGACAAGTCAAGTCAGACAGCGAATCTGGCAGAGAGGTTAAACTGTGATTTTGAGATAGGTCAAGTATTGCTAGAGCTTTCATATGCGTGAAAAAGCATTCTGGAATGCTACTGATGTCATTATTTCTGAGAATCAAGGTTAATAAGCTTGGACAATAGGGTGATATGCCCACCGGAATCTCTCTTATTAAGTTTTTATTCAAAGAAACTAAGTCCAAATCAGCAGTCCATCCCTGCAAGTGAGGTATTTCTCTCAGTCTTTGATCACATCTCACTATGCATCTCTGAGATTCTTTCAGTATATGACATGCCATGTTTCTCATGAATTCTGCATCCTCAGATACCTTTTATTTTCAGACAATAAAGAATGATGTTGAAGTTGATTCAGTATGGAATGCCCTTCATCATAAATTTCTCTCAAGCTCCTTCCATTTATGGCTCCACTTTCAACAAGCTTCATTATCATATTATCTCTAGTGATATCAGAGTATGATGCACAATGCAAGAGACAATTTTGCAAGCAACGATCCATTAAGTTATCAAAGCTCAGTTTTAATATTTTGAATACCTCTTCTTCCATCTCTGTCCCCATCTCCAGTCTTCCGAGTTTATTCAATGCATGTCTCCACTGTTGAATGTTATGAATCC
This sequence comes from Arachis stenosperma, assembly GCF_014773155.1. Taxonomy (NCBI): domain Eukaryota; kingdom Viridiplantae; phylum Streptophyta; class Magnoliopsida; order Fabales; family Fabaceae; genus Arachis; species Arachis stenosperma. The sequence continues at coordinate 3,685,492 of NC_080379.1, read as the reverse complement.
CTTTCATGGTTCTAGCCATTACACTGATTGCAAGTGGTAAACCATCGCATTCCCATGCAATAGATTCTGCAATCTTTAATATGTTAGGAGGAAAGGTTGCAGGTGTTTTGTCTTCACCAAGTATTAAAAGAAATAACTCCAAACCTTCACTGTGACAGAGAGGATGCATTGTTATTATATTACTTGTGGGACAATCCATCTGTCGAAGCACATGTTTCAACCGACTTGTTAGAATCAGTTTAGAGCCATTGATTCCCCAAGGAGGGATTCCCACCTTTTCCAGATCAATGAATTTTCCAAACGTTATCCAAAATAAGCACCCATCTTCCTTTCTCAGATAATGCAGATGACAAATGTGCTGCTCTTGTTCTCTCATCATCATATCCATTAAGCTTTGCACCAATTCTTCTGGCGATGTCTTCTTGAAGCTTCAAAATGGTATAATCACGGGACACCGTGACCCAAATGACGTGGTTGAAGGCTCCTTTCTTTTTGATTTGAGTTTCCATATGAGTTGCAAGACATGTTTTACCCACCCCTCCCATTCCATGTATCCCAATCATAAAGATTTGGTAGTCTCCAACAAGTTTCCACATCCTTTTAGCATTTCTCTCAAAATCTTCGCCAACAAATTCATTTGACAGTACCAGAGGCTTTCGCTTCTTGATATGCTCACTCACTTGTGCAGTTAATTGCTGAATCTGAAGTCTAAGATAATGTGGATAGCTTTCGTACATATTATGAGTTCCTATCACAGGTGCATCTTTCACAAGCTTCAAGCAATCATCAACTTTCATTTTCAATTCTTGCAGTTTATTCAACCAATCATCAACTTGTGTCTTGCTCTGCTTGTTCTGTGACTTGAGCCACTCTAACTCTCCCTTAATGCCGTCTTCTTTAAGTGTTAGATCATGCACCAATTCATTTAACTTTTTAATCTCATCACTTACAAAACCATTGTTGCTTTGAGCCACCGCTGCCGAGCCTATTACAAAAAGTTCAAATTTCAAACTTACTTATATTTTAATTTAGTAAAAAATTTATTCATTTTCAGGATAAAAATTCAAGGACTTATTTATTTATTCAGAAATGCATGATAACTAAAAAAAATTAGCTAAAAACAACTATAACTTCTTATTTACCGTTAATTAATACTAAATAAGGTAAGTTCTGACTTTTTTTTTCTTCCTAGGATTACCGTTTACCTATAATTTTTTTTCTTTAATTCTTCAGATTTCTCAAATTATCATAGAAGGAAACGAAATCTGGTTATCCAACGCAAATGATGAATTCATAGGAGCAACCGAGCAAGGGGTGCTTACCTCCCGGGAAGTTAATGGGTTCACTAATACTAATTGGATGCTCCATTGAATCTCCAAATAAGGCATCTGCCATTTCAAGATCAAGTTAAAGACTTTTATACTTCAACAGAAGTTGCGTAAAAAGAAAACTAAAAGCACTATAGTTTAAATTCACACAAATCTAAAATATGGAGCTGGGGAAGGCATGAGAGGACGTATAAGATATATAATTATTTATTTATACTGCTATTTTTTGTTTTTTTTACTAAAAATATGAGACTCAAACTCGCAATCTCTTAATTAAGTATGGGGAGACTATGCCATTTATATAATCACTTGTCAACTTAAATTTTGTGTAATTTATATAATCAACCAACTTATATTTTTAGTACAAGAAACTATCACTTATATTAAGAAACCACTCCCTTATGCTAATTTTTTATTATTTTTGGGATTTACCAAAAAGATCAAATTCCTAAACCTTTTAGACATAAAATTTTAATATCAGTCATAAAATTATTCATTCTAAAAATTTAAACTGATAAAAAATATAATATTAATAATTATATCTCTAATAATTCTTACGTATATACCTTCTATTGGATTCATTCTATTTGAAGTTGATTGTGATTGTGGTTGTATTTGTGAACGATGACGCTCAGTAGAAACGATGCTGTAGGAGCATACAGATATACCTTTGTCTGGAATACGATCCACATGGGGTCTAATTCTAGAAACACCTCCACTAAACTTGCGTTCACACCACTTGCACTTCCATGTACCGTCTGCCTCTTTTGTAACTTGATTCCAGTAATGTTTTTGCTTCGGCCTACCCATACCACTAGTGTATGTATATTCAGCGTTTTACTTATTAACTTTGTAAGAACAACAAAGTAAGTAAGTATAATTTTATTTATTTAATGAAAGATTAGTTAAGTTACAATAAGTAAACCATGATTGCCAAAGTAAACTACGGTTAATTATCTTAGTCATCAAAGATTATTGCAATATTTTTAGAAGCAAGATATTTAGTTATTTACCTTGAATAATCCTTGTCATACTCATATAATAATTATTTCAGTTGATTGATATTGATTGGGCATTACATTTATTAAAACAGAAACTCTCATTGGTTTATTAATGCATGTTCATGTTGAAGTCCACCCGTTTATTTGTCTTCCTTTGCGAGTCTAACTCGGCTTTGTCATTCATTATTAGTCAACGGTAACTCAATATGTTTTCATACGGTTATTACTTACTACTATAATAAACATAATGGTTCTATCAAAACACATTAAACTACACTGGTTTCAAATAAGATTTTTAGGTCTTTTAGAATACAGCAGCTACCTAACCAGTCTACGACGCTACATGTAACATTTTACATGCCATTATTGATAGTCATCATGTTACTGACCAAGTCTTCTAATTTATAGTAAAATAATTAATTTTTGTATATAAATTTTAAAAAAAAAATTAATATTAAATTTAAATAAAATTACAAAGACATTATATATTTTAACGTGCGAGAGATTTCACTATTATCTAATACATATGTTTACAGGGACGGATCTAGAGGGGGGCGAGTAGTGGCCACGACACCTCAAAATTTTTAGAAACTATATTTATATATGAGATATGTATTTAAAAAAATAAAAAATATTATATAATTTAATATTTGTATATGTATTATTTTTTATTATGTGATAGATTTATGTTTTAATTGTTTAATTTACTAATATTTTTCACTTAACTAATTTAATATTACACCCTCAAGTCTTTATAACTTTCAAATTAGTTTTTATATAATAATCTCTATATTTATTTAAAAAAATCATTTGTTTATTTTATATTAACATATTTAAAATTTATATTATTATATTAATAATAACTTACGTAGTTATATTTTGGTAATTACATTATGTACTTTAGATATTTTTTTCTTATAAAAAATACTTATTTTTCTTCTAAATTAACGAAAGAAAAACTTTTTATAAAAATATCTTATATCTTGTATTCTATAAAGGTATTGTGTCTTTCAAATAATTAATAATTTATTATTTATTTTCAAATTTTTAAAAATTTTTGAAAGAATTAATTTTAATTAATAAGATATGTGATCATTTTTAACTAAACACGCTATAAATTATTGGTACTTTATAATTTTATAATGTACTATTGATATTGTTATATTTTTTTATGTAACTATAATATTAAAAATAAAATGATGAAAAAAATTTATAATTATATATATTTTGATAATTTTTTGAAAAACGAACTCCAACAACTATATGTTAATTATTTTTGTGAAATGAAAAAAAATTTATCTAAAATTCGGCCCTTCCATACTAAACTTTTTAGATCCGTCCTTGTATGTCTAGTAAACTTAAATACTAGTGCAAGAGTAAAATTATTAGATATAACACAAATATAAATATAATATTTCAATAATTAAAAATATCTATTTTTCATGAATCATGGCATCAAATATTTTTAACATTATTATTACAATATATTATTAAAAAACACAATATATAAGTGATAAAAACGGTATATAACTAACAAACACAATTAGATCAAAAATAGATTTAAAAAAAAAGCTCAAAACATTATAAGAACCGCAAATATTATGGTGTTTAAAAAATTTATCATCCAAATTAATTACAGTGAGCAAATTGTTTAGTAAAATAAAATAAAAAAATCGTAGTGATCGACCAAAATTTTTAAATAATTGTTTAAAATATTAGTAAGAATAGAAAGAGAAAGAGGGAGAGATATAAAACTATATAAGAGGAAATTAAAAAATTACTTAAAATGAATGTTAATTTATATAGCAATTATAAATAAAGATGAGAATAAAACGAAAAAATAAATTAAATTTTATTAATCAATTTATATTTATTAAAAAGAAATAACATTAATTTTAATTTATATAAAAATAAAGAGTAAAAAGATATCAAAATATAAAACTAAATACTACATAAGAAGAATAAAAAGTGATGTGATAATGTTAAAAATTATCTAATATGTCAAAAGTTCATTATGTCATTATTTGATTTTTCTTATGAGAAATATTCAAAGGTCATCAAAATTTATTATTTTTTGTTATTATTTTAGTTATTAATTTAACTTTTTTGGTCTAATAATCCAATAACATATTTTTAGTTCACACTTTTAAATATTAATGATTAACAGCGGACAAAAATAATAAATTCCCTTGGTCTCTTAGCATTCTTAATTTTTTTATACATTATAAATAAATTAATAAATAGATAAATAAATAAATAAATTTTTGTAAAATAAAATTTATTTTTAAAATAAAATATATAATATTATAATTTAAACTATTAATATGAATTAATATTTTTTATGCTATAATTTTTTTGATAAAATTAAATAATTTAGTGTGTGAAATTATGATATTAATACTAAATTAATTATACAATACTATTTTCTAAGATAACAATTAACATAAATATAATTCTAAAATATTTTTTTCTATAATGTTACAATAAATAACATGATAATTTTATATAAAAACTTAAAAAATTGTGTTATTTATTTACAATAACCTTACTTTTAGTTTTATATATATAATAGATGACCCACGTACCCTTTTTTGACCAAAAGCTGAATTAGGAACGAAGAAAAAAATTTTAGTTTTAGCTTTTCAGGGAAAAAAGCCATTTTCTTAAAAAAAAAAAGACATTTAATAATTATAGTTTGCATCCTCACATAGTAAAGAGGTAACACATTTGTAAATGAAGTCAACTAATTACTTGCAATCATATTCCCTCTGGGATAGTAATAATCTAGACTAATTAAGAATGATTTAAGTTGATTAATTAATGGTAAGAAAGGAAGTGGGAGAAAATGGAAGTGGAAGTGGGTTGTTGTTCTAGAAAGTACTATTCGTATTTTCACGTTAATTTAAAGCAACTTTCTCTCAACACTGAATTGAGATGAGTGAGATGGGTAATCTCAGCAAGCAGCTTCTTAAGCTCTTTCTTTTCCTCTTTGCAACTCTTCACTTCCCTTCTTCTTCCTTCGCTGAGGTCTTCTTCGAAGAGAGATTCGAAGGTAACTTTTAATAATACTTCTTTTTGATTCTGTTGGAGTTAGTTAGTTTGGTTGATTCAGTTTGACAAATGACAACTGCATAGGGTTGTTATTATTTGTAACCAATTAACTAACTAACTAGCTAGCATTGGCTTCAAACTTTGAATGTTGAAAAAAACAAGATGGATGGAAGAGTCGTTGGGTTTTATCAGATTGGAAAAGGAGTGAAGGAAAAGCTGGTACCTTTAAGCACACTGCAGGAAAATGGCCTGGAGATCCTGATGACAAAGGTTCGTTTATCATTTTGCACCATTTTTTTTTTTTTTTACCAAAGATAAGAGACTCGAACCCGCAATCTCTTAATTGATTGAGTATGTGGGAGACTATGTCATTTGAGCTATAACTTATTTTGCACCCTCTTACTCTAATATTTAGGATTTTTTTTTATTTTAATGATGATTCATTCTTTACACATGTTTAATCATATGCTGACACATTGGAAGAAAGTGGTTGACTTAACTATGCACCATCTTAAAAGGCTTACAATACAAACCAACTTAGATTGCTCGAGTGGTCAGCTCACTCGTCTATTTAATCAAGTGTTCAGAGCTCGAATTCCACTTTGGGTATGCAACAGCCCATTGGTCAGCAGCGACAAACACTTAAGATTAGTTCTGGGGGATACCGGGGGAAAACAAAAGGCTTACATTACAAATATTTGATTGGATGATGGGATAAAACTCTTTTATTTTGTCAGTAGAATAGCAGCTGTTTTAGTTCTAGTTACACTATATGCAGATTAGTGCAATGAGGGTTTGACCAAAATAATTTAAAATTTCTATGGCGTGTTTAGAAAATGATAGGTATAGGAAGCTTTTGATTACAAGTTGCTTCAAAGCTAGGATAAGCTTATCCCACAATCCTTGCAGGTCTCCAAACATATAATGATGCCAAGCATTATGCCATATCTGCGAAGATACCGGAGTTGAGCAACAAGAACAAGACACTGGTGGTCCAGTATTCTATTAGGTTTGAGCAGGACATTGAATGCGGCGGTGGTTACATCAAGCTTCTTTCTGGTTATGTCAATCAGAAGAAGTTTGGTGGGGATACTCCGTACAGGTTCGTGAATTTCTTATTCGTATGTTTAACTTGGTTTGTGGCTTATGATTCAGAAGTTCTTCAACATGATACATTAGATTGTGGAAAAGTTGCTTTTTTGAAGAATGTGCTGCAGAGTTCAGCTCATCATTTCTGATGAGCACACTGATCAATTTTATGCTTATTTGTTCACCCTCGTCATCAAATTTTCACAACCTCCTTAATTAGTAGTGTTGATATGTGAGAGATATAAGCAGTAACTTCTTGTGATTTAAGAAAATGTCACTCGGAATTCCAAACATGAACTTACTATATACTAACTTAGCTGAAAAGATAGAGACATGAAGTCTATACTGTACATCATTGCTGCCTTTGAGGAATTAATACTCCTTCCTTGATGTGATTTTAGTCAACTGATTGGTTTTTCTTAATGCAGTCTGATGTTTGGACCAGATATATGCGGCACACAGACCAAAAAGCTGCATCTTATACTATCATACCAGGGGCAGAACTACCCCATTAGAAAGGATCTACAATGTGAAACAGACAAAATGACTCATTTCTATACATTTATTCTAAGGCCTGATGCCTCTTATAGTGTCCTTGTTGATAATCGAGAAAGAGACTCTGGAAGCATGTATACAGATTGGGACATCCTTCCTCCAAGGAAGATCAAGGATGTCAATGCCAAAAAGGTATTATGTTTTGCCCTTTGTGTGTGTCTTCTTTCTCATTTGAATTTTGTGTATGAACCGTTGTGGTGGCTTCCCCCCCCTCAGTAATTGAGTAAAGTTCAAACATTCAATAATTGTTATTAGTTATTACTGACTGGATCTAAAAGGCATACATGCAAAACAACTTAACCAAATATTCTATAGGATGCTTCATTTGAGATGGGATTCTTTTGGTATATCTTCTTTTACAATCTACCTTTCCTGTAAAGTCGTAAAATTTTCCTTATTACAGCCGGCAGACTGGGATGATAGAGAGTACATTGAAGATCCTAATGAAGTCAAACCAGAGGTACTTTTGTCCCCTTCTTCGCTGAAATCTCATTTTTAATAATGTTTAGTTTAATTTAACTTTTGTTAAAGTTTTCAGCAAGATTGAAAACAATATACATGCATTTCCTTTTGTTAAAGTCTTCACTTGATAAACAGAGAATGTCTACTTCAACTAGTACCGGAGCTAATTTAGCAAAATGTTATTGGTTTCTGTATTACAAGTGCTTTTAATTAGTTATTCTTTTAACATCTGTCAAAGGTTATTATTGGTTTTCAAAACTTTTTCAGACACTTGTTATCTTTCAGATATTTTATTTGTTGGGGAAATAGATAGTAACTTCTAACAAGGATATAATGTCTTTTGACAATATATTGTTGGTGAAAAGAAATCTAATGGAAGACCTCTCAAAATGTTTTAGGTGCTGCACACAGATTTTGATTAATCTTTTTATGTATAGTTGCCATATTTTGACGTGTGCTTCTCATTATCTTGATATTGCAGGGGTATGATTCAATCCCAGCTGAAATTCCTGATCCTAAAGCCAAGAAGGTTTATTTGCTTACCATATTCATAATTTAAGAGTAAGATCTTTATTTAGATAGAAGGCTTTGCTAAAAGCTCTTAGTTTGCTTCTTTTTTTTGATACTTTGTTTGAGTAGCCTGCTGACTGGGATGAGGATGAAGATGGACTATGGAAGCCCTCCAAAGTGCCCAATCCAGCATACAAAGGGCCATGGAAACGCAAGGTTGTTCAAGCAACATTCGTTAACATTTGAATAGATGTTCATGTATCTTGGCGTTTCTAATTGCTGTAATTTGTTGTACTCAGAAAATCAAGAACCCCAATTACAAGGGAAAGTGGAAGATCCCATGGATTGACAACCCAGGTAAGTTTATGTTGTAAACATGGGATATCTGTCATTTGGATCTAGATATAAGGTTCAATGGTTAATGGCTTTAATTAGGTTGTAGTGTAACACGAATGAACTACTTCTTAGTTTCATGAATGTAAAAAAATAAGAGAAAAAAAATTCTTACATGTGGCTTCCTTTGGATACTACAGACTTTGATAGCATTTGGTTTTATCCAGCATCTTGGGCCATATTTATCAATACTTGATCCTTTCTTACAAAGCACCCGAAACTTTATTAATATTTTTCGTGACTAATTAACATTGGCTCTCATGAATTTTTCTTTGGATTTCCTGTTTTCTGCAGAATTCGAGGACGATCCTGATCTTTATGTGTTGAAACCAATAAAATATGTGGGCATCGAAGTGTGGCAGGTGCTTTATGTCATCCTCTATGTTGATTGAAGTATTCAATTGCCAACAAAGTTAACTGGTCTCTTGACTTGTTTATTTATCTATTATTTATTTGAAGCTTTATAATATTATGATTCGGATCCACAGGTGAAGGCTGGTTCAATTTTCGACAATATTTTACTTTGTGATGACCCACAGTATGCAAAGCAAATTGTGGATGAATATATGGCTAATAATAAAGAGGTGAGCACTTGCTTTCAGTGTTCATATCTTTTATTTGGTTTATTGGAACCATGATTATTTGCATTCTTATTTTGTGTAAAAATTTCAGGCTGAAAAAGAAGCTTTTGAAGAAGCAGAAAAGGAAAGAAAGGCTAGGGAAGAAGAGGTAATTTGAGAAGTCTAAATACCTAAACAATGTTTTGATATGTCCAATATCAATACTTGTTATGTAATATTTTATGTTATGACTATATAGGAGGCGCAAAGAGCAAGAGAAGAGGGCGAGAAGAGGAGGAGGGAGAGGGATCATAAATATGGAGATAGGCGGCGCCGTAGAAGGGTAATTTATTTTCCCCCTAATTTTATTCCGAAGTTAAAGGAAAAGTATAGGGTACCAACATATTATCTGCCAACTTATTGCCAACAATGATTAATTATTATATTTTAAACACATATATAAAGAGACACATCCAAAAAATATATCTATAAAGACACTTTTATTAAACACAGCTATAAAAAAGATATTTTTATTAGACATATCCACAAAGACACTTCTATTAAACATAGTTATAAATAAGAGTTGGCAGATGTTGGCAGAAATGTTGGTGGTAACGTAGCGGGATTGGAAGTTAAGTATTTGCTGACATTCACTAGCAAAGTGTTGGTTGAATTTTCCAACTTTTGCTTGGTAGGAATTACTCTAAACAAAAAATATGCCGTTTTAACCAAATTGGTATAGCAAAAAATCAATGTATTTGAACATAATTTTATCCGCATACATTGATTTTCTGTTAACAATTTGGCAAAAGAAACATTTATTTTGAATCGGAGCAAGTAGAATGGTAGAGAGAAGAGGGTGGGGGACATATGGTGGATTTCTTGCCCTCCTTTCTTAACTTTTGTGTTCGAGGGGTGAACATGAAATATAGTACAGGATGATGATTGATGGTTGAAGCAAAATCATTTTCATTATTATTGTGCTTTTTGAAACTGTTTCCTTCAAAACAAGAAGGTAAGGCTGAAAACATTGGACAATGATCTTGTAAGTACTAAGTACCAGCTGGACCAATCATGGAAGTGGGAACTATTGGACAATAGTGTTAAGAGTGAATAATTTATGTAGGAAGCTCACAACTTGGTCCCTGAAAAAAATATAACATAAAAATTCTTCCCTGAGAGATCAAAGATACAAGTATAAAAATAATACTTGAGAATTAAAATTTGATTTTGTGGATGATTATTAAATAAATTCTGATTTATAGACCTTTTTCTTTTTCTTAGTTTGGTAATTGATTTTTGGACTTTATTTTGCAGCCGGATCCCCATGAGTACATGGATTATCATGTAAGCCTAAAACTCTCTTTTCTCTTTCCTTATTGATGTGAATGCTTCTTAGTACTTTGTTGTATTATCTTATATGCAATTTGGTAATTATTTATGCTCTTTTAGTTGCTACAGAACTAAGAATAATATCTAATTAAACTCATTGCCATCCAAATAACAAACTCTTCCACATCCAGCTAAAATGGAACCAAGGTATTTAAATATAGAAAAAGGTTGCATGTGCACAGGAAAAAACAGAAGTGTAATGCTCAGATAATGCACTATTCAAATGTAGCTTTATACCCTTCTTGAGATAAGGCTGTGACCACAAGGTCATTGACTACTATGTAAAGTCTGTATCTGTTTTGGTGCCTTATAAAATGGCAAGTATGCAATGATGGAATATAGATAATGAAGTACTATGCTAAGAAAATTATTGCTATGGAAAAATCGGATTGCTCTAACTTCCAACCACTGCCTAAGAAATTTTAGCAAAAGAAGTAACTAAAAAAAGAGGTTCTTCTAAGTTTCAATAATGTAATAAGAACTTAAAAATAGACCAGACTGATGCCATATGCAGAGGATTTTTTCCTTAAATGTTTTTGGAGCACATTTAACAAAGTCTTTTGATACGTTTGCTGTGAATTTAGCTCCTAATACTCTGTATTCACCAGTATATAATATGTTACAACACTGTTTAAGTAAGGTGTATCAATCATGAGGATAACTTGTTGGCCATCCCAGTTGTTATTGTACTACAATTTTAAAATAGTAGAGTAGTGCTAACTTTTTGAAATTCTCAAGGCTACCTTTAGATTCATTGCACTAAAACTTAATGAGTTCTGTGCAACCTGGCAACTTTTTTCTGTTTTCCTTTTGACATAAATGTCAATTGTCAACTCTTGTTTGTTTTCCATTACTCTTATTTATTATTTGCATTAACTTGGCTTTAACAACAGGATGAACTTTGAAAGTTTGTGCACTGCTTCAGCTTGTGGTGGTTGTCCTCTGCAAAAATCTATGCTATCACTCTTGAAGGTTTTTCAAAACTATTTTGTACGATCTTAAAACATATTTAATGTGTATCAGAAGAATATCTATTATCTATAATTATTCATTTTTTGTTTATATAGTAATTCTTAAAATCTGAAAAATGAATGATTATAGATAGATATTCTTAAAATGCGGATTAAATTTAACGAAAATGCCTCCAGAATTATGCAATTATTTTTCCCTTTTTTTCTTTTGAGGGTTGTGAGTGAAATTGTAGGACCAAAGCTGCAATTGCACTGAAATGATGAGCTGTACTGAACTGTACCATATTGAGTAGATATGGGCTTCAGCAATTTATGTTAACTTTGATTTTCTATTGAATTGTTAGATCATGCAGTTATGATGGCTCTACTCAAAAAGTGTGAATTATATAACTTTCTCAGTATCTGTACCAGTACCACTGGCAGGAAAAAAACAATAAAAGAAAATAGCCATGTCAATGTTAATTATATTCTGTATTATTCTTGTTATTATGTCTTCACACCTAATTACCTAAAAAAGAAACTAAATGGTGACACATCTTTCTAAAGGGTACCTTTTTTCAGTTTTTCTTTCATTCATATAATCATATTTTAGACACTTAAATTTAATTACACTATAATTAGAGAGTTAATTATGCGTAAATATGGCTGTGTATGTTTATAAATACAGGATAAAGAGATAAAATTGTGTCTGATAAATGAGATATGAATAAAAATAGTGTTTTGTGACACTCTTTTTCTGTTTATTTTTATTTTTAATTTTTTATAATTATATTTTTTATTATGTTATTTTTTTTAAATTTTATGTAAAAGAAAAAATGAAAGTAAAGTAAATTTTTTATTATTTATTTTATTTTATATTCAGTTTATCACCAAATAAAAAAAATATTGATTTTTATGTCTTATTTTAAATATTTTATTTTGTCTTATTCTCAAAATCAATAGTAGTCTAAGTGTAAGTTTTAGGTATGAAATTGAATAAAAAAGCGAGAAACACGGAAGAGCTATCTACTCTATTCAACTGTTCATCTGTTATTCTTTTTCAAAAAAAATGAGAATATTATTAAAAATCGTCACACCTCTTGGAAAAGATGAAGGGAACAAAAATATGTCAAATGGCTAAGTGAGGAAGGAAAGAAACTATGTTCAAAATACAGTATACAAATTTCTTCAGGTTTAAGATTATTTTTTAAAAAATATTATTTAAGAGAAAAAAAAACAGCTAATCATTGCTAAGCAATCAATGTTACCTGTTCATATTGATTTATGCCTAAGATACCAAAATGGGTTGTATTGGTGATGGAAAGTGGAAACATAGTGCAAACAGAGGAAATTACATGGTTGCCCTTGGCCGGCAATTTGTGAAAGACACGGTCGGTGGGAGGGATTGTTCAAAGATTTGGCCAAATACAGACTTTTTTTTTGGGCAAATTTAATTATTATTATTATTTGTAAGTTCGCTTTCTATTTATATTGCATGAATGCTAAAATTAATCACTAAATCAATTCTTGTGTATTTGTATGTATCATTATATTTTTTTTCTGGTGGAGCTTTAATATATAACACTTTTCAAAAGTTTAAAAGTTAATGATCAATGTATTTTTGCATTTTTATCTGTATTGCGAAATTTGTTTATAGATATACCTAAATAAAAGGTTATTTTGTATTTTTTTTTCTTATAAAGATAATGATACATGATTGATTTTTAGTATATATATATAGTATTATTGCCTTCCATTTATATTATTTGACCCAAAAAAATTTATTAGAAAGTTAAAATTATTCTAACCAATCTTATAAGATCGGCATAGGGTGTGTTTGGCAAACCCATTTGAAGAGAAAAAGCACGTTTAAGCTTATTGAAAGTTTCAATTTTTTGTTTGGCTAACTTTTGATTTGGCAAACGCAGAAGTGATTTTGATGTCAAACCCAAGTTTGCTAGAAGCAACAATTTCTAGCTTTTGCGTTTCACTAACGAGCTTTTAGCTATTTACATTAAGCATCTATTTTTCTTTACCAATTTTATCCTTGAAACATGTTATTGTATTATTTATGGAATTTTTATTATTTCTCCTTATATATGAGCTCTCTTTTTCTATTATTTATTATTTTTATTTTTTGTTAAATTTTTATTTAATATTATACGCTCTTATAATTGTGATTTTTGTATATTATATTTATTATTATCTTTTCATAATATAATTTATTGATCACATTAGGTAAAGTAAATTAAACAAAAAATTAACCATAAATAATAATAATAGTAAAAAACTATAGGTACTAAAAAAGAGTACTAAAAGAACTAAAAATATACTATATAAAATACATCATCAAGAATTTTTAGATTTATTTTCATCGCTACCAGGATAAATATTTAATTTTATTATTTTTAGTATTCTTTTGTATAATTATAATTCTGGTATATACAATTTTTTATTGTAATTTTTTTATAATATAAATTATGATCCCATTAAAAAAAGATAAATTAAATAAAAAAATTAATCATATGTATTAATAAAATTATATGTTGAATTCTAAAATAATATTAAGAATAAGATTATTGAGAGTATTAAAACAAAAATAAAATGTAAAAAAATACTAAATTAATATTTTCACGTTAATATTTAAAATTTGAAAAAATGTAATATATTTGATTAAATACTTATATATATAATTCATATTTCTTATTTTTAATATAAAATATATTTTGCTAATTTTTATATGTTATTTTTATTTTAATAAATAAATATTAATTTTATTATAAAATTAATTAATAAAGTTATTCAAATATCTAAATTAAAATAACTGGATAATATAAAAAAATTATTTAAGTTGATGTCTATTTTAGTCATTTTTCACCTAAAAGTGATTTTGAATAGTATAATCCAAACAACATTTATTTTACTATAATTAATTTTGATATAAAGATTGCCAAACATAAATCACGTTAACACAAACTTACTTTTCATCAAAAGCAAGTTTGCAAAATCACTTTTATGCAAACTCCCGTTTGCAAACTGAAATCCAAACACACACATAGTAAAATATATTAATACATATACACAATTTTTACATGTTTCAAAAATGTGATAAACCTATATTCAAATATATACACCACTAACAAAAAATTTATTACAGGTTTTAAACATTATTATAAATATCATTTAACAACATGTGGAAATTTCTCTACGTTCATAACACATTAATCACTTTAGAAAACATGCTCCTCCTTCTATTCTCCACCTCAACTTCCCCACATTCACGTGAATCTGTCTCATAACCAAATCTTGTGTCTCAAGCCATTTAATAGTCACATAAAAATTTAACTACAGTCAACTTCGCAGTCAACTTCGCGTAAAATTAATAGTTGAGAGTCGTTATATAATTTACTTAATTTAACTAAATTTTTATCTAAAAATTTTTAATTATTAATTTTATGTAAAGTTGACTGCACATTAATTTCTACCTAATTATCCAACCAAAGTTAACAAATAAAACCAAGTACTGTTACCTTTTCTTTTACATATATACGATGTGCTTAATTTTAACATATTTACCACGTAAACATTTTTATATAATTATATAATTAAATTCATATATTTAGATAAATCAATTTTTTTAAATGAAAAAATTTATAAAGTAAAAAAATTAAATATTCAATCACCATTAAATTAAAATAACAAGACTCATTATGTAGGATGAAAGTAATAAATTAAATAGTGATTAATCTTTTGTTTTATCATTTTATTAATTTTCCTCTTTAAAAAATTCAAATTTCATTTGGATAAATGAGTTTAAAAGTTAATTATTTTGATAATATAGTAATACATGATTGAATATATGGATAAAAAAGTATTTACATAAAAATTAAATTCATATATGATTGGGTAAAAAACTTAATTAAGCCACAAGAAGAATGGTGTAACCTAATTACGCCAAACTGAAAATTGTTTCAGCAATAAGCCAGACTCGATTTTTATGTAATTCGAACCAGGACGGTTCGAACTAGGTATTAGAATAAATCGAACCAGGGTGGTTCGAATTAGGAGTGCAGATTTCAATGTAATTCGAACCAAGGTGGTTCGAACTTCAAGTCCAACGTAATTCGAACTAGGCTAGTTCGAACTACGGCCAATTGTGCGTTGCATATAATTCGAACCAAGTTGGTTCGAATTACCCTTGGAGAGATCCTTCATAAATCGAACCAAGGTGGTTCGAATTACCATTGGTTCGGCTATATAAGGAGTTCGAATCACCCTCATTCGAACTATTATTCCTCCCCCCTACCCCACAAAATCTCAGAGAAAACGACCGAGACTCTCTCCTAATAATAGCTGAACGGAATACTCTGCTCATGGGGGACGATCCGGCACGGTTATATCGCTTGGGCGGAGTCGCTCATATAGCCGGGGTCATCAACGAGGAGGTTAGTATGGAAATAATTTTTATTCTAGCGGTATTTGTGGCTTAGTGGTTTTGCATGTGGGTTAGATGGTGGTTTATGTTAGTGGTTAATGTTAGTTGTTTATGTTAGTGGTTTATGTAGGTGGTTTATGTTTATGTTAGTGGTTTATGTGTTTGGTTTATGTTTATGTTAGTGGTTTATGTTAGTGGTTTATGTAGGTGGTTTATGTTAGTGGTTTATGTTAGTGGTTTAAGTTAGCGGTTTAAGTTATTGGTTTATGCTAGTGGTTTAAGTTAGTGGTATCTCTTGGTGGTTTATGTTAGTGGTTTATGTTAGTGGTTTATGTTAGTGGTTTAAGTTAGTGGTTTAAGTTAGCGGTTTATGCTAGTGGTTTTTGTTGGTGGTTTATGTAGATGGTTTATGTTAGTGGTTTAAGTTAGCGGTTTATGCTAGTGGTTTACGTTAGTGGTTTATGTTGGTGGTTTGTGTTAGCGGTTTTTGCGAGTGGTTTATGCAAACGGTTTATGTTAGTGGTTTATGGTAGGTGATTTCCGTTAGTGGTTTTATGTTGGTGATTTGTTTTCCAGTTGCTTATCTTTAATGTAATGTTATGCGGTCTTATTTAGCAGAACGGTATGTTGATGATTTATCGTGCTGCTTATGGTTGTGGTTGGATTTTAAGCCGGTTCTAACTGAGCGTTTCATTTTGTGAGCAGCCCCAGCGATGCATTAGGAGCATGCGGCGGCAGCAGGGCATGCGACTTGATGACAGATACGTTCCGTACTTGCAGATGGCAGGTCTATACCATCTTGCAAGGCTGAACGACCGATGGTTCCGGCTAGACGAGGCCCTTGTCAGTGCTTTCGTAGAGCGATGGCGTCCAGAGACGCACACGTTCCATATGCCGTTCGGAGAGTGCACCATCACACTCCAGGACGTGGCATACCAGCTGGGTTTGCCAGTGGACGGCCGTTACGTGAGCGGGTGCTTGTCCGAGTTCCATATATACATCGACGGTGGCCGTCCAGCCTGGGTCTGGTTCCAGGAGTTGCTCGGAGTTATACCTCCTCCCAGCCAGGTTCAGAAGTACGCAGTGAACTGCAGCTGGTTTCAGGAGACCTTCGGGGAGTGCCCTGAGGATGCAGATGATGAGACTGTGCGCCGTTATGCCCGTGCGTACATCATGATGTTGTTGGGCACGCAGCTGTTTGCGGACAAGTCAGGGAACCGGATTCACATCAGATGGCTTCCGTACGTAGCTAGGCTGGAGGAGCTGGGTACCTACAGCTGGGGTTCTGCCGCACTGGCTTGGTTGTACCGGTGCATGTGCCGAGTGGCGAACAGACATGTTGTCAAGTTAGCGGGCCCGCTTCAGCTACTCCAGTCTTGGATCTTTTGGCGGTTTCCTCGGTTTAGGCCTGCAGGATATGAGGAGTCGAGCTGGCCATTGGCATCCAGGTACTATACTAGGCCTTCTCTATTTCAATTTGACATACATAACGGCGTAGTCATTAATATTTCTGTTCATGTAACAAATGTGTATGGTGCAGATGGTCAGGTTACAACCCTTCCGTGAGCGAGAAGGGTCCTAGAGTGCAGATGTGGAGGCTCAGGATAGACCGGTTACAGGATGGGGAGGTGAGTATGCTACTTAACAAGTGTCCTTTTAGAATCTAGCATTTCTAGTTGTGTGCTAAAGTTGCCCTGACAAGGGTGAGTTCCTTTTGCAGTTTCTATGGATGCCGTATAGTACTCCCGACGTACTTCAGGTTGTGCATCCAGAGGTTTTGGAGCCTAGGCATATGGCGTTGTGGCGCTCTGTGACGGCGCTGATCTACTTTGCTGTGATAAAGTGGCATCAGAGGCCTCACAGCGGGGCCCGGGGCGAGTTCCAGACATGGATCGTCCTGAGGACGTGCCGGACAGGCGTAGGGTTGAGAGGCGGATGGGTGTGGGGACACGGAGGAGCCAGCGTGAGTGGAGGTGGCCTGACCATGCTGTGCACGATGATTACGACGCTGGTCCCGCTAGAGGCGGAGGACGAGGCCAGCAAGGTAGGGCGAGGGGTCGTGCTGACCATGGGGACGACACCGACGATCAGCATCGGCACGTTGGTGGGGGTGGTTCAGGGGCTGCTGCATCTGCTGGTACTACCACACACGATCATGGTCATGCAGGTGAGTGGTATGGTACATGGATGGGTGCCGGGGCTGACACAGGTGACGCTGTACTTGGATCAGGCCCTCTTGGAGATTACTTCGTTGGTGTGCTAGCCGATGACCAGCCTGAGCAGGGGGGGACACCTTGGCGCATCTCCGGATCACAGTGGTCAGACTTCATTGGGTCAGACACGCTTGTTGGGGACTTTGGGAGTCCACGCTTCCTTGAGGAGATCACCGCCATCATGCAGGGGGACGCGACTCCGCGCAGTGGTGGTCAGACCTCAGGCACACAGGCCCCGTTAGATGTTGATCTGAATGAGCCTCCATCCTCATCCGCTGGTCACCAGTTCTGTCTCGGAGGTACTCCTCCATCCGCCTTCACCGCTGCATCAGAGTCTGTCGCAGGGATTTCGGCGGCACCCCTGCATGTTGCGCCACCAGCACAGCCTGCCCCACCGGATGACGGGGATGACATCGAGGATGAGGAGCCGTTTATCCGCCGAGGTCAGAGGGCACGGGTACCCCGTCGCTGTGGTACTGGGTCGCATCTGTTTAGATGATTCACGTTTCATGTATTTTTTTCTTTAAAGTTCAATCATGTATGATAGTGGTTTGTACTTTTTTTATTATGTTATAGTCTGTTCACCTATGTTTTTTTTTTTTTATTTCTCTTGTGGGACATTCACTTTGTATGATCAACGAATCTTGAAACAGTTTAGTGTTTATTTTTTTCTTATTAAATTGTGCATCTACGGAAAGTGTTGCATTATTCATAAACAATCAAACCGGTCTGGTTCGAACTATGATTGGTGACATAGGCCGGGTTGGCGACATAGGCCGAACCTCTTTGGCCGATTCGGATCTGCCTCGTCCATAGATACACAGCTCAGTCAGTCTCACACTAATTCAAACCGGTCTGGTTCGAACTATGATTGGTGTAATTCGTACCAGCCCGGTTCGAATTACACGGAAACCCTCTCTCTCTATAATTCGAACCAGCTTGGTTCGAATTACGTTCATTCTTAATTCGAACCAGGCTGGTTCGATTTATTACAAAAAAAAAAAAACTAATTCGAACTAACTAGGTTCGATTTACTACCATTTAGAGTTCGAACCAAGCTGGTTCGAATTATATAAAAATACGGTCTGGCTTATTGCTGAAACGATTTTTGCTTTGGCGTATTTACGTTATTTTTTGACTCATTTGACTTAATATGGTTTTTTACCCTATATGATTAGGTTGATAAATTTTCAAGATATAATTTCTTTGTTCTCTTTATAGTTTATTTTGGATGTTGAAAATGAAACCATTGTATCAATCAATGCATTACTTATTTCTTAGTCATATTAAACTTGTTGGTTCACCTAAAAAAAAGGAACACCGGTTGGTTAACATCAAATTGAGTGGGTTGCATTCCAAAAACAAAATAATTATTGGAATCTTAAGAGAGAAAAAAAAAGGGGACTAGTTGTCCACGTGAAATACAAGAATACGCGTCTCACGTGTGACGCAATAAATTAAATTTGATCATTGATCATCATTAGATTCATTACTAAACCTTCATTAGTAGTAGTAGGAGTAGTTTCTAGTGTTATTTTACTAATCTATGTAATTAAGTATTAAGAATTTAAATTTTATTTTGTATATATATATATAATAACTTATTAATTATTTACAGATTCTTAAATAAAGTTTAAATTCATGATAAATTAATTTTTGACTTATCAGACAAAAAAATACTATAAAAAATATTATATTGATAGTATTATTTTAATTTTAAAAGAATAAAAAAATAATAAGTTAAAAAAGAATAAACTCAAATTAATGTTAAAGAATTTTAGAAAAGATATTTTGATTTCTGACAAATTTTTATTCTATAAAAATTTTTTAAAAAATATATTTTAAATAAATAAATTTATAATAGTTTGTTATGAGAAAATTAAATTTTTACAAACACATTCTAAAATAAATTAGAACGGTTGTAAAATAATAAAAAAAAGGAACTATTAAATAAATTTATTGGAGATCAAAGTTTACAATATAAAAAATTAGAATTAAATTTTGGGTGTTTATTCATCAGAAAAAAAAAAGAAGAGGGGTTTAAATGAAGATGGTGGAGGACAAAGGGTGGTAGGAAGAAAAAGCAATTTCCTTTTCAACAGTAAACTAAAAGAGTGTGCCAACATTACAACATAACTGCTTCTCTCTCTCTCTCTCTCTCTCTCTCTCTCTCTCTCTCTCTCTCTCTCTTTTCGTTCATTTATTCATTTCAATTCCGATTCAATTCAATCACAATTTCAGATGCAGTGAGATGCTCTCTAAGCCTTCTTCTGCAATGCCCACCTTCCCTTCTTCCTCTGAGGTTTGTCAATTCTCTTCCCTTCTTTCTATCTCTTTATTTCACAAAATTTGGAGAATTCTATGACTAAAGTTTCATTTTTTGGAAGAAAAAAACTCTGGGTTGTGCTGAATTGTATGGACGAACAAGAGAATATGAACACCTAAAACAGTTCTTCCTTTTTGTTTGTCACTAGAAGGAAAAAAAAAAAAACTTTTGGTCTCTCCTTCTTGTTATTTTTGTGGTACCACATTTGATGAGTTATGAAGTTTTTTTTTTTTTTTTTTGGTCTTAGATTGGAATTGTTTTACATCCCATGAAGGTAAATTCATGAAAAAGATAATATACGTGAAGAAGTCTTTTTAAAAAAAAATAAAAAAATAGGGAATTTTTTCCCTTTACTTTATGAGGGACTTACTGCACCCTCTGTTTGAGAGTTTGATGATGATCTACTTCATTATTTTGATTGTATTATAGCCTCTTACAAGGGTTATAACTTTGGTTGGCACTTGGTAGCAATGAAGATGAACTGATTTTACTCCAATTATAGTTTTGTAACTTTGGAAGTGTTTGGATTTCCTTTTGTAGTTTAGCTTTTAAGGTGATTGGGTTCTTATCTTTAAGGCCTTTTTGTCATGCAGCTTCTTAAATTCTTATCTAACTGTGGCATCAGTATTATTCATACTGACATTGCTAGTTTCATTGATTGTAACAATATTTTACTTAATTTAGTGTTTAGGATGTTATATCATTACTTTTGATCGGTTTGTTTATATATAATGGCTTACCCTTTTGCATTTATTGTCATTGTTGGTGGATTATTAGTTCTTGTAATCTAACACTTATGTCTCTATGTTATAAGAAAAAGCTAATCTCTATCAAGTTTCCCTGTTCTAATTCCATTTTAACTTTTATTTTGGCCAAAAGAGATGACTATTGATATTTATTTGTAATAGTTTTGTTATTGTTTACTATTATGTGGTTTAGGATAGAAATGGCTTCTGCGTGTGGCCAGATGTGAGACAACTTTGCATTCGAAAGAGTCTTCTATACGGAGTTATGAGACTCTTTTCTTTACCATTGAAAACACTGCGCGGAGCGAGTCGGTCACTGAGAGTAGACCAGTTTTGCAGTGTAGTGAACATTTCCTCCTCATTGCAGATTGAATTGGTGAGATATCTCTTATTACTTTTTCAGGTTCATGATGCAATTGGATTAGTATTATTTAGTCACATAATCTAGTAAGATGTTTCGAGGCAACATGCTTGAAAATTAACCTGTCTTATCTTATTTTTTCCTTTAATTTTTCAGGTGCCTTGCCTTGGGGACAATTATGCATACCTTTTACATGATACAGACACCGGGACAGTTGGTGTCGTTGATCCTTCTGAAGCGGCACCTATCATAGATGTTTTGAGCAAGAAAGATCGAAATTTGACGTATATACTGAACACTCACTACCATCATGATCACACTGGTGGAAATACAGAGTTGAAAGAAAGGTATGGGGCAAAGGTATGATACTTTTTCTTCTGCTGAAGTTTATTATATTTTCAATAAACGTTTCTAGAAGCACTTTTTGCAAAATGTTAAAATCGTCTTAACTAAATAATGTAGCCTTCTGAACAAGGGACACCGAGCATGTTGTTGGTGATAGATTTAGGTATTGATTTGTTCAAACTTCATTGCCACTGATATACCTAAAAAGTATAGCCTTCTGAACAAGGAACCACCTATATGTAATGGGCAGAGTTCAAGTGAGGTTTACTTCGACTATTTCTAAGTCTTCTCCTGTTGCATTGCAGGTAATTGGTTCGGAAGTAGACAATGACAAAATTCCCGGAATCGATATCTCTTTGAGTGATGGAGATACATGGATGTTTGCAGGCCATGAGGTCCTTATAATGGCTACACCTGGTCACACCCAAGGTTACATTCATAACTGATTTGTATTGTTATTTACTTTATTTTTCTAAGATCGATTGATAAAAGAAAAAAAAAATCAGCTCAATGTTTTCTTGTTTGGCTATTCTAGTCTTCTTCAGTCTACTTGTCTATTTAATATGATTTTATATCGACCAGTTTCCCCATGTCATCTAATTTGAAATTTTGACTCCATGAAATCTAAATTGTTATTTGTTTGCTCTTGTATTGAATGAACTCTTAATTTGCACCTCGATTCACATTAGTTTTTAATAGTTTAGCTTGACTTGTATATTATAAGCAGGTCACATAAGTTTCTACTTCCCTGGATCCGGAGCGATTTTCACAGGAGACACCTTGTTCAGCCTATCATGTGGCAAGCTCTTTGAAGGAACCGCTGAACAGGTTGATTTGAGTTATATTTAGTTTCTATCCTTTTTGTTTAGGATTTGGATTTCTTTCTTCTGTTACAAGTCATTGCATTTCACAATATATATTTCGTGTGTTGTTGTATATCTTGCTTTATCCCTTTTCCGGAAGTATATGATTTGGAAACTCGAGAATAATTGATCCATAGTTCATTTCAAAGCTTGTATTTCATTCAATAATCTGCAACTTGAGAATACAAATATACAATTGCATGTTTTAAAAGTATGGTGCCTTTTTGACTCATTTTTGCTCGACAATTCCATAATTTTATCCATGTTTACAGATGTTATCTTCTCTTAAAAAGATCATGTCTTTGCCAGATAATACAAATATATACTGTGGCCATGAGCACACACTGGTTAGTTTCTCCTGCTTTCATCTTAAATCTTCCCTGCTACTTTTCTAAGCTTAAGTGTGGTGAAACCTTAAGTCCTTGACATTGGTTCTTTGAAATTTTGCAGAGTAATTCTGAGTTTGCATTGTCTATAGAACCCGAAAACGAGGAACTTCAATTGTATGCTGCACATGTAGCACACCTTAGGAATAAAGGCTTGCCGACGGTAATTCAGAGTTTCGAAGTGCATTCTTTTCGCGAATCTGTCGCTATTGTTCATTATTAGTATACTTTGGATCTTTGTATTTTGCTTTGACAAAATTGATAATTTTACTGCAGATTCCAACTACGTTGAAGGTAGAAAAGGCTTGCAATCCATTCCTTCGCACGTTTAGCACCAAAATCCGGCGGAAGTTAAATATTGCAGTCACGGCAGATGATGCAGAAGCGCTGCGAATTATCCGGCAAGCGAAGGATAATTTTTAGAAAATTTTTTTATATATATATATCTTATCTATAAATTTTCAAATGCTAAGGATACTTATGCTGTATAGATTAGAGGTGATGCATCCATCAGGGAATATTGTTTACTTGATGCTATCTTCTCAATATAATTTTGCATTATATAATTCTCTTTTGGGTTAAATTGAGAGTTATCTTTGTAAACTAGATTAAGGTTTGGTGTCACAAAATGATCATGAATGGAAGAATCTCATTAGTCATCACTCTCCTCATGTTAGCATATGCTTGCTGCTTAAGAAAACTCTGTTTTGATGATTTGATCCATAGTGTTATTGTGACATAAATACCAGGTTGTACATTAGATCATATGAAGAAATGTTTTATGCACTTCTTTTTATAATTTCTTTTATATACAGTTGATATTTTTTTTTCAAGATATAATGTTATGATGCATTGTGTGTTTCAATAGAGTGAAAATGACTTATTTTATAATAGAAAAATTGCCATTTTTAATCCGATTCTACTTTTCATTCCAATAAGTTGCTATATGCACAAGACGGGATTTCAATCTCTGACACTTGTTTAAACAGATGAATGAGCTGACCATTCGACCAGCTCAAGTTGGTTTGCTGATATAAATAGTTCACCAGATTGATTTGATCATTTTGTTAAATACTTAAATACTAGTCTTTGACTTTTCTAGTTTTTAATTATAGACCATTTGTCACATTAGTAAATGCGGGCCATTCTTGTTTCTTTAGCTACCAACATAAACTAATTAATGGTAGTAAATACAAGGGGGAGAAAAAAAAAACAATAAATGTCAGGGCTAGAGATATATAGTATTTTGATGAATTTGGTTAAAATGTGTTTAAACAAAAGAAAAAGTTTTCACTAAAAGTTTAAGATTTTATATTTTTAATATAATTTTAAAATATTAAATGTATAATTTAACCAATCAAAATTTGAATTCAAATGCATGTGTCTTGAAATGAATTGATCAATGGTGAAACAATTACCATTATCTATGTATTCAACTAAATTTTTACTAACCAATTTAGGTTGGTCGAGTGGTCAACTTATTCGTCCATTTAAGCAAATGTCGGGGTTTGAATTCTGCCCGCATTGCATGCAGCAATCCATTGGCCAGCGGTAGACCTTGAAATGGAGTTCAGATCTTGGGCAAATTAGTTCTTTTAAATAATTTATTTTAATAAATACAGAATAAATATATTAAAAATTTATATTTTGTATCTTTTTCATAAAAAAATTTAATTAATAACTTTATCATATATTTTTAAAGTACATGTTAGCTGAATTCTTTACTTAATTAAGCATTGTTACAATATATTGACCGTTGGCCATAATGCCATCATTCAATTTTCCTTGTCCTTTCAATTTAAGAAGTGACTTGAGTAACTTTAGAGGAAGACAAATTGATGTGGAGTATTATAATCATATTATGAAACTTTAGGACTAGTAGCACTATATGCCTTACTCATGTTATGGTGGAACTAGCTTTCACACCTTTTAAAGTTGATGGATTGATTCACCTAACCAAAATATTTTTTTTCCTTATTTATTTATTTATATTTATTATTTTTTTTTTTTTTTGGTTGCTTGGACATCTCCATCCCCCTCACCATACCACCTTTGCTTTCATCTCTTCAAAAGAAAATGACAATTGACAAATGCCACCATCAACATCTTCCAAGAATATAAGACACACTTACTTTACTATGTGCTATATATAATCTTCTATTCTGTTAACAGAAAATATTTAATATTATTTATGCACCTGCCCCCATTTTATCTCATATTTGGAGGCATTATTATTGATGAGAATAGTTGGATAACCACTCCTACTTAGGTGTTGGATATTTTTTTTTTGGTGACTACTTAGGTGTTGGATATGCATGCCCGTTACTGTGTCTTTAAAGCATTAATTAAAAAGTTCTAGTTATTATTAGTAAAAAAATTTTAGATTTTTCAGCAAATATTTAGGCCTACTGAGGACTTATTATATGATATCAATAGTTAAATTAAGTGGGAATTTTACTTAAATATAATCTAATAATTGACACCATGTGAGTAACCATACAATATTCCGAATATATTTCATTTGACATTACTCGTACAAATTTGCAAGATAAGGTGGCAACACATAGTAATTTATCCCTAATTAGTATTGGTTGCATTTATCAAAATTATAAAATATTAAAAAAATAACTTGTAGACACTTTGAAAAAAGAATTATATGGACATCTAATAATAATAATATATTATGACAACAGTAAAATATTTGAGTATTTATTATCTGGAAAATCATATCAAGTTATAAATTAGAAGATAATATAATATATACATAGAAATTAATTCATTAGAGGAAAAACGGTTAATTTGGCTAATTTTATTATAAACTAACGGAAACAGAGTATTAAAATTTAAAACCTCAATTATGGTTGTGTTATCAATCTAAAAATAACTACTATCTCTTTCTTAATATTAACTATTGCATTAACATATGCCTATTCACGTCATGATGCTAGCTACTATAATTAAGTTTGAAATCAAAATGTATCTCTTTATTATGTAATGTACTTTAAATGTAATGGTAGTTGATTGATCCATTAGTGTTAGCATCATTATTATTATGGTTGATGGTTGATATCATGTAAAAGTTTAATTTTAATACATTGATATTATAAAATAGTTCATACAGTCGTATCATATTTATTTTTTTAGATGACTATTTACATAGTTAATATAAAAAATAGTTATTTTTATTGATATAACATTACGTAATTAAAAAAACGTATAAAATTATTTTATACTAAAAAGTACATCAAAATTAAATTTATCCATATAAATGCAAAAGAAGGCCAACAACTTTATTCAGAAATGAGAATGAGGCAAAGTACAAACTAACAAAAGTCATTAAGTGATTTATCATAGTAGTGACTTTAGACAAATTTTACTTTAATCAGGATGTGAATATTATTATAATCATCATTTTGAAAAGACCCATTTTCATCTAACCATTGTTATGTTCAATTTTTCTCTCACAATGATATATTAGTGTGGCTTTGTAGTAATTCACATAGTAATGAAGGATGCTTTATATTATGTTTAAGTGAGAATAAATTAAAAAAAAATTGTAATCATATCTATAAGATTAATGGCATAATAACAATTAAGATTCATAGGTCCTCAGCTCCTCACTTAGCTGCGTTATTGCCTTGTCTAAGAGATGCTTTATTTTTTCTCTCTGCTTTTTCTATTATCATTGTTTTGTCATCCTTCGTTTCACTCTTCTATTATATTAATTTAATTAGCACAGAATTTTATTTTTTTAAAAAATTAAGTAGATATATTTAAACAGAAGAAAAAGTCGTTTATTTTAAATTTTACAAAATTTAAAGATGAACGACATTTTAGAACAATAATTTAGATAATTATTACACAAGAATCCAAAAAACAATTCACTTGAAAATAAAAAAATAACAACTAGTAGTCACTTTAATATCTATTAAAATAATTATTCACATACAAATATTTTTATATAAAAATATTATTTACATATTTAACTAAAATATAATTTAATTAAATATATCAAATTATTTAATCCCAATTATTATATTTTCATAAAAATAATTTTATATAAATAGTGAATTAGTGATAAATTTATAATTTATTAATATATTAAGTCTAAATTAATATTTTAAATTTAATTATTTAGTTAATTTTTATAATTCTATTAAATTTATAACTAAATTTTTATATTATTTTTAATTTAAAAATTAATTTTTTTATAATATAAAAATTATTAAAATTAACTAAATATTTTTTTTGATAGAAAAAAATCTAATTACGAATAATTAAAGGACGATATTTTATTTTCAGACACTAGTTTAGAGTACTGTTTCCGAAAGATAAAGCGGAGCAACAGTTTCCGCGCCAAAGAAAAGAAACCACAAGAAGAAGAAGAAACCACGGGTATACGCTTCCGCTTATATGCTTCTCACGCCATCATTCAACAAAACTCTTCTCTCTCTCTTTCTCTCTCTTCCAATATATATACACATATTTTTTATTTCTCTTCTTTTGTTTCCTTCATTATGCGTTGCGCATTGAATCGAACGACAAATTAAACCATGAAACGACATTGACGTTAACGATTTCTTCATAGTTTTTCATTTTATCGGCGATGGCGGCGGCGGTGGACGACAGGTTCGCCGATTTGCAGAACCCTAAGACGTGCGTCGTTTTGGGCGGCAGAGGCTTCCTCGGTAGATCGCTGGTACTTAAGCTTCTCAATTTCGGTAACTGGATCGTCCGAGTCGCCGATTCCGCCGAGTCAATTCAGCTCCACGCTTCCGAGTCTCTTCTCTCTGATGCTCTCTCTTCTGCTCGCGCCTCTTACTTTCACCTCGAACTTAGGGATAAACTCAACGTAGCCAAAGGTATATATAAAAACAAGACGCCTCAATCATTCCTCTTTTATGTTTCTGTTGATTCGAATAGTAATGTAGGAACGTGATCGTAATTCATCTTTACATCGATTTGTTTTTTTTTTCTCTTAATTATTAGTATACCTGTTTCAATTAATTCATGATTTTGAATTACGTTTGCCATGCAGTTGTAGCTGGAAAAACAAAACGCTTATTTCTTAGATTTATGATTATGATATGTTTCGAACGTAAAATATTGATAACATGTTGTAATCATATATACGAAAATAAACAGAGCCAATTTAGATATATTATATTGCTGACGGCTATGGAAATGCAAATTCTGCAGTTATCGAAGGTGCTTCGGTTGTCTTTTATATGGATGTTGCTGGCTTGAATCCGAATGACTTCTATAGTTGCTATACTCTTATAGTGCAAGGTACATCTTCCTGTTTATTGGCATTGGTAAATTTCTTATTATGGTGTAATTTTTGAATTTTTGTGCTGGAAGTTGACTTGTTTTGATATTTCGTTTAGGTGCCAAGAATGTCATTAGTGCTTGCAGAGAATGTAAAGTGAAACGCCTGATTTATAACAGCTCTGCGGATGTAGTATTTGATGGTTTCCATGATATACATAATGGAGATGAATCATTGCCATATCCATGGAAAGTATGGCTTTGTTGAGACAGCTTTTCACTTTATTTTTTAATGAAAAAAGGGTTAGATGTTTCCCATTTACAAACAAATGAGTGTTAATAGGTGGATGTGAATTGCAGATTGAAAACGTGTTAAGTGACTTTAAGGCTCAAGCAGAGGCATTGATCCTTAGTGCCAATGACATTGATGGCTTGTTGACATGTGCTCTTCGTCCTTGTAATGTTTTTGGACCTGGTGACACGGAGTTTGTGCCATTTTTTCTTGACTTGGCAAGATTTGGATTTGCAAAGGTGTTTTACTTCTTTCACCAATTTGTCTTAGTTATTTGTTGGACTTTATAGAAGATATTCTGAAATGTGCAGAACAAAATTTTCTCACTAGTAATGATAAACTTTATAAAAATATCTTTTCCGGCATTTTATTGAGTGTGAACTTTGAAATGAATACCCTGTGTCACTTTTGCAGAACACATGAAAATTGCTAATTAGTTTAACAAATGTCCCCCTTTTCCATATTTTCTCCTTGCAAGTCTGTGCCAAATGGACCAAATTAGCGTTCATGGAACATCTTGGTATTCTATTTTTCATGTTTGTTTGGTTATTTTTCTCCAAAAGAAGGACCGAGATATTGTCATTTCAAAAAGCAAAATGAAAACAAGTTTTTCCCCCCCATCCTTTTCCTTTTCTAAAAGCCAAGGGTTTTAACATTTCCAGGGAAAACGAAAGACCTTCATGCTAAATCTGCACTATGCCTTTCAACTTAGTGTCTTTACTGAAGCTTACCTGACCTAGTGAATCACTGGATCAGTGATTGTGATTGATATTTCTGTCATGTCTTTTGTACTGAAGTTTTAAGACTTAGACCTGTTTGAGCTAATACCCATTTCATATGCATATGTTTGTAAACATAATATTGTACGTACTATCTTTATTGAAATAGTGTATTCATATTAGTTGGCATGCAGGCTGTCATGTTCTCATTTATTTATCCATTTTTCTTTCGGTAACAATTTCTCATTTCAGTATATTATAGGGACTGGCGATAATATGTCAGACTTTACCTTTTATGAAAATGTTGCTCATGCCCATATATGTGCAGAAGAAGCCTTAAACTTTCAAACAGTCTCTGTGGCTGGAAAGGTATAATACAATTCAATTATCCACTGTTATTCGATGTTCAATTCATGTATAACGGTGTTTACTTTTGATCTTCAGGCATTTTTTATTACTAATTTTGAGCCTATGAAGTTCTGGGAATTTCTCTCACTTTTGTTGGAAGGTCTTGGATATCAAAGGTAACATAAGCAACCTGTTCTGATATATCATATATGGGTTGTTATGAATCCTTCTGATGTTTTCTGTTTATGTTTAACAATATTCACTCGGGGGAGTTTTGGGAAGGGGGGAATGACTTTGTAACATAAGATTTCCTCTGTTCATATCTTTGGAAAAGTGCTATCACAAAAACCATTGAATTAGCTCTTTCCTGCCAATCTAGGATATGTCACATATCCTCTAGATAATCTGTGTCTTGTAAAACTAGGTCTTGTATATTTCCTCCATTAAGGCACTGAGCAAAGTTGGCCTATCTCTTTGTTGTCTTATTGACATTCTTTGGGATATTTATATCTCTGGCTTGCTGCTTTATTCACTGCTGGAGGCAGAAGAAACTATTTCTGGTTGTTCTTTTTTGGTGGTTTATGGCCTCTTATGCTTTTAACCAAGACACATAATTACTTGCATTAATTGTAGGCCACTCACCAAACTTCCTGTCAATTTGGTGCAATTCGTTCTCTCAGTTTTAAAGTGGATGCATGACAAGTTGGGGTCCGGAGGCTTCAGTTATCCTTTGTTAGTTCATTTTTTTCAGTTAGCAACACACACCAGAACTTTCAGCTGCACCGCCGCTCGGAGAGAACTTGCATACTTACCAATAATCTCCCTTGAGGTATATATCACCATCTCCTTTCTTTATATTTTTTTCTCTTAAATTTCATTATTGGCCTTTTTAATATGAATTATGTCGGGGTATGACTGCAACCTTCAAAGAGGCAAAATGTGTTGCAATGGAATGATGGCTTACTGAAGAAAAGTGGCCACTTCTTTCCTGCATGCACAGACAATAGAAACAAGAAAATTAAAGTAGATGGTCTTCTTACATATATCTCAGTTTTTTATCATTTATTTTTGTTAATCTTGTTGTTAAGACATTAATTAAAGATGTATTCTTATAATTGATCAATCACTTTTTTTTAGATAGTATTTGACAAGTTACGAATGCTGTAAACAGTATACTTGATCAACCAGTAGCAATCACTTTCTTTTCATTTCTATGATGCTTTAAAGTTTAAAATTGTTCTAACAGATATGATGTTCTATTTGGAAGTTTTCATCTATGGTATTGAAAATTTTTCTCTTACTTTCTTTAATATTCCCTGATATTGGATAACACAGGAAGGGATCACATTAACCATAGATTCGTTCTCTCATCTAGCCAGAGAGCTATCTATTTCAGGATGCTGTGATTCCACTGAACAGTCAAAAGCAGCTAAACTGCTTGGAGGTGGAAAAGGTTGGAACATAATGCATTCTCTTATTTTACAATGTTATTATATACCTAAGCAAAGCAACTGTTGAATTAAATGGAATGGTTTGAGGCACATTGCATGGACCTCTGGCCCATCATGTTAGAATAGTGAAGTCATAATTTGCAAATCTCTTAAAATATAAAGATTGAAGAGAAAGCAATCCATTGAGCCAAGTGTCAAGCGTTGGTTGATGGTGTTCATATGGTTCATGTTATGGTATGATGGAGCTCCCATGTCATGAATGTCTCATGTGAGTGAAGAGAAGTGCTTACTTTTGTCAAAAAGCACATAGTATGGGGAAAGAGAGGAAGTGATTACATGCATATAACAGAAGTGAAACATGCATCATCAGGACTAGCTGAATTTCACTATTAAGCTCATTATGGCATACATAGACTAGCATTAGTATTGCTTCCTTCTCTTCTCTATCTGATACCACAACATTAATTCATTACAATCAATTGTCTCCAAAAAGCAAACTGATTTGAACTTCTGCAAATTTTAAATTGCCCTCCTCGTCAATTTTATTTTAAAATGTGTTATCTCTAGTTATAACTATGGTACGACCCTCTCCAATCTAAATTAATTTCCATTTTCCTTCATAGAATAGACGCTACCAATCTATATTCTTTCCTACTGTAAAACTGTTGAAAATGACCCAGAAGTTTGATCTATTGGAACTGCATCCATGCATAACTTAAAGAGATGGTGAATGAATATGAAATGGAAAATTACTCTTTCAAAATAAATAAAAAATCATACATATTAGCACTAGAAAATAATATGGTACATGATTTGTATAAAGCTTTTCCTATCTAATAATGAAATTGAGAACTATTAATATTTTAAAAAATAAAGTTCTTGATAATTCCTCTCAACTTGATATTAACAACTATGGGTGTTTAAATTTGGTTTGATGTGCATAGTGCATGTACATATACCAGTTATGTTAACCCTGGCATCAGTACTAGTGCTGTAGTGCACCACCTGCAACAATAAACATCATGCCTATTAAATTGTGTAGTTCATTTTATTTTTTTATTTTTTTAAAAGGGAATGCTTAGCCCTTGGCCGAAACTTAGAATGAGAAGTGACTTTAGGATCTTATGAAATTATGGTGCAACAAAAACGTGAGAGAACAAAATTTTGGCAGCACACCCCAAAACTTTTTGTTTGTTTGTTTCTCTTTAATATAAAGGTAGGATGAAAACCTTTGTTCTTCACTCCCTTGCATACTTTGCCACCTTTGCTTCCCAGCATCCTCCAGATTGCATTAGTAGTTTATTTTTCCTTTATTGTTACTTTTGGTATTTCCATACTTATTGTTACTTGGAATACAGTTTCATGACAAACTCTGAAATTGATGAGCAAATGGGTTTATTTTCTGAATAAGTTCTTACAATCACAAGTTGTGCCCCACATAGTTAAGCTGAATCTTTGTTGATACACCTGTAATTTGCAAACTATTCTGAATCGTCTTCAATAACATTTTGTCAAGCCAAAATAATGTTTTCATTTTTTGTTTCAGTGGCTGATGTTTTGTTGTGGAGAAATGAAAAGACATCCTTTGCATGTTTCATTGTGATGGTTTTGTTATTTTACTGGTTTTTCCTCTCTGGAAGCACTTTTATATCATCTGCTGCGAAATTCTTGATGCTTGTCACATTTCTTCTCTTTGGATGGGGTACTCTACCAGCAAACCTGTAAGTGCATTCTCATAAAGACTGAGGCTCTTATATTCCTGTCTGATTCTTAGAAAATTACTCATGCTGCTTTCAATCACCTGGCATTGCATATCAGAATTGTTTTAATTAGTCTGTTTCTTTGTTGATTGATGGTTCATCAGTTGGTCCTCCCTCAGTTTCTACCCAAACAACGTTTTTGTTTTTTGGTCATGGATTATTAGTATTGTGGAGTGATATGGTCTGTATCTCAGCATAAAGATATAAGCTGGTCATGTCTAACCACAATTAGTGCCAAGCATAGGAGTTGATCCATATTTCTACATTTAACTAATTTGAAATTGTCTTGGGGTAGAATTGTGGAAAGGGAAAACTTTCTACAAGCACTAACTTTATGGCACTTTCATGGCAGATTTGGGTTTCAAACAAAAAGGATATCCTCCTCTAGTTTTAAGATATCTAATTCAGAAATGAAGGGTTCAATTACAACTACAGTGAATCAGTGGAACAACAATTATAAAACTATAAGGAGACTGCGTCAAGGGGAAGACTGGTTGACGTTCTTCAAGGTAAAAATTATGACCTCCTTTTCCTTAAAAAAAATGGATATTAAATTCTTCCTTATTTAATGCAATTTATTTTGTAGTAGTAGTTGTTGTTGTTATTATATGTTGACGTTATGCAAGCATTATCCTTTTATTGAGGATGCATGTATTCTGCTTTGGTTCCATCTTTTGGTTTGGTGGAGGGTTTAACTTTTCTATCTTCCAATGCAGATTGCAATTCCACTTTACTTTCTGAAGTTGATCTTGTCAGCGCATAAGTTGACAACATTTGTAGGGATAGGTATGGGATTCTTTTTTTGCAACTCTAGAACATTCTGATGGCTTCCAGAGCTTTCATTTTTACCTAGTCTGAATTGTGTTATGCAGGTTTGGTATTTGCATTCACTGCATTTTTTATTTACGAGCAATACCAATCAGAAATTGATTTATTAGCGGAAATTCTTTTCGCTCAGTTGAATGCACTCATGAGATACTTGATGCGTGTTTTATCTGATTTGACTTCGCGTCTTCTGCAAAAATTTGGCAAGGCTCGGTCTTACAAGGAACCAGAAGTAAAGGAACTAAGATAGTCATAAGAGTTTTTGGCTTTCTGTTACTTGTAGGCAAGAGTTGTTTCCCCAAAAGAAAAACAGAAAATGGCAGAGATGTAAACATCTTTTAGGAAATTGGAATGGCCTCTCCAGTTTTCTTTAAAGACAAACCGGACTGGGGAACTAGGCTGGAGATGTTGCTTCTGATTTTTGACATTATTGTGGTACTCTTTTTAACTGGCGAATCATTAATCTAATAGTTCATTGATTTGACATCAATGATCTTGTGCAATTGGAATAATGCTGATTCTGTTGTCTTTGTCCAAACTATAGTTTTGACTTGAGGTTCCAAAATAGAAACCAAATATGTTATAAACACCAAGTGTCAGCATAAGGAAAGTTCATTGAAATATGACAAAACATGTTAGAAGACTCGAGTAAACATAACCATTCAATGCTTCGTCATAGGATACTCAATTTTATCCTTACAATTGAAAATTGAACGTGTGACATGGAATACGTCTTTTACAAAATATGCTAATTTTACAAAATAAAACCGAGGATATTAAAGATGGGGCGAGGAATTAAGATGAAGACTTTTGTTGGCTTATAGTTGTTTAAAAATTAAAATGACGCTCGTATAATTTCACATATATATTATAGTATAAATGATAATTTTTTTTTATTTTTTTAATCAAATGAAGATGTATTAAAAAAGATATATAAAAGATGTGTACGCACAAATAGTGTATATAATATTATTTATTAATAAAGTGTTGGCACATCCATATTGGTTAGCAAAAGTTGAATTTGGTTTTTCAAATTTTACTAGCATTTTAATTTGGTCTCAATCTATTCTTAGTATATAAAAGTAGATACACAAGTTTACTTACATTACTTTAAAGTTATTCCTCTTTTTCTACGAACGCCATGTCAGCAATATTACTTACTTGATAAAATATTAGAATCAACCAATAAAATCTTGCCAAATCAACTCTTATTTTCAAACAAAAAATAAAATACAAAACAAAACTAAAAAACATAATAAAAACGAACAACTTAACTTTTTCCAAATCAATCCTTATTTCTAAAACAACAAAAACACAAATTAACATTTACCCAAAAAACCCCTTATCTTTCTCATACTTCTAGAAACCCTCTTCCTCTTCGCACCTCTCCGCATTACATAAATTACAGAAACCAGACCAAACTTCATTCCTCCTGTTGCGGTTTTCTGTCGGAGCTCGATTCTCGATCTCAGGCCAACGTCACCATTCTTCCCATATATTTTTCTAAAGATTTTTAAATTTGTCGTTTACTCTTCTCATTCTATTGTTATAAATAATATTTTAATTGTGAAATCATTGCAAGTAGCACAGGTTTACGTATTTCTCTTTTTTTAACGGGTTCTGTCCAACAGTCAGAACTAAAATTAATGTGCATTTAAAATTATTCCACAATTTACATTTATGTGTTCCTCTTTTTCAAATTGTTATTCCACATGTGCAATATTGCTTCCACAATTTACTTGGAATGGATTATCATTCTTTGATCATGTTTTATTCTCTTTGTTGTAGAAGGATTTGCAGTGGTACAGACTAGAAGAGTTAATACCCAAAATTGCTAGATTAAAGAGGCGTAGAGCAATCCTTTCAAAAAAAAGAAGACAAGAAGATATGTGCCTCTAACATATGATTCTGCAGCTTGGTTTGTTTAACATAATTTTTATTACACTTTCTTTATTTTATTGTAAATTGATTCATAAGGTGATTTTGATGCCTATTTTAAAAATCTAGAAATACAATTATTTGAAACACTTAGATCTATCCAATTTAGACAAGCAAGAATGAGGAGAAAGCAATATCTCCGATCGAAGAGGAGTGCCAATTTAGCTTCCAGTTCAGGTTAGTACAAAAGAGTCTTATAACATATTCTGTTCTTTTTTTTTATTGATTTTTGGTACAAATAGAAAAAAATTCTTTTGTAATTGTTTACGAATCGTAGGATTTAAATAAAATATTTTGTATTATATTTAAAATCATAAAAATCGGTAAAAAAAGATAATTTTTGGGTCAAAAAATCACATGAATAGTAATTTTGTAGTTTGTAAAAAAATATGGATATCTTTTCAATTTTATTGTGTAATAAGATTGTCCAATCCATTAGTTAAATCAAATTATTGAGAAAGAAATTGAGAAGTCTATTTGTATTTTTAATACTTCATGGGATAATTTTAGAAAAAAAAATTACTTCAATAATAATTTTATAATCCTTGAAGAGAAAGCTATATCTTAGATTAAGAAGTATTGCCAATTCAATTTTCACTTTAGGTGAGTACAAATTATTTTATAACATGTTTATTCTAATTGTTGCTACTCATAGCTAATTAATAGAAAAAAAATCGTATAATTTGTTGTAATTGTTTGCTATGTAGGATGAAAATGAAATCTTTTGCATCTATCTATCTATCTATCTATTTAAAAGCTGATATCAACTCTCTCCACAATGAGTTTAAGCCATATTTTCTTTGCTAATGATGCCACATCAACAATTCTAAAGACTTGGTAAAAGATGAAAATTAACCAATCACTATTTAATAAAATATTTTAAAAAAATTAAAACAAAAAACTCTTATCTATTATTATTCAATTAAAACATCAAGTACTAATTAAATGAAATAAACATACATTAAAAGTGTCATAATAATAATAATTACAAAAAAATTCAGTTACAAATATTCAAATTCTACAACTTATACATATTAAGACTCTTACTACTCTTCATTTCTTAATATCTCATACTAATTGTCAAAAATTCCTTAAATTTAATATAATATCCACAATGAGTTTAAGCCGTCTTTTCTTTGCTAATGATGCCACATCAGCAATTCTAATGACTTGACAAAAGATGAAAATCAATCAATCACTATTTAGTAAAATATTTTTAAAAAATTAAAACAAAAAACTTTTATCTATTATTATTCAATTGAAACATCAAGTATTAATTAAATGCAATAAACATGCATACATTAAAAGTGTCATAATAATAATAATTATAAAAAATTTCAATTACAAATATTCAAATTCTACAACTTATACATATTAACACTCTTACTACTCTTCATTTCTTAATCTCTCATACTAATTGTCAAAAATTCCTTAAATTTAATATAACATTTTTATATATTTTTCATTCTTATTCATTTATTTTTTTAATTATTTACGAACAAAAAAACTACAAAAAAAGATAAAGTGTAGCCATTAATGTAAATTGAGAAATGAAAAAAAATGAAAATACAGTTTTATATAACTCTAATATAAATAATTTATGTCTTTTTTTAAAATAAATAATTTCAAAATTTATTTATAATATGTTCTTTAAAATATTTTTAATATAACATTTATTAAAATATACTATATAGTATAAATAATCTATCTCTCCACGCATGGCGCGAATCTCACTCTAGTTTCGTATATAAAGTTAGCACCTATTCACCTAAGTATATTTCAGTTACTCTAAGGCTAATATTGTTTGAGAAGAAATGAGAAGGAAAAAAAAAGGGAAGAAAGAAAATTAGAAGGAAAATAATTATTTTTATTATTTAGTTGTGGAGAAAAATTATAAATTAGAGAAAAAAAATTGATAATATAAAAAAGTAGACGAGATTCAGTGATCTACCAATTTTTTTTCTTTAATATTGAATGAAAAAAAAAAACTTATTACGTTTCTCTAATTTTAATATTATTTTTTTTAATATATTTTATAATATAAGAGTGAAATTATTCTTTTGTAATAATTTTTTATTTATTTTTATTTAAATATATTTAAAAAAATAAAAATTTATTTAATTTTTTTTTATTTCTTTCCTTTTTACTTTCTTTTAAATTATTGGAAATGATGTTGGCCTTGGTTTTGGCAGTCATTTATGTCATTTCTAGTCTCATTTTTTTCTCAAAACAAAAACATTATTTTCACTATTCCAACACGATAAACATCAGTCTAGACTTCAAACCAATCTTCAATTAATAGCTTAATGATAAAAGTATATTGAAGAATAATTTGATACATTCTGTCAAATTCGGGACCAAATTAAATTGCAAGTCAAATTTAAGTATTAAAGTGAGGTTAGTTTCTTTGGTTTTTTTTTTGACCGAGATAAATTAAACAAAAAACAAAAAACAAAAAAACTGCTTAAATAGAGGGTCCTGTTTAAAATTATTTTTAAACTTTTCTCAAGGTGAAGGAAGTTCTACATGAGAAAGTTGTAACTTCATCGCCATCTTTGCCATAGTATCTGCCACCATGTTTGCATCTCTCATAATCAAACGAAAGTCAATACGCTAATTCTAATGCATGATATCTCTTATTTTGAGCACTAATGGATCAATAAACCCAAAACCATCTTGAGTAACAAGATTAAATGCTTCCACACAATCCGTCTCACAAATAACATCTCGTTGATCCACATCCCAAACTAAGAGATATCCTCTCCAAATAGCAAATAATTCCCTTTGAAGAATACTATTACTCTCAATCATTCTCAAACATCCCTTTGCCAACTCCAATTACAATATCTAATAATACAAACAAAACTAACACTATCATCCGAACCAAAATAACTAGCATCACAATTAATCTTAAAAGTACCAATGGATGGGGAATTTCAAAAACCATTTAAAGTAAAGGGAATAGACATACGTTGTAATTCAAAAATATTTTTAAGCTCTTTTTTTAAAGTTAATGCCAGACAAATCACTTTTTCGTTAATATTATTTGATTATAAGTAAAAAAATTTATATAATAGAATTATTTTTATTTAAAGATTTATTAA
This sequence comes from Arachis stenosperma, assembly GCF_014773155.1. Classification (NCBI taxonomy): domain Eukaryota; kingdom Viridiplantae; phylum Streptophyta; class Magnoliopsida; order Fabales; family Fabaceae; genus Arachis; species Arachis stenosperma. Next base: position 3,646,821 of record NC_080379.1, on the reverse strand, counting down.
AATTAAATAAAAATAATTTTAAAAATTCTGTTTCTTTGATTTTATTAAAAAATATAACTATTTGAAACTATTTTAGTTAATATTATATACAAATTCTATATTCTATTAGAGAATAGAATCTGACTAATTCAGAGTATTTTAACGTTTGTATTTTTTTATACAAAAAAACTTTTTAAATTTTTTATAGAAATTGATTGCGATGGTAAATAAGCTTTCAATGGCATCAAAAAACCTTTTATTTTCCAAAAATTTTTTTATAATTTTTTATCTCGAAGTGCGTTTCTTTAGAACTACATGCATCTAATATAGTGACACTGATTGCGTTGATGATTAAGTTTTGAATGCTTATCCAAAAACTTTTTCTTTTTTCAAGAATTTTTTAAATTTTGTTTGTATGTCGAAGTGCATTTTTTTAGAACTGTCATGTATTTAATATAGTTTTTTTTTTGGATTTTCTTGACAATGAAAAATTTTATTATTGGACTAATTTGTATTTTTAAATTATATTTGATATGTAATATATCAATTTTTTTGTGTTTTAATTTTATATAGAGTACTCTATGCTTTTAATGTTAATAGGATTTTTTAAATATTATTTTTCATATTTTCTTTTTTTTAATTTTATATAAGTTTCTATATCCTTTCAATGTTAATAAATTCCTTTTAATATAGGTATAAATTGAGTTAAATTCTAATTTATTCTCACATTTTATATTTACTTTTTATTATATCACTATATAAATCAACATTCACTTTATATAATTTTTTTATTCCTCCTCACATAATCTTATATCTCTTTTTTTTTCCTACCACTTTTGCTAAATATATGTAGTAAGTGACTATGTAATTGTATTTATTAGGAAGAAAGTGAAGAAGAAAATGATAGTGACTCAACCAACCATGAAAAAGAAGACTTGACTTAAATTATTTTTTAATCCTTTTGATTTTAATTGAATTACTTTTAACTATTTTATTTCTACTTCTCATGTGCCTTATTATTATAGCTTAGGATTTTTTTTTTCATTTTCTTTCTCATTCTCATGACATTTATTTTTCTTTAGATTACTCTATAATTTTATATTCTCTTCTTCTCTACTTTTATATAGGATACTATATGTCTTCTATATGTCTTCAATATTAATATTATTTCTCTTTATTAGCTATAAATATAATTCATCCTCTTTTATACTCACTCTTTCTTATGGTTATTATATAATGTTACAATTTAGGATTCTTGTTCAGTTTTCTTTTCACTCTTACGTCATTTTTTTTTTAGATTAGAGATAAGTACTTTTTTCGTCCCTTAGGATTGAGGTCAAAATCAAAATCGTCCCTAATATTTTTTTGTTATTAAAATCATCCTCAACGTTACAAAACATTATAAAATCATCATTTTCTACTTCAATTTTTTTTTTTACCAAATTATCCATATTAAATAATAAAAATAATTAAAAAATTAAAACAAATTATAAAAAATTATAAAATAAAATAAAAAAGAAAAAAAGAAAGAAAACAAATGGGAAGGGGAATCACGCAGAGGGTGGGGGCAGGGAAAAAGAAGGGGGAAGGGGAAGGGGGGAGGTCATGCCATCGTTTAGGCTGCCTCAGAGGTGCACCTGCCGCCCCTGTGTCCAACCCGCAGCCACCGGCCGTCGCAAGCTTGCATGGAGGCATCGCCGCTGCCGTCCAGCTCCCGACCCTCCGCTGTTCGCTGTTCGAGTTCTTTCTGCCTCTTTCCGAAGCCGCCACTTACCCCTGCAAGCCCTCGCCGCTTTGTCTTCCGTCTCGATTCCAAGGGAAGACTTCCACCAGGAATGGTGGTGGATTAGTCATGCACTTCTCCCTTCCGCTCCGCGAAATCACTGACGGTGGCTCTGCTCCTCACATTGTCATCAGTGGCGGTTATCTGCGGGTTCGGCGCCTCCCAAGGAAGAAACCGAGCCATGTACCGTCGCCGCCACTGGAGTGAGGTCCTGTCGCCATCGAGTCCTGTTGTTACTTCTGCTTTTCTGCTTTTACTTTCTGCCTTTTGCTTCTACTTCTGCTTCTGCTTTTATTTTTGCTTTTTCATTGTTGATTCACCTTCATAATTGTTGTTGTTAATTTATTATTGGTGATACTGCTTTTGATTATAGTAAATTAGTAATTGCTTGTGATTATAGTAATTGTATGATGATGATTTGGCTATGGTGGTAGTGGTGATGGTGGTGAGGAAAGGAAGAGTGAGGAGGTGTAAACGGAAAAAGGTGATGGCTATGTTGCTGTTAATTTAATTTCTGACTTCTACCTTTTGTTATGCTTTGTCTGCCTGGTAGAATGAAGAAGAGTGAGAAGCTGGAAGGGGATTGGGGAAGAATGAGAAGAGGAAGGGGAGGAGGGAAGAGTGAGAAGCTGGAAGGAAACTAGGGAAGAGTGAGAAGAGGAAGGGGAGGAGGGGTGGGTATCCTCCGGCAGTGGTAATTGCCGCGGCAAAGGTGAGAAGAAGAGGGTGATGGTGAATAGTAGAAGGAAGGGGATTGGGGGAGGGGTGGGGGGAGAGACCGAAGAGATGCTGGGGAGTGGGTGGGGTGGGGTTTTGCTTTTTTTTTTTTTAAATATTATTTGTATTAATAATGAAGGGTAATTTGGTCAAAAAAATAAAATTGAAGTAGAAAATGATGATTTTATAACGTTTTGTAACGTTAAGGATGATTTTAATAACAAAAAAATGTTAGGGACGATTTTGATTTTGACATCAAATCTTAGAGACGAAAAAAGTACTTATCCCTTTAGATTACTATGTTTTTTATAGTCTCTTACTATTTTATTTTTATATAAGATGTGATATAGTTTTAATGTTAATGTTATTTCTCTTTAATATGTATAAATTGAGTAATAAAACATAATTCATCCTCTTCTTTCATACTTACAACTTCTTATATTTTTTTATATAAATCAACATTTACTTGACACCGCTTCTTTATCTTCTAGTTCACATAATATCATATCACTTATTTTTTTCTTTCGTTTTTACTAATATTTTACACAAATATTTAAAGAATTGAGTTGATAGCCACAATTCCTTTTTTTAGTTTGATAAACATATGTAAGAATTAATAAATTCTTAAAATAATATATATATATATCCGATTTGAATTGGTCTCAATTGATCCCTTATTACTTCTCCTACAATACGTATTAGTAAGAGATAGGGATGACAAGATTTAAAATTCAAAAATTTATTATTTTTGGATCACCAATTTAGTATTCTATTCAAAATATTTTTTAATAAAATAAATAGATTCCAAAATAGATATTTATATGAGTTATAAGTATAAATATTTATTTAATAGAATTATTTTTATTTAAATATTCTATTAAAATTAAATAAAAATAAATTTAAAATGCCGTTTCTTTGATTTTATTAAAAAATATAATTATTTGAAATTATTTTAGTTAATATTATATAAAAATTTTATATTCTATTAGAGAATAGAATCTAACTAATTCAGAATATTCCAACGTTTGTATTTTTTTATATACAAAAAACTTTTTAAATTTCTCGTAGAAATTGATTGCGTTGATGAATAAGTTTTCAATGCTGTCCAAAAACCTTTTCCTATTCCAAATAGTTTTTTGGTTTTTTTTTTTTTTTATCTCGAGGTGCGTTTATTTAGAACTATCATGCATCTAATATAGTGATAGTGATTCCGCTAATGAATAAGCTTTCAATGCTGTCCAAAAATCTTTCTTTTTACAAAGATTTTTTTTATCTCGAGGTGCGTTTCTTTGGAACCGTCATGCATCTAATATAGTGATAGTGATTGTGCCGTTCAAAAATCTTTCATTTTACAAAGAGTCTTTTGGATTTTTTTTTTATCTCGAGGTGCATTTTTTTGAAACTGTCATATATCTAATATAGTGATAGTGATTGCGGTCCAAAAACTTTTCTTTTTACAAAGAATTTTTATTTTTTATATCTCGAGCTGCCACGCATCTAATATAATTTTTTTTTTTTGGATCTCAAGTGCGGTCCATGCATCTAATACAGTTTTTTTTCGGATCTTGAGATGCTATTTTTTAGAACCGCCATGCAACAAATAGTTTTTTTATTAGGTTTAAGAAAGAGTCATCATTTTCTTTTGAGTAGTGAAAAGGGCGTATAGTGGGAATCGAACCCGCGTCTTCTCCTTAGAAAGAGAAATTTTATTATTGGACTACATTTGCATATTTAAATTGTATTTGATACGTAATATATCAATTTTATTTGTGTTTTAATTTTATATAGATTATTCTATGCTTCTAATGTTAATAGGATTTTTTAAATATTATTTTTTATATTTTTTTATTCTTTAATTTTATATAAGTTTCTATATTCTTTCGATGTTAATAAATTTTTTTAATAGGTATAAATTGAGTTAAATTCTAATTTATTCTCACATTTTATATTTACTTTTTGTTATATCACTATATAAATCAATATTCACTTTATATAATTTTTTTATCCATCCTCACATAATTTCATATCTCTTTTTTTTTTTCTACCACTTTTGCTAAATATACGTAGCAAGTGACTATGTAATTGTATTTATTAGGAAGGAAGTGAAAAAGTAAATGATAATGACTCAACCAACCATAAAAAAGAAGATTTGACTTAAATTACTTTTTAATCCTTTTGATTTTAATTGAATTACTTTTAACTATTTTTTTCTACTTCTCATGTGTCTTACTATTATAGTTTAGGATTTTTTTTTCATTTTCTTTCTTACTCTTATGATATTTATTTTTCTTTAGATTACTCAATAATTTCATATTCTCTTCTTCTCTACTTATATATATATATATATATATATATATATATATATATATATATATATAATACTATATGTCTTCAATGTTAATATTATTTTTCTTTATTAGCTACTAGCGGCTCAACAGGCACTCTGTTCAGCCGCTTTTCTATTGTTTTTAAAAAATTAATGTTAGTTTTTTGTTAATATATTATTATTTTTTAAATTTATTAGATAAGTATTTTTTTATTTTAATGTTGATGTGACTTTATTTATATAATATTTTATTAAAATTAAAATTATTATAAACTAAAATATCATTCAGAAAATAATGATAATAACATTATTCTGAATCAAAAAAGTATATATAAATTAAAATACATGTTAGTTATTTATAAAAGATAATTTTTATTTAAATGTCATGGATATTTATATTTGTCTTCATCTTTTTTAAGTGGTAGGCCAAAATATAAATCTACATACAAAAAGGTCTTTATTTTTTTATAAATACTGAAAAAATAGAATAAATGAGAATGCTTATTTTTTTTCGTTTTTAAATATCAAAATATAAGAATAATTAATAAACAAAATAGAAGAGTATAAAAATTGTGTATCTAAAAAAAATCCTTCGTAATTCAGCATACATCTTCTTATCAATAATTTCTTTAGTCTTGGAAAACTGTCAGATTTATTGACCATGAAAATAAATATATAAACCCTTCAAGATTATTCAATTAAAAATGATGTGTAATAAAATCAAAATAAAAATTTAGAAACATTATTTACAAATTAACTATTTATAAACGTTATTAAGTTTAATTATTTATTTTTAATTAGTGTTTAATTTGAAGCCGAGATAAAAATTTATATTCAAAGCATTCTCTATCTTCATGCCTAATTTCGATTGTTAAAAATATTTTATTTTTTTTAATTTTATATTTAATTTTTTTAATTATCTTTAATTTTATTATTTTTTAAAATTATTAATTTATATTTTTATTATATCCCTTACTATATCAAACACTATTCTTTCTCTTGCTATTATTTTCTATACACATACCTGTATGTCATTGTCTCATCGCCGTTATTATTATTATGTTACCTTGTTCTCCTTTCTCGTTTTTTCTTTCTCCTTCCATCTTCTCTTCATCTGACCGTCCGTAATTAATTATCACCAAGTATTATTATCGCAAATTTTAATCTTGTCTATCACTTTAATTTATAACCATATATTTCGTTAACTTTTATGAGTTGTTAAAGTTTTGCTAAAAAAAAGTAAGACATAAAACATTTAATTTTTAAAATTTTTTTAATTTTTTAAATATTTTATTTTTATTTTTTATTTTATATTTAATTTTTTAAATATTTTTAATTTCATTATTTTTCTAAATTATTAATTTATAATTTTTATTATATCCCCTTACTATATCAAACACTATTCTTTCTCTTATTATTATTCTCTATACGCATATCTATCATTGTCTAATCGTTATTATTATATTACTTTGTTCTTTCTCGTTTTTTTCTTCTCCTTCTACATTCTTTTCACTCCATCGTAATTAATTATCAGCAAGTATTTATATGTTACATTTTTTATATGTTAATCAAATAACCAGTGCCATATGCCAAACAAATGATATTATAGAAGTCAAAATAAATTATATTTTTGTAATATAATTTATTTTTTTTAGTTTAATTTAAAAATAAATATTCATGTACTCAAATTTTAAATATAATATTATGTATAATTAATAATTTAAAAATTTAAAAAATAATATTATCTTGATTTAAAAAAAATAAATTTAACAAAATATTAGACTTTTTCAATTCATCATTAATAGGTACAGATATATTTAAAAAAATACATATAATATGAAAAAAATTAGTTCTTCCTTGGTAAGAGAAAAAGATAGAACACTATCTTTGTAGGTGAAATATTGAGAATAAATTAAAAAAAAAGTAAAAGAACCATGAAAATATTAATTGGATAAGTAAATTAAAGAGAAAAAAATATAGGTAAAAGTTATATGTAAACGTAGTAACTACAATAAAACTAAATAAAATTTGTAACGATGGATGTGATAAAATCGATAGCGTTGAAGGTAAAAAGCATAATGGCAGCAAGAGAAATATAACAAAGTGTATTAGGAGGTAAAAAAAGAACCAGTAAAATAGATGAAATTATAAAAAAAATAAAAAATATAGTTTTTATGATTAAAAAAATTCTAATAAAATAATTATAATGAGGCTAAACTATTGGACAGACCATCAGAATATAGTACTCTCAGATATATTTAAAACATTACTATACAAACAAAGACTAATATAAAATTAAACAAAACATAATTTAAATGAATACCTCCAAATATAATAAGATCTATATAAAAAACTATCACTACTGGTTAAACACTTGTTGGCTTCTAATTTTTTTTCTCCATTTCATATATGGCCTCGAAAATAAATATTTTGACATCGTCTTTACCTAGTTTAAGATGTCACAAAAACTTATTTAAATAATTGTGCAGTACAGAGAAGACTTCATAAGATAAAGGAAAATCAGAACAAAATAAAAAAAATTAAAAAAAAGAGAGATTGTGGGAGTAAAAATTAAATAGAAGTTACGCGTGAGTTTTTGTAACTGTTAGTAAAATATGTTAGTGAAATAAGTAACTGTACAATATTTTTGAATTATGTTAGTAGGGTTAAAACAGGAAATAGAAAATTGGACACCAAACCTCCATGTTTTGGCATTATATATTGTTATAGATAAATAATTGTGCAGTACAGAGAATATTTCATAAGATAAAGGAAAATCAGAACAAAATAAAAAAAATAAAAAAAAGAGAGATTGTGGGAGTAAAAATTAAATAGAAGTTACGCGTGAGTTTTTGTAACTGTTAGTAAAATATGTTAGTGAAATAAGTAACTGTAAAATATTTTTGAATTATGTTAGTAGGGTTAAAACAGGAAATAGAAAATTGGACACCAAACCTCCATGTTTTGGCATTATATATTGTTATAGATAAACATAATTCATCCTCTTTTATACTCGCTCTTTCTTATGGTTATTATATAGTGTTACAATTTAGGATTCTTCTTTATTTTTCTGTTCACTCTTATGTCATTTATTTTTTTTAGGTTACTCTATTTTTTATAGTCTCTTACTATTCATTTTTATATATGATACGATATGATTTTAATGTTAATGTTATTTCTCTTTAATAGGTATAAATTAAGTAATAAAATATAATTCATCCTCTTATTTCATACTTATTCTTTCTTATATTTTTTATATGAATCAACATTTACTTGACACCTCTTCTTTATCTCCTCTTTCACACAATATCATACCACTTATTTTTTTTCCTCTGTTTTTACTAATATTTTGCACAAATATTTAAAGAATTCAGTTGATAGCCACAATTCTTTTTTTTTTTTAATTTGATAAACATATATATGAAGTAATAAATTCTTAAAATACTATATATATATATATATATATATATATATATATATATATATATATATATATATATATATTCGATTTGAATTGGTTTCAATTGATCCTTTATTATTTTTTCTACGATACCTATTAGTCAGAGATAGGGATGACAGGATTTGAAATTCAAAAATTTATTATTTTTAGATCACCAATTTAGTATTCTATTCAAAATATTTTTTTAGAAAATAAATAGATTCCAAAATAGATATTTATATGAGTTATAAGTAAAAATTTTTATTTAATAGAATTATTTTTATTTAAAGATTCTATTAAAATTAAACAAAAATAATTCTAAAATTCTCTTTTTTTGATTTTATTAAAAAATATAACTATTTAAAACTATTTTAGTTAATATTATATACAAATTCTATAGTCTATTAGAGAATAGAATCCAACTAATTCAGAGTATTTCAACGTTTATATTTTTTTATATAAAAAACTTTTTAAATTTCTCGTAGAAATTGATTGCATTGATGAATAAGCTTTTAATGCTGTACAAAAATATTTCTTATTCCAAAGAGTCTTTTAGATTTTTTTAATCTCAAATTGCGTTTCTTTGGAACTGTGATACATCTAATATAGTGATAGTGATTGCGGTAATGAATAAGCTTTCAATGTTGTCCAAAAACATTTTCTATTACAAAGAGTTTTTTTTTTATCTCGAGATGCGTTTCTTTGGAACTGTCATGCATCTAATATAGTGATAGTGATTGCGCCGTAGAAAAACCTTTCCTTGGTGCGTTTCTTTAGAACTGTCACGCATCTAATATAGTGATAGTGATTGCGTTATCCAAAAACCTTTCCTTTTACAAAGAATTTTTTGGAACTGTTATGCATGTAATATAGTGACAGTGATAGTGATTGTGCTATCCAAGGATTTTTTTTATCTCAAGGTGCCACGCATCTAGTATAGTTTATTTTTTTTATCTCGAGGTGCGATCCATGCATCTAATATAGTTTTTTTTGGATCTCAAGGTGCGGTTTTCTAGAACCGTCATGTAACAAATAGTTTTTTATCAGGTTTAAGAAAGAGTCAGAATTTTCTTTCGAGTCCATGCATCTAATATAGTTTTTTTCTAGATATCAATGTGCGATTTTATAGAACCGCTATGCAACAAATAGTTTTTTATTAGGTTTAAGAAAGTGTCCGAATTTTTTTTTGAGTAATGGAAAGGGCAAATAGTGAAAATCGAACTTGCGTCTTCTCCTTGACAAAGATAAATTTTACTATTGGACTATAATTACATATTTAAATTGTATTTGATACGTAATATATCAATTTTATTTGTGTTTTAATATTATATAGATTAATCTATGCTTTTAATATTAATGGGATTTTTTAAACATCACTTTTCATATTTTTTTTATTCTTTAATTTTATATAAGTTATTATATTCTTTCAATGTTAATAAATTCTTTTTAATAGGTATAAATTGAGTTAAATTTTAATTTATTTTCATATTTTATATTTACTTATTGTTATATCACTATATAAATCAACATTCACTTTATATAATTTTTTCATCCCTCCTCACATAATTTCATATCTCTTTTTTTTTTCCTACCGCTTTTGCTAAATATATGTAGTAAGTGACTGTATAATTGTATTTATTAGGAAAAAAATGAAGAAAAAAATGATAGTGACTCAACCAACCATGAAAAAGAAGACTTGACTTAAATTACTTTTTAATCCTTCTGATTTTAATTGAATTACTTTTAACTATTTTATTTATATTTCTCACGTGCCTTATTATTATACCTTAGGATTTTTTTTTCATTTTCTTTCTCACTCTCATGACATTTATTTTTCTTTAGATTACTCTATAATTTCATATTCTTTTCTTCTCTACTTTTATATAGGATACTATATGTCTTCAATGTTAATATTATTTCTCTTTATTAGCTATAAACATAATTCATCCTCTTTTATACTCACTCTTTCTTATGGTTATTATATAATGTTACAATTTGGGATTCTTGTTCAGTTTTTTTTCGCTCTTATGTCATTTATTTTTTTTAGGTTACTCTGTTTTTTATAGTCTCTTACTATTTATTTTTATATAAGATAGATATGATTTAAATGTTAATATTATTTCTCTTTGATAGGTATAAGTTGAATAATAAAACATAATTCATCCTCTTCTTTCATACTTACTCTTTCTTATATTTTTTATGTAAATCAACATTTACTTAACACCTCTTTTTTATCTTCTCTTTCACATAATATCATGCCACTTATTTTTATTCCTCCGTTTTTACTAATATATATATATATATATATATATATATATATATATATATATATATATATATATATATATATATCTGATTTGAATTGGTTTCAATTGATCCCTTACTATTTCTCCTACGATACCTATTAGTCAGAGATAGAGATGACAGGATTTAAAATTCAAAAATTTATTATTTTTGGATCACCAATTTAGTATTCTATTTAAAATATTTTTTTATAAAATAAATAGATTCCAAAATAGATATTTATATGAATTATAAGTAAAACTTTTTATTTAATAGAATTATTTTTATTTAAAGATTCTTTTAAAATTAAATAAAAATAATTCTAAAATTCTCTTTCATTGATTTTATTAAAAAATATAACTATTTGAAACTATTTTAGTTAATATTATATACAAATTCTATATTTTATTAGGGAATAGAATCCAACTAATTAAGAGTATTCCAACGTTTGTATTTTTTTATATAAAAAAACTTTTTAAATTTCTCGTAGAAATTGATTGCGTTGATGAATAAGCTTTTAATGCTGTAAAAAACCTTTCCTATTCCAAAGAGCTTTTTGGATTTTTTTAATCTCGAAGTGCGTTTCTTTGGAACTGTGATGCATCTAATATAGTGATAGTGATTGCGGTAATGAATAAGCTTTCAATGCTGTCCAAAAACCTTTCCTTTTATAAAGAGTTTTTTGGATTTTTTAATCTCGAGGTGCGTTTCTTTGGAATTGTCATGAATCTAATATAGTGATAGTAATTGCGCCGTAGAAAAACCTTTCCTTGGTGCATTTTTTTAGAACTGTCACGCATCTAATATAGTGATAGTGATTGCGTTGTCCAAAAATATTTCCTTTTACAAAGAATTTTTTGGAACTGTTATGCATCTAATATAGTGATAGTGATACTGATACTGATACTGATACTGATACTGATTGTGCTGTCCAAGAATTTTTTTTTTATCTCGAGCTGCCACGCATCTAATATAGTTTATTTTTTTGGATCTCGATGTGCGATCCATACATCTAATATAGTTTTTTTGGATCTCGAGGTGCGATTTTCTAGAATCATCATGTAACAAATAGTTTTTTTTATTAGGTTTAAGAAAGAGTCCGAATTTTTTTTGAGTCCATGCATGTAATATAGATTTTTTCTAGATATCGAGGTACGGTTTTCTAAAACCGCTATGCAACAAATAGTTTTGTATTAGGTTCAAGAAAGAGTCACAATTTTCTTTTAAGTAATGGAAAGGGCAAATAGTGGAAATCGAACTCGCGTCTTCTCCTTGGCAAAGATAAATTTTACTATTGGACTATATTTACATATTTGAATTGTATTTGATACGTAATATATCAATTTTATTTGTGTTTTAATTTTATATAGATTACTCTATACTTTTAATAGTAATAGGATTTTTTAAATATTACTTTTCATATTTTTTTATTCTTTAATTTTATACAAGTTATTATATTCTTTCAATGTTAATAAATTCTTTTTAATAGCTATAAATTGAGTTAAATTTTAATTTATTTTTATATTTTATATTTACTTTTTGTTATATCACTATATAAATCAACATTCACTTTATATAATTTTTTTATCCCTTCTCGTATAATCTCATATCTCTTTTTTTTTCCAACCACTTTTACTAAATATATATAGTAAGTGATTGTATAATTGTATTTATTAGGAAGAAAGTGAAGAAGAAAATGATTGTGACTCAACTAACCATGATAAAAAAATATTTGACTTAAATAACTTTTTAATCCTTTTGTTTCTAATTGAATTACTTTTAATTATTTTATTTCTACTTCTCATGTGCTTTATTATTATAGTTTAGAATTTTTTTTTATTTTTCTTCTCACTCACATGACATTTATTTTTTTTAGATTACTCTATAAATTCATATTCTCCTATTCTTTATTTTTATATAGGTTACTTTATACTTTTTAGAGTCTCTCACTATTTATTTTTATATAAAATATTATATAATTTTAATACTAATGTTATTTTTTTTAATGGGTATAAATTAAGTAATAAAACATAATTCATCCTCTTCTTTTATACTTACTCCTTCTTATATTTTTTATATAAATTAACATTTACTTGACATTTCTTCTTTAAAAAAATTACAAACCGTGCTCGAGTCGGTCCAGGGTGTGGAAGGAGGACTGAAGTTTGATCCTTACAAGGGGGGATTTACGTCAGGAGGATTAAACAACCAAGAAATTAATGCACATAAAAGTTCTCTCTTCCGGAAGAAATGTTCTGTAAAATATCCTGATCCTGCAGCTGGTAGCAAAGGTGAGAATTTAGCCGTTAACCAGCTTCTGCATTCAGACATGTTTATCTCTAATTCCAAGGGTGAGTTGAAGAAAAACAAAGCTTTTTCTGTTGATGTAGATTCAAAGCCAATAGCGATTAATGATGGTGGATTACGGTAGGAACCCTTTCCGGTTTCTATTTTGGAAAGTTCTAGGTGTGATATAGCATATCACAGTTTTTGTAGTTAAATAGTTATTGTCAATAGTGAGATAAATAATTTTAGGTTGCTTTTATTTCAGTTTTTGTATAAAATTATCAAAAATTTGAAATAGATATTGTAAATAAGTTTTCATTGTTGTGATAAGATCAAATGAGGTGGATGACCATCATTTAATATGGGTAGTTCATATTTACAATGTTAAAAGATAAAGATATTAAGGGAGAATGAATTTAATGATGGTTGAAAAGGAATATCTTTTGTATGTATAAATAGAGGAAGTCAACGTATGTAGGGGTGTCCATGGATCGGATCCGATCCGTATATCCGCGGTGTTTATCCGAATCCGATCCGAAAATTGTGGATATGGATCGGATCCGTAAGGCTTTCGGATCGGATCGAATCAGAACCGCACACTAATCGGATCGGATTGCAGATTTTTTGTTGGTATCCGCATATCTGCGTATCCGCAAAATTAAAGAAATAAATAAGTAAATATTCTTTTTATGTTTTATTAAAATTAATAATTATCATATATGTTATATTGTTTTAATTTCTTATTTAAGAAAAGTATGTTTAATATTATTTTAAGAGTAAACATACTTAAAAGAATAGAAAAAATGAATTTTATTGATATTTTTTTAATAAAAATAAGCTTTTAAAAATATTTTTGTGTTTTGCGGATATATCTGATATCCGATCCGATCCGATCCGCAAATGTGCGGATCGGATTGGATCCAACTTTAAAAGCTGCGGATATTAGATCCGATCTGATCCGATGATTTTAATGCGGATCGGATAGAATTTTTGGCCATATCCGATCCGATCCGATCTGCGGACACCTCTAAACGTATGAAACAACACACATCAATAAAGCATTTATTCTCTCTCTACGTACAATATAAAGCTTTTCTTTCTCTTTCTCTTCATATACTACAAATACAATATTAATATATAAAATATCGTTATTATGGTAGGATATTAATATTAGTGAATATTAATACTAGAGTCTTTTATTTACACTTCTTTATTTTATCTTCCTTATTTAGTTATTTTATAACGCGTTATCAGTACGAAACTCTAACGAAATTTTAGGAAGACTTCAAGTAACAAATTTTTATTATGTCGAAGTTCTTTCATCTTGAATATAATGCTTTTGATATATCTGGAAACAATTATTTATCATGGGTATTATATGCTAAAATCCATCTTGATTCAATGGATCTTGAAGATACCATTAAGGCTGAAAATAATACATCTTAGAAGGATAAAGCCAAAACCATGATTTTTCTTCGTCGTCATCTTGACGTATGATTGAAAAATGAATATCCCACATTAAAAGATCGTGCAGATATGTGGAAACACTTTGAAGAAAGGTACAATCATCAAAAGACGGTGATACCTCCTCAAATCCGATATGTTAGCGAAAACTTTTTCCACATTTCATGCTTCGAATGTGCTCCTGCAGTAGCAATCAAGAAAAAAAATTTAAAAAATATTCTGAACTAATTTCTTGCTTTCTTGTTGCTGAACGCAACAATGAGTTGCTCTTAAAAAATCATGAAGTGCGCCCAACTGGCGCCGCCCCATTTCCTGAAGTAAATGCGGCAAATCATTACCCTAGAAGAGGTAAATGACAAGATTTTAGTAGCAAGAAAATTTATGGAAGGAAAATAAATTATGTTCATAAGAAAGGATCTCACTAGAACTGGGATAAAGAAAGAAATAACGGGCAAAGTATATCAATTGAGGATAAATACTTCCGTTGTGGTGGAAAGGATCATTGGTCACGTACCTGTCGTACCCCAAGGCACCTAGTTGATCTTTATCAAGTATCATTGAGAAATAATGACAAAGGAAAGGAAATAAATTTTGTTTCAAATGATGAAAATTCCACCACTCATTATGATGTATCTAATTTCTTTAAGGATTCTAAAGGAAATATTGGCTATTTGATCAATGATGGAATAGTTTGATATGCGTATGTGTTTGTTAAGTATTCATGTGAATAATTTTACTGTGCATGTACTTCTACTCATTTTATTATTATTATCATTTGTCATTGAAAAAAAATGACAATGACATATTCTGAAGATATTTGCCTTGCGGATAGTGCAAGTTCGCACACTATTCTTAAAAGTGATATATATTTTAGCCATCTTGTGTCAAAAGAAGAATATGTTAATACTATTATTGGCTCATGTGATGTGATAGAAGGCTCTGGAAGAGCTATAATTTTGTTTCTTAGAGGAACAAAATTCATAATAAATAATGCACTATTGTCTACTAAGTCTCTGAGGAACTTATTGAGTTTCAAAGATATTCGCCGAAATGGATATCATGTTGAGACAATGAATGAGAGAAATCATGAGTATTTATGTATCACAACTCATGATTTAAATAAAAAGGTTATATTAGAAAAGTTACCCTTACTTTCATCTGGATTATATTATACTAAGATTAGTGCAATTGAATCACATGCTATTGTAAACCAGAAATTTACTAGTTCAAATGATTTCATAACTTGGCACGACCGATTGGGTCATCCGTGAACAACCATGATGAGAAGAATTATTAAAAACTCTCATGGATATTCACTAAAGAACCAGAAGATTCTTAAAATTAGTAAATTTTGTTGTGCTGCATGTTCT
The DNA here is from genome assembly GCF_014773155.1 of Arachis stenosperma. Taxonomy (NCBI): domain Eukaryota; kingdom Viridiplantae; phylum Streptophyta; class Magnoliopsida; order Fabales; family Fabaceae; genus Arachis; species Arachis stenosperma. Next base: position 3,631,174 of record NC_080379.1, on the reverse strand, counting down.
CACGGAAAGTTAATTTTAAGGTCATAACCAGTAAAGATTGGATTTAAGTCTTCTGAATTCCTAGAAAGGATTCAAGGTGATATATGTGGACCTATTCATCCACCATGTGGATCTTTTAGATATTTTATGGTCCTAATAGACGCATCTTCGAGATGGTCACATGTGTGCTTATTATCTTCTCGCAACATGGCGTTTGCAAGATTACTGGCTCAAATTATTCTATTAAAAGCACAATTTTCAGAAAATCCAATCAAAGCAATTCGTCTTGATAATGCTGGTGAATTTACTTCCCAAGCTTTTGATGCTTATTGTATGGCTAATAGAATAAGTGTTGAACATCCAGTAGCTTATGTTCACACACAAATTGGGTTAGCAGAATCACTTATTAAATGCCTCTAATTAATTGCTAGATCCTTGCTTATGAGAATAAATCTCCCAACCTCGATTTGGGGGCATGCTATTTTACATGCCGCAGCACTTATTCATTTGAGGCCAACGAGTTACCATCAGTTCTCTCCTATGCAATTAGCATTTGGCCAGCAGCCAAATGTTTCCCATTTAAGAATATTTGGGTGTGCGATATATGTTCCCATTGCACCACCTAATCGCACCAAAATGGGACCCCAAAGAAAATTATGGATATATGTTGGATATGATTCTCCCTCTATAGTGAGGTATCTTAAAATACAAACTGGAGATGTATTTAAAGCCCGTTTGCGGATTGTCATTTTGATGAATCAAAATTTCCAACATTAGGGGGAGAGAATAAGCTTCCTGAAAAGGAACTTAATTAGAATGCATCATCGTTGATGCATTTAGATCCTTGATAAGGGCAATGTGGACTAGAAGTTCAAAAGCTTATACATTTGCAAAGAATAGCAAATGAATTGCCTGATGCATTTTCCAATACAAAGAGGATAACTAAATCTTATATACCAGCAGAAAATATCCCAATTCGAATTGATATCCCAGTTGGACAAATTGCCACCAAAGCAAATACATGCCAGAAGCGTGGCAGACCTGTCGGTTCCAAAGACAAAAATCCTCGAAAGAAAAAAGAGGTAAATATTATTCCTGTTGAAAAAGACATAGTAGAGACACTTGCAGTTATCCAAAATTCTGATATAAAGATAACGCCAGAAGACGTTCAGGTACCTGAAAATTGTGAAAATGACGAGATCTCGATAAATTATGTCTTAACAGGAGCGAAATGGGATCGAAAAAAGATAGTTATCAATGAAATATTTGCATATAATGTGGCATTAAATATTATGCATGATAGTAAGGATCTTGAACCAAGATCAGTCGAAAAATGTTGACAAAGGAATGATTGGCCAAAATGGAAAGAAGCCATGAAGGCTGAGTTAGACTCACTTGCAAAATGTGAAGTCTTTGGACCTGTAGTCCGTACACCAGAAGATGTAAAACCTGTTGGATATCGATGGGTATTTGTGAGAAAACGAAATGAGAAAAATAAAGTTGTGTGCTATAAAGCCCGACTTATGACACAAGATTTTTCACAAAGGCCCGATATAGATTATGAAAAAACGTATTCTCCTATAGTGGATGCGATAACATTGCGTTATTTGGTCAGTTTATCTGCATATCATAAACTGCATATGCATTTAATGGATGTGGTAACAACCTACTTATACGGCTCATTAGATTGGGATATATATATGAAAGTTCCTGAAGGACTAAAGATGTCTAAACCATCCAATGAATATCCACAGGGGTTATTCTCAGTTAAATGGCAAAGATCTTTATATGATTTAAAGCAATCTGGATGAATGTGGTATAATCGTCTTACTGAGTATCTGGCCAAAAACATATTAAAAAATGATGATATCTGCCCGTGTGTTTTTATAAAGAAAACTGCATCTCGATTCATTATTATTGCTGTCTACGTTGATGATTTAAATATCATTGAAACTCCTAAAGAGATTCCAACAATTATAAAAACTTTAAAGGAAGAGTTTGAGATGAAATATCTTGAAAAGACTAAATTTTGTCTCAACCTGCAGATCGAGCATACAAAAAATTGGATCTTTATTCATCAAATAACATACACAGAAAAGATCTTGAAAAGATTTTATATGGATAAGTCACATCCATTAAGTACTCCTGATTGTAAGATCTTTAGATGTGGAAAAGGATCAATTCCGTCCTAAAGAAGAGAATCAAGATATCCTTGGTCCTGAAGTACCATATCTTAGTGTCATTGGAGCGCTAATGTATCTTGCTAATAATACGCGACCTGACATATCATTCGCGGTAAATTTACTAGCAAGATATAGTTCCTCTCCAACCAGAAGACATTGGAATGGAATCAAACAAATATTTCGATATCTTCATGGGACAATTGATATGGGATTGTTTTATCCCTATGGATCCAAGTCACAATTAGTTGGCTATGCAGATGCTAGATAAATGTCTGATCCACACAAAGGGAGATCTCAAACAGGATACCTGTTCACTTATGGTGGTACAGCTATATCATGGAGGTCCACGAAACAGACGATTGCTGCAACATCCTCTAATCATGCTGAAATACTAGTGATACATGAAGCTAGTCGTGAGTATTTTTGGCTGAGGAGTGTGATCCAATATATTCTGTCATCATGTGGACTGATTGATCAGAAGATAGCTCCAACTGTCCTGTTTGAAGATAATACAGCATGTATTGCTCAACTTAAAGGCAGGTATATCAAAGGTGATAGAACAAAGCATATTTCTCCTAAATTATTCTTCACTCATGATCTTCAAAATCAATGGACAATTGATGTCCAACAGATCCGCTCAAGTGATAATTTGACAGATTTATTTACAAAGTCACTCCCAAAATCTTCTTTTAAAAGATTGGTACATCAGATTGGGATGCGCCGATTTCGAGATATAAAATAATGTCGGCAAAAGGGGGAAACTGTACTCTTTTTTCCTTGGTAAGGTTTTTTCCCATTGGATTTTTCTTGACAAGGTTTTTAATGAGGCAATCCCTATCACTAAAGGATATTGTACTCTTTTTCCTTTACTAAAATTTTTTCCACTGGATTTTTCTTTAGTAAAGTTTTAACGAGGCAATAATCCTAAATGATCATCAAAGGAGGAGTGTTGTGATAAGATCAAATGAGGTGGATGACCATCATTTAATATGGGTGGTTCATGTTTACAATGTTAAAAGCTGAAGATATCAAGAGAGAATGAATTTAATGATGGTTGAAAAGGAATATCTTTTGTATGTATAAATAGAGGAAGTGAACGTATGAAACAACACACATCAATAAAGCATTTCTTCTCTCTCTACGTACAATATAAAGCTTTTCTTTCTCTTTCTCTTCATATACTACAAATACAATATTAATATATAAATTCTCGTTATTATGGTAGGATATTAATATTAGTGAATATTAATACTAAAGTCTTTCATTTACACTTCTTTATTTTATCTTTCTTATTTAGTTATTTTATAATATTCATATAATTTTATTGTTTTTATTCTCACATGATAATCTAATTAATAATAAAAGTTAATACTAGTGCATAATAACTATTATCTCTACTATTTTTAGTGTATTATTTATCCAAAAACTTGCATAGCAAAAAAAAAGAAAGATAAAAACAAAAAAATATAATAGAAATATTTTTACTATGTACAAAGAAAAATCTCTCAGATAATTACTTTTCACAATCTATTTATCTATTAGTAATATATTATAATAGAGTTAAAGGTAACTTCCGTATTTATTCTTAACTTCTTATGATTTTAATATGATGCCACATTAATTTTTAGTGGTTTTAGATTCATTCTTAATTTTTTAAAACTTTACTGTTCAAGAGGTCAAAGTTAGTATTATTGTCTAATTATTTCATTGTCATTCTCAAATATAACAAGAATGAAATCAGTCTCTTTAAAATTTTGGAAATCCACATTCTACCAAACTAAACTAAGAACGCTTATTATTTATTTTTTTAATAATATAATAATATTTATTATTTAATTTTAAGTGACCCCAATACATTTTGCCCATTTACCATATACTATATATAAATATTGATATATATGTATCTCCAATTTAAATAAGTTTCAATTGATCCCTTATTATTTCTCCTACGATAAGTATTAGCTCGAGATAAGGATGACATGATTTGAAATTCAAAAATTTATTATTTTTGGATCACCAATTAAGTATTTCATTCAAAATATTTTTCTCTATAAAATAAATAGATTCAAAAATAGAAATTTATATAAATTATAAATAAAAATTTTTTATTTAATAGAATTATTTTTATTTAAAGATTCTATTAAAATTAAAGAAAAATAATTCTAACATTTTATTTCTTTAATTTTATTAAAAATATAACTATTTGAAATTATTTTAGTTAATACAAATTCTATATTCTATTAGAGAATAGAATCCTTCTAATTCAGAGTATTCCAACGTTTATATTTTTTATACAAATTTTTTTTTGAATTTTCCGTAGAAATTGATTGCACTGATGAATAGGCTTTTAATGCTGTCCAAAAATCTTTCTTTTTTCAAAAAGTTTTTTGAATTTTTTTGGATCTCGAGGTGTGTTTCTTTGGAACTGTCATGCAATTAATATAATTTTTTATTACCTTACGAAAAGATCTGTCCAAAAAAGCTTTCCTTTTTCAAAGAGTTTTTTGAATTTTTTTTGGATATGGAGGTGTGTCTCTTTGGAAGAGCCAAAAACCTTTCCTTTTCCAAAGAGTTTTTTTATTTTTGTTTTGGATCTTGAGATGCGTTTCTTTAAAATTGTCAAAAACCTTTTCTTTTCTAAAGAGTTTTTAAAATTTTTTTTAACTTGAAGTACGTTTCTTTGGAAATGTCATATAACTAATATAATTTTTTATTGTTTTACGAAAAGATCTGTCCAAAAATTTTTTTCTTTTTCAAAGAGTTTTTTTAATTTTTTTGGATATCAAGGTGTGTCTCTTTAGAAGAGCAAAAAACTTTTCATTTTTTAAAGAGTTTTTATTTTTTATTTTTTTAGATCTTGAGATGCGTTTTTTTGGAACTGTCATGCAACTAATATAGTTTTTTATTGCTCTACGAAAAGATTTGTCCAAAAATCTTTCCATTTCTAAAGAGTTTCTTATTTTTTTTTTTTGGATCTCGATGCGCATTTTTTTGGAATAATTGGAACGTATTGTGTCGATTCTTTTGAGTAAGGGCAGGGCAGATAGCGTTTCCATTATATCCTCATTTTTTAATTGTATTTGATACGTAATATATCAATTTTATTTGTGTTTTAATTTTATATAGATTATTCTGTACTTTTAATGTTAATAGGATTTTTTAATATTATTTCTTATATTTTTTATTCTTTAAATTTATATAAGTTACTATATCTTTTTAATGTTAATAAATTATTTTTAATAGGTATAAATTGAGTTAAATTCTAATTTATTCTCATATTTTATATTTACTCTTTGTTATATCTCTATATATAAATCAATATTTACTTTATACAAACTTTTTATCCCTCCTCACATAATCTTGTATCTTTTCTATTCTTTTTAGTGTAAATAATTTATAGATAACTAATCATATATTATTATATTAATAAAAATAATTAATTTTCACAATGATTACTTAAAATGATATATAAATGCATGAATTTAATTAATTAGATAATTATACGAAAATTTTTATATTAAAATTAAACTCATATATATGTAAAAAATAATAAAATAAAATATAAATATTATTAAGTTTTTGTAAAGATCAAAATTGACAAATGTAATATTTATTTAAATTGATAATAATAATAATAATAATAATAATAATAATAATAATAATAATAATAATAATAATAATAATTAATTTTAGTTTTATATGAATAAATATTTTATTTGATCATCCACTAATTTAAAAATTTAGCTATACAAGGATACACATAAAATATATAATAATTAAATAAAATATCTGAAAAAAATTGAATAAAATAAGATAAAAAAGATAAGAATCTCAATCTTCTCTTTGTTGGGTATCAGTGTTTCAAGATTACAATTTTATCAGATTAATATCCACACAAAGAAAAGACTTACGTAGTCTACTGATCGAGTTTTTGTTTTTTTTTAAATCAATTATAAAAGGGAAAAAAAAAGAAATGAGTTTTTAATTATTTTTTTAAAATATTTATATTGTAGTAAAATTTAATTATATATAAATCTCTGCTAAATTCATAAATTTTTTTAATTAAGGTATATAAGTTGTCTTAAGTTTTGAATAGTTAAAAACTTATGAATAATTTGTTTTTATGCTAAATCTTTGTTTTTGATATTCATTATCAAATAAAAACTAATTGTTTACAAATAAAGTAATATTACATTACTTACAAGATAATTTATCCAAATCAACATTTTTATTCACACACAGAAAGATCAATGTTTATTTTTGTTATAGAGACTTCTTAGATAGATTAATCTAGCTAGTTCATTTTTTTCTCATGATATTTTTTAATTTAGACTAAAAATTAATTCAATACAGATTAAAATTCTATTTAAACATTTACTGTTGATTAATTAATTGTTATATACATAAAATAAAATTCAAATTACTCGTGTTTATTTACGGTAGACTAATGAACTATTACATCAATCTAATTTAGACTTTAGATAGTTTATTTTTCAAAAAAAAAAAAATGGAATACGTGCTCTATCCGAACTCTCTGGAAACTTTCGAACAGGCCCACGGGCCCATTTGTTTAACGGTGTGACGCGCCGTAAATTATTATTTTATTTTATCTACTTTTTTACTCTTTAAAAAAAACACAAAAACCGAACCACCTCGATTCATGCTCTCTCTCTCTCTCTCTCTCTTTTCATAACAGAAAATTCCGTTCTCTCTCTTCATTTAGGGTTTCCTACTTTCCTTCCTCCTTCAACTTTCACTCTCGATCCGGTTATTCCGAGTCTGTGCCTTGCAATGCCGCGTCCGGCGAAATCAGTGAGGCCGTCGCACGAAGGAAGCGCCGCCGCCAGGGATTCCGACGAACCTTCCAACAACCTCTGGGTTGGGAATCTAGCGCCGGACGTAACCGACGCTGATCTGATGGACCTGTTCGCGCAGTACGGCGCCCTCGACAGTGTCACCTCTTACTCGGCCCGTAGCTACGCCTTCGTGTACTTCAAGCGCGTGGAGGACGCTAAGGCCGCGAAGAACGCTCTCCAAGGGTTCTCCCTCCGCGGCAATTCCTTGAAAATCGAGTTTGCTAGACCGGTTTGTTCTCGTCTTCTTTGTGCTCTGTTAGGGTTCATGTATTCTTATTCTTATTGTTTTTGTTATTGCAATATGAACCGTGTTATTATTGTTAAATTCCTATTTTCGGCTCTTCAAATTGCTCGATTATCTTTTATTTTTGTTTTTTGCGTGCATTTAATAATGTCTCAAATCGAATCCCTATTTTTTAACAATTATCCTATTTTGCGTGCATGATTGGGAATCAAATCTGCGTTGAGGCAAATCGCCATTGCAATCGATTCAATTGCGTTAGGCTACGAAATGAGTTTTTAATTAGTATAAACTATTTTGTTTATTTCTCAAAATTTTTTATTATTATTAGTTATTATCATTGTTATTATCAATCAATTGCGGAATTTCAGCTGATTTATATTCCACCGACTGGTGAAGCTTGTTCTGTTGTTTGATTTAATTTATGATTTTTAGTTTTAAAGAAGATCTCGTGTAGCTTGTTTTGTTTGTTTTGAAGATCTAACATATTTAAAGCAAAGTTTAATTAATTCGTTAAACTACTTATGCAACTGGTAATCGTTAGGGTTAACAATGACACTGGGAAAAGAATATGACAGTAAGCTAAAACATTATTATATAAATAAATATATATAAGCTGAAATCACCCACTACAAGCGAAAACCAATAGGTACCGAGGGCCGAGGCTTCGTGTTTATGTTCATTACTTTCTGAAATATATAATATATATTCTTTTTATTGGGACATGGGAATTATGTATACATCAGGTAGCTGCAGCCGTGAGGGAAGTGCAATGATATAAATTACGAAATTGCATCAATGAAGTAAAACGAGAAAGAAACAACAAACTCGAAATGATAGAATGGACACATATTCAAACACAGTGAATAAGTTATGGTTACAGTAACAAACACTGAGTATTGGGGGGTTTACCCGGTACCAGAATTAAAATCGGTGTTTTGTAGTAATTAGTGGCTAAAAAATATGCATGTGTTCTATTAACTCAAATTTTGAAATTTAATCATATTTAAAAACGTGTGGTTGGTGAATACATATAAAGGGATAAAGGATCGATAAAAACCGGCCACAAGGCGCATCTGACTTCCCAGACCCGGCGGTCTTTAGCAATACTTGATTTCTAAGGTAAGCTAGAGCCAAATTGAAGTGTATGTGATGTTGCGGATAAGAGGCCCCAATAGAATCTGACAGACAGAATATATATGGAAATTTACGTTACTCATAAAACCTGAACTAAAACATTGATAGACAAAATCCTACCTAAAAAATTTCGAGCTCTTCAAGTAGATATGATACTGGGCATGTCATCTTTGTTTCAATTATATAATGGAAGTAAACTGTAATCTAGAAAATATCAATAACAATGGCGCCATGAAGCTTTACAGTAATTATTCTATAGTATCGTGAACAATAATTATTTAATAGACCAAATAACAAGCGCACTTGAATTCTGATTAGCAGTAATATTCTTCTCTTGCTCTTTTAAATTGATTACGATCTTTGAAAATAACATGGAGTAATAGAAACTTGCTAGTAGAGCTTCTAATGGAGAGTTGATCAAGGGATGATGCTGCACTATTTATTTAGTCCTTAAACAAATGACAGCTCCAGTGATAGGTTGTATATTCTAATTAATGTGGGAAAGAATATGCTGGGGATGTTGATGAGCGGAGTGGAGTAAACACACTAAATAATTTGAAAATGGTTGAATTTTACCCTACACGATGCTGATATGAGAAGCAATGCTAAAAAAATTCTAATTGTCCGGAGGTCTCTCCCACTATAACTGTTATAGTTTGTCATCTAGTTCATACAACAATTTTATCATAAAAGTAAAAATGTTTGGGTTAAGTGTGAGCTTTGTGTGATACAATTGAATCCTTTCTTTAGAAATATATATTGCATAAAATAATTTCAGTAAACAAGGATATTTCCAGGTTTTTGAGAAAGTGATGCGACTTTCTTTCTGTACATGATGTTGCCTTTTAGTTATTTATTTTTGGCCCAAGGTAGCTGTGGCCGTCTTTGCATGGTTTACGTGCTAGAATTACATCCATATTGACCCCATGATCTGCATTTATCATTTTCTCTAATATGTGTTTAATGGAAAACCTATTTTCAGGCAAAGCCATGTAAACAGCTTTGGGTGGGTGGTATTAGCCCAGCTGTGACAAAGGAAGAATTAGAAGCCGAATTTCGTAAATTTGGTAAAATTGAGGATTTTAAGTTTTTCAGGGATCGAAATACTGCATGTATTGAATTTTTCAATCTGGATGATGCCACTCAGGCAATGAAAGTCATGAATGGGAAACGTTTAGGTGGTGAACACATTCGTGTAGACTTCCTTCGATCACATTCTACAAGAAAAGTAAGTGTAACATATAGATTGCTGGCCTTGTTTCTAGCTTTTTTCTTTTCTTTTTTTGTGAAACCTAGGCTCTGCTCTTACATTGATAAATATTAGAAGCTTGCTTTTCTATAGTTTACGCACTACCTTTAAACGTGTGCTTGGAGTTCTTTTATTATGCATGGTCTGATTGCACTGTTTCTTTATACAGTTATCAAGATTTTTGCGTATTTCTTTGTTATTCTTGTGTGACCAATGTGTCCTTTTCTGATTGCTGTAGGATCAGTCGTCTGATTATGGACAGTTTCAAGGAAAAGGCTATGGGCCTACTGATCCCTACACTGGACAAAAAAGACCTCTGGTAAGTTATCTTCATTAAAGTGCATACCTGTCATAGTGCATCACGTACTTTTTAGGTTGACATTACAGTGTAAAGTAATGCTTGCACCTGCAAGTACAATCACTGTTGTTTTCTCTATATAAATAGCAGTGTACTTATAAATTGTTCTTCTCGTCTCAAACAGCATTCACAACCCCCAATGGGAAGGAAAAGTGATAGTCAACCCAGTAATATTTTGTGGATTGGCTATCCTCCTGCCATTCAGATTGACGAGCAAATGCTCCACAATGCCATGATTTTATTTGGAGAAATCGAGAGAATCAAGAGTTTTCCTTCAAGGAACTATTCATTAGTTGAATTTAGAAGTGTTGATGAAGCTCGGCGTGCAAAAGAGGGTCTTCAAGGACGCCTTTTTAATGACCCTCGGATAACAATTATGTATTCAAGCAATGAGTCTGGAAAAGATTACCCTGGCTTATATGGTGGTAGCGGTCCAAGAACTGACGCGTTCATGAATGACCATCCATTTCGACCATTGCAAATGGATTCATTTGGTCATAATCGTCCAGTGGTTCCAAATAATTTTCCTGGACAGTTGCCACCTGGAGGTATTCTTGGACCAAATGCACAAATGCGGCCGTTTGGTCCTCAAGGGAGTCTTGAACCTCTTATTTCTGGTCCCGAGTTTAATGAAATGGGCATGCACCACAAATTTCAGGATGGTAGTTCCAAGGGTAACATGGGTCCAAACAGGAAAAGGCCTTCTCCTCCTGCCCCAGGGATGCTTTCTCCTTCTCCTGCATCAGGTGTCAGGCTCCCTTCAAGATCAGCTTCCGGTGGATGGGATGTACTTGACATAAACCATATTCCAAGGGAGTCTAAACGTATGAGATTAGATGGTACTATGCCTGTTGATGATGTTCCGTATCCTTTAAGGAATGTAGATGATCGTGTGTTAGGTATGGACCAAACATATGGTCTTGATCCGGTGAGCACAAGGTTGGGAGCTGGAGTACTTGGTGCTGCACAACCTGATGCTGATCATATATGGCGTGGAATCATTGCAAAGGGAGGGACTCCGGTTTGTCAAGCTAGATGTGTCCCTATTGGGAAAGGGATAGCTGCTGAGCTGTGAGTATAATTTTATTTGTTTTTGAAGTTTCTATTGAATTTTGAAATGTGAAGGTGGAAGAGTGAAGATAGGAATGTTCCTTATGCGAAATCAATTGATAATTCTTGTATTTTTTTTGACCCCCTTGCGCGTTTAAGTTTCATTTTCACGCAGTCCATTATATCTTTGCCATGAACATATCTTTGCATTGTGTATCAGCTTATCTCCTTGTTGAAAATGAGCATTGGCTTGATAGTGTTTTTAACAGAATTCTAAGATATCCTATCATGAAAATACTTAAGATTACCTCCAGTTTCAGTTTTAGCATTGGGAGTAGGAGTTGAGTGTTTCTTGAAAACCTGTTGTCATTATTGTCAAGATATGTAGATTCAATATGTAATTGCGGAGACCTGGAAAGTTTGATAAGTATATTTTTTACTAGTTCAATTCTGAAATGACTGACCATTACTTTTAGTAAATCTTGTTTCTTTTGTGCAACTGGAAATTTCTTAGTACCACTAATACTATATATCTTTCCCTACAACGTTTCATCAAAAAAGATATTAGGGTCAATTTGAGTATTTTGGAAATGAGCCCATTGTATTTTGTTGTCTTGTCCCTAGCTGGTAAAATACATGTTTAGTGCAGTAGCAGTAATTGAAGTTTGTTTTGTTGTTCTGCTGCAGCCCCGAGGTGGTTGATTGCTCAGCTAGGACGGGATTGGATATACTCACAAAACACTATGCTGATGCTATTGGTTTTGACATTGTTTTCTTTTTGCCAGATAGCGAAGAGGATTTTGCTTCCTACACTGAATTCCTTCGCTATCTTAGTGCAAAAAACCGTGCGGGTGTTGCAAAATTTGCTGATAATACCACATTATTCTTGGTACCCCCTTCTGATTTCCTGACAAAAGTTTTGAAGGTCACTGGACCTGAACGTCTATATGGTGTGGTTCTTAAGTTTCCTCCAGTTCCAGGTAATACTCCAATGCAGCAGTCTTCACATTTGCCTATACCATCAAGTCAGTATATGCAGCAGATTCCTCCTTCACAAGCTGAGTATGGATTGATTTCTGCAAAGGAAGAACCAGTTTTGCCAACAGATTATAACAGACTGTTGCATGATGAGTCTAAACTTCCTCCTAAACCAGTCTATCCGGCCACTAGTGGTCCCCCCTCACTTCAGGCTGGGCCTCCGGATTATCCTACTGGTTCCATGTCCCAAGATGGAGTTGGATTAACTCCGGAGCTTATTGCAGCTTTAACTAATTTAATCCCTGGAACAACTCAATCATCGACAATTGATGGTGCCAAGTCAGCAGTAGGCTCCTCAACTGTGAGGCCTCCATTTCCCCCTGTTGCACCTAATGATGGTAACCAATCTCATTTATGGAAACAGGACCATCAAATTGTTGATCAGTCTGTTCATCCTTCTCAAAATTTGGGGAGTATGTATAACATTCACAATGCTCACTATCAGCCTTATCCACCACAATCTGCTCCTGGCTTCCCTAATCAAGTGGTCCCTGGCAGTTCGCATATTCAAGACACTGCTGCTGGTCTGCAGCAGCAGGGTGCTGTTTCGTCTAGACAGATGACTAATTACATGATACCTTCTCATAGTGGACAGGTAGCTGCACCCACCCATGTCAGTCAGCAGTATCAGGTTGAAGCCTCCCCTGGCAACCAGGGAGGATATGGAGTGCTTCAAGGGACAGATGCCTCTGGTTTATATAATTCTCAGGCTTTCCAACAACCAAATAATTCAGTTGCTGCATCCACTCAAGTTCAGAGTGTTAATCCATCACAGCAACATGGTGTCCTGCCATATACACTGGACCAAGTAAATGCTGACCCTAACAGTCAGCAACATCCTCTCTATGGAGTTGGTCAGGGCTCAACAGAAGTTGAGGCTGATAAGAACCAAAGGTACCAATCAACGCTACAGTTTGCTGCCAATCTTCTCTTCCAAATACAGCAGCAGCAGCAACAGCAACCCCCTGGAGGACATGGATCAGGAATTCAATAATGAGAATCGTCTTCTGTAAGTAATCATCTCCTCATTAGCTACCTCTTTTAGACAAATAAATTCCTATATATCATATTTATGTTCTTTTCCTGAGTACCTTTTTTTTTGGTTGATATACGCTTTCTGGTTCCTATATTAATGTTTATGGGTTTAAGTTTCTGTCCTAAAATCCTAGACACCATAGCACACAGAAAACAAAAATAAGGAGACCATATGTGAACTAAGTTAGGCTTTTGATCATTTATGTGTTTTTTGGAGTCTCGTCCAAATTTTGAGGGTCTTGGGATAGATTACCTGTTTGGGCTGGGAAAGTGCGCATTTGAAGTCAAAATACAAGGCAAATGGTAGTTTGTATAGGCAATCTATGGTTAGGCTAGGTAGTTCGCATGATAGTGGTAGTGCTATATAATAATTATTTTTTTTATTTACTCGATACATAACTAGTTTTGGAGTACCCTAGGCTATCTTTATTGGCCCAAATATTTCTAGCAGGGGATGGAATAGGAAGTGGATAATGATGTTCTAATGTGAAATCTGCTTTGCTATTTCTTCAATGCCAAGTACAGTGTGTTTTAGATTGAGAGCTATAGCTGGTTTTCCAAATTGCAGTTAAGTCATAATGAATAGCTGGGATGATTCTCTGCTTAGTTTCTAGTTTGTAATTTGAAACCCATTCGATTGGTAAAACCATCATTATGGCCACATGATCAATGTGGATAAATAAGTTGCTTTTGATCCACTTATAGTTCTCCTTATTTTTATATGCTTGCAGTATATGTGAATCTCCATATTGTCACACACATACTATTTTATTATATCTGCCTAATATGTATGCCATACATGTTTGTTTTTTTAAAAAGAAGTTATTGTTTGTTGAATGTTCAATAGAAACAAGTAGTATGACATAGAAACTTGCATAGATTCTTGAGCTTTGCTATGCTTGCAGTTGCATGGTAATACTTGCTTTTCTTAAAGTGTTTGTATCCCATTATATTTTAGCTGTAGGCTGGGATATGTTTTCCCTTGTTTACCATCCTATGGAATTTAGCTAGGAAAGGTAGTTTTAAGGTACTTCTTATCGGGTGGTGTAATTTGCAATATGTAAGGTATCTTGAAATGCTTCTAAAGATTATATGAAGAACTTATTAAATTTGTAAATTTAGAGTGTACTAACGTTCACTATTTCCCTAGCTAATCATAACCATGAATCGGCTAACTAAATCGATAACTTTGGTATCAGATGGGAATAACTTTCACTACGTTTCCTTCGTTGCCATTCAATCTTGATGATGCATAGAAATCACAAACTGCAAAGTTTAATGTAGTAATTGAACTAATAGGAGGATTAATGTCCCCTGCAACTCTGAATCTAATGCTAATCAGTCCATTGACTTGGTTTGGAGATCAACTTTCAACTGAGTAATGGCTTATGAAATTTCGGGCAGGAAGTCTAACTACACCGTACATATTATAGATAAATACAGCCATCCATTGTTGCGATTGTTGTCGTCGGAATTCACTGAATTCAACCTCTTTCCTCCCAAGTCCTAATATTACGACGAACCACATTAAACTAGCAAGTCAATTATTGGGGTTACTTGATTGGTTTTCCTTACCAAAATAAAATGCTAGTGACCTGTAACAATTATTGGGGTTGCAAACACTTATTTGTTTGTCATAATGAATGTTCTACCAAATCCCGATAACTTAGTTTGAGGACATTGGTTTCCTGTTTTGTGTTAGTGTTCTGGTTTGGGAAGTGAGTCGGTTATCATTGGAGATGAATATTATTCGATAAGAATATGATGTGGCTAAGAAAGTTTAAATGAAATTCACTTTAAATCACTAATGCATAGTTGAGATGAAAATGCTTCTTGATGATTAAGCTTTTGCTGTTGAAAATATCGGAGCCACTTTAATTCGCGACCTAAAACATCATATTATGTGTCCATGGATTGGGTGTATTGGTGCAAAATCACTTTAATCTGGTTTTAGGATGTTGAGATTATTGTATTTGTTGTCGCCTTGCCTTTCCTCGAACAGCTTGAGGTGATTATTAGTTTTGAAGAACATTACCATCAAATCTAACGTTTGCATTCGGCAATACTAAAATCGCATTTTGTTCCCCCATACAGTACATTATTAGTGTATAATACATGGTTGATGCTAGTAAGTATCCAGCGATCTTATTTTTTACCGAAGTGCTCAATGCGTAGAACACTTAAAAAGAATTATAATGTTTTACTGTCTAAACTAATCTTCTGGTTCATATTAATTATGTTATTTGGTCCTAAAACAAAGAACGTAAGTTAGAATTGTGGTAATCTGCGTCTATTAACTTGACTGTTTTTACCATTACCCTTTTTAGTATTGAACGTCAAGGCAATTCATGCGCAACGAGATTAAAACGTTGCTAACTATTTTTGACAGGTTTTGCAAAATCGCCATGATTACATTCCTAATCGTGTCGTTTATATTCCGTTCTCCATGACGCATAGGTAATGGAATCGCTCAAAGCAAAGGCTACGACTACTCCACCGATCCAATGCAACGCCGTTGGTAGCCATTACAAAGTTGATGCTATCGTCTATTTAATCAACCACAAAAGGAACGTCTCTTTTTCTTTCCCCTTTTTAGTTTAGTTTTCGTTTTCTTTTTCTTCACCCGTTCGCTCGCCTTGCATCTTTGTTCTCTCAGAACTTCATAGATGTAAGGCTGTTTTTTGTAGTTTTTGTTTCCTTCTGGTGAATGTATATAATAAATTTTCCAGCTTAAATGTAGCCCCAATCAGTTTTTTACCCCGCTACTCAGTTTCTGTGATTTTCCTAAATTGTAATCACGAACGTATTCGTTATTTGGTATTTTGGGCGTGTATTGCGGAACCGCGTGGAAGGATTGTTTTTGTATGTTTGCAATTTTGCATGTAGAGTGACCAAATGGGTATTGGTTCCAAGTTCAAACAGATATGTTGATGATGATAGCTTTAGCTGGGATATATATCATGTTAACTAATTTCGTCATAACTAAATATTAACAAAAGGTGTCGAAGTTAAAAAAAAAAAAGGAAACATGTAATTGCAGCCAAATGATCAAAGCGATATGTCAACTATTCTTTTTTGCACTTCAAGTTCCGTCATTCCCAGAGAATAGAAAAAAGAAATGAGTAAACTATGAAAGTTGCTCCTTAATTATCTAATCAACTCCGAAATGGAGAATTTAAACAATGTGAATAATGGGCCGTAGATTTAGTCTAATACATATAAAAAATAAAAAATATTCTATAAATTATCTAAATAAAAAAATTTATTTAGTTATTCTAAAAAATAACCATCCCAAACCTTAATTTATCAAAATATTTTACTCTAATACCTTTTTCTTTTTCAAACAGCTGCTACCCCCACCTTCATCAACAATATTTTACCGTCACTGCTTGGCTTGCCACACGCATTACTCACCCCTAATAAAAATAATCATTCACTTAAGGATAAAAATAATCATCTATATATCTAATGAATTAAACATCCAATATTTTAATTATATATAATTAAATCTAATCCAATCAAAATAATCATTCATATAAAGATTAAAATAATTATCCGCATATCTACTAAAATGACCATCCTATACTGGTCCTTTTATAAGAGTGATGATCATAATTCATAAGAACATAGAATGATGATGCCAAATAACTCTGAAACGTGTTCATCACCTTGTAATAATAATAAAGAAATAATGGAAAAACGTTTGAGGTACGAAGAGAATGCAAGGTTTCAGAAGTTCAAAGGCATTGTTCCTCAGCAAAATGGTCATTGGGGAGCACAAATATACGCAAACTACCAGAGAATATGACAGAACATTCAAGACGGAAAGAGAAGCCCCATGACTTACGACAGCGCCACCATCAAGCTAAGAAGCGGCGATAATCATAATGGGTCTGCACGGCCGGCGGCGGGACAACGGAAAGGAGGATGCATGACGTTGCTACAGAACGCAAGCGGGACGAGAAGATGCTTTGGTGGCAGGAGGCTGGGCGGTGTCGAAACAGACGGCAGAAAAGTGCTGACAAGGGTGCAGCGATGCGAAGTGAGGACCGGAAAAATGATGACAGCGTTTTAGACATATGTTGAAATTTAATTTAATTTTTTTTAATTTATTATTCACATTATTTATAATAATAATAATTATTTTTTTATATTTTCTCTTATCTAATTTGCAAGCAAAAAATACCCGTGAAGAAAGATTAACGAAAAGAAGTAAAGAACTAACATGACAAATGGCTTCAGTGTATTAAGTAATGAAATTAGATAGTAATTTTTTTCCCTCTCTATAAGTTTCAATCTCGCTACGACTAATTTCTAATTATGAATAGTGATAGGATTATCTAATAATCTAAGACTTAAAAATATGTGATGAATCATACATAACATCACAACAATTCTATATGGACTTTCAAGTTTTAACTATATCCCTATATTAACGTATGTTTGGACATTCATTTTTATTATTTTTTTTCTTGTTTTATCTTCTTTTATTGAAAACAAAATTGTTAAAAATTTCAACTACAGAAATTAAAAGCTGAAATAAAGAAATCGAGAACTTTATTTAACGTAAAATCTGGATGTTATATAGGGTAGAAATTCAGATTAACTTCATGTACATGTGAAATTAATAGGTATGATTTGATATATTTAATTAAATTATCATTTCATGTCTCTCAATTATACACGTGAAATTAACTGTAGTGTCAGTTTCAACCGTGATATATATATATTTTCAATCATCCGATTGATCCAAGTTTTTATCCCGTTTCAGAAAAAAGAACAGCGGAAAAAAAAAATCCAATTCTTACATCGAAAATACATGGAGCTGAATTGATAATCTTATTGGTTGTTCATAATTGCTGGGTCGGCAGCAGAGTTAAGAGTAGTAGCTGAAGCTGAGGCGGAGGCCATTGATGAATGCGAGTGACTGAATTTGAGAGAGAAAGCACGCGATTATGGGGTTGGAATCGCTTGGTGATTTGGCGATTCATGTCATTCTCAAGAAGCTGCCTCCCAAAGACGCTGGAAGGGTTTCCTGCGTCAGCAAAAGGCTTCGTTCTTCTGCCTCCGATGACCTAATTTGGATCAATTTCTGTCGCAACGATCTCTCCCTCTGTCACCCTCTTGATCCTCTCGGAAACCCTCTCCCTTCCTTCAAGGTATCCTCTTTTTTCACCCTTTTACTTTTACTTTTAATTTCAATTCCTCGTATTTCTGATTTAACTCTGTACCCTAAAAAAGTTCCTTTTTTTTTATGCTGGATTGTGCAATAAAGGTGGTTTTTTTTTTTGGGGGGGGGGGGGGGGGGATGAAAAAAAATTGCGTTGCAAGGGTTTTAGTAGTGGCCAACGAGCCTTTGGCATGGTGGGAAAGGCTTTGGATAGTGGTGATTGGAGAGGAAAAAATTGTCAAAGTTGAGTTTTGTTTTGTTGCTGCATCTTTCAATTTCAAGGAGAATATGGGGTCATATTATGCTGGTTGTCCCTTGGTATCGTTCAACCTTGTGTGTTGAAACTTGAAATGGATAGGTAGGAGCACTCAATATAACTTCACTAGGTTGTTGACTTGGTCCAAATCACTAGCTTCACTCTCTCTCTCTCTCTGCTTTGCAAACACATCTTGTGGAGTTTGGAGAGAATAGAAGAGGGGAGGGAAGGGCTTGTAGTGTAAAGTTATTGGAGTTTTAATTTTTCCTCCAAAACTTCAACTCACAAACACATCCTAAAGTTCCTGTAGTTGTTTTCTGTCTGAATTGATTAGTTTTTTCCCTTTTGCTTTCATGTTACTGAAAATTCAGACTGTTTCTTTTATTGTGCAGGAAGCTTATCAATCATGGCGTCAAGCTTTTGGGAAGTATCCTTGGTCACTTGTTAAGCGTGTGAAGAGGTGCTGGGACGGAATAGAGGCTTGGCTGAACGATAATTTTCCCGAAGCTAAGGCGACTCTTTGTAAAGGTGCAACAGAAGAAGAGATTCTAGAGTTGGAGAGTGCCTTAAAAGTGAAGCTGCCACTTCCTACTAGGATTCTGTATCGCTTTCATAATGGTCAAGAAGTTGAAAAGGCAAATCTAGTAACTCATACATTTGGCAGTTCTTTGGGCATAATTGGTGGTTACTCATTCTATAGTCATTATGTGAACGTGTACCTGTTACCAATACGTCAGGTAATACGAGATACTCTGCAAGTTACGCGTAAATTAGGCTTCTTCAGGAGATCCAAGTATGTTCTTGTGGCTGCTTCGACCACTTACAGTGAAAAGTTGTTTTTCCTCAATTGCACCAATGGTCAACTATATGTTGGAACCAGAAATCTTCTTACAGAAGGGGAAATGATCCCTTGTGTACCCCATGAGCTGATTAAGTTAGGTCACGGGTTGAATAGTGAAGAGCAACAGGATGCCATGCTACTTTGGTTAGAAGAACATGGTCGCCGTTTACAGAATGGATTTGTCAAACTGCACGAAGAAGAAAATGTCAGAGCCATTAATCTTTTCCCTGAAGAACCTCCTCTTTGTTCTACAGCTATAACCAATGGTGTGAAGGTAGGAAAGTAAATACTACCCTTTATGGTTTCTCTTTTGATTCTGTATCTCACTATCTCGGCATGAAAAAGCGAACTGCAATAGTAATAGTTAAGTCAGTTTTCAGAGTTGTATAGGGATTTGGGAAACATGGAATATATAATTATATATGACAAAGTAGTGAACATTTTCCGAAGGTTGTTCACTTTTACTCATTAGTAGTGAATGAGATATTCCAAGTCACTTGTCTATTCTTGTGATTACTAGGTAGTGGACATTTTTATAGCAATTCCTTATCTATTATGATTCATTATCATACTAAAACTATTGCTTATTTCTTAAGGTCCGCGCCTCTGCTCTGCTTATCCCTGAGTTGTCGGATCTTCAAGACGATGTTGAAAAATTCTTATTTGCCTATTCAATCCGTATGTCCCTTGAACCTCAAGGATGCATCATTAATGGGGTATCCTTCGACTCTTGCCAGCTTCATTGGAGGCACTGGATAATTCGTGCTGATGATATGGTAGTATCTGATGTTAATGGTGAAGCTGTTATCGGGAAGGTATAATTTCCCTTGTGTATTCTTTTTTCTATTATCTATTTAATATTTAATAATTAATAAACTTGCACTGTAGTATGATACAAGTGTGGCTGTTGCAGTGGATGATCTAAAGTTGCATAATTTTTCCTGAAATTTCAGAAAAAGATATATTAGTTCAGTTTTGACTAGTTTAGGGTGGGTGGTCGTGGGTGTCGGCACATGCAAAATCCAACTTCCCTTTGATTTAGCACTTATCAATATCAAAATTTTAATAAAACAGTTATTTAAGTGCATTCTAACTGAACTAGGTCTAGTTGTTGGAATGGATTATATGCAGAAGCCTGTGTCTCTTTAATTTGGTGTAGCTTTGGTGTTTGGTCTTGTGTGCATATATTAATTGAGTGCACTTCAGTCAAGTGAAGCTTGTAGCACGGTTAATATAAGTTATACCGTTTTAGTGGTTCTAATTTTCAATAGTAGTCACTGCTTGTGGTTAAATGATGTGGTCAAAGTGTCAAACTACTGAATTCTGTGGCATTTCTTTGCAGTTCCCACTTTTGTGTCCAGGTGATAAAGAATTTGTTTATCAGAGTTGCACACATATACCAACATCATCAGGTTCTGTTGAAGGTTCTTTTACATTTGTACCTGGCAGGTATGCATTTGTCTCACTCTTGATTATTGTTGGTGACAAGTGATTTTGTCATGTATGGTCCAACTGTTAATGTAGAAGTCTGTGAATTCCAGTTTGAAGAATCAGACAATTAGCTATGATGAATTCACATTAACTCTATTCCTTGTTAAATCTGAGTACAAACAAAAAGTGTGTTGAATAGCAAAGTACAAAGTATTGCAAAATCCAAGCTCAATTTCTTTACCCTTACGAATATTAAAACTCACTCATTTTTAACACAACTAAGCCTTATCCCGCCATATAGAATCGACTACATAGGTCAAACAATGCCGGACTACCATATTAATACTACCCTATCATAGATCATCTCTCTTTTTAAGCCATTTATAATCCATTTTTAACATAGATAAATAAGTTGAATTATTATCTTATTTCAATGAGCTAATTTTTCTAACTTTTTCGTGGTATTTATGATTTCAGATTGGCCGAACCAAAAGGAGACCCTTTTCTAGTTACAGTGGCAAGCTTCCCACTCAAGCTGCCAGGTTATGTATTCTGATTGTCATTCTGAATTGGTTATAAATTTATCTAATGGCCATTTTCAGCTATGGAATATACTTTGGGTGTATAAAGTTACTTTTAGTGTGAATTTGTTTGGTGGGGTTGTAACAATTTTACTAGTTATCCTTGCATAATCTCTCTCTCTCTCTCTCTCTCTCTCTCTCTCTCTCTCTCTCTCTATATATATATATATATATATATATATATATATATTTTGGAGTTCTTCGTTTGTGTCTCCCTTCATTACTTTGTACAAAGTCATTAATATGCAACTTTACATGATATATATATCCATAGTTATCAAAACCTACTTGCGAATCGATCTAGTCAACATACTGGGTTATTGGGTCAGTATCTAATTAAATAAATTTAATTAAGTATATAAATTGAACTTAAGTAATATATTAAAAAAAATAATGTAAACAAAATGATAGTTTAGTTGTTAAGCTTGTCTCTAACCTAAGGGACCACCTTTAGTAGTTTTTGTTGGTTTTAATCGATTTTGACTGGATTTGATCATTTTTTTATAGGATCAATTATTTATCCGGTTCAACAGCTCACCTGAATTAGTTTAATGTCTGGTTCACCGAATTTTTTGTGAAAACTAATATGTCCAGCTCGGTTTTGAATATATGGATATATATTTAGATTTTGCCTAGTAGTGGATGAAACCTATAATTGTGTATGAGTGCGTAACGTGCATGAGTTTGTATGCCTATAAAAATTTACTTTTGTTCTCAAAGTGGTTTCATTATTCTTGAATTAAAAAAAAAAAAAAAACTAGTGTGTGTTTGAGACTGAGTTATTCTTATACAATAATACCCAATGGTTAAATATACCATTTTTTATTTATTTATTTTACCTTTCTTCTTTTATTACTGTATTATTTAGACATCTAAAATTAAGTTATTCATGAACTTTTAATTCAACTCAAATTTGAAAAATAAGAGTTAGAATATTAATGTGGGAATCATAAAATATACAAATATAATGGTAACGAAGTATGAGTTAATAAGGGTATAAATACTAGTTGTTTAAAACATGACATATCTATGGTCTCTATAGTCTAAAGGTGCTTAGGACTTTTGTTGCGGAAATATTGTTAAATTTTCAGTGTTACAACATGTGATATTCATGCAATCATGCGTACATTTTCTTTTCAAGTATATTTTTTCTCTTTGATTTGACAATCTTATTCTTGTCATGTCCTACTTTAGCAAATCTAAATATGCTTTTAGAGCTTTAATTGATCACTTAGAAAATTCCGCTGTATTGAATTCATTAAATTGCCAACCAAAAAACATAGCTACTACTAATCGGAGATGGATTTTTTTTAATTTTTTAATTATTTAATAAAGTATAATTTTTTATTATTTATTTTTTATCTCACTTAAAAAATATATGATGAGAGATTATATTTTATTAAATAATTAAAAAAATTAAAAAGATTTATTTTCCAACTGTTCTGCTGCCTCGTTCTTAATATAGGTTTTTGATTAATTTTTTATTTTATTTATGCAATAATAGATTTATAAGACAGTTTATTATGATTTTTTTTATTTCTTTAATTAAGTGATAATATAAAATAATAATTGGTTGACTTAATCTAAAATAATTAAATGTAGTATTCAAATTCATCCGTTGTCATATCAAATTATCAATTAGTCCTTGGCGTATTATGTAACGTGATTAACTGAAGAAGAGTACTATTTATTTATCATGTATTGACAAAAAAAAAAAGAAGTGGATATACAGAAATAGATGTTGTCAATTTTTTTTACTTAAGAGTATAAATTGTGATTTTTTATCATATATTTTATAAATAAAATTAAAAAAAAGAAAAAAATATTAAACGATTAAAAATTTTATTTACTCTTTCAATTAAATAAAAAAGAGAAAAAATCTATTTCTGTGTACATACTAAAGGAAACTTTAAGCAGATAAAGTATTTGACTATTTTAAGAAAAAAAATTAAATTTTAATATTTGATAGGTGTAATTATTTTATTAATTTTTATAATTTTATTAAATTTATAATTAAAGTTTTATATTTTTTAATTAAATTTTTACACTATTTTTAATTTTATAATTAAATTATTTTTAATATAAAAAATATTAAAATTAACTGACTATTTGTCTACAAATTAAAAGTATCTACAATTAAAATATAATTAAATTTTTTACTATATATTTTTTGATAGAAATACTTTAATAATTTTAATATTTTGACATGAAAAGAACCTAATTACTAAATTAAAAATAGTGTAGAGATCTAATTAAAAAATATAAAAATTTAATTATAAATTCTATAAAATTGTAAAACTAATTGAATAATTTAATTTATTTTATATGCATATATGAATTTTAAAAATATTATTTATAAGCAAAAAAATTAATTATTAAATATTTATGTATGAATACATAAATAAGTATTTTATATTTATTAAGTATAAATATACCTTATGACAAGATGTATTGGTCCCTTGGTATGTTCTTTCAGAAGTACGTCTGGATGCACCTAGTGGTATCAGAGCCTAATGAACTAAAGCAAAGAGAAGGTATATTGGAGATAATGGAGAGTAAGAGAGACTTGAAATATTCATGTCAGACCCTGAATCTAGCCAACCTATCTTTTATAATACAGAGCTTTCTCTTGATCGTTTACCACCATCTGTTCATAAAACCCTATCCAACAAGATAGAAAATCTTGTTGAGATCACCCATGTTCCAGAAGACTCAAAGATCCCGGCTACTCAACAACCTCTCATAAACCCATATACTTTTTACCACCGACAAAAGCAGTTTAGTATTCGCCACCTCATAAGAAGGAGATCATCACCCCCTGTTAAGGAAGTGATTCAAACCTCCCGTTTACAACAGTGTGGTCTTCAAGCCACCTCTGCAGAACAGTATGTTACGATTGAGATCCCTCAAGAACTCATTCGTGAATACTTGTCACAAGGATATACTCACCTGCATCTTGGAGCTATAAGGATGATTCTAACCTTACATGGCAGAAAAGGACTGCCTGTCACCGCAAAGATCGCACTTTTAGATACCACCTTCAAGGAATACCAACATGCGCTTATTGGAGCACATGTATCCACTCTCACTAATGGGAGTGTGATTCTTACAATCTCGCCAGATTTTACTATCAGGCTTACAGATCCGACCCTTTCCCAAAGGATCCGGATACAGATCCAGTTGATTGGTGTTACACAAGACGCCAGTGCTGAACAAGCAACACTCCATCACCAGGTGTTGTACAGAATCCAAGATCACGCTTTGGATCTGAACCTTCCAAACACCACCCATGATGCGCTTTTGATGTTCACAGACAGGAACCATGGTCCGGCCATAGTTAGCATCCCAAGAATGATTCCTCCAGACGAGCTTGCTGCTATAGTACCACTGGAATGGATTACTAACTATGAGAGAGCTTTTCCACAAAGCACTCCTGACGTCCATACAACAGCACCACCAGCGGTCACACGAGAAACTGACGGAACAGTCAGAACGGTTTTTCAAAGACCAGGAACGGAAGGACGACCATCCTTTTCTAGACAGTCATCTTCCAGGAGGATCTATATGATCTCTCCTCTCACTGTTCAACATACCAGTGATCAAGATGACCCCCCAATTCACTACTATGAAGAAGGAAAGCCAGTCTATGTCTCACACGTCAATGGCCATTTCATATGGGATGTTGATCACAGTATGTGTGACTCAGATTGCGACTGCGATGCTTGGGGAGAATCAGAAGATGAGGACTACTACAAAAAGAAGCAGTCCAAGAAGAACAGGAAGCAGAGCTGTACTGCCCCTCCAAAGCTCTATCCACCAGATGAACCTGAAGAACCACCAAGGTTTTACCTAAGGAAAAAGAAAAAGAATATTCTTAGGCCTCAAATCTCAGATCCTATTGCTATACCATGTATAGCAACCCTCAAGCCTTATGAGCAGGAGTTTCCTCCTCTACAGGTTTCTACTGACAGTCAAAGGATTACTCGACGGCCATACATAGCCCCAAAAGGAGTAACCCCACAAGGAGTCCAGTCAACTTCACCTCAAGATGAGGTCCTGAATTGGCAAACGGAGAATGCTGTTAGCCAAAACAAAGTCCTGTTGAGAATCGATCACACCTTGGAAACACTCGTTGAAAAGACAGACAACCTGTCCTCACAAGTATACTCAGTTCAAACCCAAGTTGATGAGCTAAAAAGTAGACTGACCATACAAGCCCAAAAACTTGACCAAGACCTAAAGACTTACATCCAAACCCATTACTTTGGCCCAGATTTCCAAAAGAAAGACCAAGAGCTTATTCGTATTAAAGCCCAGATCAGACAAATCGAACAAGACCAAGCCAGACAACCCAAGCCACAAGCTTTGGCCACAGATCCTTTAGCCTTATATCCACCACAGTATCCCATATACACACCCACTTACATTCCTCCACAACAGCCAACCATAAATGAACCTGACTATGACAACATCTTCAAGACCCATTACCATCTTGCCCGAAGACTACACACAAAGCCTAAGCCACACCCGGTCCAACCTACAAGACCTTCACAAAAAAGGATGCATAATCCACCATGGTCAGAAAGAGAATTTCTCAGAGGAGAAATCTCTGGAGAAAAAACTGAGATAATTTCTAAAGGAAAAGAAGAACAGGCACCAGAAAGAGAGACAATCGGAATGATTAATGCAGACGTCACTTCAAGTGACTCGTTTGAAGAAGTAACGTCTGACTCATCAGACTTTTCGGTTGAAGAATCATCTGAGGAAGATCAAATTGCAGACCTTTCTGCAATAGCAATGGTTGATCAGGCCAACCCAACCTCAGAAGAAGAAGGAGAAGGAATAGTCGTAGAAGAAGAAGATGATAATCCTCCACAGGCTAAGTCCACTCAGACGAAAGCAGGCAACCACTATTTCACCTTCGATAACCTTCCTCCTCACAAGTACAGAGAAAGGTTGAATGATTTTGGAGCCTGGATTGATACCAAGATGACCAGCCCTAATGCAGATATCCAGCAAGTACTCTCTGAGTTTGTCACCAGGATGACCGGCAATCTTAGAGAATGGATAAACACACTAAGTGAGTATGAGCGAATGCAGCTCACTGGTGGAAGTGCTGCTCAGTTTCTAGGAAGGTTGCATAGAGAATTCCTAGGAGACATTGGGATTATCCAGCAGAGAAATTCCCAAGAATATTATGAGATGAAATGTTGTTCACTCAATAAGAAAGATCTTGAAAAGCATTTCAAAAGGATGCAGGCCAAATACTATCCTCTTGGAGGACAGAGCAACTCAACGCTTAAAGAAGTGTATCTTGCCTCACTTCCAAAAGAGCTCCTACCAGAGATACGAAGAACAATGACCATCTACCAGAAGGATATTCCAACAATAACCTTCGGAGAAATTTATCAATTGGCTCTAGCAGCTCTTGATAAGCTCTGCAATCAGCAAGACCTGTTCAAACAATTAGCCAAGAATTCCCTCAAACTAAAGGGAGCATGCAACAAGTCTTATCTGCAGATCAAATGCAAGGATAAAGACTCATGTGATTGCCACACAAAAAAGAAGCACCATTACAGAAGAACCAGACGATCAGATTTCGATCAAAGCCATTTCGGCAGAAGAAGAAAGTTCAAAGGAAAGAAACGGTTCTTCAGAAAAAAGACTTTCAAGGACAAGCGAACTAACAAATGCTTTCTTTGTGGACAAACTGGGCACTTTGCCAAGAAATGTCCCAATAAGAAGCAGACAAGCAAAAGGGAAATAAAGATGCTTCAATCTTTACAAGACGCTGTCTTAACTCGAGAAGATGAAGATCTTGAATCCATCCTTGAAGAACAGTCAGAAGCAGATGAATATACAAAGTATATGCTTCATGATCCTGAAGATAATTCTTCTGATGATGACTACAGACCAATCCACTATATGGCACCTGCTCCGCCTCAGCAGTGGATGACAGAAGGAGGATGTCTTGGCAGCTTAGGTTCCAAAAGAATTGACGGGATCCAACGACCCCACTTCAAAGTCAAACTTTTGGCATCCAAGTATGATGTGCCAAAAAAGGCCGTAGCACTGCTTGATACAGGATCTTGTGCAACTGTTGTCAGGCCCAATCTGTTACCTGATGAAATTTGGGCTCATGACAAGATCTACACAACAGCCAGCCAAGGAAGATTTATTATTGACCGTATTTCCAGAGGAAATATTGGGCTACAGATATTTCCTGAAATGGTGATTTGGCTGAAAGTTCTGGGAAGCTACCTCCCTGAGAAAGATGTCCTGTTTGGTTTTGATGCGTATTACCAAACACAGGGAATGTCAATATGGCCTGAAGGATTGAAATTTAAAAGGAAGTTCTTGCCATTTCTTGAAAACAGAGGCATCTATGAAATTAGCAAGGCTCCTTCAGACTATGAAGCTATTCAGAACAGGTTACTGAAAACTTGTTGTGATAGTCATGACAAGTTTGATCACCCTCTTCCTTTATGGAAGAATCAAGAGTTCTTCATTCAATTGCCCTTCAAGAAGAATGAAGACATCAACCCTACCAAGGCAACCCATTCAGGAATGAATCCTGAAGATTTGAAGTTAGCAAAGGAAGAATGCGCTTCGTTACTGAAGCAAGGTTTAATTGAACCCACAACTTCCAACTGGGCATGCCAAGCATTCTATGTGGAAAAGAGGTCTGAACAGATCAGAGGAAAGAGGAGATTGGTAATTGATTACAAACCCTTAAACCTCTTCTTACAAGATGACAAGTTTCCACTACCAAGGATTGACGCCATAACTCCTCGGCTTAGTGAAGCTAAACTTTTCAGTAAGTTTGACCTCAAAGCAGGATTTTGGCAATTGGGTATCCACCCCAAAGACAGATACAAAACGGGCTTTTGCATACCTGATGCACAATACCAATGGACTGTCATGCCATTTGGACTAAAGGTAGCCCCATCATTATTCCAAAAAACTATGATCAGAATCTTTGAGCCCATACTCCATTCAGCTCTCATCTACATAGATGACATCCTATTGTTCTCAAAGGACGGCCCAACTCATCAGGCCCTTCTGATCCAGTTTACTGAAATTGTGGAAAAATATGGAATAATGCTATCCGAAAAAAAGAGCCTTATTGGTCAGGCCCAAATTGATTTTTTGGGAATGACTTTCAATAATGGTTTCTTCCAGCCTGGAGAGCACATCTCGAAGGAACTGTTAAACTTCCCTGATAACCAACTGACAACAAAGCAGGTCCAACAGTTCTTAGGCATCATCAATTACATCCGAGACTTTATTCCGGATGTAACGAGACACACAAGCCAGTTGTCAAAGTTACTAAAAAAGCAACCCCCACCTTGGGGCCCGGAACAGACGACAGCTGTCAAGCACTTGAAAGAAGTAGCACAGAAACCCCCACCATTGAAGATTCCTAGCAATGGACAACGCATCCTGCAAACTGATGCTAGTGATAGATACTGGGGAGCTGTACTCCTTGAGGAGATTGATGGAACAAGATACTACTGTGCGCATGCTAGCGGACAGTTCAAGGAGTCAGAAAAACACTACCATGCTACATACAAGGAGATCCTCGCAGTCAAAAGAGGAATTGAGAAGTTCAGTTTTCATTTGAGTGCATATCATTTCATTGTGGAAATGGACAATACGTCCTTTCCATCCATGCTGGACACCAAAGGGAAGATACTACCAAACTCACAACTTCTAAGATGGAAAGATTGGTTTTCACGCTATAAATTCACAGTAAAACACATCAAAAGAAACCACAACACCATAGCTGACTACCTTTCCAGACCGACCAAAGAACTTCCACCCAAAGTTCTTCACATCTTAATCATGAATAGAGCTTCACCACCAACCTTCCCTCTTCCAGACTGCCCTCAAGATCATAAGTTCTATAGAAGAGAACCTGGAGCATTTCCTTTTTCCCTTCGACCTAGGACTGCTACTGAAGTCAAGATCCTAGCCGAAAACTGCCTGTTTTACTGGTTACACAGGCTTCTCCTTGTTACCCAAATCACAGCAAAACCTCAACACTTTCACCCTAAAACACCTTATCATATCATACCCACCATCAAAGGTGAAATTCCTGAAGAAATGCTGTGGTTCATGTGGGCGCTCTCTGTTCAGTATGATTGCGCCATCATAGTTCCTGGAATTGCTATGTACAGGATTCTCTGTGACAAAAGCTTCTCAGGAACAAATCTTGAGAAACTTCTCAAGATGTTTGCACCTATTCCATTTTGGAGAGGAAAACTCTTCAGTGCCCTAACAGACCATGACGTTTGGAACATTCCTGATAAGCCGAGACACAGGTTTTACTATGCCTTTGTCTTAAGAAGGCTATTTGCTTCCCGTCAAGAGGTCCTCTACACCAGAAACAACATCAACATTGTTGGTTATTCAAAGATATGGCCAACAGATGAGAAACACTGTCTCAACAATCTGGCCAAACATCTCACCTTCCACAACAATCCTAACGTTGATGTACTCACAGAAGCCATTGAAGGACTCTCACTTTTCTCAGAAGAGGAAGCTTTCTCCTCCAAGACTGTACAGGAAGAATTAAGAGAATTCCAAGCCAACTTCCTTGCTTCATCTGTAATTTATCCTACACCACCACTTTACCAGGATGAACATCCATGGAATTCTCCTCTTGAAAATCAAGCCATCTATGGCTACGGAAATATTGAAGACGAAGAACCAGGATCAAGGGTCTATCCAATACCGCCAAGCCCAACACATGTGGATGCTGGAATTGAAGACGATGATACTGAGGATCAATACACAGAAGGACCACATGACCTTGTGGATGACATTGATGAACATGAGCCCATTACAAAATACAGTCCGTGAAGAATGGGACCCAGCAACAATCATAATGTCCAGAAGTAATTATGATATTTTATCTTTTATAATCATGTAAAATATGGTGTGATATAAAGTAAGTTTGTCCTTTTATAATCATCAAGAGGAGTGATGTGAGATAAAGTTGTCATAATGTAACCGGAGATAAGATTCCTTCTTATCTTTTAGTAGTACGGTCCACGTGTCTGTATTTAAGTAGCTTGCTTAAAGTTGTTTGTCCTGTTGTATGGATAAGATTCCTTCTTATCCTCTACTACCCAAGAGTCTCTATATATAGAGGGCTCTCCCATTGTAAAAATCAGAAGTTGATCTTTCAATATAACCATTGTAAGATATTCACCATGAATACTCTCTAAATCTCTCTCTCTCTGAAATCTTGAGTTTCCAATATGCTTATCTTTGCTTACTAAGTTTCATGTATGCTCTAGGCTTGCCTCAGTCTTGAGGATCCTGCCTATCAGAAATGAAACTGATCTGATCCATGAGAAGTTCCAGTATTGGAAAGAAAGAACATATCGGCATCCATGACGATCTTGTCATAAGGTCCCTTGAATCCCCAATTGAGATGAGTTTAGTGGGAAATCGGGATAGAGATGACAAGATGTATTGGTCCCTTGGTATTTTTTATATTTTAATAAGTATTTTATATTGATAATTAATTTAATAGTTGATTTTTTTATATCAGTAGTAATAGTATAATTATATAAACTTTTATTTAATAGTGGTTCTGCTTTGACCAAATTAACTTCCAATTTTTTCTCTTTCTTCAGAAGTAATTGTTGTTGACTTGCTGAGTTTATAAGAGCATTCTGTTGAAGATTTTGGAATCAATTAATGAATATGATACCAACATTTAATAGCAATTAAGAGAGAGAGAGAGAGAGAGAGACAGAGAGAGAGATCATTGGTTTTGGTCTCTCTTAGGATGTTTGGTTTCTGTTCAATGTCCAAATCCCTTTCATTTGAAAACTTTGCTCCTTCCTCCCCGCAGTTACATGTGCCTTTGTTCCTCTCGCCATATCCCAAAACCTTTTTGTCCATTCTCTTCACCTTTCCAACTCACACATACATAAACAACAACACATTCTATGTCTCAGTTCTCTCCCTTTTTGGGCTGTTTCAACCTTTGGATCCTTCCCATCTCACACTTTCCTCTGCTCTAAGCCACACTCCAAAAAAGTTGTCTTTTTTATCATCTTTCAGGCTCTAAGGTACAAACTTTTTAGCTTTCACGAGTGTTCATGGTTTGTTCTTTAACTGCCCATGTTCTATTATTTGTAGCTTCCAGAATTACTTTACATTGATTTTCATAGTTTTGTTTGTTTATGTATCCTTATGAGATATGATTTCAGCTGAATTGAAATTGAGGCTT
Source organism: Arachis stenosperma (assembly GCF_014773155.1). Lineage (NCBI taxonomy): Eukaryota > Viridiplantae > Streptophyta > Magnoliopsida > Fabales > Fabaceae > Arachis > Arachis stenosperma. Next base: position 3,599,520 of record NC_080379.1, on the reverse strand, counting down.
ATTGTTTGCTTATGTTACTAAGGCTATGCATTTTTTTATGGTTGATTTTCTTTTTAGTAATTAGTAGGGTTTTGGAGTAGTTAATCAATTGGATAATCTTCATGGATAAGGACAAATCCCCTGGTCATGGTGGAGGTTTTCCTCCTTCTTCTGGCCGTTTTTCGGGATTCTCAGCCTCCGCAACCCCTTTTAATGTGAAATCAGAGTTACCATCGTCATCAGCATTGCTTCCTCCTCTGCCAGTTCCGGCTGCAACCTCGGACTCTGCTAGTTTTAGTCATGACATTAGCAGAATGCCTGATAACCCTCCAAGAAATCGAGGCCATAGGCGTGCTCATTCCGAGATTCTCACTTTGCCGGATGATATTAGCTTTGAAAATGACCTTGGCATAGTTGGAGGATGTGCTGATGGGCCCTCATTCTCCGATGACACTGAGGAAGACCTACTGTCCATGTACCTTGATATGGATAAATTCAATTTGCCGGCCGCTACAGGCGAGTTTGGAATTGGGGAGACTTCAATTGGTGGTGCAGCAACAGCAGCTGCAGTAGCATTGAGTTCAGCATTGGCATCAGGAGCCGGTGCCGCCTCTTCAGAAGACAACACTGCTGTTGGGACTAATGGAAGGCCTAGAGTGAGGCACCAGCATAGCCAGTCCATGGATGGATCCACAACGATCAAACCTGAGATTTTAGTCTCTGGCTTGGAAGAGGCCTCAGCAGTTGATTCCAAGAAGGCTATTTCGGCTGCCAAGCTTGCCGAGCTTGCCTTAATTGATCCAAAGCGTGCCAAGAGGTACCATTTTTTAAGCCACACCCAAATTGTTACTTGAATTTAGTGGTGCTTATTTACCTTCCCTAGTCTACTTTCTTGCTATATCTGTCTTGTATGCGGATTTCAATGTATATCTTGGACTGAACTGCTTACATGAAAGGCTTCATTAGCATACCTTTCTATTCAAGTAGATTAACCCTCCACCTTATTCATGATTGGAAATTTTTGTGTTCCTATTATTTACATTTTGTTTTAGTTCACATTTGAAAAAAATTACACTGTAACTAATACTGCTTAGTTGGGTAACAGGATATGGGCAAATAGACAGTCTGCTGCTAGGTCAAAAGAAAGGAAGATGCGCTACATCGCCGAGCTTGAAAAGAGGGTACAGACATTGCAAACAGAAGCAACATCCTTGTCTGCACAATTAACTATCTTGCAGGTGTGTATTAGCTAATCATCTGTATCTGATTTTACAGTGTTTTCTACTTTACTCCACTTGTATCAATTCGCGACTGTGATTTATATATGTTTAAACTTCTATCTTCTCAGTGGTGTGTATTGTCATTATTTACTATGTCGCTTTCTGATTGAAAAGCTCTTTTGGAGGAAAAATAATCAATTCGTTTTGGTATCTTATGAGCAGAGGGATACAGGTGGACTGAATGCCGAAAACAATGAGCTGAAAGTGCGGGTGCAATCGATGGAGCAACAAGTTCACTTGCAAGATGGTAAGATCATGCTCAAAACAACCTTATAATGTTTCTTAACTTATTATGGCACATTTTGATGTATTGTGTATTACTACTTGGAAATTGGAATTTTGTTGAAGTTGATACACTTGTTATACTATTGCCTTCACTTTAGAAACCATTCCATGAAAGTCAAATTTGAATTTTGAATGTGCAAAGGTAGTTGATCCTGAATCTGATCTTATATCTCAGTTGCTATAAGAATCAATTCATTTATATTTTCGTGTGTAGCGCTTAACGATGCATTAAAAGAGGAAATTCAGCATTTGAGAGTCCTTACTGGACAAGCTTTGCCAAATGGAGGAGCACCTATGAACTTTGCTTCATCAGTTGGAGGAGAACAACAATTCCAATCCAAAAATCAGTCCATGCACACCATTTTAGCTGCCCAGCAGTTACAACAACTCCAAATTCGCTCAAGGAAGCAACAGCATCAACAGCAGCTATTCCAGAACCATCAACCTCAGCATCTGCAGCAGTTTCAGCAGCCACAACCACCACAGCAACAACAGGAACATTAGCATAGAATTTTAGGAACTGCACCACAATTACCCTTTAGTTTGTGTTGAGTCTAGAGTTTAATTTAGGACATAGTCATTCTATTATCCCTTATTCAAGAACAGTAGAAATGGTTCTAATAGTTAGAGATTAAGGATCAGATTTTATATCTTTGCCATGCAAACTAGTCTTCTTGTACCTTTAGCTATGGTAATGGATCATGGAGGTAGATTTTTTTTGTTAGTTAAATCTTGCCATCAGTTTCTTATGGTTTCAACTTTCAAGTTCAACTACACTTTTGTTTGTATTGGGTGAGTTTTTTTATTTTAGGCATCAAAACCTAGAGGCTAGAGTAGACAAAAAGATACAAGATAAAGTTGCTTTTCTTTTTTTTCTTTTTCTTAGTTAATTTGAAAGGTATTTTCTAAAATAGTTTTATATATTATTTAAATAAAATGAAACCGCAGATATATCTTGTAATCTTAAAGTTGAGTTAACCTTTCCTCCTAGAATTATGTCCTTGGCCCATATAATAAACGAGGGATTCAAAATCACTAATTTAAATACTTTTTTCATTCCTAATTCCAATCGAAGCATTGATATTTGAATTTTATTACTAAGAATCTAACTATACTTTTACAAGAGATAAAACCATTAAGATTTTTAAAAGAAAAATCTAAAAGAATTCTATTAAAAATAAATATATAGTGTATACTCCGTCGCAGTTCGGTCAGGGCGTGATGGGTAAGGGATTGAACTGGTTGGTTCGAAAGAAATGAGCTTGGGTTTAGGATTTTTAGCTTTAATTTTAAGAATTAAGTTAATATAATTCGTATTTAATGTTTTGTTTGTTAACCTATGTATTCCGTAGTTAATCTTTTGTATAATAATTCACGAAAACAATTGATGATAATATTAACCTGACATTAAACATCAATGGATAGACTCAAATTAAAAAATATAAACACGACTAACATCAAAAGCATCGCATAAACAAAATACAAATTTAAAAATACAAACACGGCGATTTTAAAAATCATTCACTGGCAAACACAAAGACCAAAAAAGACCTACGAACCATCTTCGTCATCTGCACCACTCGGTCCAGCACGCTGAGGACATTGACTCTGACTATGACCCTGAGCACCACAGAGATGGCATATCCGAGGAACACGCATGTCGCGTGAGTCCATTTCATTCAAGTATCGGGTCAATTTGGGCTGACCTTTTGACGTTCGCCTCAAGGCGGGATTAGCGACCAATGTGGGTCCCTCATAAGCAGGCCATGTCTCGGGATCACCTAATGGTGTGAACTCAAATCTATATACCTTACGAACCTCTGTCATCTTGTACACATCATGCACATACAACTGCCAATCGAGACGCTGGTTAGCACAACAAGCAATAACATGGCGACATGGTAGTCGTTCAACCTGAAAGTGCCCACAGTCACACGCCCGTCGCGCAAGATCAACAACTAACACCTTTCCGCTAGTCATTTCGCGCACCTCAAATACTTCATTTCGTCTATCAAACCGGTGCACAACTATATTCCCAGCCTGTTGCATATTTGCTTCTATTCGCTGTTGTGCAAATACTGAGTAAGTAAATCCAGCACGCTTCCGTTCGTGAGTCTCGGCACTTTTCCGTGTAAACAGTTCATTTAACCGATAATATGTTGCTCGAACCAGCGCCAACACAGGTAGATTACGGGCACCCTTCAACACTGAGTTAATGCACTCGACAAGGTTCGTCGTCATATGGCCCCATCGATGTCCCTCGTCGAATGCCAATACCCAATGTCTGAGTCCAATGGCATCGCACCACCTGGCATATGCCTCGCCTCGCTCTTTCAACCTTTTATAGTTGATGTTGTACTCCTCCACCGTTCTTGAATACCCTATGTTGACAACAAGCTTTTGCAAGTGAGGGACTTTGAATGCTCTTAGGAAGTTGCTGCCGATGTGCCTTATACAAAACATCCACCATGCTCTTGGAGGTTGCCAGTCACCTCCGGAACGATTTACTGCTGTCCGGATTGACTCATGCTGGTCTGAAATCATACCCACACCGTCTTTTCTAACAACATACATTCGCAGATTTCTGAGAAAGAAATGCCACGCATCAGCTGTCTCCCCTTCCACCAAGGCAAAAGCGATAGGCACAATGTTCTGGTTCCCATCTTGTGCAACAGCGACTAGAAGTGTACCCTTATATTTTCCGTACAGGTGTGTGCCGTCAACCTGAACTAGGGGCTTGCAATGCCTGAATGCCCTAATGCATGGATTGAAACTCCAAAATACACGATGAAGTATTTTTACACCATGCGCCTCCTCATTCCCGTTGTGCAGTGGTCGTGTTTCTATTTGGACAACTGAACCAGGCATCTTTTGAACCATGACCGAGAGCCACCATGGCAAGGCTTGGTAAGAATCCTCCCAACCACCGAAAACTTTGGCTATGGATTTCTGCTTTGCCAACCAAGCCTTTCGGTAACTGATGGTATAGTTAAACATTGACTGAACTTCCGCTATTATAGATTTCACCTTGATGGACGGGTCAGTCTCGACCATTGGTCTTATCGCCTCAGCAACTGTATCCGAGTCCAACTTGGAATGATCTTGTGAAATCGTTTCTATTGTGCACGTGTGCCTACCGTTGTATCTGCGTATCTCCCAACAACCTTTTTTCTGTATCAAGCTGGCTCGGATAAGCCAGTCGCACCCACGCCCATACATTTTGCATTTTGCATAAAACGTCTGTGCCTCAGACTCATACACATCATAGTCAACTCCTCTAGAGATAGTGTAACTTCTAATTGCTGCGACGACTGACTTTCTAGAACTGTATTCCATTCCAATCCGGAACTCTCCGTCCTCATAATCAGTAACACCTACAGAAAGCCGAAATCATCGTTTATTTATCAATTCAAAGTATAAATTAGCAAAAACTTATTATTTAGTCAACACGTACCTATGTTTGCATATTCCGGAAATTCCGGGGCATGCATGGCGTTGAGATCCAACTCACGCATAAAAGGTGGAACGTACATCGGTTGACTGCTCGAGGGATGAACCACTACATTGTCCGCCGCTACCTCAACTCCCACATCACTATCCTCGTCTTCATCGCCGGCTTCATAAGTGGCTTCGAAGTCCTCTTCACTGTCACTATTCATTCCTTCGTACATTGCAGCTCTATCATCTTTGATATCTAAATCATTTTCAATCCCTACTGCCTCTACGGCTTCAAACTCAACGTACAGCTCAATCTGTGGCTGTCGTATCTGAGTCTGTCGGTGAATTTGAAACATATTCTGCATACTTGCTTCATCAGTGATCGGCATGGTATCAAACTGTATTAGACCACCAAAAATTACAACTGGTTTCCGGTACAAAATTCTGCTCACTCGCATTGACATACCGTTCTCCATGCTTTGACAGAGACCGTTCTGAAGCTCTATTAACGTCATGGTGCACGGAACCACAAATGAAAACGAATTTTGGCACACAAACCTCACTCCCTCATGAGTATTCTGTATTATCTCACCATTGCGATACACTACCAAGTTTGCAGTATCCTCCATTACACTCTCAACACACTCAAAAAACTCTCAAAGCACACACTTGTTCTAAATGAAAATGGTACCGAAATGTTTTATATAGAAGGCAGCATTCAACACGCTCCCACGTGCTGCATGCCTCATCCAATCGCGTGTTGCCACATGTCAGCACGCCCCTGGTGCTGACTCAGCACGCCCCCACGTGCTGCCAGGTGGCCTCCACGCCCCCGGCGTGCTGCATATACCACGCCCCCGCGTGCTGCCAGGTGGCCTCCACGCCCCCAGCGTGCTGCATATACCACGCCCCCGGCGTGCTGCATATACCACGCCCCCGCGTGCTGCCAGGTGGCCTCCACGCCTCCACGCCCCCGGCGTGCTGCATATACCACGCCCCCGGCGTGTTGAACTCTGAACTCGACACAACTCAAGTTCCTTCCTTTCCTTCGTTTTCGAGTTCCTCTGCTCTCATTCTCTGAACCCTTTTCCTGTTCCCTCAGTTGGAGAAAGAAAACACGAAAATCCCCTTTTTCCACATCACAAAGGCATTAATGAATGAGTAAGAAGCTGTAACCCTCACTTGCAGGACTAAAATTCCATCAACATTTAACACTTCCACCTAACAGTAAGACTCATTTCTCAATTATGCATGTTCATTTTTTCTCCGAGATTGGGAATAACTATGTATGCTTTTGCCATGAACCAGGTCAGTGGTTTTGATTAGGGCTAATACTTCTTTCTGACTACTCATTCCTGTTTTTATGATTATGATTCATTTTTGAAAGGATTTTTAGAATAAAAAACATCAATTCAATTTGTGAGTAACTTGTATGATTCTGCTGGCTGTAACATTGTCAAGTTTTTTTTTTTTTAAATATTGGTTATGTTTTTGCTAGGAGTATGTGCATTGAATTGCATGATGGAGATTTTCTCCAATGTTGTGTCTGAGAATTTGCTACTACGGTAGTTATTTTTCTTTGGACCATGCTTGATTGAGTGATTTCCTTGGACTTGTATTGTATGCATTTGATTCCCAGTTGTGAAGCAAAAGAAGACTTTTATAATATTGTTGTCTTATGCAATAATTATGATTCATGCTCTTCGATTAGGTTTGCATATTTATTGATGATATATGGTGTGTGATAAATGCATGAAATTGAACAAATCGAAATAGTGCTTGAAGTATATATTGGGCATGTTTGTCTAAGATCCTAGGAGAAGTACTTCTTTGTTAGTAGTGGTAGAAACAAAGCTTGTTGTGTTTAGATATAATGGTTGAAGTACATTTTATTAGAAGTGTTAAATTATTTGGGTGAGAAACTTAAGAAGTACTTTTCTTGAATTATTTGGAAAAGGGTAACTATTGTTGCAGTATGTTGGCAACACAAGCAAGGCTTTTGCAGGCTTTTGAAGTTTAGAAAATTGGCCTTCATGAAAGATACAAATGATGATGTATGTTGGGCCTTAAACTATCAAGATAGTGAGACCAAAGGCACGGAAGAGAACAATGGAAACCAATCATGAAATGAGGATGAGTTCCGATCTCTTGTTCATGATTCAGAAGAGAATGGAAGTTTATCTTTTGTCGAACAAGAACTAAGAAATCATGTTAAGAAGGAAATTCATGCAATTGGCAAGGAAACTGATTGTAAGGCTTTGAGGAGGTTTTTTACAAAAATGCGAGAGCAAGAACAGAATTTTTTCTATGATATAGACTTTGATGATAATTTTCAAGTGAAAAATGTATTTTGGCTGGATGTAAAAAGTAAGGCAACATATGATTCATTTGGGGATGTGGTTAATTTTGATACAACATACCTTACAAATAATTATTACATGCCATTTGTTGCATTTACAGGTACTAATCATCATGGACAATCTGTTTTATTTGGCTGTGGTCTACTTTCAACTTACAACGTCGAGGCCTTTGTGTGATTGTTTCAATCTTGGCTTCATTGCATGTCGGGGAATCCTCCTAAGGGTATTGTTACTGACCAATGCACATCAATTCAAGATGCAACCGAGTTAGTCTTTCCAACAACCCGGCATAGGTAGTGTTTATTGCATATCATGAAAAAAGTACCTGAAAAGTTGAATTTTTTGGCTAAACATAATATGCTAGAAGATTCAATGAAGAGGGTAACTCATGACACTGTGACAAGGTGAATTTGAAGACCAGTGAAATCAGTTCATCAGAGAATTCAATCTACAAGACAATCAATGGTTGAGTGAGCTGTACAATGAGCGACATAGATGGTCCCAAGCTTCTTGAAGAATGATTTTTGGGCAGGAATGTCTACTACTCAAAGAAGTGAGACCAAACGTGCTTTCTTTGATGGATATATTGACTCCACTACTTCTTTGCGACAATTTCTTGAGCTGTATGATAAGTTCCTCCATGACAAGGCAGAAGAAGAATTTGAAGCAGATTTCCGGTCATTTAACACTCTGATATCTTGGTTGTTTCTCTCACAAATGAAAATGGAGGTGCATGGAAAGAAAGAAAATGGTTTCCATTTTGGCCTTCTTTCTTATGAGTTGGAACTGTACCTTATTGATGTTGCACAATGCATTAGATGATGTATGTATAGGTATATTGGTATGTGATTATCACTTCTCTAAATAATTTAATTTCTGAATCCAAATATTCCCCCACTTCTGCTTTCAATGCTGTGTGCATATGCGGATGTTTATATTAATATATGATAATAGCAATATCAATTAGTAAAGCAAAAGAAACTGAGAATCACTTTTGTAGCATCAGCACCATGTAATGTCAAATATAATTTTATGATTGAATCCATGAAATTTCAAAGTTGCAGATGCAAGGATAGTTGATCCTGGTATAGGAATTAATTCAAATGTGTGTTGAACCAACTAAAAGAGAAACTTGGATTTGGAAGTGGCAAGCTATGTCAAAGTATGAATCAAAGAGACAAAGAGAGGTCAATATTGGAATGCCACAAAAATAAACGATCATTGAAGCAGTTACATTATGATGATTCATACTTTGTACATGTTTCAACTTCTCTCTATAGACTATTATGCAGTATCATTTTTATATTGTTATTTTAAGCAAATATTGATACTAACTTCTTTTATATGAATTTAAGTCATATTCTCTTCTAATAATTTTAATTATTTGGCGAAACATAGAAATCAACTATTGTAAAATGGAGAATGCTAGGGGGACAATGATTTTATTGAACAATATGAACAACTACCAATCAAATTAAAACATATCACATCTCTAAATTAACCTTCTAAATTTTAGTATTAAAATAACCATCCGTATACTAGTAAAATGAACATCCGATATATCTATTGTTTACATTATTTAATATTTTCATTGTTTACCTATACTTTTCCTTGTAAAATTATTGCAAGCAGCACAAGTTTTTCTATTCCTTTTTTTAACGTGTTTGCAAAATTTTCAATTATTCAAAGTATTATTTATATTCTTCATCGATTATAGGAACTAATTCTACTCACACTAAAAATGACATACCAATTAAGAGATTAAAGAGAAAGAAAAATAAATAAATTCAAGACACATTTTTACATAAAAAATATACATACAAAGATAGAATCAAAAAATAATAAAAAAAATGTATACAAGTCAATCATTCAAAAAAAACATGTACTCACAAGAATTGACTATGTTATATATACACCAAAATCAGCCACCAGTATAAAATACATATTAAAATATAAATACAAATTAAAAATAAATTAAATCACATATATATTTATACACAAATATATTAGTGACTAATTTTAGTTGCTAATTTTGGTGTCCGAGTAGCATTTTTGAAACTCTTTACACGAAAATATGTTATTCGCGTATACTGAGTAGACAAATATGGGTTGGTATTTTTATTATACGAAAAAGAATAAACAGTTAAGTACACGAAATATTTCTCATTTTTTCCTAATCGTTAGAAATATAAAGAAAGTCATTACAAACTTAAAATCCATGTTCTTGATCCTGAAGCATGTTCTAAATATGAATGAACAAAACCCTGATTATTCCAGATCAAATTTGTGATATAATGGTGGATCCTAATACCTGAGATTCTTCTGGCTAGTCCTGCATTGTACTTGTATTCCACTGTATTATTGTACATATACGTACAGGTATGTATATGAATTTATTATGAATATTCTACGTGCACATGAGCAATTCATGCAACGCATCATTATACTATGGATCTATTGTTGAAAATTACCAGATCTGTTAAAATTATCCACATACCAGACATGTTTGCTGTGATTTCTTCAAAGAGGATCCAAAACTCATCATCATAATAGAGTCGTAATGCAGAAAAGTGTTGAGGGCTTTTTAGTTTTTAGTATTACAGTTCAATTTCTTTCAAGAAAAAAATGTAGGAAAGGCATAGCTATGAACAATGTCCTACTCTGGTGCCAAACATATTTAGTCGACATTTTCTCAACATTTCTAGTTATTTTGCCAATTTTGGAAAGCATAGATCATGTTTTGCCGATTAAGATGTGTTATTTGTACTCATTTTGTCTTATACATTGAGTTAACACACAGTCACACACCACTAATCTTGTGTCAGAATCGTGTGTCGACTCAATGTATAAGACAGAATTCTAAAAACAACTCTCTTTACCATTTAATTGCAATTGTATAAACTTTTCTATTTCTCAGAAACTGTACACACTATGGCCAACCGTGGTGGCGAAAAGAAATGTGGATGGATAGAGAGAATAAAATCTGAAGGAGCTGTTCCATATCTTGAATCAGATAACAGTTCAAATTGTTGGTTTACACCTCCTGGATCTGCATTCAAGGTTAGAGGTTCTGATTACTTGAGAACAAAGGTTAAGATCCCTGGTGGTGATTATCTGCTACAGCCTATTGGATTTGATTGGGTCAGAGGTTCTGTGAAAATAAATGAGATTTTGAGAAATCGAAACAACATAGTTAGGAAGATCATTGAAGAGGAGTTTCCAGATAGTGATAATAGGCCTTTTATTTGGGCATTCAACCTTCAACTTCCAACCAAGGATAACTATTGTGCTGTCATGTATTTTGCATCCAAAGAACCATTCCCTGAAGGTTCCTTGGTAGACAAGTTTCTGAAAGGCGACGACGCGTGGAGAAACTCGAGGCTTAAGTTGATTGCTAACATTGTTAAAGGTCCTTGGATTGTAAAGAAGGCGGTGGGCGAGCAAGCAATATGCATAATTGGGAGAGCACTTGCTTGTAAGTACTGTGTGAGAGCAAATTTCATAGAGGTAGACATTGATATTGGATCTTCCATGGTTGCAACTGCAATAGTTCATTTGGCATTTGGCTATGTGAAAACTTTGACTGTTGATCTGGCTTTTCTTCTTGAGGGCCAAACTCAATCTGAGCTACCTGAGAAACTGCTTGGCGCGTTGAGGTTTTGTAGCCTTGATCCTGCTTCTGCTACACCAATTTTGCCTTCACCTTCCATGAGCAGCAGTTCACTAAACCGATCTTTGTCAATGAGGTTATGGAAGTCTATAGGGAATATTCTTCTTCCAGGTTCTCAAGAAGATGGTTTTGCTTCTCCTCCTGCATCTCAAAGCGCTGCCACAAAGGATATTCATGTGAAGAAATGGTGAGTATCTTCAATTCTGATCTCATTTTTCTATTTTCATTTTAGTGATTTCTGTTTTTAGAATCTTGGGAAGGAAAAAAAAATGATGAAAACAATAAAATCATATTTTCTGTCTTCACCTCTTGTTTTTTTCTTCGCAAGATTTTAGAAGCTGAAAACAATGATAATGAAAATAGAAAATGAAAGCACAAACCAAACGCGCCTTTAACTTTTAAATCTTTCAATGTAAACTCTCTCTTTGTGATTCCTTAATCAATGTTCTTACAGCACTAATTAGCCCTTCAAGTAATTCTATAAATTTCCTTCTTGGAATATAATGTAACTGTTTTCTAAACCTGATTTAGACCATTATTTTTAGCCTTTTTGTTACAAACATAGCTTCTTTAAAAGAGATGAATAGAAAAGAGGAGAGAATTGGAAAGAAAGCAATGAATGAATGAATGAGTGCTTTTTATCTGGTTAGCTTATAAATTTGCTAAGTGTTTTGTAAATATCATGATTCAGCATTAGCATTTTGATTATGTTACTGTTACTCTCTTTTGTGTCCACAGATATACTGAAGGTTTTGAAGGGAAATGGAGAGTTTCCATTAAAGTTGGTTATTCTTTTCACAATTTCTTTTCCTATGGTCGAATCCAAAGCATCATCCATTGCAAGAGCTAGCTCTTAGTGTTACTGTTATTATTAATATTATTACTATTTATTTAATATTTTTTATATGGCTGCAGAAAAATACACTTCCCTCAATTCTTTTTAGCTGGATATATAGATCTTTCTTAGTAATAAGCTTATGAAAATTTTTGTAGTTGAGAGATTTTTTGTTATTGTCTTTGGGGCATACCTGTTTTTTGGGAATTCAGAATTGCCTCAACTTTTATGGTGCTACATTGTGTAAATTATCTTTAACAGTGATTCTAGTAGTTATAACTTATAAGTATAATTGGCGACTTAAATCAAAGGAAGAAAGAAGCAACCTCGAGATTTGGCACAAAAACATAGATATATAGATATGATCTAACATTTTCTTGTGACATCTATCATAAGTTAAATCTACATTTCCAAAGCTTTGGGAAAAAAAAAAGACACAAACAAAGCAAACAAACAACCAACTATGATACCAACATTTCTAAACCAAAAAGCAAACATATTATATTAAATAGTATATGCTCAGTCCCTTTAAGAGTTCTTTGTTCAATTTCTGGAGAAAACTGAAGTTAGAAAAACAAACCTAGTGCCGCTCAAAAAGATTAGTATCTTTCGTTGGTAAATAGATGAAAAGAATATCTATGGAAAAAGAAAAGAAAAAAAAAAGGAACAACCTCCATGGCAGCTTGATCTTTTCTTGAGTATCTTGGAAATGGTAAATTCTTATTGCCCACAATTATCTTAACATTTTGTTTATGAGTTGATGTTCAAGGCTAATATCAGTGGATAATAATGAAATTCATCAACAAGCATCTTTCCAAGTATGCAAAATTACAATTACCAATTAATCAACTATATAAACCCAGGTACTAAATCTTCACTCAAATCCAGAGACATGAGTTTCTGTTTGGCTTTAAAAACAATTAGGATTAGGAAATGGTAAAAATACTACTATATCTAATAATAAGTGTGTCATACATGAAAACAATAGCTGACTCTTAGCACACAAAAGTTAGACAAAATTAGCACTATCATTCCCTTAAAATTGATATATGGCATCTGAGAACATCGATCATCACATAACCAAAGATGCAAGCTATAAAAAAGAGAAGATATTGATGGAGCTTTGAACAACTTCTATATTGGAAGAATTAAAATCAAATTGTTATCATGTTGAGTATGCCAAAAGGTAACATCTAAAATCACAAAGATATATTTCTATGAACTTATTATTAGACAAATTCAACATTTCCATTAGGCAATGCACTGATCTGCAATGTTCTGCCATTGCCTGATCCCAAAAACCGTACCGACGGGAAGGATGGATCAGTCACGGATTCGATCTCAAGGAAGTTGAGGTCAACAGCACCAGATCTCTTCAAGCTGAAGATGAAGACAAGTATGATCCAACCCAACAAGGAGAGTGCCCAGTAATTGTTCATACCATGAATCAAACCCCATGCTATAGCATATCCAATCACAATTCCTGATAAATGGCCAAGGAAACTTGCCTGAGGGACAATAATCGAAGTAAAAACAAGCGACTCAAACGGTGCGAAACTGATTGGAAGCGAAAGGAATCCAAAGAGATCCAACTTTGAGGAAGGCTGCTTAACAGCGAGAATTGTCATCCACCCAAATACAACACACGAATAACCAACAGCTGTAATTCGGCGGAAATACTCGAGTTTAAATCTCTGAATCAATATGTGGTACATTCCAAGAACCAGCAACCCTGATAAAACAACCAATACAAGTGTGTATTGCAAATAGTACCCAACACCAAGACCCAAGTGCCCTAATTCCTCTATCACCCCAAGACTCCAAAGTGCACTCATGTTAAAAACAAGATGAATGACACTTATATGGGAGAATGCAGAGGTGATGATCCTCCAATAATGCCCTTCAATGGCAGTCTCATAACTCAGACCAACATGTGAGTATCCAATATTCTTCTTCTGTATGTAGAACCAAATAGCACTGCATATTCCTATGATGCAACTAGTTGCTGGCTTCTCCAAGATCTCATAGAACAAAGGCTTCCCCATTTCCCAAAGCTCCTAACTTTTCCAACCACACTTTTGCAATTCCCCAAAGATCAAAACTTCAGCCGAAAGGGTAGCTTACTTTACAATCCAAACAAGATAAAAAGAGTCTCTTCAATCAGAAGCTCCCAAAAATCAAGGGTTTTTTGTTTTCTCTTCTGCAAACCCCATAAACTATTGAGACCACAACCAAATATACAATCCCTAAATCAAATGCTTAGCTACAAGGGTAGCTAATTTTACAATCAAACAAGACAACAAACTCTCCTGAACCTACGATCCCAAAAAGGATAAAACGCAAAAATTTGCGAACCCCAAGTGTAGAAACAAGAAATTCATCACAAAAAGGGAATTGCAGGGGAGAAAGAGCGCATAAAGATTGTATCTTTGTGGTGGGAGAAGGACAAGGAGTAACACTGAACAAGTTCAATTCAATTAAATGAAATGCTATATGGGTTCTTCGATTGTAGAGACAAATTGAAAAAAGGGTTTTTGGTTGAAGAAAATGAAGGGATGGATCAAATTGGGAAGAAGATCCTCTCACCTGTTGATTTACTAGACGATTCGAGTTCTTCGATTTGGGAATGATGATGATTGATGACCTACGCTTTTTTCATGATCTATAGTAAATTAGTAACTGCAAACAATAATTCATAACAATATATATCTTTTCGGCTATGCTAGATAGGCAATAGGAATTGTAAACAATACAAATAATGGGTTATAATAAATTTTGGTTCATTTTTTAGATATTGGATAAAAATTAGTATAATTTTTAATATTAGAAGTTACGATATTTTACAAAATATTGGGAGCTGTAAAATTCACATAAGACAGATTGTCCGATTAATTTTTTTTAATTTATAAAGATAATATGTAAATTGTGTATTGCATTATTTTAATATTAAATTATAATACACGGATTGCGTATTGCAAATACATAAACTGCGTATTGTCAGTGTAATAGGTGTTCTACATATTGTGTTCATAGAACAGTATTTCCAGAACATGGTAAAACTCTATTTTTTATAATATTAACCGTAAAATTTTATTCACTCTTTAATATTAAAATAAAAAATCCTATAATTCTGGCCCAACAAAGTTAAAAACAAAAAAAAATTTACTCTCAATTACTCTCACTAAAAATTATATTTTTCACATTTCAATTTTTAACAATATTCTTTTTATTCTATTGACTCCCAAATTCTCTCATCGGCGACACTCCATTTTTCATTGCCTACACTGGTCGACGTTAATACGTCCCTCACAGCAAGCATCAGTGTTGTCGCTTCTTCTCTACCCAGCCCTCTCATCGGCGAAAAAATTAAACATATAATTAAAAATGAAACTAACCATTCGCATACCTGTAAATAAAACATCTAGTATAATTTAATTGTATTTGTATATACTTAAATCCAATTTAAAAAACTAAACACCCAATTTAAAATGAAAATAATTATCCTCATACCTAATAAAATAAACATCTAGTATACAACTGTACCAACTCCACGCCTACAACACCAACCACAATATTGGCTTGGGACTTATAATCGCAACGATTGTGAACAGTAATCACGAGACAACAACAGAAAGGGACTACGAAAGGCACATAGGACAGTAAAAAAAAACAGACGGAGGTGTAGCTATGGCCACGTCTAAGAGCAGTGCGGGTACAACAGCTACAATTGTGACGGCACGGGTCCGGAAGAGAGCTGTGTTCGGTTGCGTCTGTAAAGGGTGGAGGGATAGCTACGTTCTGCTACTGAGTGCGCATGGGACAGTGAAAGATCCAAACAGGGGTCCGGCTATGGCCGCGTCCGAGAGTGGTGCGGGTACAGCGACTACACGAGTGCAGATAAGAGCGGCATTCGGTTGCGTATGCAAGGGGTGGAGTGACAGCAGCATTCTGCTGCGTCTGAACGGTATGAGGGGAATGGCGGCGTTCTATTGTGGTGGTGTACCAGATATGAAAGATGTATAGTAAGCGATGAACGTAGAGCTCTGAAGTAATCGTATGAATGGACATTTGGACAGGTTTATAAGTTACTTTTCTATTTTTAACTTATGAAAAGGTATAGCATTAATGTTTGATACAATTTTCAATTAAATTACAGCTTTTTAAAAAATTATTTTAATGTTTATGGAGAAGTTAAAAAAATGACTTCTCTCATAATAAAAATTTTTTTATCACTTTTTTCTTAAAATAAGCACTTTTAAAACTAAAAAAAGAACATAAAATAATTTATTTATAAGTTACTTTTAATATAAATATTTATTGTTTAAATTAAATTTTCAAAAAAAAACTTAATTAAGTTGTTTATTCAAACTAAATCTTAATCTATTATTTATATTGTATACTATATACATTATTTTTCTATCCTTTCTCATATTTTTTTGTCTTTCAATATCAACAATTAAAAAAAAACGTTTTTTTTATGTTTTATTTTATTTCAATCCAAGTATAATTACATAGATAAACATATTTCATGTAAAAAAATAAATAAATAATAAGGTATCTTCTATGTTCTATACTTTCATGTCAATTTCGATACGTTATTAGTGCAATGTTTCATGACATCATTCATTTAAAAATAGTTTGAGAGCTTATGTTCTTTCTTTTTATTTTTTTTTTATTTTTATTCTGAGCGAAAATTGAACCAACAAACACACTTACATGCAAATAACAAGACTTAACAATTTCTATAATTTTTGTTGGATAGATAATATTTTATAAATTTAATTTCAATGATCAATCAGTGTAAGATAATTAATTGTGTATTGTATATCAATAAAATTAATTATTTTTTAAATTTATTATTTAAAAACTTATCTAAATATATAAATTTTATAAATGAATGGTATAAAATTATTTTCATAAATAACATTACAAAATTAAATTTATATTTTATAATCAAATTCTCTATACACTAAAAATTAGGGTAATTTACTGAAATAAATTATTTGGAGAAGAATTTTATCCGAATACAACTTTTGAAATGGCAAGACGCAAATACAATTTTTTATATCTTTATAGAAATCGCTACTGGTAATTGCGGTTTATAGAATAACGTAAACCGCTATTGGCAGCTGCAGTTTACGTGGGTTAACGTTTTACACAAAAACTGCTATAAACAACAACGATTTTTGTTGAGTGTGACATGTGCATAAACCGCTATGTG
The DNA here is from genome assembly GCF_014773155.1 of Arachis stenosperma. Lineage (NCBI taxonomy): Eukaryota > Viridiplantae > Streptophyta > Magnoliopsida > Fabales > Fabaceae > Arachis > Arachis stenosperma. Next base: position 3,582,452 of record NC_080379.1, on the reverse strand, counting down.
TTGGGTGGCGTGAACGTAAACCGTTGGAGACATTAGTGATTTACGTTGAGTGTGTTTATAAAATCGTGGAAGATAGCCGTGGATTCCTCATTTGGTGTGAATTTTGAGTTTGGCTAGAGAGAAGAAAATTTGAGATAAGGAGGAGCACTTTGAGAGCGAATTCGGGGTTTCTCAGCGCTGGCCTTCAGCTGGATATCATGACAAACGAACAGAATTTGTACCGACTGAACGACATTGCCCATATTGTCGATGCCATTGTCGACGAGGTTAGTTTTGTTTTATTTTTCTTAGCATTAGCATTTGTTAAATATTAGGGTGTAGAATGTAGAATTTATAATTTAACCCTTATAGTTGAGTATTAGACTTTGCATATTAGGGTGTAGAATGCAGTAGGGGTGTACATACAAAAATCAAAATATTGATAACCGGTTAAAAAATCATAACCACAATTTAGTTAACTAACTCAACTAAACAAATTTAAAACCATATCCATGCTTTTCAAAATTGGCTAAGGAAAACGAAACTGGTTTGAAAATCGATTTTTGTGCGGTTAAATAAATCCAGAACCAAATTTTAAAAGATTTTATTTTAAAAGTCTAATTTTAAATATTCGATTTTTACCAAAGGTTTCTTTTAAGAAATCGGTTTTTTGGGCCAGATATCGATTTTTGTCGAAAATGTGTTTATTTTTTATAATCGATTAAAAACCGATTTTTAATTTTATAACCGATTTTTTAATTATTTAATAAATTAAATATTTAACAATTTGATTTGTTAATTGAATAATAGTTTAATTGTCTAATTGTTTCATTGTTTGGTTATGGTATATCTTAATTATTTGGTGTAATTAGATAGGATTTTTCCTTGTAGAAAGTAGAATTTAATTGCTTCGTATATGTCTTTTCTGTTGGGTGTAGCCAAGTAGGTGTATCTATAGTGTGAGGTGACAACAAAATATGCCTATGCATGATAGGATCATCCCTTGTTTAGAGAGGGTTGGTTTGTACCACTTGGCCAGGCTAAACAGCCGCTGATTCTAGTTGGACGAGCCTTTGGTCAATGCATCCATTGAGAGATGGCGCCCCGAGAGGCACACTTTTCTTATGCCTTTTGGAGAGTGCACGGTGACGCTGCAAGATGTGACATTTCAGCTTGGGTTGCCTGTCGATGGGAAGGCCGTTAGTGGTTGCCTGGAAAAGTTTGAAAAATTCATAGAGGAAGGCCGACCATCTTGGAAATGGTTTTAGGAGTTATTCGGTGAGCTGCCACCACCGAATAAGGTCAAGTAGATGACAGTCCACTTCACATGGCTCCATGAGAGATTCAAGGTGTTATCAGCAGCAGATGCGACTGAGGATACTGTTCGCATATACGCACGTGCCTATATGATGATATTGTTATCCACTCAGTTATTTGGGGACAAGAGTGCGAACCGGGTTTATATACGATGGCTGTCCTTTATGGCGAATCTTGATGACATAGAGAGTTATAGCTGAGGGTCCGCCGCTTTGGCATAGTTGTATCGATGCATGTGTCGGGTGACGAATAGAAATGTTACCAACTTGACGGGTCCTCTTCACTTCTTACATAGCTAGATATTCTAGCGGTTTCCCTCGTTGAAGCCCTCTGGGTTTGAGGAATTTTCGTTTCCGTTGGCATCCAGGTATTCTTTATTTGTTTGAAACTTGAAAAATCTGATATGTCATGTAATTCATTCATTTTATAACCGATTACTATCGTTCAGATGAGCCGTATACTTACCACCAAACGATGGCAAGGAGCAAAGGGTTATAAACTATCACCTTGCATTAGATCGATTGATCGTTCGAGATGTAAGTGTCATGTTTGTGGTTGGTTTCATTAGTTGGGGTTCATCATTCTGACTATATATATATATATACACATTCTGTTATAATGTTCGAGGATGTTAAATTTTGCAGATTGTATGGGAGACTTACTCTGCCCTCGACGTACTTGCTGTGGTCCATCTTGAGATACTTACGGAGGAGCATTGTCAGTTATGGAGAGCAGCTACCATTTTGGCGGGGTGCAGCATGTTCCCGAGGGGGTTTTGAACATAGACTGGCTACATGCTAAGGACGGGAGGGACGGTGATAGGTGGTTCCCCTTACTATCAGCTCTAACATTTACACTGGTAGAACAAACTTGATTCCGTCCTTGATATCAATAGAGTGCCTAATCCAGGCCCTTCCGCTGAGTTCTTAGATTGGTACCACTGCGAGGCGCACAGGGTCCTTTCCCCGGGAGCTGCAATCATGGATCCCAAGCACGTGAAGATACCGGCAGAGGCCTTTTATAGAGGGTCGTCATAGGCGCCACGGAGATCACAGTTACCCGACATGCCGGACAACAAGCATGTCAAGAGAAGCCGTCGTATTGGTACCCGGGACACAAGTCGGGAGTGGCGATGGTTAGATGATAAGATGAGGGAGGATGATGCAGGTGAGGACGACGGAGGGATTGGTTAGCATCGTGTTCGTTGGGCCAGTGCTAGACGTAAGGGGGCTGGGGGTGATACTCATATTGGTAGTGGAATTAGCGGGGACACGACGACTGGGGCTGGGGACGGGACATTCACGGCTGGATGCAGCTCTCAGGCATTCCATGACAGTGCACAGATGTATGCTGATCTCGGTATGACTACGATGACCATGGACATAGATGATCAGATAGGTAGTTCACAGTTCTATGCAGAGTTTGCGGCCATCATACGGGAGGATGACGGCCAGTCCCAGTTCCAGGTTGATGCACCTGACTACCATCCGCAGATGCCAGATATCCAATCCGATGCCCCATCTTACCATCCACAGATGCTAGACATCCAGATCTAGGCACCAGAGTATCAGGCACCGGACTATCAGGGAAAGTATGTGGTGGACTTGAACGAGCCTGCAGGTAGCCCATATGACACTTGGTTCACCATGGGAGGGACACCCCAGTCTGCATTTAGAGCGGACCGTCCGGCTGACGATGTTGCACAGGAGCCCCACCGACCTACTAGAGTGAAGCGTCCTCCTCGATGTGGCACAGGTTCTCATCTGCTCGGTGCATTCGGGGACGATGTTCAGGATGATGGTCATGATTAGATCGTTGTCTTTGTGATTGTTTTAGTAGTTGCATTCCGCATATCTTATTTATTTATTTCCAGCACTATGACTTCATGTTTATTTCGGGAGTTATGTTCCAAACTTATTAGGTACGACTTTATGACCCTATCTTTTTTTAAGTATCTATGGTTGGTTTTATAAATCTGTTGCATGCCTCTTCAACTGTTTTTAGTTTTGAGGAAATACAAATACATTAATACAAGATAACAAAGTTCTAATATGACCTAAAGCAAATAAATCGTTACAAGATAACAACATACTAATGCGAGTTCAAAACATTTAAGATAGCACAACTAATAACCAAGATGAACAACAACTGCTACATAACCTAATACAACGTGAATAAAACATCTAATCCTAGGACCCAACCGTCGAACCTCGCTGAGGGGAACTCCTACGAGTGTGGCCGGGTTTCCTGCATAGGCCACATCGCTTCGGTCTACTAGAGTCACCTTCATCCATGTTGTTGCGGATGCGGGTGGATTGCGATTGCCCTTCTCTATCCCGTCGCATGTTAGGGTTAAGGATGACAGTAGGTCCATCATATGGCGGCCAAAGTCCCTCTGGAATACAAAGTGCAAAGCCCATCTGGTACACCTTGAATACCTCAGACATGCTGTAAACTTCATCAACATGCGTGGCCCAATCTAGCCGCGACTGAGCACAGCATGCGATTGCATGGCAACAGGGGTAGTGCAGGGCCAGAAAGTGGCCACAGTCGCAGGTGCGATTCCTAAGAGAAACTCGATAGGTACCCACTGAGAAGTTACATGTAGGAGTAGTCTCTGCCACGGTATACTCAGATTGATGCCTGTCGAACAGTGTCACTGTGAAGCACCTTGAATCCCTCAAGTTCCGCTCAATGGCTTTCACAAGCGCCTGGAAAAACCAGTGCCCAGATCCAAGCTGTGCCTCTGCCGTCTGACCCCGAACAACAAACAACTATGCAAGTCGTAGATATGTCGACTTCACCAATGACTTCACTGGTAGATTTCTGGTGCCTTTCAAAACAGAGTTGACACACTCAGATATGCTGGTCGTCATGTGACCATATCGTCTGCCACCATCCTTGTGTTGTGTCCACCTCTCATACTCCATCCTGTTTGTCCAATCACACATAGCCGGATTGTCTGTCCTCATTATATCAAACCAATAGTCAAACTCGGCCTCTGTCTTCGCATAAGCAACATTTACCAGCAACCACATTGTATCCTGCCCCTTGAAACTAATAGCAAAATTTACGGCAACATGCTGAATGTAAAATGCTCGATAAGCATGGGAAGGTCACCAACCACTATCAGGTGCCTCCAGTACAGCCTTGATGCCATTGTGCCTGTCAGATATTACAATAATACCCAGTTGTGGAGTCACATGTCTTCTCAGGTTAGATTGAAAGTATGCCTAAGACTCTGCATTTTCTCCTTCCACAAGTGCAAACACAACGGACAAGATGTTCGAGTTTCCGTCTTGAGCAATAGCCAACAACAAAGTCCCTCCATACTTGCCATACAAGTGTGTACCGTCGATGCTGACAAGCGGCTTACAGTGTCGAAAAGCCTCAATACATGGAGGAAATATCCAAAAAAGACGATGAAAGTAAACTGTTGATTCATCAACCTGAGCACCCGCTCTAACCGGAGAGGTCTTCAGCATAGCTATTGTACCCTCCATGGTGGATGTCACCCCAAGGATCCAACGGGGCAGCTTACCATAAGACTCCTCCTAATCACTGTAGATCTGTGCTACTGCCTTCTGCTTCGCCATGCATACTTTTCTATAGCTAGGCCTGAAACCATAGGTTGCCTCCGTTGCTTTCTGCAACACCTTAATCGTAATCGAGGCATCAGATCTGACCAATGGAAAGATCCTCGCACATGACATGATAATCAAGCTGTCTGTAGTCACTCAATATCGATGTGGCCAAACACATGTGCAGTCCGTTGTACCTCCTAACTTCCCACGTGCTCTTCCTTTGCCGCAGCGTGATATGAATCATCTACGTGCACTCTTTTTCAAACTCCTTGCATCTCCCGTGGTATTTGAGATGGTTTGATTCCACCACCCTGTACTCAATTCCATGCTGGATGCTGTAATCCTTTACATTTAGCACAACTTCCTCCTTACTTTGGAAAGATTGGCCAATCTGAAATTCTGTCAAAGCAGTCGCATCATGCAGGCCCTATCCCGCGAAGGTTGCCTCTACGTTTTGCTATTGGCCGATGGCTTCCAAGTTTAAGGTTGACAAGTGTGGAGGATACTGTTGTATGCCGGAACACGAAGCTCCATGGGATGTATGTGTATTGCTCGGAATAGCATCATCATTGTCCCCAACAATGTCGACCGGCTCATCATCCGAATCATCGTCCCGAATCGCATTCTCAACTAGATCCGGTCCGGCCTCAACTTCAAAATCAGGAACACCACAAGGCACACCATCAGTACCAGCGGCAACACGTGAAGGATCGGGGATCGGACCTGAAAGTGCTACCACAGGCATCAACGTTGAGGCACCACCCATCGTCATCGACTGAGGGTTCGGCGCCAAAGCCCCAAAGCTGTCGAAGCCATCTTCTAACTTCGCAAACAACTCGGGTATTCTAACCTCCGAAAAACTCCGCTGATAGTGAAACAAGACGTGCATGTCTTCATTGGACCCTATCACAAATGTCTCATATTTCACACCGGCTGACACAACAACAATAAAAATCTTATAGAACAATTTTTTTACCCACTTTGTCCCACACACACCCAACTTTTGTAATATGCTATGTTTTATCTCTGCCAACTTACTCGACGACCAGATAAAAATAGTAAGCGATTTTCTATCCGTAAATTTAACACCGTACCTTTTGCTTTTTTGAATTTTTCTAGAGCAATGCACTAGAGCCAGAAAACTCTCACACCATCCATTTGTGAGAAATGGCACTCCTCTTCTACCTCAATGCCTTGGAGGGGTATATATAGCCAACCACCACACACACACACACTCAACGTAAACCGCTACTGCCTCCCGCGGTTTACGTTCACGCCACCCAACACATATACCGCTACTACTTGTAGCGGTTTATGCACATGCCACACTCAACAGAAATCGCTATTGCCTATAGCTGTTTCTGTGTAAAATGCTAACCCATGTAAACCGCTACTGCCAATAGCGGTTTCTATAGAGATATGAAAAATTACATTTGCCTCTTGCCATTTCAAAAGTTGTATTTGGATAAAATTTTTCTCCAAATAATTTATTTCAATAAATTATCCTAAAATTTAATTATCAAATTAATTATCAATATAAAATATACATTAAAATACAAAACATATATTAAAAATAAATTAAATAACATATGTATTTATATATAAATACATAAATTTTTTTCATATAGATTTTTACATATTTTATTAGTGAGTGTTATAAAAAAATTCTCAATTCTTATATTCATGTGTATATCCAATAACCAATATGTTTTGTTCTCCAAGTACTTTAGTTTGCTTCAAAACAAATAAATTTGTGGACAAATGATGTAAAGAAAGTAAGAAACTATATCACAATCAATTTTACATGAATTCTAAAAAAATATTACGTACATGTCTTGATTCATAATGATATGTAAATTGAATTGACTAAATTTGATTTAGTTATTATAGTAATAATTTGAATTAAATGTATTTAAATTACTAGATTTATACATAAATTCAAATCTACTAACTTTGATTTAATAATGCTTAAAATTTACCCATACTAAATTGACATCATATGCTTCGAATTAGACCCATAATTTGTGCTCATAGTAAATTAATTTGAGTGAATTCGATTTACATGCGTATACTAGTGAAAAATAAAATCTACTAACTTTAATTTGATTTAGTATATATATTCGTATATAAGCAAATCGAACTCACTTTGTTTCGAATTACATTTCACCGAACTCTCTCCTCCCCTAAACCAAAAAAACCACAACATTCAAATTGTAGAAATAAAAAATGATTCGAATTATATCCATTAGTTAAACAACATTGCTCGTATTGCTGGTTTCATTTATGAAGAAGTTAGCGAATGAAAATTTAATTTCTTTAAAAAATACATAATTGTTTGTGATGTTAAGTCGCTTATTAAAATTTTTATACTACAAATGGTAGTTTGAGTTTTAGTAGTGAGTTTTGTCTGATCCCAAAAACCGTACCGACGATAAGGATGGATCAGTCACGGATTCGATCTCAAGGAAGCTGAAGTCAACAGCACCAGATGTCTTCAAGCTCAAGATGAAGACAAGTATGATCCAACCCAACAAGGAGAGTGCCCAGTAATTGTTCATACCATGAATCAAATCCCATGCTATAGCATATCCAATCACAATTCCTGATAAATGGCCAAGGAAGCCTGCCCGAGGGTCAATAATCGAAGTAAAAACAAGCGACTCAAACGGTGCCAATCTGATTGGAAGCAAAAAGAATCTAAAGAGATCCAACTTTGAGGAAGGCTGCTTAACAGCAAGAATTGTCAGCCACCCGAATACAACACACGAATAACCAACAGCTGGAATTCGGCGAAAATACTCGAGTTTAAATCTCTGAATCAATATGTGGTACATTCCAAGAACCAGCAACCCTGATAAAACAACCAATACAAGTGTGTATTGCAAATAGTATTCAACACCAAGACCCAAGTGCCCTAATTCCTCTACCGCCCCCCCCAAGAAACCAAAGTTCAATCATGTTAAAAACAAGATGAATAACCCTTATATGGGAGAATGCAGAGGTGATGATCCTCCAATAATGCCCTTCAATGACAGTCTCATAGCTCAGACCAACATGTGAGTATCCAATATTCTTCTTCTGTATGTAGAACCAAATAGCACTGCATATTCCAATGATGCAACTAGTTGCTGGCTTCTCCAAGATCTCATAGAACAAAGGCTTCCCCATTTCCCAGAGCTCCTAACTTTTCCAACCACACTTTTGCAATTTCCCAAAGATCAAAACTTCAGCCGAAAGGGTAGCTTACTTTACAATCCAAACAAGATAAAAAGAGTCTCTTCAATCAGAAGCTCCCAAAAACTATTGAGACCACAACCAAATATACAATCCCTAAATCAAATGCTTAGCTACAAGGGTAGCTAATTTTACAATCAAACAAGACAACAAACTCTCCTCAACCTACGCTCCCAAAAAGGATAAAACGTAAAATCTGCGAACCCAAGTGTAGAAACAAGAAATTCATCACAAAAAGGGAATTGCAGGGGAGAAAGAGAGCATAAAGATTGTATCTTTGTGTTGGGAGAAGGACAAGGAGTAACACTGAACAAGTTCAATTCAATTCAGTGAAATGCTATACCGTTCTTCGATTGTAGAGATAGGATTTAGATTTTCTAAACTTTGAATTTTAGTTAATAAAGTGTAATTTTATAGATGGGACGAAGGATAAATATAAAAAAAAATTTATTTAAAATAAAAAATCACACTTTATATTCTAAGATAAAATTTAAATTTTAAAGGATTAAAATAAATTAAAAAAAGAGTTTTTGGTCGAAGAAAATAAGGGATGGATCAATTTGGGAAGTAGATTCTCTCACCTGTTGAGTTACTAGACGATTTGAGTTCTTCGATTTGGGAATGATGATGCTTGATGACCTACGCTTTTTTCATGACTATAGTAAATTAGGGCGCCGTAAATTAGTAACTGCAAACAATAATTCACAAAAATATATATTTTTTGAAAAAGTCTAAGAACCAATTAAGATATAATTAATTTGGGATCAATTACTTTTTATTTTTAATTTTAAAATTAAAAAATTTAAGTTAGTAGAATTTTTTTATATAATGATTTTTTTTAATTAGTTAGTTTTAAGTTAGCTATATTTTTGTTGATTCTCTAACGAGATTTTTTTTTTCAATATCAACAATTTAAAAGAAAAACAATTTTTTATGTTTTATTTTATTTCAATCCAAGTATAATTATATAGATGTCAATAAATTATAACTCAAATAAAATAATTTTTCTTTTTTATTTATAAGTATCAGATTATTTAAGTGTCACTCCTAACTTAAAAAAAATAATTACGTACATAAACATATTTTATGTAAAAGAATAAATAAATAATAAGTTATCTTCTATGTTCTATCCTTTCATGTCAATTTCGATACATTATTAGTGCAATGTTTCATGACATCATTCGTTCTTTTTTCTTTTTTCTATTTTCTATTTTATTTTTATTCTTGGCAAAAATTATTGAACCAAACATACCTACATGCAAATAACAGGAGTTAACAATTTCTATCATTTTTATTGGATAGTTAATATTTTATAAATTTAATTTCAACGATCAATCGGTGTAAGATGACTAATTGTGTATTGTATATCAATAAAATTAATTATTTTTTAAATTTATTACTTAAAAATTTATCTAAATATATAAATTTTATAAAAGAATTGTATAAAATTCTTTTATAAATAATATTAAAATTAAATTTATATTTTACAATCAAATTCTTTATACACTAAAAATTAATTATTAAATTAGTTGTCAATATAAAATATATATTAAAATATAAAATATATATTAAAAATAAATTAAATAATATATATTTATATATAAATATATAATTTTTTTATATAGATTTTTATATATTTTATTAGTGAATGTTACAAAAAATTCTCAATTCTTATATTCATGTATATCTAATATATTCCTTTCTCCAAGTTCTTCGATTGAGTACTAATGAGTTATAACTTAAATGGCATAATCTCTCTATACTCAATTAAGAAGTCGCAAATTCGAATCTCCTGTCTTTGATTAAAAAAAAAAAGTGCTTCGATTGGCTTCAAAACAAATAAATTTGTGGGCAAATAACGTAAAGAAACTAGATCACAATCAATTTTACATAAACCTCATAAAAAAGAAACATTACGTGCATGCCTTGATTTATAATTATATATAAAATAAATTGATTAAACTCAATTTAGTCATTATAATGATAGATTAAATTAAGTAGATTCAGACTAGCTACTACTAGATTTATACGTAAATCGAATTTACTAGTTTTGATTTAGTAATGTTTAAAATTCACCCATAGTAAATAGAAATCATATACTTCGAATTAAACCCATGGTTTGTGCTTATAGTAATTCAAATTGATTGAATTTGAATTAGGCCATAGTAAAAAAAAAATCATAATATTCAAATTGTGGAAAACGACTTAAATCATATCTATTGATTGGACGGTGCTGTTCATATTACTAGTTCTATCCATAAAGAGGTTAGTGAATGAAATTTAATTTTTTTAAAAAATAAATAATTGTTTATGAGGTTAAGTCACTTAAAATCCCATTATGTGTGTTATTAAGATTTTTAAACTACACATGATAGTTAGAGTAGTTATTTAGTAGTTTGTTAGAATTTTAAAAATACAAATACAAAGTGGAGGAGTGATAGTAGTGATTAATTAGGTTAGAATTTTTTTTGGAGTTTAGTAAATCTAATTTAAGTTTCGAATATTAGATTAAATACACAGCAAAAGTTTGATAATAATTTAATTTAGTTTAATTTTTTTAAATTTAATTTAGTTCTTAAATGTCAGATTAATGGGCCAGTCATTTAGGTTAATTTTAATTTATTTAAAATTAATTTTGTAAAAGTTTAATTTGTATAAAATCAATTTAAATTAGTTTAATTTAATTATTTTAAATTAATTTAATTTATTTAAAATTAATTTAATTTAATCATTAAATGTTAGAGTTTAAAATAATGCAATTTAATTTAGTTTAATTTTACAATTTACATCTTGAATATTAGATTAATTATGTACGCTTAGAATTTAATTTAATTTGATTTAATGTAATTTAATTAAATTATTGAATGTTAGGTTATATGTCCATAGTTGAATATAGTTCACATTATAGTTTTGAAAATCGAATCAGACCGGTTGGCTCAATCGAGTTAATTGAAAACCGATCATCTGCCGATCATGTCTACTCTAAAATTGTGTTGCAAAAAATCAGTTAAACCGGTGGTTAACCGTCGTATCGGCCGAACCCGTCGAATTTTAAAAAGTACCTGTTTCCAAAATCCACCAAAACGGCGTTGTTTTAACTCTTAAAAAAAAATAGCTGAAGCTGAAACATGGAGCCCAACCCCTTCCTTTTCTTCCCTCTCTCACTCAAAAAACTCTAATATGTCCCCTGATCCCCTTACTCCATCTCTTTTCTTTGAAGTTCCAACAACCACCAGCCTACCATCCACTAGCCACCATTCGTAACCCATCACTCACACTTGTCGCCGAACCCTTCTCCTCGACGTGGGTGCCATTATCGTCGGTGGAAAAGTCTACTCTTCCATCTTCTCGACGTTCCTCCTTTCCTGGCCGTCGCACGAAGGGTTACGTCGAGCTCCAGGTGTCGCCATCGCGAAGGATTGCTGGGTTCGTCGGTCGTTATCTGTCCGAACTCACTGTCTCTCTGTCCGAGCTCACTTCCTTGTTCGACCTCTCTCTCTGACTCTCTCTGTTTAAGCTCACTTCCCTTCTTCGTCATTGTCAGTTCGGATTTCGTCGTCGCCGTCACTTCTTTTCTCCCTCGCTACCGGTACTTCAATTTATTTTTGTTTATTTTCAAATTTGTTTAATAATACTTATTTTGTGATTCTAAGTTGCCGGGTTTACTATTTTCAGTATTTTGAGTTACAAAGTTAGTATAATACTGATTTTGTGGTTCTGAGTTGCCGAGATTAATATTCTGAATTGTCGCTGCTTGTTTAAGTTAATTTTGTTGATGGTTAATTTTGTTAGTTTTTTATTTTCTGATTTGGTAGATGCAATCACAAAATGATTTTCTGAGTTAAATTCGTTTCATACAATAAAAATATATGTTAATGTTGATTTTTTTGGTAGAACATTATATTTGTTATTTTTATGCATTTTAATTTTGTTTAGTGGTAAATTTTGTTAATATATGTTTGTTATTTTTTGAGTTTGGGTAATTTTGTGTTTTGTACTGTTGTGAGAATTGAGACTAATTGATTATGGAGGTTGATTTGTTTGAATTTGTGTAAATTGTGTTGTTTTGTTTTGCTTGGATGGTGCAAGCTAAAATTGAAGGAGCATATGCAGTACTGCACCAATCACCCTGATGAGATAAGCAAGCTTGCCAAGGTTCAGAATCAGGTCTCTGAAGTTAAGGGTGTCATGATCGAGAATATTGAAAAGGTACATACAGATGCCTTGCGAGTTGCGATTTATCAGCACTACCCACACTGCTGTTAATTGGCTTATGGCAATATAGTTGTTACTGCTGAAATCGAAGAGATCAAATTGATTGATCATAGGTGTTATGTTTCTACAAAGTATAGATACTGTTTAAAATTTCAAAAATAAAAAAGACATGTCATAACACAGAGTGGATCTTTGGAAAATTAACATAATACTTAAACATCATAAATGAGGCTGTTATATTAATTTAGTCAGCAACTTTTTCAAACTTCTCAAACTCATGCTGTTATAGTGTTGATATTTTAACTAGTTCTGATTAAGTATGTCAGATTTGGATCTGAGGTATTATTAATTATATATTCTTGTTCTTTTTGGATTTCAAGTCATTGTAGAAACATGAAATTTTTGTTTTAATTAGATATGCAGTTTTCTTTTTTTCATAGTATCTGTTGATCTGGTTTGAAAATTTTAATTAAAATAAAACAAAAAACTTTAGTTGTGAATGTAGCTTAGCCAATTAATTTAGTAAAAAAGAAGCCTTTGGAGGAACAGGGCCAGGGGGACCAAGAAAAATTTTGTATATTTAAAATTATATATTGAATTTTTATATAATTTTAGTGTATATTTAATTAAACCAGTTCAACCAAGGTTCGATTTCGGTTGGACCATTGAATTAGTCATTTGACCGGTTCAATGATCGGTCCGGTTCTCACAACTTTGGTTTACATTAAAGTTTATTTTTAATAGAATTGTCTACTTTAGGTGATTTTTTTATATAACTTGGATATGATTTTCTTGAAAAAGGTCTGCATTACTTAATGTTCTTTTGGTGGATTGGTTTGTTAATTGTCATGGTTCTAAGAGATTTTTTTTTCATCGTCGTGCAGCCCACCGATGTATCACCAGCATGAGAAGGCAGCATAGTACGTCCCTAGATGACAAGATTATACTGTACCTGCAGATAGTTGGCTTAGCCCATCTCGCCAGGCTCAACGACCACCAGTTTAGGTTGGATGAGCCACTGGTCAGTGCATTTGTCGAGCGGTGGTGGCCTGAGACGCATACCTTCCATCCTATTGGTCCAGTCACACATTGATGGGTCTTCGGTTTGGAAGATGTCAAACCAATAATCAAACTCGACCTCAATCTTCGTATAAGCAGCATTGACTAGAAACCTCTTGGCATCCTTTCCCTAAAAACTCAGCGCGAAATTCACTGCAACATGCCTAATACAGAATGCATGATAAGCAGCTGGCAGAAGCCATCCACCATCACGTGCCTCCAAGGAGGCCTTGATTCCGTCGTGCCTATCCGATATAATGAGAATGTTAGGCTGAGGAGTCACGTGTTGCTGTAAGTGAGACAGAAAAAACAACCATGACTCCGCATTTTCACCCTCTACTAAGGCAAAAGCAATGGGAACGATATTAGAATTCCCATCCTGAGCAATTGCAACCAGCAAAGTTCTCCCATATTTGTCATACAAGTGGGTTTCATTAATACTGACCAATAACTTACAGTACTTGAATGCCTCAATGCACGGTGGGAACGACCAAAAAAGTTGGTGGAAAAACGCTGATGACCTGTCAACCTGACCTCCAACTTGCACAGGACTCATCTTTAGAACTGCAATACTACCTGACATCGTTATCTGCACACCATGGTTTTTAAAACCGAATCAGACCGGTCGGTTCAACTGGATTAACCAGAAATCGGTCACCTAGCCGGTCCGGGTAAGGCCAGAAATCGCTTGGCAAAAAATCGATGAAAAAATCGGTCGAACCGACGATTAACCGGTGAACCGGCAGAACCGTTCGATTTTTTAGCAAGTTTTCGGTTTGAAAGTAAAACCCCTAAACGACATCGTTTTGTCTCTAGAAAAAAGAAAAAAGAAAAGAAAGGCTAAATGTAAACGAAGCTGAACCCTAATCAGTAATCACCCAGAAGAGGAATCAGCATCCACAGCAACTATCTTTCCTCTCTTTGCAGTCGCATAACCACCACCACCAATCGAGCAGCCCACCGCCATCGCCACCGCATCCCGCAACCACAGCAGCGACGGTTTTGACCACCCGTCCTCTTTCGTCGCTGAGCTCGCCTCCTCTTTCGTCGCCTAGCTCGCCTCCTCTTTCGTCGCCGTTACTCGCCGCCGGTAAGTAATACTCTGTTATTTACTTATTCCTCCTCGCTGCCTTCTGATATTCTGTGCATGATTTTCTGATTTATTTATTTGCCGGATTCAAGATTTTGATTTATTTGTTATCTGTTCATGATTTATTTGTTTGCTGGAATCATGATTTTGATTTTTGATTTTCTGAGGTTATTTGTTCATGATTTATTTGTTTGCTGCTTCATGATTTTGGTTGCTGAATTACTTATTTGTTCATGGTTTTCTGAGGTTATTTTTTGTTTTTGATTTTCTGATTGTTACAGATGGAACAATCACAAAATAGCCCACAGCCACAAGATAATGCTGTTCAAGATTCTCAAGCTGGTTCATCTGGAGGTAAATCTGATCTAGCTTGGCAATATTTTATAGTGAAGTATGACAAAAATAACAAGACTCAATATACATGTATTTTCTGCTTGAATACTTACAATGGAGGGGGGATATATAGAATGAAATATCATCTTGCAAAAATTCCTTGACAAATTAAAGTTTGTAACAAAGTAACTGAAGATGTTGAACTTTAATTCAAAAGGCTTTGGAGGAAAACAAAAAAAATAAGGCAGAAAAAAGAAAATTTACAAGTGATTGTTATAATGTGGAAACACAAGCAGAAGAAGAATGTGAAGCGCCTAATCCTGTACAACCTCCGGCTCCTGCAACAATGGGAGACAAAGGAAAGAGAAGAGCGATTGCTGTTACTCCAATTGGAAGTTATTTTAAGGGAAGGACTACGCCAGGCTCTCAACCAACTTTGAAAAGTGTCTTGGCCAATAAACAAGTAGTGCACAAGGTTAATTTGGGGCTTGCAAAATGGATCATTGATGCACGGATTCCATTCAATGCAATTCAATCGCCTTACTTTCAACCTGCCTTGGACGGCGTTGCTGCAATTGGACCTGGTTTCAAGGGACCGTCATATGATGAAATGAGAGTTCATTTGCTGGCCAATCTTAAGAAGGAGTGTCAGTTGCTTGTTGAAGGCTATAGGAGCTCGTGGAAAAGCACTGGTTGTACACTGATGGCAGATGGCTGGACTGATCAAAGGCAGCGTACGTTAATTAATTTTCTAGTTTATTGTCCTGCTGATATGTCATTTGTTAAGTCTGTTGATGCTTCTGATATGATAAAAACTGCCGATACCTTGTTTAAATTGTTTGCTGAGGTTATTGAGTGGGTTGGGTCTAGTAACATTGTGCATGTGGTTACTGATAATGCTGCGAATTATGTATCTGCTGGAAAACTCATTCATGAAAAGTATCCAAACATTTTTTGGTCTCCTTGTGCTGCTCACTACATCAATCTTATTTTGAAAGACATAGCAAGTATTCCTCACATAGCTGACCTTGCCTCTCATGCTTCAAAAGTGACTGTGTTTGTTTATAATCATATGATTTTCTTGTCAAAGTTTAGAAAAAGAAAAGATTGGAAAGAAATTGTTTGACCAGGAGTTACACGTTTTGCTACCGTTTTCATTACTTTGAAAAGTATATATGATCATAAAAAAGACTTGCAAACATTAGTGGTGGACAAATATTTCACTTCTCATAAATTATCCAAGAGTGTCAATGGAAAGATGGTTAGCTCAATTATCTTGGATAGTAAGTTTTGGGATGATTGTCTTACTACTGTGATGATTGTTGGTCCTCTTATTAAGTTATTGAGGCTTGTTGATGCTGATGAGAAACCTTCTCTGGGATCCGTGTATGAGGGCATGCAAAGAACCAAAATTGCTATCAAGACAATGTTTAGAAATAGAAAAGCTGCATACACACCTTATGCAAGTATCTTAAAAATGCAGTGGGATAAGCATTTGAAGCGTGACCTCCATGCAGCAGCATACTTTTTAAATCCAGATTGCTTCTATAGTGAGGGGTTTGTTGAGAAGGCAAATATCTTAAGGTCTTTACTTGATTTATTTGATATTGAAACTCTTTGCGATGACTTAGTTGCCACAATGCAAGAAATACAGTTGTATCGAGATCGAAAAGAAAGTTTTGGAAGGGAAAGTGCTTTGAAAGCAATTAAGAGACTCGAACCTGGTAGGTTATTATATTTCTATATTCAATTTACTTTGAAAGTTTTTTAAATATTGAATGAGAATTGATGTTTGACTTTCATATCCTGTTAGGTGAATGGTGGAGGCTATACAGTGGGAGTGCTCCTAATTTGCAAAAAATGGCGATTCGTCTTCTTCATCAAACATCTTGATCATCCGGATGTGAGAGGAACTGGAGCCTCTTTGAATAAATCCATTCAAAGAGGAAGAACCGATTAGAGCATCAAAGGCTAAGTGACATTGTTTATGTGACTTATAATCTACGCCTTCAATCTAGAATGCATCGCAAGAAGAAGAATTATGATCCAATTGACATTCAAATTATTGAAACAGTAGATTTTTGGGTAATGGCGGATGAAGATGATCCTGAATTTACTAATGGAGACATCGAAGGCATTGAAAATTTAATTTACACGGATAATGCTATGCCTTCATATCCTAAAGGTGATTGAAATAGCAAAACTTATTTCATTTACTAAAGATATCTGTTGTAAAGTTATAACTTTAATTTTTTCTTGGTTTTTTATTTTATTGTATTAGATGGAAGAGATGTGGATTTGCTTGATGTCGTTGATTCTTCAAATACAGCTTCTTTTGGTGGTACTTCTGATGATGGTGGCTTTGGATTACCTGTTTATGATGGAGATATTGGAATACTTAATGATAATTATGATTTTTGATGAGTTGTACCTTTGATTAGTTGAAAACTTGCTAGTAATTGTTTCTTTTGAATGTAAAATATTATGAGTTTGTTATTATGTGCGTTTTTTTTGTTTAGCTATAAACTTTGATGTTTGAAGTTGTTTGTGAACCTCTAATATTAAGTTATGGATAATTTATTATGTGAAATTTTAAATTTTATTAAGTTATAAATTATTGAATTTATATATTTAAAATTATTTTTAGGATTTTTAATAATTTTATTTAATATTTAATTAAATCGGTTGAATTCCGGTTAAACTCCGATCGAACCAGTGAACCATTGAACCAGTGACCTCACCAGTTTATTGACCGGTTCGGTTCTCGCAACCTTGCTGCACACCAAGTACCCACCTTTGCAACTCATCATAAGCCTCCTTTCAATCCCATATATATGTGCGACAACCTTCTGCTTAGCCAACCACACCCTCTTGTATGTAGGTCTTGCACCAAAATGTGCCTCCGTTGTATTCTGCAGAACTTTGATGGACACAGCCGCATCAACTCTGATCATAGGAAGGAAAAAAGTAGATATCACATGATAATCAAGCTTTCTGTGATCACTGGAGATCGAGGTGGCTAGACATACATGTATGAGGTCTATTATACCGTCTGACCTCTCAGATACCCTTCTGCTACCGTAGAGCGATCCAAATCAACCATCTGTAGCTGTTTCTAAACTCCATACACTTTTTGTAGTACTTGGCATCGTCCAATTCTAGCACTTTGTACTCAACTCCACGGCGGATGTTATAAGTGTTCACACATAGGACAACTTTCTCTTTATTCTAAAACTGCTGACCGACTTAGAACTCAGCTAAACCTGCGGTGTCCTATGAATTTCTGGTCCCAAAACTAGATTCTACATCCAGGAACCCCTGCTGTCTCATGGCATCTAAGTCTAGAGTCAAAAAGTACGGTGGGATACTTTTGAGTTTCTGAGCTTGATTCTCCACCAACCCCAACAGGAATACTTCTCCTTATGTCATGATCGTTGTCATCATCAATCATGGCGCACTCCACATCATCATCATCCCCTAACACGTCTTCCACCGCATCTGGTTCTCCAATCTTTCCAGAAATTGAGATCATAACAGGATTATTCATATTAGCACCTATTTCCGTAATCTCATCGGGGTGTAGATCAGCTGCGAAAGACGAAAATGCCACCAAATTTCCCGCAATTGCCAGTACATGCATAGATGAAGACACAACAACATGTGTTGAACTGGCCATTGCTACTTATTGATGATTCCTGTTCGATCCTCCTAAGTTAGAGATCACATCCACAACCTGACCAATAGTTCAGGGATTTTCACCTCCGAAAGCTGGCGACAACAGTGAAATAAAACTTGCAGATCCTCGTCACTGTCTGTTACAAACGAGTCGTACTCCACTCCATTATGAATAATAGAAATCGGAATTCTGAAAATCAACAAGGCTCGTAAAAAGTCTAATAAAGACACTCAACAGATCTTATCAGTAAACTTTATACCCGTTCGTATTTTGTTTTTAATCGTATCTCTTCACTAGCCATTGTGAATTTACCTCTATTCAACACTCCATGTTATGATCCTATTTATATAGCACATGGTCCTAATGTAAATTGAATTAAGTAAATTCGATTTAATCACACGCTTTGCTTTGCTAGTAAATCGAATCTACTATTTTCGATTAACCATGATTAGATTTTATGTGTAAATCGAATCATATTGATTTGAATTACATGCATTAAGGGTCTCCCACGAATCATCAAAATTTGAATTATAGGCGTATGATTAAATCGAATGTAATGGCTTCGATTTACATGAAACCAAAGTAAATCGAATTAGCTTACTTCAATTTACATGAAAGGAAGGTAAATCGAATTATATGAATTCAATTTACATAGATTTAGGACATTCACATTCACTCTTTACATTTAGGACGTTCACGTATATTATAAACCCTAATGAATTACTCTATCCACAGGTTGAGAATATCACAACTCTAACCTTACTCGTTCTTAATCCGTGAGTATCCAATCCTACCTGCAGGTTACAAAAAAGATACAACATTATTATCTAACTTGTTGATAATTTAAAATAAAATTAATTTTTATATAAAAAAGTATTAAATTATCAATTAATTATTTTCTCTTAATGACTAAAAATCTTTTGCATTTAGTGAGAAGTTTTTGGTTCAACATCCACTTGAAACATATTTTTATATATGTATATGACATATACATATATAGGGTGCGGGTTGGTCAGATAGAGTTCAGGTTCAACTCGAACCCTATCCGACCCGCACGAGAACCCTATCCGCACCTTACTTTGTCCGCTGTGGATCGGATCGGCAACCCTACCCAACTCGTACGAGAACCTTATCTACACACTATCCTACCTGTTGCGGATCGGATTGGCAACTCTACCCGACCGAATTAAATCAGGATGGGTACCCAAAAATAGCAGGGTGCATATTACCACCCCTAAATACACCTATTCTACCCATGTTATATGTTAAGTGCTACCAAAAAATAACTTCTAAAATAAAAAAAATTATAATTTAGTCATTATTAATTTTATAATTTACATCATGTGTAAGTTTTATTATACTAATTGAATAGCGATTAAATTCTCACTTTTATTTTACTTCTTTATTGTAAAGGAACTTGAACTATGAGTCATGAAAAAAAAAGAAAAAATAATAAAAAAATATTTTTTTTCTTATTCAGGCAAAAGTGTTGAAAGTTTATGCATTGGATTTTTATAAGCATTTGACGAGTAAATGTAAATCTCTGTCGGCAGGTTTCCCCAAAAGAGGGATAATGATCTGCCTTAACGGAATGAATTCAGTTCCATATATAGTACTTGGTCCATTCAACATGTGCTACATTCATTACTAATGTTTTCTTCTCTTGTTTATTTACAAGATGTTAATTTGTTTATATGAAAATGTTGAACAGTAGTGTGCTACAACCATTTTTAAGTGTGGTTAAAATAGAAGCATCATTGTCCAGAAGCCATAACTTAAAATTTCAATTTATGAAGAACTTAAAAAATTTTGATTCTATAAAATAAGAAAATTAGTAAAGTAATAAAGTTAAGAAAGATTAAATTTTTTTAAAGTAAAAAAATTAATAAAATAAAAAATCAATTATTCTTAAATTAAAATAGTAAAATATACATTTTATAATAGTTAAAATCTAATAATAATTAATTTTTTACTTTATTACTTTACTATTTTTTCACTATAGAGATAATCTAAATTCTACAAAGAAAAAAAGAGAGATTTTAAGGGGGAAAAAAAGGGAAAAGAAATGGATTTAGATCAAAATGATGAATATCTTTCTAGAGTGCTTAATTAGCGGGATTACTTAACTTTGGTTTAATAACTTCCCGTGTTTAATAATGGATTAGTCTTTGCTCTAATAGATTAGAGGATATCGTAAAAAAAATCTTACTAATTAATTAGCTAGTTAAGAGTAACTATGAAAATATATTAATCATTTTACATGCAATAATATTTGAGATACAATAAAAAATAATTTAAATCATTTAAAATTATTTTATTTAATATATATTAATTATTATTAAAATAATTATATAATTTTAAATATAATAAATATATAATTATAAATATTATATGTATAAATTATAAATATTATATTATTGTAAAATAACTTTAGATATTTATCGTTTTACATGATCCATTCCATATTAATGTGGATAACCAAAACCCACGCTAAAAAAGTTTTGAGGATTCATTGCCATCCATCTTCGTATAAATTAATTAAATAAGTTGATAAGGACTATATAGAGATAGAGTTCAATAGAGAACTAATTATTTTCAGCTAATATCAGTTAATTTTTTAAATATTTTTAATAATTAATTTTAAATTTTAAATCATATATCATAACTCTAAATTCAAAATTCTTTCAAAAAATTTAATTTTATAATAAAAAATTAACTAATAGTATATTTTTATTAGTATCTTTATAATAACAAGAACAGGTTGTCAAAAGTGTCTAATAGACAAGAATATTATATATATATTTATATTCACATCAAACTTTTAAGGTTTAATTAGTTAATATTGGGTACAACAAAAGTAGTAACTAACCTCAACATAACAATGCCTTTTTCATTTATGGTTTAACCACTCATCTAAACATAGCTAATCAATAAAAAGAATAAATCAATAAATAATGGTTCATATGTAGATCTATACATATATATAAATCCTATTGTAGCAACCAACATTTTCGCTCCAAAATGTTCATAAATCACATACTTCATTCTTAACAATATACCTAATGAGAAATTCCAAAGTTTGTCCCATTTCCATGTCCAACGATTTTCATGCAAACTCCAATGATAACTCACTTCAACAAGCACCTAATAATAGCTTGCAATTAGTTGATCATGGAGGGTGGTGTACACGTGGCCATGAATTTTGGCATGCAAGGCGTGCATTCCTCAATAGTTACCATTTGAGCTTGGAACCAAACAATGATAACAACAATAATAAAAATGGTGGCATTAAGGAGAAATTGAAGAAGTCAATGAAGGAAGCTCATGAAGCTACAATTGGAGTTGTTTTTGGAATTTGTAAGAGGAGGAGAGTGGTTGGAGTAAGGGCTTATAGGGTTACTATGAATTTTCCATCTTCTTTTCTTGTTATCATGAGATGTTTCATACCATGGTTGCACAAAAAGGGCAATTATGTAACGAAATATTAGTGATTAATTAGGCTTATATATATATTGTAATGTTTGTTTAGGGATAATATATTTCATGTCTCAACCTCCTAAGTAAATTACTTCAATAGAAAATCGCTCCCTAGCAGAGTTGTGAGATTATGGTTTGTCTCAAAGGATTGTGTCTATTATTTTACTATAATTTTTTCAGATTCGTTACCCATCTAAATTTTATTGTTATCTAAATTTAATAGTTCAATACCAACAAAAATCACTTTTATTAAAAGAGTGTGTACACATGTCCGAATATGAAAAACCATTTTACTACAATCGCTTCTTTTTCTTCTTCTTCCTTTTTTCTCCTTTTTCGTTATCTTTCTCTTTTATTATCGTCATCACCAACAACACTAATATTTTGTTAATATTTTTATTGGTTTTGATTATCTCTGGTGTCATTATTAAATAATTTCGATTTATTTCTTAGTTTATTTGAGGTTCATTTGGATGCAGAAATGAATTTGATGTATTTTTTTATTTTTTATTGATGATTGAGTCTTTTTTACTGCTTATTCAAATCTGAACTAATTTCGATTCATTTGTATGTTAATCGAGGTTCACTTAATGCTACTGATAAATATTGACCAAATTTATTATTCTTTAAATAATTTCGGTTCATTTATTAGTTTATTTAAGGTTCATTTGGATCTAGAAATAAATTCGATGTGTTTTGTTGACGATTGAATCTTTTTGACTGTTTGTTCAAATTTGAACTAATTTCAGTTCATTTGTGTGTTAATTGACGTTTACTTGATGCTGTTGATAAGTATTGACCAAAATTTTTATTCCTTAAGTAATTTCGGTTCATTTCTTAGTTTAATTGAGATTTATTTGGATCCAAAAACGAATTCGATGTGTGTTTTGTTGATGATTGAGTCTTTTTGACTGTTTGTTTAAATATGAACTAATTTTGGTTTATTTGTATGTTAATTGAGATTCACTTGATACTACTAATAAGTATTAACCAAGTTTTTTAGCAAAAAAAAAAAATTTATTTATTATCACTTTATTCAATTGCATTAAATTCCATTCAATTCAAAACTGTTGAAGAATGAACCAAAATATTATCAAAACAATAGCATTGTGTAATAACAAATGAATCGAAAATTGTGTTCATAAACAACACTGATTTTAACAAAGAAAAATAAAATTATTCATTATCACTTTATTTAATTGCATTAGATTCCATTCCATTTCATTCAATTCAAAATTGTTGAAGAATAAACCTAAATAAAATTAAGAACGATCCAAATTTTGTCTATTTGATTCGATTCAGAAGAATGATCCAAATTGCTCTCATTCAACTGATTTAAATTTGAATTGTTCATTATTTTAGAATACGCAAAACCTTAATGATTTTAATTATATTATTCGATTTCAAAAAAATAAATACAGATAAAAAATTTGAAGAGAAAAAGAATAAAATCAAATAAGAATCCAACGAAATTGAAGAAAAAAAATAAAAATCTGAAGAGAAAGTGACAATAATCAAATAAAAACACAAAAATAAAAAAAAGAAAGATTTATGTTAAAGAAGAATGAAGAAGAGAAAATTTACGTTTGTTATAAATAGCGTGCCGTGTGACTTTAAATCACTTGGTTGGACTTGATTAGAAATCAGTTGAATGTAAAATATTATTATAATTTTTTTATTATTTATATTTTGACTAATCTAATTCAAAGAATTGTGATAGTTGGACGTCTTGGTAAGATGTATTAACATAATTTATATAAATCACACTGTGTATACTATATTAATCAATCATTAAATTAGCCACGCGTATTAAATATATATTAAAAATATATAAAATAACGTATATAATTACATACAAATATATAATAATTAATTTAATAGTTAATATTTTTATGCCCGTATAACATAATTAAATTCATATTGAACTTTGAAGATATAGTAGTACTATTAGTAATCAAGGTGTATATTAATAATGTATCACCAATAATGCAAGCTAAGATGCATAATTTGAAATGTAGCTTAAACTTTAAATGTTGTAACCGGCAACACTATTATATGTGGCCCTATGGCATGTTCAAGGAATTAATGATCATGGTTAGTGTGCAACATTACCTAAATTAATATCTATCTGCGTATTAGAATAATGTGGTACTTGCCAAAATCTGGTTAATGATTTCTTAAATCTTAACAATGTGTGAACCTACAAAAAGCAAGCAATAGTGGGAAGAGAGAACCTCTAAAAGTAGATAGCCAACTACTTACTACTTTATAAAAATAGTTACCAAATTAGTTATTATATATTTAAAAATATTTATATATATTATTGTATATATTTTTAATATGTATTTTAAATAAATAATAATTTTGATAGTTGATTTTCGATAACATATAATATAATCTTCATTCTATATATTTAATTTAATTTAGGTTTGACTTACATATATAGACAATGCTACAAAATTTGTGGGGGGTGGGAATTCACCAATAAGGTGCCAAAATATATTTCAATAATTCTGTACTCAATTCAAATGATAAGAAGAATATCCATATGACTGTGCATACATTTATATTTTCTCAATAGAAAAATTGTATATTTCAACTAAAATGGGGAAAAAGCAAGCACAGAAAAGTAATATTGTAAAACATATTTAGAATTTTTCTCAAAGGTTAAAGAATGATGGTTGATGAAAAAGAAACTTATACCCATAATTTATGGAGAAATTATAGCAACCTTGTCCTTAATGTTGTATACATCCTTGAAATAAATTTGATGTAAAATTATGGACCATGTGAGTTTCATTCCAAGCTTGATGCATTTTATCAGCCATATGTACACAACACTTTGATAGGTGCTCCAGCTTCATGCCAGACAGCACATTTAACAGTTTAGCACCTCATAAAAAACAAGGGACCCATAAACAAATCCACATTCCAGAGAGAGAGGATAAATACTTGTATATAATTTAATGTATATCTACTGTATTTTTATATATAAGATGTATAATTTTCCTTTTTAAAATATTTTTAGAAAATGATAATGCCATTTTTTATAATGCACAAAATTGTTTTTGTATTGTATTTTATATGAATTTGTAAAAATGTCCTTATCAAAATAAGATTAAGATTAAGATTATCATCTCTCTAACTTTTATTATATGTAATTTATAAAAAAAAAATATTTTACAATATTTAAGACTTAACCTCAGAATTTTTTAATTCAAACATAAAATATTTATCACATTAACTAATATCATATTTATTTTTTTTATTATTATTATTTAATTAATAAAAAATAAATTAATAAACACGTTTTATTAATATATTAGTATATATGATACGAATAAAATTTTAGATTCAAATTTTATCATTAATGGTATGTCAAGCATATAGATATTTTTAACACTAATTATAATCATTTCTAAAGTACATACTAAAAGTGTTTCTAAGTCATGTTCTTTAATAGAAAAAAAAAAACACACACACACACATACATATATATTTTAAATGCATTCAATTTATTTTCTAAGAATATTATACCTATTTATTTTTATTTATAATAACGAATAATAATTAAAATTTTAAAAAATAGAAAAGTAGAAAAACAGTTAAGGTTTAGGATATAGATTAAATTTTATTTTAAGAAAAAAAATATTTCTTAAGATGTAGTAGAAAGGAAAAATATCTAGAATCATTAGTGGCCACAAGAACTTGCTGAATTAAAGGTTAGAACTTCCATAGCCACACATATGGCAAGGGTGGCACCCCACTTGGACTTGTTTTCTTCCATGATTTTTATTTTCATACGTAAGTATCTGATCAGAATCCTTATCTCCACATTCACACACAACACCTTCACCAACTGCTAGATTCTCCTCCAATCCTTCCTTTTCCACTTGTCCCAATAGCTTTTTTTCCACCATTAGTTACCTCTATTAACACTTTTGTTGCTATAATATGATTTGATTAGGATGAAATTATAGATAGATTGAGACATATTTGGGATAAATTTGTAAAAGAAAAGGGATAAGTATTTCAAGATACTCCCAGAAAAAAGAAGTTAACATCACTAGTCGAGTTGTCTTTTGTTATTGGTGGCTCCATAAAAATCCAATCTTTTTTGTTCCGTACACATTGTTGATATTTGGATTATGCCCTTTTGTGGGTAGCATCAGATCAGAGAAGAGAAGGGAAGAAGGGAAGAAAAAAGAGGTAACAAAAACAATGAAAATTCAGTGTGATGTGTGTGAGAAAGTTCCAGCAACAGTGATATGTTGTGCAGATGAAGCAGCTCTGTGTGCAAAATGTGATGTGGAGGTTCATAGTGCTAACAAGCTTGCAAGCAAACACCAGAGGCTTCTTCTTCAATGTCTCTCTAACAAGCTTCCAAGATGTGATATTTGCCAAGTACCCTCCTCATCTTTCTTTTCTTTTCTTTTATGTCTAAGTATATCCTTTGCTTTTTACCATGTAAAAATGTTCTTATATAAATTCATGTGATGGATGTTTTGATCAAGTCTAGTTTGGGTTTATTTGGATTTAGAAATGAGAAGCAAATAGGAAATCTAGGTGTTTTGTTTAATAAGCTAACTGTAGAGAGATGAAAACCTTATTCAACATAAGGCCATGCAACATTTTAGTTCACATTCGATCTAAATCTTAGGATTTAATATATTAGATTTGGTGTAGTAGTCTTGAGATTACATTAAGAATCTTTCTGGGTAGATGGTATTTAAGAAAACTTCATCACATCTCAGGGTAAAGACTGCAATTTTGTAACTTAAAATTTGATTCCATATTCCAGACAGCTTATACTGTCTAAAGTCTTTGATATTTCTTTATGCCTATGCAGATCTTGCATTTTTTTTTAAAATGAAAAGCAAAGTTTTTGAAAGAAGTTAGTTGATTCTTAAAAACATTGCAACTTTTTCATGTGAGCTTGTTAGAAAATACTATGTGATTTCACATAATTTTATGCCCAACAAACTCAAGGTTAACATGTGAAATTCTTAGTGTTTGTTTGGATTTTGTTCTTGTTTTCTGTTTCTGTTTTCAGTTTTTAGGACTCTAGGAAGAAGTGGTAAAACATGAAACGAAAACAGAAAACACCATCTTGATAAATAGTGTATAGTTTCTGTTGAATGAGTGGTGAAAATGTTGCTTGACTAAATGGCATAATTAAATGGTTTTTATCCCAAATGAAAAGCTACTTGTTCATCATGCATGATCTTGTTAACTAAAATAAATATTGCTAATTGTGTTCTCTCCATTCATAACTACAGGATAAGCCAGCTTTCATATTCTGTGTCGAAGACAGAGCACTCTTCTGTAAGGATTGCGACGAACCAATTCATTTAGCTGGCAGCCTTTCTGCAAACCACCAGCGGTTTCTCGCTACTGGAATTCGGGTGGCTTTGGGTTCTAATGACTGCTCCAAAAGTGATGAGAAAAGCCACTTGGAACCATCTAATCCAGCTGCGCAACAAGTTCCAAGGAAAGTTCCTTCTCAGCAATCGCCTAGCTTCACTCCCCCTAGCTTTTGGGCAGTTGATCAACTATTGGATTTACCAGAGTTTGGATCACCAGAGAAAGTAAGGCAGCTTTATTTTGAAATTCTAGTTGCATTGAAGAGATAGGATGATAAGAGTGATTTTGCTATATATATTAGGACATAACATTTCTTTTCATGTCCTCATAAGTTTACCTCATTTAACTTTTCATCTAGGACAATACCATGCAGTAGCCAATCATCATAATTCATGTTAACTCAACAAAAAAAGTTCTTTTAAAAGTCTTCAGTGATTGAAATTTTTTTAAATTTGAGAATTGTACTTAAACAGTGAAGTATAAATGTTTGCTCTATCTATAGTACTAACATGCACTGTCTTCATTCCAATTTGGTTTTTATGTTTTAAAATAAGATCGTCTTTGAAATCTAAAGTTTGAACCATACACCTGCACAACATCTATCTAGCTGAGGGCAATGGTAAGGAAAAACAAAGTCGAATAGCCACTTAATTTTGACATTCCTCCAATGCTATTATTTCATGATATCAACGTTTTTCTTTTTTGGTAATTTACTGTTATTCTTTTCTTATATATGTTCAGAAACAAGCAGACGAATTTGGAGAGTTGGAATGGCTAGCAGATGTTGGTATCTTTGGTGAACAGTTTCCTCAGGAAACATTAGCTGCAGCTGAAGTTCCTCAGCTTCCTGTGTCACACACTAGCACTCTTGCACCATACACTTTTAAAGCCACTAATAAATCTTACATGTCTAGCAAAAAGCCTAGGATCGAAGTCTTAGGTGAAATAGATGATGAGCATTTCACTGTGCCTGATCTAGGCTAAGATAAATAAACCACAACAATGGTCAGTAGTAGTGTTTTCATTAGTGTGCAGTGTTAGATTTGATGACGAGTTGTATGTTCGTAACGGTCATACTTCTCTGAGGAAAATAAGAGGAGTTGTGTTATATGTAATCGTCGTCCCTCGCATGCCGAGCGGATTCACTCTTATGGTAGAGGAGAATAAGTTGGCTTGGTGTATAGGAAAAAGTTGAGTACAGAGAACATTTCTCTAGTAAGAACAGAAGTATGTGTTCACATGCTTTGTGGACTATTGGATTTTGATGAAATGCTATAATTTTAGTGTCTTAAAGTTCATAGTAGCATAGAATTGAATTAATTTTTTTCCTGTTCATTATGATCATTGTCCATACTGTAGAGGTTCTTATCCCCGTACAATACCTGTTATGGTGGTTGGTTTGGTTCTGTATGTGTGCATATCAATTTGGTTCTGTTTATATATTTCTGATAGATATAATTACAGTGCATATGATTCAAATTCAGCTTAGACAGGTATGATTGTGGTAGCATTAGGAATTGACTCACTGCAAATATGAATTGATTATCCAAAATCTTGCACAAGAAAGCACCAACAAAAAAAAGATGGTAATTGCTACCTAAGACATTGGATCAATTGTAAACAAGGAAGAACAATATTGTTAGTAGGAGTTTTTCAATTTTTCGGCCCTGATATATTAAGTCCAATTTTTTTTCTTTGGGCGGAAATTAAGAGTCTTAGTTTTGATCTTATGTTACTATGATCACCTTGATCTGTGAGGTGCGCGGTTGGAATACCTTGTGGCCATAGAATTGCAGGTTTCAGCCAAAACTCATGCCGCAATTTGGCCTTTTAAGGTTATAAAATTTTTGGAAGAAAGAAAATGTGACGGTTATTCCAAAATGCATTGATAGCTAAACAAGTCGAACAGAAAAGTGACTAAAAGAGATGTAATGGAAAGAGAATCCTTCCTATACAAGAAAAATTAAAAGACACTACTAGCACTATTATGTACCTGAAGTCTCTATGCTCCATTGATGAGCTTAAGGGCTTCATGCTCTGCAGGAAGAGCTGGAATGGCTCCCTTTTTGATAGTTGTAATTGCCCCACATGCATTTGCAAACTTGATTACTTCCCTTAACCTTGCTTCGTCCTGCAATCCACAAGGAAAACATGTTACAATCTTCAAACATAGCCAATGTCAAGTCTTATAATTATTACTATTATATAGTTAAGGGAGCTAACACTCACTTCAAGAATGGAATGATCGTCGACAATCTTGCATAGTAGAGCGCCAACAAAGGAATCACCAGCGCCAGTTGTATCTACTGTGTCAACACGAAAACCATCCACTTGTCCATGGAATTTCTGGTTTCAAATGGAACATACATTATCATTCCATTAAATTCTAAATTTTAAACCGTGGATGTGGATACTATAATTACCTTGGTGTAGTATCTGGAACCATGTTCACCAAGGGTGACAAGGAGAAGCTTCAAGTTGGGGTGCCAGAGGGAGAGAGCAGAAGCATAGTCGATCTTGTCGCTGCCGGTAAGGAACTCCAGCTCATTGTCACTCACCTTGATGACGTCAGCCTTCTCCCATATGCTCAGTATCTGCTTCCGTGCCTCCTCCGCGGACGGCCACAGCGGCAGCCGCAGGTTAGGGTCGTAGGAGAGCAAGCACCCTGCCTCCTTTGCCACTTCCATCGCCTTCACGTGTGCCGATCTGCATGGCTCCACTATCAAGCTTATCGATCCGTAGTGAAACACTTTCGCCTACAAGAAAAATCAATTAATCCTGAAATAATTTGACTAAATTTC
Source organism: Arachis stenosperma (assembly GCF_014773155.1). NCBI lineage: Eukaryota > Viridiplantae > Streptophyta > Magnoliopsida > Fabales > Fabaceae > Arachis > Arachis stenosperma. The sequence continues at coordinate 3,552,323 of NC_080379.1, read as the reverse complement.
GATTTTTTTAAAATATTATAAGATAATAATTTAGTTAAGAAAACAGAAGTGCCTGGGAGAGCAGCTCAATGACATGAACAGTGCATGCTGCGCACGAGAAAGACAATAAGCAAAAGTCAAAATTACATGACTACAGCAACACTTTCAAGTTTCAACTTCTTCAAGTTCCAACCTCATCGTAGCACGTGACGAACACGTGCTCTTTTGATTCAAAGAAATAGTAGATCCATCATCCATGCGGTAGAGAGTGTCTCCCAACCCGAATGTAATTTTCTCAGAGCCATCATCAGCGTTCTATGGAATAGCAATAGCTCACAACAGCTAAACAGAGAAAAAACCACGTGATCCACCTCACGTGATATTTTTTCAACTTTCAATTTTAAGAAAAATGAATCTATCGAAAGGCTAGCGAAAAACGTTGAGCGTATCATAGATGATAAATCTACCGTGGACCCCACTGTATCCGACTCAGCAATATCCATTTACACTGTAGCTTCCGGATTTTCACGGAAAATGAAAAGAAAATGTAAACTTTCCCGAGAAAGTTGAGAGAGAGAGATTTGCATACAGATCTGATGAGATCGAGATTGAGATCTTCGGGCTTGAGGAGCATATCGGCGCTGGGATTCCGATAGAACATGAACTCACGCTCGCCGTCGGAGCGTAGTGTCACGAAGGCGAGTGCAGTGCGTGCGCCTTCATCGAAGGCGATGCCGTCTGCGACGACGTTGTTTTCCTTGAGGATTCCGGCGAGCATGTGGCCAAACTCATCATCGCCGAGCTTGCCGACGAAGGCAGACTTGCCGCCGAGGCGAGAGACGGCGATGGCGACGTTGGCAGGAGCGCCGCCGGGTGCCTTGAGGAAGCCTGGGGCTTCGGCGAGGGAGACGCCAGAAACGGTAGGGACGAAGTCGATGAGCATCTCGCCGAAGCTTACGATGAGACCGGAACCGGTGGCTGGGAGGGCGGTAGTGGAAGCCATGGAGGGTATAGTGTGCGGAATGCAGAAAGTGAAGAGATTATTATTAGAAGGAAATTCAGGAGTGAAGTTGACCACTGGAGTTATAAGATAAGAATTTAGTCAACAGTTAAATTATTTAATTATTTTTAATTATTAAATTTAAGTAAAATTACTGTACTTAAGTTATTATTATTATTATTATTATTATTTAATTTTACTTGTATATATACACATTATACAGTGGAGAACGAGGATGAGGATTAGGATAAAAACATGAGTAATTACTAATTAGTAAAGATTAGAGGATCATTAATTTACTACTTTTTCACTTATTTAGTGATAAGTCAAAGTTTTTTTTTTCCGAATTTGACAAGATATTATTTTTGTTTTGTTTTCTTTTTTGATATATATATATATATATATTTTGTTTGAAAAAATACAAGAAGATAATAAGTTTAATAAATAATGCAGTTATGCATATGGAAATCTCTTTTCTTCACTTGTGATTTCTATAATTTTTGTAGAGGTAGTTTATTTTTATTTTATTTAACCAATTTTAAAGTCTATTATTTATGAAAGTTATTGTTTATCTAATAAAATCATTTTTTTTTTTGGTTTTGTGTAGCCATTTAAGTAGAACTAAACTATATTAATCAAGTCTTAATAACCCAACAGAAAATGCATTATCAATTTACAATTGCATAGATCTCGTTTCATATTTTAAAAATGTGAAATAATATATTTTTCAAGTTCTTATAATTTGTACTTAATTTATATAAAAGTATATATTTGTCTTGGATCAAATTTGTCAAACTGAGAAAATTGATAAGATGATAAATTAATGTTTTAATTATATTTAAATTAAGAGAGTGAAATTCACAAATAATAAAAATTACAATGATAATATGATATTATGTAATTGTTTTAAAATAAAATTAATTATATTTTTATCCAATTTTAATTATATATAAATTGTAGTTTATATAATTATTTATGACCAAACTAAAAACTTTTACAAATCTTGGTTCTAAATAACAATTTATGAATAAAAAAAACATACATATAAATCAATTTATAACCAAATAGCAAATCCTAATGCTTGTACCATATTGTGTTTGGACAAAGTTTTTCATTTTATTCATAAATCTAGGTTTAGAACAAAAATTTATGGAAATAATATATATATTTTTTCATAAATAAATTAGTTCTAACAAACTTTAGATTAAATACTTTGCTTTCTAATAATTTTTTTGTACACGACTTGGTCTCTTCATTGTATTGCAAGAAGATTAATTTATATTATAATATTATTTTTGTTTAAAAATTAACTATTTTATTATAAAATTTATTTATCTAACATATATTAAAAATTATATTGAAAATAATTAAAAGGTTCATCTATCTATCTGAAGTGAATAACTTTCAAAGACTTTTATAGTATTAAAAAATTGTTAAAAAACAAATTAGTCAATTTAAAATTTGAGAACCAATTTAAGTGTTTATTCAAAAATTTTGTTGGAAACCACAATATATATGTATGTTTCTAATTTATAGTTTTAAACCACCATTACATGTAATTAAAATATAATACGAATATAACTAATTTATTTTAGGAAAATAACGTAATATCATATTTATTTTATTTTATTCCAGTAAAAAAAATCCACAAGTGCACCAAGTCATACCAAGTAATAAACTCACGGTGAATTTTATTTATATTTTCAACGAAATAATAGAAACAAAAAATAAACAATAGTATGATTTTTTTTATACTTTTAAATATCTATAGAAATTATTCTAATGAGATAAAGCTGACACATAAAAGGGTTTTAAGTTATATTGTCATTTTTACATTGGACAATTTAGTATTCAGAGGTCATTTTAATGATATTCGTCTGGAATCGGAAGTATCATCTTCTTTCTTGCTCCATTTAACTTTTATTTTATCCCCATTTGGTAGCTCCAGCTCCAACAATATCAGATTTGATCATGCTTTCCATTATTTCTTTACAAAACTGCTATCTTCTGGAAAAATAAGCAATACATGACAATATAAGAAACTTTCTCCTCACCTTGACCTTAACCTACCGACCAAGTGTATATGAGACATAGGAATAGTGAATTATTGATTAATGTGGGCTGCTAATGCTAAGGTTGCATTTGCGTCAAGTATCAAAATTGTAGCACTAGATGTTCATTAGCAGAACTTAAGTTGTATTTTGTTATTTTGCATTCAAATATCTTTGGGCTTTGTTCTAAAAGGGAAATTCTTTCATAGTTATCCCTTAATTCCATCTCAATGTAGCTCAGGAAGCCTTTTCCGTAGAGCAAAAAGCACTCTGGATAAATAACTATAACTAAATATATCTTGGATATCCTATATGTTAGGACAAGTCTCCCAGTACAAAAACAATCAATCATATCAAAGATACAAATGAAATGCTAGCACCTAACCACGAGTGGTCAGATCACTCGTTCGCTTAAGCAAGTGTCGGGAGTTCGAACCACGTCTTGTGCATGCAGCAACTCATTGACCAGCAACAGACCCTTAAATGGAGCTCAGATCTGCGACGGATTAATCCTTAACCTGTCGGGTTGGGGGATACCGTCTAGGTAAACAAAAAAAAAACGCTAGCACCTATTGGCAAAAGAAAAGAAGAAAAAAGGATCACTTCTGTAGTATCACACCAGACTTAGAAAGGAACCGAAATGCTCTGTTGGAATTATTCAAGGCAGAGGACGATCTCTGGACTGACATTTTTCTTTTCTTCAAGAATTCTAAGGCACCCTGTAAACATTGAGGACGGCCTAGTTCGCTCAAAATAACAGCTTCCAAACTGCAAACCATTATCAGAATAGATAATTTTAGAAATTAACAAGCAACATGATTAATCCAACTAATTGCTCAAAGAAATAAATAAAGGATGAAATCCCCCTCACCCTGACTTCTTTGATTTCCTCTTCTTTGAAGCGGCAGGCTTTGTTTTAGCCTTCTCCTCCTCCCCTTCAGAGTAAGGCAAGAAAACTTGTCTGCAAAAGAATTATGCACTCTTACATACATATCTAAACCATTATGCATTTTAACACTGCACACGAGAGAAAGAGAGGTGACACATACTTCTCACGAGCTGCAAGCATTTTCATTACGTCATCTGGAAGAAACCCTGAAGCTGGATTCGAATTATGCTGAGGCTCAGAACCTGATACATCATCATCTTCAGCTTGAGCAGTGTCCTTACTTTCTTTGGATTTGTAACTTCTCATCTTACAAATAATGTTACCAGATATGTAGAATTTACATAGAGATTTATTTTTAAACAAAACAGTTTGAAACCTCACATATTTCAACCGAACATGGTTTGAGGATTTAACCAAATAAATAAATAATTTATAGTTTCACTTGGAAGGGAAACAACTGAAGCTCAAATTTAAGTAAGCATAGAAAGAAACAAAGCATTAAAGCGTTTCATACCTAGCTTTACTTTCTTTTTGAATTTTGCGAATCTCCTCGTCTTGTTGTATACCCTATGAAGCGCAAGCTTCGATTAAGCACAAACTACTTATCCAATAACAAAAAAGGATTTTGATGAATTGAACGAAGAGAAATATAAGGTGAAATAAGGAGAGACCTGCAGAGCTGTGAATTCCTCAGGGGCGTCGGAATCACTATCTTCTCTGTCAGACATTGATGCAATTTCGAGTTTGAATCTCTCTCCCCTTTGGAATCGAATTAACAAAAGCTAGAGTTTAGGCTGCGTTCAGCATGTTTTAATCTTTTTTTTTGTTACTCTAAATGGGCCTCAGCCCCAAAAAAAGGAAAAGAAAAAAAAATAACAAAACAAAAGAAACAAAACCTAAAAAAAAAGACTAAGAGTTAGGCCCAGTTTGGATTAACAGCTTAATTAAGTTTTTTTTTGAAAAAATAGTTTAAACAATAAATAGCTATATTAAAAATAATTTATAAATAAATTATTTTGTATTTGGATTTTTAGTTCTAAAAATGTTTATTTTATAGAAATGTGATAAAAAGTAATAGTATTATGAGAGAAGTAATTTTTTTAACTTCTCTATAAGTTCTTAAATAGCTTCTTAGAAAATTGCAATTTGATTTTGAAAATTACACTAGACATTAATACTACTACTTTTCATAAGTCAAAAGCTCAAAAAAGTTACTTTTAAAACTTCCTAAACGGACCCTTAGTTTTGGTAAAGCTTTTTCTTTTCAAGATTAGCCTATAAAAGTTAACTTTTAAAAAATAATTTTTTAAGAGTTGTAGCATTTATGTTTGGTAAATCAGTCAAAATAGCTTTTAATAAACACAACCAACATCAATTGCGTTTGGTAAAATAGCTTTTAAAATTAAAAAATACTATAATTGACATAATGTAAGCATTAAATTTGAAAATTTGTTAACATATGAGGTTATATTAGACTTTTAAATTTTAAAAAGCATAAACCAACTTTGAAAAGCTCTATTTTAGGTGCTTTCAAAAGTACCCCGATCTTTTAAAAGCTGCGAACACAAGCACATAGTCGTTTTGATTTACCAAACACAAAATGAGGAGTTTTAGTTTTTAAAAAGCACAAGCACCTCTTCGAAAAGCTTTACCAAATCAAGCAAAGTACTCTCCCGTACTAACTACTGATTGGGTTAAAGTTCTGAAAACCGGATCGATCATTGACCCGTTCTAGTCATTAGTTTACTAGTTCACTGGTTCAACTGTAGTCTAATCAGAAAAAAATGTTTTATAATAAAATTATAAATAAATACCTTACAACATAATTATAATCTAACATAAACTTTAAAATGTCTTCCAAATGTAAAGCATTGTATCAACCAAAATATAATATAACCTTTAATCTCATCATTCATTAATCATTATATAACTATTAAACTCATTAAGATAGTCACACAAAAAAACAAAAGAAAAAATCATTAAATTAACCAAACTAATAACAAATATTCCATCATCTACTCAAAATAAAGTTCTTCCATTAGAAAAATAGCTAAGTCTACACCATAAAAATCACAACTACAAAGTATCCTAGTTCCCTACATACTTTAGAACAACCATAACAACATGGTAGGGTGATATCACCCGAACAAAGATAAAGATGCCAAGAAAATTGGCAAAGAAATGCATTAACAAAACACAAAACAGCACATCACTACACAAAATAATCACAACCCACCCACAAAACAGCAACACGGCAGAATAGTAAACAAAACATTAACAAAATTAAAAAAAATGAAGAACAAATGAGCAAGCACTAACCTTCGATCTGAGGCGGCGAGCAGAATCACCAGATGAATCAGCACAAACACAACTACAAACACAAAATCACAACACAGTTCAATAACAAGTAGCAGAAACACAAATCACAAACACAACAAAACGAAGAACAGAGCAGTGAGCAGTTAAAAAAAGAGAGAACAAAGCAGTGAGCAGAAACCCAGAAACAGAGAGCATGAAAAAAAATGAAAAAAACGAAGAACAGAGAGAGCAGTGAGCAGGCAACGCTGACCTTCGACGACCAGACGAAGGCGACGACGAGAGTAAAGGGCAGACGAGAACGACAGCAAGCAGAAGACAGGCGAAGACGATGAACACCTATAGTGCAGACGAAGACCAAGCTGTTCGGTGAAGGGGCTAGGGCTTAGTGGGTGCAAATGCTTCCATGGTTCGAAGAGAGAGAGAAAACGAAGGACCGAAGGCTGTTTTTTTCTTTATTTGGACCCTAAACGTACAACGACGCCGTTTATTTGACTGAAGGTTTCTTTGGACAATGGTTGGTTAAAATGGTCATGTCCCCATCAATATTTTTTTTACCATCCGTAACCAATAAAGATTTTACCAACTTCTGCCATCAATATTTAGCAACTAATAAGTTATTGAATTGATCTCTCCTTTTTGGTAAATTTTTGACAAAGTTATGCTCTTGAGTTCAACTCCTGTTATAAATTTGTAACCATATTCTTTTCTATTATTATTGTAGTAGTTTTGTAAATAATTGTTTACTCAATATATTTATATTTAATTTTTCTTTCAATATCATCAAATATGTGTTTTTCTATTTTTATTTATTTTTGGCTTGATTTCATATTATAATTATAAGAAAAATTTGTTAAGTTTATAATTAAAAAGACAAGCTAATTATTTTAAACTATAATAAATCTACTAAATGAAATCTAGGTATGAAATTGTAAATAACATATAAACAAATAAATTTCATGCTATTTTATTTAATTTAATATTTTATGATACAAAAAAAAAATTCAAGTAAACTATAAAATAGATAAACTAATTTAACATAGTTTATTGTACAAGAAGTGTTTCGAGTCTTACCTTGAACCAAGGTGATTTTGGGTGAACATAAGGTCTAGACACCTTTAGGTGAAAGATTTGACATTTTCGAATTTCTCGTAAGGATGTGTGGGGTGGTATCTACAAGAAATTTCGATATTTAGGTTAGTAAGGATTTTAGACAGGTTTTAGATAAATTAGAGTTGCAAAATACTTGAGATAATGAGGTGTATTTATATAGTAGTAAAGATAAGTTATCTTTAGTAATTTATCGACTTATCTTAGTGGGAGGTTATTTCCCCTTTTTTATCTAAGGTTATTGAGATTTCATATTGAAATACATGAACACGTTTATAGGAGTACTTAGATTCTGAACACCAGATCGAGCGGATAAGGTCGAACATACCGATAGATGGATCTTAGTTTTTGGTTGCTGGACCTTGCCTGCTTTTGGATTAAGCTAAGTTGCGGGTCAATTTATGAACAAGAAGCAATTATATATTTATAGACATATAATTTTTTATTAAAATAAGTCAAATCTTTTAATTTTTTTCGTAATACAATCTAATTATATTGCAAATAAAATAAGTAGTATGACATCATTCTAAAGAAAATTCTAGCTATTATAATTATAGATGCCTTTTATGTTAGGAAAAGTCTAGGGGGCAGCAGTTTCATTGAATTTGGGCCAGCATGTAACCAGCAGAGAAATGTGAGCCATTGGATGAAATCTCATACCAATCTCACACCATCAAATCATAATTGATGGCTAGTTGATGGCTAACAATCACAAAAACTGCTGGCCCCCTAGCATTATTATTATTTTTTAACTTTTTAAACATACTATGATCCTATAAGTATGAATTTATGATAATTAAAAAATGGAAGAGTTGATATATTTGGTACGAACATAAGTACTTTTAGTTAATTTATATACTTAATTATATTGTTCTCTCCCCTTCCCCTCTACACAGGTGCAAAAACCTTTTTTTTTTTTTTTTTTTGAAGGAAGGGAGCCCAACACAATAAAGTGAAGCATGAAAGAAGAAAACACAACAAAAAAAACAAGTCAATAAACATGGTATGAAAACGATGTAATCTGTTGTCATTTCCGACATTACCATCAACAACCAAATGGATCAACACCACTCCATTCCTGTAATTCAAAAACATCTTCTTCTTGATTTCCTCAACACCTGTCTCAGAATATTCTGCCATTCAATTCCAACCAAATATTTCAGATAATTGCAAAAAATCCTACCAGCCACTTCTTTTGCTCAGCATTACGACCAGACACTTCCGTCCAACTCTCAAACAGCTCTTTAATTGTCTCCGAAAAAGCCCAAACTCTATCAACATTACTTAGTTATGGTTGAGTTTTTTTATTACTATTATTTAATGTTCATCAACGTGATTTATAAGAAATGCGTTTTTTTTCTCAAAAATATTTTTGAATGAAAAAACTTACATTACTTGAATAACCTTTATATTGTCATTTAAAGACCCAACATTAATTGCCATATATATACAAAATTTGAGGCATAGTATAAATTTATCTCTAATCTATAGTGCATGGCATTTGTTCGGATGATAAACATTGATTATTACAATTACTATAATGGTAGGTATGTTTAGACATTGATGGTGATGAACCAGCTCTTGAGCTTGCACTTGCATCTTTCAAATTAGTAAAACATTCCTCACTTTCTTTATCATCATCACTAGTATCTAGCATGCTGTCCTCTTCAGAATCTGATTCATCCATTGACAAGTTTTCATCTTCATTGTTATTATCTTCAGATTCTGATAGCCCCATTTCTTTGGAATCAGCAAGATCATTAATCAACTCAGGGTTACTTTGTTTATGAATCCTATGGTACCCTTTTCCGATGGAGTCTCCACTTGGGCCATCAAGAACTGATAAGGGATTACGGTCGTTCGGATTGCCATAGAGTGCGATGTGCCTGTAATATAGCTCTAGTTCTTTCTCAGCGATAGCGATGAAGCGCCTAACTGATTCAAGAGATTGCTCATACTTGGATTTTTCGAGTGCCTGCGGAGAAATGAAAAATAAAATTTGAAAATTGACCACTTCTAGAAGAAGAGTTTTTTGTCAAATAAGAGATATCTGGAACTAGGAATAAATCTTCATGGAATCTGTTAAAAACCATACCAAACTGGAGAATATTTTCTCCAAGCTACAAAAAATATGTATAGTTCAAACAAAAAGTCAACTACAGATTTCCATATTACTTCATCCACTTCAAAATAAATGTCACTCTGGACAAAATGTTCATCAGGGAATATAGATTCTCTCAATTTTTCAATCATGGTCAAGTGTGTTGTCTTACCAAACACTTTTTAAGTGAGACCAAGAAAAAACATATAGGAAAAGATATTGTTAGCGAGAGATCACATTTGACAACAACATTTGAAAAAGAAAATTGAATAACTTCAAACTACATACTGAACATTAAACCAGCAACAAATGGTTCCAAACCCGCATTTTCTAGCTAATAGCAGCTTCACACAACTTGAAAATGCAGACTGGAGATAAAATGTTATGTACAAAAAGAATGGCAAAAAGAATTATGTGCTAAGAGCAAAAAGTTATGTACTTTAAAACACCTTGCTGCAACAGAAAATGTAGATAAAATGTTGAAGAAACTAAATTTCATTTTCAGTGCTTTTGCTTTTTTATGTGATGAACAAATACTTCAGTAATGCATTTGAGATTAACAAAAGGAACACGGAAACATACCTTTTTCTTCGATAATGTATCTACTGGTGACATAACCTCGGGCTGTTCATAGTTCTTTCCGCGATAAAATATTATAGTGTCATCTCCAATGAAGTGGATTGGAATACCACCACTCAATCTAGCAAGTTCTTGTGCATACTCATGTACTTGGCCAGGTTTACAAGGCTTGCATATGACCTTAACAGTCTCATGTTTCTTCCAATGCATATGCATATTAAGAATAACCCCTCCAAATAATCCTCTTCGGCCAACTTGTAGATAATTAGAACTCTTCTGAGCCATCTTCTTCAAATAAAATCGTTCCTCCCCCGTCAAACCATCAGGTTTGGCAACAGGACCCTGAGCTTTAGGAACATCATATCTTTTGAGTCTTTCAATGAGCATTGATTCCTTAATTCTGGCCTGGGATTAAAATCTGAGTCATTACAAATTTCCGTAGAATGTCTGGGAAAATAAGCAAAAGATATGAATTAATAAATTTAACCTCTACCCCTAAAACATATCCTTGCGGCCTAAAAGAGGGAAACTGAATAACTTGTGAGATCGACATATCAATACAACAAAACAAAAGACCCCTAAAATTTATAGGAATGAGTAAATGAAGAAGCTCTTGCAAAAGTGCTGGCTTGCACAATAACAACAACTAAGTCTCTTCTAACTTCTACCAAAGGTAAGGTTGGCTATATAGATATAGTAATATAATAATTGTGTCTTATTATGAACCATGGTATAGACAAGTCATTCAACTTGGAGTGCTATTCCATGGTTCCTTGGTTTTCTTCTAACCCTACCTATTCGGCTATCTTTCATCTGATCTAGTATAACCAAATAACTTATGGCGCGATTCTACCTTATTTCGACACCACAATAGATGTAGCCTTAACTTTTTCTCTAATTCATTCATTCTTAATTCTATCATATCCGGTGATTGCAATATACACATCTATGCAACACTAAGCTTAGCTCTTTTCCTTACACCAATTGTGGCAAGAAAGAAATCCGATCACAGTGCTTACTTTCTCAAGCTTGCACTTGATTCTCTCTTCTGCATTGGCAAACTTCTGCTTCTTCTTCCCCTTGACACCAAGCCAACGAGGGTCTCTCCTATTTGCAGCTTTCCTCTTCTCCTTCTCCCTCTTCCTCTGCATCTTCAGCTTCTTCTTAGTCTTATATTTGTCCTTCCTTGGCGGCTCAACCTCGCAAGCCTCAAACTTGGTCTTCCCTTCCGATATAACCAAGTTCACAGTGCCATAGCTCAACTCTCTGAAACCCCACCACGAACTCGGCTTCCCAACTGAATTGCATTGCCTAAACGGCAAGAAAATCGATATCCGGGACCTCACAACTGACCTAGAGCACAAAGGAATTAGGAGAAAAAAAAAAAACATAACTGATACATATTACAAGTTAACTCATCAATTAAATGCCTTAAACTTTCCACAACACAAAATCGCAAAAAGCAAAATTGATCTAGAACACAAGGGATTCAGCAGTCAGCACAAAATAGCTCATATATACACACATTACAAATTCACGCTTCAATTCAAAGGCATAAACTTTCCCCAACTTAGAACCCCAAACAAGGAAAACAAGCTAACCCAACTTAAGGGATTCAATGAATTGTTCATAACAGTTTCCAGGAGCTAAAAAGAATGATTTTTTTTTCTCCCCCTTCTGGGGTTAGTATAAGACTGTTAAGTGACGAAACATGTATATAACAATTTAAAAAAAAAATAGCACGTGGAATGATAGAGAAACCTGGGAGAAACCGAAAAGGAGGTAGTTGAGTACGAGAATCTGAGAAGAGAGGAAGTTCTCCGAATGCTCCGGAACAACGAGGTAGCCATGGTTGGAATTCGAAGAAGACAATGATGAAGAAGAAAGAAGCAGCTTATTGTGTTGTGCACTGCGTGTGTTCTTTCTTTGTGGTGCACCCACTCGTATTGGATCGGGTTCGGGTTCTAATCTTACGGCCCAGCGTACACTTCATTGAAAACGTGGCAACAAAGCAACGAGTCAATGTAAAAAAGTTGACTTTTATATTATGGATTCTCCAATAGAAATAAGACACGTGGAGAGACAATTAGGGTCCATATATGCCTCGCATTCCCCCAATTCTATTCCTTTTTTACTTCGCTGTGTTCACTTTGCAGCTCTTAACACAAGCGGTGTCACGTTCGGTTTTCTACGTTAATCTAATTCTGAGTAAGTTTTTTTTTTGTTCCTTTTTTCTTAAAAAATTTCGTTTTTAGGGTGTAAAGTTTGTTTTTTTTTTTTATGTTTATTTTGTTTATTGATTCTTGATGTGGAAATTCTGTTGATGATTTTGATGCCGATAGAATTTGAGGGTTTTCTCCCCCCTTTTGTGGTTTGGGAATTTGGTATTGAGCTTTAAAGCAATCGAATCATTATTGTTTGGTGTTTTTAGAAAGGATTGTTGAAAGGGTATGCGAAAGTCATGCTTTGGTGCAGAGTGCTTGATCTATTTTGATTGTTTGTGGAGGAATGAATTAATTTGCAAATTTCTCGGTGTGATTTTCATGTTTCTCTTCTATTAGTCACTTCTCTGCTCTAGAACTTGTTTTAAACCAAATTGTGTTAATTTTTCCCTTATTGTTTGTAAGCTTTTTCTTAATATCAAGAAGAAAAAGAACAATCTTGGGGTTAGGGTTTTATTTCTTTACATGTTCATTCATTGTTTTTTATGCTATGCACTGTTCTGTAGAATGTTTCCTTGGCTCTGAAAATCTTATAGCATATATGTTATGTTCTTGCAGTGGAGGTTGAGATTGATGGCTCTAATAATGGGGAGGCAATAGAAAATGCTGCCATGGCTGACGATTGTAGCACCGATGAAGGAAACAACGCAGATGAAGCAAACAATGCTGATGAAGGGAACAACGCCGACGAAGGAAACAATGGTGATGATGGAAATAACATCGATGGACGTGCTATTGTGTCAGTTCAAAGCCAAGGTCAAGATGTGACTCAAGTTTCTGCTGGAGGGGCCATAACCCTAGCTGTTCCCGCACTTCCGGTCCCAATTGTTTCACCTGTTGAACCTTATGTGGGACAGGAGTTTGAGTCAGAAGCAGAGGCACATGCATTCTACAATGCATATGCCACGAGTGTTGGATTCATCGTACGTGTTAGTAAACTCTCTCGATCAAGGATCGATAATTCTGCTATTGGGCGGATTTTTGTCTGCAACAAAGAGGGATACAGGATGACTGACAAGCGTGAAAATGTTATACGGCAAAGGGCTGAGACAAGGGTTGGTTGCAAGGCAATGATAATGGTAAGGAAAGTAAAATCTGGTAGCTGGGTTGTTACACGTTTTGTAAAGGAACACACACATCCTCTTGCTGGTCCAGGAGGTGGCAGAAGGGATTTCATCTACGAACAGTATCCGGTCAGTTCTCCTTCTTCCATTGCTATGCATTACTAAATTAGTTATCTTCACAGTTACTTCATGCCAGATTGATTAGAAATGACAAATTGGATGGATCATGATGTCACTATTAAGCTAAATGTTGGAGATTAGCATCAGGCTATTTCAGAATGAAGTTTTTCAGGATAATATTGGTTCTTTCACATGTTTTCAGCTTATTTTCCCCCACTTACCTCTTTGTTTTCTGATACTATTTTCCAGGGCGAACGGGATAGAATTCGGGAATTAAATCAGCAGTTGACAGCAGAGAAAAAGAGGTCTGCCACCTACAAAAGACATCTTGAATTGATACTCGAGCACATTGACGAGTATAACGAGAGCCTATCGAAGAAAATACAGCACATAGTAGACAATGTAAAGGAGATGGAAAGCAAAGAAGAACAAAGTCAATTGAACTTTCAATTAGCCACCCTTTAAATAATTTCCCCCCGGATGAAACACAGAAACCAACCGTCAATTCAAAAATACTGCGATGCAAAGCATACAAAGTGCAATGTTAGTAGTATTCTGCTAATTGCTGACCCTAGGGTGTTTGCTCTCTGTTCCTGCTTTAGATGTCTGGTGGGGTTCTCATGCAATGAAATTCATTGTATTGTTTTCTTATTTATGCTACGAATGAATGACACTTTTAATTGGTAGAAGAAGAAAGCCAATTACTGTCAATGCCTGGTTTCATCTGAGTTGATTCTTGTGGAGCTGTGCCAGAAATATGATATTATTACTCAAGAGAGGCATTCAAATGCCATGGTAGAGTTGAATTGTTCCATTTTTTTAATGAGTTTGTAAAACATGATCCAAGGCTTTGACTCTTGTGTCTAGTAATGATTAATCTATTTTGTATATATAATGAGACTTGTATGAGCATGTTGTGCTCCCAATCCATGTTCATGTTTTCTCCCTTAGCTCAGCTTCCATCAATTGATTTGCTCTAAACTGTTATGTATGATTTCCTTTGCTGCAACGAGTGAAGTAATCAATGAAACTTCAACCATCCATTGCTAACTGGGTTTACTACTATTAAAAATGGTTAAGACATTAGAATGGATCTCAAGTATATAATCCTAATATTTGCTTTCTGAATTTTAGTTTCATTTTTCCTTTGGTGTTATCATTAGAATGAATTTGTTGATTATTTACATGATCGTTACTTCTATATGTATTTTTTCACTATTTATTTTCTTACTCCCATGTCTTATGGGAATCTTAGGATGTATTCAGCTTGTATTTTTATTTTTAGTACTGAAAATAAAAAACATTGAAAATGGTAATAGAAAATAAAAATACAAATAAAATATATTTTATCTTTCAAATAGACATCACAAAATAAATAAAATAATATATATATAAAACTTTACCCCTAAATTAAAGTATATACCAAAAAGTCACCACAAACTTCAGACACACACGACAAATTTTTCATTAAAAAAAAATGCAGAAGTCATAGATTAAAATGTAGTTTAAATACAAAATAATGTCATATTCTTAGTTAGGTAGTTCTCTGCCTAAAAAAAGGTCAAAATCAAACCATAGGATATATGCCAAAACATTAGAAGAATATAGAATTGAACTAAGAAGCAACTATATAATAAGTAGCAGAGCTCATGATATGGTGCATCCATTAGCATCACCATAATATGAGCATGGAAGAGGAGGAGGAGGAGGAGGAGGAGGAGCCTGTTGCTGCGGCTGTGGTTGTGGTGGATAAAGCTGTTGATGATGATAGTAACTGTATTGATAAGGTGGTTGTTGTGGTCTACCATAGCCCATTGGAGGAGGAACACATTCATTGTAGTCATTACAAAATCTTGCATATGTATTAATATATGCAGGCACAGGAAATGTTGTCCCTTGAAAATAACCACCACCACCACCATTATTGGTACCTAGCATTATTGGATTATTTTGAGGATAATGATGATAGCTTGCATTAGAAGCAACATGGTTATTGGACCTTGAAGGAGCTCCATGATCACTAAATGGTGGAGGCAGAGGCAGATCGTCGTCACCAAAATCAGCATCAGCAGAGCAATTATCATCAGAATCATCATCATCATGTTTCGCACTCGCCTTTGTGTGCTTGGGTTTGGTGCTCTTTGTGACATCAGGGATGCTTGAGTTCTTGGATTTTGTGCTCTTTGTGTGTTCTAAGCAGGTGCAGCTTGGTTCAGTAGGTTGATCTTTAGGCTCCATATAAATCACTGCTCTTTTTCTTCCAACCTTTTTCACTGCTTTGATGAGTTTTGAAGAATCTGCCTCACCAAAAACTCTAACCAGTCCCTCTTCTCTGTTCATTTGGACATCAGTAACTCCTGCATAATTTAGCAATTCCAAAATGTTATGTGTACATATTCTAAAAAAATTTACACATCTTCAAAAAATTTTACTAATTCATGTCTTTACATATCTTTAGCTTTTAAGATCATCCATTATTTGATGGACTAATTAAATCATATGTCATTAGAAAAAGAAGTGCATAAAGTTATAAATCATAGTGTCATGTTTATATGTATATACATACCCTTAATTTTCTTAAGCTCTTTGTTCACCCTGGAAGGACAAGCTTCACAACATTGGAGATTCACTACTTTGAGAACAACACAAGTCTGTGAAGAAAAAATATAAAATAAAAATAAATAAAAGGTTAATGTATATATCTATCTAAATGGAATGTATGTAAAGAGAAAATTATGTAACATCAAAGAATTACCGGAGAAACGGGGTCATTGTTTTCCATTAGAGAAAAATCTCTGAAGCAATGATTGTAGCAATTGCTATGTAAATTGTTAGCATGAGTAACAAATATATAATGGTGAATAATCTACCCAAAAGGAGAGAAGGAAAAAGAAAAAAGAAAATATATCTTTGAATATATGAAATTGATTTGAAAAAATATAATGCTTGATCTAAAATGTATAATATCTTTTTTAAATTAAAATGTATAATATTCTATTCTAATAATGAATATACAAAAAAGTAATGTATTTATAATTAATTATAGGAATATAGTAATATCATTGATATCCATTAATACTTGATACTTTCATTTACATTTAAACATCTTTCGTAGACAAAACCTTTTATTCAATAATTTTTTATAAACAAACATTAGATATACAATAACTCAGTAAGAATAATAATATATATTCCTGATTTTTCTTCCTACTTTTAAATAAGAAAAATATTTAAATATATCTAATATTGTAAAAAAAAAAAACAATTATTTTCTTAAATTGTTAAATAGAAAGCAAATGAAAAATATTGATTCAGTTTTTTTTACCCTCAAATTATAGGTATTTTTTATATTGATGTAAATATTTGGGTATCTGCTCGTGCAAGATTTCAAATAAATTCAAGTCATATGAACTTTAATTTTATTTTATCATATAAGAGCTTTCATTTTGTTTAATTAATTGGTGCTCTGTATCACACAATAGATTACATCTTTTTATATATTCTTAACATCCTAAATAGTATAAATTGAGACCAGAGGATATATATAGAAAATTAAAAATCAGAGTTGCCTAGTGAGTAATGTCCTTTAATTATAGTATATGTTTCTAATCAGTGGTTGAGCATGTTAATATAAAACGTTATCGAGGGATTCAAACATGATTTGACTTTACTTACTGAGCATATGTCCTTAATCACATGCTTAGTTTATCAATTATCATTTGTGTTCTTGCTAAAAATGTATGAATAGACATTATTTTATTATCAACAAATTTAATATCTCGTATTATATATATATATATACCCCTAAAATTATTGGAATTTATTGATAATAAAAATAAATTCATAAATCAAGAGTACTGATTCATCATTTTAAATTCAAATGCATTTTAGATGATCTTTTTCTATTTCTTTTATATTGTAGAGTTAAAACTAAAAACAAAAATTCTTTTTTATGTTTTATCACGTTTTCAATAAAATTTTCTTATAAAAATACTTTAGCAATATTTTCAATAATGTTAATAAATGGTATTAGAATCGTTTCGATCCTCTTTCATTATGTCAGCATTATATACATATAATTCGTATGGTTTATTTTTTATATAGAATAAAAAATATGATATATGATTATTGTGTACTTTAAATATTAATATTGATTTTAATTCTTTTAGTTTAATAATTATGTAGAATAACTTAAAAATTACATTGTTTAATTAGAGCTATATATTTGTTGAATTTTTAAATTTGTGGACAATATAATTGAGTGTAATTAGCATTAGACCTAGAAATAAAATTAGAAAAAGAAAATAATTTTTCTAAAAGAAATACATATATTAAAAAAAGAAAGACCATCAAAGGTCGTTATCTCATGATGAGTGTATTAATAAAGGGAAATTGAGATATTTAATTTTTACCTTTTCATTTTTCAACCATATTTACTAACAAAATCTTATATTTTGATATCAAACAAAACAATTTAATTGAAACAAAAATATTATTTATATATTAAAATCAGTCACTAAAATTAACTACTAATATATTTGTATATAATAAATATATTTATTATTTAATTTATTTTTAATATGTATTTAACTATTTATATTTTAATATATATTTTATACTAATAATTAATTTTAGTTACTAATTTTAATATATGTACACATAGCATAGTTAAAAAAAATTAAAAATACCACAAATAAGTATAGATTATTATATCATATCATATCAAATCTCTTTCACATACACACATGTATAATATATATAACCTAAGATAACATAAACTTATTATTTACAAGGGATGGGATTTGAGTTTTGGAACCACGATGAATTACGACTTGAATTCTGAAAACCCAAATGTATGTATTTATGTGCATGCATGGCAATACATATTAAAACTACATGCATTATATATAGAGTCTACAGAGAAATTAGAGAGAAAGAAGGTAGCAAAGAGAGATTAAGAGGCTAATTAATTATAATTAACGACGAAAATTGGAAAAGAAATTTAATTTAATCTGAACCAAGAGCACTGAATCCTCCTCCTTTCATCATCTGCTTGAATTCTTTGTAATCAACCATGCCGTCGCCGTCGCGGTCCACCTTCATTATCATCTTCCGGCACTCCTCCACCGTCCTCCCTTGCTTCAGCCCCAAGGAAGAAAGTACCGATCTAAGCTCCTCCACCGTGATGTAACCGTCTCCGTTCTGATCGAATACGTTGAAGGCTTCCTTCATGTCTTCCTCCTCGTCGCGCTCCTCGCGTTCGTCCATTATAGACATGTAGAGTTCGCCAAACTCTTCCATGTCCACCCAACCGTCTCCATTAACGTCGATTTTTTCGATCATTTGGTCAAGCTCTTTGTCCGGGATATAGATCCCAAGCTTTTCCAAAGAATCGTTGAGTTCCTTTTTTGAGATTCGGCCGTCTCCATTGCGGTCAAACATTTGAAAAACGCGCTGGAGTTCGGCCGAATCCATAATTTTATGAATGTTATTATTTTGTTACTTCCTAAAGGAGTAATTTGTCAAGTTGACGACGAAGGAGAGGAAGGAGGAAGACGGAGGAGGAGGCGACGGAGGAGGAGGAGGAGACCTAATTTGTTTTGGTACCAAATTGAAAGAGAGGATATGAATTGAGATTTTAGGAGGTTGTGAACTAAAAATAAAGAAGGAAAATAGGGAGCAAAATATTTGGCATTCAAGAAGATCACTACTAGGGATAGGGAATTTGAGGTGTTTATTCTTCCTTTGTTCTAAATTTGGGAAGGGTGATTTATTTGATGATATATAGAGGAATTGAAAGTAACTACTAAATAACTACTTTATTGTATTTTGTCACGTCTCACGTATGCAATTATTCGTGGTGAATAAGAAACCAAAATTATATTTGTGGCTTAAATAAATAAATAAATATTTTCGACAAGTTGACAACCATGGTACATGAACATAAACGTAAATAACCATGTTTTTTAAATATCTAATATATGTATTGATATTTAGAAACCATTATTATTCTAAATTAAGGGGCAAAGTAGTGGGATCAGAGTTATGTAGAGCTGCATTTTATTTTGAGTCACTTTTTAGTTTTTACTTTTACGCGTCTTTGGTTTCTTAATTGAAATTGGTTAGCATTTATATAAAGTTATTGCGACGTAACTTGAACACAACTTTTCTTCAAAGACGCGTTGATAGGTTGATGCACATTATAAATTGAGCTTTATATTTGTTTAAAAAAAATTTATTCGAAAGTATAAATTAATAGAAAAAATGAACGACGCCTGAGAGATTCGAACTCTCGCGGGGAAACCCCATGTACTTAGCAGGCACACGCCTTAACCACTCGGCCAAAGCGTCTGGTTGATGTTTGATACTAAAGGCATTTTCAAATTCTGAATTCTAGAATCTGAAGAAACATTTTCTTATTTTTTCTTTACCTTTTTGTAACAATAAACCCTTCTGTTAATTGAAAATGAAAAAGAAAATTGTTTAAGCAAATTATACTTAAAAGCATTTCTGGACATTTTTATTTATTTATGACGGGGAAATTTCTAGATACCAAAACGGGATAAGGGAGCTGGTGTTCGAAATTCAAACATTTGAAGAGCAGAAGCAGAATGCATTATCCAACTCCAAATTCCCAAAAAAAGAGTAAAAGACAAAAAGTGGAACACAATTCGTTTTGCATGGGAACACGCTTGACTTGGGAAACTACGTAGCCTTATCCATTCGTTTCATGCGTACCCTTGACCTGTGACACGTGTCCCGTTGCCAGAGCCGTACCCATCGTAAAGCCATGCTGCTTTCAGTAGGTCTGTCCGCACAGGAACGCAACCATTCAAACTCAGAAACGCCCCAAAATATACCCATTATTTACGAAAGTGCCACTACTACCCTCTCAGATTTGAACTTGGAACCTTCTTCGGCTCCTTCGCTCCATTCCTTGCGTCAACTCTCTCTCTCTCTCTCTCTCTCTCTCTCTCTAAGCTAAGCTTGAAGATCCTAAAGCTCCTCAATTTTTTTCCGCTTTCTTCCTTATTTTATGTTGCTGTTTTCTGCTCACATTTTCAGTAAGGTTTCCGATCAGGTATTGCTTCTCGTTGCTGCATTTTTTTGTTCTATGCTTTTGTTGTTTTCAGATTTCGTAAGATAGATTTGAACACACGGTGTTCTTATGTTTTCATTTCTCTTCTTTAAGAGGAAAATCTGATTTGGCAGGTGTACTTGGATGTATGTTAGTTTTTACTTTTTCGTAGTAACAATTTAAGACACAGTAAAAAACAGAACTGGAAAAAAAAGGGGGGAATTTGCAATTGCAGTGTGTTAGTGTTCTAGGAGCTATGTCAATGTCTATAACGTGTTTGTGTGTATGTTGCTGCTGTGTTGTGATAATGTTAGTAGGAATTATTGGCTATCGTAAGTATGAGATGGAGTTGTTAGGACCGGGAAAGGGTATAATGAATTACGAGTGAATTTGAAGGTTCGGTGAGGGTGACAAGTTTCCTAGAATTCCTTTAGAGCATTTGAAGGGATGGTAGATTTATTGCAATTACAATGTATGAATTATACAGCAGGACAGTCTTATGAGATGACAGTCTTTTAGTCTTATTTAATTTTGTACTTAACCGTTTGGAAGCTGAAAATCATGCTTGAGTTTAGGATGAATATAGATTGCATATTTTTCCCATTTCAGGGTGGATGATGTGGTAGAGTTGTGTCATCTTTAATTGCATTTTATATTTTCTTTGTACAATCCTTTGGAGCATCTCTTATGTAATCATTTTAGCAAATGCAGGAGGAAGTTTTGCTGTAGAATATATCAAACGTCTCTGCAGAATAGTAATATATAGCTAGGGAAAAGATTTGATTTTCGCCCAGGTAAAATGGGAGAGAGCTTAGTGCAGAACTTTCATCAAAACAATCGTGGAACTGTAGAAGCAGGTGAACCTTATGTAGACAAAGATTTTGCTTCTTTAATAAAAGAAGCTGCTGAAGTTACTCCCTCTTCTTTTGAGTTCTGTGTTTGGTCAGAAAAGGGAATTAATCTTCATGTTGATTTAAATTCATCCCCATCAGATTGGACTAACAGATTTCGAAATGAGGTTCAAGTACGTGAGACTATGTACGGAAACAAGTCCTGGAGTCTCCGGCAGGATCTTGCTTGCTTAGGAGGGAGCGCTACACAAGAAAGATGTTCCTTGTGGGATGCAAATCCTGTCCAAATTGATGCTCATAATGGACTGGCTAAATCTTCCTCAAGCTTGAAATTCACAAAAGATAG
Organism: Arachis stenosperma; assembly: GCF_014773155.1. Classification (NCBI taxonomy): domain Eukaryota; kingdom Viridiplantae; phylum Streptophyta; class Magnoliopsida; order Fabales; family Fabaceae; genus Arachis; species Arachis stenosperma. The sequence goes on along the minus strand of NC_080379.1, from coordinate 3,530,617 downwards.
TGTTGTAAAGTTAGACCAACGGAATAAAGTTAAAAGCCCATTAATATCGGATTCAGTAACTCCATGCAGCATGAATGTGAAAGCAGCAGCTAATTCAAAGGAGGTAAATCAATGCTCTGCCTTAGCTAAACCAGATGTTAATGTAGTAAATAACTTGATGCAAGATCAGTCCACTCTCTCAGCTGAAGAAAGTTATGGTGTACCTAGCAATTTTATTTTTGGTGCTGAATCTTGTGCTAAAGATGCGTCTAAGGCCTTCTTTTATTCGGATGCTACTGGTACTCCTTTCAAGTCACTTTGTGATTCTGTTGGCAACTCACTGTCAGATCTGGGGACACTGGCATATCAATCTTCAAAGCCTGACGATGAATGTTTTCAAGATTGTGATCTGCTAAATGATTCTTGCTGTGTGAACCCAGGGGTGGTGTGTCCAGGTGCTTCATTAAGCAGTTCTATGGAGCTACAAATTTCAGAAGCTGCAAGTTGTCATAAATATCCTTCAGTTTCACTCTGTGAAAATGATGGATCCCTGGATTTAAGTGAACCAAAGAATACTTCAGATACAGAACAATGTGGCCCAGCTATTGATGGGAACAATTTCGCAGCACTAACTGAAGAATGGGTATAGTGCTTTCTCTAGCCTTCATGGGAGGGTGTGTATTGTCGTATGATTTTCTTTTTTTGGGGTCGAAATGGTATATTAGGTTTGTTGTGGCTGGATTATTTCAACTTAGGAATTCTTTCTTTTGGTATTACCACATAAAATATATTTTGATGGCTATTGTGCTGTAGCTAATTAGCTTTAATAAAAATTTCCATGTTTGCTCGATGTTCCGCCTAGGATTATAATTATTTGCACAGAAATACACCTTTAACAAGGTATATGCCAAAATATGAAATTTACTTTTATTGGAAACTTAGACAGTTTTGATGATCCTTTACAAGCTTCTTGACTTGTTTTTGAGTGTGTATTACTTATGTGTAGTATGATAAATAACCATTGTGTTTGCAGGTGGGGATGAGTGTGGATGGCAGGGAGAGTTCATTGTAATTACTCTTCTTTCTGAAACTTTTTTGGTGCTTTTAAAAGCTTTCATGCAATTGAGCATATTGATACTGTGCTTTCAGATGCTCCCAGTTAGATGATCGAGTTCAGAAATTTGGCCAAGGTTATGATGATCAGGGTTCTAAAATGAAGCTTTGCAAAAAGAGAAAACGTGACTCTGAAATTCAAGCCTCAAGTGGCACACCTGTTACAAGAATTTTAAGGAGCATGAAGAATACTGTTGCAAGAATCCTGCCTAGAAGATCCATGCGACGAATGTCGAAGGTTCTTTGACATTCTTCTGACGTATCGTTACAGCATTTATATGTAAAAATTATATACTTGCATGGCAAAAAGAAAATGGATTTACGTGTACGAGTTGATGATTACATTCTTATGCTTTCTGTTTTTATCGTATCCAGTGAATTCCTGAAGTGCTTTGGGTGCCACTTGGAGGCATTAGTTACAGATCTTCCAATGAAATTATCATCCACGTTTTGAAAGTGGATGAATGAAATTTAGTAGGTAAGAGCATCCTCTTATCAAACTTTCATTGTCTCTTGAATCACAATCAATTACTTTACTTGTTTTGTCTTCTAAATCAATAACTTGGTAAAGAATCACTTTAAAAGTGGTCTTAGATGTGATAAATCTTTTGAAGCATATCAGAAATTAGAAATAAGCTAAAATCTTCAATGCCAATAATTTCTTTTCTGCTTCTCTACATCAGGATTATCTTCTGAGGCCATCTAGCTCTAATAAGTAAAGTTACATCAATTGAAATGTAAGATTATGCTATTAATGATGTTAATTGGCTGCAGGTTGCTTCATTCTTTTGGAAGAGTTAGAAACTTAGAATCACAGAAAAATAAGAATGCGAGGTAGCTATTTTGGGTAAATTCCAATTAAACAGTTAGAAAGTGAGCCATATAGGTCTTTCTATTTTTGGTATTTAGAAAAACAACTATTGCATCTTTTTTAATATTTTTCCTTTGTGACACTATTGCTTGTTGTATATTTATATGTAACTGATTATTCATCATTGGACTTGCCAAGCTTTGATCTGGCATATTTAATTTTGTGAACACATGCAGGATAGGATTGTCTTTTTACCTATAGTTTGGATACAGTTGTCAGTAGTTGCAGCTATTACATGTATATCTTTCTTCTATGTTCTTGTGGAAAGTGCACCCTTCTTATCTTTTAAATATGTTCTTGTTAAACAGCTTATATGTAGTTATGTTGCTGAGCATATAAGACCCATGCATTTTTATTCTTCATCTTGATTATATAACTTTGATTTTGATCTAATCTTAGAGTGAATTTGGAATGAGGATAAAAAGAAGGGGGAAAAATTAATTAAATTATGGATAAAAATGATGTGTAAAATAAGTTACCTGGATGAACTAGCACAACTCACCAAATCATCAATATAATTGAACTTGCACAAGAAAGAAAGAACATGTGATTTTGTGGATCATCACGTGAATATCACGAGATTTAGTGGCAACTTTATTGCATAATCCATTATCTCATTTTTTTTTAGTTTGTGTTGACTATAAAAAATAAATAAACTCTTTGAGACAGCGCTCATCAAAAATTAATTTTTATGCGAATTGTCGGAAAGACCATATTATTGAAATCTGATTATTCATTTTAATGATACAGCAAATCTATGACGGTGGAATATGGATATTAGGGGTGTTTATGGGTCGAGTGAAATTAAATTTGATGTGATCTAGACCTGGTTCGAAATATATATCGGATTTGATGTGACCTAGACTCAGCTTGAAATATATACCGAACTTATTTGTTAGACTTGAATCTGGCCCTAGATCCGATGAAACTTATACATTTTCGGATCACGATTATATTGGGTAAAAATCGGACTGTTAACATTATCTTTTTGTAAGTTAGCATGTGAAAATATCTAAATTTTCAAGACTTCAAATATTATTTAATATGGTAAAATTCACATAGAAAAATATAACAAGAACCAACCATTTCTTAAAATTAAAGTATAACCAAAATCAATACTAATATTATTTAATAACACCAAATATTTAAATCAATACAAATAATATAATATTATGCATTAATCTAAAGTCTTATGTATTTTAAACATAAAATATTAACTTATAGTCTTATAATGACTAATAACACAAATATTAAGGTTTACAATACTTAAATTCCACATAAGAATAACCATCATCTATCACTAATAACACAAAATATTAATTGTGTATGATGACCGGATCACCGGATTGAGTTCGGATGACCCGAACTATGGCCCGGATCCGACCCGAAATAATAACCGAATCTATTTTTTAGACTCTTACCTGACCCTAGACCCAATAAAATCACACCAAATTGATCCCTAAAAAATTTGGGATCAAACCGAGTCTTCGAGTTGAGCCGGACCATGAACGCTCCTAATGAATATTGATAGTATTAATTAACTAATGGCCACCAACCATCCAATGATGCAGACATGATAATTTAAGCTTGAGGATTATTTAGCCCAATTTGCAAGTTTAACTGGTTAACGTCCCCACCAAGTTTGAATAGTGATTTTCCTTAATTAGTGTCTCAATTTAAGGGCGCAACCTGAAGTTTGTAAACTGTTCAGACAAGTGGGTCTTTTATCAGTCTTTGATAAAAGACACAAAACACAATTGAAATCTTATTGTGAAGGGTTTTACTATAGATCTGCATTAGGGGGTTCCAATTGTATGTAAAACATGTTAATTAGTAATTTTTCGAGTTAAATTTTTATACATAGTTATCAAAAATTAATATTTTTGTATACAAAAATTGAGATTTTCTAACAAATATGCTAAGAGTAAATAATTAATATTGTTCAAATTTTTAAATTATTTTTGTTCTGTAAAAAAAGTTTTACTTTTGTATTTTTAAGGGAATTTGTTAACAAAATTCAAAAGAAATTTAGATTAACATTACAATATATAGGGGTGCATATGACTCGGTCTTCTCGAACATCCGGTCTGAATTTAAATATTTTGGGAGCTAATTTGGCATGATTGTATTTGGTCTAAAGTCGGATAAGGATCTCAAAAAAAGTCCAAGTCATTATTTAGAGTCGAGTTCGAGTCAAGGCAAACTCGACTTCATCTGATTCATGTATATCTTAAAAAGACTAAAAAATGTATATATATTTTAAATTAATTCTAATATTATATTATATTAATTATAAGTTTATTATTTTGTTTTTAGTCACATTTGATGAATTAGAAAATAAATCAAAGAAACATAAAATTAGAATTTATAAACAAATTCAAGTTCAAATATAAATATCAATTTCACGGTAACAAATATGTTTTTTTCTTCTTTATAAATAAGTGCATCATAATTTTTTAACATAAAATTTATCAAAATTCAAATTTTACCGATCTAAATCTGGTTTTAGTGTAATCCAAAAATAATATATTTTCACCGAATTTAAAATCAAATAAGGATCTCAAAAATAAATCTAATCATTATTTAAGATCAAATTTAGATCAAGACAAATTCAATTTCATTCACGTTATATACACTCCTAACAATGTAGATGTCAATATAAAATTTTATCATTGATAATTAGGAGACATTAAATTTAGTTTAAATTGCGGTCCCTTTTCTTTTTCTTTTTGCAGTGATTTGTCATTTATGGGCAGTTTATAATTCCCTAATCCCTAGTTTTGGACGCGCCATGCCCTAACTAACTCATTATTTCATTGTCATGGTACCTACCTTGGCTTAATTTATCTTTTTCCTTAAAAAAAAAAAAGTGTAAAATGTAGTATTAAAGAAGAAATAATTTTACCAATAAATAATGAAAAAATACCAAAAAGAAACAAAAAAAAGAAATATTGTAAGTGTAAGTCAGTCTTTATAAGAGTTATAGAAAGTAATTTACAATAACAGTATTACCTCTAAGCTAAAGTTTAATAGCATCCATTAAGGGCATAAGAAGAACATGCTCAGAGAAGATTCATTAACCAGTCCATACACCAAAGCAAAAGAGTGGAGGAAAAAAAAGCAGGAAATGAATGAAAAAATAAGTGATGATACACTTGTCACTTGGTACATGAAAGAATTTAAATGTAGTAGGGACACATATCAAATACGTTGAGTCTTGAGGTGTGAGGTTTGGTATATATTATTGTACCAAGCTAAACCCACATGGAAACTACTTTAATAAAAATATTAAAAATATCTTTTTTTTAAAGATATTTATATGTATCATGTTATTATTATATATTTTTATTAAATCGATTAATAATTTATATTTTAATAAATTAGAATAAAATTAATTTATTATAACAACATTTAAAAATAATAATTTAGATCTTAAAGAAAAAATATTTTTATTATATATTTATCTAAATCACTAGAATATTACAAATTTTTATAATACTCATAACATCTTTTAAGCCATTTTTTAAAATTATTTTGTATTAGAATAAAATATATTTTTTAATTATTTTGTATGGAATAAAATATTTTCTTTTATTTCTAAATTATTATTGACTATGTAGAGTATTTTATTTAAAATTTGAGTACATGCATGTATTTACCTAAATTATTAGAACATTACAAATTTTTATAATACTCCTAACATTTTTTAAGCCATTTTTTTAAATTATTTTGCAGAGGATAAAATATTTTTTGTAGTATAATTTAAATAAATTTATTAAAAAATATTTATGAGCTATTAAAAATAGACAAAACAGTATTGTATGGAATTCGAATTGATAGATCACAAATATTTTAAAGAAGTCTCGTAATTAAATATTTTGTTAGTTTTTTTTAATGTATGAAATAAAATATATATTTTTTTATTTTTAAATTATTAATTTTTTAATAAAATTTTTAATAAAATTTTTTTAATAAATTATTAATTTTTTAACAGCATAGGAATTACTGTGCGTGTAATTCGAACCCAGCTAGTTCGAATTAGTGTGTGCGTGTATTTGTATATAATTCGAAGTTCGAATTAATGTGTACATGTGTTTGTGTATAATTCGAACCCAGCTGGTTCGAATGATGTAGAAATGGAGTTCGAATTTAGCTGGTTCGAACTACATATAAACATGCATTGGTGGATTCATGAAGCAATTTTTGTTTTGGCTGATTCGTGTAAAATTTTGCTCCCCTTGGATTATTATTGTGATTTGCCCTTATAATTATTAGACTCGGTTTAATTCGATTAAATTACACAATTTAAATTGAATATCTTTAAATTTTTTTATAAAAAGATAAATTTATCCCTAACTTTTTGTTTTGCGGACATTTAAATTACTAAAAATTTAAAAATACAATTAGATCCCTAAAAAAGAATTGAATTTATTGTTATTATTATAAAAAAATTAATTTTATTCTAATTTGTTAAAAAATTTAAAAATAACAAATTCAATAATAATATGACACGTAAGCGTCTTTACAAAAAGACGTTTTACGCGTCTTTATGAGACATCCCCCACCCACATATATATTCTGTTATTTTTTTATTAATATACTGAAATATCAATACATTATATTCAGGTATTTAAATTTTAAAATAACTTGATACAGAAAAATAAAATAAAATAAAAAATTTATGTGCTATTTTTTATATATATTTGACACCAAAAAAATTATTTATTTAATTTTTTATAAATTTAATTTGATATGTTAATAATATAAAACAAATTTCATGGTTATTCAATAAGATTTATACGTTTAAATGATTGATTTTTGAAGTATTGAATTTGAATTTTTTATTTTATTTTTGGTGATACGATAATATATTATTGGTTATCTGTCTAAAATTCTTTTATACAATAAGAAAATAAAATTCTATTTGTAATTATTATTTTTAACTGAAATTTTATTTTTTTTCAATGATATATATATATATATATATATCCTGAACACATATTTTAAAAATACTATAAAAAATTTTGTTTACTAAAAATTACTGAAAAAATAATATTTTTATATTTTTAATATATTAGATATATGAACAATTTTAAAATAGTTTATTATTATACTTTTTAAATATAACCTTAAAACACAATAAATCAATGTTTTTTTCCAAAACCATATAAGTAGATGAATAGAAAGAAAGAAAGAAAGAAAGAGAGAATGGTAAGTGGTGTATTATGGCACTATATTTTGGGCATGAAAAGGTCATTTTTGCATTTATGTTTGACAATAAATGTGTTCACCAACACTTTGCCCATAACGTACACAAGTAGCAGTTTTCTCTCATTTATTGCACCACCGTCTCTCCCTCACTCTCTTTACCCTTCTTCAACAACAATCCATCCATCTTCTACTTCCCTTTGATGATCAACTTCAACTTCAACTGCCAATTGCTAAATACTTGCATTTTGAAGAAAAGGTTTCTGACTATTCTTAACAAAAATGTGAGTTCACATACACTTCATTAACTATATACTATATAGAGCTTTCTTTAAAGGACTCATCAATGCATAGTTTCCACCAGTTAGTTAGTTGTTGATCTAGTGATGAGTTCAAATCAAAGTTCATTGAAGCAGCTAGCTCTAGCTATGGTTGCTTGTAAGCTTTTGAGATGGCAAGTTTATCTTTCTTCTTCTCACCAAGTCATCATCAGCAATATGCAAGGTTTTACTTGCTTACCCTAATAAGCATTCATAGAAACAAAGTGGGCAGAAGAAAATCCACTACATTTCTTAGCTATTTGTTTTGTTTTGTGTTGCATCATGCATAGCTAGCTAGAAAGATGATAACTTGTGTTAAGAGAAAACTTCAGAATGCGAAGATCCATTGCTATTGTGTTTTCATGCATTTCTAGCTAGCTATACAAAGACATGGAGATTGAAGGAACTGAAGTTTGAGGTAATGGCAACAATAGCATTGTGGTGTTCTATGTTTATTTATTCACAATGCTGAGCAGTGAAGATTCTAGACTTTATTGTATATGATATTTGGATTGGGTGTGCATCATCATGGGGTTCTCAGTGAGATACTTGTTAATCTATGGTTTGAACATGCAAATGTGGTTATTTTTTCATGTGATGGTTCTATCATACTTGTGGTCACAAGTTACAAGTCTTGGATCCATGTCTTCCATTGCAATATCTTATGGAGAACAAGGTTCAGTCTTTTGTGGTTTGAAGCTTGATGGGTCCCATACTGTTACCTGTTATGGATCCAACACAGCCATAATCTATGAAACACCATCACATTTCTCATTCATTGGTCTAACTGCTGGTGATGGCTTTATATGTGGACTTTTAATGGATTCAAACCAACCCTATTGTTGGGGTAGCAGTGGCTACATTGAAATGGGGGTGCCTCAACCAATGATCAAGGAAGCTGAATACATAGACATCAGTGCTGGTGATCACCATGTATGTGGATTGAGGAAGCCATTAACTGGAAGATTCAGGAACACTTCATTTGTTGATTGTTGGGGTTACAACATGACTAGGAACTATGTGTTTGATGGAATGTTTCAGTCAATTTCAGCAGGTTCTGGATTCAACTGTGGCCTTTTCTCTCAGAATAGGAGTGTGTTCTGCTGGGGTGATGAGACTAGTAGCAGGGTCATTACTTTGATTCCAGATGACAAAAGATTCCAGAGAATCTCAGCTGGTGGATACCATGTTTGTGGAATATTGGAAGGTGTGAAGAATTCAAGAGCTGTTTGTTGGGGAAGAAGCTTGGATATAGAAGAAGAAATCTCAGTTTCAGTGAAACAACATGCTGGTAGTTATGGTCAAGGTAATGTTGATTTGGCACCAAGTGATCCAATGCTATCTGTTGTTGGAGGAAAGTTTCATGCATGTGGAATCAAGAGCTATGATAGGGAAGTGATTTGTTGGGGATTCATCATCAAACCAAGCACACCACCACCAAGTGGAACCAAGGTGTTTGAGATTGCTGGTGGTGATTACTTCTCTTGTGGTGTTCTTGCTGAAAGATCTCTTATGCCTGTTTGCTGGGGTGTTGGTTTTCCAAAAACACTACCTTTGGCTGTTTCACCAGGAATGTGCAAGTCAAATCCATGTCCTCCTGGATTCTATGAGATTGATCTCCAAAAGGGTCTTTGCAAGTCAACAGATTCAAGAATTTGCGTTCATTGCAGCAGTGGTGATTGTCCTTCTGAGATGTACCAGAAGAGTTCTTGTGGTGTGAATTCTGATAGAATATGTGAATATAATTGTTCTTCATGTTTTTCATCTAAGTGCTTATCAAATTGCTCATCTTCTAATTCTGAGAAGAAGAAAAATGATGATAAGTTTTGGGCTTTGCAGTTACCAGTTGTTATTGCTGAGATTGCTTTTGCAGTGTTCTTGGTTTGTATTGTGTCGTTGACTTCAGTTTTGTATGTTAAATACAAGCTAAGAGATTGTGAGTGTTCTTCAGTAAGGTCAAAGGTGAAGAAACTCAATGGTGGTTCTAGCAGCAAGAACAGGACAAATTTGGAGGAGTTCAAGATTAGGAGGGCCCAAATGTTCACCTATGAGGAGCTTGAAACTGCAACTAATGGATTCAAAGAAGAATCCATTGTTGGGAAAGGAAGCTTCTCTTGTGTGTTCAAGGGTGTTCTGAAAGATGGCACTGTTGTTGCTGTTAAGAGGGCCATAGTTTCCACAAACATGCAGAAGAATTCAAAGGAGTTTCACACAGAACTTGACTTGCTATCAAGGTTGAACCATGCACATTTGCTGAACCTATTAGGATATTGTGAAGAAGGAAATGAAAGGCTTCTTGTCTATGAGTTCATGGCCCATGGTTCCTTGCATCAACACCTTCATGGACCAAATAAGGTGCTGAAAACTATAATAACACAAATACTTCACTTTTTTGTGTTACATTTCCATGACTAATTAGACTATAGTAGTTTAGTTTTGAAAGATTTAAACGCTGACAATTTAACTTCGAAAGAACTAAATAAGCTAGTGTACCATAGCTTCTGTTCTTTCGAGAATTAAATTGTCAGCATTCAACTTTTTGGTGGAGCTAAATTGGTAGTTTACTCTCTAATTTCTTAGAACAATTATCGTATTCAATACCTGTATTCGTATTAATGCAATATAGGTGTTAAAGGAGCAGCTAGATTGGATAAGGAGAGTAACAATTGCAGTCCAAGCAGCAAGAGGAATTGAGTATTTGCATGGATATGCATGTCCACCAGTGATTCACAGAGACATAAAATCATCAAACATTCTCATTGATGAAGAACACAATGCAAGAGTTGCTGATTTTGGCTTGTCATTGTTAGGCCCTGCAGACAGTGGTTCACCACTTGCTGAATTACCAGCTGGTACTCTTGGTTATCTTGATCCAGAGTACTATAGGCTTCACTACCTCACCACAAAATCTGATGTATATAGCTTTGGTGTTCTGTTATTGGAGATTCTAAGTGGTAGAAAAGCCATTGACATGCAATATGAAGAAGGGAACATTGTTGAATGGGCAGTGCCATTGATCAAGTCAGGTAACTTATGATATATTTTAACTCTGCAAATTTATTTATACTTGTTATATAATATATATATTGAACCAACTTGGGTTAATCAAGTAGTTAGCTCACTTGTTTGCTTAAAAAATTGTCAAGGATTTAAATTTTACCTTATATATACAGCAACTCATTAGTCAGCGCAGACACACAACAAATTAATCTTTGACTTGTCGGTTGGGATATACCGTGAAAATATACATATTGTTGTTCCCACATCATATTTTTTAGTAAAGTTGTCATATTTATTTGTATCCAATACTCATATCCTTATTGGTGCAACATAGGTGACATAGCTGCAATATTAGACCCAGTTTTGAAACCTCCTAGTGATCTTGAGGCCTTGAAAAGGATTGCAAATGTGGCATGCAAATGTGTGAGGATGAGAGGGAAAGAAAGACCTTCAATGGACAAAGTAACAACAGCATTGGAAAGAGGGTTAGCAATGCTAATGGGAAGTCCTTGCATTGAGCAACCAATTTTGCCAACTGAGGTTGTTTTGGGAAGCAATAGGTTGCACAAGAAATCATCACAAAGATCATCAAATAGATCAGCTTCTGAGACCACTGAGGTAGCAGAAACTGAGGATCAAAGGATTGAGTTCAGGGCACCATCATGGATAACATTCCCAAGTGTTACATCTTCTCAGAGGAGGAAGTCTTCAGTGTCAGATGCTGATGTTGAAGGAGGGAAGAACAACAACAATAACATTAGTAATAATGCAGAAGTGAATAAGAATTTGGGAAATGTTGTTGGTGTTGGTGGTGATGGTTTGAAGAGTCTTGAGGAAGAGATTGGACCTGCTTCTCCTAGAGAGAGGTTGTTCTTGCAACATAACTTCTAAGTTCTAACCAACCATATATATCTTCTTGGAGGAAACTTTTAATTTGGTTTCATTTCTTAGATGATCTTGTTCTTTGTATTTGTTTAGATACTTGTTGGGGAAGATGAAAATGTGTATGGAAAGAAAAATTGAGTTAATTTTGCTAGAGAACAAAGTGATTCTACCACTAATGTTTACTAAAGTTATATGTTACATGTGTTTTGGATATTGAAGCTAACCGAAAAAAGCCAAGGTATAATTGAAAAAATGCCCTCACGCAGGATCGAACTGCGGACCTTCAGTTTACAAGACTGACGCTCTACCACTGAGCTATAAGGGCTTGTTGATGATCGAATTCTTAATTAATAATAATTATATTTTCATATAAATTTTAGAACTACTCCCCACATAAATAATGTTTTCTGTAAATTAAACATTGAATATATAAAGTAACATCTCTAACCAATTTTTGTCGGTTAAGTTCGTCGAAATTGATATGATACCAATCAATAACATAAAATTAAACAATATAGTAAGTAGTTCAAAAAGACTATAACAATAATTCTAAAACTTCATTTAAAAGTTAAAATTTGTTGAATTGTAGTTATCCCATGTTTAAGACATGTTAAATCATTTTGTAAAATCTTTGTGAAGTTAAAATAAATTAGATATTTAATTTTAGTAGTCTTATAACGTGGACATCTCATTTCGTTTCTATTAATGAATATTTTAGTAAAAAAAATTGTTTCATTTATTTATAATATTTATGTAGTATCCATATCGTAATTTATTATAAAAAAAATATAATATTAATTAAATTTTATTTACTGTTTTGAATTTTAATTCTTTATTTTTAAATTTGGATTAGATTGCTGAGTTCAATTAGGTTAATAAAGAAATTGTTATATATTTGACAAAATATAGTTGAATTTAAACATCAATTACAGAACAATCAATAAAAAAATTATTGATGAGTTGTAAAAATCAATAGCAAATTGAATAGTTAAAACATTAAATAAATTGATAAAAATATTTTTTTAATGACAAATTTATTGTTTAAATTATATTATTTTACAAGTACGAAAGGCTAAAAGCACTTGTCATGCACAAAAGCATTTGAATTTACATTCATATTATTTATAATTTTTGTTAAAAAAATATATGCATAAAAAGATAAAATCAATTAAGTGTGTTACATATCTTATTAATTTGTTTTAAAAAAACTAATAAAAAATAGAAGAATTAGTATTTTTTTTTCACAATGTACATCTTTTGTCATGACAAAGTTTTACAAAATTTTTATTTTAAATATTTGATGCATATACTCATATGCATGACAAAATAGGTTATGTTAAAAAATAGAAGAATTAGTATTTTTTTTTCACACTTTTAAAAAGAGAAGTTTAATAAAACAAAAAATATTAATATAATTAGTATTTTTTTTCACAATGTACATCTTTTGTCATGACAAAGTTTTACAAAATTTTTATTTTAAATATTTGATGCATATACTCGTATGCATGACAAAATAGGTTAGGTTAAAAAAGTAGAAGAATTAGTATTTTTTTTTCACACATTTAAAAAGAGAAGTTTAATAAAACAAAAAATATTAATATAATTTTTTATTAAAATATATTATTTTGCTTGTATATTTTTCTTTTATTATGTATATATATAATCAAGAAAATGCCCTCACGCAGGATCGAACTACGGACCTTCAGTTTACAAGACTGACGCTCTACCACTGAGCTATAAGGGCTTGTTGATATTCAAGTCCTTACTTATTATTTTTATAGCAAATCTAAAAGATTTTTCATACAGAAATAAGTTTGCTAGAACTTTAGAGTCCTCAACTATTATATGATCCACTGTTCTTTTGTGAAAAAGTATTAAAGAGCTCGCTAGACAATGTGTTGGATGGAAGTTGATTCATCTGTAACAACTAACTAGTAGGGAGATAAATGGTTCATTTTTCAAGAATTTTTCGTTGAACTTAAAGTTTTACTTTTTAGAGAAAAATAAAATTCTGCATTTAGATAAACTGATAAACTATTTGAGAAACATATTTGATACGGATGTCATTTAAGTAAACCAATTTGTTTTTTCCCTTCGGGTGTTTTTTTGCAGAATGAATTTTACATAGCTTTATGTCATGACCAACTAAAGAAGACACGATAATAATTATAAACAATAAGAACAATAGAGTAAAAAAAAAATTAAAATTATAAATTAGATTATTAATTAATTATTTTTAATTTTAAATTTTAAATTTTAAAAAATAAGAATTAGTAATTAAACCAAATCACCGTTGATACTGTTGCTCTCAATATCACGCTAACTTCTCATTTTCTGTTTGCAAACTCCGATCGGCAACTTGTTTGCTGCCGTAGACTCACTCTGGCGCCGTTGCCGAAGCATCTCTTCGTCCTGCTTGCACTCTGTAGCAACCTCAAATCGCGCTGCAACAGCCCCGTGCATCTTTCTTCCCGCTGCCCCGCCACCGGCCGTGCAGACCCCGCCCCCACCTTTACCGTCGCAGCTCACGACTACTGTCGACAACAACGACCACCTCGACGCCAACGCATTGTTCAAAGCCATGCAGAATCTCCACTTTATTCTCTTGCCTTCCACAGCCTCGACCACAAGATTTCATGGCGGTTCTCGCTTCTTCCTTCCCTCCTTCCGCCACCTTTGCCGATGTTTATTTTTCATGCAAATGAGATGTTTATTCTTAATACAAATGGGATGTTTGTTCTTAATACAACATTCGAAGTTGGTAACGACAAACGATAACAGCACTCGGAAGGGAGTTTGGATTAGAAGAGAGTGTAATTAAGATTAAAAGAGAATGGATGGTTAAAATTTCTAATGGTAAGGTTAAAATAACTTTTTTAACTTGAACTGGGGTATTTTTTTTAATCTTCAGTAGACTAAAAAATCAGCCAATTATTCACATTGTTCAGATTTCTCATTATTTACCTAGCAGAATTGAAAAAAAGATTTATGTACTAGAAACTGTTACTTTCATTATCTTTTCAAACTTCACCTTTGTCAATTTACCATCCAATCCATGACTATAAATCAATCTTCTCACTATCTAATCCAAGTTCTGTGTTTTCTTTTTCAAAATTATATACACTAGTCGTTGAGCTTTAATTCTAAGAATCTCACTATAATGTAATTTTATAGGTCGCTCATCCAAATGGGTTAAAAATTAAGACGATAAAACAAAAGAAAAGAAAAGAAGCTACAATGATTAGATGTTTAATACTTACGTCATGTTACAAGATAAACACACAGGAAATAGCTCCTTAATGGCTACACTATCCAGCTCTATGAATTAAAATCATCCATATACTATTTACACATTTACAAAATCACAACTATGCACAGAAAAGCCTAAAACAAAACTTTCTCTTAGGCCAAAAAAAATTTTTTAAAAAATAGAAGAAAAAAAGAGTAAAAGAAGAAAGATGACAATCAGATAAACCTGCAAAACCGGTATATGTACGAATTCCTCAACATTTGTGTGAAAAAAAAGAAGGCATCCGCTGATAATCTTGTCAGAGTCTACTGTGTTATGTTGGAACTTGGAAAGGCCATCGAATCTATCATCTATTTATGTATGAAGGAGATGTTGTTGAGCTTCTAAAAACGTCATATTAAAACCAAATCGAAGGGTTTCTGAATTGTGTTGCCATAGCATCTGACAGAAACTTGACTAGATTTTCTCTCTCAACATTTTTCTCCCTCTTATATTCAAGGTGTCGAACCTGGAGGCAATTGAAATCCCTTAATAACAGTATCGTATAATCACATTCCAGTAAGATTCTCAAGTTCATGAGCAATAAACTTAGGACAAGATTGCTTTCCTTATCCCAAGATTGTTCCTCATGAACCCTA
The DNA here is from genome assembly GCF_014773155.1 of Arachis stenosperma. NCBI lineage: Eukaryota > Viridiplantae > Streptophyta > Magnoliopsida > Fabales > Fabaceae > Arachis > Arachis stenosperma. Next base: position 3,515,353 of record NC_080379.1, on the reverse strand, counting down.
GCGACTACAAATAAACAATCCAATCATTGCTAAACTTATAATTGCTTAAAGAAAATTTTGTAAGAGAGATTCTAAGAAAAAACCACAAGTGATAACCAGCTGAACTAACAAGTAGCACCTAGAAAATGCTTGGATCAAAATATTTGCCTGGATTTATTTGCGGGAATGTGATATAAATGTAGATCCTTATCTGGGTGAGTCCAAAACTCGGAATAGGATTGGAGAACATTACAAATTACCTTAACAGAACCTGTCTGTGAGACACCTGCATCCGTTATGATGACGAGACATTTGATATCATGCTCATTAGCATACTCATACTGCTCTGTAAGACTTGGATCGGGGATGGGAACAAATCCAGCCTGAAAACATGAAGAGCAAGTGAGCAGAGGCTTGAGTTATAACACTAAATTATATGGATATCAAAATCATTTAAAAAATCTCGACCTTAAAATTCTCTTCCCATAATTCAGCAACTAGTTCCATCCGCTCCATCAAAAGACCACCTCCTCCTCTTGAACAGACAAGAACACTGGTGCTGGCTTCATTTCTGAAACAGTCGAGAAGATTTGCAAAAACAAAATGCCTAACTGAGAAGACAATAACTTAGTGCTGGAGGCAAGGACTGTATCAAAAGTTAAAATAATAATTAAAAAAAAAAGGTATGAGTAGGACACCAACCTAAGGGGCTTAAAATCCACAGGACAATTCTGAATTATTGTCTCTAATGCAAGGCTACTCCCTACACCACTGGGGGGATTTCCTTTCTGACCAACAAAGAAGACAATCAATTAGTAACAGTATACAATCTAGTACCTCAGAGAAAAAGAAGCATTATGTTTGTCTAGGACAGCAATAAGGAGGAAACAAAAACCACTGTAACAGGTATATATATACAATTGAAACATGTAAGATAATCAATGTGGACAGTTAATCATTACTCACAGAAAAGATTAGCATCACAGGCGAACCTGACTTATCTAGATTAAGGTAAGAGAGAGCAATAGAAAAAAGATTTGTGTGTATTCAGATTGTATAGAATGATACAATATAAAACAGTATTTATAGGTGTTAAGAAAATCGAAATAATAATGACATAATATCTTATAATAAATATTCAGATATGCTAAATAATTCTAATAAAAGTTAATTGATCCTAATATATTCTAACATATATAAAGTCAGAGACAAATAAGTATGCAGATACATTCCATGAAAATGGTAATAAGAAGAAATAAATGTGTATGCATAACCTACATAGTTGTGACTGCATAACTGATGAAGCAAATAGTCATAACGACCACCAACAGCTAGCAAGGCACCATCAGAGAGTGATCCAGGATTGTTCTCCTTCCTTAAGTACACCTGCCAGGAATAAGTTAACTTCATGAGAATGAACAACATACACTTCTAGCTTGTATCAATGTATGTGTATTTGATATGCAATTCCAAGAAATCATCACCCTGAAACTTTTTATCCCAAAAACTCATGCACGAAATTTCCAGTAAGCACCAAGCAGGGGCACATATATAGTTGGTGACCGAAAAAATATGTTTAGTAAACTGGTATGCTCTAGTTCAATCAATCTTATTTCACATAAAGCAATGAATAGATAATCTCTTTAAACCTTTTAATCAGCAGCCAACTCAATAACTTGGTATTAGTGTCAGAATTAATTCTCCTGTATGTTGAAGTGAAGCTTTATAGAATTGTTCATTCCAAAAGTATTGGGAAAACTAGACAGAACAGAATGGAAGAGTAAAAGATGTATAAACAGAGAAAGAAAGACAATGAAAGGCTTTGTAGGATTTAAATAAACCCAATGCGAGATTAATATGTCTATAAAAAGACGACTCTAGGTTACCTGAAAAAATAAATCTCTATGATAACTTTCAGTTGGTGGCATCAATGCATCAATATAGACGTTTTGGTCAATCTTCCAAATTCTCAAGAGACTGAAGAGTTCAGACAATTCATCAAGTGCCTTGCATGTGCGTTTATCTGCATTAGTTTATTATTTTCTAATAACCATGACGTTCCTTCTATTATGCGTAGACATATATTCTGATACAACTGTAAGAATAGTATACCAGATCGAAGAGCTCCTCTTAATCTAGGAAGTGCCTGATTTGCAGAATCACAGAACCTTAAACCAACTGTCTGCAGTCTGTTTACAGTAGCTTCTGCTAATTTTAGTTCCTGTAAAAGCATTTGATGATACTAATAAATCTATCTGATGAATCTTTTCCTTATGCACTACTATGACCACAACAATAGCTATTACAGACAAAAAACATTTCTAAATAAATTTTCTCACCTGCAAAAGCTGCCGCCTTATCACTCCCCATTTTGATTTCCTTTTTGAAGATTGTGGACGCAAAGAACCCATCATGGAAAGAATCTTCAGAAAATTAAAACTGTCATACTAGATATTATGCACTTAATAATGCCAATGTCATGATTGTGCAACCAACATACCTCTGCAACTTTAAGCCTGTGTTCTACTTTGACTCCAACCCACGACCAAATTGCATCCAGTAACTCACCATGGTTTAGATGAATGTCACATGAATCTGCATGGAAAAAGCAAGTGACTATGTCCCTTGTCACCTGTAATAAAATTGGTAAAACTCGCAAATTAAATACCGATTAATGATCACCTTCATAAGACACAATTCCAAAAGATTTAAGAGACGCAGAATGAAATAAATCATAGGTTGAGTAGTGAAGATTTTATCCCTCCATATTGCATTTTAAGAACAATACTTTTACTTATGTACCATGCTAATAAAGTCAATTACTTGTCCTTCTATTGCCAGAACCAGTTCGTTTCATGTATAACTCTAACTACCAGCTGTTATAAAGCCAGATCCCAGATAACTATTCATAGCAAAATTCAGAACTTAATGCTAAGGTAGAAAACATCACCTTTATGACCTCTGCCTCTGTCAATGCTGAGGTACCACCAATAATGTCAAAATCTCCCTGCGAGAAATGATTTCATAATGAAGGGTCATAAGATGCATTGAAATGATAGAGTAGACTTTCAAGAAAAGCATTGCAGAAGCTCCAAACAGATTATTCAATGAATACAGGGTAAAAATACTCAAGACCATTTACATTTTTCTCCCACCAAATACCAGCTATGGATAATTTTATTTATCATTCATATTGTTCTTTGTTCCCTCGGATCAATTCAAAGACAAGAAAGAATAAAAGCACTGGAAAAATTCACTAGAATAGTACCTGAAGGTAGCGATTTGGTGACGAATGTCCAACTGCTCTTCTGTATACACTTGATATCTCATATCTTTTGAATGAAGATTTCTACACACAATGTAGAATTATGTATCAAATTTTATCCTCATGGCTTGCTGCACTGACAAAGTCATACCATCTACTAAGAATAGTTCAGAATATCTTCTTTCATCAAAGAGAATTGAAGGATCATGCGATAGTTTTTTTTTTTTCCAAATGTTCTATTTGAAGAGCATCATTTGTACATTCCAAGGCACAAAGAAGTTAAAGACTATACATCCATATGTATAAAATATTAAAATCATAACTAGAAGTAGAATTCTGTTTTTCAATGAAACCATTATTATAATAACAATTTTATATACAATTGATGTCAAATATTAACATGATGAATATAATTAAGGAATAAAGAAATAAATAAAATCAAGCTGATATATGCAATACCTGATTTGATATGATCCAATTCACAAAAGGCAAGCGCAGCTCATGGCAAAGTTCGAGCATGTCTCCTCCATGGGTCAGAAGTTTAACTGCATTTCTACTCCAAAAAACAAAACAAAACCAGAAATCTTTCGTCTAGTTTGTCAAGGTCATGAAGCATTATGTCAAAAATATGTAAACAAAAGCAAAGAATTTGAGTTTCAAATACTGACCTGTTAAACTGTGGACAATCATCCAACAATCGCATTGTTAATACTTCTAGATGCTTTGCACAATGCTGTCTGAAAATTTCCCTGCTCACATCTACAACATAATCTCGAACCTCAGTTTCAAGATCTGTGTACTGAATAGATGAAGAACTATCTCCAACTGTCCCCAAGCTTCCAGCTTGATGAATATGTTTTGAAGTTAACATCTCTTGGTCAAAGATGGCATTTACAACTTTGTCATATATGCTTGTATCCTCTGATTTCTTCATTGTTCGGAGGATATCTGAAAAAGACAATTATCACTTATTCAAGATACCATGGCATTTAGATTCTCATTACTACCGCTAGTTATCAAGGCTGATTGTTCCTGAATTTATACTCCTTGTCAGTCTAACAAAAAAGTTTTATCTTCACAAAACATAATAGAATACCCATCAAGACAGTGAAATATGTACCTTGCTGAGATATCTTTAAAAACAATAGTCACTAGACTAGGAAGACTTCATACATATTTTTGTATCTAGCACTTCCTCATGCGAAAGCCTATTGTTTTCCCCAAGGCTCTGACAGGATGTTATAGTCTAGTTTTTCTAAAAGTTCAAGCCATTAGATGAAGAGTCATGAATAGTTTTATACCTAACATATTACATATCATACACTAGTGCTGATGAAAACATGTAAATATGTTATACCGTGACAACAATATTTTACAAACAAGTTCTCACCAAATTGGAATTCAACACCTTCCAATAATTATGATTATAATCATAAATTGCTAGATGCATGTGATTTTTAAGTTATTAACTTCCCTAAGAAAAGTTTTGGACCACTTGTGAACTTCTGAAACACATTAAAGTTCATGAGTTACACAATGTCGGGGAGAAATTACAGTTCACATGTGATTCATGAGTTGTGATTAATCAATTTTTCAGTGGTTTCTTCTGATAGCCATATTTATGCAAATAATTAACCTCAGATAAGTTGATAAGATAATGCTTCCTTTAAATGGATAATACATGTACTATGTAGGTGCAATTCAACAACACAATATCAGAATGCAAAAAGGTCTTGATCACTTACCATCCAACAATTCAGATTCCATTCTGGGGGGAAAGGCATTATGTAGAAGCTCTGTGGCAGAAGGCCGATCAGAAGGACCTGGAGACATCAACTTTCGTACTATGGATTCCTGTTCTGGAAACTGAGCAACCCATGCCGGAGGAAGTTCTCCCTTCTGTTTCAGATCAGACAACACAATATGTCTCTCCATGGCTGTCCCAAATGGGTGCCAAAGCTCAAAGAAAACAACACCTAGGCTGTACATATCCGCCTGCAGCAAAAGTAAACCCGAGAATTACATAAAATGGTTTCAAACAGATTATATGCAACAGAGGTTATGAAAAAGTATAAAATAAATGGTCGGAATCATATAATGGTGAATCTTTTACACCTTCTCATCAATCTTAGGCCATCCTTGTTCAATTTCAGGAGCCGTATAGAAATAAGTCCCCACTTGTCCAGTGCCATCTGTAGAAACTCCAGGTGGATCAACTGGAAGGCTAAGATCATGATCAAGCTTGTCCAACTTCAAGAACTTGGCTGGGAAAGATTAGAGATTAAAATAATTAGTTTTATCAAAAATAAGTTAAAAAATTAAATTAGCAATATAAAATTTGATACTGCATCCACAAATAACCATTTCCTTGGTAATATGAAAAGAACAAGCATTAACATCACTCAATCAGAATGCTTACATTATACTCCCTCCTCAAATTAACTGTAAAACCTATTTTTGGGTTCACTGAAAAATTGATATATTTGGACAAACTTTTATCTAAATACATGAAGTTTTCAATTAATAAAAAAAGTGAAATAGACATTTAATTTGAAAAAGAGGTAGTAATTTTACTAATATCATCAGTATCTGGCTTACACTCTAACAAAGAAACCACACTAAGATCTTAATGTTACTGAGCAGGCACATGGAACAAGAACCCAGCAAAATGCACATCCATTTGCAGGCATCCCAAACAAGATAAAAATAACTAAATATTTTATACTCATGCTCACAGTGAAGATCAAGAAAGTGAGAGAGTGGAAACAACTTCTGTTAAGGTAAAACAGGAAAGTAGAGGGAATATTAACATAGCAAAAAACAAAATAGAGGAGACAAAAACCATTTGAATATGCGAAAACAATAAAGCCTGCCAATTTGCTCAAAGGACAATAATTGAGAACCAAGTTTGACAAACACAAATGGAAGCCTACTTTTTGTCTCTTTGAAGGGGAAATAACCACCATCAAAGTATCAAACTATTATCAGTGAAGTTGAGCTAATGGGCATCCTCAACCCTTTTTACCATTGACCTCAAATGAAAATATAAATGCAATACATTGATGGACAAACTTTGAACAAGCAAAACAAATCACAAATACAACCAGAACACTTGGCAGCCAATAGATTGATAAGCTTTATCATATCCTCTGATAAATAGTTAAATACAACAGAACCTTTCATATCTAGTAAGCTATCTACTGAGTCAACAAGCTAGACGGGGTTGAATTATTATACAAAGAGAAAGTATGAATAAAATGAAAGGGTAAAGTATTATTTTGGTTCCCAACATTTGGGCCAAATTCTGATTTGGTTTCTAACGTTTCGAAAGTCCTATTTTAGTCCCAAAAGTTTCAAACAGGTTCAATGTTGTCCCACAGTTAAATTTGACATGAACAATTAGCATATTTAAAAGCCAACGTTTGATTTCAGTATGTAAGTAAAATCGACCTATAAATGATCACTAATGTAAAAGTTTCCGTTAATTATTCGAGTCAGATTTAACGGTGGGATAACATTGAATCTGTTTGAAACTTTTGGGGGTTAAAATAGGAGGTTTGAAACGTTAGAGATCAAATTAGGATTAGGCCCAAACGTGGGGAATCAAAATAGTACTTTACCCAAAATGAAAAGTTAATGGAATCAGGATCTTACCAAGACCAAAATCACCAATTTTAATATCATTGCGAGCATCAAAGAATATGTTATTTGGTGTCAAATCCCGATGAATTATTCCTTGTCCATGTATATGTGCCAAACCTTCCACTATTTGACGAAACAAATGCCATGCCAGCTCTTTGTCGAAATGATTATATGATTCAAACACCTGGTGAAGAGTCCTTTAAATCCGAGAACCCAACCCCCAAACAAGAAAAAAAACAGATGAATGACATATGGCGAATATAAATATGGGACAATTGGTTGTGTTTATGCACATGTGCCTGCATGCATATACAGTATCCAAGGAGTTTCATCCACAATATTGATTGTTGATAGTAGTTTTCGAATTCAAATAAATGAATAATTACAGAACAATATCAAAAGAAAATAAATAAAGAAAATTATGTGGATGAAGTTATCCAGAGAGGAATCCATTAATCTAAACAGAGTCAGGCAAGGCCAGAATTCAACTAATATTTTATTCATTTTCCTTGTTGAAAGATTGGATTGCTATACTTCATAGATAGCTTTTTTCTTCTGATTGCCTTTTTGCTCTTACAAAGAGGATCTCTTATCCTCCGTTTTTCTTACATTATCACTCTCATCCTTAATGATACTGCTATTCTTCTTTTACATATATATAAAACCAAACCATATTCACCATGTTCATGGTAACTATACATTCTATATGCCTGATCACAAGTAAATGCACCAAGTCTTGAAGACAAGAAGATAATTATAGAGAATTTGGAAGATAAGTTATCTGCAAAAATATAAATTGGGAAAAAAAAATAAACAGCAAAGAAGAAGGAGAGAGAGAGAGAGAGAGAGAAGCTAAAGCTAGACATTTTCAAATTATCTCTATTTAAAAGACATACACTACAATAGTAAAGTCCATGTTATTAAGCATTGTCCCATAAGTAAGTCTGCAGTCTGCTCATAAAGAATACAAATAACTGAAAATCTTACCTGGGACAGTACTCCATTTGTATATAAAGGTACGTTGATTCAAGCTGATTTTCATGCCCAAGGGCATTATTGGAGCTTGCAGCTTTATAGGTATAGCTGAAAGAAGAGCTCAGTGTAGTCCTTGAACTCCAAGCCGCATCATTTTCAGAGTTTGTGATTCCGGTTTCAAACCATGCCTGGGAGTTTTGCATTGATCAGAATCATTATATGAGGACATAAATCTTCTTTATTTATTTATTTATTTATTTATTTTGCATATCTACTCATGTACTCTTCGAGAAACTCTGTCCCTCTTCAATGCAAACAAAGAAGAACAAGGCATCCAGGATGGTCAATACAATAGAATACACAGTTAATGCAGAAGCAAAATGAGAAAGTTTCAGTAACCAAAAAATGGTGCATAGAAAAATAAGATGGCTTATACCTGATAATACCTAACAACATGTTGATGCTGCAAACGAGAAAGTGTGGCTACTTCTCTGGTTTTCTCGCATTACATTGATGGATAAACAAGTAAGAAGTGGTAAAAATAAAATAAAGTAAAAAGAGAGTATACAAGGAAACAGAAAGAAATGATAAGGACCACAACAAGAACAATAAAGCCTTATAACTCCATACTGAAATCAATTTGCTCCAACAAAAAAATAAATCGAGAACAAAGTGAATGGTTTCTTATTTATGCACCAAACTATAGACATTAATTACATAATTGCACACTAAAAAGTGATAGTTCGTTTCGCAAAGGTAACAACAAAATTACCTTAATATTCTTTCGGGCATGGTTTTGTCCTTAAGGCGAATCTTCTTTACAGCATACTGCCTTCCATCAAGCTTATTTTTGCACAGCACAACATGGCCAAAACCACCATGTCCTGTTTCAAATGCCAAGTAAAAACTCTTATACTCACTGAAATACTTCATCAAATACTTCTCAATACTGATGTATTATTTCAAAAGAAACAGCTAAACCATAACTAACTGAAATTTTGTTTACATTAAAATTAAAACAGGGAGAGGAGGGAGGGGGGAGTAAATATATAAAAAAGAAGAAAAAGAAAAAGAAAGTGCTACTTACACATTACTAAGAAAGTTGCAACCCAAATTTCAAATCACCCAAAAAAAGGAAAGAACAGCAAACAGGAATTAAGCAGGTAATGAAGAAATATAGAATCTGGCCTTCAACAATTTCCTAGTGTCTTCAGAGCAAGAAGGTCACGCAAAGTTTGATGAAGGTTCCATCTAACATATTTGAAAGCATAATTTCCAAAACAAACAAAATAAACAGGTGTTTGCCATTCCTTACATAAAGGAGCACAAATCCATATTACTAATAAACCTCCAGAGGTGGGCTTATCAATAGGCAGAGCAAAGATTGACTTGAGGTTTCTCTTCTATATCACTAGCTAAATGGAAGTTCATGGTGAGATCCAATTCCATGGGCTTTCTATGAGGATTTTAGCACAACAAGGAATGAATGATTAGCAAACAAACAGCAAATGAGAATTAGTGACAAAAACAACCTGCCTAATACCTATTCTGTTAAAAAAATTGATGGCATAAAAAATGTAACAGAGTGGAAAGATCACATCCAATACAAATTCTATATAGCGAAAAAGATAAAATTAGGAATGCTTCCAATATTTTCCAATTACCAAAATATCAATAACACAAAGGAGAAGAAATCAAAATCATCAACTAAAAATGAAATTATAATACTTCAATATCATCATGGTATACACCTTAAAGAAAGACATTACAGAATTACAGAATCATATATCATACATAAACATATAAAATGCAAAAAGAAACTCATGAAACTCCTTTACCAAGAGGCCGTAGCTCCTCAAAATCATTCAGATATCGAGAACTATGGGGAATCGTATTTGAACCACCAAGATCAGAAGGTTTCCAAAACTGAGATATTCTGGTTGAAGCCTGGACAAAAACAAGCAAATAAAAGGATAATTAACAAGTTTAGTGGTGAGAAAGAGATGATCTAATCCACCCAGAAAGAGATTACTAACCACATGTTTCTGAAAAACATTATCAAATGTTTTGTTAAAAAGGGAGGGAGGTTTAGATGCCATATCACGAGCCCAATCAGAAAATATCTGGGAAGGTAACACGAAAAATTAGGATCCCTTTGAAACGGACATCAGTTGAAAATTAAAATTAGTCTTTTCTATTTTGGTGAAGTGGCAATCTATATTTTGATACCCCAAAATTGTATAGCTCTTCTGCTACTTGTGGCAAAGAGTCAACCAGTGTTCCTTTAGAAGCACATAGACGAAGCAGGTGAACCTACTCAAAAGGAGTGAAGCTTAATCATTGCTTAGCAATTGTCTCGTGATTAAATCATAATGATAAACTTGACCTTTACCATTATAAGATCCTTTTCAACTGTTTGGGATGTTTGATGTTGAGAAGTGGCAGAAGAAAAAGATTCTGAAGACACACTTTCATACGTTTGTTCGTCATCTTCTGGTGCATACTCAGCAAAGACAAAATCCTGAATATGCATCAATAGAAGATAAGCGGGTTAACATAATCAAATATCTTAAACAGATATAAGACAATAAAATACACAAAAAGCAAACAAACAGTACACAGATACTTAAAAGAAGCAAAATATATCATTTATATTACCTCTTTCTCACCTTCAATGTCATTCCCCACAAGATCGTCCACCAGATTTCCACTTGAACTAGTCGAGGATGTATTCTTATTGCCGTCTTCACTAACTTCTCCAACTGTATCTAATTTAGCAGGGAGCTCTTGCTTTATTAATGGTTTTTCCTTACTGTCAGATTTCTTTTCGCGGGCCTCAGAATCATATTTTGAGGTGTCTAACTTAGAGGGAGGAAAAGAAGAACTTTTTCCGGCAGTTTCATCCATTCCAATTTCCCAATTCCAAGACTCTCCATAACCACTGAAAAGGTCTATGAAACCATAAACAAAAGATATATTTTTGTTTGACGGTGCTATATCCTTGAGAAACAATTCTTCATTGCTTTCCTTAGTTGAGTGCAAAGGCTTCTACAGAAGGAGAACAAAAATATACGAACATCAGCTTAATAAGCATAATAACTTGCCCTTTGAAATAGGTTATTAAAAACTACATGAAAGCATCAGCGAAATACCATCAACGATAAAAGATAATCAAGCATTTAGCAGTAATGAAGTAATGCTCCAATAAATATTCAAATAAAGGAAAATCATCATCAACAACAACAGCATTGCCAATCTTATTGTTCTAATATCTAACAATGTTCTTTTTATGACAATTTTTTTATGCATTACAAGAATGAATGAATAAAAATACTGAATAGTTATTATAGAGTAATACAAAATACAGAATGAAAAGCTCACAGATTCAGTTGGTTTAGCAATTGGCTCAATTCCAGACAGAAATTCTTGAGCAGCCTCAACCAAATTAAAGATCATTACTCGGCCCTCCCTAGCATTTAAAGTAGCCTGAAAAGGACAGTAAAAAAATACAAAGCAAAACATAAATACATTTAGTTCATCCAATGTAAACAACTTAGAGGCTCCAAGGGATGAATAGTAGTTCTCACAAAAATTATAATATCTTTATAAAGAGAGTGAGAAATGGACTCAACATAAAAAAGAAGCCATAAATATAACACAGAAGTGTATCCAATTAGACTAAGAAAGCAAATGACAAGATGACTGAAACATGTCTAGTAAACTCCTGGGTACCAAGAAAGATCAGTAATTACATTCAAAGAATTAAAAGAAAGAGGAACACATGGAGAATTCAAAATAAGATCACATAGAAATATGCTTGGTTTAGTAACTTGTTCTTGCCATTCAGGTCTCAACTACCTCAATATTGAATCCTACCTCAATTTTCTTTAGATAATGTACAAATCATGTTTTTCAGAATCTTTTAATTCAATAATACATACTTGATACTTCTTCCACCTTGTGGCTCCCTTTCTACCAACTTGGGCATCATAAGACATGCTTGCTCTCAATTGCTCTCAGCATTGACACCAAGAAACCAAAAACATCAAAGCATTCTATTGCTAACCAATATTTCATCCTAGCCATAAATATTAACACAACACTACCTACAACACAATAAATGCACCAACGGTTAACAATTCAACAACATTGAAGTGTACGAGTAGAGACATATACTGAGGTATAAATTTGGATCATACCTGATCATGGAGGAGTGACAATAGTTTATCAGTGTCACTCTCTAATAAGCCATTCTCAGGAGTAATCTGCAGCTTGGGACACTTGAAGGGATACCCAGGTAAGCATCTATAAAGAGAAAGACACAGAAGGGCCAATTCAATATCAATTCACAATTTAAAAAATTAAAAAATAAACAAAAGCTATCTTAAATCCTGTTGAATGCCAAACCATTAACATCTACATATGAATTGACAACAAAGGTGCAAAAGAGTCAGAGTTTGATACCTGACGTGAAGAAGAGCAGAAACATCCAAGTCCTCATAACCCATGTCCTTAGAGTAAGGCCTAGTCAATTCCAAGCACAAACCAAACAACACATTTCAATAACTTACTTCACGTTCAAAACAGCTTAAAAATATTAAAATGCAATATTTCAATGAACACACGCTGCTAGTTACGAAACACGGCCCTCATCATCCAAATTCATAACCAAGGAAACGACATAAATTAGAATTTAACTTTCATGCATGAACTGAGTGTAAAAGAGTTTACAATCGTATATTGACATATCAACATATCAGCTAAAAATTAAACTAGTTAAAAAATCTAAACGCATGAATCTGATTAGATTAGATGACGGCGTGTTTACACTGTCAGCGTCAAAATTAAACTCTATTACCTGATCTTAATAAGTATTTGAGGAGGTGAGCCAGGAAGAACCTTGCAATCTTCTTGGAAAATCGCACATCTAAAACAAAACAACAAACACCAATGCACCATAATAATAAGAATAGTCATATAGAAACGTAAAACAAAAACCGCAATAATCAACAACGAATGCAGAAATTCCGAAATGAAGAGTTAGCATATGATTCATTACAGAGCAGTGATTTCTTCGGAGAGTTCAATATCATCATTGGCGGATTGAGAAGTGTGATCTTTGGAAGGGGCTCTTCCCTTGCTCCTGCCGCCACCGCCGCCGCGCTTCTTCTTCTTCGAGCTGTGTCCCATTCAATTCATTCAACTCACTCTGATTCTCTTTGAAGTTTGATACTGATGCAGCAACTATAAGAATTAGGAAACACTCAGCGGAGCTAAACGCACCGTTTTAGAAAATCTAGCTAACCTCAGCTAAAATATCAAATGAAAATGAAGTAAACTGAAAAGGATGCAAATGGCAGCACGTAATGAGGTGGCAAAGCGGGTCGTCCGCCCCAACTCGCCCGCCCTGTCTAGACCCGTCTATAAACGTGGCAGACCGACCCGTTCTACCAATTAAAATGGGTTTAAAATGTTAGTCCTCGTTTTATAATGAATTGGCGGTTTGGCGGGTTGGCGGGTTAACCTGTTTGACTTTTTTTTTAAAATAAAATTTATTAAAATTAACTAAAAATGAATAATTAAAAAATCAAATACAAATAAAAAATAATCAAATTATAATATAATTTTTTTTCTTTTTTTATTTTTAACTTTAATAAATTGTTCAAAATAATATTTGTCAATAGAATCATTTCTATTTTAAAAAATAAGTCACATAATTTGAGCATATATACGAAATTGTAAAATAAAATAAAAAAAAGTTAATAACTAAAAGAAGGATAAAAACAAAAATTGAAAAAAAAGTGTTTAAAAATTCTATAATTAAATTTTATAATAGTAATCACTCTTTTATTTAATAAAAAAGAAAGAAAAATAAAAATCTTCGACCCGGCGGACCGGCCCGCCCTGCCCAGCCAAAACCCACCAATTTAGCGGTACGGATTTGGCAAATTTTTTTAATTTGACGGGCTCCAAATCCTAGTTTAACCCGCCTTTTTAGCGGGTTTTACAGATCGACCCGACGGGCTCGACCCATTTTACCACCCCTAAAAAAACAGACTATTTAATGTGAGCAATTTTATTTTGCATTAATTAATTAATTAATTAATTAATTAATTAATATAATTTTACTTAAAATTTTATTGAAAATCTATTTTTCTATGTATTTATAATATATTAAAATAGAATTTAAGATAAGTAAGTTGGGTTGGTTTAGTATTAGATGTAACAATCCTTAAATAGAATTTTAATTTATGACAGATTAATATTTTGTTTGTCAGAAAAAAAATTCCAAGATATTCTTCTAATTGACATAATTTATTTACTATTTATGTAATTGAATTAATTTTTAATATTTTTGTTTCTAATTGAATTACTTTTAAATTCTTTTGGAAAAAAATAAATGTAATTCAAACAATAAAAGGTAGTTGTTATCATTCTCACAATTTATCAATTGTAATATTAATTTTCAAAGACAATTAACAACAACATAATTGTCTATTGTGTATCGAAGGACAATAACCAACTACAAACAAATAATATAGATTTTAAATGCAATTAAAATTAAGAGATTTATTATATATATAAGTTTTTTTGGTATACAAATTTATACAAATTGACTGAAATCGAACAAAAACGACCTTCAGTGTAGATTGCGTATAAACACGCATTTTCCTAACTCTTGAACAACACAAACAGTTCTTTTCCTTCAATCAAAACTGCAATGCTCAAAATTCAAACAAACATCAAAAGCTCTTAAAAATATCTGAAAATCATCGCGAAAAGTGAAAAAAGTTGCGAAGATAAATTCGAAAAGAATTATGATAAAATAAAATAAGAAGATGAAGAAAAAGTAGCAAAAGATGAGGAAGAAGAAGATGAAGAATTTTGAATTATGCTGAACTTATCAGCACACATACACTGAAAATTCTTAAACAATACACTTAAATATCTTCGTGTTATACCCAAATTTGGACTAAATCCCCATAGTGGTCCTCATATTCGACTCGTGTACCAATTTAGCCATTGAAATTCTAATTGCACTATTCTGGTCCTCGAGATTATGCTCTGGGCTACATATTGGGCCTTCACTCGAATTCTGGTGTGAGTCAGCAATCGCTTGCTGGTGTGGCACAAGCACTGCCACCTAGGATCTACAAAACGACGTCGTTTCATGGTTGAAACGTTTTGAAATTAAGACGTCGCCGTTTTGCTCCCAGTAGAATGAAATAGTTGTTTGAGTGAAGGGTTGGTCATTCGTTACATCTTCTTCACAGTTTCTCAATGACATCAACGCTTAGTCTCCTCCTCCATAGCTAGAGACAATGGCGATAGATTAGAGCAGTGCTACTTGGTGGCTGATTTCTTCCAGTCGTTGCGCTAAAGTTGGAGGAAGTTTTGTGGGAAGCTATTGAAGCAAAGGGCGAAAAACCGTTTAAGCTATCTTGAAGGTCAGTTTTCTTTTTTCCAAAAATGTTTTTGGCACATTTTTCATTCTTTCGATGAGAGGTTGTTTAAGTTACTCTTTTTGTTTGTATTCAGATTTTGTTGGAAATGATAGGTTGTTAGGATTTTTGTTGTTGATATGATCGAACTGCTACTGGATGCTCTGTTTCTTTTGAATAGAACAAGGGCTATCTCTGATTGTGCAATGTGTGTTTGTTATTTATTCTTTTTGGGTTGCATGCATTTTAAATTTTTTTTCTTCTTTTTTTGTGTTGCAGATGGACGCCGAAGTATTAGATATAATATTTCATCATGGGAAAATTTTGAGAAGGATAAAGATGGAAGATTGACATATTATCCTGACAATAAGCACTGTTTGGGTGAGGTTGATGTTGATAGGTTGGATGTATTCTACCTGAGAAACTACTTCAAAGAGTTAGGATATGAGAAAATTAAGAAAGTTTGGTGGCAAGTTCTACAAAGAAGCCTGGAAGTGGGGTTAAGGTGTTTAAACTCTAATAATGAGTTGAGGGAGATGTGTTTTCATGGTGGAAAAAATAATGGTGTTATTGATGTGTACATTGAACATGAAATTTCAGAACTTGAGATACTACAAGGGCAAGATGTTATTGTGCACCTTGATGACCAAGTGGTGTTATTGTGCCACCACTATCCTAAACCCTTTTCCCAAAACTACTACCGAGAAGCCACCTCCGTTGAGTTTGAGCATAATAACCAATACTCCTCAAGCTAAAGAAATAGTACCAAGGAAAATCAATTTTAATTTGAAACTGAAGCCTAAGTCTAAAACAGTCTCCAAATGCACACCCACACAAAACAAAGTGATCAAGACTAGGAGATACTGTTTGAAATCTTTCACCCCAAGGCTTTAGAAAAAGCTTTTTCAAAAACAAAGGTAGATGAAGGTGACGCTGTAGTGCTGTCCTTTAACTCAGACTCTCATGACAGCTACGAGAGTATTGAGGACAAGGCATACAAGCCCGTGTCGCAGGAAGATAGTTCAGGTGAATCAGGCATTGGAGACAAAATTTCTTCATCCAAGAAGAAAGCAAGAAAATACAATGTGAGCAAGAAGGTTCAGGAGAAGAGTGGAAAAGAAAAAGGAAAGAATAAGGTTTGTATTGATGATGATACATTTGTGGAGGACGTTTCCGATGAAGAAGTTGATATCGGATTTGTTAGGGGTGTCAGGACTGATATACAGATTAATGTGACAACCACAAAAAATTTAAATTAAAAAGAAGTTACCTTCACTCACATTATAATTGGGACAACCAAAGAAGGGCTTGTTAGGATGTGTCTCCGTCGCTGACCACCTAAGCACAGG
The DNA here is from genome assembly GCF_014773155.1 of Arachis stenosperma. Classification (NCBI taxonomy): domain Eukaryota; kingdom Viridiplantae; phylum Streptophyta; class Magnoliopsida; order Fabales; family Fabaceae; genus Arachis; species Arachis stenosperma. Next base: position 3,498,701 of record NC_080379.1, on the reverse strand, counting down.
GCGACAACCACAGTCGCATCACTCCAAAACCTGCCCATACCTCCTTCGCGTTGTGCTTCTTGTCCAGTTCTCCATCGATGATGACCGGTTCGATCTTCCAACAACGTGGCTTCCAATTCCTATCATGGAGGACCACTATTGATGTAGACAAGAGATAAAGAACGAGACGTCGATGGAGAGAACCAAAATGAGAGGAAGCAGAAATTCGAGTGAAGGGCCAGTATGTAGATCCTAGGAGGCAGTGGTTGTGCCACATCAGCAAGTCAGTTGCTGGCTCATGCCGAAATTCGAGTGAAGGGCCAGTATGTAGTCCGGAGCACAATCTCGAGGATCAACATAGTGCAATTGGAATCTTAGGGGCTAAATTGGTGCACGAGCCGAATCTAAGGGACCACTATGGGGATTTAGTCCCCAAATTTGCTGCAAATACAGAAAAACTTTTTTCTCTAATACTGCATTTTTTCTTCTTTTTTCTTATTTATTTATTTCTTTTAGTTAAATGAATGTAAGTTCATCCTCTTCCAAGTAATTTTGTAACATTATGTGTTTCTTCTTCTTCTTTGTTTGGTTTTTTTACTATTGTTAAGAGAGTAAAACAAGAAAAAAAAGACGAATAAAAAAAATGATGATGATGATGATGAAAAAGAAGAAAAAGCAGCAAAAGAAGATGAGGATGAGGGATAAGAGTTTTGAATTATGTAGAGCTTATCAACACACATAAATCGAAAATTCTTAAATAATATACTTAAATATCTTTGTGTTACATCTAAATATCTTGGTGTTACATTCAAATTTGCTGCAAATACAGAAAAATATTTCTTCTAATGCTGCATTTTTTTCTTCTTCTTTTCTTTATTTCTTTATTTCTTTTAGTTGAATGAATGTAAGTTCATCATATTCCAAGTAATTTTGTACCATCATGTGTTTCTTCTTCTTCTTTGTTTGATATTTTTTGTTTTTATTCTTGTTAAGAGAGTAAAACAAGAAGAAAGTTAAGAAGAAAAAATAAGAAAAAAATATGAACAAGAAAAAAAGATGATGATGATGATGATGATAATGAAAAAGAAGAAGAAAAAGCAGTAGAAGATGAGGATGAGGGAAAAGAAGAGTTTTGAATTATGCATAACTTATCAGAATACATACACCGAAGATTCTTAAACAATACACTCAAATATCTTTGTGTTATATCAAAATTTGCTGCAAATATAGAAAAATATCTTCTTTAATGCAGAACTTTTACATTACATTCAATTCAAATCATCAATGATGAACAACAATTTTCACAAACAAAAACAACATTATTCACCTACAGAATCATAAACTACTAATGAAAATATTAACTAGAATTCAACCACACCTCAGCCACTTGATTGGATTCAAAATAATAATCAATTTCGTTATGATTCAATTGACAATCTGAAGTTCAATTATTCATTATCTTCAACAATGAGATAACTGTTCAAATTTGATTTTAGAGCTTGATTTCAAAAACGTAGAGAACGAACAAAGAAAAACACAGAGAACGCAGAGATGAAAGAGAACGTAGATAAAAAATGTTGAGAAAATTCGAAAATGGAAACGAAATCCTTTCGTAAAAGGCAGTTATATATTCGCGCATTGATTGAAAGTTAGTTAAATTAAGAAGTGCGTGAGATAAATTAGGGTAAAATGACTTGTATACGGAGAATAATTGTAAAATCAACATAATTGTCTATTATGTAATATTGTAATGAATGACTATAACGGTTATAAATAATATAACACATACTTTTATCCAAGGTGGCATAGTCTTGGCATGTGCAAGACGTCATTTACACATTGTTTGGATGGGGTGAATATGGAAGGAAAGAAATTGTGAAGAAAGAAAATGGATGAAAATGTGAGTTTTTTGTTATTTGGATGAGGAAGGAAAATAGAGTGAAAAGAAAAAAAAATTGATGTGGGACCCATAAAAATGTTTTCTTCTCAAAGATGAGATGAAAATGGAAGAAAAATGTGTAATAAGTGTAAAATTACCAATTTATCTTTTGATTAATTAAAAAAATAAAAGATATAAGGGTATTAATGTAATTTTTTATTATAATTTTCTCTCCTCTCACTTTTCTTTCCATTCAAACAAAAGAAATTTTTCTCTCTATTTTCTTTTCATCCATTTTCTCTTTATCCAAACAACATATAAAACAATCCATTTTTCCTTCTATTTTCATTCCTCTCATTTTCTTTCCTCTTATTTTCTTTCCTTCCATTTTCTATTATCTATCCAAACAAAGTGTTAAACTTTGATACTTTTTTTTTGTTTGTTACCCAATATATTTTTCAACTTGGCAGACCAAGGACTAATCCGCCGTGAATTTGAACTCCATTTAAAAGCCTGTCGTTGGTCAATGAATTGTTGCATGCACAAGGCAGAATTCGAACTCCCGACACTTTTTTAAACAGACGAGTGAGTTGACCACTCGGCCAACACAAGTTGGTTAACCCGACACTTTTTAAATAAACTAATGAGCTAACTACTAAATCAATCAAAATTTGTTTCTGCTTAAATTTTTGACATGGACTACTCCACATTTTTTTTTTACTGCCAGTCTGCTACTACATTAGTTTTTAATTTTTAAAAAGTTCATGTATGAATGAAAGTATGAAACTCTTGCTTGGGGCCTTATAAGCCCAATACCGTGCAAGCTATGCTGAACCGCATGGATTAATTCCAGAAAAACAATGGTCTCGGCCCACTTATATTGGGTACGTTATGTTTTCTCGTTAGAAAGAGAATTGGAGATATCCATTAAAAATATAGCCGGAAACCAAGTTGGGTTGGTCTAGTGGTTAGCTCATTAGTCCGCTTAAGCAAGTGTCGGGGGTTCGAATCCCGCCTTGTGCATGCAGCAATCCATTGGCCAGTGACAAACCCTTAAATGGAGCTCAGTACCGCGGCAGATTAGTCCTTGACCTGTCGGGTTGGGGGATACCGTGGGAAACAAAAAAAAAAATATAGCCGAAAAGAATAAAAGTCAACTGCTCAGGTACCTTCTGAAAACTAGGAGGAAATTACCCTCTTTCATGAACTATTTTTTATTTTATTTGAATATATTTAAATTAAATTCTAGATAATTAACTTATTATTACATTGTTTCTATTTCATAGAATATAAAACTTGAAAAATATATACATAATTTATAATATATTTAATGCGTGTTCTAATATTTCATATGTTAAAAGTGATAAAAAATTCAAAATAGACTTATTATGTAATAATACACCAGAAGAATAATTCATTCCATAATTTTCAGAAATATCGAAATAATTGTCCAAAAAATGAAAAAATGTGACCACGTAAACTACTAGTTCATCTCAATTTTTTTCGCCTCTACTAGTTCATCTCAATTAATATATAGAAAATATGTATACTTTTTAATTTATTATCATGCAAGAAAGATAACAATTTAAAATTATTTTATTTAATTTAACATCAATATATATATATATATATATATATATATATATATATATATATAACATCTAAAATGATATATTTGTTTCATCTAATATTATGTATTCATTTTACAGATAATTAATGAATATAAAATAAGACAATTTTTAACTATTTTCGTTATTTTTTGGTTTTTTAATCGTTTAGAATATGCTTAGAAGTTAGAAGTTAGAAGTTAGAAGAGCATACATAAAATCCAAGAAGAAACTTTGCCACCACATAAAACCATTAAAAGACTACAAAACACAAATTGTTGTGTGTCCTTTGTTCAGGGATATGTAAATTGTACAATCAATATCTTCCTATAAGAACGGCAGTTTTTGTGCATAAAAGCAGATAAAAATGATAACTCTATGGTGTAGGTTCTAGAAGTGCTAAAAAAATGGGAGGCAATGTTTTTCTTCATATTTTAAGAGGGCTGCTGAACATTTTTTTTTTTAAATATCTTATTTACATCCTGTCACTAGTGTGTATCTAATGATGTCCAAGAATCATGTAAACTTTATAATCTATTATATATATATATAAAGTCATCTACCTTGGTTACTAAAATTGTAAAATTGCAGCCAAGAAAATTCCAGAAATGTTACACCTTACACAGCATACTAGCACATTTAATTTTCGTTACTAAGAAAAATAACAAGTCAATTTCATGGGGGTAAAGAAATTAATTGTGCTGAGAAAGAGTGAGAAAGAGAAAGAGGTAGGGACACAGAAGGTAGTGTTATCTTAGCCATACCCAAACCAACCAATCACAAACTAGTATTGTATTCCTTTTGAGATGAGCCTATTCAGTGTTCAACTCTCTCCCCACATATTCCTTATCTTTCACCACACAAATAACAACATTAACACCACATTGTCTCATATCATATCAAACCTTCAAGACTCAAAATCTTAGAAGAAAAACAAAATATAGTATCATTACATTCATTCATTTTGATTCAAAGAAAACAAAAATGGCCACAAACTCTCTTCACTGTTCAATTCAACAACACCATAACCATCATTTCCATATCAAATTCCAACCTCCAACTACTTTTTCTGCTTCACAACTCTTCCTTAAACCCTCTAACATTACCAACAACATCACTCTTTCACATTCTTCTTCTGGTTCTTCTTCATTTTCATGTGTTACATTCTCACTCTCTCAAGCTACTTCCACCACCCCATCATCAACCTCACAAGAATCAGTTTCCTTTGAAGTCTTAAAGCAGCATCTCACAGCAGAAGAGTATCAAAAAGCTGATGAAGAAACAAGGAGGCTCCTCATAGTTCTAGCTGGTGAAGCTGCTCAGAAACGTGGATATGTCTTCTTCTCTGAGGTTCAGTTCATATCAGAATCTGACCTCAAAACCATTGATGAACTCTGGAGGATCCACAGTGACAACAAGTTTGGATACAGTGTTCAGAAGAAGATATTTGAGAAATCCAATGAAGACTTCACCAAGTTCTTCATCAAAGTTGGTTGGATGAAGAAGCTTGACACTGAAATGGAACAGTATAACTATAGATCTTTCCCTACTGAGTTCATTTGGGAGCTCAATGGTGACACCCCAGAAGGCCATTTGCCTCTCACAAATGCTCTCAGAGGGACACAGCTGCTATACAACATCTTTAACCATCCAGCATTTGATGAAGAACAAGAACAAGAAGAGGGTGATGATGTTGTTGCTGCTGTTGAGGACAAGGGGTTGAAGGAAAAGGATGATAGTTCATTGGCTAAGAGGGTCTTCAAACCAAATTATAGCTTCTGAGTTCTACCCAAAAAAAAAAAAAAATTACTACTACCACAGACAAGTTTAGTGAACAGATAATGTAATTTGGGTTTTGAATTTTGAATTTACCTATATATATAATATGGTAATCACTAATTAATTATTATGAAAGTGGTAGCTTCTATTTGTTTGTTTGTTCTTTTTTTTCAATTTGCAAATGTAATTTTACATCATCTTTTGTAGGTTATTTTAAGGCTTAAGTGCATTTGTCAAAATTCATAGAGTGAAAAGGTAAAAATGTTATGTAAATCAATCAGTGTGCATATGAAATTATGAAAAGGACAAAATAACAGTGAAGCCTACCTTTGTTGTTTTTCTTGTTTGCTTATTCAGTTGCAACTTGCAGAAGAAATCTATTGCATAGACAAAAAATGACTGCTACAACTTGTGTATTGTATATAAACTATATATAGACTATTTTTAATTATTTCAAACATAATATTCCACTACATAATGATTTATCTGCTCAATTTCATTTTTGGATTTTTTCACCAATGTAACTTTATTGCTCCAACTTCAGCCATTGAAGACACAGATGTAGTCGGTGCATAATGTGTTTCTTTTTTTGGCTTGTTACACTGGAAATTAGATGATACAATAACCAAGAAATTGTTTGAAAGGAAATTAATAGATCTATTACACGAGCAATTGAAATATATAAACTATTTCAAAATTAAACTTTTATGTTAAGATATCAGGTTGATTCATACGCACTTCAATGTAAAACTCTTCCACACACTTTAAGCAAATGTTATTTATATAGACAAAAGTAATTAACTTCTACATCAACAATATAAAAAAGAAATCAATTGTATGTACGAAACAACAATATAGATGCCAGTGCATAGAAATATATCTAGGTATTTCCTCATGTCTTTCTATTTCCATCCATTCTCTCTAGCTTTCAAATATGACCTAAGCTAGCTTAACTCTTAACAAATTTTAGAAAGAGACAGCAATGAGGGGGGAAAAAGAAAATTTACAACATAGAATGATATTAGAATTTCTAAAGGTTGATGATTTACAAGAGTTGCCTCCACTGATACCATATCTACTAGTGCTACAAAATCTAGTACAGCAGTGTAACAGAAAGCAAAGTTTGTATTGAAACACAACTAGATGCTTTCCACCTTCTAGAATAGTCACAGAACTCTGCATCACAAAGGAAAATGTTCTGCAATTGCTTTAGTTCCACATAATTCTTTTTTTGTTCCTTCATTAACTGATAAAGAAAGCTATTTCTAATTCTTGGCATTGTGTTGAGCAATCCAACATTGTTAAGGGGACCAATACTTACCAGGCAGGAAAAAACCCCTAAGCACAGGGGCACAATCTCCTTGTATGCTGATGTGAACCATCACAAGAAAGCATAGACTGTGTCTGAGTGTATAAACATGATCCTGGATTCTGAAAACAACCAAAAACAAAGAAAGATTATTATCATTTATCCTTCATATAAGTTTCATCTGTCTAGCAGAAATTCAAACTATTTAAATATTTAAGTCACACACAGATCCCAGATACTTTAATTTCCGTTGACTATCAACAAATGATTTCGATGGGAAAAGTACAATATTAGTAAACCACTGTTCATCAGTTTCTGGAATGTGACATATTTCTTGTGTTAGTAAAACAACACAAAACATAGCATATTACCATATGCTTGGGGGCATCATCAACAACTTCAGCAGGTTGATCTGTTCCTACACTTGAAAAGCAAGCTCCTTTGCAGCTCATATATTTCTGAATACTGCTCAAACAATTAAAGAACACTTGATAAGAACAGTACATTAAAAGAAAAGAAACAAATATCTGTAGTCATATATGATCTTCCTTTCTTTCTCAATAATGCTTTTTGAGTCAAGAAATTATACATCCATGGCATGCATGTTAGAATTAACCATCAATTATAGATTATTTATCTAAAGGGGAAACAAAAAAAGGGGCTCTAGATGAATATAATTACTCCTTGGGTAGATCATAACCACATGAGTTAATCAAATTATATGTTTCATGCCCAATGTTTATAAACTACACAAAATAAGAGCACCAAAAACTCCAATGCACCACTTACATATCACAATGATTAAGAACCACAAGTTTATTTGGTACGCATAATTTCCCTCTTAACTTGCAAACTGAATTACATGATTCACCTTGCCTGTCAAAATGGCCAGAAGTTAAACTGCAAAGATAAAGCAAGGAAAAGCAAGACTTAATGAAAAGAAACAATTTCAGTATAATTCACCTGCCAACAACAACATTGATGCCATTCAGTCTTGCTTCAAGGAGTGTACTATTTGTCCCCGCTTCAATGGACAAAAAACAAACAGGTTTTAATGAAATAGCCATAAACAACAGAACCAGAACATAATTGTAAATAAGACATACATACAAACCCTTCCATAACAAGGATATGCTAGTAATATATATATAAAGATCTTTTAGACTGCAAAGTACAACGTGTTTTGAAATAGATTATGGATGCTAATCAACTACCAACAACTGCTAAGTATATTTAACAACTTCTGTCTAGACAAAATCCATATCTGCAACAAAATTGATGTCTGATGGGATTTCAGAACCCACACCTTCGGAGTTAAAAAAAATTAGAATTTAGAGACTTAACTCAGTCACTGGGCACTGACTAATACAATTAGTTCCCTCATCACACTTACCAGAAGAATTAGATGGGAGAGAAAAGCAGTGGTGGAAATCACTAACATAAGCGTTTTCATGAACCTGAAACATTATAACTCACTGTAAATGTTAAACAGCTACAAAAATATAAAGAAGTTAAAAGAAAAATATGTTCATTTATCCTTATTAGAGACATATTATAAAGTAAGCAAAAGAGCCAGTCCGTGGTGGTATGTATGATTCATAGTTCATAAACCTTCAAAAAGAAAATAACAACCATGAGAGCTCCTATTAGATAGGAGACATGGGAAGAAAGGGCAGACCTTTTAAAAGCATGTTGTAAGTGCAATTGTGTAAGCAAGGAATTAGTTCCGTAATTAAGGGATTTGCTAATATCAAGTGTAAAAGGTGTAAGAATAAATGGCTGAGTTGAGGGGATACAACTTCAAGAACAAGAAGAAAGCAGGAAGGCATAAAGTATGCTCACCACACTCTCAGAACTATGACGGCATCTCCCAGCACAGTAGTCAAAAACACTTGTATAAGTCCCTAACAAAATATAAAAGGATGCATGTGTTGGAATTAATTAATCTTACACAGGAGACCTGTGGTACATAAGAACCAATCACCAGCCATACGACCTAATAAAAATTGGGATAGGGAAAAAATTGCATTTCTTAATTCCTATGTCTATCAAGGCATTCCTTAATTTCAAATAAATCCATGGCCAAGGCAAATATCCATGCAAAGTAACGAGGCAGAAACTTTACTTGCAGTAGCTGGTTTTGCAACCTTCACCTTCAGAATTTGTTCCTTACTTGTCTGTTCAATTAAACCCATGAACGCTTACTTAGTTCCTTCTTCAACTGGATAATGTCCCATATAAGAAGAGAGAGAGAGAGAGAGAGAGAGAGAGAGAGGGGGGGGTAAATATCATGCAAGAGATTTTACATTTACCTGCACAGGGTTTAGGCAGCACGAAACACAATATTCGTAAGAGTTGCAACACTGTGAAAGAACATTGCATCCTCTGCGTACCAAACATAATTTCACAGCATGAGATGGCTGAGTCAATGTCTTATGGAATCAAAACAAAGCAGTTTCCATGTAAACAAAACGAAGGGAGAACTCACTGACAAGAGAATTTCTCCCCAGTTTCAGGGCAGCACCGAGTCTGCGGATCCACGGACATAGCATTGCACACATAACCTACCAAATTCAAAATCCATTTATAGAAAAGCAACAGCAATAAGTTCATAAATTCTTAGGAGCTCCTGGAGTAAGAACAGAAAACCTGCTATAATTTACACCACAATAGCTGAGTTGCTGAACTATATGAATGAACCATAGAACAATTTTCATTTTCTTAGCTCACTTAAGAATCTAATCTAATCTAATCTAATCCAATCCAAGTTCATGAGAGATACAAAATTAAAGCATATAAGCAAAGGTATCTGACAAAAAGAATTAAGAAATGAAATGAAATGAATATAGAAATTGGAACCCTAGAAAAGAATGAGAGACCGTTATCATCAGTGAGAAAGTATCTTCCTTGAACGGTGGTGTTGCAGGGACGATGGGAAGGTTCAAACCCAATGTCTTTTCTGATAGCGGTGATTGTTGTGGGTGAAAAGTAGAAAATGTGTATCAGAAGCAGCATCAGAGTGTTGGTTTTCCCCATCGTGTGCAATGCTTCCATTGATCCCCACCTTCCATTGCGCCTTCTTGCTTTTCTCATTCCCATGTCGATGTGGCAAAATGCAAAGAAATATAAAATTTTATTTATTTGGTATTTATTAAGGCCTACTAAGATTTGTTTAAAAAAATGAGTAAACAACGGTACCTGATTTTTTATCTCTATCTCGAAGGTAAATAGGTCTTTCATTAATTAAAAATACAAAATTTTTTTTATTTTTTAAAATATAAAATATTTAAATTTTTTTAGAGGAGAAATTTATCTTTATATATTTTGAACGAATGAATTTAAATATCTTGTATTTTAGAAAGTAAGAGATGTTTTTGTATTTTCAATTAATAAAAAATTTATATGTCTTGAAATTAAAAAATCAAGGATTTATTTATCTTTTTATCATAAAACAAAGAAAAGAACAAATTAATGTTTGTGGACATCTAAATTTTTAAAAATTTAAAAATATATTTAAGTTTTAACTTTTTTATAAATTGGAGTCAGTCTACGAATATTTAGGTTGCGTTTGTTTATTGTCTTTCAAATACATGGACACAGACACAAATACACAAAGAGACATATATACAAAGATACACAAATTTTTTATTGTGTTTGGTGATATTGGACAAGACACACAATATAAACAAAATATCAATTTTACCCTTATATTATCACCAATGGAATAAAGACAAGAGTAAATTACTAAGGATAAAAGAGTAAATATTTGTGTCTCATCAATGTGTCTCCGTGTCTCATCTTTTTTGAAGGACACCAAATACATGTATTTTATGTATGTTTGTGTGTCACCGTGTCCTTCGAAAATCTGTGTCTTAGCAAACAAACGATGAACGTGTATTACCGTATCTATGTATTAGTTGATATTCATGTCTCATTACACATATTCTGTTGTTTGGTTTGATGAGACTCAAATTTTCGAAGGACACGAATAGACATAAAAACACTAAATTTGTATACCTCAATTTAGTGAAACACTAATTTTTTACTTTTTTACCTTTATTCAATTTTTAAATTTTTAAATTTTGTCCATCTTCCTAAATCTTTATTCTTCTTCTTTCTCTTTTTTATTCTATAACTAAATTTGCCTTCTTGTTTTCTTCAAGAAAAAATTGTACATTTAATTTTTTTATTTAAATTTTGATTAATATTTGATAAATTTTGATCTTTGGTTTTTTATTTTTTATCAAAAAAATTGTATTTTTAATATTTAAATGATAATTTAAAATGATATTGAATCAAATAAAGATTCAATGGTAATGATATGTAGTGTTTAGAGTGATAAATGTACAGTGGTGGTAGTAAAACTTGTGGTTGAATGAGGGGTAACTTAATCTTTTTTAAATAGGGTTAAGTATGATTTTGGTCCCTAATGTAGGGGCTGAAAATTTCTTTCGTCCCTCGACTTTTTTCGCTTTAAAATGGTCCCCAAAGTTTCAGTTTGTTTTAAAATCGTCCTTTTTATCAATTATATTTTTTTTATTACCAAATTACCCTTTATTAAAAAATTATAAAATAAAATAAATATAAAATAAATAAATAAAAAAAGAAAAAAAGAAAGAAAAGAGAGGGGGGGATACAGAAGTGGGGTGGGTGGGAGAAAAGGGGGGGGAGAGAAAAGGGAGGGGAGGGGGAGGGTGGAGGGGGGAGAGAAAGGGGATCCATGCCGCCGCATCGCCGCCGCACCGCCGCGCTCGCCCGCCGCTTCTTCTTCTTCCCGTCGCCGCACCGCCGTCCGACACCCACCGCCGTCCGCCACTTCTTCTTCTTCTTCTCCTCCCGCACCGCACCGCGCCGCCACCACCACCACCACCTTCTTCTTCTTCTTCTTCTTCTTCTTCTTCTTCTTCTTCTTCTTCCACCGCACCATCGCCCCTGCCGCACCACCACCATCCGCCTCACCACCGCACCACCAATTCTTCTTCTTCTTCTTTCTTCTTCTTATGTGAACTTGATTTGTTTGTGAAATTTTTGGATTTTTTTTAAAATTTGTTGTGGAATATTGTTGTTGAAATTTGTTGTGGAATATTGTTGTGGATTTCTGATGATGATGATGATGATGATGATGATGATGATGATGATGATGTGGTGGTTGTGGGTTCTGGTGTTAGTGGTGGTTTTATTCTGGTGGTTTAGGTGCTGTTCTTCTTCTTCTGATGATGATGATGATGATGATGATGATGATGATGATGTGGTGGTGGTGGTGGGTTCTGATGGTGGTGGTGGGAGAAAACACAGCGCTGCCGAGACGGGGGGAGGGGGAGGGGGTGTTGTTTCGGGAAGAGGGGAAAGGGGGAAGAGAGAAGGTCGCCGTCGCAACAGCTCCACGCTGCCGCTGTCACCGCTCCACGCCGCTGCTCCTCCTCTGCCTGCATTTGGGATTCTGCTTCTGTTTCTGGTTGAGGAAGAAGAGGGGAGAGAGAGAGGGGTATTTTTGTCCGAAGGACCATTTTACAATAAACTGAAACTTTGAGGACCATTTTCGAGCGAAAAAAAGTCGAGGGACGAAATAAATTTTCAGCCCCTACGTTAGGGACCAAAATCATACTTAACCCTTTTAAATATTTGTGTGTCTCGTTCATTATGTCTATGTCTTTAATGTTTGTGTTTTTGTGTTTATATCTCATTCTATACATCAACCAAAAGAAGTCTTAAGTCTTGAAGATTTAAAAATATATTTAAATTATTGACTTTTTAAAAATCTACATACATCGATTTCTGAGTATAATTTGTCCCATTCTCATGTAATATCAATCAGGTCAGTACAATAGGAGTCACATTTGATTTTACCGTTAGGTCTAACACATCAAAGTGAATATGAGAGATTAACATATCTAAATTTAAAAAAATAAAAAACTTAAATGTATTTTTAAATCTCTAAAAATTTGAATGTTCATAAATTAAAAAATTAAAGACCTATTTATTTTTTTTTCTACAAAAAATATAATTGAATTAGATAATTAAACTAAATTAACTAATATAATATGTATTTATTTTATCAAAAAATTTATATACACAATAAAAATTAATTATTAATTTTGTTTTGTATATAAATATATATATTTTTTTTGTTGGTGACTAAATATATATATATATATATATATATATATATATTATTTAATATTTAATATATATTTTATACAAATAATTATTTTAGTGATTAATTTTGAGCGTAAAAACGTAACATGGTTGATTATGATATTAATCAATCATGATGCATTTATCCTTTCACTGACTCTCTAGTGACCCAAATGTGTGATCATCAAAATCAAACTGACAAACTGAGCATGAGCATCCAAATACTACGAACTTATTATTTTGGTGCAATATTTTTTTTTTCGAAGATACAGTGATTCGAATTCTGTGACTTTTTTAGGTAAATATAAAAAAATATATTATTTAAGTTATAAACTCATTTGTTATTTTGGTGCAATACTATAAGTATAAAATTATTATTAAAAATTTAATTTTTTTTTATCTTTTTGGACGAAATACTGTTTTTTACATTAAAAACTGTCATGATTGGGCCATTTGGGCCATAATGGTCTTCTGTAGGTAAAATTGATACTGTTGCTCTTGCCGACCTGCGAGGCCCACTTTGATTATAAATTTTTGATATTGGGTCCTTCTTGGTCCTTAGTAGCATGTGTAAGATTGCGTTTGTCCTTGACAATAAGACAAAATATTAAAAATAAAATTTATGTTTTATTTGATAATAAATTATAATAAATTATAAAAATTTAATTTATTTTATTTTTATTTTAAAAAATTGAGACGAAAAATACAATAATAAAAATATAATTATAAAGAATTAACAAGGATAATAAAAGAAAAAATAAAAAATATATTGTTTTTTTTGTTAATGTCTATGCATTTTTTCTGTCAGGATAAATACAAAATACACTAATTCAGTATTTTTAGAGTTTAAATACAATATCTTTGTCTATATCTCATCTGTCAAACACGATTTTGTATCTTTGTATTGCTGTCTTAGTGTTATATCTCTGTAAACAAACGTAGCCGAGCATATCTTTAACCAAGTTGGATTAGTAGTGGTTAGCTCATTAGTCCGCTTAAACAAGTGTCGAGAGTTTGAATTCGGTATTGTGCATGCGACAAATTAAAGTTTTGATCCACGATGAATTAGTCTTTGATCTATTGGGTTGAGAAATATAGAGACACAAAAAGAAAAAAAATTGAGCGTATCTGTGTTACATTATGATTAATAACAAAAAAATAAAAAATAAAAATGCAATTTTCTTTAAAAAAAACTAATTTAAATAAAGTATTATGAGTTCAATATTTTACGGATGAAGTGTTTTTTCAAACCATTTTCTCAAACCATCTTAAAACTACATATATAATCTTTTTCCATCATTATTATCTGCCAACCAAACATACTTATAAATACATATCTCCCAAACTAACTTCAACATTGGTGATATCTCATTCTTTCTCGACCAAACAATATTAAGCTTAAGCTTTTCCTCAACAAAGTTATATATCACTGTCAACATAGACATAGACTTGTCTCAAATTTATGACAATCTTTTCCCATTATAGGCAAAGTCTTTGGTATAGATACCAAGAAAGTATCTACATGTGTAGATAATGGGTGGCAAGCTGTGGCGATGACATGTGGCATATGGAGGAGACAAAGTGATCAGGCATTAACAGGAGTTGCAGGAAAAGCTGATGGGAGCACGTGAGGGAAGGGGTTTGGTTAGATGGGGTAATTAGGTGTTAAAACTGGTAATCACTTTTTGCTGATTAGGGGCCCAAGCATTGTGGCCCGTTTGGTGTTGTTGGACAAAAATATTTTGATCTATTGTGAATCTGCAAAAAAAAAAAAAGGATCCAGGTAAACCTGAAACCTCCCCGGTGACCCAACCCCGTAACCTTGTTCCCTGAAACAACAATTCATACACGTACAGGAGACAGACGATCCAAGAAAAACCCGACGGTGATGACCTCCGCCCAGCCCTGCATGGTCGCCGACTGACAGAGATCGTCCGCGCCGACGCCGTCCAACCTCGCAACCACTGCAGCTTCTTCCTCCATCCTCGCCGCGTAACCCAGATCCTCCATCGTCACCGCTTGACCCAGTAAGTCGGCAGGTCCTCGCCCGGTCATCATCTTTGCTGGCTTCTCGGCACGGACCCAGGTTAGTGGCTTATCGTCCTCATCTTCACTGTGGGTGTGGTCTTCTTCTTCGCTTTTGCCTTGCGTTTTTGTTCTTAAGTTCGGTTCTTGGATTCTTCTGCTTGGACCTTGGTTTGGGTCTTGGTTTGAAGATTGATTCCGTCTGTTATTTGAAATATTAGTACTGTGGAACTTTATATGTATGGTTGCTATGGGTGAAAACTGACAGTGTTAGGCGGAGTTTACACTGTGAGGTTGCTGGAGGCAGAACCTTAGTCTTATGCTAATGGTGGAAATTTGTATATTGTTGAATGCTATTAGCAGAATTTGAATGTCTCTGAAGTGCCTGGATCATTGGATTTGAATGTCTCTGATTCATTGAGTATTGAGTTGTGTTTTTCATATGAAATTCGGGATAAAAGATAACTGAGTTCTCGTGATAATGAAATTTGTGTTTTCCCTCTAGTTAATTTTGGTTAATGTGATTTAATTGCGGTTTAGGGCAGGAACCGAAGAGGTATTTTTAATTGGATTTGGAAGGTGAAATTTGGTTGACTTTTGGTTTAATTCGGTAACAGTGTTTATGATTGGGTTTATCTGGTTTTCATTCTCTTTGAAGTTGGTAATAGTGTGACTTCCCTTTGCTGTCTTGTAGTGTATGTTGTCGAATGATGGTTGTTCTCGCTTGCCTCTGTTTAGTAATGTTTATTGAAATTATGTACATGTTCAATGCATAGAGGTTAAGGCTGTTGTGGTTCTCTGTTTGTTAAATTGCTGTTGTGTAGAGGCTAAGGCTGTGTATGAATATAGCAACTTAAAAGTTTTCATCTCAAATAATTCGAATGTTGTGTTTTGAATTTTTGAATGAATGATGATTTGGTTATGGCCAATTATATGGAACGGAATTATGGATGCAGATTGAATAAGTTGATGACAAGTGGCAAGAAGGTTGGTTGGAGGTAACAGGCTCCGCAGAGCTCTGTAAGCCTGACTCCCTTGGTTGCGGAGGTTGTAGCCGGCTAATGAAAACAAGGTAGAATGACAAGAAAGTTAATGGAACCCGAATTGGATTATGAAAATGGGCTGGGCCGTGGTACTTTGGTTTTTGGTTTGGGGTCATCGTTGGTGCCAGCAACAATGGAAAGTAGTGGCTGTGTGAGACGTGTATAGTATCCGCGGACTATGAGGCTGGATTTGGATTGGGCTGAAAGGGTATTGGGTTGGGGTAATTTTGTTTGGGCTTAGGCCAAGACGGGTAAGACTTGATAGGTTTAAAGAGAGTGCAGCAGCTGCCGTTCTATAAGAAGGAGAAACCTAACCCCAGGTAATGAAACCTAGCAGCAGAAACGTCGACCCATTGTTACGGATGTAACGGTTAGGTCTGTAAGGTAAGTCGTCGGTCTTGTCGTTTGGTATTTCACAAGTGTGAATTTCTGAATTATATATATTGTAACGCCACTGTGTGTCGCTCTGATTCAGTGTTTGATTAATTGTGAGGTGGGGCTATGAGTGGGGGGGGGGGGAGATCTGGATAACCTTGAAAGAAAGACAACGTGGGATAAGGAGGAAGAGATCCGGAGCTATCACGGGGGCGATTACCGTTGGTATGTTCGATGAGGAGGGATTTGTGTAGGTGGCGTCAACTACATGTCGAAAAAAAAGGTACGTTGAATTACCAATGTTTTTTCTGATATCTGAATTTTGGTAACGAAGGAGGTGAAAGGTTTGTCGAGTTGATGTAGTTATCCTATTTTATATAAGTTATCTTTATTATAGGATGTTGTTGTTCCGGGGGTTATGACTGATGAAGACCGCGATCGAGTTTGTGTTGGTGGTGCTTTTTAACTTCAACCGGATACCAACTGAAAGGTTAGTGTTGATGAATCCAACTAAAGTGACCAACTCCATACTGTTCTTGTGAGTATGTTATGTATGAGTTAGAGAATCAAATGTAAACCTAAATTTACGTAGAAACTGTGTTTTCAAAAGAGTGACCATACTTTTTTGCATCTATGATTTGCAATCAGTTTGGATGATGCTTGCATGTTGTCCAGTTGAGAAAGCAAGAGATCTGTTTATAAAATATATAAAGAGTGTAGTCGAACATCTACAATTAATTAATGTTAGGATAGTCGTGGGTGACGGAATCGAACATTAAAGGAGGGTATCTGTGTCGGGGGAATTGCATTATGGAAGGATTTTTTTACGAACCATGATTGCTGTTGATGTTGGATTTTATGTCCATGTTTATCGGCTGACTGATTATTGATAGTCCTATCTAATTTCATTTTCTATTTTTTGATTGCTTACTCGGTTCCCCCGCATTGGAATGCCTCGCCTCAGCCCCGAGAGGAGAACGGAACGAGAATTTCAACACAGAGGAGCAGACAAAAATTTGTTTTGCTGGCTCGTGGTTCCCTCCTTCTATACCTCTAGACCTATCGGTTAGTAATGTAGTTAGTTTTCATGGGTATAAAGCTTTCCTGGATGTAGAAAAGATTTTTGTGTTCGAAACGATCATTTGTATTGTGGAAAAAAAGAAAAGCGAAATAATCACTCATGACTTGTATAGATTGCATTCATCAAAGTGAAAATTACTGCATAAATTAGAAGTCGTTAGAACAGACAATACTGGTGTGTGGTTAAGATTTCTGTACCTGTTGTTAGTAATTAGTTGAGTACGTGCTGCCGTAAAGTCAGGTATATTTTTAAAGGATTTTTGGAGAGGGGTGTCGGATCCGATATAGGTGAAGGCATCAGGCGGGGAAGGAATAAAGGTAAAATGGAGTAAGAAGGATATGTTAGTGTTTGGTTTAATGAATGTTGGTACAGAATTGTAAAGCTATTGGGTCTAGGGCATTGGTATTTTGTGATTTTATAGTGTACCGGAGGACCTAAATTTAATTTCCCGGTGATCCATTTGAGTGACTCGGATATCGATTACTCGAGTGTGACAGGTTCCCATGACGCTCACCAACTTGTGGGAAATAATTTTCCGAATCATAAGGGGGCGAGCATTATGGAAACCTATCACACTTGAGTAATCAATATCTGAAGCAGTTGAATAGATCGCGAGGAGATTAAATTTAGGTTCACCGTTATACTTAGAAATCACAAAATACTGGTGCTTTAAGCTGTATAGCTCCACAAGTCCATGCCAATCTGCATTCTAATAAACATTATCGAGTTCTTGGTTGATCCATTTTGCTTTTAGTCCATTCGCGGCAGAAAAAATACGACTATATCGGATTTGATATTCCTTTCCAGTTATTATGAAAAAAAAAACTCCGAAAAATTGACGCAGCTGGCAACACGTCGTAAACTACATATTAACAAGCGAGAAAGAAGAATGATTATTAAGTGGATGGATGATGAACCTCGTTTTCTCTTTGAATGTGGAATAGTAAATTAATTTTTACTCGGCAAAAAACTGTTATATCGAATTTTTTAACAGAATATCTGAAATGAGTTATGTTAATTTCTGACATTAACTGTTGACGAGGACACCGAGGAGGACGAGGCAACGTCATGCTGTGTGGTAATTACTTGGTGTTGCATGTAGCGGCAGAGGAACAACAACATCTGCTGTGGACGCTGCAAAGAATAGTGGAACATGTCCGGCTAAGAATGGCTACCATTGAACTGGTTACTGGGGGATTCAGAATCTGGCTGTGTCAGAAGAGTACGATTGAAAGCAGCCTCTTTGCATGGTATCATTTCTTTCTTAAACTATGTGTGGAAGTAGGTGTGAAAGTTAGTATGAGATTTGTAGTAATGGCTGTTCTCTTCAATTAGGTAAATATCCCAGGCCGCTGTTGTGAGGACAGTTACACGTGACTTTGTAAATTTGGTTGGTGCTGCTGCTTTCAAAACTTCATCGTCGCGCATTCTGAAGCAGCTCATCGTTGTTGCTTGTGAGGTGGTATCACGAAGGTTGGCTTGCTCCGATTGATGATGTTCACTTTGTCATGAAGGAATCAATGGCTGTTAAGTATGATTAGCCCTGACGGTGAAACGCAATGGTGTCACGCACAGACTATCTGGAGAAGCAGTCAATTAGGGAGGAGGATCGGTTGGTGTCGTTGTTGCAAAGTTTTGTATTGCTTTTGCATGCATGGGTCGCATGTAAAACGTAATGTAATAATTGTATAAATAACTGTAATTGTTGTGGTTTTTAAGCTAATTCTGAGCATGAGTGGCAGTGTTATCGTTTAATCGCCGACTTGTGGTAGGACAACAGAGTCACTACTCTAGCAACCTAAGTAGGTGGACTAGATACTCAGTAGTGTAACAACAGTTCACTTATAAAACCATAGTTATTATTACATTGTTAGCATGTCAACTATTTATGGTGAAATCAAGTATTTATTAATTTAATTACGATGTTATTATTAATTTCATTCTTATTATTATTATTATTATTATTATTATTATTATTATTATTATTATTATTATTATTATTATTAGTTGTGGGAGTTTTTGGGTTGTTATAATGATGCATCTATAGTGTGAGTTCAAATACATGAGATTAGGTCTCAGAAAAGATATGAGGAGATTTGGATGGGTTATGAAAAGAGTCAAACAGGACATCAGAAGAATTTTAGTTGCACAAATGAGGATGAAAGTTTAGAGGGGACATTTTTGGGGGTGAATACGTAATGAATAAAGTTCAGAATTCTTAATTTCTTTGGGTGAATACCTAATGAATAAAGTTCAGAATTCTTAATTTCTTTTGGTTACTGTTTGAGAAGAGTAACATGTCATCATGGTCCTTGATACAGTTTTTAATTCATATATATTGGTTTTTATAAAGAAAAAAGAAACAAATATGATGGAAAAGAAAGCAAATATCTATTTATCCTATTCAATTGAGTAGTAGTTGAATCATGTATCTAAGTGACATTAATAATTGGTTAAAATTACATGAGTTAGTCACTACGTTGTATTTTTTGTATGATTTTATATCATAAAATAATAACCAAACGATTAAGGTGTGATTGGTTGACAATTCTAGAGACAAGTATAATTTTCTTGCACACAGGAAAGGCCAAAAAATGAATGCAAAGTGACATATTTCTCTAAAAAAATGCTTCGCAATTTTAATGAAATTAAATGCAAGTGAATATAGAGAGTTTCACACATTTGTTTTCTGTTAAATTCTTATTATCCTATTGTTAATTAACTGAAATAAAAGTATACAAATATAAGAACATATATTTATATGTTTTTGTTTATTTTTTCTTATTTTCATTATTAGTTATTAATACAAAATATTATGTTCTTGTTTTTATGTCGCTGTCATTTTAAAACTTTTGTGTATTGATAATGTAATAAATTTTACTGGATTGAGTGTTTGTCTAATATTTTTAAAATATTTCCGTTTTTTGTGAAGTTAAAAATTAATTTCTTAATTTACTTGCTGATTAAGTCGTCGTATTTATAATCTATAATTTATTATTAGTTTATCTTTTATAACGCCTATTTTTAATTGTGAGTTAGGAGACATTTTAAGAAGAAATCGGTTTTTCATTTTATTTTTTATATAACTCGTTTAAAGTTACATGTGCATTTGGATTCACTTTTATTTTGGTTGGGCCGGTGGGAGGGGGAGGGGGTGGTAATGGATAAGAAGAAGTGTAATATACTTTCGTCATACTTTATGAAGTATAAAAGGCCATCATCTTACTTTTCGTAGTGGTGTCAGGACTCTTGGTTTCCTCTGCAATCCTGGAAGTTACGTCAACCGTTGCATGTGTTAATGCTCATGGCGACCGAAGGTGGTCATTTTCCCTTCTATGCTGTTCGAAGAGGACGTGTTCCAGGCATTTACAAGTCATGGGAGGATTGCGAGCTTCAGGTGAACGGGTTCCGGAACAATGAACACCGTGGCTTCCATTATCTGTCGGAAGCCTTGGCTTGGCTGCGTAGTGCGAAATCTCCTCCTGCTCGTCGGCCAACACCACATGCTCAATCGGTGACAAGGAAACCGTCAAAATTGCTAGAAGGTGCTTTCTGTGAACTCCGATCGTCTCAGAAAACTTCATCCGTCGTCATGGCTGCTGAGAATTTGGACCGTGGAGATGGTAGTGGTGGAAGCAACCCCTCTGGAGTGACTGGTGAGGACGACGTTAATTTTATAATTTTCAATTTTGAATCGGTTTTTTCATGTAGCACTCCTGTAAATGCAGAGTTTTGGTAATGATGTAGATTTTAATTTACTGTAAAATGAACTAATTGGTTTGGCTCGTGCAGTTAAGGATACCGGGACAGATGACCGTTTTGTGTATCTGGAAGATATGGAGTTGATGTTGATGAGGGCGTGTTCCTTTCTTCAAATCGGTTCTCCGGTATTTGTTCCTGAGGAGATCAACACGAACGATGAGCGTGTGCTGTTCGGATTTACCGTGGTCCTGCCTCACAACAGCAGAGGTATAGATGTCGTGGCTCATGGTCCTCTGTGTTATGACGAACGTGTTGCTCGTCAAGAAGTTTCCTTCACAATGCTAAATAGACTTCTTGTTGCTACTGGTTATACCATTCATGATTACAACTATCGTATCCTGACCTGGGTCAAAGAAAGTTTGAATAAGTCGAGGGCTGAAGAAGTGGGTAGATTATGGGAGCGAATTCGTATACTAGAAAAAGAAAATCAGGAACTTTCTGGACAAATTGAAATGTTTCGGGAGATGTTAGAGGAATAGGTTGCATGCTCGAGGATGTAATGCATGTTTTGGATGCAGGTATTCTAGTATTTAGGATTTCTATGTTAGTGTATTTTATGACTAGTAATTTGGCTGTATTTTGTTAAAGTTGTGTTGCTGGCTAGACTTACTGGGTGGCTGGTAAATATCCGATTGGGACTAATATTACTATGGCCAATGCTGTGTTGTTCATGTTTTGCGTAATGACTTATATTGAATCTAGTCGTCAATGTTATGCCATTTGATTTTGGGGTTAGATAGAACTGTGTTTTCATGATAATTTATGTTGAAGTCGTTGCACAAGTAATATCCAAAGGAGTGGAACAAAAGAGGATCTCTGAATTTTTGGCCTAATAACAATTTATTCCATTCTGACCACTTAACTCTTTCATATTGGTATACTAATGAAAAATTGTTTGCTGAAAAGGAATTAGTATTTTCTAAGAGGTTGCTTCAGCCTCAACATTTTTTCCAACCTAAGATATGTTAATGTCTACTAGATCCGTGGGTCCAACTTGTTTCATATTTACATCAACGTTAAACTCAGAGGGCAGAAATCACAATGCCATAAGGTTGTGGTTCTGTTGACTACTTTACAAATATAGGTTTTTACTCCGCCCTGCAAGGTGGGCCTCATGAATGACATTTCCATTCAATCAATCAATCTTTTGAAGGGTTGAGTGTTGCAGTATGAGAGGGTGTTTTGGAAGCAACATCACATAATGAATACCTAGGAATGTGTGCGAAGCAATAATCCAATTTCTGAAACCCTCTCTCTCTAAAATGGACCTGCTTTAGTGCTTTTTGCTCCTACCATGTGCTTCTTTTAGACTGTGACTTCTCTGTCGTAGTCGAAGCCAATATTTTCTTGAACCTACAACAAATGGGCCCTATCATATACAAGCCCATTACATCAACGTTTTCGTTAAGAGGTATTTGATATCTCCAAAATACTGCAACTGAGAATCTCATTATTTGGACCGTGCAAACTTGGCGCCAAGTACGTTGTTGCAATCTTCTTTGCTCTGGGTCGTTCGAGGCAGACATGAAAAACAAGGGGAAGGCTCCTTTGCGGAAGGTTGGGGCTCCTCCTGTGACCTCAAAAGATGACTCCGGTGTGGAAGACGCAAAGCAGATGCCGGCTGTGACCGAGGAGGCATTTTCCACATCAGATGATCTTGTAGTCGACGTCTTCAACAAAGTTCGTGAGGTGGGTTGCATGAGGATCAGTTCCAAATGGTCCTATCTTGTTGATTTTATATTTAAACCGTGTGTATATTTTGTTTGTATGACATTTGTTTTCGTTGGGTCAACAGATTTTGCTCAGATCTGATGGAGCAACTAGGTCTGTAGTTGAGACCCAGGCAGAGGAGATTAAGAAGCTTAAGCGTACGGTTGACGGTCACGGAACCCTACTGGAGATACTGTGGTCGGAATATGCAAAAGGACGAGAAAGGCCGCTAACGCACCAGGAGAGGTATGGCGCAACTAAAGGTGTTGGTGTTCACGATTCAAAGAAGCAAAAGATGGAGCGGCACCGAAAGCTGAATCTCACCTCAGACGATGTGCAGGAGGTGGATTTAACCAACGATGTCGATGCTATAATAGCGAAGATCGGTGCGGGGATGAATGCTGTAGAAACAAATCCCAACCTTCCAGAAAATACTGACATCAACAACGGAACAAGGCCAGTCGCACAGTCTAGCACTGTGAAGCAACAACCACTCAAGGTACCAATGCTGCATACTCTTCACGGATGGTCTCTCACATGAACACTGTATTATTTGGAGGTTCTTTACATGTATTTTTTTTTATGACGACCTAATGCTTATTTGTTTCCTTGAATCGTTTGAAAATTTTTTTTTGTAGCGGCGGCTAGACTTCGTTTCTGGCAATGATTCCAGTCCATTCCCCATTCGCGGCAATGCTCGTAACGAAGTCCCTCTCTTTTATCGAGTTGATGCACCGGGCTTCATGGACGGTGGAGACCTCCCACACGTAATTCGTTTAACCTTCGTTGGTTTCGCGTTTGTGTTCTTTACACCACATTTGTCAGTGGCAGAAATATAATATCATTTCCGAAACGTGTGCAGTGTATTGAGGTCGTCTTCCGCCCTCCCGCCGGTGTCAAGTTTATGACTGTTGAGTTAGCGGTTGCAGCGTACGTCTTCGGTCGGAAGTTGTCAATGAAGTACGTTCCTTCATTCTTCAACTTACCTTAAAAGTTTGATTTAAAAAACTTGTTACTTGCATGTCCTTGTGGTTTGTAAAGGTGCTTTAGCCATCACCGTATGCATGTTAACTTGGTGACTTCATTCCTCAAGCTGGTCATTAATTTGAGTCTTTCATGAAGTATCATAATAAGCCATCTGTTTAGCACTGTGTATTTCTTATTGGCAAACTACATGAAGGTTTTATTAGTTCGTAACGTTTGGGTCGTTGTCCATGGCTACTAACCAAATATTTCCGTATTATGCTCAATCCAAATGGTTTAGTGATGCTGCTCCCCTTTTTTTTTTCCGATTAGTGGCAAACTCAAAGAAGCATGCATGTTTAGCCCACCAAAAATTCAAGTTATGTAAGAAATGGAAAATTAAAGAAAGGCCTTAGGCCCGTTTCCAAACTACATATACTGCAGCCCAAGAAAGTTAGATTTTTGATTGATCCAGTCCATTCAAATTCCCAAGTCCATTAAAACTTAAGAGACTCATCAAGTCCAACAGAAAACTACTTGCCATATAATAATTACCAAAACCATGCATTATAAATAACCAGCATGAGTAATTCGTTCTAATGTGTTTCAGAACAATCCTAGTTTTACGTTGAAGTGTGAATAAATTTATTCCCTTTACTTTGCTGCTATATTTTCCAACAATTCGACCCTACGGTTTGGTTTCCTTGATTCCGATTTCACTTGATGGAACCTTGCAGGGAGGTCCTGATCCCCAATGAACACTGCCAGGGAGACAGGCAGGCTTTGTGGACGTTGCGACCTGGAGAGGAAGTAGTGGACGATGTAAAGTATTCTGAACTACTATTTAGTATGCTCAGTGTTACCTGTCTTAGTTTAAGCAGTTGTATTCATAAGCTTTGTTTTAAAAATCAGTTTTAACGTCACCTGTGACGCTATGTGCAGGTGCTGACTCTGCTGGCTACTATGTTGACTGCTGAGCGAGCAGATAGGCGCATCTGGTGGCTTCCAACGACATTTGCAGTATGTTGCCTCAGCCCCGAAACATGGGATCTGTCTGACCGAATTTATTTTAACCATGCTAGACTACATTAAGTTTTTAAACGATGTTTTAGCAACCCTTAACCAACAACTTCAACTTCTCTTGTGTATATTGTAATCATGAGTGCCAATATCGAAAATAACGGACAACATTCATATTGCAGCAGGTGGCCCTGAACCCAGTTGCATTCTGTCAGGAGACATTGTCCTTCATCAGAGAACACTACATGGGCTGGGCTGATGATCTCACCAAGGTATACCCCTGTATTCCAAATGACTATTGAGTTGTGGTTTCATCCATCTATAGATGTCCCTGCCAAAAGTAAAAATATTTTTTCCCCGCAGATATTTGTACCGATGCACTTAAATCGTCATTGGTATCTAGCATGTTGTAGTGTTTTCCATCCCTTAGGCCAGCCCGATTACAGAAGAACCTCCTTCTCACTACACTCCCATCTTCATCCTTTGCATAGTCTCCCTTACGGACCCCAAATCCGTTGCATTTCCCTAACCTACCATAAAACTCATATGCATGCTCTTCACTTCGAAACACCTTTTTCATTATGTCCTCTGTAGTCAACCCAGTCATGTAACCATATTCACGACCATCTTCATCCGACAACAACTTAGCCTTTCTTAACTCATTCTCGTCAACAACGTTGTTGTTTGAAAAGTCTAACTCGTTTTCACTTTCATCTGGAGACACACCGTTTGCCTTGCCCATCCCACCATAGCACTCCATCTATTAAGTTGTAATACTTGGTTTTTTAAATGAAAACTTTTAAGTTGCTATATTCATACACAGCCTTAGCCTCTACACAACAGCAATTTAACAAACAGAGAACCACAACAGCCTTAACCTCTATGCATTGAACATGTACATAATTTCAATAAACATTACTAAACAGAGGCAAGCGAGAACAACCATCATTCGACAACATACACTACAAGACAGCAAAGGGAAGTCACACTATTACCAACTTCAAAGAGAATGAAAACCAGATAAACCCAATCATAAACACTGTTACCGAATTAAACCAAAAGTCAACCAAATTTCACCTTCCAAATCCAATTAAAAATACCTCTTCGGTTCCTGCCCTAAACCGCAATTAAATCACATTAACCAAAATTAACTAGAGGGAAAACACAAATTTCATTATCACGAGAACTCAGTTATCTTTTATCCCGAATTTCATATGAAAAACACAACTCAATACTCAATGAATCAGAGACATTCAAATCCAATGATCCAGGCACTTTAGAGACATTCAAATTCTGCTAATAGCATTCAACAATATACAAATTTCCACCATTAGTATAAGACTAAGGTTCTGCCTCCAGCAACCTCACAGTGTAAACTCCGCCTAACACAGTTTTCACCCATAGCAACCATACATATAAAGTTCCACAGTACTAATATTTCAAATAACAGACGGAATCAATCTTCAAACCAAGACCCAAACCAAGGTCCAAGCAGAAGAATCCAAGAACCGAACTTAAGAACAAAAACGCAAGGCAAAAGCGAAGAAGAAGACCACACCCACAGTGAAGATGAGGACGATAAGCCACTAACCTGGGTCCGTGCCGAGAAGCCAGCAAAGATGATGACCGGGCGAGGACCTGCCGACTTACTGGGTCAGGCGGTGACGATGGAGGATCTGGGTTACGCGGCGAGGATGGAGGAAGAAGCTGCAGTGGTTGCGAGGTTGGACGGCGTCGGCGCGGACGATCTCTGTCAGTCGGCGACCATGCAGGGCTGGGCGGAGGTCATCACCGTCGGGTTTTTCTTGGATCGTCTGTCTCCTGTACGTGTATGAATTGTTGTTTCAGGGAACAAGGTTACGGGGTTGGGTCACCGGGGAGGTTTCAGGTTTACCTGGATCCTTTTTTTTTTTGCAGATTCACAATAGATCAAAATATTTTTGTCCAACAACACCAAACGGGCCACAATGCTTGGGCCCCTAATCAGCAAAAAGTGATTATCAGTTTTAACACCTAATTACCCCATCTAACCAAACCCCTTCCCTCACGTGCTCCCATCAGCTTTTCCTGCAACTCCTGTTAATGCCTGATCACTTTGTCTCCTCCATATGCCACATGTCATCGCCACAGCTTGCCACCCATTATCTACACATGTAGATACTTTCTTGGTATCTATACCAAAGACTTTGCCTAATGATTATCCAACAGCCTACCTAGAACAAACTACTATGGAACCCTTAAATTTTTCGACGTGCTAGAAAATTATAAAAAATAATTTAGCACCGAGGTTTTATAATTACTCAATCTGAAACCATATTTCCTTCTCATCAAATAATATTGCATTAAAAATCTTAAAATAAAATAAAATAAAAATTGCTCTTCTCTCATCAACACTTCTTGGATAGCATCTGTTCGATGTCGGTTGCCGGACAGGTCGGGTAGTTATGAGATCGGGGGAGGATGCCTGGTTCGCGGTTGTGCTAAGCCCGGATTTGCCACGTAGCCGAACTCACGTTCTGGAGGGAAAGGAGGGGGTGCCACCTGCAAAGACACTCCGACGCTCTAGTCAGCCAGTGCGCAGGCGGGGGAAAATGATATGGAAAGGTGACGTACCTCGGGGGAAGAGCCAATCTTCCCTTTATATACATGTCAGTAGTGGGCCCCTCATGGGGACAGGCCCATATTCTCAAGGACGCTGTCCTGCAGCCGTGTGTGAGCCGCACAGGACACGTGTCCGGGTCGTTTGAAGGACGCAGAGCCGGGCCGGGTGGAGCTCGGGCCGGGTCGACCTGTCGGTTCCTTGGGCCAGGCCGCAACAGTGTCCCCACGCGCCAATGGTAGTCGTGGGAGCTATCAATGGTGCGTCGTCTTGCCTCTCTTTTGGGCTCGTCTGATCGGCTGTTCGTGGGAAGGATATGCCCCCAACGCGTGTGTCCTTTGGTTGCACAAGCAACCGTTTGATCGCATCGTTCCTAGCGCCGAGCATTAAATGCTCATAATGGGGTGGAAAACCCTGACTGAAAAAACCATTCTGCCCTCAGATGTTTCGCGCTTCCTGGGAGGTAGTTTTTAAACAGCCAGTTTTGGTACTCTTTTCTTTCTTTCATACCTCCCTTTTTCTGCCTTCTTCTTGTTCCCAAACCTCATCATCTCTTTGTGGTGCCCTTGCGCGTCTCTCCCTTCGCATCTTTCCTTATCAACTGTTCCGTCCTTCTTCCGCTAGTTCAGGTAATTTTCGAACTATTCTCCCTTTTATGCATTGTTCTTGCATGTTTGTTGTTTGGTTTTTGTCGTTGTTGCGTAGCCTTTTAATTGCGTCTAGATGTGTTAGGGGGAAGTACCATTCCAGGGTAGGGTTTTTTCTTGTTCTTTTCGTGCTTTAGTCTCGTTTGGCCTTAGTCGGGGAGTCGTGGGGGGTAGTGTCTGTATTCGGCCAGAGCAACTGATCTCTTAGACTGACTGGATGGTCCCCCCATGTAGGTATGGCTCGCACGGTTTCCCGGGCTTCCCCTAATCCCGCGGTGTACGATCCCTATGCTTGGGTCGTTTCCGACGTGAAGGATTCGCCTAACCAAATGGGCGAGAAGGAGCTCATAGAGTTCCGACAAGCCGAGTACTTGTGTGGAGGGACTGATGAGGAAGCCAATTATGACGTTTTTGTCCCGGCTCCTCACGAACGATTGTATGAGATCAACTTCCAACACCCCCGAGTTGCCGACTGGATTTGGTTCTACAAGTCCATGTTCACCCAAGTCGGGGTTCGTATTCCATTCTCAGCCTTCCAAATGGCGCTTTTAAGTCGAATTTCCGTGGCGCCGTCGTAGTTGCATCCGAACAGTTGGGCCTCGATCCGCTGTTTCGAGATGGTTTGCGAATACCTCGAGCTGCCGGTGTCCGTAGATGTTTTTCTTTTCTTCTTCAACCTTACAAACCCTTCAAAGGAGGGGAAACACAAAAAGGGGTTCATGTCCTTCCGGTCTGCCCAGGGTCGGAGGATTTTTGGTTTGTTTGATGACTCCTACCATGGGTTTAAGGACAAATATTTCAAGGTCCGTCCTGTCAAAGGTCGTCATCCCTTTTGGTTGTCATTGGAGGGGGTACGGCTCATCCCGACCTATTGGAGTTTCGGGGCGGGATCCAATGCTTTTGTCAAGGTAGCCTATAAGGGCATGTCGGCGGTGGATAGAAAGATCGCCGACGTGTTGATGGCGGTCTTCGGGAGGAATCACGTGAATCCCCACCTTCTCATGGGTGATCGGGAGGCCGGTCGTAACTATATTTGTGAGAAGCCTCAGCTCATTTCGCCTCATTTTTTCTTGCCTATGTTAATAGTTTGTTGCGACTAACCGACTTCTCCTTCTGTCTCCCTCTCTTTTTTACAGTGGGGATGTCTGCCGAGGTGACGGGTCTTCCTGACTTGTTCCAAACCTTCCTATGTGGTAGCGACGAAGAGGAGGGGAACGAGAAGTCCGCCGCTGGGGAGCCGGCTGCTCCTCCGGAGGACAAGGCTGCTCCCGAGCAGAGGGCATCGGTTGACGGGACCGGTACCTCGGCTCAAGGCACTGCGACCGAAGGTGACCAAGCGGTTCATGCTTCTCCTTTTCGGGAGGTTATCGGCACTGGGGGTTCCACGCCTAACCCGGATGTTGATGAAGAGGTGGAGGAAGTTCCCAGCTTCAAGAGGAAGAGGAAGGCGTCGTCTAGTCCCGAGGGGGTCCTTACTGTCATGGAGAGGAACTTTGACGCCGGGAACTTTATAGACTCCCAGCTAATTCCCGGTACTGAAGAGTACTTTCATGAGTCATCCCTTGCCGGGCAGGCGAGGTGGATGTACCGTACCCTCCTACGTGGCGCTGTGATAGCTCGGAAGGCCGAGTTCGAGCTGTCTGAGATGGAGTCCCTCCGCCGGAGGTTGGAGTCTGCCGGGAAGGCTAATAACGGGCTAAAAAGTGAAGTTGAGACCCTTCGTGAGCAATTGGCCCAATCTCAGGAAAAGCTTGACGCCACCGAGAAGAAAGCTACTGCTGCCGAATAGAAGGCTACTGCTGCCGAGCAGAAGGCCATGTCTGCTGAGAAAAAGCTGGAGGAGTCGGACGCGACGGTTTCACGTCTGGTCGAGCGCGAAATGGCTTTGGAGAGTCAGGTCGGCGCGGCGCAGAAGCGGGTGGCCGAAGTCGAGCAAGAGAAGCAGGCTGTGGAGGCCGAACTAGCAACATGGAAAGCCAAGTATAAGGACGTCGTCAAACAAGGGAAGGGTGCGATCTTGGCGACCGAGGAGGCCCTCAAAGCTCAAGTTAAAATTGTTGCCCCCGAGTTCGACACGTCGGCAATCAGTGTTTTCAAGGTCATTAAGGACGGCAAGATTGTTGACGTCCCCAAGAAATGAACTTTATGATTAAAATTTTGTAGTGTGGCCGTTTTGTTTTGGCTTGTGAACAATTTGACTTCTTAGTCGTTTGTCCGCTTTAATGTAATTAACTTTTTCTTATTCGTCCGGTCGTGTTATCGTCTCTATTAACCGTTATTGGTTTATAGCTGTCGCTTATATTAACAGGTCGTGGCCTTTGGCGTGGCCGTTTTTTACCGCGATAGTTGACGGGCTCCCGGGGTGATCAGTCCCGGGGCCGCGCATCGTTGTTGGGTTGTGACCGGGTGATTTGCCTGGGAAAAAGGAAAGGGAACAATACACGAGAGAAAATTTGCACAAGTATATCTTATTCGGTAATTGCATAAAGGACTCACAGGTTATACCGGAAATTTTAAATTCACGATCTAACCACTTAGCTTAGTTGGCCGGCGCGTCGCCCCGGATGTCAGAAATAGAACCTTCTCAAGTTGTTTGCGTTCCATGTCCTTGGGATTTCCTTGCCATCGAGCCTTTCCAACTTGAAAGCGCCCCTACCCATCTCTCCTTTGATTCTATAGGGGCCTTCCCAGTTTGCCGCCAGCTTGCCCGCTCCGGGGGTCGGTGGGCCGATGTCGTTTCGCCTCAGAACGAGGTTGTTTGGTCCGAATTCCCTTTTGAGCACTTTGGTGTTGTAGCGTAGGGCCATTCTTTGTTTCAGTGCGGTTTCTGTCAAATGGGCCATTTCTCTGACTTCATCTATCAAGTCCTTTTCCACGGCTTCCTCTACTCCCTTCAAAAGTAGCCGGGGACTCGGTTCCCCGATCTCTACGGGTATTACCGCGTCCAACCCGTACGTTAGCCGGAAAGGAGTCTCCTTAGTGGAGGATTGTTCGGTTGTTCGGTAGGACCAAAGTACCGAGGCTAGCTCGTCGGCCCAAGCGCCCTTCTTATTATCCAAACGCTTCTTCAGCCCTAAAAGGATGATCTTGTTTGCGGACTCCACCTGTCCGTTTGTCTGGGGGTGTTCCACCGAGGAGAACCTCTGTCTTATACCCAGGCCGGTGAGGAATTCCATGAATTTTTTATCGGTAAATTGCGTGCCGTTGTCTGAGATGACGACCTCCGGGACCCCGAATCGCGTTATTACCTGCCTCCATAAGAATTTCCTGCAATTGGATGAGGATATGCTAGCTAGTGGTTCAGCTTCTATCCATTTGGTGTAGTAATCAATGGCAACTATGAGGTACTTGACCTGCCCAGGACCAACAGGGAAGGGTCCCAAGTGGTCGATTCCCCATTGAGAGAATGGCCGGGAGGACGTTAACAAGCTTAACTCGGAGGCCGGTGCCCTGTGAAAATTGGCGTTTTCTTGGCACTTGACGCATCTTTTGACGAACTCTTTGGAGTCTGCCATCATTGACGGCCAATAATATCCGGCTCGAACTAATTTTCTTGCCAGGGCCTTGCCTCCTATGTGGTGTCCGCAGCAACCTTCATGGACTTCCCTAAGGACGTAGTCCGTTTGGTCGGGGTGTAAGCACTTTAATAGGGGTTGGTTGAGCCCTTTCCTAAACAGCTGTCCCTGGATGACGGCGTACTTGGCTGCTTCCCTTCTCAGTTTCGCCGCGTCCTTTTCGTCGTCAGGGAGTTTGCCGTTTTCCAGGAAACCGGTGATGGGATCTAGCCATGAAGGGCTCAGTCTTGTCACGTACAGGGTGACTGCCGGCTCTCTCGCCATACCTTGGATAAGAGATCGGTTGCCTTCTCCCGGTTTAGTGCTGGCCAACTTTGATAGGAGGTCTGCCCGTGTGTTCCTTTCTCTAGGCACGTGGTGGACCGTGACCTCCTCAAACTTTTGGCTTAAGCTTTTGACTTTTTCCAAGTACTTTTGTAATAGCGAGTCCTTGGCTTGGTAGCTCCCGTTTACCTGGGAGGTGACGACCTGAGAATCGCTGCATATTTCCAGCCTTGTTGCCCCGACTTCTGCTGCTAGGGTCAAGCCCCCTATAAGGGCTTCGTATTCTGCCTGGTTGTTCGAAACGGGGAATTCGAACCTGATCGACTGTTCGTATACGACTCCAACCGGGCTTTCCAGGATGATCCCGGCGCCTCCAGACGTCTGGTTGGAAGCTCCGTCCACATGGAGCTTCCACCGTGTGCTCGTTTCTTCGGTTGGGTCCCCAGTTACTTCCACCAGAAAATCCGCCATCGCCTGCGCCTTGATGGCTTGCCGGGGTTCGTACCGTATGTCGTATTGGGAGAGTTCGATGGACCAAGTCATCATTCTCCCCGCTAAGTCGGGTTTTTGAAGCACTTGCCGGATCCCTTGGTCCGTCCTTACGACAACCTGGTGACTTTGGAAATATTGCTTCAACCTTCGTGAGGAAGTCAAGAGCGCCAGAGCTAGCTTTTCTAGCTTGCTGTATCTTAGTTCTGCCCCTTGCAGGGCTCTGCTTATGAAATAAACCAGCTGTTGGGCCCTCCCTTCTCCCCGCACCAGAACTGCGGCCAGGGCTTCTCCCGTTATGGCGAGGTACATGTATAGCGGCTCTCCGTCCTTTGGCTTCCCCAGTACAGGTGGTGCCGCCAGGATTTCCTTGAAGTGTTGAAAGGCTTCCTCACATGCAGGTGTCCACTTGAACGCCATCCCCTTTTTCATGAGGTTAAAGAATGGCAAGGCCTTTGCTGCCGACGCTCCGAGAAACCGGGATAACGAGGTCAGCCGCCCCGCCAATCTTTGGACGTCCTTAATGCAACCTGGGCTCTTCATCTGGAGTACCGCCTGGCATTTCTCCGGGTTGGCCTCTACCCCTCTCTGAGTTATCATAAATCCTAAGAACTTGCCAGCTTCCATGGCGAAGGCACATTTGAGGGGGTTCAACCTCATGCCGTGTTACCGGAGAGATGCGAATACGTTCTCCAGATCCTTCAAGAGGTCGTCTGATCGCGCTGTTTTCGCGAGGACATCGTCGACGTAGACTTCCACCGTTTTGCCTATAAGATCCCGGAATATCTTGCTCATCAGCCTCTGGTATGTCGCTCCTGCGTTTTTTAGGCCGAACGGCATCACCTTGTAGCAGAAGGTTCCCCCTGGTGTTATGAACGCCGTTTTGTCTTCGTCTGGACGGTGCATCGGTATTTGGTTATATCCGGAGTAGGCGTCCATGAAGCTCAGGTAACGGTAGCCCGCCGCAGCGTCGACGAGTGCATCTATGTTGGGGAGGGGGAAACAATCCTTAGAGCATGCCTTGTTAAGGTCAGAGTAGTCTACACACATTCTCCATTTGCCGTTGTGCTTTTTTACTAGAACGACATTTGATAGCTATGTCGAGTAGTCCACTTCTCGTATGAAACCTGCTTCTAGGAGGCTGGCCGTCTGCCTGGCCACTTCCTCCGCCCTTTCTGTTGACATTTTTCTTCTGCGTTGTGTTACCGGGAGTGTTCCCGGCCTGACGGCCAGATAGTGCGACATGATTTTCGGGTCTATACCCTGCATGTCGGCAGGCGTCCATGCAAACAAGTCCTTGTGGGTCCTTATCATCTCGATCAAGGGCTCCTTTAACTCTTGTGGGAGGTTCTTGTTGATGAACGTGAATTTCTCCTCCGTGTCACCGATTCTGAACTTTTCCAGGTCCCCTTCTGGTTCCGGCCTGGGTTTGTCGTCTACCCTGACGTCCAGGTCAGCCAGGAACACACCAGACGCCTCCTTTGATCTCTTTCTCAGGGAGAGGCTGGCATTGTCGCAGGCGACCGCCGTCTCGAGATCCCCTCTTATGGACCCTATAGACCCATCATCAGTAACGAACTTCATGAGTAGCAGCTTTGTGTTGATTACCGCTTCAACATCATTTATCGTCTTCCTTCCCAAGATAATGTTATAGGCGGTGGAATCTCGGAGGATCACGAACTCGGCCATTGTCGACCTTCGACCTTGGGTTTGTCCTACCGAGATCGGTAGGGATATTACTCCGTCAGGTTTGATGAAGTTGTCGCCTAGTCCAATGACCCCGTGTTGATGGGTCGTCAGATCGGCGTCCCTCAGCCCCAGTGCGTCGAACACGTTGCGGAACATGATGTTTGAATCAGCCCCTGTGTCGACAAGGATGCGTTTGACGAGGCCGGTTCCCACTCTGGCCGTGATGACCATGGGGGGGTTTTTCGGGGTGTCGTCGAACCATTTGTCTTCCGGGCCGAAGGAAATGGACGAAGGCTTCTTAGAATTTCGCGCCGACGAGGAGGAAACCGCTAAGACCTTAGCATCTTTCTTGTGCGCCGATCGGGACTTCGGCGCGGTGTTTTTGGCTGTTACCACGTTTATCACAGTGAGGCCGTGGTCCCTATTTTCTGGCTCTTGTCGCCGCTTTACTGAACGGGTTTTGGCTTCTTCGTCATGGTCGCGATAGCGTCTCCTCGGCTCTCTGATGAGATGGGAGAATTCTGCTAGCTTGCCTTCCCTTATCGCTTGTTCCAGTGCATCCTTTAGGTCAAAGCAGTCCTGCGTTTGGTGATCGTAACCCTTGTGATAGTCACAATAGAGGTTCTTGTTTCCTCCCGTACGGTCCTTGAGTGGTCGGGGCTTCGGCAGGATTCCCTTCTCGGCTATTTGTTGATAAACTTCCATGATGGGGAGAGTGAGTGGCGTGTAATTGGCGAATTTCCAGACCCGGGGAAACGCCCTGGGAGCCTTGTTCGGCGCCTCCTCCCTGATTTGTTCTTTCAGCCTTTCTCCGTTACTGGGTTGCCGAGACTGGGGGTAGCCGGACTGCCGTTTATTGGCAGCCACGACTCGGCTGACTTCCTCATCGTTTATGTATTCTTTAGCTACCGTCTGGATCTCGTGCATCGTCCAGACCGGTTTCGTGGTGAGGTGTTTGCGAAAGTTTTCGTTGAGAAGGCCGTTCGTCAGACAAAGACTGGCCACCGAATCGATTAGGCCGTCGATTTCCAAGCACTCGTCGTTGAACCGATCCAGGTATTTCCTGGTCGACTCTCCCTGTCTCTGGGTTACCCCCAGAAGGTTTATCGGGTGCTTTGCCTTTGCTATTCGTGTTGTAAACTGGGCGAGGAATGCACGACTGATGTCCGTGAAACCGCGGATGGATCCCTGAGGTAAGCCGTTGAACCATCTGATCGCGGGTCCCGCGAGGGTTACCGGAAAAGCTCGGCACCTCACCTCGTCCCCTACTCCCTCTAGATTCATCCTTGCTTCAAAGGCAGTGAGGTGTTCTAGGGGGTCTTGAGTCCCATCGTACCTCATGTCCGTCGGCTTGTCGAAGTGCTTCGGCAGCCGGACCTCGAGGATGGAATGGTGGAACGGGGTGGCGCCCATTATTACGGGTTGTCGTGTCCCTTTGGACCTCCCGCCTTCGCGGCCTCGCGATGTGCGGCGCGTCTCCTTGCCTCGGGAATAAATTATCGTATCATTCCGTCTCCTCGGAATCGGGGATTCTTCCCGGGTGCTCTCCGCTTCCGTTCTGGATGCGGAGGCGTGTCGCGCACGGCCTCGGTAAGAGTCTCTTTCCTGGCTTTCGGAGGATGGGGCGTAGCTGTGATCGGTAATTCGTTCGCCACGTTCCTGGTCAGCCAATTGCCGCTCCAAATTTTGGACCCTGTGACGTAGCTCTTGCATTATTATGGCGCTGTCGCCGCCCGTTCCTCCGAAGGGTCGGGTCCTCGTGTGTTGTTCGGTGTGTTGTCGGGGGGACCTTCGTCGCCCTCTTAGTGAGGCGACAGATGCCGCCCCTTCTGCTCCGGCTCCCCGGCCTTGGTCTCCGGGACCCATCACAACATCCATTGAGGCGTCCCCACAGACGGTGCCAATGTTCGGTGTCGGTTGCCGGATAGGTCGGGTAGTTATGAGATCGGGGGAGGATGCCTGGTTCGCGGTTGTGCTAAGCCCGGATTTGCCACGTAGCCGAGCTCACGTTCTGGAGGGAAAGGAGGGGGGTGCCACCTGCAAAGACACTCCGACGCTCTAGTCAGCCAGTGCGCAGGCGGGGGAAAATGATATGGAAAGGTGACGTACCTCGGGGGAAGAGCCAATCTTCCCTTTATATACATGTCAGTAGTGGGCCCCTCATGGGGACAGGCCCATATTCTCAAGGACGCTGTCCTGCAGCCGTGTGTGAGCCGCACAGGACACGTGTTCGGGTCGTTTGAAGGACGCGGAGCCGGGCCGGGTGGAGCTCGGGCCGGGTCGACCCGTCGGTTCCTTGGGCCAGGCCGCAACAGCATCAAAGAATTTGAAAGACTACTCATCAATGATTTTAGCTGAAATTAAAAGGTATAAAAATGTCAAACAAATGTGGATAAGATCATTTTCTGCCATCATATATTCAATTTAGATTAGTATAGAAATTCAATCGTATTTAAAAACAAGAAGCTTTCAAAAAGTGACATTATTATTAGTATGTAGGAGATGATTATATTCTACTGTGAAGCCAGTCATAATAGAAAAGACTAGGGTATGATTTTTTTTTTAAACTCTTTTCAAGGGTATATTTTGTTGATTTTCTTTTACGTATTGAACTACGTTGAACTCCACCAATACTGGCATTACTATTTTAACAACAAAAAAAAATTTCTTTTACTCCTCTATTGAGAAAGACCGAAAAAGTTTTTTTTTTTTATCATATAAATTAAACACCCCTTAATCTTAGACATTACTCATATATTACACACCCACATAACACACTTACATACACTACATGAGTTCATTTAAGGATTTATTTTTTCTCTCATAGGACTTAAACCCGGATCCAACTTCTTGTGAGGCAGCAGATACTGCCACTAGTTTCAAGCCTCGCCTGCACTGAAAGAGTTAATTACTTAAGAGTATTTTGGCACTTTGCTCGTTTTGCTTTGGCCAAAAAGCTTAATTCATATCCAAGCTAGAGAATAAAGCTAAGCTAGGCATGGACAACGAACATATAAAAGTATGTTATATTATTTTGGGATGCATGCATAACTTTGCCAACCCACAATCAATACCTCAATTTTCTTTTACTTGGTAATGTCACTTTTTTCAAGTGATTTAACATGCACATGATTAACGAGTTAGTGATGGTAAAAAGGAAAAGATCGAATTAATGAAAAGCATAAATTGACAACATTATGAGTGGTGTCTTCAACCACTTTAGTTAGGGGAAAAAATGTTCAGCAGTAGATTACCAAACATATGTATAAATTAAAGCATACTAAACAATCTAGGCCATGTAATATGTTTTTGTAGATAACCAAACAAGTGAAATAACCCTCTATTCTATTGTAATTTCTTTAACAATTATATTACTAATATTTAGATAATTTTACATAAACATAAACATATCCATAAATTATTTTTTTCCCAAAGCATTCTCGGACAAATCTAAAAACTAATCCGTTGCTATTCAATACAGGTTGCTAAATATATAAGGGAGAATTCGAACTCCTAACACTTATTTAAACAAACGAGTGAGCTGACCACTTAATCAACCTAATTTAGTTTATAAAAATTATATAATTATAATTATTCTGACTACTTTTTTCTAATTTTATCCCTGTTATTTTTTCAATTACATTCAAATATATCAAGGTGTATATATAAATATATATACACACAGAGTCATATATAGAGTAAGGATGTACTTAGTCTGATCCGATTCGGATCCGAATAATTTCAAGATTAATTTGGTATAATTTTATTGGGTTTACGTTTGGGCAAGGTCTCAAAAATAGATTCGGTCATTATTTAGGGTCGGGTCCGAGTTAGAGTCAAGGTGAACCTGGCTTTATCCGATTAAGGAGATTAAAAAAGTTATATATATTTTAAATTAACTCTAATATTATGTTATATTAATTATAAGCTTATTGTTTTATTTTTAATTACACTTGTTGAATTAAAAAATAGATAAAAAAGTATGAAATTAAAATTTATGGACAAATTCAAGTTTAAATATGAATATCAATATCTCGATAACAAATATATTTTTTCTTCTTTATAACTAAGTGCATCATAATTTTTTGACATAAAATTTATCAAGATCCGGACTTTAATGGTTTCGACCCGATTTCAGTGTGACCAAAAAGTAATAAGATTTTACTGGGTCTAAAGTTGTATAAGGATCTAAAAAATAGATTCGATCATTATTTAGAATCGGACTCTAATCAAGGCGAATCCAACTTCACCCAACTCATCTATACCCTTAATAAAGAGCAATAAACAATATTTAAAAAAGAGAGCAATAAATTAGGAAAAGTACCAAAACAAGGAAGATTAAACAAGAGACAATTAGCATATGCTCTTGATTTGATTAAAACGAGGGATATAACAAACAAGACCAAGTATTTGGAGCAACATCCACACCAATTTGCCAATTGCCTCTCATATTGCTTAATTAAGGATATGCTTTTGTTTTATTGGTTTGTCGTTTTCTTGTTCATCATTTCCACCAATTATGGCCGTCTAAATAGGTAAAAAACAAAGATCATGCAATAATAAATTAATTTCCCTAATCATAAACTTACACAAAATCATGCAGGTTTAGAGCGTTAAGTTTGGAAGGAAAAAGGTGGTCAAAAAGAGAGAGAAAGAAAGAAAGGAAAGCAAACATTTTCCTTTACATAATCCAATCAAGCTTCGTACCGTTGGAGCTTTTTGTAGTGGCGCTATTATTACCGTCCCAATAGATGAAAGAAAGAAAAAGAAAAACGGAAGTAATAATAAAAATTATTTCAGAACTAATTTAAAAAGCAATTTAACTTATAATGCATTACTTATTTAGTATTTACAACTAAAAACTAAAAAAATTCCATTCATACTACTATCAATTATATTGAATAGAAAAAAACTTGAAATCCAATTTATTATATTTTGTACAAACATAACTCTGTTATTATTATTATTATAATAATCTATTATTTAATTTTTTTTTTAAATTTGTCCATATCAAATAAACACTCTCAAATAGTTATTTCAATTCAATGAAACGAAAAGTAATTCTTCAAAAAAAATTTCTCTTTCCCAAAAAATTTACAATGCTTAGAGTTTGGATTTTTATTTTTAATATTTTTTATTTACTATTTTATTCATAAAATATAAAAAAATACTGAAAATAAAAATAAAAAATTCAAACCAAACACAAAAAAGACAGCCATTTTTGTTGTTAATATTTGGGTGATATTATATTTTTTATACTATTATATATATTTTTATCAAATTTTTACATACAAAATTTTTTTAAGTGATACACATATAAATTAATATATTTTGTATACAAATTGAATAAATAAAATCTAAAAATATTATCTTGACCTATATATATAACCCATGCTTGTTAGTTGTTAATCCCAACGTTGGCTGTGAGCATATATACCTAATCATTAACGCGGAAACGATGACCCGGTGGAATCAACTATGTTTATCAAGTAGCAACGTAAACTTTCACTCTTTCAGATTAATCTTTACAAATATTTACTGTTAATTTTTTTTTAATTCTTGTTATGATAT
The DNA here is from genome assembly GCF_014773155.1 of Arachis stenosperma. NCBI lineage: Eukaryota > Viridiplantae > Streptophyta > Magnoliopsida > Fabales > Fabaceae > Arachis > Arachis stenosperma. The sequence goes on along the minus strand of NC_080379.1, from coordinate 3,459,200 downwards.
CTTCATATCTAAAATTAATATGTTACGGAATAAAATTTTATTAAACAAGATTAAAATTTCTAAGATTTGCTTAAACAGAAACCACTAAACTAAATCAAATTAAATTATTTTATGAGATAACTGATTTTTTAGAGATAATATTCAATTTGATCCTTTAATTTATATGCGGGTCTCTATTTAATTTCTAAAATTTCAATTACCTCTATTTAATTGCAAATGTGATTTACTTTAGTTTTAAGGCTAATTTTCAACGCACAAACATTAACAAAATGTTGATATAGACAATTAAATACGACGTTAAACTATGTAAAATGACGTCATTTTTGTTTTAACACTTCAATAATCCAAAAAAAATCATAAATGGTATTTATTAGAATTTTTTCTCCTACAACAAGTGATTCGGTATCATTTTTGGACTACTTAAACGCCAAAATTATAACGACGTCATTTTACAAGTTACAACATGATATTTGGTTATTTATATCAGCATTTCATTAACGTTTTTGTGTAAAAAATTGTCCCAAAAAATTAATGTAAGTCACGTTTATAAAATTTGAAAATTAAAAAAAATAATTAAAATTTTAGAAACTAAATTAAAGTACGCATACAAATTCAAAGACGAAATTGAGTATTAACTAGATTTTTTAGAAAATTGAATTTTCTCTATTTTTTTAATACTTGAGAAAATAAAGTGTGATCTCTCACCTTTAATTCTATAAGTGAGATCAAAATTAAATAGAAAATAGAATAATAAAAGATGAGATTCTCTACTAAACACCATTCAACTTTTTCTCCACTGGAGAGGATCCACTCCCATTCTTTGGCAGGTTTTCTTAGCACATGATTAATTATAGGTTTCACAATGATGGTTTAATTTAACAGTGGTAACTGCTAAGCGGTAACAGAGAGAAACGTTTTTGTTGCCGCAGAAATGAGAGAAGGACAAAACAAAACTATTGCCTAATATTTTCGTAACGGCATTTAATTGTGGCACACACTCTCAGCGCTGAACACACCACACAGCCTGTCGAAGACGAACGAACACTTCAACCTTCTCTTTCACTTCTTCCGACCCCATTCCCATTACTCCCAACTACATTCAATTACGTACTCCTTCTCTTTCCATTTTTCACTTTCCCTCCTTCTTCTAATCTTCTTCCAATTTTGATTCTGGAAACCTCAGTCTATTACGCGCTTATCAAATTAGTTTCCGACTTTGATTATATAGTCCAGATCGTGATCCGACGGAGATTCTTGATTCCGCAACGAAGCGGAATCTCTTTTGTTTCGATTTTTAGGTGAGTGAGTCAATGTAGCTTAGCTTAGCTTAGCTTAGTTTCCGATTTTCATCCATTGTTTTGGTTTCATTTCTTTATGTCGGAATACAGCTGGATTTTGACTTGGTTTTTTAATTCTTAGTGTAATTTGTGCAAAATTGTAATTGTTGTAACCGTGATGAACAGATATTTCAGTGATTTTTTAAAATTCTTTTAAGTTCTGATTATTTGTATGTACTATGTAGTAGTTAAAAGTTAAATTAGGGAGGAAAATTTTGATGTGAAAATGTTTTTCAGGTGAGAAAATTGGGTGTGTGTGAAGTGTGAAGTCTGATTCCAATTTCATAGCAAAATGGGGGTTATGTCTAGGCGGGTTGTGCCTGCTTGTGGTAATCTATGTTGTGTTGTTTGTCCTGCTATGAGGGCGAGCTCGAGGCAACCTGTGAAACGATACAAGAAGTTGCTAGCTGATATTTTCCCGCGGAATCAGGTGACATTTTCGACTCATGTTAATGTTTTTATGCCATTTTCACTTCAGGTACTATGCTTTTTGGTTTGTTAGTTTGGAATGAGCATAGTTTTAGATTGCTTTGCGGTTGCGGTTACATTGTGATTACTCCCATTGTTGAAAAATATGTTTACAATTTCTGTCATGATGTGGTTGCCTTGATTGCCACATCTATTTCAGGTCATTGTTTAAAACAATGGTTATGAGAAGTTTGTTTCATATTCTAGAGAATTTTATTAGAATAGATGTTTGTGTTTCGAATGCTTTGTAGCTACTCTCAGCCCTTTGTCTCTTATATGCACTTCCCATGATCTGATGTGCATGATTGTCACTGTGTTTGGCAGGAGGCTGAGCTTAATGATAGAAAAATTGGAAAGTTATGCGAGTATGCTTCTAAGAATCCATTAAGAATTCCTAAGGTAATATTATTCTTTGTCACTGCCATGTTCAAGTGTATAATGTAATCATGACGAATTATGGCAGTTTAGCTAGCTATTCTCTTTAGTCTTTAATAGTTGTTAGTCTTGATATTTAAAATGCTAATGTGGTGGAACGATATCTTAGATCATTGACCAGGTCTGAAGTTATTATTTTGGGGGTCAGAATATTGTACTTGCTTCAATCTAAGTTTCTCTGTTATATCTTTGCAGATAACTGAGAATTTGGAGCAAAGATGTTATAAGGATTTGCGTAATGAAATGTTTGGTTCAGTTAAAGTTGTCTTGTGCATATACAGGAAATTCTTATCGTCATGTAAGGAGCAGATGTAAGTTCAGTGGCACATATATAGTAATTAAACTAATTGTCATTATTCTGATAAATTCCCTACTAATGAGTGGTTTTACTTTTTTAGTTTTTCAAATGTTTTGAACCAGTCTCAGACAGCCAATTTTTGCTGTACTATAAAGCTTTGGTTCATTTGATTTTGATTGTTGGATTGCCACTTCATTCTATTTCAAATAATCAGAATATGTAATAGTATGCAAGTGATACTCCTATTTTGCAGGCCACTATATGCCAGTAGTTTATTAGCAATAATTCGGACTCTTCTGGAACAGTCTCGAACAGATGAAATCAGGATATTAGGCTGCAACACTCTTGTTGATTTTATAGAATGCCAGGTATTTGGTTATTAAACCTTTCTTAGGGTTAACATCACTGTATGATTGGTTCCGTGGACACCGTGCAGCGATCTGCAATCCCTTTGAAAAGTATCTGTGTGGAAGTTAATTTTGGTGGTAAAAGTGGGTACCCCTTAGCTCAAAAAGAAAAACCAGAGTTCTTTCTATAGATATTGCATGTTTTAGCCCTATGTATATATATTTGCTTTCTTTTCTAAACGGAACAATTTTTTTATCTCTGACTTTTTGAGTTAAAAATAGACAGATGGTACGTACGTGTTCAACTTAGAGGGTTTTATTCTTAAACTATGCCAATTGGCTCAAGAAGTGGGCGAAGATGAACGAGCTCTGCATCTACGTTCAGCAGGACTACAAGCTCTATCCTATATGGTACTCCTTGCTTTGGTTCTTCCTTTGCTTCTGGAAATTGCTTAATTCTTGTTCCGTTCCCATAGTTCGATATATTTAGGACTGTTCTTCATAAAATACACACAAGAAAATTTATTAAAGATATAGTAGCACACAAAAGAAACAGACTCCTTAACTATTTTTTATGAACACAACTCTTTGTGGAGCAGTAGGACATATTTGGGGTGAACTTATGGTTATAAGAGGGAGACATTTAAATCATTTGAGTCAGTTATTCATGCCTGAATACCATTTGGTATCCTTTTGGTAGTTCCCTAAGGTCATTTGTACCATCCCATGTTCATACATTTTTCTCTTCCCTATGTTTCCATGGCTAGGTGCGTTTCATGGGTGAGCACTCACATCTTTCCATGGATTTCGATGATGTGAGTATATTTTCCATACTTTGACTCTTGGCTATTGCTCAATGATACAAACAGTTATATACGAGAAAGGAATGTTGTCTTCAACATTGTGATTCAGTTTGTCATTTATTTATTTTCTAAACTTCGAACCAAAACTTGCCTATTGAATTTCAAGATTACCTTGGACTCGCTGCAACAGCTTTTGTTTTTCCCCCCTTCAATCAGATGACTTCCTGTCTTGTTTCTTGTTTGGGTGGTTGGCTTATATAATAGATTATATCAGTGACTTTGGAGAATTACATGAATCATCAATCTAACTCCAACAATGTCAAGGAAGATAACCTGAATTCAGTGTTCCTGGACTCAATGCTGTATGTTCTATTTTACTCTTCTTTCTCCACCCTTGATCATGGTTCCAGCATTCATGAATCCAAACATCCGTTGTGCGTTCACTTCTTTTACAGGGACACTGCAAGAGATCCTACGTATTGGTCAAAGGTTTGCTTGTATAATATGGTCAAAGTGGCGAGGGAGGCTACAACTTTGCGGCGTTTCCTTGAACCTGTCTTTCATAACTTTGATATCGAAAACCAATGGCCCTCTGAAAACGGCACTGCATCTTCTGTTTTGATGTATTTACAATCGCTATTAGAAGAATCAGGTAGCCTACAACATTTAGTGATATAAATATAATTTCCAAAGGAATGACACCCCCCCCCCCCCTTTTTTTTTTCCTTTGCTGCCTTTCCATGTATTGATTCACTTTCTACACACCAGGAGACAACTCCCATCTTCTCTTGTCCATTTTGGTTAAACACTTGGATCATAAGAATGTTGCCAAGCAGCCTATCGTTAAGACGAATATTGTTAACACCATAACACAGCTTGCACAGAATATGAAGCAACACGCTTCTGTGGCAACAATCGGCGCAATATCTGACCTCGTTAAACATTTAAGGAGGTGCCTACAAAATTCAGCTGAAGCTTCCTGCATTGGAAATGATGGGTATAAGTTGAATGCTGAACTCCAATCGGCCCTAGAAATGTGTATATTACAACTTTCTAAAAAGGTATGCACAACTTTTTGTTTTGTCTTTCAAAACTCATGCTACTTCTACTATAACGTTTCGAGCACTACAGGTTGGGGATGTAGGACCTATTCTTGATTTGTTAGCTGTGGTGTTAGAGAATATCTCAAATAATACCATTATAGCAAGGACAACTATCTCTGCTGTTTATCAAACTGCAAAATTAATCACATCCATTCCTAATGTATCATATCACAAGAAGGCAAGTATTTTTAGTTTGACTGGAAATAAGCTTTTTCACATGCTTATCTCATGTAAGAATAAAAACTTTTGTTTACTTACTATTCCAGGCCTTCCCTGATGCCTTGTTTCATCAATTGCTCCTAGCGATGGCTCACCCTGATCATGAAACACGAATTGGGGCACATAGCGTCTTCTCTATAGTACTTATGCCATCTGTGTTTTCTTCCCAACTAGACCAGAAAAAGAAGATAGTTCACATTCACAAGGTTTCAAGGGAAGGTTTCTCCATTCAGCATGACGGCTTTTCGGGAGAAGAACACGTGAATGGAAAACCTGCGGAAGGAAATACAGTAGCAGGTTTCAGTGGGAAATTTGTAGTTCATCCGCATTGTGATTACAGCTTTTCTAGTGCTCTAACCAATGGAAAAGATGTATGCATTTCTTACTTAACATTTTTAATTCTACTAGTAGACATTAAACCCACCCGTCTTTTGAATCACATAGTTACACTGGTAGACACAAATATTGATTTCAGATATATAAGGATGTGATTCAATTAGTTTGATTTGTCTTTTCTTCTTTATCCTATCACAGCTATTTTCTCTATCCTGCAATTCCTAATCAAAGATTGCATGTCTTAGACTCTTACTCTTTATTTTTCAGGAGCTTAGTTCTTTCCGATTAAGCAGCCACCAAGTGAGTCTCTTGCTTTCTTTAATCTGGGTTCAGGCAACATCTGCAGAAAATGGCCCTGCAAATTTTGAGGCAATGGCTCACACTTATAGCATTGTTTTATTGTTCACTCGTTCTAAGGTGAGATTGGTACAAAGCAAATGCATTTTTTTAAATTTGTAATCCGCAGTACTTTGTCAAATCTTAAATAATTAATTTTTCCAAAGTCATAATGATGTGCATGTCTTTTCACAGACATCTGGTCACATGGCTCTAGTAAGATGTTTCCAACTGGCATTCTCACTCAGGAGCATCTCTTTGGATACTGAAGGTTAGTTGAATGTATGTTTTTTTTTTTTCCCTTGTCATATTGATGTGCTGCCTTTGTCCAATTCTTTACTATATCCTCTTGATTTGGAGTAATCCTTAGGTTGCCGATGTTAATGAGTAAGCCTCAGACTTCTATCTGATTTCCCGTTCTAGAACGACAGAAGCCATATTATAAGAACCACATTTCATATTCCTTAGCAATTGAAAATTCTTGTTTAAGATCCATTTAATTTTATTTGAATTTGATTTTTTCCGTTTATAAAGAATACTATTGATTATCAGTTTGCATAAAAAGGTATTCTAGCATGTATGGTACTAAGTACTCACCTTTCATAATTACAAGAGCCTGTTGGATTTGCTGATCTTTGTTTTACTTACAAAAGCAAGTGCAAATTTACTTATCTGATTTCCAGAATTTGATCACTTGGTATTTTTTGTGCTGTTCATGTTTATCATTTCATCTTATCAAATTTTTATTGTGGTTGAAACTCCATTGAGCTTAGTGATATTTCTGTTGCAAATTTTCTGACATGCTGATTCGTAATTCCTGTTAAAGGAGGTTTACAACCATCTCGCAGGAGGTCTCTTTTTACCTTGGCATCATACATGCTTATATTTTCTGCAAGGGCTGGAAGCTTCCCTGAACTAATTCCAAAAGTTAAAGCATCCCTGACAGAGACTACAGTTAATTTCTTCTCCTAATCTCTTATCTTGATCCTTATTGGATGTCCTTGTTATATAGCTTCATTTTGAAATATGAGTGCTATAATATCCAAATGTTCTCAATAATGATAAGGTAAACTGATTAAAGTAATCAACGCACAGGTAGATCCTTTTCTTGAATTGGTCGATGATGTCAGGCTGCAAGCTATGTATATAGAACCCGGGAAGGTAGTTTATGGATCTCTGGAAGATGACATTGCGGCTGGGAAGTCGCTATCAGCATTGCAATTGGATGACAAACAGTTGAAAGAGACCGTAAAATCATACTTTCTGACCAAATATTCAAAATTACCAGAGGTAAATATGAATTCATTTTCTTTTGCTTAAATTCAAAGTGGCACTTGTCACTTGGACAAATTAAGTTGTGCCCTATTTCAGTTTTACATTGTTAAACACATCAACTTCTCAAAAATCACATTAAAGTTGGTTGAATGGTAGATCTTATGCTCAACCAAGTTTTAGATTGTTGAGTTAGTGTCTACTAAACCATTTTTTTTTTCTTTTTGGAAAAGATACTTGCAAATATTATAAGGTGTTTGAAGAACCTGGAACGTTAAAACATAAGTTGCCTTGGAGTTGATTGCCAAGTCAGTAGGAGGTAAATGTAAATAACATGACTTTTTCCATGTTTTCCAGGATGAGTTATCAAGCATAAAGGAGCAACTTCTACAGGGGTTTTCCCCTGATGATGCATATCCATTGGGACCACCGTTGTTTATGGAGACACCACGGCCATGCTCTCCACTTGCTCAGATTGAATTTCCAGATTTTAATGAGGTAAAATTGTTCAAATAGTGTCTGCATTTATGTGGTCGTTTAATATTTTCTGTTATTAGTTTTATAATGATTTTGTTTTCTAGATTGTGGCTCCAGTAACTCTGGCCGATGAAGAGATTGGCCCTGAACGAGGTGGAAGTCAGTCAGATCGCATGTCATCGTTATCTATCCATAACCCTGACATCCTAAGTGTTAATCAACTTTTAGAATCGGTAAAAGTTTATACACTTTTATATTTAGGGCTAGCTGATTGGCTATTTGATTGTTTATTCTACTGTTAAAGATATGCTAAGAGAATTATCGTATGGGCAGGTTTTGGAAACTGCACGGCAAGTGGCAAGTGTCCCCATCTCTTCAGCTCCAGTACCTTATGACCAAATGAAGAACCAGTGTGAGGCACTTGTTACAGGGAAACAACAGAAGATGTCAGTTCTTCAAAGTTTCAAACACCAGCAAGAGACTAGAGCGCTTGTTCTTTCAAGTGATTATGAAACAAAAGTTCCCGCTCTGTCAAATAAGGTTAGGATGTTTTTACCATAATACAATGCGAAAGAACAAAGTTTTCTTCAGGATCTATTGCTGAATGTTCTCACTAGTGTTTTGGTAGCTTTAGACTATGTGCTTCATTATCAGGATTCACACCCAATGAGAAAACTTTCTATCTATTTAGATGATGCCCTTAACTTAGTATTATTTAAAGTTTCAACCAATGCAATTAATTAAGAGATGATTTATACAAAGTTAATTGAGGTATATGTAGAGGTCATGAATATTCTATAGACATGATTCACAACAGGATAATATGGGGTCATGTGATGGATGTAACCGTATCTACTTGGTGGGAAGGTTTTGTTTTTATTGTTGTATAGGTGCAGTAGCTAGTAGGCAAGGCATGTAGTTCATTTATTTGTTTATCGCTGTAATGTGTTGTGTTTTTAATATTAAAATAATTATTTTGTGGCATTGTTGTGTAGACACTGGAGTATTCTGATGTTGATCTGAAGTTAGCGAGTCTGGAGCAATTTCAACCGCGGTATCAAGTTCGCCCTTGTTCATATGATTCTCTGAGGCTACCACCATCTAGCCCATATGACAAGTTCTTGAAAGCTGCTGGATGTTAATAATGGAAGTAGGTTGGAGATAGATTTTGTATGTGTAAACTATATTATATAGAGGTGAGCAACATTCTTTGTTTGTTTTGTTGCTTTTCTCTTCCCTAATCAGTTGTCAATTTTTCATGCAATTTGTTGATGGTAAACTAAGGTGTTTCTTGATTGTATAGCTTAGATGCTTTCTTTGTTTTCTTTAATCTTCCATGTATCATTTTGTCAGGAATTTTCCATATTATTTGTCAATATATAAATTGGTTCATTTTGTATTAATATGTTATAAAATTTGGATTACTCAAGCAAGGCCTATATTATTTGTACTATAGATTTTCTCCTCATTAAAAACCAAACTTTTGGTTCGAACCTGTGTTATAAATTTAGGTTTGGGTAAAGAATATTTTTTGTCTTTAAAATTTGTTAAAAATTTTAAAAATATCTTTAAGATTTATTTTATTTTAATTTTATTTCAAAAAATTTAGGATCAATTCAATAATAATTTCACAAGAACAATCTTCAAGACAAACAAATTAGATATAATTGTCGTATATTATTGTTGAATTGATCTTAAATTTTTTGAAAATTTAGCTATTAAGAATATATTTGATACAAATAAAAATTTTTTAAGATAAAATTAAAATGAAATAAAATTTAAAGTTTTTTTTAATTTTTATCAAATTTTAAAGATAAAAATATATTAAAATTTTATTCTAAATTCTATATGCTGTTCCAAAAAAAAAAGTTTATAATTTAGATTCCTATAGTGATGTTAACTTAGTCACTAATTAGTAATTACCATGTCAATCCTTGCTGGCTGCTACTAGAAAATAAGTAGACAATTTTAATTTTTGCTACATAGGACATAGCTAAACATGAGATATGATGAAAGTCTATTGATATAAGGTGAATTTTATGGTATTTAAAAAGTGGTGTCTACTTATTAAAAAAATTAAAGATTAATATTTAATTTAAAAGATATAAAAATAAATAATTTTTAAAAAATTAAAACTTACTATAAAAGATAGGTTAAGTAAAATTTAGACACCAATTTCTAAACATCATAAAATTGACCTTGATATAATATTATAAAAGATATTATCCTTAATTAGATGATTTAACGAATTAATTATTACGTTCAATAAAAGATATTCTTTAGGAAAAATAAATCTCTCAATACTATTTTGGTCATTTTCTATTTTATAAATGATTGTTTTAAACAACTCATTGTTAAATATTCTTTATTCAAAAAGAAGTATTACACATCCTAATATAAACAAATTTTAACTTTTAATTTATTATATTTTGTATCAATTAGAGATAATAATGGAGCCGGTAAGAGGAAATTTTTGTCATATTCGACTCTATCCTATCGTATAATAATTTGCATAGAAACTGCCTCATTTTTATTTGCGGATAGTAAAAACTTGAATTTTAATCCGTCCCGCTCTTATAATTATTAAAATCAACAAATAAAATTAAAATTTAAAATTTATATAACTATCATCATATACATAACATAAATTAAAGTGAAAACTTAAAAATAATACAATATTATTAATTATTTTATATATATTATATATATTTTATATATACCGGAACAGATATTATCTAAATTCGACCTGCAATCCAAAACACTGCCCAACGATGGAATAGATAATTATCCGCCTCAATAAATAAAAGTGGGCTGGGTGCTTCTAGGTTCAAGTAGTGTTACCATCTCTAATATCAATTATTTAAATTTAAAAAATAATCTGCTAATCACTCAACAAGTTAACTATTTTTTTTGTTAAAATTATAAGAGCTTGTTTCGAAATCTATGAATTAGAATTCAATCAAGAACTATTTTTTTTCTTGCTTTAGAACAAATAAAAAGGAATGATTTCAATTTTGTTGAAAATTCAAATTTTCACTTTTTCTTCATTTACAGAGCAGACAAAAAGGGAGTTTGATTTTAAAATTAATTTTCACACTAAACAAGCTCAATATGTTAAATATAAAGAATATTCCTATTTATAATTGATTATTCTAATTTTTTCTAACACCTATTTAATTTTTTTCTTCTCCTTACTAAAGACAAAATTATAAAAGAAGAAAATTTAACTTATATAAGAGTTATTCCAAATTAAAGAATTGAATTTTTTTCTATTAATATATTAAAATTATTTCAAATCATAAAATTAGATTTTAAATAGAAATGAATTCTATTTTAAAAAAAATAATTTTTTCTCACATTCGAATAATTTTCAAACAAGCTCCAAAAATATAAAAGCTCAAAACCTGTTAATTTATTCATTACGTCTAATAGGAAGTTGTTTTCTAAAAAGGGTCGTATTTCCTACTTTTTTTTTTTTGAAATGCATTTGCTACAATTTTTTTTTGTTACTCTCTAATCATAAGTATTACATCCCAAATTCATATGCAGTATCTACTCACACAGGCTTTTTTTTATAATAAGGGGCCAAATTTTTCAACAGAACCTTTGATAAGGCCATAAGGGTCATACTGGGCCGAGTCGTTACGGGTCAAAACGGGGCGTTTCCCTGATTCGGGTCGTGGAACGAAGCGAGTGAGGACTGAGGAGTAACATGAAACAAATTGAAAATTTTGTTATTTGTTTGCTGCAGAGTGTGATTCACGAAATATTTGGAACAACAAAAACACAAAAAAAAAACGAGGTTTTGGCACCCTGAAGAAGAACTACCCCCTGAGAGAGTAGTGTGTATGTATTTGATGAGTTTTGTTCTCTCTCACTTGTTTCCGTGAAAACCCTAGCTACCATCGCTGATTCTCCGCGATCAGGTGCATATCCACCTCATCCACCTGGATTCTCTCTTCTTAATCTGTTTTCATGTTCAGCATTCCTCTTTTGCCCTCGGAAACTTCCTCATCACTCTCGTTTTTCACGCTTTTATTTTTGTCGATGCTAGACTTGACTGATTATTATATTATTATTATTTTTGCGATGGACTTTGTGTGTTTTTTTCTTTTTCTTTGCCTGTTTGTTCGTGTTGCAACTTATTGTGTTATAGTTTCTTATGGTTTAAAGGAATTGTTATCTTTTTATTGTGAATGTGATAGTTTTAGACTTTTAGGTTAGTTTTAGCTTTTAGGTTTTCATGTATGAACCTGTGAGTCACTTGCTGCTTCAGTTTGTATGAGTGTTGAATGTTCCCAGGGATAATTTGAGGATGGTGTTCATGCTTTTGTGGTGTGGTGGCTACTCTTGATGATGAAATAAAAGATATTTTATTTATCAAGTTTTTAGCACCTAAATTTGTCTTGGACATGCATTGGGATTCTCTGATAATCTTCATACATAGAACATGAATGTAATGGCTTTTTCTTTTGGAGGATGTGGTGTATTAACTATTAAGAATTCTTAATATTCAAGATGTTGAAGAAGACTTTTTGGTGTTACCTTTTCTTTAAGTGGGTAGTTCAAGTGTGTAAAGGTTTTCTTGTGATTGGTGTTTCTTGCTTAGTTAAGCATGATATTGTTGTGGAATATATAATACCCTTCCCTAGGTAGTTGGTTAAGTTTTATTTCTTTTAGCATAACTCTCTTTTTTGGCTGTATTTATGAAAGTTTTAAGGACTGTGATCTATTGGTTTCTGCAGGTGTATTGTAGCTGACTGAGATATGGCAATTATTTAACTTTTTTATTTTTATTTTTGTTTTTATTTTATATAAGTTAGTGTGCTTCATGTATCCGAAACAGTCTGGCCAAGATGGCTCTGTTTCTGGTCCTGTGCGAACTAGTGATAGGATCAGGACAAGACCAAACATTTATGGCCGACCATTCATGTATTACAACACAAATCTTAGGCGGCGCAAGAAAAGCAAGAATAAGTCTAGGACAGCAGCTTCGATTGCCAAGATGCTGCGTCCAGGGAGCCGGAAGGCACAGGATTCAAATGCCAATGTTAGTATCTGCATTTCAAATAAGTTCAAGGAGCATAATTGCTATTGCAAGGACTATTTTATTGTTTAATTTGTTTGTATTCTGTATATATATCACATTAACTGTCAGACATAACATGACATGGTTGTCATGACAACTTTTTCCCTCTAATTCAATTTATGGATTATATAAATAATTGAATATGATGATGTTGTTCATGATATTTGCTATTTTTCAATTTAAGTTTTTTTCTTCCGTAACACGCAGCATGCTGGTTGAGCTGATCATGAAATAACTTAACGTTGCTTCTGTTTCTGATCTGTTCCTGTGTTTGTACTGGCTTTCAAATCTCAATTTTGCATTGATATCCATTTTCTCGTTTTAATACCTTGATAGATTCCATATTTCATAGAACATCCCTTATATTCAAATCCTCAATATAGGAACTGATAGACATGCTTGATTATTAGTAGGTAGCTTTGATTCTTTCAGTTGTTCACTTGTTCTCTTTGGTTGGCTGCTGGCTGTGATTTTGGATGGTTCTGGTACTTATACATGTAATACCTTCTTCTGTTTCCTCTTCTTTGTCGTCTTTGTCATCATCGTGACTCTTTCTTCAATAAGGGTTTAGTTCTCGCTAACTCCAATGGCAATAACCATATTATATGGTAAATGGCATAGAGGATCTTTCTATAGCTTTTTATGCCTTAGTAACAGTAGCTCTTTTTTTTTTTTCCTTCCTCTTCTACATTGCATAGAATCATGAATTTGCTGGCTGATCATACAACAATAATCATTCCTTTCAGCTATTTTATGTTGGAAATTTTACATCCCTGGTTGTGTTAACTGTGCTTCTATTCACAGTCTGGCTCTAGTAACCTTCGACGTTCAACTAGAAAGAGAAGGCTTAATGTAAATCTCGAAGGCTTTGCAACAGACAGCTCTGGAGCTGAGGATGAAGACTTAATGGTGAGATTTTATACTCTCAAATCTCGGTAATAAACTTGAATTCTTTGTAATTTAAGCTGAAGAAGGCATGTCATCATGTTTCAGAGGCCTACGTATCGACCACCATTGAGAAATCGGATCAACAATAGCATCAGCCAGGAAGAGTTGATGTCTAAGCACAAAAGAGCAGTGTCTACTAAATCAGCACCTAGACGTGAAGGTCTACGGCCTCGTCGTTCTAAGGCTGTGGCAAGAGAACAAGTAATTTCAGAATCAGATGATGGGCAAGACTTTTCAGAAGGCAAGGCAGAACAGGGTGAAACAGAAAATGGAAATGGTGAGGAAAATGATGCAGATGATGGTCAGAATGATATTGAAGGAGATGCTGAGGTGGAAGACGAAGGTGAGGATGATGAAGATGGTGATGATGAAGAGGGTGAAGAAGAAGAAGAAGAAGAAGAGGAAGAAGAAGAAGAGGAAGAAGAGCAGGATGGAAGAAGGCGCTATGATCTTAGAAATCGTTCTGATGTCCGTAGGTTTTCTATGGAAGAGGGGAAGACCCAACCAAGATCTCCTCGAAGAGTGTTACATCAAGGTATGGGAAATAAGGTTAGCAGGGATGTTAGGAAGGGTGGATCACGAGTTCATAAACGGCATCGCCTAGCAAGGGCTGAAGACTCTGATGACTCCCTTCTTGTGGATGAGCTGGACCAAGGGCCTGCCATTCCGTGGGGTCGAGGTGGCAACAGATCTGGGCCCCCCTGGCTCTTTGGGGGCTTAGATACGCATGGAACAACAGCATGGGGATTAAACCTTGCTGCATCGGGTTGGGCCCATCAGAGTGATGCTTTGGCTACCTTGACAACTGGGATTCAAACTGCTGGACCAAGCTCTAAGGGAGGGGCAGATATCCAGCCCTTACAGGTGGATGATACTGTTAGTTTTGAGGATATAGGTGGGCTCTCTGAATACATTGATGCTCTTAAAGAAATGGTTTTCTTTCCATTATTGTATCCAGATTTCTTTGCTAGTTACCATATTACTCCTCCTAGAGGGGTGTTGCTATGTGGTCCCCCGGGAACTGGGAAAACATTAATTGCAAGAGCATTGGCTTGTGCTGCTTCAAAAGCCGGCCAGAAGGTTAGCTTTTACATGCGCAAAGGAGCGGATGTGCTAAGCAAGTGGGTTGGTGAGGCTGAGAGACAATTGAAGCTACTCTTTGAAGAAGCACAAAGGAATCAACCTTCTATCATCTTCTTTGATGAAATAGATGGACTTGCACCTGTGAGGTCTAGCAAGCAAGAACAAATTCACAATTCCATTGTGTCCACTTTGCTTGCTTTGATGGATGGTCTTGATTCTCGTGGACAAGTTGTTTTAATTGGAGCTACCAATAGGATTGATGCTATTGATGGAGCTTTACGGCGCCCTGGTAGATTTGATCGTGAATTTAATTTTCCTTTGCCTGGTTGTGAGGCACGTGCCGAAATATTAGATATTCATACTGGCAAGTGGAAGCATCCACCTTCAAAGGATCTGAAAAGGGAACTTGCAGCTAGTTGTGTAGGTTACTGTGGTGCTGATCTAAAGGCTCTATGTACTGAAGCTGCCATTCGTGCTTTCCGTGAAAAATACCCACAGGTTTATACAAGTGATGACAAATTTCTTATAGACGTGGATTCGGTCAAGGTAGAAAAGTATCATTTTGTTGATGCAATGTCTACAATTACCCCTGCTGCTCACAGGGGAGCTATAGTGCACTCTAGGCCATTATCTCTTGTAGTTCAACCGTGTCTTCAGAGACATCTAGAAAGGGTCATGAGTATTATATCTGATATTTTCCCCCCAGTTTCTGTTGCATCAGAACTGACCAAATTTTCAATGCTTTCCTATGGGTCTGCAATTCCACTTGTTTATCGACCTAGACTCCTACTTTGTGGTGGTGAAGGTACTGGGCTGGTGAGTATCTTGGAGCCTTAAAAACTATTGTAAGCTTGTCATTAGAACAACTGAAGACTGAATATACTTACTGCTCTAGTTTAACAGGATCATCTTGGGCCTGCGGTTTTACATGAACTGGAAAAATTTCCTGTACATTCATTAGGACTTCCATCTCTGCTGTCAGATCCTAGTGCTAAGACACCAGAGGAGGCATTGGTACACATATTTGGCGAAGCTAGAAGAACCACACCATCAATTCTCTATTTACCACAATTTGATGTTTGGTGGGAAACTGTAAGTGCATATTTTAATTATTTGTATGTTAAATGGAAATGATCTCCCTGCCCAAAATTTATATTTTGTACGCATGTGTTCACTTATGTTGAGGGGCTGCTTCAATGCTACCTGAGTTTGATTGGTTTCATAATCCTGCAGGCTCATGAACAACTCAGAGCTGTTCTCCTGACTTTGCTAGACGAATTGCCATCTGACATGCCTATCCTTCTACTGGGAACATCCTCAGTTGTGCTTGCTGAAGTAGAAGATGTACCACATTCAGTTTTCCCTCATCGTTCAGTGTATGTTTGATCTAATTCACAACAAAACACTGATTTGAGTTCCAAGGCAGTGTTTCTTATTCTATTCAAGCACTCTGGATGCTTGCAATTGTTTTCTTCTAAATGGGTGGTTTTGGAGGCGTGAAAAGTAACAAGCTAAACATGTTTCTCTTTTATGAAAAGGAAAAACTTAAATATTTATGAGATGATTTCTTTTTTAATGAGGAGGTGAAAAGTCTCTAATTCAATTGCTACTGCTTCCTTAGTAGTTCATTCCCGTTATCTTCACCAAAATTTCGATGGTTGTTTATTTCCATAAGTATCTGCATGATTGAAGGTTCAGGCTGAGGCTTAAAATATCTAAGAACAGTAGTTACTTATTCAAGTCTGTAATGTAGTCTTCTTGCCCAGCTTTGTCTCTGGTTATCTGCTCATCCCATTTTTTTCTACCTTTGAACAGCTATGAAGTGAACATGCCATCTACTGAGGATAGGACCCTGTTTTTCAATCGTTTAATTGAAGCTGCTATGTCAGTCTTGTTAGAAAGAATGAGTGAGAAATCCGATAATAAAGGACACCTTCCTGAACTTCCCAAGGCACCAAAGTTGGCCACTGGTCCTAAGGTATCTGAGCTAAAAGCAAAGGTAGAAGCTGAGCAACATGCACTTCGCAGATTGCGAATGTGCCTAAGAGATGTTTGCAATCGGTATGTCAACCTATGCTATTTGTGTTGGCTTCACTTGGCAAAGTCATATCTTATGTTAAATTCATGCAGCTTTTGCCTTAATATTGTTTTTGTATCACTTGTAGGATATTGTATGACAAACGATTTAATGCCTTCCATTATCCAGTCTCTGATGAAGACGCACCTAATTATCGGTCAATCATACAGAACCCAATGGATATGGCTACTGTGCTGCATCATGTTGATAATGGTCATTATATCACATGTGCAGCATTCCTGCAGGATATTGATCTTATTGTTTCCAATGCAAAGGCATGTATACCATGACTTGTTGTTTTTGGTTATTACTATTATTATTGTTTGGATTCAACTCCAATCCGAAAACTTGTGAAGAATGCTTCAAACAAATGTGTTCAATATTTGAACCATTTCCCAAGTTTGATCCTTGTTCTGTTCCCAACTCAGGCTTATAATGGAGAGGACTACAATGGTGCTAGAATTGTCAGTAGAGCCTGTGAGCTGCGTGATGCGGTACCTTGACTTTTTATGTCCAGTATTATGTCGGAGTTTCTTTTCTGTTTATTGTTGCTTGGAAAATGCTTCTCATCTTGCTCTCTCTCCTCCCCCCCCCCCCCCCC
The DNA here is from genome assembly GCF_014773155.1 of Arachis stenosperma. NCBI lineage: Eukaryota > Viridiplantae > Streptophyta > Magnoliopsida > Fabales > Fabaceae > Arachis > Arachis stenosperma. Next base: position 3,441,971 of record NC_080379.1, on the reverse strand, counting down.
CCCCCCCTTCTCTCTCTCTCTCCTTTCTTTTTCCTCTTCAGGTGCAAGGGATGATCTCACAGATGGATCCAGCACTGGTTGCATACTGTGACAAGATTGCTAGCCAAGGAGGTCCAGCCCAGTTGCCTGATGAATTAGGGGTATCCACTTTCCCTGCAACTCCTGTTGTACAGCTGAGTGCTGCTACTAGAACAAGTGCTCGACTTCGTCATGTCCAACCGGAGGTTAATGTGGATCAGAGTTATGAAGCACTGAAGCGGACAAAGAAGACAGTTGATATTGCACATCCAGGTATGCCTTTGCTGCTTGGATATATCTTCTCTCTCACTGCAAAATGGTGGTGATGCAAATGGTTTCTTCTTGGATATATCTTCTCTCTCCTCTTTTTCCCTTTTGCATTCCCTATTCAAATGCTGACTAATTTTTTTGCATGTCTGTGTTTAGTGGCGGAGGAGAAGTCTCCAGAAGATTCTTTACCATCTAAGCCTCCCCCGGAGCATCAGACAAATGACATGGATTCTGAAATGGTAGAACCTGTGACGATCGATGGAAATTCACATGGAACTTCTACGAGTAGCCAAGATGATGGTGGCAGAAATCTTGAGGATGTCACAATGGTCGATGGTGAATTTTCAGGAAAAGTGGAGTCTTTAAAGGAACAATTTGTTAAGCGCAGTGAAAATTGCAGCGTTCCACAACTTGAAAGGCTTTACACAAGGATTATGAAGGGTGTGTTTGAAAGCAGAGATAAAGGTGATGATGTTAAGGCTTCGGTTTTGAAGTTTTTGTCGAAATTTGTAGAGGATGATGCAAATTTCTGATAGATGGGTTTTCCTTTCCCCATCAGTGAAAAAGAAAGGAAAGATTTTACTGTAAAGTCGGGATTTTTCTTTTCAATTAATTTAAATGTTATTTGATTGAGTACAAGAGCTCGTTTCCTCTTACTTTCCGTAATATAGAATGCTTCATGCTTAAATATAAGTCTGATAGCTATAGATTGTTATTATAGGGTTTTAGGACTATGATAGGATTAAAGGTAGCATTCTGCCATTCTCCATTAGAAGCAATTAATTCATCCACCTACCCCTGCTACAACAAGAGGAAAGAGCATTTCGTCTAGCCTAGGTTTATTTAATGCCCCTTCCATTTTAAGCTTAAACCGGATCCTTTTAAGTATTATGACATCAAACTGACATATGGACAAATAGTATTGACACTATTGCCCATGTCAGCAATGTCACACGTTATTTATTGACCATCATTACATTATTGCATGTTAAACCTTGATGTGACATGTTTACTAATAATTTACGTCATTAGGCCACATTGAGAAAACAGGTTAGGAGCTAATGTAGGTCACTTAGCCAATCTCAAATGTATTTTGTGCAATTACAATCTCAAGAATGATTTTAGTGCATAAAACTAGTCTTAAAAACCACTTTGGGGGCCTTGGTCAATTTTGCAAGATGATTTATTCAAAAATTTATCTCGTAGAGGAATATAATAGACTAGTTGTTGACGTATTCGTTCCCGCATAATTAGTTTACAAGAACAATGATTCTTTCTCTAAAATTCATTTCTCTTAAGTAAATGATTATACTTAAAAGATTTTATGGTAGAAAAACGTGAATATTAAATATATAATCGAATTTGATATTTTTTGTGGAAAAATATATCAGAAAATCTAATAAATGATTTTTTTGTTTATTTTTATTTTAACTTTCAAACATCATATCTTTGTTTAGAAAATGATATTTCTACCGTCAAATTAGTTTTAACAAATCATTCCAGAAGCTTTCTGAATACACAATTGATTTAAGGGCCACTGTTAAGTTACTAGTTAATATTTACTACCCGATCTTTGTGAAGTGAAAACAATACTTCACGAGATATTAGTTGAATGCAACTAAAAATAAATAAAAATAAAGAGTAATATTGCTGATCTCCATAAATAAATAAAACAGATGAAAAAAAGCTTGATAGATCAGCAATAAGATGGTAACTAATTTAAATTTTGCCAGGAATAGTATTAATGCATCATCAAAATAAAGTAGCTGTGGTTGTAAGAAGATTAATCTTTATCTATTCTATCTAGTCCTCTCATGTGAGTTTTAGCATGCCACCATGCATTCAAGATCAGACATTAACCAAAATGTATGAGATCAGTTATTCAAATGGATGTCTCCATTCCTATGCTATATCATATATAGAACTGCAAAAAACATAGAGGAACTTGGAAGCATGCCATTCCAAAGCTTCCACCATTACTTGATGGATTCTGCCATACTCTTAATTTTAACTATCATCCTTGCAGCAGCACAATCTCTTGCTTCACGAGGACTGAGACACAATTCACTGCTACATGTAAACTGAAAATCAACCCCTTTAACGCATACAGCTTGGAATCCACCTTTCAAAAAAGTGAACAAAATGTTACCAAGTAATATGAGATGAACAACAAGTGACATCATCTATGGATCGATGAAGCTGTCGTACGTTCATTTATCATTCATGAGATTATGCGAAAAAATCAGGCCCTAATAGATTCTAATCTAGTTCAGATATTATTACCTTCTATCGCTGACACACGATAAGTTGGTACGACCCAATTGTTAGCACGGCATATAGCATCCAGTTCCTGCATGATATAATGAGTTTTAACTTTTAAGTGCATTTTTACAATAAAGATAAAGAGGGATCACGGGCATGTTTAGCTTTCGCCAACCCATGTTATAATACGAGTTATATGTATTCATCTTTCCTCATGCAATGAGCCGACTCATCCTTCTCCACCGATGGATTGGGCGAGGCACTTAAATTAACTAGATCTCTAACCAATCCAATGGGGAAAAGAAACGAGTCGTCTTGCTATTCCATAAAGGGTACAAAAACCATTGGCTATATATATATAACCCAACAAAAAATATTTTCATATAAAAAATTCATATGTAAAAGCTAGTAATTAAAGTGAATGTCAACGTGCCTCGCATGGACCTTTGGTGACAGCAGCATCCTCTGTAAACTTTTTCCTCTTAATACATGGAGATAGGTTATGAAGCTTAGCACTTTCTTCATTCCTTGCCCACAAGTCATTGCAACCTTCTATAATGGATTCTATCTTCAAAACAACATCATCTTCACCCTCTACATTTGTCAAGACAGAAGAACACTAACATAAGAAACTAATCACACTATCATGGATTTTAAGTCAATAATTGTGTGAGTCTCTAAGCATCAAGTTATAGGATTGTAAATACTCGATTTCCAAACCAGAAAAAAGATCAGGTTGGGAGTATGACTGACAGCAAAGAAGTATACGAACAGTGGAAAAAGGAAGGACAAATCCCATGACATATACATGGGGAAAAAATAAATAAAAATAAAAGTAAAGACAACCAACAGTGCTAGACCGATAGGTACACGAACCAGTTAGTATTTTCTGAATTTTATGCTCACACATAGCAATTTCATCTTCAATTGGGCGATGCCGAAGAGCCTACATGAAAAAAATTATGTCTAGATCAATGCAAATATAGAGCTTCTGAGCATTGAAGGACATAATATACTAATAAATAAAAATGTATCATATCATAGCATAAGAAGTATTATGTTCTTTCCATGCATAGCTATTGAGAATGGATCATAATAAAGCAAAGAAAAAGTTTTACCAGCTCATTCCTCTTCCTGATCAGAGCAGTCAGTGCAGTTTGTGACAATATCTTCCCCTTTGAATCTAGAAGATCTATGAGCTTCTTCAAATCCAGTTTGGAATGTTTTGGAACAGGAGTATGCTCATCTACTGTGTTCTTTTCTTTTTCATACGAGGTATTGTGCCCCTTGCCAAAAATACTGCTGTAAGAACCATAAGTGTTGATTTCATCCTTCGTCGTTGTTGAATCAACCTTCATAGCCTGCCAAAATAGATTCCATTCAGCAAGATGGTAGATAACAAACAAGGCAATCAAGCTCAAGAATCACAATAGCAGTGAGTAGCAGCCTGTTTAGAATCTTAGTTATGATGAGAGGTAATAAACATTTGAAAATATAGATGATTTAGAAAGCAGGAAACAAACTTTCTTAACCAGTAGCATACTGCATAGGTATCATAAAAGGCTTTCTGTTTTCTTTTTTCAATCAGAAACACACGTTGAAACATCAATAATTAGATTAATAAACAAGTTTCATTCGGAACAAACCTTGACCTCACTTGTACGGGCATTTGATTTATAGTGCACAGATGGCTTCTTTTTTTCTTGATCTTCACCAAGTTGTACAGTATTAACAATGTCGTTGCATATGTCTTTATTTTCAGAAGGAAAAATGGAAGATTCATCCAAATCCATCTCACAAGGCTCCTTGATATGATTAGATTGTCTAAGTGTAATGCTTTCATTATCCTTTTTCTGCTTCGGGGCAATATTATATCTTTCCGGTTTACTATCAAGACCAGTAGACATGTCCTCGCTTGCTGAGGATTCTGTCACTACAGAGCTGTCCCCCTTTATATTTTTCTCTGTTATCCTTGAATCTTGTAAACTATTTGAGAATGCTTTTCTGCCAAGATGGAATATAATACACAAGCATTAAGTTAAACCTTAGATAGTTGCCAAAGAAACTATAAGAAGGAAACAAATGATATGAAGAACATTTCAAGGTTCTGAAACTGCATAAACATGGATGTGCACTCAAGTTTCTCAAAATGGATAACCATACCAACCTAGAATTCCACTCTAAGATTATTTCAGAATAAGGAAGCATGTGGAAGTAATCAACAACCGTAGTGATTGACCAACAGCCAGAATCCTTTTTGATCAGGGGACCCTGCAAGCTATGCGAAGAGAAGACATACAATGTTAATTAGAAGCAGTTTTACTTCTTTGGGACAATCATCTGAAAGAAAAACAAACGTCTACACATAAATCTAGCACACAAATACCACAAGGGCAGCAGAATGTGCAGATCCACTTACTTTTTACTGCATGCATCATTTTATGATGTTCTAGTATTAAAACAAACCTTTCGATGACATCTTTGAGAGGGACTTGAACAACCTCCTGCCCGATCGGCAAGGTGCACTGCATAATATAAAAACGAGAAGCTGCTTTTTCTTTGCTATGTGAATAGACAGTGTGTCTTTCCAAAAGTGTAATATCAGTCTTATTGATTCCTGTACCACATTACGACAATCGCATTAAACTATTTCCATATAAGAGAGAACTTGGTAAGACTAAATTAAGAAATGTTGATACATTAACTAATGACGCAAACAAAATGCAATGATTATCTTCTATTAGACAATAAAATTTTATTAAAGAAAAAGGACAAAACAAAATGTTGGCATGAGAATGGCATCAAAATATATACATCATGACTTGCATAACAAAGGCAGTTACCAATAGCTTCCTTTACAGCAAAATATCCAGCTTCCAAAAGTTGAGTTTCAACAAGATTCAATTCATCTTTAGTTGGCTTTCTGATAACTCTTTTGTTTTTATATGTACTTTTCGTTGCTGAGGTAACTTCTGAACTGTGGTTGGAGGTGTCCAAATCTTTTTCAACCAAAGACCATATCCCACGAGTGATGGAACCGAATACCAATAAGCAATTCTCCTTCTCGCTGTCAAGTAAAAGGACAGCCACTTTCGAAATGGGCCATCCATCTATATTAGGAGCATTTTTTGATGGATCTAGGCGTTTACATATATCACATGCATTCATAATCTCTTTTTCTGGTAACGATAGCTGTTTCTCCACATCAGTTAATTCTGCTTCATTTATCTTTTGCATAAATTGCATATATGCTAATAAACTGGGTCTCATAACCACCACCAGCTTGCAAAATTCATTAAATGGCAGATATACAAGCTCTGGGTGATGTTTTCTATGATAGTAGTTGTACAGTAAGACAACAGCACGCACCTAACGCCAACCACAGAAAAGTCAGTAACTAGAGCAGATGTTTTGCTCACTTTATATGCATTTCTGTAAATCAATATGCATAAAACTTTATTTTGAGGCTTTTATGCATGCTCTTCATGTTTTGAGGATAAAACTTTGAACTTTATTCATACAATAAGAATGATTCATATTAAGAAATTGAACAAATGATACTCGAAAATATTCACGATATAACAACTTTCTATCAGAACTAAATCTAAATCAAAACATTTAAACAGACTCCTCTTGAGTTAAGCAAGCCTCGGCTTTATAACCGTGCAATGCAACTTGCAAGAAAAAAGAAAAAACATTAAGCATTATAAATTACAAAATCTTTTCGTTCCACTATGAGATACTAGTATATTTCCCTTCTACACTTCGAATAAGGCATCGCATAAAAGCTATCTAACTACAATCTATACAACAAGGAATCCATGCAGAAATTATAAAACTTCCAACAGGGTCATACTTATCACCAACATCCAAACAAGGAATAAAAGTATAAACAAACCAAATAGAGAAACAACATAATTGTCCACATAGGTCAATATTTGGATCCAGGGATTCATATACAATAATAAGAAATGCAAAGATTAAGGCACCTGTTTTGCAAGTGACTCTTGTTGCGATGGCGTGGGCTTATCTCGGACAGATGATTTTGCCGGTAGCAATGGATCAATCAAGTGTTCTAAGAATGCCTGAATTGCATCCTCCATCGGACACACATCCGGCGAAGTCATGTTTGATACAATGACCATTGATGCTTGACACCCTAATGCTGCCAGTAGCCACATACACAGAATATTCAACAAGCACAAGAAGTTAGCATTGGAACAACAAGATTGCATCCTTAAAAAAATTAAAATAAAAAAATAAAAAATAAAAAAGAAAGAAAGAAAGAAGCAAGTGCACTGAGTCCTTTTGTGTCCTTACATAAACTATCAAAATTTTAAAAATAAAAAATAAAAACAGATAAAAGAAGAGGGCACAACATTCTCCAATACTACCACATTGTGTCCCAAAACAAATTTGTATTATCAGCTACAACAAAAAAATTTTGCTTCAAAAGGTCACCCCCAAGAAAAGGTTGAAAAATATTAGAATAAGAACATGATCAAAGTGAACAACAATTTCTTTTTCTTTTTCTTTTCCTTTTTGGGTAAAAAACAAGCTTTTCAGTCCGAAAGAGCAACATAAAGGTGAAAATATCATAAGAGCAACATGATCAAATTGAACAGAAGCTATCCATTAACAAGAACAACACATAGGCACTCATTGATTGTACATGCAAAGCATTGATAACAGAAAATGTTTAGATATACTTTGTCGATCATGATGAATTTCTTTCCTCAAAAGTATCATAAAAGACACACACAAAAAAAAAAAAAGGTTTTTTCTTTACCTGGGAACTAGTTAGACTGTGTTGTGTGCAAACCGAAAAGAAAGAAAAGGCGGCACCTTTCACCTGTAAGTAACGTAAATGGAATGAATGGAAGTAGTTCTTATTTTCAGAATAATTGAAATAAATAAAATTCTTGTGTTCCAGAAACCTTACAGAAGAAAGATGGAAACTTTGAATGAAGAAAGAAAAGAATGAATGAGTTGGACGGTCACACCTTTGCTTCAAATGGAACTGGAAGCAGTAAAAAATCACAAGCTTTGTGTGTACTGTCCTGTCTACCTATATATATATATATATATATATATATATATATATATATATATATATATATATATATATATATATATATATATTTGGAATTTTATTTGTCCGTGTAATTATAAATTCTCTCACATCTAAAAATATTTAAAATTTTTATATGTGTTATAAATTATTTCACATCTATAAATATTTGAGTTTTTTTTATTTTTGTATATTATCTCACATCTATAAATATTTAGAATTTTATTATTTTATATACTATAAACTATCTCACATTTATAAATATTTGAGATTTTTTAATCTTATATACTATCTTACATCTATAAATATTTAAAAAAAAATTTCAAATATACTTAAATTATCTAACATCTATAAATATTTAGAATTTTTTTGTTCAATATATTGTAAACTATCTCATCTCACATTTATAATGAGATTTTCTTATCCTCTCTATTATGAACTATCTCACATCTATAAATATTTGAAATTTTTTTGTCCTATATACTATCTTATATTTATAAATATTTAGAACTTTTTTGTTCTGTGTATTATAAACTATCTCACATTTATAAATAGAGAACCACTCAGATAAAGATGTTGAAAGCGTCTTTTTATAAAGATATTTTTTAATAACTAAAATTTAACTGTTATTTTTGTTAAAATGAGGCTAGACAATTTGATTTGACCAAAAAATGGTGAATCAAATCTTGAATTGGTCTAAATTAATATTATTTTTTATAAAAAATGACTACAATACCCAATTATAAAAAATGACTAAAATACTTCTATTATATATATTAATTTTGAGAATCCTAAATTTTAGTCCTTTATTTTTTTATCGTATGGTTAGGATTTAGAATTTTTAAAATTATATATATATAATAAGAGTATTTTAATCATTCGCTACAAAAAGTATTGTAGTCATTTTTTATAAAATAAAATAATATTAATTTAGACCAGTTCAATATTTGATTCACCATTTTTTCCGTTAAATCAATTTGTCTAGCCTAATTTTGACAAAAATTACATAATTTAATCAATTATATATATTAAATTTTAATTACTAAAAAACATTTTTAAAAAGGACATTTTAGACGTCTTTATCTAAGTGACTCCCTTATAAATATTTGGATTTTTTCCCTATATACTATCTTTTCACATCTATAAATATTTGAGTTTTTTTTATCCTCTATACTATAAACTATCTCCTATCTATAAATATTTAAGATTTTTTTGTCTTGTATACTATGAACTATCTCACATCTATAAATGTTAAGAATTTTTTGTTCTTGTGTACTATCTCATATCTATAAATATTTAAATCTTTTTTGTCTTGTATATTATGAACTATCTCATATCTATAAATATTTTAGTTTTTTTTGTCCGGTATATTATCTCACATCTATAAATATTTAGATTTTTTTTGTACTGTGTACTGAATTATCTCACATCTATAAATATTTGAGATTTTTTTTTGTCCTATGTTTTATGAACTATCTCACATTTATAAAAAAATTTGGAATTTTTTCTCCCGTATTATGAACTATCTTACATATATAAATATTTGAGAATTTTTTTTTGTCTTGTATACTGTCTCACATCTATAAATATTTGAGTTATTTTGTCCTTTATATTATGAATTATCTCACGTCTATAAATATTTGAGATTTTTTTGTCCCATGTATTATGAATTATTTTACATCTATAAATATTTAAAATTTTGTGATTAAATTTTCATTTTAGTCTTTGAGATTTACGGGATTACCTATTTTGGTTTTCGAAATTCAAAATTTCCTATACTGGTCATCCAAATTCAAGTCTGGACACCAATGTGGTCCCTCGATTCTTTCCGGCAATGAATAGGCAAACGAAATACTAAAATGGCACATTTTCTGTCACGCTGGATGATGAGTAAACGACGCCATTTATCCTTGGCCCCTAGACAAATCAGAAACGTCATTCAAGTAGACAATATTGATAGTGGAGTCTCAAAAGTCTGACTTGTTTAAAAGAATTATCTACTTTGATGACGTTTGACTTGTTTGGGTGTCAAAGATAAAATGACGTCGTTTACTCATCATCCAATGTGGTAGGAAATGTGTCATCTCAACATTCTATTTATCTAATCATTGCCAGAAAGAATCGAGGAACTACATTGGCACCAAAACTTAAATATGGAGGACTAATATAGATAATTTTAAATTTTGAGAACCAAAATAAATAATCCTATAAATCTCGAAGACCAAAATGAAAATTTAGTCGGATTTTGTTGTCATTGTACTATAAACTATCTCTTATCTATAAATATTTAGAATTTTTTTTTTGTCCTGTGTACTATGAACTATCTTACATTTATAAATATTTGAATTTTTTGGTCCCATGTACTATAAATTATCTCACATTTGGAATTTTTTTTTTCTCCTGCGTATTATCTCATATATAAATGTTTGAATTTTTTTTTTGTTTTGTAAACTATAAAATATCTCACATCTATAAATATTAATTTTTTTTAAAATAGAAAATTCGGATTTATTTAACAGGTATGGATAAATATGGAACAATCATTTTTAGTATTTTTATCATCATTTAATCAGCACAAATATTAAATTATTTTTAATAAATAATTTATTATTTTTTGTACATAAATTTTAAAAAATATGAGTATAAACTATATTAATTCATATATGTAAAATTCTGATAAATATAGATATAATTTTGTTTTGGTACAAAATATCTATAAATATAAATGTAAATTAATTCTGACTAAATATTGATAAAAATTAATAATATTTATTGATCATATAGTATTGCTTAATAAGTAAATAAGTTTTCAAAAATTATATCCTTATCTTTTTCAAATATTTATGTTTACACTAAAATTATGTGTGTATAAGTATACGTTAATTTATTTTTAATATATATTTTATATTTTAATATATATTTGTATCAATAATTAAATTTAATATAAATATAACATAATTATATATTTTTTTATATTTTATTTATATAATTAAAAATATCTAAAAGATACATTGCGTTTTTTTAATAACTATGGTGCATGTAGTGGCAAATTTAACTAGGATAATGGGCCATGGTTCCAAATTTTTTATAAAAAAATTAGTAATAGTTTTTCAAAAATTAAAGAGTAATTTAGTTGGTTAAAATGTTTTATGTTGTTTTGTTTTTTATTATAAAAACACCTTTACTTCTCATTATAAAATTAGTATTTTTATTTATTTAATTTAATATTATTTTATATATTATTATTTATTTAATTTAATTTTTTATATGATAAAAAATATTAGAATATTTAATAAGTATTAATATTATTTTATTTGTATAAATTAATAAAAAATCAATAAATATTATAAATTTTAATATTTATCCTTCTGATTTTTTTTTACATATTTTACAGGATATATATTTAAATTTTTATACAAGATAATGATGAAAAATCAAAGAATTGATGCATTTTATAAGAGGAAGACTAATATTCAATAAGGAGAACATACAACTTCTACAATATCAACACCTGTAAATAGTTCTTCTACTTTAATGAATCATAAAAAAAGTGAAATACAACTATCAAAAATTCAAAGAATTGCATCGAATGAAATTGACCTTAAATTTTTATGTTAAAATTTTGACCTTCCAAAATTTTGTTTCAAGCTCCATTACTGGGTACATGTATTTAAAAAAATACACGTAAATTGATTCTACTATTTAGAGACAAAAAGTTTTGGAAATTAATAGTGGATAGTATAAATATTACATTGTCTTTAATAAATAAATTTTATTAATTTATATGTGTAAATTTTGATAAATATAAATTATGTTGGTGTAAATTTTGTTAAATATAAGTGTAAAGTATACATTTTATATATAAATTTTTTAAATATAAATATAAATCATTATTATCAGATATTAGCTTAAAATAATAATATTTATTGATCATATAACATTATTATTTTAGTAATGTTATAGAAATATTAAGAGTCAATATTTATTTATTAATATTTTAGATTCACACTTTATTTTTAAACTATTAGAATTTAAAATTTAATATTTAAAATTTAGTATAAAAATATATTTGTTTGTCAATTATAAAACAAAAATAATAAGTTTTATTGATTATTATTATTATTATTATTATTATTATTATTATTATTATTATTAACCAATGAAGAAAGAAGTTGCACTAACATAATCAAAATCCTTTAATTCAAGTCTAATAAATAGACATTTGCATTAAAACTGAAAGAATAAAATTTTATTCAACACGAATATAAATCACCTTTACTTGGTGAAATACTTGTGGTTAGGATTAAAAAAAAATGGAAAAAAGCACAATGTCACTCTTAAAATAAATAAAAAATAACAAATTTGAAAAATAATGAATAATCAATCAATATAAATTGTTATTTTGCATTAATAAACAAAATAAAATAAAACTAAAACACAATGGCTCCGAGAGTTTAGTCTCAAATCAAATGTTGGTCTTTTCGGTTACACCTCGATCCTTTGATTTGGGGCGAATCAAAGTCTCGTTTTTGATGACTCAAACAACGCCATCTCTTCCCTCCAATTCCAACACCGACACACCCACCTCGGACTCCTCCTCGCACGCTGCTTCTGTGTCCAAAGCTCGTGTCTTTGTCAGGAGAAGCAAGAGGCCCAAAACCACTCTTGTGGCACTTCAACAAAAGGAGCTTGAGCCCCCAACACGTGATCATGACAAAGTTAGATTCTTTTCCTTCATTGGTCGTTGATTTTGCAATTGATTTGTTAATGGGTGTCTTTATCACTATAAAAATGTTGCATAATGTGCACCCTTGTCACCATATTTTGTTTTATTTTTGTTTTCAACTTAAAAATCAGTTTGTTGAATGCTTATTATGCTTTTGATGGTGATAATGACACTTATCCGTTTTTACTTAAACAGAGTTCTGGCCTTCCTGAAATTGAAGACTTTGCATACAGTGGAGCAAATAATGCATTTACTCAATCCAGTAAGTACTTGTTTGCTAAGTTCTCAAATTTTCTGGAAGTATTTATGGAAATGTTTTTGAATTGAAAACAGCTAGCCTTGTCCTTCCTTAGGACTTAGGAGTAAAATTATTTTTTCCAAAAACAGAAAAGGGGATAGTATTAGTATCAAAAAGTGCTGCAACTATTTATGGAAGATGAGGCCACCAGAATTTGTTGGTTTTGGCCATTAATTAGCCATCAATGTTTAAAAATGTAGGCTAAAAGTATATTGTTGAATTACTAGATTAAAAGAATTGGATTGATGGCTAAAAGTGATGGCCAAAAACAATAAATTTTGATGGTCCTTAAGCATTTCTCTTTATGGAAATGTGTTTGAATTGAAAACAGCTGGTTTGGTCTCTCCTTCGGGTAGGATGAAGCTGATTCATGAAAATGTTTACATCATTTATAGTCACAAACAAACATACCCTTAGCAATATGATTAATTGTTCCATAGTGACATGTGAATAAATTAGTCCTTATATGATGTGATTATAGAAAGCTTGAAAAGAAATGCATTGACAAAATGCCAAAATCAGAAAAGGGAAAATATCTGATATTCTGGAATCTATGTTAAGCTACTGCCATTGGCAGTGTTTTTTTTTAAAGCTTCTTTAGTTCTTTGTAGTATCTCATAAAAAAATGATACGTTTCAAGTGTATGAGGTAATTCCTATGTGCTTGGAGTGGTATCAAATATAAGCCTCAGATAGTCACTCAATGCACTTGCCACAAATTCTCATTATTGGGTTGTGTTCATTTAATGATAACTTTCCTTTCCAGGTAAATCAGAATTGGGCTTGGACGCGACTCTTGTGGAAAGTGAAGCTACTTCACCTAGACACAATGGTAAGATGTTTTATGATGAAGAAAAAAACTTTCTATTTACAAATCATTGTTAAATTCCATGCCATTTTTTTTTATTAGGAATGCATTGGGTGAAGTGTATTAAATTTAATTTGGCAGTTGGGACCTGAAAAATTTGTTGACCATGGACATAATATTTCTGTCATTTTTCACATATCAATTAGAAGCTAATATGGTTAGCTTAGCTGCTTCTCATTGATAGCATGGCAGCATCCTTAGTTTAGAAAGCTTAAATTATTTTGTTCATGTATGGTATAGGTGAATTACCTGCACACTGGGAAAGGGTGCTTGAGGGGATTCGCAGAATGAGGTGTTCTGCAGAAGCACCGGTAGACACTATGGGATGTGAGAAAGCTGGCGATACTCTACCTCCTAAGGTCTAACTCTGTATTCTTCTGCTGTTTGACGAATGGGGAAAGAAACATTCATCTGTATTCATTTTGTGTCTTGGTGGTTCTAAGAAAAAATGATTCTGAGATTTACATTTGGTTAGAGTATGGTTTCCAACACAATCATTTGGGGCAGGGAGGAAGAAAACAGATAAATGTTTTTTCTTTTCTTTCTTTTTTTTTGGATAAACTAATAGTAATCCATCAACAGGCATAGGTAGTTTGTGTTCAACTAATTGACAATGATGATTAAACTGGTTTCGTTTGGAGTCCTGAATTGATGCCTTGTCTTTTAGTTGCACAAGTTTCCTTTTCTTTTTTTGGTGCATGATAATTTGTCTTGAATTGTAGTGATTTTGGGTGCATTGTAATTCCTTAACCAAAATGTACTGTATGGAGCATGATACGAAAATAGCTTACTACTGTCTGAATTCTTTTGTGTTTAATTAGGAAAGAAGATTTGCTGTCCTAGTTTCTTCTCTTTTGTCAAGCCAAACCAAAGATCATGTTACTCATGGTGAGTACATATACTCTTTTATCGTAATATTTTTACATGCGTATGAAAATGTTTCAAGTTACAAATGTGTTTTTAAGAATAGGAGCAATCCAACGTCTTCTTGAAAATGGCCTACTTACCCCTGACGCAATCAACAATGCTGATGAAGAAACCATCAAAAAGATGCTTTACCCTGTATGTTTCTTTTTTCGTTTTAAAGATACTTCCTGTCTTGTGATTCTAGTAGTTTTGTCTTTATGGCATCTTAAGGATCATATTTTTGGGTGGTCAACATATCCTTAATTTGCACATTATCACATCAACTTCTTCTATGTCTATTATTGTGCTGCATCAATTGAATCTATGCTTGTATATTTGGTTATTGTTTATTTCAAGGTTGGGTTCTATACAAGAAAAGCCACCAACTTGAAAAAAATCGCAAACATTTGTCTCATGAAGTATGATGGAGACATACCTAGCACAATTGAGCAATTACTCTTACTTCCAGGCATAGGTCCTAAGATGGCTCATTTGGTATGTTTAATGGCTTTCATAATTCAAGAAGTACCCTTCCTTAGTTTTTCTGAAGTTCATGTTATTACTGCCCTTACAGGTCATGAATGTTGGATGGAACAATGTTCAAGGAATATGTGTTGATACTCATGTCCACCGCATCTGCAATCGACTTGGATGGGTGTCTAGACCCAGCACAAAACAGGTTCCTTTACATATGGACGCATCACATTTTGTCATCTCATTTATATGTTCTCAAACCATGTGACAAAAGTGACTAAGTTCCACATCCATTATCTAGGAAGGATACGACGTTTGTCTACGTGGTAGCATCTGATTTGATTTCTGTGTAAAACTCGTACATTGTCGATGCATGGCAATCAAACTCATATAAAAATATATATGCCATCAATATTATTCATATGTTAAAAGAGTACGAGAATGTAAACATCATAGCCTATTACTTTTGCAGCATGTTATTCAGCAATAATTGGTTGTTCTTTTGTGTGGCTTGGATTTATTGTCTTCTTCTACTTTGGTCACAATTGAAAGTCACTAACTAATCCTCTTCCATTTTGGTAGAAAACACTAACACCCGAAGAAACAAGAGAAGCATTGCAAAGATGGCTTCCAAGGGAAGAATGGGTTCCAATAAATCCTCTTTTGGTAGTCCAACTCATTTGAGCATTTCTCTCTTATGTTATTTTATGCTTCAATAGTTAATAACAGTATAAGGGATTTGGATCATCGGAATTTTGAATTTCACTTTAGAGGATAAAATGTGATCTTTCACAATTTATTTCATAAGTGGGATCAAGAGAAAATATGAGCGAGAAACTATTCAAAGATGAGAGATCATACTTTTCTCTCTAAAGTGAAAATTCAAAATTTAGAGAATCTAAATTTCAATATAAGATATTCAAACATTTCACATAATATCATTTTGTACAGGTAGGATTTGGACAAACCATTTGCACTCCCTTGAGACCTCGTTGTGGAGAATGTGGTATAAGTCATTTGTGCCCCTCGGCATTCAAGGAGGCCTCTAACTCAAGCCCATCTTCCAAGCCCAAAAAGTCTGGGGCTAATAAGAAGCGTTAGCCCAATTATCCAAGTATTCCGGAAGTATTAGTGTTCTAATAGTTTTAGTCATTCATCTCAACTATATAAATATATAGTTGAGATCAATAATTAAAATCATTAAAACACCCGTATTTCTGGAATAATTGAAATGTTTCCTAAGATATATAGACATAGCTCAGTATGGTAGCCTTATTATTTCACATTTAACATTGCACACAGCTTCACATGAATACTGATGTATGTTTTGTTGAAAAACTCCTCTAATACTGAAACCTGGTTGTGTAGTTAATCAGTTGATATATGTTAAGAAAGCTCCTCTAGCACAAAAAGGTTGCGCGGATATAATTTATCATTCTCACTCTCTATTTGTTAATAATCTACTTAAGGGTAAATGACTTGCTACGAATGCTTTTTCTGATTCTAATTAAGTTGAGACTGGAATACATAACCACCTAGATAAAGAACCAAGAGTATGCACATTATATATTCAGGATTAGTATACTTATTTATTAGTAAGCAACTTAGGATTAGTATGCCAACGAGTTATAGTTCAAATGATATAATCTCTTTATACTCATCTATAAACCGTGGGTTCCAATTTCTCAATCTCTGGGAAGTATCTATAAATCGTGGGTTCTAATTTCTCAATCTCTGGGAAGTAGCAAAAGCTATTTTTTTTTTTTTTTTACTTTTGGATTATGAAAAGTCACAATCTGCGTATTTGACACCATTTTAAAAAAAGTTTTTAACTTTTCGAAAAGTTAATTTGCAGCTTTTTGAAAAAGTAGAAATATATGACTTATATCTACTTCTCGACAAGTCATTCTACCACTTACTTAAAAAAATTTAATTTCAAAACAAAAAAAATCTACTTTCCTTCTGCACTCTGTGAAAAATATTGACCCTTCACCACCATTTTCACGCAAGATCTGTTAGAAACACTGGCCTTCCACCATAATTCTCACGCAATGTTCTAAACCTCACTATTTTCACGTAATGATTCATCTGATGGACGTAATGATACATCTGATGGAAGTATTGATCCTCCACCACCATTTTCAGACAATATTGCATTTGAACAACCTACTGCATATATTCCTTCTAAGTATTATATTTTTAATATGTGATTTTATAGCTTGCTATTATTTTCATAGTTAATTATAGCAAGTTTTTTACCTCAATAGAGGAGAAGAAAGTTCCAATAAGAGTAAAAAAAAAATAAAAAAATAGCAACAAAATATACATTGACACACATTTTATATTTATTTTTTATTTTCACCTACCATATCATACACAATATTAGTGATTAGGTTATGTAAAATCAACATTTAATATTGGAAAGTATTTGTTATGATCGTTATTTTAATATTCATTCTCTTATGTAAAAAAAATTATTTTTTTAGTTATTTATCCAAATGCTACAACTTTAAAATAAATATTTTTATAACTAAAAATTTAAATACAAAATAACTTATTTATAAGCTGCTATTAATAAAAGTCCTTATGTTTTAAGTTCTTTTTCTAAAAGAACTTATTTAAGTTATTTACCCAAACTTATCCAAGTATACTTATACTTATTTCCTTTATTGTTAGGATTTGGGCCGGTATTCAACATCCTGGGCCCTAAAAAGCTCAAATGGGATATAACTGGGCTCATTATATTATTTTACAAATGTTAACAAAAATGACATCGGTGTATTCCGACCCAAATTCAGGATCCGGATCCGGATCCGAATCTCACTCTCGCTCTGTCTCTCTCCAATAGTGACGGAGGAGTGTTGAACAGAAAACTGAAGAGAACTGAGCTCGGAAAACTGGAAGACTCTTCCTTTTAGAGAGAGACAGATTGATTTGCAATGACGGTAGCTGCGGGAATCGGTTACGCACTGATTGCTCTAGGACCTTCTCTCTCCATCTTCGTTTCCGTCATTTCCAAAAAGCCCTTCTTGATTCTCACTGTTCTCTCCAGGTACTCCTCTTTTTTCCCCATCCATAACCTAAATCTTAAGAAAAATAGCTTCTTTATTTAGTTTTATTTTACTTACAGCTCCATGACCTATTGAATTGCTATTTCAAGTTAGGGTTTTTCTGTCGAGATAAATTGCATTGCTATGCTATGATTGCCATGACAAATGATGACTTTGAAATTTGAATTTGGAATCTTTTTGTGTATTTTATTGATTTTGTGGCAGTACACTGTTGTGGCTTATGAGTTTGATTGCACTGTCTGGAATATGGAGAGGTTTTCTGCCACTCAAAACTACTTCATGGTGGCCATATGCTATACTTATACTCTCATCCATTGCTTTTCAAGAAGTCCTTCGCCTTCTCTTCTGGAAAATTTACAAGTAAGCTTATATATACACATATGCTGTTACTTTTGCAAGTGCAGGTTCAGCTGTTATTCATTTCATGTTGTGTCTCTTGGAACTATTTATGAGGAAATTTTTTAGTGCTTAAGTTACTGCTGTGCAATACAATGCTATTTTGATGTTGAATTTGGGGAAGTTGGTCATTTGATGCTGTGTAGGAGGTTGGAAGATACTTTAGATGCTTTTGCTGATAGAGTAGCGAAACCACATTTGTTCCTGACGGATAAGATGCTGATAGCGCTTGGTAAGAAAATTGGAGGCCTTCATTTTCGCCTATTTTCCTGATCCGTGCTTGCATCTGTTTTCCGGATCATTTGTTTACTGCTGTATCTTAATTGCATATTTCTTGCAGCTGGTGGTTTGGGTCATGGTGTCGCGCATGCTGTGTTCTTCTGCATCAGCGTATTGACTCCTGCTTTTGGTCCTGCTACTTATTTTGTCGACCAATGCTCGAAGGTTCCATTTTTCCTTCTTTCTGGTGAGATTTTTTCCCTGCTACATGTTCTTGTATGCTTGTATATGAATGGCATGGGATTCTGCAGCTTCAAAAACTTTTCGAAAAATTTTATACCCCAGGCGTAACTGCACATTTATTTTTTTGATGTGAATCTGTAGCACGAGTCTTGAAGTAGACTTTCTATCTTTGTTATATGTATATATCTCTTTGTAATTGTGCATAAACAGTTGTACCTAAATATTTTGATTCTGCATATAGATGTAGCCTTTTCAATATTTTGCTTCTTTTTTCCGATCAGTTCACCTTTTATATGTATGCATATTGCAGCCCTTATTGCTCTTGCATTCGTCACAATCCATACTTTCTCGATGGTCATCGCATTTAATGGGTATGCTGAGGGGAACAAAGTGGACGAGTATTTTGTTCCCATTGTTCACGTGGTTGCAGGAGTTCTGGTAAAGTCTCATCCTTTACAAAAATATTTATGCACCATACTCTCATAATTTAGGATAGTAAGTTTCTAGACATCTCTCTTTCTTTTGCTCCCTTACCAACATATTAAGTTCTTTAGGGCCAGTACGCTAGAAATGATGTAAAAATGTTAGATAATGTTAGACCTCTTATCCAAATAATGAGCTGTAGAATCCAAATAATTTGTAATGGCATTCAATTTGTTACATGACATAGTTCCAATGATTTGGGATCTTGAAATAGAAAAGTAGTTCATCGATGCATTTATGTTATTGAGGATAAAAAATGCCATATTTATTTGGTAACTAATCAAGCCAAACATAGTGAGTCAAGCTTGAATTGCTCACAAAATACATTGTATCAGTATGCATGAATTTGGATATGTAATTGAAACTATAACTGAAAAATCCTCTACGAAAGTACGAATATATTTTGAAATGTTATTAATTAAATTAGCACTTTTATGATATTTATTATTCTTTACCTCCAATGAATGCTTAAAACTATATTGATTTCAGTGACTTGCTGTTTCTTTCTTTTAGACTCTGATAAATTTGGCTCCTGGGGGTTGCACTGTTGGCATTCCTCTCCTTTACATCGTTGCGATCTTGACATTGTTTCACTGTGGGAGGATGGTTTGGAGAAGATTATTGACAGAAAATAGAATAAGTCTCAATCACTCATAGTCATGATAATCTTTGTTAAGAAGTCTCGTCTAATGTCTATAGTTGCTTAAGTCCTCGCTACTCACCATTTTGGTTGAAATACTTATGAGGCCACTTAGTTATATTGAAATTGAAAGTGTTTACTTGAATCTAAGTTCTCATTTTCTAGTTTCATTCATCTTCAGTGGGATCGATCATGTAGGTTTACTTGAGCCCTAGTCATTTATGATTGAAGAAACAAACAGATCTGGTTGCTTCATGAAGTATAGATTCTTTCACAAATTGGCCGCGTTAACAATTTAACATAAGGTGGGATCTATTGGTACTGGTGTAAGATCTGATATACTTTCCATTTGATAACTGCTATAAAAATAGATTATTGTGTCAAAATTTAGTGAAAATAGACATCATTAACAAAGTGATTAAATAACGTTTTCCCCAATACATTTAAAAAGTATGTATTATGCTGATTTAAAAGTATATAATGTACTAAATTTTGAATTAATGTGAATTTAAACCCAAGGACATTGTTTCTACACACTAGTCTGATACTGAAAATGGTTCATTGGTCTCTTTTTTGTTTACACGGACAATTTTATTTTGCTTGGTTAGCTACAACCAGAGCACATTGTTAATTCTACTAAAATGAAAATTTGGTCTGTCACTTGGCAATAAAAATATGAAGGTTTCATAGTTAAGTTGCTTCTAATGCAAGTAGCTATGGAGTAATTATAAGAGAAATTCTCTATTTTTTGCATTACCCAATCAAATGACTTACACATCAATTAAGAAACCAACAAAAAATTAAAAATTACAATGATTACAATAGGACAAGCTCCTCACTTCATATTGGGGGGTTTTGTTTTACTTGTCAAAGAACCCAACTGTACACAACCTCAAAAGATTGCAGCATGCATGCACACATTTGGTTTTTTGCTGTCCTTGCATGAATCATCATCATGAGCCACTTTCTTAACTATTTCCAGGGAGGCATGAACTGAGAACCTGTGCTACCTCCTCATCATGTTTTAATTGGTTACCTTCACAGATTTGTCTTTGAAGAGCCTGAAACTCAATGCGTTTAGCATTGCTCTTGAATACTGGCGAGACGACATCTTCCAATCTGCTCCTGACTTCATCATTGCCTTGAACTCATCGAAACTGATTCGGCCATCCTTTTTAACCAGAACAGCAAATGAAAAACAAAGATATAACATTATATTGGACCTAAAAGGTTATGAGAGTTGTATTTTTCAGAGTAGCTAAGAATTTCTTGTTACCTTGTCTAAGTCCACATCATTGAGGATGTCTGTGATCACCTGCTCATCAGTGTGTTCATCATCAGCTGATAAAGCCTCTTTCAATTCGTCAAACTCGATGAATCCGGTTTGATTCTTGTCAAAGTCACGGAATGCATCTGTCAGAGTCTCTTCACTTCCAATCCTCCTTAGGAAAACACTCATTGTGATAAATTCCTCACGGTTCAAGGTGCCATTTCCATCAACATCTGCCTGTTTGTCATCAACAAAAAAACAAATCGTCGTATGAATGATATCATAGAAATAACTCTGTAGATCGATGCAGAGATGAAACTTGAAAGAAACAGAAATCTTGTATAGAGAACTTACAGCATCCATCAGCATCTTGACATCAAGATCAGGAAGTGTGTGTCCAAACAGTGCAAGGCCGTCTTTGAGCTCCTCAAATGACAAGTCTCCATTCTTGTCCTTGTCCATCATATGGAACATTTTGGTCATGCTATCAAGTTGCTCATCAGGAAGGTTATCAGCCACCACCTTGTGAAGCAGACAAGACAGTAATTTAGGACTTTAGATTAAGATCCACATTTTGATTAGTAAACTATTAAAAGGGGTTCCCAAAAACTTACTCTAAGAACCTTCTTCTTGAATCTATTCATTAAGGAGAATTGCTTGATCCTATTTCTCACTTGGTCTCCAAGGGAAACATTTCTACCATGCTCCCTATGTAGTATCCAAGAATGGTCTTCAAGTGGAAGAAAATATATATTAGTACAGATTTCTCATGGAAGATGGAACCAACCCGAATTTATTGGTGTAAACATGTTTTATATAAACATTTAATCATGTATAACCAAGTAAAGAAATTAACATCAACACCTATTATTTGAATAATCATCTAAAAGAAATGATTTGTGAATTTGAAGCACATACCAAGGACTTCTTGAACTGTTATCCTGGTTTGTGGATTTGGATCAAGCATACGCTTAACAAGGTGTTTTGCTTCATCTGAAACTTTAGGCCAAGGATCTCTTGTGAAGTCCAAATGACCCCTGATGATTGCTTGTGCAATTCCTTCCTCAGTTTCTGTATCAGTTACAATCTCATAATTAGAAGCAGCTCCACATATATATGACGACAAACCTTTGAAGAAAGGGACTTCAATTTTCTCAATATTCGTTATCATTTCATCATATGCAATTATAGAACTCATTCTATTCTATAATAATAAAATGGTGAGTACATAATAAATTCAAGAAAAAAGGAGTAACACAAACATTTTCAAAAGTAAACAGAAAGTACCTGCCCAAAAGGGAGGAACTCCACAAAGCAAAATATAGAGAATGACGCCAGTGCTCCATATATCAACTTCATTTCCATAGTTACGTCTTAGAACCTCTGGAGCCATGTAATAGGGACTTCCAACGATTTCATTAAATCTTTGGCCTGTAACCACATTGTAAAGTTTTGTTATATAGTAATGAAAACAATTGCCATATTACAGTACGTAGTATTGGCACTGAAATAATAACATCATGAAACTTTACCAGGTGTATAAAATGTGGAAAGACCAAAATCAATAGCCTTCAATTGGGAGCTCTCACTTGCATCTGCAAACAAGAAATTTTCAGGTTTCAAGTCCCTGTGGATTACGCCATGTTCATGGCACACCTGCAAAATGAATCAATGCTTAGATGATGAGTGTCTTAAGCAATGAAAAAGTTACAATAACAATGTTCTATATGCTGATGACATCATGTACAAAAATTCACCAGAGCACCAACTCTGGAACACTTCGTCTCGACAACTAACAAGGAATCTGAAAATTTCTTTGGCAACCATTAACCACTAGTTGGCATGAAAATTTTACACCTTTGTTTCAACATCAACCATGTGAATATATATATGCTTCAGTTTCTCCTAGAAAACTCTCATTCTAGTGCATTTTTCATTTGCATGCATGGTTGTCAAAAAAATGTCTTATTAGAGAATCATATGCTAATATACTAGTGTATTTGTGAGCATGTATATACCCCTAAGACAACGTACATTAACTATTTGATATTTGAGCGGAGTTATTTGAATACAATAATTATCAAATTTCATATGAATATCTAACTTATTCATTCGAAACCAAATGAAATACAGACTCACGTCTCATTTAATAATAGATTGCTAATATACATTGAGTCAAAATGAGATAATGTCAATGTTCAAATAAGTTATCACAATAAACCAAACAAATGACTATCATGTTCATTTCCACCAAGAAAACAACAAAAAAGCGAATTAATTACTTCCGGCCATCTTCGAAAGTTAGAGGATAAATATCATTTTCTATATATTTTCGTATAATACATCAAATTATACATGTATTTAACACATGAAATATATCTACTTACATGTTTTCTATAAATATATGGAAAAAACATGTTTGAATTAAATTCTAAATAAGACTAAAAAATTTAAACTATATATGTTAAGATTGATTGAATGTACGATTATTTCATAGCTTAAAAATGCACAAAACAAACAAAAAAAATATGGAAGAGACAAAACAACAAACAGGTACCTTGCAGACTTCAAGTATGGTCTTGGTAACATTAGCAGCAGCGCGCTCGGTGTAATGGCCTTTGGCGACAATACGATCGAAAAGCTCGCCGCCTTGGCACAACTCCATGACAAGGTACACGGCATCTTTATCTTCATAAGCCTCTCTGAACGACACAATGTTAGGGTGCTTCGGCAAGTGCCTCATGATCTGCACCTCCCTCCTCACATCTTGCACATCGATCTCCGTTCTCAGCTTCGACTTTGCGATCTTCTTGCAAGCGAACGCCTCGCCGGTTTTCAGATCCACGCACCGATGAGTCACCCCGAACTCGCCCCTTCCGAGCTCTTTTCCGAACTGGTACCGGTCAAAAATGTTCCCCGAAGTAGGGTTTGTCACCACATTGATGGCGCGAACGTTTACCGGGGATTTTCGCGGCACGGGCGACGGTGTTGAAGGCTCATAGTACTCGTTTCCATGGTGGTTATGTACGTGGCTCTTTGGACTTGAAGCCTTTTGGTCTTTGGATCTTTTGTTACGTGGAACATTATTATTCCCATGCGTTGAAATGCAGCTTCCCATGGACGAAAAGAGGCTCACAATTCAAAACACCGAGTTCTGAATTGTGCTGCCTTGGGAGTTTCGTCTTTCCTCGGTTCACACAATTCAGAACGCTTCGTTTTGAATTGTTTTTGGCGACGGTAGCGGTGGCGGTGGTAATAATAAAATTCGAAGAAGAATAACAATTCTTCTTTTTTTATTTATATATTAATTCTTTTTTAGGGTTGTGGTGGTGTTGAAACTTGAAAGTGGTGTTTATGTGGAAACGAGCCTCCTATATCGCCATGGGAAGAGATTAGGGAAGAAAACCGGAAAAAGGCTTAAAATGTGAAGAGTGCCAGAAAGAGAGAATGAGGGAGGATGCTATGTTTGGGTGTGGAGGGTGGTTCTTAAGAGCTGGAACACATACTTGGTCCCGCCATTTTCTAAGGGTTGTTGCCATTCTTATTTTGTTATTGTTATTGTTATTATTATTCTTCTATTATTATTTAAAAAAAAAAAGTGACATGCATGCATGCATGCAAACCAATCAACAAAATATGGTGATGATTAGATAGGGTGGCTAACTTGCTATATTGTGGAGTTCAGGTTGGATTAGATTGTTGGTGTGGGATGCCAAAATATCATCGTATGTATCTCGGGTTAGTTGTTATTTGATGAGGACATAGTTATTTAGAATTTTTTTTTTCCCCTTCATGGCTTCATCCCTCGCTTAGGTTGCATGATATCTGTTAAGATGTCCAAAATAATAATTCTAAAACAAACATATTATTTTTAGATTAACTTTGGAGCCTAATATATATACTAATATTGGGTTAATCAAGTGATCCTATTTTTAATAATATAACGTTTGAATCCTCCTAATGAATATATATTAGAGAATGCATCTTTGATTTTTGAACTAAATTAATCAAATCCTAAGTAATAGAGTTCAAATAATGATTAAGGAAATAAAATTTCGATGTTGAATTAACACCTTTTAAATAAGAAGACCACTCAGATAAAGACACTTAAAACGTCTTTTTTTAAAGATGTTTTTATATTGTGTTTTAATTGATTTCTGTATAATTTATTCGGTGTTTTTCATCACATATTATTAAATTTCTCAAAAGATTTTTTTTCCAAAAACAATAAAAAATATTTAATTTGGACTATAATAAAAAAAGTAATAGATTAACTATTAGATTTTTTTAAAAGATTATTTACATAAAAATATATATCACATTCACCAAAATATATATATATATATATATATATATATATATATATATATATATATACAAGCTCTTAAAATTTTTATAAATAAAAAAATAATTAATTTTTATTCGTATAATATATAAAATAATTACTATATTATTATTATATTATAGATTAAAATTTACTAATTTAAATTTTATTTTTATTTTTAATATAAGCATTAGAAATAAATAATTTTTTTATAACAAGATATAATGTAACAAAATATATATAATATTAATTAGTTTTTAAAAAATTCAGAAAAGATGGTTTTTTCTAATAAAGTGTTATTAAAAAATTAACATTATAAAAACTAATTTCAACCAATATGATATAATAGGTTATTAAATATATTTAATACAAAACACATTGAATATAAATTTTTATTGAGTTTAAATTTTAAATAATTTTTAATTAAATTTTAAATATTTTTATTTTAAAGAGTTAGAATATTTTAACATCATTTTTTCGTATCTTTTTAATTGAGTCTTTGATTTTTTAAATTATAAACCTTATTTATAATTAAGAGTAATGTTTTAACACCACCAATTAGTCACACATATAAAAATATAAGAACAATTCTATTGTCATAATTATAATTTAACTTTATAAGTAATACAATACAATGAAACTATATATAATTAATATAACTAAATTTTATCTACATCTATAGTCACATTTCATAAATAATATAATTAAATTATATTTATGTTTATATTAAAATATGAATAAAAATACAAAAAATTATCAGGATGGTTTTCGTTCATAATTTTTTTATTATTTTTGTTGTGAAAAGTTTAATTATTTTAATAATTAATTATTTTTTAAAAAATATAATTGAATAACACAAAAAAATCTTATTAAGAGTAATTTATTTATATATGATTAAAAAATAATTGAATAATTATATACGGTAAAAAATTAACATTATTAAAAAATAAAATTAAAAATCATGGTTTTTTTATTTTTTCCAAAATTTATCTACAAGTAATTCTATAAATATTTTATGATGAATAAAAATATTAAACTCGTACTAAAATTTATTCTAATAAAATTTATTTTTATTCTACTAAACGTTAAATAAACTATTGAAAAGAATTTTGTTTCCTCCAATAGAGAAGAATGATAAACTTCCATACTTCTATTATGTTATGGCAATAATTTGGCCTGTTATTTTTTAATAATAATAATAATAATAATAATAATAATAATAATAATAATAAACAAGTATATCACAGTAAAAAAAGAAGCACGTCACCAAATAATTTATCATCCGAATTATATATAAAAATCTATATCCAAATCCAAATAAGAATTGAAAGGGTAAAAGTTACTATCATTAATAAGGATAAAATCACGGTCATATACTACTCTAAAGTCTAATCAATGCATTACCTCATTACTAATCTTAGAAATCAAAGGCACCTCATGAGTTCTTCTTCTTGTTAACCTTCTTCTTGGACTTACTAGAATCTTGGCTCTTACCCGCTTCATGTCCATGGATCATACCATGCAACTTGAAACCAATGATGTAGCAAAGATAAGTATCAATGGTGATGAACATTGTCTTCTCATCCGTATATACATTGTAATAACAGCACGAGCTTTCTTCATCGTACCAGTCCAGCTTCTCTTCCGGCCTCACCAGTCAAAGTGCTTCCCCAGCACTATCTTTGCCAACTTGTCAAGATTGTACCGCCACAGATCCACCTTCTCCCCTACCTCCTTCATCCCTTCCACCGCCATCGCCCTAAGGTCCAACGCCTTCTTCAGCTCGATCCCGTGGTGCTTCTCCAGCTTTGCCTTCACCTTTTCGATCTCTATTCCCACCGCGATAACCCTAGGATTGGCGAAGAAGTCGCAGAGGGCCTAGGATTTTGCTTCGCTTTGTAAGAGTCGGCTTGTCGGAGAAGAGGGTAGAGGAGGACAGTGAAAGCCAACGCAGAGGGAGATAAAGTCGTAGCCGTGATCCTTGACGCCGCGCTTGGTATACTTGGTAAATTGGTGTTCGGCAGTTACGCCCACGATGACCAGGATGTTTTTGGGAGTGAACTTGAGGAGGTTGGTGAGCCACTTGGAGAGCGTTTGGGAAGAGGTGGTGTTGATGCAGAGGATGCGTTGGTCGTCGGCATAAACGGTGTAAGGATAATGGCGGAAATTGAGGTCGTAAGTCTCGACTTCGGTGATCATGCTGGGTTCAATGTTGATCTCGAGAACCATTGTTGTTAGTGGTTGTAAGATCAGGAACTTGTAACGGTTGTCGGATCGTCTTCTTGGAGTGGCCGGGGTGGTGGAATCTGCAAAGATATTCCGTTTAATAGATCTAAAAGGTATAAAGTATGAAGAATGAGTGAGTACTTAAGGAGCCTCTGGTTCCCCTTTATATAGCTTATGATAGTTATCTTATCTTATCTTACTTATCCGGCTTTGATGAGTAAAGTATTTAAGTACTTCACTTATCAAAGCCGGATAAGCGAGATAAGATAAGATAACTATCATAAGCTATATAACAGAGAGTCAAAGGCCCTTAGGTACAAACTCATTCTTCATACTTTATACCTTTCAGACTGCAGAGTATCTTTGCAGATTCCACCACCCCAGCCACTCCAAGAAGAAGACGATCCGACAAACGTTGCAAGTCCCTGATCCTGCAACCACTAACAACAATGGTTCTCGAGATCAACATTGAACCCAGCATGATCACCGAAGTCGAGACTTACGACCTCACTTTCCGCCATTATCCTTACACCGTTTATGCCGACGACCAACGCATCCTTTGCATCAACACCACCTCTTCCCAAACGCTCTCCAAGTGGCTCACCAACCTCCTCAAGTCCACTCCCAAAAACACCCTGGTCATCGTGGGCGTAACTGCCGAGCACCAATTTACCAAGTATACCAAGCGCGGCGTCAAGGACCACGGCTACGACTTTATCTCCCTCTGCGTTGGCTTTCACTGTCCTCCTCTACCCTCTTCTCCGACAAGCCGACTCTTACAAAGCGAAGCAAAACCCTAGGCCCCTCTAAGACTTCTTCGCCAACCCTAGGGTTATCGCGGTGGGAATGGAGATTGAAAAGGTGAAGACAAAGCTGGAGAAGCACCACGGGATCGAGCTGAAGAAGGCATTGGACCTTAGAGCGATGGCGGTGGAAGGGATGAAGGAGGTAGGGGAGAAGGTGGATCTGTGGCGGTACAATCTTGACAAGTTGGCGAAGACAGTGCTGGGGAAGCACTTTGACGTGGTGAGACCGGAAGAGAAGCTGGACTGGTACGATGAAGAAAGCTCGTGCTGTTATTATAATGTGTATACGGATGAGAAGACAATATTCATCACCATTGATACTTATCTTTGCTACCTCATTGGTTTTGAGCTGCATGGTATGATCCATGGACATGAAGTGCGTAAGAGCCAAGATTCTAGTAAGTCCAAGAAGAAGGTTAACAAGAAGAAGAACTCATGAGGTGCCTTTGATTTCTAAGATTAGTAATGAGGTAATGCATTGATTAGACTTTAGAGTAGTATATGACCGTGATTCTATCATTGTTAATGATAGTAACTTTTACCCTTTCAATTCTTATCTGAATTTGGATATAGATTTATATCATGGAGGCCACTCAAATAAAGACGCCTAAAACGTCTTTTTTTAAAGATGTTTTCATATTGTGTTTTAATTGGTTTCTGTATAATTTATTTGGTATTCTTCATCACATATTATTAAATTCCTCAAAAAATTTTCTTTTTAAAAATAATAAAAAATATTTAATTTAGATTAAAACAAAAAAAGGTAATAGATTAACATCAATATATATATAAAACAAGCTCAAACCTGTTAAAATTTAGTAAAAAAAAAACCTCTTAAAATTTTTATAAATAAAAAAATAATTAATTTATATTCGTACAATATATAAAATAATTACTATATTATTATTATGTTATAGATTAAGATTTACTAATTAAATTTTTTTTTATTTTTAATATAAGCATTAGAAATGAATAAAATTTTTATAACTAAATGTAGTGTAACAAAATATATATAATATTAATTAGTTCTTAAAAAATTCTAAAAAAATAGTTTCTTTCATTTTAGTAAAATAACTATTTATTAAAGTAGACAAATTAATTATTTTTTCTCATATACAATTTTTTTAAGACGTAAAAGTAATTAATTAGGACATTGGTTAAGATAATTAAAGTCACTATTTCATTAAATTTTTAATTTAAAGAAAAATCCTAGTTAATTTTGGTGTAGAAATTTTAAATTTGAAAACATTGATAAAAATTATGTTGAATTTTGATTTATTTGATTCTCATTTAAATTAATCACTACATAAGTTAAAGTTCTATTTTGAAGTTATATTCGAGCTTTAATCTAATTTTTAAAGTTTCAATTTACTTAGTTTGATTTTTTAACTTAGGTATTCGTGACTCATATTAGGGTTTTAAGTGTTTAGTTAAAAAAAATAAGGTAAAAAAATTTCAATTGTCACATCAAATAGTCGCTAGAATGTATAATGTAGCAGTCGTTAGTCCATCTCAGCATGTCGTTAACGATTTTGTGAGACAGTGACAAAAATAAGATTAGGAACCAATGTGAGTCATAACTATTAAGTTGGGAGACTAAATTGAGTAAATCGAAATTTTTGAAATTAGATTGAAACATAATTGTTAGAACCGAACCAGCGATCGAACCGGTCAAGTTAATGGTTTACTGGTTTATTGGTTCAAACGATAAATCACTGGTTGGACCGATAAAACCAGTCTCACGTAAATATAAAATATAAAATAGTTAAAAACTTAAAATTAAAATTTGAAATACATATCTTCACTAACATTTTATGAAGAATCAAGTCTCAACTTCTAAAAATAACTAATATAAAAAAACCATAAAATTTTAATACTACAATAGTATCTTATTTTGACACAATAAAAAAAATAATTAGTTCACAAAGCCTATCATCTAACTATAATATCAGTAGATTTTAATACTAACATCAAAACAAATAACCTTAATTACAATATTAGCAATAAAATAGATCAAGTAAATTAATAAATCTTTAGTGAAATTTATATTTATATTAATAATGGTATATAATTAAAATATAATTAATTTTAAAAATAGAAAAAATAAAAATTAAATTAAATTAGAAATTAGATATTTATGTATACTATATAATTAGTATTTGTCAAATATAATACTTAGAAGTGCAATGGCTAAGTGGCAAGTAGAGGTTGATTTTGTTCCAAGGTTCTTGGTTCGAGACTTTGTGGAGACAATTTAAAAATTTTTTTCAAGTAGACCAGTTCGGTTAGACCGGTTTGCACCAGTTCTTACCGGTTCACACCAATTTTATTCCTTAAACGGTCTAAGGAGTAAATCGAACCTGACCAGGGTCCGGTTCACTAGTTTTTCGGTCGAACCAGTTGATCCAGTTTGATTTTTACAACTATGGATTGAAATATGAACATAATTTCAGAGACCAACAAGTATTATCTCTTTGTTGACAATTAAGTTGTTTTAATGGTAATTAAGATCTAATAATGGTTTATAATAAAAGAAGCATTCTTTTGCAATACTGAATCTATAGTAGTAGTTAGAGGTGTTCATAGATTAGATCATATCCATATAAATCCACAGTATTTATCCGTATCTGATCTGTAATTTGAGGATGTGATCTGATCTGTAATTGGATCGGATCGAATCGGATCCACACTCTAATCAGATAGAAGTAAATATGTTTAAAAAAGTAAGAAAAAAATTATTGACTTTTTTTATAAAAATAAATTTTTTTAATATTTTTATTTTATGGATATATTTGATATCTGATCCAAACATAAAAAGTACGAATATCGAATTTGATCTAATGAGTTTAGTGCGGATTGGATCGAAATTTCAGCCATATCCCATCTGTAAATACCCCTAGCAATAATAACTAAAAAAATTATAATGATTATATTTTTAACTAAGAGGAAGTGCAAAAAAAAAATACTAAATACAAGAACATTTAATCAAATATTAAAAGACAATTTTACTTTAAAACAATTGGACTTTTTTTGCTCATATATATATATAATGTAATAATAATAATAATATGATAATTATTTTATATATCACACAAATATAAACATTTTTTTCTATGATCTTAAGAAAGGTTTTGTAAGTCCCTAACCTTGTTATCGATTTTTGTAGTGTTAGCCCTCATATTATCAATTTAATTTATATATAATTCGGATGATAAATTATTTGGTGACGTGCTTCCTTTTTTACTGTGATATACTTGTTTATTATTATTATTATTATTATTATTATTATTATTATTATTATTATTATTATTATTATTATTATTAGAAAATAACAGGCCAAATTATTGCCATAACATAATAGAAGTATGGAAGTTTATCATTCTTCTCTAATGGAGGAAACAAAATTCTTTTCAATAGTTTATTTAACGTTTAGTAGAATAAAAATAAATTTTATTAGAATAAATTTTAGTTCGAGTTTAATATTTTTATTCATCATAAAATATTTATAGAATTACTTGTAGATAAATTTTGAAAAAAATAAAAAAAACCATGATTTTTAATTTTATTTTTTAATAATATTAATCTTTTACTGTATATAATTATTCAATTATTTTTTAATCATATATAAATAAATTACTCTTAATAAGACTTTTTTTGTGTTATTCAATTATCTTTTTTAAAAAATAATTAATTATTAAAATAATTAAACTTTTCACAACAAAAATAATAAAAAAATTATGAATGAAAACCATCCTGATAATTTTTTGTATTTTTATTCATATTTTAATATAAACATAAATATAATTTAATTATATTATTTATGAAATGTGACTATAGATGTAGATAAAATTTAGTTATATTAATTATATATAGTTTCATTGTATTGTATTGCTTATAAAGTTAGATTATAATTATGACAATAGAATTGTTCTTGTATTTTTATATGTGTGACTAATTGGTGGTGTTTAAAAGAGTAAAGAAAGAAAGAAAAAAAATGCAGAGCAAGTGATGCAGAGCAAATGCCTTTTTGTGAATTACTCAAAGTGAGTTTTTGATGTCTTACCGTTACGTTTCACTTGAAAGACTTATATATGATGGTAAAAGTCTTTTCATAAGAACTATGTACACAATACACAACTAGTTATCAGCTTTTAACACTTTCTTGGACTTTCTTGATCAGCCCATGACCTTGGGCTTCTTTACTTGCCTCAACAGCCCCCCTCAAACTCGAGTGTGGTCTTTGAGTCACTCGAAGTTTGTCCTTCAATCTCTGAAAGGCAGTAGCCGAAAGAGGCTTGGTTAGGATATCAGCTACTTGTTCATGTCCCGGGATGTGTATTACATGCAGAGAATTTGCCTTAAGCTTTTCTCTAATAATTTGAACATCAAGTTGAAAGTGTTTAGTTCGATTGTGCTGAACAGGGTTGGTAGTAAGAAGAACTGTACTGAGATTGTCACAAAAAATTGTAGGAATTGTCTTCATGGGTATCTTCAATTCAGTCAGCAGATTTGTGAGCCACACCAACTCTCCTTCACAGACAGCTAAACTTCGAAATTCTGCCTCAGTGGAGCTCCTACTTATGGTAGTTTGTTTCCTGCAACACCAAGTAATTAAGTTAGGTCCAAGGAATACACAATAACCAGAGATAGAACGCCTGTCCTCCAAGTCCGCTGCCCAGTCTGCGTCTGCAAATCCATAAAGCCTGTAATCACTGCTGGGATGTATCAACAATCCATGCTCCTTAGTACCATGCAGATACCTTAGGATTCTCTGTACCGCCTTCCAATGAGAAAGCAAAGGAGAATGCATATATTGGCTCACTTTGCTCATTGCAAAGGATATATCTGGTCGGGTTATGCACAAGTATTGTAATGTACCTACCACACTACGATACAGCTTAGCATCATCAAAACATTCAGACCCATTGGACAGCAACTGTAATGATGAAATCATAGCTGTAGGCATTTTGCTTGCTTCACCCATTCCTAGTTTAGAGAGCAAGTCACTAATATATTTTGTTTGGGATAAATGAAGCTGCCCTTGATCTGTCTTTTGAACTTCAATTCCCAAAAAATAACTTAGCTCACCTAAATCTTTTAAGGAAAACACTTTATCCAATTGAATAATCATGTGACTAACATCATTTGAACAATTTCCAGTGATAATGATATCATCCACATAACACAAAATATACATAACAGAATCTGACCTAAATCTAATAAACAGAGAAGAATCAGAGTTAGTGCTATAAAAGCCAAAGGAGTTTAAAGTACTACTCAATTTGTCAAACCACTCCCTTGGTGCTTGCTTTAATCCATATAGGGACTTATTTAATTTACAAACATACTGAGCAGCTTGTGTCTCAAAACCAACTGATTGATGTATATAAATGGTTTGATGCAAATCACCGTTTAAAAATGCATTATTAAAATCAAATTGACGAATTATCCAGTTTTTGGACACTGCAATGCTCAATATAAGTCTCACAGTTGCAGGCCTCACCACAGGACTAAACACCTGGTCAAAATCAAAGCCTTCTGATTGATGAAAACCCTGGGCTACCAATCTGGCTTTGTATTTTTGAACAGTCCCATCTGCATGTCTTTTAATAGCAAATACCCATTTACTCCCAATAACCTTAGCATTAGAAGGTGTTGGTACCAAGGTCCAAGTGTTATTCTTCATCAAGGCTCTAAATTCCTCATTCATAGCATGATGCCAATAAGGAATTTTTTGAGCAGCAGCAGCTGATTTTGGATGTTGTTCAAGAAAATTGTTATTAAAAATGGTGGCTGCTAATGCTCTTGGCCTTGAGGAGTGAGTTTTGGACCTTGTCAACATTTGGTGAGTATTTGGATTGTGAGAAGAAGATATGGAAGTAGAATTTTGAGTTTGTTGAGACTCAGCTTCCACAAGCAGAAGCTGAATGTCGATACCTGTTATAGGTTGCAAGGCAGAAGATGGAATTGATGTATATGCCGGCTTTTCGGCAGTCTCTATATGTGTCGGAAGTGACTGAGAGGGAGGATCATCAACCTGAAGACAAGGGGCTGGGTTGGAAATTGGAGTACACCTGGCAGTGGAAGTAGCCTTTGGAAACAGGGTAGGGCCATCACCAGACTTTGGTGCAGGGGGTGGAGAGGAAGAGGCTGCAGGCATTGTTAGGAACAATTTTGCATATGGAAACTCAGATTCATCAAATTTCACATGTCGAGTAATATAAATCTTGCCACTTTTGGACAAACATTTATATCCTTTAGAGTTAGTAGCATAGCCAATAAAAACACACTTTATTGATCTGTTTTCAAGTTTATTTTTATTGTAAGGCCGAATAAAAGGGTAGCAGCTGCTTCCAAAAATTCTAAAAAGACTATAGTTTGGTTTCTTATTAAACAACTTTTCATATGGAGATAAATTGGAAAGAACCTGAGTTGGAATACGATTGATTAAGTAAGTCGAAGTAAGAACTGCTTCATTCCAATAAAGCAATGGCATAGAGGCAGTGGAAAGCATAGCTAGACTCATCTCTATGAGATGTCGATGTTTTCGTTCTGCAGTCCCATTCTGTTCATGAACATAGGGACATGAAAAGCGATGAGTAATGCCTGCTCTTGCCAAGAATTCAGAGAAGGCATTGGAGGTATATTCGCCTCCATTGTCTGTTTGTAGTGCTTTGATTTTGTGTCCTGTCAAATTCTCAATATACAGTTTATACTGTTGAAAAGCCAGAAAAACTTGTGATTTTGTAACTAATAAAAAGGTAAAAGTATATCTTGAGAATGCATCAATAAAGGTAACATAGTATCGAAATCCAAAATGAGAAATATGAGGAGAGGGGCCCCAGACATCAGAAAATACCAATTCAAGAGGAGTAGTATATATTATATTAAAGTCAGAAAAAGGTAACTTGTGCATTTTTGCTTGTGCACAATTTTCACATACATGAGCAATCTCAATTACATGCTTCATCGAATGTTGAATATTACATTGAGAGAGAACTAGTTTAACAGATTTAAGAGATAAATGCCCTAGGCGTTTATGCCACAAATCTAACACTGAACAAGACACAGTAAAAGCAATAGGGGAATTGAGTGAATGAGAGGGTTGAGAGACAGCAACATTTGTAAATTGATATATGCCCCCTTTACGTATACCTTGTAAGAGCACTTTCTGTGTAAATTGGCATTTCACATGACAAAAATTAGCAAAGAATTCAAAATAGACACAGTTATCATTAGCAAATTTAGAAACACTAATCAAGTTCTTGGTGATTTGTGGTGTGTGTATCAAGTGCTGGAGATTAAAATATCTTTTGGAATCTAAAGAGTATAGAAAAAAATTTCCAATATGAGAGATGGAGATACCTTCACCATTACCCACTTGAACCTGTTCTGGGCCAGTATATTCTGAACATGTCAACAAGTTTGATTGGTTTGGCGTCACATGATGAGAAGCCCCAGTATCTGGGTACCAAGCAGGATCTGCAACAGTATTGGGGGCAGCAAGCAAAGCAGTGGGATGGTGAAAGGATGGTGCTGGAGGGGGAGGTGTAGTGGATGCAGTGGAAGGTCCTTGAGGAGAAGTAGAAGAGGTTGAGTAATTCTGATTATAAGCCAGGTTGCTGGATTGCTGTGCTTGATTGCGAGATGGGGGTGGAATATCTTGATTAAAGCGATTGAAGCAATGCCACGCAATGTGACCAAAACGGCCACAAACTTGGCATTGAGGTCGATTTTGCTGAGAAAATGCACGTCCTCCCTTAGGAAAACGTCCCCCTCTTCCTCGTCGGAATCCATTACCCCGAGCAGAGTTGTGAAACACAGGAAAGGAATTTTGGGTGAGATTAGCTTGAAGAATGCCACTCCCATTTTTCTTGAATTTCTCTATCATGTCATCATGAGACATGATGAGATTTTCGACTTCCACAAGACTATAAATTTCTGGTTTGGCATTGACAGTAAGAAGAAGATTTTGGTACTCTTCATTAAGCCCTTCTAATAGAACTTCCACATGTTCTTCCTTAGAGAGAGGATTACCTAAAGCTGCAAGTGAATCAGTCACATTCTGGATTTTAAAAATGTAGTCACGAGCTGTCTGACCTTATTTCTTTATCAATTTCAGTTGAGCCTTCAGTTGTTTAATCTGATATTTGGTGGATTGTGCGAAATAATCTTCAATTTTTTGCCACATTTCATAGCTGAGAGTGGAACCTACCATTTTGTTCTTGAACGCATTGTCAATTGAGGCAAGGATCCAAGAAACTAAGTGACAATCATCTTGCTTCCATTGTTTGTAGAGGGAGGATTCAGTTCCTGCTTCTTGATCAGACTTGGATGAGAATTGGGGTGGGATTTGTTCTTTGATGAGATGATCTTTAAAACCCTGACCTTTAATTGCATTGAGTGCTTGTTGCTGCCAGGTCTTGAAATTTGTTTCACATAGATTGTCTGAAATTGGATTGAACGATCGTTGCTGATAGATGATTGGAGGAACATTATTTTTGGTGGGTAAGGAGGGGTTGCTAGCAGCCATGGATCTCTTGGAACCCTAAGAGCTCCGATACCATAAAAGAGTAAAGAAAGAAAGAAAGAAAAATGCAGAGCAAGTGATGCAGAGCAAATGCCTTTTTGTGAATTACTCAAAGTGAGTTTTTGATGTCTTACCGTTACGTTTCACTTGAAAGACTTATATATGATGGTAAAAGTCTTTTCATAAGAACTATGTACACAATACACAACTAGTTATCAGCTTTTAACACTTTCTTGGACTTTCTTGATTAGCCCATGACCTTGGGCTTCTTTACTTGCCTCAACAGTGTTAAAATATTACTCTTAATTATAAATAAGGTTTATAATTTAAAAAATCAAAGACTCAATTAAAAAGATACGAAAAAATGATGTTAAAATATTCTAACTCTTTAAAATAAAAATATTTGAAATTTAATTAAAAATTATTTAAAATTTAAACTCAATAAAAATTTATATTCAATGTGTTTTGTATTAAATATATTTAATAACCTATTATATCATATTGGTTGAAATTAGTTTTTATAATGTTAATTTTTTAATAACACTTTATTAAAAAAAACCATCTTTTCAGAATTTTTTAAAAACTAATTAATATTATATATATTTTGTTACATTACATCTTGTTATAAAAAAATTATTTATTTCTAATGCTTATATTAAAAATAAAAATAAAATTTAAATTAGTAAATTTTAATCTATAATATAATAATAATATAGTAATTATTTTATATATTATACGAATAAAAATTAATTATTTTTTTATTTATAAAAATTTTAAGAGCTTGTTATATATATATATATATATATATATTATATATATATATATATATATATATATATATATATATATTTTGATGAATGTGATATATTTTTTTATGTAAATAATCTTTTAAAAAAATCTAATAGTTAATCTATTACCTTTTTTGTTATAGTCCAAATTAAATGTTTTTTATTGTTTTTGGAAAGAAAATCTTTTGAGAAATTTAATAATATGTGATGAGGAACACTGAATAAATTATACAGAAACCAATTAAAATACAACATAGAAACATCTTTAAAAAAAGACGTTTTAAGTGTCTTTATCTAAGTAGCCTCCTTTGATTAAATACTACAGAGTTAAAGACATTCATGTGCTGTTTTCATATCCTATTTTCTTCCATATTAATTAGTGGAATTACAACTTTATAAACAACATCAATAGTACCTATGCTATAGTCTGAAGTAAGTTGCAATAATTGGAATTTTTTTAATATCATATCGCCATCCAAATAAAATTAAAGTCACACACTAGAACATTTTGTGGCTTACAATTTGAAAAGTTTACTACAGTAAAAATGAACAAAGATTTCTCTCTCTTGGTAGAAAAGCTTAAATAAATATAAAACGTAGTACATGAGAAAATTTATAACTAACTTTATAGTATAAAGCTTAGTCTGAATAATGTTTTACCATAAAAAGAATAGTATAACTAAGGCCAACTTTGAATTCTCTCTGGTAGCGTTGTAAATTAAAATGTTTATAGTTTGATTCTTTGCATTATTAGTTCGTTATCCACTTGTAATTTGAATTTAAAAACCTTGACAATAAACCTTGCTAAGAATACGGCTAAAATAACATTAATAACCAATGTAAATGTTCCAAACTTAGGTTTTTAGGATAAAGTTAGCAGAATTGTAAAACCAGCCACTAAGTTTAAAATAGAAAAATAAAAAGGTTCAGTGATTCAAAATGATGGGGTATATAGTATTTATTTTCAGTGTCTTGTCATGCTTTCAAGGTAAAAGCTGAGCTATCTCATAAAAAGGTTCCAAGAGATTACTGAAAGAAACCAGGACACAAACAAGCATATTTGTGTTCATCTCCAGCTTCAGTTATGGTATTGATCAGTTATACAAGCCTGTTGCAGAAACCTTGTGCATAAATTAAGATATGTAAAATAACTATATACATCAAATTTGGTACTACTGATAAATAGGAGTGCAAAGAGAGCAACCTCCTGTCCCTGACTTCCTTCATCCGGTCAACCCATTCGATGGCTTCACAAATGGAGCAGTGTGGCAAAGAGGAACTACGCCATTTTGGCTTTTGGTGCTGTGGCCTTGGAAGGAGGCAAGTGTTCAAGGGAGAAACCAATTTTTCATCGGCGTGGTTGATTGCATATCTGGCATACTGTGGCGGATCTGACATTTGCGTAGGTACACTGGTCGCAGCTCCAATGACTATTATCATCGGTCATTCTGCTGGACATGCTGATTCGGAAGTTTCCCCTTCCTCTTCCACCTCTCCCCTTGCTGCTTGGTGACGCGCCTTTTGAGCTTGTCGCTTTGCTGGAGGCTGCCCCATTAGTGTCCACATCAGCTAGACCATTTTCCAAAGCCCTAACTAAATTCTCGAAGTAGTTTTTGGTCACACTGCCAAAAAAATAAAAGGATTAGAAAATCAAATGAAGGCTCGTGCCATTCAAATCCAACAACAGCTTCAAGCCACAAAATTTGGAATCCAGTGACGTACCACTGAACAAAACTAAAGACATGTTAAAACGCAGTCACCAAAATATAGAGGCAGTAAATGAGGGGGAGAAAACGGCAGCAAAAAACTAGGGACAGAATAGGTATTGGTGCATAATATTGCATTTGGTTGAAGCATATCACATGGTTGTAGCATAAATATTACATCAATATAAATGCAGGTTTTCCATATTCAATCCAACATTCCCTTTACTGTTATTTTCCAAGGGCACAGATAAGGAAGTAATGACTAATTAAAGCACAAGACCATAAGTTAAAACAAAAGTATCAATAAAAATATCAGAAGGCAAATGCATAATAGCGGCAACATGTACCTAGTCAATCCTGCTAGTTTTGTACGAAAGTCATTGAATTCTTTAGATGGCCCATCGGCATTGAGGAACGGTTGTAGTTCCTTTTCGGCACATTGATGAAGTCTCTCGAGACCAGATTCTGCTTCACCTGAAAACAAAAATTACAGTAGGGTATTATTTACGGGAGAAACACGATTTAACACATTTCATTACTAATTGAATTCAAGTTGACAAAAAAAAAAACCTTGTAAGTACTCAAAGAACTGCTTTTTGGCATGCTCGTGCTCTGGTAAATAGAACCCATACGCATATGTCCATTTCAGCACTCGCCTACACTCAACTATCTGCAAACATGAGATGTAATTAGGGAGCCATCTATTCCAACCTGAAATTTTCTTGCAATTTTGACTGAAGACAGAGAAACTCGTAAATGGCTAAACAACCGTAAAAACATATTAACATTGGAAAAAAATACACATGAAATGAGTTTAAGGAAATAGTGTGACGAGTAACCACATCAACAATTAGCCCAAAGCATCTTATTCATGACAGAGAAAATCCAATACACCCACTTCCCAAAAAATAAAAATAATAATAACAAAATACCTGTAGCCAGGCCTCTGTTATGAACTTTAGCTGTGACTCAGGCTGGCATTGAATGTCACTGAGCCTCTCAATCTGCCAAAACAGGGAGGATTAGCCAACAATTAAGTGATCCCTAGGAACATAATTACATATAGAACCACATAAAAAAAGCAAAAACTATCAAGGGAAAAGTAAAAAAATTCTCTGGTGTATTTCAAGGAAAAATAAACAACAATTACATCTTCCAGGATGTTGCTAACATACTTATAAAAATGTAAAATTATATAAAATGCTCTTTCAGTCATCAAGCATTACATAGATACTACAATAAAAAATTTATAAGGAAAACAAGATGGTAAATGAGCACGTATGTATAAATAACTTACATGAACAGTTTGCATCTGGTGTAGATCTGCAAGAGCTTTTTGCCTTGACTGCAGCATTTTGCACATGGTGTATCAATAAAAGATAGATCAACATATTCTAAATAAAGAATATTTAAGATTCTAGATAGATGCTGCCTTGAATGCAGAACACAGTTTAAAATATAGAAAGAACAAATGAAGCAAATGAGAAAAGCATGAATATTTAGACTGAAACATTATGCAACAATAGGATTATGCTTAGTTGCCTACAAAATGGTAGAATTGCAACTTTAAATTATCAATGGAAGAATTCAGAAACAAAGCAAGATCATTTCTAAGATATATGATGCTGAACAGAATTAAGTATGGAGTGGTGCATACAGATTGATTGCTGGCCCATCGCTCATAATAATGAGTGTATCTCTCCAATGAATTCTTTGCCATCTCTCTTCTTCTTTCAGCATCATCATACTTCAAAAGCAACAAAATTTAGTTCATAAATATATTTTCTAAATAGAGGAGGGTAATATACTAATAGTGGGCCAATTGCAGCCTGAAAGTTGAATAAAGAGATGTTGAGTATTTGCGTGTCCCTTACCACTCCTTCCTGTTTAGCTGCTTCATATCGATTGCAAGCATAAAAACCACCGGTTCTTTCACCATGGTCTGACCATGCACCAAGGCATAGCCTATATATATAAAATGTAATAAAATAAGTTCATATAAACTCAAATTATTTGAAAATAAGATACTTTATGTTATTCATCTTTACAAAAGACAAGCATGATCCAGATTAATAAAAGAATGACAAATGGAAAAAGAAGAAACAAATCATGCAACAAGAAAGAAAAGAAAACTCATACCAGCAAAATTCAAATTTACATGGTGGTGTGCATGTCATGTGCATGCACCCTTGATTTTTCTCAATTGGTCGTTTGCATTTGGGGCACGGCTTTGAGTTGGCAAGTATCCTGAAAGTGATAATTAAATTAGCAGTAAGCTCAAGCACTCTGTAGATTTTTCCAAAAGGTCAACCGAATCAGCATACGTAACAAACTTGACCGCCTACAGAAATTTAAATTCGAAGTGAAATCCAAATGAGAGAAACTATACCAGTTCATGTTTTCAGATTCTGCACTGTTCTTCAGAATCCACTTTGAGACAGTGCCACAGTCCACTGGACGATGAGCCTCCTCAGTGCACTGTTGAGGGCCATATACACACAAGTCCTCAAAACAAAAGACATTTTGATAGGAAATACTGTGACATTTGACAAAAAGAAACAATTCAAACAACTTACATTCCAACAAAAGCAATATGAACAGAGGCAAGAGACATCATAATTTCCGCTACCCGCATCAAAAGTAACTGCATATTCACAACCTGGAGCAGGACACCACTTGGACTAGCAAAACAAAGCAAGACAACACAATAAGATTATTACAACTTTACACAGACATTTAAAAGTATATAAACAATAAAAAAAAGCTTTAGAAAAAATATAAAGGTTATCATGAAATATGATACCTATTTGACCATCAATTATAGAATTTAGGAATTCACATCATTGAGCTTGTTTGAAATGCTAGAAACTAGAATTCACTCGAGTTGAATTCTTTTTCTTGCTTTTAAAAATGAATGGTTTGAATTCCTTTGAGAATTCCAATTCCCATTTTTTCCTCATTTATAAATCAGACCAAGAGAGGTCTGATTTCCAAATCAATTCTCACACCCCTCAAACTTAATATGTCAAACGTCAAAAATATCTCTATTTACAATTAATAAAATAACTTTGTCAAGGATAAAATTGTAAAAGAAGAAAATTTAATTCAAATAAAAGTTATTCCAAACTAAAGAATTGAATTCCATTCTATTAATATATTAAAGTCATTCCAAACCATGGAATTGAGTTTCTAATAGAAATGAATTCTTTTCTTAAAGGGAATAGAATCGTTTTCTCATATTAAATGGTTTTCAAACAAGCTCTAAATGTCGCTAACAATTAATTCAAAATGCAAAGAATTATGAAACATAATGAAATGATACAAAGCCAATCTATAGACATGTAGATTTCAACTGCAAGTAATAACAAAAAAAAATATATTTCCTTTTATCATGAACAACCCAAAATTCTGTATCCAGCACATACCTTCTTATTGTCTTCAATATACGACCTAAGAAGGTAGCGAGAATA
Source organism: Arachis stenosperma (assembly GCF_014773155.1). Lineage (NCBI taxonomy): Eukaryota > Viridiplantae > Streptophyta > Magnoliopsida > Fabales > Fabaceae > Arachis > Arachis stenosperma. Next base: position 3,398,907 of record NC_080379.1, on the reverse strand, counting down.
CTTCTGTTTATCTTCATCAGATGCTACTCGATTAATCATATCTTGCCCAACAGCTGCACCACATGCGGGATCAGGACATCTCAGCATCAAACATCCAGGGCCATCACTGATGGATGTGCTGATATATCCTAGCATGTCAAATAGAACAGATGTGTAAGATAGAGAGAAAAGAAGAAATTAACCAAGGAATACTAAAGTAAAATGGTTAGATAAAAAAGTCATGAAACAGATCATCAAAAGCAACTTACCCACGCTATAGCTACAAAAAAAAAATGGATCTAGAAAACTAAGCCAAAGCCAAAATGCAGGCTTTCAGCATAATACCCAGATTATTTCATATAACAAGATACAGCACACAAGACTTACCCTCCCAGCATGAGAGACAGAAAGGATGACCACAAGAAGCCATCTCTATCTTAGCACGTGGATGATTTTCGAAACAGATGCCGCAAGTAAGCTGGCCAGAGAAGAAGACGGGTCAGAATGAAATACAAATGAAACTGGAGCGAAAGAAGAAAATAAAACACAATCAGAATTATTGACCAATTGTGAAACCCAAACAATCCATATCTCACCTCTCTAGCATCAGCATGCTCAATGATTGGCTTATCCAACAAGCCAACTGCTTTGCGGACTCGATCTTCATCAGCAAACCATGCATCATGCACTTTACTGACACTCCTGTAACACCAGCACACGCCTTACATAAGGATAGAATAAGCAGCAAAGAAATGCAGCATAAGCAAAATATAAATTTGTTCAAACACACAACATGCCGTGATGGATTGTGATCGTAAGCGAATAAATCCAAGTTAAAATGCCAATCAATTCAGGGTTATATAAAACTAAAAAAAACAACTGAATTTACCAATTGTAATGGCGAAGTAATATGCTGGCATCAACTCTTGATATTGAAAGAACTGTAGCTACCCTAGTGATGTCCTCCTCCTGTCTTTGCTGGATATCTGATTCCTTCAAGATGGTAAAATTTTGCTGAAACAAAACAGAGGGTCACCATAAATTAGGGTTTAGCTGAAAACTGTAGCATCATTACAATTTCTATATTTTTCATGAATAAAGGTAATAACTGCGAATCACGCAAAACAATAATCAAGCTACCTAAAATTCAGCTAGTTTCAATAAATGATCACTGCTATGAATCTCGATCACGTGGAAATAAAAAAGAAAAAACCCTTTTTCTTTTGTTTTAAATTATTCCATCAAACAACATTCCCCGATATAATTAATACTAATTCGAGAATCGGAAAACTGAAATTGGGAACGGAATGGGAAAAAAAAAAAAGACACCTCAGGGCGGCGAGACTCGAGCCTTTCTGAATCATCAGCTTCGTCGAAGTAATCATCGGCATCGTCATCGTAGTCGCTGTAGTAATTCAAGGCAGCATCCTCGGTGCCGCCACTGTAGTAATCGTCGTCAAGGGATTCAAGGTCATTGGCGTCATGCATATCCTCCTCGGAGTCCATTTATAATTGGACACAGAAAAAGACACCAAACCAACGAACCCTAAAAGGAAGAAAGTTGGGGGCGAGAAGAGGAACGATCGAAAGGCGGTGCCGCAAGAATGTTGAAAAAAGAAGGAAAAGAAAAAAATAGGGCACAAGGAATTGGGGATTGGGAATTGGAAGAAAGAAGAACAACGAAGAAGAATAAGAATATGTGTTTTTTTTTTTGTAATTTTATTTTGGTTTTTGGTGTTTTATTAGTTGTTGTCCCAAACAAGAGGTTTAGGGATAGGAAAAAGAAAAAGAAAAAGAAAAAGAAAAATAAATAAATAAATAACGATGATGACTTGATAAGAATAATAAATAGAAAGAAAAAAGGTGTAAACGGAAACGGAAAGAGGAAAGAAGAAAGAGGAAAACGTGAAAATTTATAAGCTGAGTAATAGAGTAGGTTGAGAATTGAACTGAAAAAACGTTGAGCAAGTGGGTTAGACGGTTAGTTGAGAATTAAAATTGTGATGAAGAATTTGAATTGATTTAGATTTTTTTAGTTTTGTATGTTACAAAATAACTAAAACTTGAATTGTAATTCTAAATTTGATTTCAATTTTACAAAGTCATAAATTTTTAATTGGATGATAATGTAATCCTTTCTTTTATATATAATATGATATGATATATGATAAATGATATGATATGATTTAGGATTTGAGAACAATTTAGTTTAAGGAAAAGTACCAGGAGGCAATGGAATATTTATACAATATGTATAATGGAAGTTTAGTGAGTATTATAGATATAACTATTAGTGTTATATTTTTTCTCAGATAAAACTTTTGGGATGAGTAGTATCATGATATGGTATTAGAACTCTAGATCTTTTGGGATGAGTAGTTTCATGACTTGAGATGTTTATTATCCCTAGTACTAAGATAATATGAGTAATCTTTATTTTGTAACTCAATAACTCATTATACACATTGTACAAATAGTCCATTGGCTTCCTACAAGACTCTTAGTTTAATTTTTTTTTCTCGATTCCATGAAAGTGGCAAGTGAAATTATTATAATTCTAATTTTATATATCATATTAAACATGAATATAAAAATAAAAAAAAATTATATACAAATCACTAAATTAATTATTATGTATTTATATATAAATACATATTATTTTTATTCATTTTTAATATATATCCTATATTTTAAAATGTCTTTTATACAAATAATTAATTTAATACGATTTTTTTATGCATAAAATGTAATTATTTATTAGTCTCCCTTTGTAAAACTTAGGGTAACGTCCGTTTAAATTTTCCATATTGTACATCAGAAGAAAAATATCTAGTAGTGTAGTACTATTATGACTGGCATCACATTAAGAACAGGTACAACTTTACCCTAATCATCACCAAACCCTCCATGTGTTGGGAACATTGTACAATAAGCTTTAAGCTTTTGTCTGATTTGTGTGTACATATCAAACAAATAAATATGTATATTTGGGACAATATGATACAAGTCTCCACTCTCCACAGGTATGTCTAAAGATGAGGAGTTTGCAACAGTAGATACTGTTGCTAATTATTAATGTGGTTAGCTTCTAACATTATAGATTCTCTTGCTTTGATGCTTTCTTAGCTTTCTTTACTTTCCTTTTTGTTTTCTCTTCTTCCTTTATTCTTGCATAGGATTAGTCATACAAATTACAAAATTGAATATTACAAGACATATATAGGTTAATTTCCAAGATTTGGAATATATGATGATATGGGTTGATGGTCTAACATGATTTTCTAAAAAATTAGGTATGTTGATTTAATTTTAATTTTAAAAGAACAAATATTTACATTATTATTTTAGTGATAAAAACTAATCATTTATCATATTTATATTTTTTCTAAGACTAACCATTTCTACTTACGAATGTTTAGAAATTACCTATAAAAATATGAAATTAATGTTATATCAATAACAGATGAAATTTTTTTTTTAACAAAGTATATAAATCTTAAATTTTAGTTAATTCTGTTAAAAATAACTCAAAATACTTATTCTACCCTTAGCATTCTTGTTATCATCTTCTTCACACTTTCTTCTCTCCTATCAATCTAGAGTTCACCATCTCGATAGTCAAAATCATCATTTTCAACATTTCCTCATCATTCTACATCCCTAATAATATTAAATAATTTTGAATTAAATATTAAATATAAATAAAGACATAATAGTTTAGAAAAATTTTTAAATGTATTGATATATTAGTGTTTTAGTAATTTTTAATCAGTGATCTTAATTATAAAAAATATATATAATATATATAACATCAATGATTAAAATTCACTTAATACCAATATACCAATATATTTAAACACTTTTCAATACTTTATACTTTATTGACGAGGGATGCAGAGAGCAAGTGGAATGTACATGGCATAACACAAGATAGGAGTAAGGCAAATATATCTCTCTTTTTTTTATTTCTCTCACTAGATCCAATCCCTACTTTAGTCCATTTTTAATTTAAATCCAAAGCAGTTTAACCAATCTATTAGTAATATATTAAAGCAGGATATAAAATAATCTCTAGATACATTTTTAACATTATTAATTTCTATCATTATGCTATATAGAATTTAGTAGCTCTAGATTCATTCTTAGGTTTTTATACTTTTTTTAACTACAATAAAAAACAAAAAAAATATAAAAATCATCATGAAATCTTCCATTAAAATTATGAAATGTTACAAGAAATAAAATTCAATGTAAATCAATGTAATAATTTTATCTTAAGTTCCCATTAAATTTTTGAAATGTTACACCTTAAAAAATTTAATGTACAATTATTATATCCTACATTAATCTTAAGGTCACATTACAAGAAAAAAAAAACAATTCTTAAGATACCACTAAAATTATCATATGTTACAAGAAACTAAAATTAAATATTCAAATTTTTTTAAGATTTCACAAAAGTTAAAATAATCAATCTACTTTAAATATAATTAAAAATAACAAAAAATAATAAATGTTTGTACATTTAAATACATATCTTTTATTTTTGTAGTCTTATTGTGTTTTATTTTTTTTCTTAAAAAAAATATAAAAGATAACTTTCAGATTCTTCTTAGTTTTTTAGATTTCCAGCATGATATCATGTCAACTTAAGTGACTACAAATTTATTTTTAGCATCTTAAATTTTTATCTTTTATCTTCTATAATCTTTGTATTATATCATATGATTCTTATTATAGAATTCTTTTTAACCTTAACTTTTCATATTCTCTTATACTTTATTTTTATGTAAGTTACATATTACTTTTAATGTTAATGCTAATTTTTTTAATAAGTATAAATTTGATTAAAATTTAATTTTATCTCTTCTCTTTTCATATTCATCCCTATAAATATATGTACATTCAAATACATGTTTTTTATTTTTGTAGTCTTAGCATATTTTATTCTTTTTTTTTTTAAATATATATGCAAGATAGTTTTCAAATTTAATCTTAGTTTGTTAGGTTTCTAGCATGATATCGTATCAGTTTAAGTGCTCTAGATTCATTTTTACTTTCATAGATTTCTATCTTCTATCTTTGTATTATATCATATGATTCTTATGATAGGATTCTTTTTAATCTTAACTTTTTATATTCTCTTATACTTTATTTTTATGTAGGTTACGTATTGCTTTTAATGTTAATGTTATTTCTTCTTAATATGTATAAATTTGATTAAAATCTAATTTCTTCTCTTTTCCTTTCATATTCATCCCTCATTCTTATATTTACTATATAAATCAATATTCACTTCACACATTTTCTTTATCTCTTTACATAAGCTCATACCTCTTTCTCTCTTACTCCTCCTCCCTCAACATTTTTACTAATTTTTTGCACAACTAAAATTTGGTTGATGAGCATAATTTTTTTTTTAAATTTGCTAAACATATGTATTAGATTATTGTGTGATTGTATTCATTAATTTTTTTTACTTCTTTGTGTAATTATATATTCATAATAAGTTATATAGTGTATTTGTTGTCTATATATCACTTCTTTTTTTACAATAATTTATATTTTCTTTAAATATCTTTTAATTGTAATAATATTATTAAAATTACATGTTATTATGATTCATGAAAATTAAAATTAGAAATTTGAATGTCCTTTTTAATTATTAAAATATTAATAATATTCATACTTGTATTTTATCTAATAGTTTTATTATTGTATTATAATATTTAATAATATTATTAATAATATTATTTTAATAGTATTCAATCAATAGGACTGAACCTACAAGAAAACTATCTTATACATTGCATCTGGATGACACATACACAACAACACATGTGCATTGTTTGTTTTGTAAGACACAAATTTAAAAGAGATACGGTTATACATAACTACCCATAGTTTGTGTTTAGCCAAAATGAAGAGACATGGATATTTGGTTTGAGATCAAAATTACCCAACTTATATTCACGTTCTTTTTTCCTTTCTCCTCTCTCCCTCCTCTAACCTCTATTGTTACTGCATCTCAACTCCTTCTCTCCAAATCTATTTCATACTCGTCCTCCACCATTTCAGATTCATCAAGTAGTTACGCTTCCGAAGTACTTTGTGTTTATCCTCCCCAAGATCGACGTCTCTCTCTCTTTCTTTGGATCTCTGTTTCTCATTCTCTCCTCTTTTGCATCACCATTTTTCAGCCGAACGCCGCAGTAGCTGCAGGCACGAAAAAGGTTATCCAACACTGTGGTTTGCCTCTACATCGACCTTTGTCATCACTGTCATTTTTTTTCACCTTTGATGCGTTAACAAACCCTCACCGTCCCTAATTTTAGATCTGTTTTGTCTTCTTTTTAATTTTTGTTATTTTTTAATTTGAATTGTTTAAGTGATATTTAAATTGAAATTGTTAATTTTATTTATTTGAAATAAGATTGAAAGATCAGTAGTGATAATAGTGGTGATAGAAATTGATAATGATGGTGGTGATGATAGTGGTGGTGTTAAGGTTGTTTTGATTTTGGATAAATTTGACTTTTGAATTAGGTAGACATATTGTTGTGTATTATGACTATTATCACTAAACATATATATTAAAAATGTTATGTATATGTCTCTATTTTTTTAAGACAATAACCAAACTCAATGATAAAGAATGAAAGTTTTAAAATAAATCACTCATGACTTAGTTCCTAACTTTCATGAATATCAACTCAAGAACAAAATAGTAAAATATAAATTTATCTATCTATTAGTAATATATTAAAATAGAGTTTAATGTAGTCATTGTTAGTCTTCTAAATTTCTACTATTATACTACGTCAATTTAAGTAACTAATTATTAATTAATACATGTTATCTAATTAAATTACTTTTTAATCCTTCTATTTTCTATTTAAAATTCTTTTAAATCTTTTTACAAAATAAAAAGATCTGACACTATTTTTATATTTATTATGCAATTAAAATATCTGTTACTCTATGTTATCCATTGCAATAATAAGAACGTTTATACTACCATAAAAAATAATATCTATATAATCAATCTAGCATTAAATAATAACACAATAAACACTTAATATATTAGATAACTTCTAATATTATCATATAAATATTTTAGTCCAAATATTCAAGCCAAAGAAAATAAAACAAGCATCATCAACAAGTAGCAACGCAACAAAAAGGAAAACACCAAAAACAAAAAAAATTAAGTAGAAAACTATATTAAATAATTTTTTTAAATTTACTGCTTAATACATTTTAATCTTTGACCATTTTAAATATACTCATGAATGATTAAATAAAAATACACTATTATATTATTTATTACAATTATTCAATTAAATTTTTTACATATTATTTACACAGATTTATAAAATCTAATAAAAAAATATTATGTAAAAATTATAATTCAAATTTTCGCGCATCGCGCGGATATCACTATTCAGTACCCTTCATCATTCATTCATTCTGGTATTATTGCTCATTTAATCTTTCATCCACATGGACACTTTTTTTTTTCTCAATTAACTAATTCACTTTTAATTTTGAAATTATGTGTAAATGTGTGTTGGAATCTTGGGGCATGTGGAGCTAACTATTGTGATGCTATTCCTCTTCAGTTCTTTTTTCTTTGAACACTTTTAATTTGCATATTCCATTCGTTGAGTGCAATGCTGTATATGCCATCACAATTATCCTTGTTCCCTTCCTCTGTATTTGTTTTAATTTTGCTACTTAATATTATTATTTTTGCAAATTATTATTTAGTCCGTTAGTTAAAATTGATTAGTGTAGGTTGTTATTTTTAGATATATAGAAAATTGTTAGTAGTAGGTTTTGTACTTTTGTTGTCTCTATTGAACTATGAAGTCAATTAATGCAGCAATACAATCCTATTAAGGTTAATGCTTGTATACATAACAAATTGTACTATTGTATTCATTGAGTCTCATTATTATACAAGTTTAATTTTCAATTTTTTTTTTTATATTTTTCTCCATGCTCATACACAATTTTAACATGATATGATGAGTGTGGATGGAGGAACATGAAGATGTCGATTGAAGGATGAAAAACCTGCTTTCTCATTCACAATTCGTTATAGTGATTAAAGGAGGATGATGAATTCAGCTTCATAGTTGAAGCATTTGTTCGCGATTCTACCTTCGTAAATTTGCTTTTCCCTTTCTTTCGTTTGATCTAAACAATTCCTTCTTTTCACAAATTTCTGAAATCTCAGCTTATCTTCTTCATCTATTTTATTTTTTCTTTTCTGATGAGAGTTAAGTCATTTCACTGCCACCCCGTATTAGTGAGATAATGGGTTTTCGATTAACGATATCAAGAGAGAAAGGCTAATTATATCAAATTCACAGTGAAGAAGCAAAAGCAAATCCGGCTGCTGGATCTACAGGAGGTGCTCCTACGATGGATATATAGCAATTCGCAGCGTTCTTCATTCAAGTAGCATAGATCCAGAGCCAAATCAACAAGACGAATCCGAATCAAGATATTTCAAGCCCCTATTACATACTTCCATTTGAAAATCCATGTATACCTATTATCAATGTGACTCTTACCGGCTCAAATTACAAATTACAGAGCATGGAGCAAGGCTATGGTTAATACTCTTACATCTAAGAATAAAATTGAATTTGTTGATGGTACTATTATGAAACCTGGGCAAACTGATCCCAATTTTAAGGCATGGCGATGATGCAACATATATGTAGTTGCTTGGATTAATCTCTCCATTAGTCCAGACATCTATTTCTTTAGAATAATATTGGATATGAATTATGAAATGACCTTAAACATCATTATTATTAAGGTGGTCGGTTTAGAGTAGCTGAATTGAATGAAGAAATACATGTAATAAAGCAAGGGACATGTCTGTCACTGCATATTTTACCAAACTGAAAAATATTTGGGAAGAAATTGATCATTTTTAGAACTATACCTAATTGTGATTGTGTAAATGTGGATTACACATTGTTAGACAACATAGGAAAGAGAACAGAATCACAAAATTTTTGCATTGTCTTGGAGAGCAATATTTCACTATTAAGTGCAGGTCATGCTCATGAATGACTTGCCTAGTGTGAACAAAATTTTGACAATGATCACCCAGCAAGAGAGACAACTCTTCAGCTTTTATAATGCCTTCGATGCTAAGATTTTGACCGCCTCTTCTCAATCTGATAGCAAACGAAAAATCAAAGGAGGTAGAAATCAATTTGAAAAAGGGCAAAGCCGCAATAAATTCCAGTGCACTCACTGTGAAAAATTAGGACACATTGTGGATAATTGCTATAAGAAGCATAAGTATCCACCTAACTTCAAGCCTCGATTTGAGAAAAGGACTCATGTCCTTAATTGTATGGCTGCAGCAGACAATACTTAAGATGACAGTGATAATCTCAGTGCTCAACAATTGGTTAGAAGTGAACCAACCATTAATGGATTCACTCCAGAGCAACGGAAAGTTCTTTTGGCCTTGCTTAGCAGACAAGATGTGCCTTATTCTCACAATGTTAGCCAAACCTCAGCCAAAGCTAATCATTCTCCTCTAAAGGTAGAATGATACATATTTTACATTTTAATTCTCATGTCAAGGCTCTAAATATTTCGACTCAAAAATATAAGTCATGGGTTATCGACACTAGAGCTACTGATCATGTGTCATTTTGGCTGATTTTCAAAATTATTTCAAAAGTTGATCCAATTATTGCCAAATTACCTAATGGAGCACTCACTACCAGCTACATCATGAGTACTATTATGTTTTCTGACAATTGTTTTCTCACTAATGCATTGTTTATTCCTACATTTAGTTTCAAACTCATTTCTATTTCAAAACTTGCTGCATCTTTACATTACAAAATGAGTTTCACTGACAAGACTTGTGAGATAGGATTTGCACACGTTGAAGATGATTGGTGCAACTAGCAATGTTGATGGTTTGTACACTCTACACAAAGAAGTTAAAGCTCTCCCTCACATCACAGCAATTTCTTGCAGCCAATTTTCTCAATCTTTGTGACATGTTAGATTAGGACATCCATCTCATGATAGACTAGTTGAATTACAAAAGGATTTTGAGTTTATTGACTGTACAAAGAATTCGGAACCATGTCATTCATGCCATATTGGCAAACAAAAACTTTTACCCTTTTTTGTTAGTTCTAATGTTGCAGCCAGTGTACTTGATTTTATTCATGTTGATATTTGGGGACCTGTTTCCGTTCCTTCATTTACTGGAAAACGCTATTTTCTTACTCTAGTGGATGATTTTTCTCGATTCACTTGAATTTTATTCATGAAAACTAAGGCAGAAGCTTCATCATTGGTTAAGAATTTTGTCATTTTGCTAAAACTCAATTCATTACAATAGTTAAAACAATTCGCACAAATAATGGACCTGAATTTTTAATGCCTAACTTTTACAGTTCTAATAGCATAACTCATCAAAAAACTTGTGTGGAGACACCATAACAGAATAGAATTATTGAGCAAAAGCATCAACACATTCTCATTGTAGCTAGAACTATCATGTTTTATGCTCATTTGCGAAAATCTTTTTGGAATTACAATGTTCCTCATGCAGTTTACTTGATTAATCAATTGCCCATTCCTTTCTTAAAAGATAAGTCTCCATATCAAATTCTTTATAAGATTTTGTCAAATATTTCCTTCTCAAAGTCTTTGGTTGTTTAGCATATGCTAGTAGTCTTGCAAGACATAGAGGCAAGCTAGATCCAAGGGCAATAAAGTGTTTGCATCTTGGATTCAAGGAGAGAATAAAGGGTTACTTACTCTTTGATTTACAAAATTGAGAGATTTTCTTATCTCGAGATGTCCAATTTCATGAGAATTATTTTTTCTACTGTCTCTCCAATAATTTCAATGATGAAAATTCTTCAAATTCTTCTAGTTAATCTCACAATGCATCTCATTTTTTTATTATAAATTTTTGGAAGGGACTAAGATCCAAATTTTAAACCGAGATGATGCAACTTCTCAGCCAACCTTGCATCATCCAAATCTTAGTCATCAAAATGATGATGTATTATCTTAATTAAATGAAAATGAAGAAATTCTATCTTATACTGAAATTCATGATCATTTAGAATTAACATCTGCATCATACAAAGAGCTTTTAACTAATAATTCTGCTGTTTTGCCTCAATCATCCATTATACCTGAAATTGCTTATGTGAGGAGATCAACTAGGAAAACTAAACATCCTGCATACCTTTAGGATTATGAATATCAAACCATTAACATTGTTCCATCCTCGTCACAATTCACTGCTCAAAGGTATCATCTCTCTAATGTCATGTCTTATACTAGGCTTTCTCCTATGCATCTTGCATTTTCTGTTGCTATTTAGAATTTAGAGCCTAAAATTTATGAGGATACAATCATTCAAACCTGTTGGCAAGAGGCAATAAAAGCTGAACTAAGTGCTTTGGAAGAAAGCAAGTTAACTTCTTTACCACCAACTGGAAAGAGGCTATTGGCTGTAAATGGGTATTTCGCACTAAATATCACCCGGATGATACAGTGGAGTTGCACAAGGCAAGACTTGTTGCCAAAGGATTCATACGAGTGGCTGGTGTTGACTATCAAGACACCTTCAGTCCTGTAGTAAAGCTAGGGACCTTGAGAGTGGTGCTGGGTGTTGTAGCGGTAAAAGGTTGGCACTTTAAACAAATCGATGTCAACATGGTGTTTTTGCATGGTGAGCTTGATAAAGAGGTCTATATGAAGGTGCTCCCAGGTTTAGAAGCCTCACCAGGTCAAATTTGCAAGCTTGGAAAAATTCTTATATGGATTAAAACAAGCTAGTAGACAATGGAGTTGTAAGCTCACATCGGTCTGCTTGAGCTGAAATTCACTCAGTGCAAATCGAATTACAACCTATTTACCAGGACCACATCACTTGGATTCACAACAAATCTAGTGTATGTGGATGACTTAGTGTTAGTAGGAGATGACCTAAGTGAAATTGAATCAGTCAAGGGTGTTCTTCATGACAGATTTTGGATCAAAGATATGGGAGACTTGAATTACTTCCTTGGTTTAGATGTGGCAAGATCCAAGACAGGAATTACTTTGTGTCAAAGAAAATATGTCCTTGATTTACTTAAGGAAACAGGATTTGAAGGTTGCAAACTTGCCACCACTCCTATGAATTACGGAGCAAAACTTAGTAAAGATACTAGAGAATTGCTCACTGATTCTAGTCAGTATATAAGGATTATAGGCAAGCTCTTATATCTATCAAATACTAGACCTGATATAAGTTATGTCGTTGGGAAGCTAAGCAGTTTTTAGATTGTCCTACTAATGAACACTTGAAGACAGCGCATAGAGTGCTGCATTATGTAAAGAGTTCTCCTGCTGGAGGTCTATTCTTCTCTGCAGATTTTGATTTATACCTTACAGATTTTTCTAATTCTGATTGGAATGGTTATGTTGACTCTAGAAGATCAATCTTTGCATATTGCTTTTATCTAGGATCATCATTGGTTATTTGAACAAATAAGAAATAATTAACAGTTACAGCCTCCTCTTCAAAAGCAAAATATCGAGCTTTAGCTCTAGCCACCCGAGAAGCTCAATGGTTGAGCTATATTCTTCTAGATCTTGGTGTTTCAATCCCAAAGCCTATTAATTTGTATTGTGATAGTAATTCAGTTATCTACATTACTATTAATTTTGTGTTTCATGAATGTACAAAATATATCGAAGCTGATTGCCATATTGTCTATTACAAATTGCAAGAAAAGTTTATCCATCTTCTTTCCATTTCCATCAATAATCAAATTGCTAATATTCTCACAAAACTTCTTGCTTCTGAGCCTTTAAGTGCAGGTTATTCTAAACTTGTTCAACCTCTTTTCTTTCAATAGTTCAAGTTTTTGGGAGGGTGTTACTTAATATTATTATTCTTGCATATTATTTATTCTGTTAGAATTTGTTAGTGTAAGTTATTATTTTTGGATATATAAAAGATTATTAATAGTGAATTTTGTTGTCTCTGTTAAACTATGATAGTGCAGCAATACAATTCTATTAGAATTAGTGTTTGTATATATAATAAAATATTACAATTGTATTCACTAAGTTTTATGATTATGCAAGTTTAAAAATTAAATTTCTTCTTGGTTTCTCTACTTTTATGTTCTTCTTCGTGCTCATACGCAAAATTAACAATTTTTTAATTATTATTTATTTATTAGTGATTTAGTTTCTAATATGCTACATGGTTTTGTTTTGGATACTGGAAACAGAGCTTTGCTCTTATTAAGGCTTTCATATAATTAATCAATCATCTCTTTTAATTTAGTAGTTAAAAATGATGTTTATTTATTATTAGTTACTAGGAATTTATATTAGGAGGAAATATAAATAATTTCTATTTCGCCAAACGTACGTAGCCAATATACTTTTAGCTCTAAATTTGTAATACTTGTAAATGGTTCTGTGCTGCAAATTTATTTTACACCTTGATTCCCTTTTCCATTCTAGTGTAACCGAGCAAAAAAAAGTGAAGAGGCTTATAAAGTAATAAAGTAAAATATTAATCATTATTAAATTTATAATTTTTATTATGTATGAGTCTCATAATTTTAATTTAAGAGTGATTAGACTCTAAATATCTCATTTTATCAAATTTTTTACTTTAAAAAATATCGTCCAAGTAAAGTTTTCACAAAAAAGCTTTGAGTGGGGGCTAAGCTACAATTGAGCTTAAAGTAGTTTTTTTACTTTTAATGATTTTAGTGTGTACTCTATTATTAATAATAATGTTTGTATTTTGCTTCCCTTTAGGGATACATAATTGCATGTTTCTTGAGCATATTTAATGGGAATTTCTACCGAATTTGATTTGCATGATCAGATTCATATTTACGATAAGGGTTAAGTATGATAAGGGTTAAGTACTGAAATCGTCCTAAGGTCTGGCGTGAAAATCAAAATTGTTCCCAATCTTTTTTTGTTACTAAAATCATTCTCAAAGTTACAAAACGTTATAAAATCATCTTTTTTACAAAAAATAATAATACTTTGACCATTTTACCCTTAAAACAAAAATAAAAATAATATTAAAAAAAATCCACCCCAGCCCACTCCCAGCCTCTTTAATCTCTCTCCCCCTTTCACTCCCAAAATTTTACCTTCCTTCAGATCTAACCAAACTCTCAGGCCCTGACCATTTTTTCCAAGTTTTAACTTCCTTCTTCCTCATTTTTTCGGATCGTCAATGAGGGGGTCTTCCATGAGGGAATCGTCGGTGGTGGGAGATCCGGTGATGTCGCCGCCTCCGATGGCAGGAAAGAAGGCGGTGCCGGTGGCGGAGGAGGATGACGCAAAGAGCAAGTATGGGGAGATGATGGAGATGAAGATGGTGGTGCGGCATAAGGACTTGAATGATATCGTGAAAGCCATTAAAGAGAGCTTTGACAAAGCTGCGGTGACCGGAGATAAGGTCTTTGAGATGCTCCAGATCAGTCAGGCACAACTCGATCGCAGTTTCAAGCAATTGAGGAGTTTGTTCTCTTCTTCTTGTTTGTTTGTTTTGATAATTAGTTGATAATCAATTTTGGCTTTTTTATTTGTTTCATTTGTATGGTTACTGAATTTTTGGGCAATTAAGGGATTAAGTTCATTGGTTCTCGTTGACCATCACTTCTTCTCTGGAGTCATTGCTCCCTTGATGAATCATTACTACTGCTACTCATCAACCTGTTTTCGTTGTTCACGTTGTTGTTAAGATGCACTTGGACGGCTACAAAAACAGCATGATGATGTTGATGAGAAGGGTAGTTTGGAGGTGGTACTTGCTACAGCATGTTCTGAAAGCTGAGAGTACCTAAAGAAGACAAAGAAGAAGAGACGGGTTGTTGGAAGTTAATGGCAGTAGTTGGAGAGAAGAAAGGGAAGAGATAAAGAAGTGGGGGTGCAGGTGGAGGGGGAGGGTTTTTTTATTTTTTAATATTATTTTTATTAATTGATAAGGGTAATTTGGTAAAATAAAATAAAAAGGACAATTTTATAACGTTTTGTAACGTTGAGGATGGTTTTAATAACAAAAAAAGGTCGGAGACGATTTTGATTTTCACCCCAGACCTTAGGGACGATTTCAATACTTAACCCTTACGATAACATCGTTATGAGTTAATACTCAAAATCGTTCCTGAAAGATACTCCAATCTCTATTTTGGTCCTCAAAAGATAAAATTAATCGAAATCGTCCCCGAAAGATACACGACTTGGTCACGTTAGTTGTAAGACCCAAAACTTTTGAATAGCCTTATTCTAAATTGTTTTCAATTTATTTATTCATTAACGACTTTAATTTCAGAAATGATTTAATTAAAGTTAATTGAATCAAGTTTTGATAATTAAATTAGAATCTTTGTATAATTTTATAATTGTCGGATGATTTTCTATAATTGAACTATAAAATTTAGTAATTACAAAATAATAAGAATTTTGTATAAATTGATTTAAAGAATTAAGATTTTAGAATTTAATATATTTTAATTTTTATGAATAAAGAAAATTAATTATATTATCTCTAATTATTGAATTAGAGTCTTTATTTAAAAAAAATAATAATAATTTATAAATTGATAAATAATTAAATAGTATTTTTAACAAATATTATTAATGGATTAAAAATTAGTTTTTTATTTTCAATTACTCCTAATTTTAGTGAAATGATTGAACTACCCTAGCCCTAATTCCCAAATTGGGACCCTAATTCTAAATCCCTAATCAGAACCCCAATTTCCCTTTCCCAGCCGCCATTACTCCTTCCTCTTTCTGAAACACCAACACAGCTTCACCCTCTCTCAATGTAACAAACACACGCACACTGAAGGAATGAGAATCAGAGAGAAACATATCAAAGAAGAGAAGAGGGAGTCCGAGAGAGAAGGAGCGCGCCGGTGGAGGGAGGAGCTCGTGCCATCCTCGTGAACCGCCGCTGTCTCGCGCCGTGAATCCCGTTGTCCTTGCCACGAAGCCAGCGCCGCCAAGCCAAGCACCGTCGCGTCACTACGGCTATGCCGCCATCGGATGAGGAGAGAGGCGACAGATGGAGAGAGAGAGTCCGCGGTGGAGAAGAGAAAGCTCGCTCGCGAGGGATGTCGAAGCTACGCTCCGCCGCTGTGCTGCGCGAGGTCGCCGCCGTCGCCTCAAGGCTCGCCATCGTCATCCTCGGCGGGTGCCCTTGCTGCCGCAGGTGGAGATGGATCCGCCGCTGGTCTGAGCTAAGAAGAAACGCATGGAGAGGTGGTGAACGAAGCCATCGCAGGAAACGCCGTCTAGAAAAGGTTCAGGTCGCCATTGATGGGGCTAGCTGAAATTGTTCCGAGGGTTTTGCCATTGAGTTTGATTTTGTTCTGTTTCGGTTGAAGCCGTTTCTGCCTCTAGTCGCCGGAAAACCACCACTACTCCTTCTGCCCCACCCCTGTTTCGTTAGGGCTTGTTACTTTTCATGGTGAGACTGAACTTGTTTTGCCTCCTTCACCATGTCAGTTGGTTTTAGTTTCACCTAATATCCATTTCATGTTAATTTTAATTTGTCAGAATAAATTGCTACTATTCAGTGTTGATGTTGCTACTGTTGATGTTAATTTGGAATAAGTGGGTTTGTCGCCTTTGCCTTCTTGGTAAGCGTTTTTACTTCCAGAACTTTTGAAATTGATATTCCAATATAAGTTATTAGAGGTTCTGGGCTGTTGGTATTGTAGGGTCGAGTTCCGATTATTTTATATCAAAGTTAAGGTTGCTGTTGGACCATCGGAGTTTCTGGCCGCTGTCGGAGCTGCCGCCGGGTCAGCTCGGGATTGTGGCTGTTCCATTTTACTCTTACTGTAGGTATATCCTATTGCGAATCCTCGCCGTTAGTTTTCTGTTATGTGTTATTAAGATTTTTGCGATATTTATGTTTTAGGATTGAGTTGTCGGATTGCCTGTTGCAATTAAAACCGTTTTTGCTATTGCGGAAGTGAGCAGACCTGCGATTGAAGCTACAGTTTATTTCGGGCGGAGAGGAATGATTCTTATGACACCTTTAGTTTATGGGTTCAACTTTCGAGGTAGGGGTTTTTTTAAAATCTATTTTATATTACAGAGTTATGATAAATAGATATTGATGCAAAGAGATTTACTCCTATGATTATATTTGTCTTATGGATGTGATAGTTTGTTGGACTGAGTTATTGGGTGCTTGATTGCGTGAGTGGTATGTGGTTGTGGATAAAAACCGGTTTTGAATGTCATTTACTTGATTATTAAGAAATGTGGATTTTCTTGGTTTTGGAGTTTACTTAGTGATATAAATGAAATGATTTTGGAAATAATCTGAGATATGAAACTAAATTGATTCTAGGAGCGGTTTGATTGTGAGTTGGTTTGATTTTATGAAGAATTTAATATTTGAGCTGATTCGATTTTAAAAAGAGTTTTATTGTTAGAATTGGTTGATTTGAAAATAATTTGGTATTGGAACTGGTTCAATTCTGGAAAATATTTGAGATTTGGAAATGGTTGAGAAAAGGTTTGAGAAATGTTTGGATGGGACCCGAAAAGGGTGGCAGTGTCCGAGTTTTAGAGGAGATGCTGCCGAAATTTATAAAATTGAAAGTTTTATTTAAAATAATAAAAAAAAGATTAGTTTTTTTTAAGCAATATACGTTTTAAGATTGATTTGTCTATCAAAGAAAGAATTTTGTTTTGGAATCGAGATTGTTAACGAACAGAATGAAAAAGAGGATTATGGTGATTTTCTTTGAAATATGGCTTTGAAATGAACTTGGAAATGAAATTTGGATTGATGAATGATTATGATATTGAGAATGTTGAGATGTGAACTTTGAATTATTCACAAGGCTTATGAATTTGAAATATCTGAGACACGAGGTTCCCTGGATTAAGTGCCGTGGCTTGCCACCACGTGTACCAGGTTGAAAACTCGATACTCTGTTGACCCTACGACGTAAGTGTGTGACCGGGCACTATATAAATTCTCGGGAATGTTACCCCCATTGAGCAATATTGATTATTTGAGAAAAAGCTATGCATAAACTC
Source organism: Arachis stenosperma (assembly GCF_014773155.1). Lineage (NCBI taxonomy): Eukaryota > Viridiplantae > Streptophyta > Magnoliopsida > Fabales > Fabaceae > Arachis > Arachis stenosperma. The sequence goes on along the minus strand of NC_080379.1, from coordinate 3,380,817 downwards.
TTGGGGATGCACGTCGGGGGACAGTCTAAGTACAATTCAGACTTGTCGGGTTGGCTGGATAACTGACAGATGAGCCTCATCAGCCATAGGACAGGCATGCATCATATGCATTTGTATGCTTTGCTTGAGTTTGAACTTATTTTGGTTTGCCTAACTGCTAAACTGTTCATAACTGCTACTTGAACTATTTGCTGTAACTGCTGCCTACTTGTGCTTTCCTTGCCTGCCTTGCCTGTGTTTGTCCTGGCGTGCTACATTTGAGATTGAACTTTGGTGCTGAATTAGTGATTGTGTTGTTTGATTGCGTGGTTGGTTTCTAATTGAGATTTTCTTATAAGAAAGGAAAGGTTTCGGATTTCTAAAAGATTAAATGTTATTTCTTTGAAAAGGTTTTGAACGACTACCTATTGGTTTTCTTAAAAGATTCATAAGGCAATGATAATCACTGAGCTTGGAAACAGTTTTCCTATTAAATATCTTCTTATGACAACTTTGAAACTCCGTGGTGAGACCGTGTGGTTAGGTTCTCACCCCCTACAGCTTTACTTTTCAGGAACCGAATGAAGAAGCACTAAGAAGAGTTATACTGCGTTTGGTTTATATGTTGTTGGATTAATTAGATTATTTTCTTCCCTCGTCTTTGTTATTACAATTTTGTAAGAGGGATAGGAGTTGTATGTTTGATACATATACGTTATATTATAAGATATTATGTAAGAAGTCTTGTATATGAATCTATGCTTGCTTGTTTATTTTAGATGAAGTATGTATTTCCGGTTTATAAAGTGATTAGCAATACGGTGTTGGGTCACATGCTCCTATTTTAATATTTAGTATGCAAAGTAGTCGTAATACTTCTTGCTATCAGAGTTGCGCAGCCGGAAGCGTGACTTCTGATAGTGAGGGTGTTACATTAGTCCTTCCGTCAGTTAGATGACGTGTCACGTTAAGTGCCACGTGACACATAATGACGTGGTGGGTTGATGTCACGTGTCACGAGATGATTGGTTGACGTATCAGGTCAGTGACACGCCACGTGTCACTTGACATGTAAAAAAGTTATTTTTAATCAAAATAGTCTTTGAAAGTTTAGATGTAAGTCATTTTTATTCCTAAAATTTTAAAAATTAATCAAATTAGTCTTTATATAATTTTTTAAATTTTTTTAATAATATTAAATTTAAAATATTTTTGATACTACTAATTTTAATAGAAATGTAATTGACAAACAAAAAAATTAGTAATTGTATCTTTTCTTCTTAAAAATTTTGTTAATAAAATTATCTTTCTCCTTTAATTCTTCTCAAAATCTCTCTTATTCTTTTCTATTTTAAAATCTTTTTCTTACATTATCACATTTTGCTAGAATATATATATATTCAAAAACTGAAATGTATGTATTTATTAACCTAAACAAAGTTATATGCTCAAAATAAAAACTTATGTATTAAAAGAAAAATTATATAATCTATCTCAAACATATGAAACAAATAAAAATTTATGTATTAAAAGAAAAATAATCTATCTCAAACATATGAAACACACAAAATAATATTTTGTGTGTTTCATATGTTTGAGATAGATTATATAATTTTTCTTTTAATACATAAATTTTAATTTTGAGCATATAACTTTGTTTAGGTTAATAAATACATACATGTCAATTTTGAGTATATATATATGTTATGGTGGGTAACCGGATATTAATAAGATGGATGGCTTTGGTTGGCCCAATCGTCCGCGGATGGTGGCTTCCGAGCTGGTTTGCACGTTGGAGCCTCCTTCCGACTTGTGTTCGTGAGTGAATGGGGGGTGGTACCTGCAAAGACACTCCGATGTCTAAGTTAGCAAGGGTGTGAACAGGTCTAGAGAGTATTGGGCTTAGAGATACCTGAGGGGTGTCAGTGTATTTATAGTGGTGAGCCAATAACCACCGTTGGAGTAGTGCCATATTTTTAGGATGTTAACCGTCCCATTATCTTAGGGAGGTTAAGATATGGCTCGATAAAGTAGTTAGAGAGATTTTAGGGGCAGTTACTCATTTGAAGGAGTGCTTATCTGCCAACTATTCTCTGTCCCGACTTCTTGGGAGTAAGTCGGGTTTAACACCGACTTCTTAGTGTGAAGGTTGGTGTTTAGTAAGGCTCAATCCTCTGGACTAGGCCTTTTATTTGGACCTTGGGCCTTTATTATTGGGCCAGGGTATGAACAGTGCCCCTACTTGAGCCCAAGATCTTTATGAGACTTGGGTTCGAGTATTTTACTCGGGGTTGTTGTCGACTTGTTGGAGGACCGACGTGATTTTCTGAAACCGACGTGACTTTTTCGTGTCTTTTTGGTTCTGACAGTTACGTCTAATCAAGCGTCGTGTCCGTTAGGAATGTGCGTAGGCTTTGGTAACGGTGCATTCTCATTAATGACTGCTCCGCTTTTACCTTTATGCCCCTTAGCATGTTTATAAATACTTTCCCTCTCTTTCATTTTTTCGTTTCTGCAATTTTTCAAATTTCTTCTTTCTTTGTTCGTGCTTTGTTCTTGCATTTGGAGACCTCTGCTTCTTCCAACCTTCACTTTTGGATAAAGGTTAGTGTTTTACTTTTATGACATGCTTTGTGATTGCATGCTTTTATTTTCTTTGGAGAGGGAGAAGTGACGTTGTAGGCTTTCGTATCCCCTTAGGGACTTTCGTTTTTGATTCTTTTTCCGCTTTCCTTTGTAGGTTTTCGTCGCGTTTTTAGAAAAATGTCTTCTATAGAAGCTCTTTCTCAATGGGTTGATGTCACAGTCCTAGGAGAGGAACCTTTGGTCGATGCGGAGTTTATTACTCATCTTCGTACTCACCACAGGATTTGTGTTTCTGAGGATGATGAGCCAAAATATGAGTTGGTAGTCCCGGGTCCAGAAGACCGGGTTTGTTTTGGGAGGGCCAATGAGGCGGCCCCTCATTTTTTCTTTATGTATGAATGTATGATCACCCGTCTGGGTGTCTTTCTTCCTTTTTCGGATTTTGAGATGTCTGTTTTGCACCATTGTCGAGTTGTCCCTACCCAACTTCACCCCAATTCTTGGGGTTTTCTGAAAATTTATCAATTTATTAGTCAAGCTTTGGACTTCCCGACCTCTTTGAGGATTTTCTTTTTTCTTTTCCATATGACTAAGCCCTTTAGTGGGCTAAACAACAAGCAGCAATGGGTGTCCTTCCGAGCCATACAAGGTCGGAGAATTTTCACCCTTTTTGACGAATCCTTCCATGACTTCAAAAATTATTTTTTCAAAGTGCAAGCTGTAGAGGGTCACCACCCCTTTTTTCTGGATGATAACTCTTCTCCTCGCTTTCCCTTATACTGGCTGGAGGCCTCCCCTTGTGAGAAGTACGGTCTGGATGACCTGGATGAAGTAGAGGTTGCCATTGTGGGGTTCCTCCGAGAAGTGTGGGGGAGGGCCCCATATTTGGATACTAAAAAGTTTCTCCAAGGGTCTCCGACCTTTATCCAAGCGCATCTAGGTAGCTTTTTGTTTTGAATTCCCGACTTATCAACTGATCATTCCGACTTGTTTGATTCCTTAGCTATTGTTTTTCTTTTTCAGAAATGGCAAAGACAAACGCTCAAGAATCCTTCCAGAGAGTCCAGGAGGCCAAAGCCAAGTCTCGCGCTCGGGCTGGTGGTGCTAGGGTTATCTCTCCTCCTCCTCCTCCTCGGAACATTGGGACTCTTTCCAAGCCCATTGTAATTTCTTCTTCAGCTCCTCCTCAGCCGCTCCCCATCGTCCGACCTTCCCCTGATCCAAAGAAGCGCAAGACTTTAGAGTCTGGCTCTTCTGGTGAGGTTAAGACGGATGCTATTGCGTTCGTCCGAAAGAATATCTATCCCCATGTTCGTATAAGCATGGACGATATGTCTGTTCGGAGCCACCTTACCACTATGGTCGAGGAGAGTCTCAAAGCGGCGGGGGTTTGTGGCAAACTCTTGGATATCTTTGAGAAGGCTCCTCTCAGCTCTTTAGGGACGACCTCGAAGGTCGAGGAGCTGGAAGGAAGGCTTCGCTCATATCAAGAGCATGAGGGAGAGTTGAAGAAGGAGATCGCCAAGCTGAGGGAGGAGAGAGATACCTTCCGGGAGAAAGGGAAGGTTTTACAGGCCCAGTGCAACATGGAGATGGAGTTAAGAAAAACAGCGCAGGCCAGCTATCAAAGTTTATTTAATGATCTTGTGTCTGTGAAGAATGATCTGTTGAATTCTCGGAAGGCATATGATGAGTTGGAGGACTCTATTGCTGATGGCGCCGAGGAGTCTTGGAGGATTTTCCTGGAGCAAGTCAGGGTGATTGCTCCCGACTTGGATCTTTCTCCTTTACATCCTGACAAAGTTGTTATTGATGGTGCCATCATGGATCCTCCTGCCCCCGTAATCGTTTCCGAGTCAGAATTGAAGACTCGGGGGCAGAGGATTATTGAGTCCCCTCCTCGTTCTAAAGACACTCCGAGTTCTTCAGTAGATCCTCCCATCTCTTCATCTCCTATGGATGCCTCTGGCGGCGCTCCTCTTGATTCTGGTGGTGGTGATCCTTCTTCTAAAAAATGATTAGTGGCTATTTGGGGTTCCGGCCTATGGGCCCCACATTTTTAAACTCTTTATTTATTTCTGTTTGCCGTAAACAAAAATATTAAAAAATACCCCCTTTTTGATAAGGGGTTTTTTAAGTTAACAAAATGGATACCCTTTTTTAGATTAGGGTTTAGATTACCTTATGCGTGTATGCTTTTTTAATTTTCTGAAGTCTCCCTTGATCTTTTCTTGAAAACCTTTTCTTTTGGCCCGTTTGCCTTTCTGAGCCTTTTGTTTAAGGACTTTTGGGACAGCCTTTAAACTTTTTCGTAAGTTTTTCAATCTCTTTTTGTTATTCCTCATGCTCAACTATGTTTTATTGAGTTTTTATGACTTAGGTTATTTTTGCGATGCGTTTTTCTTCTGCTCGGTTTCTTCACTCCGACTTTTGAGCCAAAGTGTTTTCGAGCTTCTCCGCTCGGAGTTTGTTTCGACTTTATGAGTCGAGTTGTTTCCGAGTTGTTTACGATCGGCTTGTATAACCTCTTTACACCGACTTGTACTTCGTCGTTTTATCCTGACGACCATCTAGGTCGGTTCATGGGATTTTCACGTTTTGTCGAGCTTAAGTCGGCGCGTTTCGTAGAAAAGACTTAGAAAAACTAGAAAGGAATTTATAAGAGATATTGTAGATGAGAAAAGATATTTATTACTTGGGGAGGTACCTTCTTGCTACTAAGGGTTTTAATAGCCTATTTCCCTTAGCCTCTACTATGATGCCTCGTTAAAAACCCTTCTCCAGAAAAAACCCTTTTGGGAAAAAATCATGAAGTTGGGAAAAGAGTACATCAGGGAGTAAAGTTCGCTTTTAACTGTAGTACCTTTTCATGTTACAAGCATGCCACGACCTCGGGAACTCAGTCCCGTTCAGGTCGGTTACTTTATAATAACATTTTCCTAAAACTTCATTGACTTTGTATGGTCCCTTCCAATTTGCGGCGAGCTTTCCTTCTCCTGATTTGTTGACTCCGATGTCGTTTCTGATTAAGACCAAGTCATCTGGAGCAAATGTTCTTCGAATGACTTTCTTGTTGTACATTGTGATCATCCTTTGTTTCAACGCTGCTTCTCTTATCTGGGCGTCTTCTCGGACTTCGGGGAGCAAGTCGAGCTCCTCTTTGTGCCCCTGTGTGTTTCCGATCTCATTATGGAGAATTACCCTTGGGATTTGCTCATTGATTTCTATTGGTATCATTGCTTCTACGCCATAAACTAGTCGGAAGGGCGTTTCTCCAGTGGCGGATTGAGGCGTTGTCCTGTAAGCCCATAATACTTGGGGGAGCTCTTCGGCCCAAGCTCCTTTTGCTTCTTGCAATCTTTTCTTTAGTCCTGCCAGTATGACTTTGTTGGCTGCCTCGGCTTGCCCATTGGCTTGTGGGTGCTCCACCGAGGTGAACTGATGTTTGATTTTCATACTAGCTACTAAGCTTCTGAAGGTAGCATCGGTGAATTGGGTTCCATTATCCGTAGTGATGGAATAAGGTATCCCATATCTTGTGATGATATTTTTGTAGAGGAACCTCCGACTTCTTTGAGCGGTGATGGTGGCCAATGGTTCTGCTTCTATCCACTTTGTGAAATAATCTATTCCCACGATCAGGTATTTGACTTGTCCTGGCGCTTGGGGAAAAGGACCTAGCAAATCCATTCCCCATTTTGCAAAAGGCCATGTAGAAGTGATACTGATGAGCTCTTCTGGTGGAGCCACGTGGAAATTTGCATGCATCTGACATGGTTGACATTTTTTCACAAATTCTGTGGCATCTTTCTGCAAGGTCGGCCAATAGAATCCAGCTCGGATTACTTTCCTGGCTAGTGACCTTGCTCCGAGATGGTTTTCGCAGATTCCACTATGTACTTCCTCCAACACCTCGTCAGTTCTTGAGGTCGGTACACACTTTAATAGTGGTGTTGATATCCCCCTTCTGTAAAGGATATTTCTCACCAAGGTGTAGTGTTGTGCTTCCCTTCGGATCTTTTTAGCTTCTTTCTCCTCTTTGGGGAGGATGTCGAATTTCATGTATTCAACTAAAGGGTTCATCCACCCGAGGTCTAAACCAACTACCTCAAGTACTTCTTGCTTGTCTTTTATTACTGAGGGTTCCTGAAGGGTTTCTTGGATCAGGCTTCTGTTGTTCCCTCCTGGTTTGGTACTTGCTAACTTAGATAGGGCGTCTCCTCTGCTGTTCAGATCCCGAGTTATGTGTTTGACCTCGGTTTCTGCAAAGCGCCCAAGGCATTCCAAAGTTTTTTCCAAGTACCTCTTCATATTTGGGTCCTTTGCCTGATACTCTCCACTTATTTGGGAGGTCACCACTTGTGAGTCGCTGTATATCATCACCTTTGTAGCACCGACTTCTTCTGCTAGTTTTAGTCCAGCAATCAAGGCTTCATATTCTGCCTGATTATTTGAAGCCGGAAATTCAAATTTTAAGGAAACCTCTATCTGGGTTCCTCTTTCATCTAGCAATATTATGCCTGCGCCGCTTCCCATTTTGTTGGAGGATCCATCTACATGGAGTTCCCATGTAGTTGGTTTTTCTTCCTGATCCCCTGCGTATTCTGCAACGAAGTCGGCGAGGCATTGAGCTTTGATAGCTGTCCGAGTTTCATATCTTAAGTCGAACTCGGAAAGCTCTATTGCCCATTGGACCATTCTCCCTGCAACATCCGTCTTTTGGAGGATTTGCTTCATGGGTTGGTTCATACGGACTCTTATTGTATGGGGCTGAAAGTAGGGTCGTAGCCTTCGTGAGGCTATTACTAAGGAGTAGGCAAACTTTTCTAGTTTGTGGTACCTTAGTTCAGGGCCTTGTAGAACTCTACTGATGAAGTAGACTGGATGTTGTCCGACCTCGTCTTCTTTTATCAGGGCTGATGAGACAGCCTTGTTTGCTACGGATAAGGACGAGGTCTTTCCCAGGTACTGGTAGGGTTAGAATAGGAGGTTGGCTTAAAAACTTTTTGAACTCCTGGAATGCCTCCTCGCATTCAGGAGTCCATTCGAACTGGCATCCCTTTCTTAATAAGGAGAATAGTGGCAGGGATTTCAATGCTGAGCCTGCCAAAAATCTGGAGAGGGCTGCAAGTCGGCCGTTTAGCTGCTGGACTTCTCTCAAACAAGTCGGACTTTTCATTTCTACGATGGCTCTACACTTGTCGGGATTAGCTTCGATCCCTCTTTGTGTTAGCATAAACCCTAGAAATTTCCCTGCTTCTACCGCGAAGGCGCACTTTGCGGGATTTAGTCTCATCCCGTGCAGCCTTATGGTGTCAAAGACTTGAGAGAGGTCTGACAAGAGGTCGACTTCCTTCTTGGTCTTTACCAGCATGTCGTCGACGTATACTTCCATTAGACTCCCCAGATGAGGGGAAAACACTTTATTCATCAACCTTTGATATGTGGCCCCTGCATTCTTTAATCCGAATGGCATGACCACGTAGCAGAAATTAGCTCTGGGTGTGATGAATGATGTTTTCTCCTGGTCGGGCTCATACATCTGGATTTGATTATATCCCGAGTAGGCATCCATGAACGATAAGTATTGATACCCCGAGTTGGAATCCACTAGGGTATCAATATTTGGTAGGGGATAAGGGTCCTTGGGACATGCCTTATTTAAGTCGGTGTAGTCGACACACATTCTCCATTTGCCATTCTGTTTTTTGACTAGCACTGTATTGGCTAGCCATGTTGGGTACTTGACTTCTCTGATGAAGCCAGCTTCCAGGAGTGCCTGTACTTGTTCTTCTACTATTAGGGTTCGTTCTGGGCCGAGCTTCCGTCTTCTTTGCTGTATAGGTCGGGATCCTGGATAAACCGAGAGTTTGTGGGACATGAGCTCGGGATCTATCCCAGGCATGTCCGAGGCTTTCCAGGCAAAGAGGTCGGAGTTATCTCTTAGGAGCTTAGCCAATCCTTGTTTTAGGGTTTCCCCTAGATTGGCTCCTATATGAGTATTTTTCCCTTCCTCCTTACCGACCTGTATCTCCTCAGTTTTTTCTCCCGGTTGTGGTCGCAGCTCTTCTTTGGCCCTTGCGCCCCCGAGTTCTATCGTGTGAACTTCTCTGCCTTTTCCTCTCAGATTTAGGCTTTCATTGTAGCACTTTCTTGCCAACTTTTGATCTCCCCTTACCGTTGCTATTCCCGCTGAGGTCGGGAATTTCATGCAGAGGTGAGGGGTAGATACCACTGCTCCGAGCCGATTGAGGGTAGCTCTGCCGATTAAAGCATTATATGCTAACCCCACATCAATGACTATGAAGTCTATACTCAGAGTGTTTGATTTTTCCCCTTTTCCAAAAGTAGTGTGAAGGGGCAAAAATCCTAGTGGTTTTATTGGCGTGTCCCCTAATCCGTATAGGGTGTCGGGGTAGGCTCTTAATTCTTTCTCATCTAACCCTAGCTTGTCGAAAGCGGGCTTAAAAAGGATGTCCGCCGAGCTTCCTTGGTCTACTAGGGTTCTATGGAGATGGGCATTTGCTAGGATCATGGTTATCACTACTGGATCATCATGTCCAGGGATTATTCCTTGCCCATCTTCTTTTGTGAATGAAATGGTAGGGAGGTCGGATGACTCTTCTCCGACCTGATAAACTCTTTTGAGATGTCTTTTGCGAGAGGATTTGGTAAGTCCCCCTCCCGCGAACCCTCCTGAGATCATATGGATATGTCTTTCTGGAGTTTACGGTGGTGGGTCTCTTCTATCCATGTCATCTCGCTTTCTCTTTCCATGACCGTCCGACCTCCCTATGAGATATCTATCAAGCCGACCTTCTCTAGCCAGCTTTTCTATCACATTTTTAAGGTCGTAACAGTCGTTTGTGGAGTGACCATATATTTTATGGTACTCGCAGTAGTCGTTGCGGCTCCCCCCTTTTTTTATTTTTAATGGGTCTAGGGGGTGGCAGTCTCTCAGTGTTACAAATCTCTCTGTATACGTCCACTATAGAAACTTTCAGAGGAGTATAAGAGTGATATTTTCTTGGCCTTTCGAGACCGAGTTTTTCCTTTTTCTTTGCTTCCCTTTCCCTCTCTTTTGTTGAGGGAGGGGGCCCCGGTCGCCAGCTCAGATCTCTTAATTTGGCGTTTTCCTCCATGTTGATGTACTTTTCAGCTCTTTCCTGTACATCACTCAAGGAGGTGGGGTGTCTTTTGGATATGGACTGCGAGAAAGGACCTTCTCTAAGTTCATTGACTAACCCCATTATTACTGCTTCGGTAGGTAGGTCTTGAATCTCTAAACATGCTTTGTTGAACCTTTCCATATAGGCTCGTAAAGATTCTCCGACCTCCTGTTTTATTCCCAGGAGGCTCGGTGCATGTTTCACTTTGTCCTTCTGGATCGAGAACCTCATCAAAAACTTCCTTGAGAGGTCTTCAAAGCGAGTAACCGACCTCGGGGGGAGGCTATCGAACCACTTCATTGCTGCTTTCGATAAAGTGGTCGGGAAGGCTTTGCATCGCGTAGCGTCGGAAGCATCAGCTAGATACATTCGACTTTTGAAGTTGCTTAGATGATGCTTAGGATCCGTGGTTCCGTCATAGAGGTCCATATCAGGGCTTTTGAAGTTTTTCGGGACTTTAGCCCTCATTATGTCCTCACTGAAGGGATCCTCCCCACCTAAGGGTGGTTCTTCTTGTTCGTCGCGGGAGTTGCGACTTTTGAGGGAGGATTCCAACTTTAAGAGTTTTCTTTCTAACTCTTTTCGTCGTTCCATCTCCTCTTTTAAGCTCTTTTCAGTTTCCTTTTGCCGCTCTCGTTCCTGCTCTAACTGCTCTAGGCGGCTGTGGACTAATCCCATGAGTTCATTTACATGGGGTGGTCTTTCTTTTTCTGACTCGTGCCCTTCTGAGGAGTTTACCTTCGGGTTCTTTACCCCGGAGGTGCCTTCCCTGTGTTGATTATCGATTTCCTGGTGGAGGGTGAGGTCCACATCGTTGTTGCTTGTGTCCAGATTCTCTTGTTCAGAATCTGTCTCCACATGGCCTTTTTCGTGGGATCTATCCACCATCGATGGATGATCTCTCGGGTCCCCGGCAACGGCGCCAATGTTACGGTGGGTAACCGGAGATTAATAAGATGGATGGCTTTGGTTGGCCCAATCGTCCGCGGATGGTGGCTTCCGAGCTGGTTTGCACGTTGGAGCCTCCCTCCGACTTGTGTTCGTGAGTGAATGGAGGGTGGTACCTGCAAAGACACTCCGATGCCTAAGTTAGCAAGGGTGTGAACAGGTCTAGAGAGTATTGGGCTTAGAGATACCTGAGGGGTGTCAGTGTATTTATAGTGGTGAGCCAATAACCACCGTTGGAGTAGTGCCATATTTTTAGGATGTTAACCGTCCCATTATCTTAGGGAGGATAAGATATGGCTCGATAAAGTAGTTAGAGAGATTTTAGGGGCATTTACTCATTTGAAGGAGTGCTTATCTGCCAACTATTCTCTGTCCCGACTTCTTGGGAGTAAGTCGGGTTTAACACCGACTTCTTAGTGTGAAGGTTGGTGCTTAGTAAGGCTCAATCCTCTGGACTAGGCCTTTTATTTGGACCTTGGGCCTTTATTATTGGGCCAGGGTGTGAACAATATATATTCCAGCAAAATGTGATAATGTAAGAAAAAGAATAAGAGAGATTTTGAGAAAAATTAAAGGAGAGAGATAATTTTATTGACAAAATTTTTAAGAAGAAAAGATATAATTACTAATTTTTTGTTTGTCAATTACATTTCTATTAAAATTAGTAGTATCAACAAATATTTCAAATTAATATTATCAAGAAAAAAAAATTATATAAGAACTAATTTGATTAATTTTTAAAATTTTAGGAATGAAGTGATTTACGTCTGAACTTTTAAGAACTATTTTAATTAAAAATAACTTTTTTACACATGTCAGTGTCATTGACATAATGACATGACATGTGACGTGCCACGTGTCACTGATCTGACATGTCAACCAATTATTTCATGACATGTGGTATCAACTATCACGTCATCACGTGTCACGTAGTACTTAACGTGATATGCATTATCCAACTGACGGAAAAACTAACGTGACCAAGTTGTATATCTTTCGGGATGATTTTGATTAATTTTATTTTTGAGAACTAAAATGAAAATTAGAATATCTTTTAGGAACGATTTTGAATACGATTTTGAATATTAATTCTGAAGAGATTTTGGTGCACAATAGAAGAGGAAGACCACAAAAATTGCCAAACGATGATTTCCTCGAAGAAATTAAAAATAGAAGATGACGAAAGTGGCATGGTTAACAATGGATTCTCTAACAAAAAGGTTAAAAATCTCAACACTACAAAAAAGACGCGATACACCTATTTTTTTATGCATGTGCCATGTATTACACTATAAATAGAAAAAATAAATAAATATCATTTACATATTTCGAGAAAAAAGAAGAATGTTATTTTCTAAAAAAATATAGCAATTTTTTTATTTATATTCCTGAAAATGGTACGAAAGCTATGTACTATACAATTTGGAATGATGACTCTGGTGGATTACAAAAATGATCAAGGATTTTCTCAAGAAAATATCTAGCTAACAATTAATGTTATGACTTATGAGTGTAATTCACTCATTAATATCATTTATCTGTAAATAAATTATGGATATGATTTGAATTTTGTTGATATTTTTAGGGATATAGAGTATATATAGAAATAGAAAATAGAGATGTATGAAGATCTACCATCTTTTCGTTTTATTTTGATTAATATGTGTTATTAATATTATAATAAGGAATTCAATTTGTTGATACACAATTTGTAATTGGAAATTTAATAATACAAAAAATCACATACCCGTAAAAATAATTAGAATGAAGAATAAACAGATATACACATATAAGATATGTGAAGTGGCTGGTCCCGCCAGTTGATGATAAAAGCAGAGAGAGTGAGAAATGGTGTGAGCTTGTGAAATGTTGATAATGGAATCGAAGAAGGTGCATGCACTAATTGGCGTGATTGTTAGCATTTGTGTTATTGAGAGTGAGGCCACCATTCTCGATGTTTCTTTTCTCAATCGGAGCACTTTCCCCAATGCCTTCATCTTTGGGACTGCTTCCTCCGCATACCAGGCACTTCAATCTTCTTCTTCTTCTTAATTTTATTGCTCTCTGAATTGTAGTAATAATTAAGCTACGTGATTTTCATTATTTGCAGTATGAAGGTGCAGCTAGGGAAGGTGGTAGAGGACCCTCTATATGGGATACTTTCACCCATAAATACCCAGGTTTCCGCTCTTTCTCTCACCGTCAAATAGGTTTTCCCGAGATATGGATACAGAAACACAAAATTGTGTTTGGTAGATGATTCATGGACAGAAATATTGTGTCGAAAAACATTGAATTAGTATATTTTCTTTTTATTCAGAAAGAATAGAGAGATATTAACATGAGATACAATTTATTTTTTATTTCTTTATTATTCTTGTTAATTTTTCATAATTATATATTTTTATTATTATATTTTTGTTTTTCAAATTTTTTGAATGAAAAAAATGAGAATAAATTAGACTTTTATAATTTGTTTTAGTTTATTACCAAACAAAATACAAGTATACTAATTTTTGTGTCTTGTTCTTAGTATCTTATCTTGTCCTATTCTCGTAATCAAATGCAACCCTACATACCTCTTCAATTGTTGCATGATTACTGAATTTTGTGCCTTCTTGCTAGAATATCAATTTAACTATTAAAATCTTTTGATACTATGATTCTACAAAATTTTAATTAGTTCATACGATTTTACGATTTAAATCTTGTTAAAATATTTAATTTACTTGTCTGATTTCACGGGAAATCTCGATTTTCTCAATATCTGTCTTGGTATATTAATTTTTAAAGATGTATCAAAAAGTGACGGTGATGATGGAGTAGCTATTAAGCTAATTACATGGGGTTTTCGGGCTTATTTATCAATGGAATGGCTTGCAGGAAAAATTAAAGATAGAAGTAATGGAGATGTGGCTGATGATTCCTATCATCGGTATAAGGTGTGAGGTTTGAAACTTTGAACTGTAATGTAATGCCACATATATAGGTAGTTTTTTTAATATAAGTGAAAGAGTATGAGTAGAAATGTGTTGAATACTTGAATCATGATAGAATGGTCTACATGTGTGTTTTAGGAAGATATTGAACTCATGAAGTATATGAATTTGGATGCTTATAGATTCTCCATTTCTTGGTCAAGAATACTCCCAAGTAAGTCTTATTAATTTTCTTCATGTTAACTGCCACCCAGATAACAGTAGTAGTAAATGATAATCAGCCGTTTTCAATTTCTTGTTGTGAACTGTTTGCAGAAGGAAAGCTTAGTGGAGGCGTAAACCACAAAGGAATTGAATACTATAACAACCTCATCAACGAGCTATTGGCTAATGGTCATAGTTCAACATTTTTCTATCCCATTATTATATTCATGAAGCTGTTAATCATAAATAATCCTTAAGAATAATGCAGGTCTGCAACCATTTGTGACTATTTTTCATTGGGACGTTCCTCAGGCCTTGGAAGACGAGTATGGTGGTTTTCTAAGCCCGCACATTGCGTAAGTGACCCTAATTTTCCATCCAGAGCAGTTTATCTATCATTATATTGAGGGAGAGCTTCTAGCAAAATATATGATAATTTGTTCATATGAGGATGCAGAGATGATTTTAAGGACTATGCTGAAGTCTGTTTCAAGGAATTTGGTGACAGAGTGAAACACTGGATCACTTTGAACGAACCCAAGAGTGTGAGCAAGAATGGCTATGCAAATGGTAGGTATGCACCAGGGCGATGTTCTGATTGGCTAAAACTGAATTGCACGGGAGGTGATTCGGGGACTGAGCCATATTTGGCTGCACACCACCAACTTCTTGCTCATGCTGCTGCTGCCAAGCTGTACAAGACTAAGTATCAGGTTCTCTATGTTTTTTTTGAAAAACTTTCTCATTCATAAAATGATTTCTTATGTTATAAACTTTATGAACTAGCCAGATGGTTTAGAGTTCAAAGCTTCTCAGTTTCATTTTGGTGGAGAACCACTCTTTAATCTTTATGTGTACTTTAGAATGATGTTATTATTAAATGTCTAAGGTAGTTGAAAATGTATGTTCAGGCATCTCAAAAGGTTTTAATAGGGATTACCTTAGATTCTGACTGGTTTGTGCCAGTTTCTAAAGCAAAATCAGATCGTGATGCGGCAAGATGAGCCCTGGACTTTATGTTATAAACTTTATGAACTAGCCAGATGGTTTAGAGTTCAAAGATTCTTCTCAGTTTCATTCTGGTGGAGAACCACTTTTTAATCTTTATGTGTACTTTAGAATGCTGTTATTATTAAATGTCTAAGGTAGCTGAAAATGTATGTTCAGGCATCTCAAAAGGGTTTAATAGGGATTACCTTAGATTCTGACTGGTTTGTGCCAGTTTCTAAAGCAAAATCAGATCGTGATGCTGCAAGACGAGCCCTGGACTTTATGTTTGGATGGTAAGGTTATATGTATTTAAACTGTTCAAAGCTTAAAGAGGAAGAAGCATTAACAACTGAGATAAACAAATAACTTATTGAAACTATTTGGTTTAGGTTTATGGAGCCACTCACTAAAGGTGAGTATCCAAAAAGCATGCAATCTATGGTAGGAGATCGGCTGCCAAAGTTCTCTGAAGAAGAATCCCAGCAACTTAGGGGATCGTTCGATTTTCTGGGTCTAAATTATTACTCATCCTTGTATGCCGCCTATGCGCCTCACGTGCGCAGTGCCAAACCAGCTCTACAAACTGATGCTCTTGTTAATACTTCAAGTAAACAAAGCCTTATCACATATTATGACATCTTAATTATCGAATAGCTTATGTGTTTTGCCCCTGCTTGCTTCATTATTAATATAAATGGCCAACAACATTGAAAGAAAACTAAATGCATGTATTCACATTGTTCTTCTTTTTTTTTCTTTTGAAAAAACAAATAATGACAGATCAACACAATGGCAATCCCCTTGGTCCAGTGGTATGTTATGTAATGTAGTTTAGCACTTTAGCATTCCTTTTTGTCTATGCATAATATTACATTATTGATTCCATTAATCTAACAATATATCCGAAACCGACTACAATGATGATTATGTTCAACAACCATTTCTCTTTTAATGATTAATTATATCTATGCAGGCTGCTTCAGACTGGTTATGCATTTATCCAAGAGGATTTCGTGAACTATTGCTCTTCATCAAGAAGCAGTACAGCAACCCTGTGATTTACATTACTGAAAATGGTAAGGCTAAGACATCATTTTTTTCTTTCTTCCCTTTTTCTCTCAGACACCCTGCTATTTGATTTCTAATTTACAGGTTGATTTTGCAAATGAAATTCTAACAAGATCAAATTTTAGGCTATGATGAGTTCAATGATCCAACGCTATCACTTGAAGAAGCACTTATAGATACTTATAGGATTGATTACTTCTATCGTCATCTTTATTATCTTCATACTGCAATCCGGTAAGCAATAATGCATTATCAAAAGAGCTTCTCTATTTGTTTATTTATTTATTTCATATTATATGTATTTTACGAGGTTGGTTTCTTCTTTTCGTTTTCCCCAATCAAGGGATGGTGTGAATGTAAAGGGATATTTTGCATGGTCATTGTTGGATAACATGGAATGGGACTCTGGCTATACTGTGAGATTTGGACTCATCTTTGTGGATTTTAAACATGGCTTGAAAAGATACCCAAAACTCTCGGCTCGTTGGTTCAAGAATTTCCTCAAAAAGCATTAGCTAGACATATATATGTGACACAAGCAAAGATCAATGTATGTGTCTTCTGTTTACAATTTTAATCAACTATGACATGAGGTGCACCCTGTCTTGTTTCTTATCAGACTTTTTTGGAAGTGTGTTATGCTATGGTGTATATATAGTATTTTTCTATGAAGAGAGAAAATTGTCTTTTTTGCAACCATTTTCTGAGTCTATTGTTCATTCCATGTCAAAACATTAGCTTACTTGAAATAAAATTTTGGAGGGCCAGATAGAAGATAATTGTTAAGATACTTTTGATATAGACCCCATTTAAGATAACCTCGTCTAACTTTATCTCTCTGATTTGGGTGATATTGCCAAATTTAAAGCCGTTTTCCAGTGTTTCATTCTAGAGAAAATTTGGGTGATACTCTTTGAACTTTTGAAGGTTGTATCTCACTTTCTTCGTGATTCATTAAAGTAGAAGAACTATCTACAGGTGTTGATATTATAAAAATTATATATTCTACTTCTTGAATATTAGCCTTCCTCTTAAAAATACATCAATTCTTTGATTTTTCATAATTATTTTATATAAAAATTTAAATATATATCCTGTAAAATATGTAAAAAAAAATTAGAAGGATAAATATTAAAATTTATAATATTTATTGAATTTTTTTATCAATTTATACAAATACAATAATATCAATATTTATTGAATATTTTAATATTTTTATCATATAAAAAATTAAATTAAATAAACAGTAAAATATAAAATAATATTAAATTATATAAATAAAAATACCTCATTTTTATATTTGAACTCAAAAGGTAGAGGAAATGTTGCTTATTAAATAGAGAGATATTTGAGCTAACTAAACTATTTTTTATTTTCTAAAAAAATATTACTAATTATTTTAACAAAAATTTGGGGAGCCATGACCCCTTATCTTAACTAAGCTCCGCCACTGCTTGATTACTTCTTTGTGTATTCTCCGGCAGAGATCAGAAGATGAATTCGTCAAATTTATGTCCAGGCCGGTATAGACACTAACTAGAAGTTTTATATATTTTATTTATTTTTAAGACAGCCATATAGAAAGAAACAATAACATGCACTCTAGAAGCAGATAAATACTATTGCATGGATTGTATATGATGACTCCTTCTTTCATATGATGTTATTTAAATTAAATGCTGAATTTGTCTTAGCTTGTTGGAGGAAAATGTGCACCACGTTCTAACAGTATAGATCAATTGCACTGATTCGAATTCAAATTCTTAATAGTTCGAGCGTCAATTCTTGGCCGGCTCAATTTGTTGCACAAATATCAAAATATATATAATGGATTTTAGTAGTTGTATTTGTTGCATTATTTTAAGTTTCCATCATAAAATAACTTTTCCATTTTGAACATGAAAGAAGCTGAAGATTCTTATAAAGTATTCAGACTAATAATATAGGTGAAGCCCACCAAATTTGAAGCATGTAACATTTCACTCTCTTCCTCCTATTACTGGACCAACCTAGTAATAAGCATATTCAATTGTGTTTTAGTCTTATATTAGATTGATTCCTTATACTTAAATTGCTTAATATAATACGCATCAACATTTAAATTATCATATTCAAATGAGTAATCGTGTATGTGTATATTTGTTACTTAAAATGATATGTTGATCTGTTGTTTTTCAATTTCTAAATGCTAGCTGGTTAGCTTGTCCCTTCACAAAAAATACTTCCATATACACGTGTTTCGAAATGGTAAAGTAATGAAAATTTTAATTTAGTTAAACAAGAAAAGGCATGCTACCTAAATTATTTTTTTATTAGATTAATGTTGATGGTAATTATTAATTGAGTTATATTACATGTATATTAAAATTAACCATCAAAATCAGCCATCAGTATAAAATACATGTTAAAATATAAATACACATTAAAATAAATTAAATTACGCATATATTTATACACAAATATATTAGTGGTTTATTTTAATGTACAAATAGCATTATTCTTATTAATTATAGCAGGAATATATAATGAGTACATAAAGTAAATCATCAAATATTTTTTTTAATTTTTTATTTTTATTCATTTAAAAATTTTTAAAAGGAGAAGAACTCATTTTTTTCTCTCTCAACTTTCACTCTTAACACATGTTAAAATATGAACTTGGCTAGAAAGACAAGTTAAATCCTTCCTTTTTTAACCAATTTTTATAAAAAGTCATATCCTCATTTTAATAGTCATTTATTTAGTAATTGCCATTCTAACACTTCTTGAAAGATTCTATCCACAAAGCTGATGGCTGGCAAATATTGCCATATCATCATTTAGCATTTAGTTATTGTGATTCTTTTTTGATAACTGTCACATGTATAGAACCAATTTTGGAATTGATTACAGTATAAAAGAGATCTTAGAAGCACACATTCCTCTACGAATAAATTGGGAGCGTGAACATAAAGGATCTTTATGATACAATCAATAATTCACTTCATTTTCAATTAGGTCTTGTTCTAACATCTTTAGAAGTTATTATCGCAGAATTCATTATGACAGGAGTTTTTGCTCATGTAATTATATTTTTTATTAGACATTACAATTTAGAATAAAACGAGGATAATGTATTGGCAAGAATGTTACACCATAAAAAAGCTATAATATGAAAGGAGTACATAAAGTTAACCATAAAATATTTTTAGTTTTTTGTTTTTATTCATTTAAAAATTTTATCCCTCTCTCAACCCTTCACTCTTGAGATAAATGTCAGAATATGAACTTAGCTAGATCTTTCTGTATTATAAGAAGGCAGGTTAAATCCTTTCTTTTGAACCAATTCTTATAAAAAGTTTTTATATGAGTGTGTCTTACCTTACTTTGCCGATTCTATTCTTTTCAGAAAACCATATACTAATGAGCTGAGAACTTGAAAGCTTTTAGCCAGAGAAGACGGAGCACAAGACCCAGAGACAATAGAAAATTCAGGCTAATTATAGTAGGAGTACATCAGGAGTACATAAGGTTAATTACCAAACATTTTTTTAGTTGTCTGTCTTTATTCATTTAAAAATTTTTAAAATAATAACTTATTTTTCTTTCTCTCAACTTTCACTTTTGAGATAAATGTTGAAATATGAGTCTCGCCAGATATTTTTATATTATAAAAAGGCAGGCTAAATTCTTCTTTTGAATCAATTCTTATAAAAAGTTTTTATATAAGTATGTCATATCCTACTCTACCGATTCCAGTCTCTCCACAGAAGACAACGGAGAGAGAGGGCTAGAGAAGGTGGAGTAAGAGACGAAAAAGGAAGGACTATAGACAATAGACACGATAATGTAGAAGCAACTCAGAGTAATTATAGTTGGAGTACATTGGGAGTACATAAGGTTAATTACCAAATATTTTTTAGTTGTCTGTTTTCATTCATTTAAAGATTTTTAAAATAAGAAAAACTCATTCTTCTCTCTCTCAACTTTCACTATTGAGACAAATGAGTCTCGCCAAATCTTTCTGTACTATAAGAAGACAGGCTAAATTCTTTCTTTTGAACCAATTATTGTAAAAGGTTCTTGTATAAGTGTGTCATATCCTACTCTAACGATTTCATTCTCTCCTCTCCGCAGAAGACCACAGAGAGGGCTAAAGAGGGCGGAGTATTAGAAGAAAAAGGAAAGACCACAGCTAATAGACACGATAATGCGGACTCAACTTAGATTAAGTATAGTGAGAGTACATTAAGAGTACATAAGGTTAATCACCAAACAATTTTTTAGTTTTTCTGTTTTTTCATTTAAAAATGTTCAAAATGAGAAGAACTCATTTTTCTCCCTCGCTCAACTTTGACTCTTGAGACAAATGTCGGAATATGAGTCTTGCCAGATCTTTAAAATAAGAATTTATTTTTCTTTCTCTCAACTTTCACTTTTGAGAAAACTGTTGGAATATGAGTCTTGCCAGATCTTTCTATATTATAAGAATGTTGGATAAATTCTTCTTTTTGAACCAATTCTTGTAAAAGGTTCTTATATGAGTGAGTCAGATTCTATTATTTCCAAAAAATTCTATACTAATGAGCTGAGAATACACCTCCACATAAAATCACGAAGAGAAAAAATGAGAAAAGTAGAGTACGAGACGGCAAAAGAGAGAGTAGAGACAACAGAGACGATAATGCAAGGCCAACTTAGGCTAATTATAATAAGAGTATATTAGTAGTACATAAGGTTAACTATCAAACATTTTTTTAGTTTTCTGTTTTTATTCATTTTAAAAATTTTAAAATGAGAAGAACTCATTTTTTTCCTCTCTCAATTTTCACTCTTGAGGCAAATATTGGAATATAAGTCACGCCAGATCTTTCTGTAATATAAGTGTGTCATATTCTACTCTACCGATTTCATTCTTTCTTGATATATTAACTAATGAGTTGAGAAGTTGAAACCCCCACTCCACAAAAAGACCACGGAGAAAGATTAAGTTAGAGAAGGTGGAGTACGAGATGACAAAGAAGGAACCAGAGACAATAGAAACGGTAATACAAAGACAATTCAAGCTAATTATAGTAGGAATATATCAGAGTATATAAAGTTAATCACCAAACATTTTTTTATTTTTCTGTTTTTACCTATTTAAAAATATTTAAAATGAGAAGAATTTATTTTTCTACATATCTCAACTTTTACTCTCGAAACAAATGTCAGAACGAGTCTAACTAGATTTTTAAGATTCCATATCTTATTCTATCAATTCTATTCTTTTCTGATATATTAATGAGTTGAGAACTTGAAGCCTAAAATCACGGGAAGATAGGAGAGAGAGAGAGCTATAGAATGAATACTTGAACATAGTGCAATAAAATTCATGAATTTTGTAATTTTCTATTCCCGATCTTACTTATACATTACTGTGCATTTTCAAGAAACTAATCTATGATTAATTTTTACTAACTGTAGAAGATATTTTATTTTGACCTAGGATCTAATATACTGCAAATCAATCCTAAATAAATATGCTGTCAAAAAGAATATAGGAAGTCTCCAATATACAACTACTCAAGAAAGTAGAATTACATTTAGCCTTCATTTCTACCATTAAACACCAACGTAGAAAATCCTATACTAATGAGTTGAGAATAAATTTCCATATAAGACCATGGGGAGAAAGAGAGCAGAAAAGTAGAGTACAAGACAACAAAAAAGAGAACAGAGACGTGATGCAAAAGCAACTCACGCTAATTATAACAGGAGTACATCAGGAGTACATAAGGTTAATCACCAAACATTCTTTTAGTTTTTTATTTTTATTCATTTAAAAATTTTTAAAATGAGAAAAACTTATTTTTCTCCCTCTCTCAACTTTCACTCAAGACAAATGTTGAAATATAAACCTTGTCAAATCTTTTGTATTATAAAAAGGCATACTAAATTCTTTTTTTTAAACCAATTCTTGTAAAAAATTCTTATATAAATGTGTCATAACCTACTCTACTGATTTCATTATTATTTCTAGAAAATCCTATACTAATGAGTTGAGAATCTGAAACCTCAACGTAAAATTATAGATAGAGAGCCAGAGATAACAGAGAGAGACGACAATATAAAAACAACTCAGGCTAATTAATTATAGTTGGAGTACATAAAGTTAATCACCAAATATTTCATTTAAAAGTTTTTAAAATAAGAAAAATTCATTTTTTTTCTTGCTCAACTTTTTAAGTTAACTAGTTATATTTTTTAATAAATTTTATTGGTTTGCCGTTTTAAAATAGATGAAAAAATAAACATACGAAAGTGGACTACTATATTATTGGTGGAAAATATTTATCTAATCTAATTTATTTTAAAATAGTTCGTTTCAAAGAGCAATTTGTTAATTTTTTTTACTAAAATTCTGCTACAGTTTTCTTTTTTTTTATTAATGTTTGTAAGCTAAAATGATTAGATTTATACAATTTTAGTTTGCAAAAGAGTATTATTTAAATTATTTTTTTATTAGTTTAATGTTAATAGTAGCTAATTATAGTAAAATTATATAAGAAGTAGATAAGATTAATCACTAAATATTGATTTAATAAAAAAATAATTTAAATAACAAGAGAGAGAGTAGAGTTTAATAAAACACGACAAAGCCTAAATAAATTCAAAATTTAAAACAGCATTTGCAAGTTGCAAGAGATCATGATATTCTCTCTCACATGAGATTACTTTTCCTACCTTAGTATTGTCTTTTTCCTTATCATATTTATTTATTTAGCTTCCACAAACACACACACCACATCGACATTGTATTGTAAAATGAGTATGGGTATGGCAATTTCATTCCATGGCAATAGAGGTTTTGTTCTCCTCCTTGGTGTTTTGGCTCTTCTTGTTAGCAACTCATGCTCCGACGACCTTGCGTCGTTAAACCGGAGTAGTTTTCCGGCAGGTTTCATCTTTGGGACTGCCTCCGCTTCTTACCAGGTACTCAACAATCAACAATCAACATATATACATGCCTTATTATTAAGAAAATAATTAATTAAATGCCTTGTAGTATGAAGGTGCTGCAAATGAAGGTGGCAAGGGACCAAGTACATGGGACACATTAACTCATAAACACCCAGGTAACATTCAAACTTTAGGTCATGGTTTTTATTTGTATTTATTTATTTTTTTGGAGTCACGTTGTGGTAGCAGGTGTGAAAGTAACGTTTTTATTATGAATTATCTTTTAATTTTTTAATTTGGACTAACGTCACTAATATTTGAATCGCTCACCAAACAATAAAAATGATAAAATTATGTTTTTTTTTTTTACTTCTTATTTTATTTTTTTGCTCTTCACAAAATTCTGAAAAGAAAAAATAAAAAGTATAAATATAAATCGAATACACCATGAGTAATTTCAAACTATATCAAGAGTTTTTTTTTTGTGACTAAACTATATCAAGAGTTATGACTAGATAAATTTAATAATATAAAAATTTAAAACACAACCTAATTCAAACAAAATTAAATCAGATATACTAAGTCACCAAAAAAAATCAGATATACTAAAAATATACAGTAGATCTAGTAGAATGGACATGTTACATGTGATTCTGAACCATATGTTATAACTTATACGACCACTTTATTATTTAATATATATTTTGAATTGGACACTCTACCCAAGATTTGTTTTTGCTCTTAATTGATTTGATAATGGATGAATGCTATATTTAGGTGCAGTTTGAATAAATAGTTTAATTAAATTTTTTTAAAAAATAATTTAAATAATTAATTTTTATATTAAAAATATAAATTATTTTGTATTTAATTTTTTTTATTTTAAAAGTGTTTATTTTTAAAAAAAATGTGATAAATTTTTTATTATGAGAGAAGTTATTTTTTTTAACTTATCTATAAGTACACGTAAATAATTTTTTAGAAAGCTATAATTTAGTTTTAAAAATTGTACCCAAACATTAATACTACTACTTTTCATAAGTCAAAAATTTAAAAAAATAACTTTTAAAATTTTTCAAACGACCCTTAATATAAGCAACTACAGAGTCTTAATTTATTCTCTTCATTATTCTTTTAATATTGATACGAGTAAAAAAATTAAATATATATATTATATTTTAAAAAATATTAAAATGATATATAGAAATTTAAAATATTTTTATTTAAAAGTTAAAAAAATAATTAAGAGTAAGACTGTTAATTATTTTTCATTTACCATTGAAAGATGTGATTAACCTATATTTATTACATATAACAGAGATAAGAGAGATTTAGTCGTATCCAATTTTTTTAATAATATATTTTTTATATATGTTAAAATATTTTAAACAATTTTTATTTTAATTAATATACATTCAATGAAAAGAAGAATAAATTAATCAATATATTAGTATGTATTACTCCCCTAATGATTAATAACTGGAATAACAGTGATGTTATTTATATTTATATTTGTATGTATTTCTATTTATATATATGATATATAATTGGTGTAATTGCATACAGAAAAAATACAAGACAGAAGTAATGGAGATGTAGCTGTTGATCAGTATCATCGTTATAAGGTACAAATTCAAATATGTAGATATATATATCTTATGATCCATATATTATAAATCATTTAATATTATTATTAGGAAGATGTTGGGATCATGAAGTATATGAATACGGATGCTTACAGATTCTCCATTTCTTGGTCCAGAATATTACCGAGTAAGTAGATATACTCTATTATATTATATTTATTAATCATATCATAATCTTTAATTAATTATGGGTTTCATCTAATTGAATATCTCATAATCTCTCTTCATCATCAATATATTATTATGCAGAAGGAAAAATTAGTTCAGGTATAAATCAAGAAGGAATCAAATATTACAACAACCTTATCAACGAGCTTCTGACTAATGGTACGATCTTAATTATACTCATTATATTCATATGATCATATAAATTAATTAAATTCCCCTTTTTCATTCATATATTATTATTGTGTTTTTAATTTTTTATATTATTGACAAGCAGGCCTACAACCATTTGTGACCCTATTTCATTGGGATCTTCCCCAAGCCTTACAAGATGAGTACAGTGGCTTCTACAGCCCCAATATAATGTAAGTCATGTCACATACAAATCCAAGAATTTCAACACATAGCTCCTGCTTGAAACAATTATGAATCAAATAATGCATAGTAGCTAGGTAGATAACTAATTAAGGGTAATTAATTGAGAATGGAGAATTATTAAATAATTATTATTTATTAAAATTGTCAAACAGTATGTATTACATAGTCAGTAAATATTATTTTTTTGTTAGTATTTAGTGAATAATAATTTATACTCATATTTATAAAAATTTTACACACAAAAAATATATAATTTAATTTGTATTTATATTTATCAGAATTTATATGCACATATAAATTAATATATTTTGCACTCACATTTTTCAGAGTTTATGTAGTAAAATTTATTTAGATAATTAATTATAATTAAAAATAACAAATCATCAGTTATCACCTTAGTAATAAAAAAGTGGTATTTGGATAATAAATTTTAAAACAGAGTAAAAAAAATCAGTTCTCACTTATTATATTTACTTGAAGATAAATTTAGCTGAAAAGTCATGTTAGAATGTAGTTGAATCACATATATATATTGAGTTTTATGTACATACTTTGCAGAAAGGACTTTCAAGATTATTCAGAGTTATGCTTTAAAGAATTTGGAGACAGAGTGAAACATTGGATTACACTGAACGAACCATGGAGTTATTGTTATGGTTTGGATAAGCCTTATCTCGCCGCACACTACCAACTCCTTGCTCATGCCGCTGCAGTCCAAATTTATAAAGCTAAATATCAGGTTTATTTCATTTATTTCCACTAATAATTCAAAATCATAGCTTTATTTCTTCTTAACATTATTATTGTGAGTGCCTTGTAATCAGGTTTCTCAGAAAGGCTTAATAGGCATCACGTTAAATTCTAATTGGTTCTTGCCATACACAAACAACAATTTGGATATCCTTGCTGCTCAACGAGCTCTTGATTTCATGTTTGGATGGTAATAAACTAACAATGCCTCTTCTATTATTATATGTTGTAAACTATTAATAACTACTTTTATTCCTTTATGCATGAATTTAATTTTATTTTAAAAAATACATAAAAAGATATTAGAAAAAAATTTAAATATCTAAAATTAAAAACAAACAAAAACATCTAAAACTTAAATAAAAAACATCTGAAAGTGAAAAAAGTAAAATAAATTTGAATTTTAAGATTTAAAATTTAGGATGGGTAGAGTGAGGAAGCAAGATGGTGACTGACAAAGGTGGATGACCAACCGATGACAGTTGGCAATGGTGGCAGGTGGCTGGTGGTGAGAGTTGAAGTCGTAGCATTGAGGGAAAAAAAAAGAAAATAAAGTGGAAGGGCAGAAATTATTTTTGTTATAGGAAAGAAGTTGGTGTTTTGGGAAGATATTGGAGGGTGGGGTGATTTACCGGGCGGTGTAGCTTTCGGTCAACACGCAGGGGGCGTGGTGTCTCTGCTCCTCAGCAGCGTGTCAGCACTTCAGCAGCACGCCGGAGGCGTGGTGGCGCGGCGCGCATGCAAGGATTTGGCACCACGCAAGGGCGTGGTGGAGCTGGCGTCGCGGAGTCCTGATGTGCCTGCACCACGGGGGGCGTGTTGCAGCTACTGCCATGCATGGGACAGGTCTTACCTCGGTAAACAGCAAGTGTGGCCTAAGTTGCTCTATATAAAAAGTCTCCCCCAACTGCAATGTATACAAAGTGTGTTAGTGAGAGGGGAGAAAAGCATTAGTGCATTACACCAGAAACAGAGGGGAAGGGGGATTGCGATTCAACTAAGAGGGGAAGGGTGTTGTTGCTCCACAAGGAGAAAGGGTGGAAAAATAGGCAGAAAAAATATTATTTTGTATTTATTTTAAAAAATGGTTCGTAATTATAATGCTCTGGAGAAACATATTATAAATTATTTAGTATCAAACTGTATTAGACCACCAAAAATTACAACCAGATTTCGGTACAGAATTTTGCTCACTCTCATTAACGTACCGTTCTCCATGTTTTGACAGAGACCGTTCTGAAGTTCCATAAACGTCATGGTGCATGGAACCACAAACGAAAACGGATTCTGGCACACAAACCTCACTCCCTCATGAGTATTACGTATTATCTCACCGTCACGATACACTACCAAGTTTGCAGTACCCTCCATTACACCAGAAACACACTCAAAGAACACCCACACACTTCTTCAAAATGAAAATAGACTCGAGCACTCCCTTATATAGAAAGTAGCATTCACCACGCCCCCCACGTTTTGATTGTCTCAGGCCAATCACATATTGCCACGTGTCAAGATGCCACTGCGTGCTGACTCAGCACGCCCCCACGTGATGCCTCCGTGTACCACTCAAACTCTGCCACGTCATCATCACGCCCTCACGTGCTACGTCAGCATACCCCACGTAATGCCCCCGTGTACCACTCAAGCTGCGCCACGTCATCTAGCTCCCCCACTTGTAGCAGTCAACACGCGTCCCCTGCGTGTTGACCATGCACCCCAGACGTCCACCATTGGGTAAAACACAATGTTCTCCCTTTTCTGGCCAAATCACCACTTTCCTTCTGATATTGAAATTCTTGAGCCGTGAAAGGGAGTGAAGGATTAATTTTAAAAAATCTAAGTGAGTAGACTTAGAGTTTGTTTGGACGCTATTAATATAAATTGATAAAAAAAAATTAATAAAAAATTTTTATTTTTTATTTTTTTTAGCATGTTTAGTAAATTTTTGGTAGTGAAAGTAAAAATATTAAAAAAATAAAAAATATTTTGAGAAATTATAATTTATATTTTTTTAGAAAAAAATATGTTTCGTGTAATAAATAAATAAAAAGTATTTTTATATAGTTATATTCAAATAATAAGTAAAAAAAATTACATAAATTATCCAAATATAAAATTATTTTTATTTTTTTTTATAAAATCTTTTAAAAAAATAATAACTTAAAAAATATCTTTTATTAGAAACTCACTAAAATAAACCCTTATTTGACAATGGTCTAATAATTAGTTCTAAATTCTTTATGGACTTACTAATGTCCTTGAAAACATTAACCTCTTGTATTATATATAACTTCTTGTTACTAATCTAAGGTTCAACATATTTATATATACGTACATATTATATGCTATACCATGTTTCACTAGATTAGTGATTAATTTCATAATAACTTCTATTTTTTTTAAAATTGGAAAATAATATTATATATATACAGGTTTATGGAACCAATAACAAGAGGAAAGTATCCAAAATCCATGCAGCAATATGTGGGAAGCCGGTTACCAAGTTTCAGCAAAGAGCAATCTAAGGAACTTATAGGTTCATTTGATTTTATTGGACTCAATTATTACAGTTCTAATTATGCTGCTCATTTACTCCATGAAAACAATGACACTACCAAACCAAACTATTTCACGGATTCACATGTCAATACGACAAGTAAGTACCTTCACTTTAAATAAAATGTTTCATTTTCAAGTAAATAATTTGGTATATTAAAAAATAAATATTATTGAAACCGAAAATAATGTACCTTTTTTTTTATGCAGCTGAGCGAAATGGGATACCCATTGGGCCAAGGGTATGCATATATATGCACGATCAATTCTCCTTTATTATTATTTCTTATTTTTGTTATTATTGTTATATATATATTTTATATATGAATAATTAATAAATCGAAAATGTACACAGGCTGCTTCAACTTGGCTATATGTATATCCAAAGGGAATTCGAGAGATATTGTTGTACACAAAGAAAACATATAACAACCCTTTGATTTACATCACAGAAAATGGTATCGATGAGTTCAATGATCCAACACTACCACTTGAAGAGGCCCTCATGGATACTTTTAGAATTGACTACTATTATCGCCACCTTTATTATGTTTCAACCGCAATCAAGTAAGTTACCTTTAGTTATTTATCAATTTTAAAGTTATATCTTGATTATTTTTTGGTTTAATTATTCTATTAATTTTTAATTATAATTATATTAAATTTTTAATTAAATTTTTATATTTTTTAATTAGATCACTATATTGTTTTTAATTTTATAATTAGATTATTTTTATGTAAAAAATATTAAAATTAACAGAATAGCAAATTAAAGACGTAATTAAAAACTTAATTAAATCTTTGACTGTATAAATTTTGAGAAAAATATTTTATTAATTTTAATAATTTTAATAATAAAATAATTTAATTAAAAGATTAAAAATAATGCTTAATTAAAAAATATATAAAAATTTAATTAAAAATATAAAGACCAACAGAATAATTAAACCTTATTTCTTATTTGATCTAATGTAATTTATTGGCTTTTATTGTTGTAGGGATGGTGCGAATATAAAAGGGTATTTTGCATGGTCACTATTGGACAACTTTGAATGGGGCAATGGTTACACCGTGCGTTTTGGAATTAACTTTGTTGATTATAAAGATAATTTGAAAAGGCACCAAAAGCTTTCTGCTCATTGGTTTAGGAATTTTCTTAAAAAATATTAGACTCTTAATTATTTCTTGATGTAATAATGGTCATTTTATTCCAAATAATGTAAACGTGACCATTTGTATGAATGAATGAACAATTCTAATATTAAGTAATCTTAAATTTGAAATGATATTTTGCATTTATCTTTGTTGAAAACTTTATTTTAAAACATCTATCATATATATAATTAAATCCATAGAAAATTAGAAATAATCCTCTCACTGGTTCAAGAAGACAATAACTTATTTTTATTATTAAATTACCTATTACACTATTTGTACAAGATAAGGCTTCAATAAGTATTGCTGATGAAAGGATATGTTCTTATTATTTTATGCAATCATTTGTTACCTTTTTCATTATGATCTTCCTGAAACCTTAGAAGATGAATGTAAAGGGATATTTTTAAACATGGCTTGAAAAGATACCCAAAATTCTCGGGTCGTTTGGGTAAAAAATTTCCTCAAAAAACATTAGTTAGACATTACATGTGACATAAGCAAAGTTCAATGCATGTGTTTTATGTTTAATTTACAACTTCACTCAACTATGGCATGAGGTGCACATGCACCTTGTGTTGTATAATTTAATTAGTTACTTGACTACTTCTTTATATATATTTATTTATTAATACTGCCATATAGAAAGATATAAATAACATGCACTCTAGTTAAGATCAGATAAATACTATTGCATGGATTGTATGTGCTGACTCGTTCTTTCATATCATGTTATTTAAACTATTAAGAGACTCACTCAGATTAAAATATTTAAAATATTTTTTTTAGATATTTTTTAGTAATTAAAATTTAATACATATAATTAATTAAATTATGTTATTTTTATTAAAATTAAGCTAAATAAATTAATTTAACTAAAAAATAGTGAATCAAATTTTAAATTGGTCTAAATTAATACTTTTTATAAAAAATAACTACAATACCCTTATTATAAAAAATAATTAAAATATTTTTATTATATATATTAATTTTAAAAATTCTAAATTCTATTCTCTTATTTTTCTTCCATTATAGGGTTAGAATTTAGAGTTTTTAAAATTAATATATATATAATAAGAGTATTTTAGTTATTTTTTATAATAGGGATATTGTAGTTATTTTTTATAAAAAAATATTAATTTAGATTAGTTCAAAATTTAATTTATTAGTTTTTTAGTTAAATTGATTTGTCTGGTCTAATTTTAATAAAATAACACAGTTTAATCAATTATATATATTGAATTTAATTATTAAAAAATATCTTAAAAATAAAGACGTTTTTAACATCTTTATCTAAATGGCTCTCTTAAATTAAATGCTATAAATTTGTCTTCTTGTGCACCACGTTTATCATAGATATCAAATTATCAATTGCACCAATTTGAATTCAAATAATATATAATATAACATTTGCCACTTGGAGTGTCAATATATATAATTGATTAAAAAATATAATTAATATATTTGATTAAATTTCTTAAGGCTTCCATATACACGTGTTTTTAATTTAGCTTTTTTGAAATGCTAATTAAAGTAGTGAAAATTATTTGAATAAATTAAACAAGATAAACGAGAGTGTAGGTAGAGTTTAACAAAAACACGACAAGGCTAGCTACCTATAAATTCAAACTTAAAGAAGCAATGAAGCATTAAAGCAATCAACCTCCAATTATTGTAATATGAGTATGGGTATGGCAATTGCATTCCTTGCTGTTTTGGCTTTTCTTGTTAGCAACTCATGGTCCGCACCAACCGAACCCGGTTCGCCAACTCTTTCCAATGACGTTACGTTGCTAAACCGGAGTAGTTTTCCAGCAGGTTTCATCTTTGGGACTGCCTCCTCTGCTTACCAGGTATAATTTCATAAATATATACCTTATTATTATTATTAAGAAAATAATTACATGTGTTTATTTATTTATTGATGGTGTAGTATGAAGGTGCTGCTAATGAAGGTGGCAGGGGACCAAGTATATGGGACACCTTAACTCATCAACACCCAGGTAACATTCAAACAATAATTTAGCTATTTTTCTTTCTTTTATTTATTTATTTATTATTACTTCATTTACATATTATGAAGTATGGATACTTCGCTGAGTTACCGCATCTGTGTGTCGGATATATTTTGGACACGACACGACACTTATCCAACACGCGTGTCTGTTGTGTCTAACTTTATCTTAATAAAAAATAAAAAAAAATTTTTGGACACGTTTGAACACACTTAAATACCATCATATATCAGCATATCCAGTCTTATTCTTAATATATATTTTTGAAATAAATTTAGATATAGTATATATTATTATTCATTAAAATAAAAAAATATTTTAAATACTTGATATAATTAAAATAAAATATTAAAAATAATTTAAAAATTAATTTATATTTTAATATCAATAAAATATCAAAATATTATTACGATTTATTTAAAAAAATTTTATATTTTATATGTAACATATTTCTGTATCTTATAAAATTTTAAAATTTACGTGTTAGCGTGTCTCGTATCGTATCATATCAGTGTCTGTGTATCATAGTTTACATGTAAATTATTGGACTTCTATTGGTCATCTTGTGGTATATATATGTTATGTCTATACTCTATATATATTAAAACGTTTTTTTATTAATATAAATTCGAATAAATGAAGAATTGAATAAATAGTCACAAAAAAAAATGAAGAATAGATTAATAAATATATTAGTATCTATTACTCCACTAGTAATTAATAACTAAGAAGTACATATATAGTTATATTTTTAACATTTATTTATATGTATTCTATTTTTATGGTATGTAATTGTTGTAATGACATACAGAAAAAGTACAAGACAGAAGCAATGGAGATGTAGCTGTTGATCAGTATCATCGTTATAAGGTACAATACCTAAATGTGCATATTAATAAGTATTTTTTTGAAAGGGATACGATCCATATATATATTATGAATCATTTAATATTATTAGGAAGATGTTGCGATCATGAAGTATATGAATACGGATGCCTACAGATTCTCTATTTCTTGGTCCAGAATATTGCCTAGTAAGTAGACACTATTATATTATATTTACTAATCAACATCCTTAATTAATTACGGGTTTCATCTAATAATTGAATATCTCTTATCTTCATCAATATTATATGCAGAAGGAAAAATTAGTTCGGGCATAAATCAAGAAGGAATAAAATATTACAACAACCTTATCAATGAGCTTCTCGCTAATGGTACGGTCTTAATTATTATATGAAGGAAAAATATGGAGAGCTCATATTATTATTGTCAATAATAATTAATTATTATATTTTAAATATATATATATATATATATATATATATATATATATAAAAGACATATTTAAAAAATATATTGATAAAGATATTTTTATTAGACACAGTTATAAAAAATATTTTTATTAGATACATTTATAAAGATATTTCTATTAAATACAATAACAAATAAAAATTAGTAAAAATTGGCAAAAATACAGTTAATAATGTAATGAAATTGTTATTATATTCATGGTTAGAGATAAAAATGAGTTAAACTGAATTAAACCATGTTAAAATCAAGTTCGATTCACGAAAATTAAATTCAACTCATATTTCAGTTCATCAACAATTAAAATTTATTTATAAAGCTCTAGTTTGTGCCAAAAGTTTACCATCATTTTCAATAACAAACTTCTCTAATTAATTAATTTAAAAATTAAATACGATTTTAGTTTCTATACTTCGAAAATCGAATTCGTACTTAAAAATTAAATTCTCTTTTTTCATTCATATATTAATTTATTTTGATATTATTGACAAGCAGGTCTAGAACCATTTGTGACCCTTTTCCATTTTGATCTTCCCCAAGCCCTACAAGATGAGTACAGTGGCTTCTACAGCCCTAATATTATGTAAGTAGTGATGTCACTACAAGAATTTCTGCACATAACTGTAATTTAAGTTACTACACTTGAAAGTTGAAACAATTATATATATTGATTTATGTACATACTTTTTTACAGAAAGGATTTTGAAGATTATTCGGAATTATGCTTTAAAGAATTTGGAGATAGAGTGAAATATTGGATTACACTAAACGAACCATGGACTTATAGTGTTGGTGTAGATAAGCCTTATCTCGCCACACACTATCAACTTCTTGCTCATGCCGCTGCAGTCCAAATTTATAAAGCTAAATATCAGGTTTATTTCATTTATTTCCACTAATAATTCAAAATCATAGCTTTATTTAATTTCTTCTTAACATTATTATTGTGAGTGCCTTGTAATCAGGTTTCTCAGAAAGGCTTGATAGGCATCACGTTAAATTGTGGTTGGTTCTTGCCATACTCAAACAGCACTTTGGATATCCATGCTGCTCAAAGAGCTCTTGATTTCGCGCTTGGATGGTAAAATTTGCCATACTCCTCTTCTTTTAATATCATGAAACTTTTTTTTTTAAGACTTAAAATTTGTTTTTAAAATTTAAACTGATAATAAAAGACACATGAATGAATGGTTATAATCTTAAAATTTAATTATTACGTTAGTTTTTGTAATTTTATTAAATTTTTAATTAAATTTTTATATTTTTTTCTTTTCAATTGAGTTTTTATACTATTTTTAATTTTATAATTAGATTATTTTCGTATAAAAAATATTAAAATTAATATAATATTTCTCTCAAAATACATATCGAAGTAGGTTTTTAATTATAAATATCTTCAATTTACAAAAATATATTTAATTAATTCTAATATTTTTATACTAGGAAAGACCTAATTATAAAATTAAAGTAATATAAGAATCCAATTAAAAAAAATATATGGACCTAATTATAAATTTGATAAAATTATAAGGACTAACAAAATAATTAAACCTAATTTTAATATGTTCTTTTAAGCAAAGGTCTATTTTTGGATTTACTTAAATTTTTGTATATATATACTTTCTCTCTTTATAATTTGTCTTATGTTAAATTTTTTTTCTTTTTGAGTCTAATTAACAATGATCGAACTCTAAACATTTTAATCATAAAAGTTCTAATATCATATCATAAAATAATTTTTCTCAAAAATTTAAACTGATAATAAAAAGAGACACATGAATAGTTATATGTTTAATATTTAATTTTATTCTTAAAAAAATGGGTAAAAAACTTTAGAAAAAGTTGAAGGAATTACCATTAATTTAAAAATAACCAATAATTATAAATAAAAGAATGAATAAATTAAAAAGATAATTTCAAAATAAATAAATAAACATATTTGACAATACAATACAATCAAATGATTAGTTATTGACTAAAATTGACTACTGATATTCATCTAAGGTTCAACATATATATACACTAGATTAGGGTAGTAGTTTCATAATAAGAACAATTTTTCAAATTGAAAAGAAATATTATATATATACACACATACATCAGGTTTATGGAACCAATAACAAGAGGAAAGTATCCAAGATCCATGGAGAAGTATGTGGGGAGCCGGCTACCAAATTTCACCGAAGAGCAATCTAAGGAACTCATAGGTTCATTTGATTTTATTGGACTCAATTATTACACTTCTAATTATGCTGCTCATTTACTCCATCCAAACAATGACACCGATCCTACCTATTGGACGGATCAACATGTCAATTTAACAAGTAAGTACACTTTAACATAAAATGTTTCATTTTTTTTTAATCTCTTGCCATATAAAAAATGTTTAATTATTATGTTAGATCCTATAATTTTATTGAATTTTTAATTAAGTCTAAATACCTTTTTTTTATATCGAGTT
Organism: Arachis stenosperma; assembly: GCF_014773155.1. Classification (NCBI taxonomy): domain Eukaryota; kingdom Viridiplantae; phylum Streptophyta; class Magnoliopsida; order Fabales; family Fabaceae; genus Arachis; species Arachis stenosperma. Next base: position 3,345,573 of record NC_080379.1, on the reverse strand, counting down.
TCTATATTATATAAGATTTTATAATTAAGTCTCTACGATGATAAAAATGCTGGAATTAACGGAATATTTTATTAAACAAAATAAATATATCGTCTAACACTTAATTGAATATTCTGTATAGTTTAATAGAATATTTTATTAATTTCAACGTTTTTATTACAGTAGGAACTTACTTACAAAATTTAATTTGGTATAGGGACCTAATATTAAAAAAAATATATATATAGAGATCTAATTGAAAATTCGATAAAATTATAGGAATAACGGAATAATTAAACCTATTAAAAATATTATTGAAACAAAAAATGAACCTTTTTTTTATGCAGCTGAGCGAAATGGGATACCCATTGGGCCAATGGTATGTTTTTACGATTCTCCTTCATTATTATTTGTGTGTTAATTTGTTTACTATATTATTATGTATTTATTTTATGAATAATAATTAATAAATTCAAAATCTACACAGGCTGCTTCATCTTGGCTATATGTCTATCCAAAGGGAATTCAAGAAATATTGTTGTACATAACGAAAACATATAACAACCCTTTAATTTACATCACAGAAAATGGTATTGATGAGTTCAATGATCCAACACTATCACTTGAAGAGGCCCTTATCGATACTTTTAGAATTGATTACCACTATCGCCACCTTTATTATGTTTCAACCGCAATCAAGTAAGTTGCACCTTCTATTTAGTTATTTATTAATTTCATAGTTATATTTTGGTATCTCTTGTTCGATTTATAACCTTTTTAGGTTGATCGAGTAATTAGTTTGTTTATTTTAACTTTTTGAGTTAGAAGATATCGTGAACAAAAAAATTGTTTTATTCTATTTGTTTAATTATTGACTTTTATTATTGTAGGGATGGTGCGAATGTTAAAGGGTATTTTGCATGGTCATTGTTGGACAACTTTGAATGGTTCAATGGCTACACCGTGCGTTTTGGAATTAACTTTGTTGACTATAAAGATAATTTGAAAAGGCACCAAAAACTTTCTGCTGATTGGTTTAAGGATTTTCTTAAAAAAAATTAGACTTATTTCTCGATGTAATAATAATGGTAATCATACTCCAAATAATGTAATAAACATGGCCATTTGTATGAATGACCAATTCCGAGATTAATAATCTTAAATTTGAAATTATATTTTGTATTTATCGCTGTTGAAAACTTTTGAAACACCTAGTACCATATGAATTTGTAGTGTTTCGAAGGTGAGATTATTATGATTATTTTTTGTAAGGAGGTCACTTAGATAAAGACGCTTAAAATATTTTTTTTAAAGATGTTTTTATATTGTGTTTTAATTGGTTTCTGTATAATTTATTCGGTATTCCTCATCACATATTATTAAATTTCTCAAAAGATTTTCTTTCCAAAAACAATAAAAAGCATTTAATTTGGACTATAATAAAAAAGGTAATAGATTAACTATTAGATTTTTTTAAACGATTATTTACATAAAAAAATATATCACATTCATCAATATATATATATAACAAAGATAAAATCACGGTCATATACTACTCTAAAGTCTAATCAATGCATTACCTCATTACTAATCTTAGAAATCAAAGGCACCTCATGAGTTCTTCTTCTTGTTAACCTTCTTCTTAGACTTACTAGAATCTTGGCTTTTACCCGCTTCATGTCCATGGATCATACCATGCAGCTCGAAACCAATGAGGTAGCAAAGATAAGTATCAATGGTGATGAACATTGTCTTCTCATCCGTATACACATTATAATAACAGCACGAACTTTCTTCATCGTACCAGTCTAGCTTCTCTTCCGGCCTCACCACGTCAAAGTGCTTTCCCAGCACTATCTTCGCCAACTTGTCAAGATTGTACCGCCACAGATCCACCTTCTCCCCTACCTCCTTCATCCCTTCCACCGCCATCGCTCTAAGGTCCAACGCCTTCTTCAGCTCAATCCCGTGGTGCTTCTCCAGCTTTGCCTTCACCTTTTCGATCTCCATTCTCACCGCGATAACCCTAGGGTTGGCGAAGAAGTCGCAGAGGGGCCTAGGGTTTTGCTTCGCTTTGTAAGAGTCGGCTTGTTCGAGAAGAGGGTAGAGGAGGCAGTGAGAGCCAATGCAGAGGGAGATGAAGTCATAGCCGTGGTCCTTGACGCCGCGCTTGGTGTACTTGGTAAATTGGTGCTCGGCGGTTATGCCCACGATGACCGGGGTGTTTTTGGGAGTGGACTTGAGAAGGTTGGTGAGCCACTTGGAGAGCGTTTGGGAAGAGGTGATGTTAATGCAGATGATGCGCTGGTCGTCGGCATAAACGGTGTAAGGATAATGGTGGGAAGTGAGGTCGTAAGTCTCGACTTCAGTGATCATGCTGGGTTCAATGCTAATCTCGAGAACCATTGTTGTTAGTGGTTGTAAGATCAGAAACTTGCAACGGTTGTCGGATCGTCTTCTTGGAGTGGCCGGGGTGGTGGAATCTGCAAAGATATTCCGCAAAATGGATCTAAAAGGTATAAAGTATGAAAAATGGGTGAGTACTTAAGGAGCTTCTGGCTCCCCTTTATATAGCTTATGATAGTTATCTTATCTTATCTGACTTATCCGGCTTTGATAAGTAAAGTATTTAAATTCGAATCATCTTAATTTTTTAATAACACTTTATTAGAAAAAACCATCTTTTCAGAATTTTTTAAAAACTAATTAATATTATATATATTTTGTTACATTACATCTTGTTATAAAAAATTATTTATTTCTAATGCTTATATTAAAAATAAAAATAAAATTTAAATTAGTAAATTTTAATCTATAATATAATAATAATATAGTAATTATTTTATATATTATACGAATAAAAATTAATTATTTTTTTATTTATAAAAATTTTAAAAGCTTGTTATATATATATATATATATATATATTTTGATGAATGTGATATATTTTTTTATGTAAATAATCTTTTAAAAAAATCTAATAGTTAATCTATTACTTTTTTATTATAGTCTAAATTAAATGCTTTTTATTGTTTTTAGAAAAAAATTTTTTGAAAAATTTAATAATATATGATGAGGAATACCGAATAAATTATACAAAAATCAATTAAAATACAATATAAAAAATCTTTAAAAAAATATTTTAAACGTTTTTATTTGAGGGCTTCCTTTTGTAATCATAGAATATAAGTCCCCATGATCAAAACACGAAATTGCGGCCAAGTGGAATTGTCAAAATTAAATGTGTCAAGGTTACATTGTCGGGCTAAATCATTACCTATTTTAACTGGATTTAAAAAAGAAAAAAGATAAGCTCATGAAATAAAATGCTCAACAGATTCAATCAGATATTAATTCATAGTTAGACGGTTCGGATTAATCTAATTAATCTATTTTTTATTGGTTAAATTTTGCCTAAAAGAATTAGATGCTGAAAGGATTGAGAGAAGACTCATAGAAACAAAAGGATATGAAATTGAAAAGTGCATTAAGCTCTGTTACAAGAGTATTGCAGTATGCCATTTATAGCAATAACAACACAGTTGCAGTAACAAGATAACAGCATAACCAATTCTTGTTATTCATTCCACAATTTAACTAACTCACTATTATATACTAATATCTCTATACTCTATTAGCCCCCCTCAAACTTAAAGTCACCATCGAGGAGTTACTTTAAGTTTGTTTTTAAATTTGTCAAAGAATTCTAGAGGTAATGGCTTAGTAAAGATATCAGCCACTTGATCAGTGGCACTGATATGAACAACACTAAGCTGCTTGCGGTTCACTCTTTCTCGCACGAAGTGAAGATCTAACTCAAAATGCTTAGTCCTACTGTGGAGAATCGGATTTTCAGCTAACAAAACTGCACTAATATTGTCACAATATAGTATTGGAGTGGCTGAGATGTTGACTCGAAGTTCCTCAAGCAAGTGAAGCACCCAAATGAGCTCAGAATCACATGCTGCAAGACCCCGATATTCTGCCTCTGTACTACTTCTACTTACGGAAGCTTGCTTTTTACTGGACCAGGAGATCACATTTGAGCCAAGATAAATGCAAAAACCGCAAGTGGATCGTCGATCATCCAAGTCTGACCCCCAATCAGAATCTGAGAAAGCAAATAACCTTAAATCAGTACTAGGATGAAATAGAATCCCCTGATTTGCTGTTCCAGCAAGGTAGCGTAGGATCCTCTTTACACACTTCCAATGTGACATAAGAGGAGCTTGCATATATTGGCTAACCTTGTTCACTGAATAAGCAATATCAGGGCGTGTAATAGTAGCGTATTGCAGGGAACCAACAATAGATCGATATAAAGTTGGGTTATGAAAATAATCAGTGCCTTGTTTTGTTAATTTCATTGTAGTTACCATAGGCGTTGGCACTCCTTTAGAGTCTACCATACCAGCCTTCGATAACACATCCTGAATGTATTTTGTTTGTGATAAATGATAAGAACCAGTATGTGATTTATGAGCTTCAATGCCTAAAAAATAACTAAACTCACCAAGGTCCTTTAAAGAAAAAATCTGATTTAAATCTGTGATAGTACTTTGAATAGCCTGAGAGTCATTTCCAGTTATCAATATATCATCAACATAGACTAATATGTAAAGTTTAAGATTACCTGAGTGTTTCATAAACAGACAATGATCAGACCGTGTCTTAGTGAACCCAAATTTAGCCAAAGTGGCAGCAAGCTTGAGAAACCAAGATCTGGGCGCTTGCTTCAAACCATAGAGTGATTTATGTAATTGACAAACATGTAGATTATTAACTTGGTGAAACCCAGGGGGTTGCTTCATGTAAACAAGCTCAGTTAAGTCACCATTAAGAAATGCATTGTTAAAATCGAGTTGTTTAATTTGCCATTTATAAGATAGAGCAAGGGTTAAAATAATTCGAACTGTAGGAGGCTTGATCACTGGTGCAAAAACCTGATCAAAATCGATACCTTCGATTTGATGATTACCTTTCGCCACAAGACGAGCCTTATATTTCAGAATCTCGCCATTAGGATGCCTTTTGATGGTGAATATCCATCTACAACCAATGACCTTAGCATGAGATGGAGCTGGTACAACAGACCATGTTTTAGTGTTATATAGAGCTTGTAATTCATCCAGCATTGCTTGTTTCCAATGGGTAGAATTCAAGGCTTGAGAAACTGTAGTAGGGGGTTGATTAATCAAGTCAGTGGAAGAAGAGGTTGTAGTGATAACAGAAAAAGAGGTAGGCTTTGATACACCAGATTTTGATCTGGTGATCATAGGATGAGAATTAGTGGTAGGAGTAACATTAGAATTAGCACCAAGTTGTATCTCAATCCCAGAAATAGGAATATTGTCTGTATTGACAGTTGAAAAATTGCTTTGGGAGGAAACATTATGAGCAGGCTGCAGAGATATAGTGGTGTCTGAAACAAATGCTGGTGAAGAATTTGAGGGTAAAGCATTATTAGATGAAGGAACATTTTGAATTTGTATACAACCACCATTAGAAGAAGAAGATAATGTTGGATCATGAGAAATAGAATCTGAGGTATAAGAGGGGGAGGATGTTAAAATTGGAAAAGGAAGGACAGTATGAGGAAATTGAGTTTTAATAAGAGGAGGATTGGTGTTAGAAAAGAGATCAGTATAGGGAAATTTATGTTCATCAAAGAGAACATGACGAGTAATTATCACTTTACCACTCTTGGTAAGACACTTGTATCCCTTATGGTTTGGAGCATAACCTAAGAATACTGATAAATCAGATTTAAAATCAAATTTATGAGAGGTATAAGGCTTCAAACAAGGATAACAGGCACATCCAAACACTTTTAAAAAAGAATAATCAGGGCTATGATTGTGTAAAAGTTCATAAGGAGACAAGTTCTTAGTATTAGAGGAAGGTAATCTATTGATTATGTAAGTGGCTGAGAGGAATGCATCATCCCAATGTAACAAGGGAAGTGATGCAGCAGCCAACATGGCTAAACCAATTTCAGTAATATGCCTATGTTTTCTCTCAGCTCTTCCATTCTGTTGGTGGGTATAAGGGCATGAAAAACGATGTATAATGCCTTGAGAAGCTAGATATTGAGTGAAAGATGTAGAAAGGTATTCTCGGCCATGATCAGTTTGTAGTGCTTTGATTTTGAGACCAGTATGTCTTTCTATATTTGCTTGAAATTGTAAAAAGGCTTGAAAAGCTTGAGACTTTGAATTTAGAAGAAAAACAGATGTGTATCTGGTATATGCATCAATGAAAGAAATATAATAATTGAAACCATTAAAGGAAGTAATAGGAGAGGGTCCCCAAATATCAGAATAAATCATATCTAATGGAGCATGAAAATTATAAGAATCAGTAGAGAAAGGTAATAGATGCATCTTAGCTTTGCAACAAGAGGCACACAAACCAGAATTCATTGAATTGATATTAATAGGAACATGACATTTATTCATTACAGCTATAGTAGTTTTAGAAGCACAATGACCAAGCCTTTGATGCCATAGATTATAAGAATCTGATTGAGCAAGAAAAGTACTTGGAGCACTCGTAACAGACGAAGAAGAAGAAGTATCATTAGGCCTAGATTGAACTACTGCAACATTCTCAAATTCATAAATTCCATGATTAGATCTCCCTTTGAGAAGAACGTTCTTGGAGGCCTGAGATTTAACAAAGCATTCATTAGGATGAAATTCAAATAACAAGCATTGTCACAAGCAAATTTGTGAACACTGATGAGATTTCTTGCAATGTCAGGAGAATGAATTAAGTGATCAAGAATGAAACATTGTTTAGTCTCAAGATTAATTAAATAAGAGTGGCCAATAGAGGAAATTGCACTACCTGAGCCATTACCTACGAGAATCTGATCAGAACCTTGATAAGCTGAGGGCTGAAGAAGATTATTCGGATCAGGGGAGATGTGATGGCTCGCACCAGTGTCTGGGAGCCATGTAGAGTCGGATAGAACTGAAGGTGTGGCTAGGTAAGCTTGAGGTTGATGATAAGTCGATGGAGGTGGCAGAGGAGATTGTGGAGCTGAGGATGATTGAGAAGGTGAGGAGGAAGCCTGGTATGCTTGATTGAACCGATGAAAACAATTCAGGGCAGTGTGTCCCATGCGACCACACACCTGGCATTGGAGTCGAAAATTGGAATTGAAGGTGCGACCTCCACGTGCTCCACGAAAACCTCTTCCTCTTCGGCCTCCATTGTTAAAAGTAGCAGGAGATCTTCTTGGTGGATAAGAGGCTTGAGTGTAGTGAGCTTGAAATTGAGAGAGATCAGACTTTCTGAATCTTGTGAGCATGTCTTCATGACCCAGTAAAAGAGCTTCAGCTTCCATGAGTGTTAAAGAGTCCGATTTGGTCATGACACTAGAGAGATACAAGGCATAATCTTCGGTCAAACCATCAGTAATTGCTGAAATATGATCTTCAACAGAGAGAACAAATCCATTTGCAGCTAAAGCATCAACGATTGTGCGAATTTTCTTCAAATACTCGGTAGCCGAAAGACCGTGCTTTTGAACCAGTTTGAGTTGTGCTTTCAACTGTTGAATCTTGATCTTGGAGATCTTGGCAAAATATTCTTGAATATTATTCCAGACTTGATAAGCGTAGGTACAGTCCAACATGCGATTCTTGAAGGAAGAATCAATGGAGGTGAGTAACCATGTAAACAAATAGTGATCTTTGGTGATCCAATCCTTGAATGCTTCAGATTCAGTACCAGCAAGGCGCGCAGCATCATTCGCATATTGAGGAGGAATCTAATCTTGGCTGAGATGAGAGCCCAACCTGTTAGCATGAATAACATGTAAGGCTAATTGATTCCACGTTTTGAATGTATCTTCAGTAAGTTCTTTAAGAACAGGTGCAGAAAAAATGTTGGTGGGAGGATTTGATTGGGTGGGAATGATAGAAGTCATGGATTCACAACCTGGCTCTATGATACCATGAAAGGATTGAGAGAAGACTCATAGAAACAAAAGGATATGAAATTGAAAAGTGCATTAAACTCTGTTACAAGAGTATTGCAGTATGCCATTTATAGCAATAACAACACAGTTGCAGTAACAAGATAACAGCATAACCAATTCTTGTTATTCATTCCACAATTTAACTAACTCACTATTATATACTAATATCTCTATACTCTATTAGATGCATTAAAAATATCCAAAAACACTTGGGCTCACCAAACACAGATCCATATATTCTTTTATACGATTTGCTAACGTACAATTTTAAAAATTATAATTTGATGTTTAATTTATGTCTAACTTTTTTTGAGTAAATTTTAAATATTTAAAAATTATTTATTTTTATATTTTTAAAATTAAATATTAATTTTTAACTTTTTTAATAAATTAGATAATATTTTTAAACACCATAATAATTACCTTTAAACTAATATTATTACTGTAAAGTTTAAAAAAAAAAGTAGTTAGACATTAGCTAGCTTACCAAAGCATGTCTACTATAAATAACTAAATATTAACCATATGTCCGTACCCAAACCATATATGTACCTGAAATAATGAAGTATTTAACAAAAATAGCATACCCCAGCTTTAGGGAGTTACATTACACCTCCATAAACCGTTGTGTGTGGGTTTTCCTCATTTTGTTAGATTTGTCCCATTTTTTTTTTCTAAATTTGTATTTGATCTTATCATCGTGAGTTGTATAAATTCATATTTTGCTTTTGGTTCTCAAATATTTATATAAGTAGTAGTATTAGTGTGCATTTTCATATGTTCATAATTCTTAATTGAGGTAACAAATAGTAGTGAATGGCTATGGCATTTCATAACAATAATCTAAATCTTCTCCTCTTTGGTGTGTTCCCTCTTCTTGTTCGCTTGTCGGTAACAACCACCATAGCCAGTTCGCCGATTCTCGACGTTTCTTCGCTAAATCGAAGCAGTTTTCCGGCAGGTTTCGTCTTTGGAACTGCCACTTCTTCCTATCAGGTTTATCTTTTGTCTAAATTAAATTATACTACATTCATTAAGTAATTCCATTGTTTAATGATTGTCTTTTAATTTTAAACCTTTTTATTACGTCTAGATATATTCATCACAAAATGAAAAAGGACTATATTATTAAAAAAGTTAAGAAAAGACTATATAATATAGTTTTAAAATTTTAATACACATGTATGTTTATCTTATTATCTATATGCGTATGCATTTATCCAATAATAACAAGCAATTATGAAATTCATATACACAAATATGGATTAAATATTAAAATGTTAAAGTATGATTTTTTTTTAATTGGTGCAGGTTGAGGGTGCTTGGAATGAAGATGGTAAAGGAGCAAGTACATGGGACAACTTAACTCATAGTCATCCAGGTAAAATTAAAAGATGTTATTAATTCATTATGCTTTTTGTTTCTTTATAATTGAGAATAATTGATATGAATAATAAAGCAAAACATAATTGATGATGCATCAATGGAATTCAGAACAAATAGAAGATAGAAGCACTGGGGATATAGCTATTGATCACTATCATCGCTATAAGGTATAATCCGATCCATATATACATTTGAAATTAAATTTGTATTAGTAAAAAAAAATATAGTTAATGTTGACTAATTAAAAATTAATTTTACATGTTTATTCTAAAATAATATCCATGTTAAGTACGTATTGAATTAGATAACTATTCTATTGTTCACATTATTTATTATTTTTATTATCTTTTTATATTTTTCATAGAATAATAATGAAAAATTTTCAAGTCATAAGAGACAATTACTCAAGCTAATTTTTTTACTCTCATGCATACAAATAACAAAAGAATGAAGAATTGGGGATATGAAAGAAAGAAAGAAAGAAATATTCTTAATTTAAACCATATTTTTGTATGTTACTAGGAGGATATTAAGATCATGAAGGATATGAACACCGATGCTTATAGATTCTCCATTTCTTGGGCAAGAATATTACCAAGTAAGAAAATATAATATATTATTGGATTTACTAATTGTATCCTTATTGTTTCCTCTAATTAATTGAATTTTTTTAATTTGATTTATATTAACAAAAATGCAGAAGGGAAAGTTAGTGGGGGTATAAATCAAGAAGGCATCGCTCATTACAACAAACTTATCAACGAGCTACTAGCCAATGGTCATATATATACTCATTTATATTAGAAAAAAGGACAAATTGATCCCTTATTTTTTAGTTCGTGGACATTTAAATTCTTGAGAATTTAAAAATACATTTAAGTTTCTGATCTCTTCAAAAGCTGGACATATTGATTTCTGTATCTAATTTATCCAATTTTAAAAATTCTCTTATGTGTGCATCCGTATCAACCAAGTCAGTACAACGAGAGTCACGTTTGATTTTTCTATTGAGTCTGACAAACCGAGTGAACACGAGAAATCGATATATCCAAATTTTAAAAGATCAGGAATTTAAATGTATACGAATCAAGAGGTCAAGGATCTATTTATTCTTTTTTCTTTATAATATAAATGTTTGATTTTGTTGATATTCATTATCAAATTAAATCAAATAATATCGTGATTAATTATATCAGGAATGCAACCATTTGTAACCCTTTTTCATTGGGATCTTCCACAAGCCTTGCAAGATGAGTACAAGGGCTTTAACAGCCCTAATATTACGTAAGTGATAGTTAAAGACATCATTATTTATATATTTTTTATTATTTATTTTTATAACAAGGTATTAGAATTTTATGAGAAAAAAAAATTAAAATTTGATCTTTATTTACTCTAAAAAATTTCATGAAGAATTTGTTAAAAATATAATTATTATATTTTTCGAAACTAGTTTCATGAGAGTGATGAAATATAAGTTTATACTTTTTCAGAAAGGATTTTGAAGAGTATGCAGATATCTGTTTCAAAAATTTTGGAGAGAGAGTGAAGCATTGGATTACTCTGAATGAGCCATGGACTTATAGCATGAGAATGGAACAACCTTACATGTCTTCACACTACCAACTCCTTGCTCATGCTGCTGCAGTTAAACTTTATAAAACAAAATATCAGGTGCACTATAATAACCATAAGAGAAAGTACATGGGGCCTTATTAACTGATTATAAAATTAATAAATTATTTTTAATTTATATAAAACTATTTTATTGATAGATTAAGAATCTAATTACGTTGTGTTATAAAGTTATTAATAGGTGTGGTTTTGATTTTTGTACAATACTATTTTATAGACTCACATTTGATTTTGATTCTAGTTAACCAATTAAAAATTAGTTTTTAGAGTTTTGTCTTTAAAGGTTGGTTTTATAAATTAAAATTCAAATAAATATAGTTATGATTTTTTAAATTATTTTAAAAAATTGGCTATCTAAAATGTAGTAATGAATTTTTAATTAACCGATTAACTACATTTTGAATTTAAAATATAGAGCCCTAATTTTAATTTCTATGAAATATCTTGCATTACAACATTAATTGAATTTAATAATGTGAGCAGGCTAGTCAAAAAGGCTTGATAGGCATCACCTTGAATTCTAATTGGTTCATACCGTTCTCAAACAAAACCATAGATGAAAAAGCTGCCCAACGAGCTCTTGATTTTCAATTTGGATGGTAAAATAATAATGATGACTATTTTAGTTATTGCATTAATTTTATTCTTAATTAAAATTAAAGATAAATAAGATTAATTTAAACCTTATTCCATATGATATATCCGATTAATTTTATTTTAGGTTTATGGATCCACTAACAAAAGGAGATTATCCAAAATCCATGAGAACTTATGTAGGAAACAGGCTACCAAAATTCACTGAAGAGGAAGCAAAGATACTTATTGGTTCATATGATTTCATTGGAATAAATTACTACACTTCTAATTATGCTGCCCATTTAACCAAACCATTTGACAGAACCAAACCTCCTATGTATGCCACTGATCCCCAATGCGATATAACATGTAAGAATATATTTATCATTTTTATGTATTTTTTATAGGTTTAATTAGCCTATTGATTCCTATAGTTCGTGAAATTTTTAATTAGGTCCCTATATAATTTTTTTTTTTTAATTGAGTTCTTACACCAATTTTTTTTTTAATTGATCCCTACACTTTTTTTCCTTTTATTTAGATCCTTATACCAATTCTTTTTTTTTAGTTGGGTCCCTGTAAAATTAAGTCAATTACTGCTAAAAATGACTTAATTGAAAAAAAATAGTGTAGAGACCAATTAAAAAGACAAAAAGTATAAGGACCTAAATAAAAATTTCACGAAACTATAGAGATCAATAGAGTAATTAAACATTTTTTATATAATAATTTTTTTTAAATAAAATTAATACCAAATAAAAAAAATCATATTATAGTGTACAAAAATTTTAAATTTGTACATATATGATTTCTCTATTTCTTATATATGCATTTTTCTCTCCAATAAAATTACTTATTTAAAGAAGAAGAATAGAGGCAACATATATATATAATTTATGATATGAAAATTATTTAATTTTAATTTCTTATGACTCTTGACTTATGATAGCTGAGCGTGATGGTAGACCCATTGGACAAAGGGTAAGGATGACTAAATTCTCCTTTATTGATTTACTCTAATTATATATTAATTTGTATACTATGTCATTATTTATTTATTTATTTGGTGAATGACAAATTAAATCCAATTTCTATATATTATATAGGCTGCTTCACATTGGCTATATGTATATCCAAAGGGAATTGAAAAGCTATTGTTGTACACAATGGAAAAGTATAACAACCCTTTAATTTACATCACAGAAAATGGTACACTACTTATTTTATTTAATTTCTTCCAATATTAAATATTTTATTCTATTAATAAATAATAATAATGTATAGGTATGGATGAGTTTAATGATCCAACACTAACAGTTGAAGAGGCCCTTATGGATACTTACAGAATTGATTATTACTATCGCCATCTTTATCATGTTTTACAAGCAATCAAGTAAGTGGCACTGGCTCATATTAATTAATTTCTTACAATTAAGATTGAATGATGATGAATAATATATTTATTTTATTTTAACATTGTTAATTATTTATTGTTGTAATTAAAAGGGGTGGTGCGAATGTAAAAGGGTATTTTGCATGGACATTTTCGGATAACTTTGAATGGAACAGTGGCTATAATCAGCGTTTTGGACTTGTCTTCATTGACTACAAAGATAATTTGAAAAGACACCAAAAGCTTTCTGCTCGTTGGTTTGGGAACTTCCTCAAAAGAAATTGAGAGTGGACTGCAAACCAAAAAGTATAAATCGAATTTAATTGATTCGATTTACATAAAGAATCAAATAGAATATATATGTAATTAAATTTAGTTTAAGATATTTGTGTAATTTTAATTTTCAATATTTACTTTAAAAGTTAAATATCAAAAACTAATTGAATTTATAAGATATATCCAAAACTAAAATTAACATCAAATATATCTTTCTTTAAACATATAATCTTTTTTTTAATAAAAGAGGTCAACACAATAAAATAGAATCACAAGGTCTCGAATATAGTCTCAAAATAACAGAACAAAAACAAAAAATTAGCCCCTACAAACAATCCCTTATTTTTGATATTGCTATCAATAACAAAAGGGATCCAAGTTACACTAATTTCTATCACTGATAAAAAATCTATAGAATACCGTTTCTACTCCAGAATTCTTGTTATTAAAGATCCGTCCGTTCCTTTCTAGCCACACATTCCAAATAACTGAAAAAATATATGAATCACTTGTTCTGCTCCTCTTTTCTATTAATAATTCCTGTCCAACTCTCAAAATGTTCTTTCAATGAATTCGAAATAGTCCACTGCCTCCCAAGATCAGATAGCAAAACACCCCACACCTGCGAGATAAAATTGCAACCAAGAAACAAGTGATAGAGATATTCAACATCTTTCTTACACAATACACACATGTGATCACCATGGCTAATAATTCCTAACCTAAGCAATCGGTCTTTGATATTTACTCTACCTATCAAAACAAACTAAACAAATAACTCTACTTGTGACAGGAGTCAGGACCAAACCTTTTCATACTGTTTTGGTGAAACTATAGCTAAAGATGTCTTTCAAAAATATTTCTGCCTGTATTACCTGCATAAAAAAATATTTAAAAAAATTCGTTCCTTGTCAAATTTTCTTTTTAAACACCCAATATTAGAAAGACCATTTTAATATGACTATGATATTTTAAAAAATATTATTAAAATTAAGATAATATTACATTTTTAATTATCAAACAACGATTTTTAAAAATTATTATTTAAAAAATATTATCAAACTATAAAAATATATAATTTTAATTTTGACGATATTTAAATAATTATGATATATTCGTACTAGAATCCACCTTATTAAAACCTTAAGAAAAAAACTATAAACCTAGAATATGTCTCCGTTGTAAACGTCCATGTGTAAATAAAACAAACACATAATGTACATAAAAACATATATTTTATATACAGGATTGTTACATATTAAAGTATTTTTTATTTAAGTTTATTTAAGTATATTTAACTCTAACAAAAATTACTCTTATTAAAAGAGCGTTATTACATGTGTTTTTTATTCTTCTTTTTCCTGCGCTTTTTTGCGCAAGCAGATTCTTCTTCTGTTTTTCCTCCTCCTTCTCCTCCTCTTATTCTTCTCTTTGGTTATCGTTATCACTAACAACACTAACATTTTACTAACATTTTTATTGATTTTGATTTTCTTTGGGCCATCATTAAATAATTTTAGTTCATTATTTTTGAATTAATTTTGGTTCATTTGTGTGTTAAATTTTGGTTCACTTGTGAATAAAAAATTTGATTAATACTTATCAGCAGCATAAAGTAAACCGAAATTGACACACAAATGAACCACACTTAACACATAAATGAACCGAAAAAAATTAAAAAATGAACTAAAATTATTTAATAATGACAGCAGAAAAAATTAGAACTAATAAAGACATTTGCAAAATGTTAGTATTATTGGTGATGACGATAAAAAAGAAAAAGAAAAAAGAAGAGGAGAAGAAGAAGGAAAGAAGAAAAATTTGCGTGTGCAAATTTGAAAAAAAAAAAGAAAAAAAACGAAGAGGAGGAGAAGAAGAAAAAAGAGGAGGAGGAAAGAAGAAGGAGAAAGAGCACCTGAATTAAAAAGTTATTATAACAACTTAGATAAGTATTTTACTTGGACGTAGAGTTTTATTATTTTACATATTGAAGCTCAAGCACACTAATAACATTATAAGAATCTAGTTATTACTAATTAATTAAGAGTATTTTAGATGGTATAATTAACAAAATTAGAAAATTCAAATGGAAATACTGCAAGGAACCCCCTTTCCAGTGACTCCTGGCTTTGAAAAAGGCTTCAAAAGTTCATAAGGAACAATACCAGCACCATTTCTGTTCTTCAACTTTGTATTCTCATTCCTCTCATCAATGAGTACTTCAAGTTTCTTCAATCTGGCTTTAAACCTTTCAAATGCATCTCTTATAACAGGGTCTTCACCCCAAGAAGGTTCCATCTTCTCGCCGATGTACTCCTCGTCGGGCGAATGAGTGGAGAGAATATCCAAGACGGCCATGACTCTTGTTGCTTGAAGCTGAGAAGGAAAACACTTGAGAAGTGCTCTTTCAGGCTTCTTAAGGAACTCCTTCCACTCTTCTTCTGAAGGGTCTTCCGAGGGCATTTTGGTCCTTGCAATTGTTGGCCTATTTGGGAAGTAACCACCATATGTGTATTGACCAAAGTTTACAGCTGCATGGTGACCAGAAGTTACCCAAATTATTGTGCTTAGAATTCCAATTAAGTCCTTGGGAGTGTTGAGAATTGGCCACCATGGTTCATCCTTTTTGTCACCATGTCCAACTGTTCTTATCTCTTTCCACCATGCTTGAAGCTCCTCTTCATGCTCCACAACACTTGAATTAGGGTAATAATGGTTCACATAATCCGTCACCCATAGCTTGATAATGTCCCATAAAAGGAGTCCATCATTGGCAAAAGGGTAATCTTTGATTGTTAGTCTTAGCCCATGTGGTTCAAATGGATCTTTTATGGCAATTCCCCTATCATCATCCATACCAAAAATATATTAGCTTTTATTTTTTTTATAATAAATATTTTCTTATATATATAATAAGGATGAAATTATCTATATTGTTATTTAACCATAGAATGATACTATTTATTAAGTTTAATTTTGGGCAAAACACTAACATAAGCTTAGGGGAAGAAATTTTTACGTAAATCCACCAAACCAAAATTTATTTCATGAATCAACCAATGCATGTTTATATGTAGTTCGAATCAATTAGATTCGAACTCAATCTACACATAATTCGAATCATATTGATTCGAATTATACACAAAACTCACACACACTAATTCGAATCAACTTGATTCGAATTACACACATACAATAATTCGAATCAAGTTGATTCGAATTACACCCTGATTTATTAAAAAAATTAATAATTTATTAAAAAATTTATTAAAAAATAATAATTTAAAATTAAAAAAATATATATTTTATTTCATGTATTAAAAAAAATCTAACAAAATATTTAATTACGAGACTTTTTTTAAATATTAATGAGCTATCAATTCAAATTTCATACAATACTCTTTTGTCCATTTTTAATAGCTCATGAATATTTTTTAATAATTTTTTTTAAATTATATCGTGAGATATTACATGATTCGAATTACGCATGGAAAGTTCAATCACTCTGATTCGAATTATATGGTGAGCAATTCGAATTCTATACAATACTCTTCTGTCCATTCTTGATAGCTCATGAATACTTTTTAATAAATTTATTTTAATTATACCACAAAAAATATTTTATTCTATGCAAAATAATTTAAAAATGGCTTAAAAGATGTCAGGAGTACTATAAAAATTTGCAATGACTTAGGACATTAATAATTTAGAAATTAAAGAAAATATATTTTTATCATGTATTTACCTAAATCACTAGAATATTACAAACTTTTATAGTACTCGTAACATTTTTAAGCCATTTTTTTAAATTATTTTGTATAGAATAAAATATATTTTTTAATTATTTTGGATGGAATAAAATATTTTCTTTAATTTTTAAATTATTATTGACTATCTAGAGTATTTTATTTAAAATTTATGTACATGCATGTATTTACCTAAATCATTAGAACATTACAAATTTTTATAGTATTCCTAATATTTTTTAAGTCATTTTTTAAATTATTTTGCATTATTTTTTTGTGGTTTATATAATTAAAATAAATTTATTAAAAAATATTCATGAGCTATCAAGAATGGACAGAAGAGTATTGTATAGAATTCGAATTGCTCACCGTATAATTCGAATCAGAGTGATTGAACTTCCCATGCGTAATTCGAATCATGTAATATCTCACCATATAATTTAAAAAAATTTATTAAAAAATATTCATGAGCTATTAAAAATGGACAAAAGAGTATTTTATGAAATTTGAATTGATAGCTCATTAATATTTAAAAAAAGTCTCGTAATTAAATATTTTGTTAGATTTTTTTTAATGCATGAAATAAAATATATATTTTTTTAATTTTAAATTATTATTTTTTAATAAATTATTAATTTTTTTAATAAATCATGGTGTAATTCGAATCAACTTGATTCGAATTATTGTATGTGTGTAATTCGAATCAAGTTGATTCGAATTAGTGTGTGTGTGAGTTTTGTGTATAATTCGAATTAATATGATTCGAATTATGTGTAGATTGAGTTCGAATCTAATTGATTCGAACTACATATAAACATGCATTGGTTGATTCATGAAATAAATTTTGGTTTGGCGGATTTACGTAAAAATTTCTTCCCCTTGGCTTATTTTAGTATTTTGCCCTTTAATTTTGATAAAATGGTAATAGTATCAAGAGTTTTATATTTTTAATCAATCATTTCCTTTCTTTAAATGATTATTCAAATAATAAATATAAAAAATAATTATTTCAGTAATTTATTCATATATATTATATAGTGTCTCTTTGTAAAATTTCTTATATAAGCAAAATTTTTATAAAAAGAGAAACCGTCGCAAAATTCTTATAAAATCGCCGCAATTTTTGGTATAAAATATTTTTAGGTGGGTTAAAGAAAATTTTATAATTATTTTTATATAAAAATATATTTTTTATAATAAATTATAGAATTTGATTTTAATATGTTATATAAAAGTATTATTTTTATTTAAAATATAATTTTACAAACAAATTATATTTTCAATACAAATATCTATATAAAAATATATTTTTAACATTTTTGTTTAAATAAGTATCATATTTTTATACTAACATGATGATATCAAGATTAAATTCTTTTTCTAGCTACTATTTTAGTTTTTCACTCTTGTCAAATTCACATAAAATATGGAAACAAACAAGTATTCTTCATTTTTCATTATATATATAATTTATCAAGTTAAAAGGTTAATTATTATTATTATTTAATATTACCTTCTGATTAAGTCTGCAGGTAGAGATTCCATGTCAAATCGCCAATGATGATGATAGACAGCAGAGCTAATCTCCATGGCATACTTTCCCGGTGCGAATGAGCTCTCAATTGTGCCATCAGCATTAATAAGTGCTTCTCGTGCCAATGCATTAATCTCTAATGTGTAACGAAAATGAGGGTGTAGCAATTTATATATAGGATGCATTATACTAAGTTGTCTATTTGTTGCAATAACATATGGCTCTGTCACACAGTGAGTTCTTAACCTACAAAAAAGAAGATGTTTCATCAATTACTTTAGAATATTTTGAAAATTTGAATTACTAGCTAGTAATAATGTGAACTTGACTAAATTAAATATGGTATAATTATATTAAGTGTATATTAAAATTAATTACAAAGATAAAAATAAAATATATATTATAATATAAAATATATATTAAAAATAAATAAAACTATATATATATTTATATATAAATATATAATGACTAATTTTAGTGTGTAAATAATATTTTTGAATATCGTACTGTATGTTTGAATCCAAATAATTTAATTCAATTATTCAGATGAATTATCTTGTACATACCAAATTCCTTAAAATTTGATGCAATAATTAACATCCTAATTATTTCTAAATAATAATAGCACTCTATCATAATATATAAGTTCATTATCCCGTGACACTAATTCTCGTTTTTTGTTGGGTACATACAGTGTTGTTTTTCTAACAAATAGTAAGGAAATTAAATAAGTAAAATATTTAGTAAGACTGAATTATTTGTGGTGGATTATATATTATTGTGAGTTTAATTTGAGAATGAAAAATTTTTAGAGAATTAATTATAATATAAGCTAATTAAGTTAATTTTTTTATTTTTTATTTTAAAATTCAAAAAATTAAAACAGTAAAAAGTTATTTTTTTTATAACAGATTTGTTTTCAAATTAGTTCATTAGAGTTGGCTTTATTCTAGTTGTTCTGTAGCTTAACATAACTGTTTTAGAATTTAATTTTGATATACTGTCAGTATAAAATAGTTTTACATATATATCTAATTACATAAAATTACATCAATAAAAATAACTATCTTTCATATTAATCGCGTGAATGATCATTCAAAAAAACTAATATAATTATTTATACTGTCAGCATATTAAAATTAAATTCTTAATTTTAATACACTAATATATAAAAAGATTTACTTAATCGTCAACCACATTCATTTTTTTTTATGATCATTCATTTTATTAATATAAAAAATAACTATTTTTTGTGACTTGACATGTTTGATTGGATGTACATATTACTCGGACTATATATCAAAATTTAATTCATATGATTAATTAATAATAATTGGTACATACCAATGATTAATAAGTTGGTGATAGCCAGAGTCATGTGCAAGAACATGGGCCTTAGCAATTCTCCATAGCCAAACACTTGTTGAGTGCCAAGAAGGAGTGAAGACTTGCTTCCATTGCTTTTTTCCATCCATGGGAGGTCTTGTAAGTTCAATGGCAAGAGGTCTCAGTGTCCCTTCTGGAGTTAGAAAGAACAAAGTTCTTGATCCATACAGTGTTTTCCCCTTCAGTTTCCTTACTTTGCTAACATATGGTAATAATATATCATGGTAGTCCAAAATGAACAACTTCTTTTCTTCAATAGCCTGCCAAAATTTACTTCAATTAAAGCTTCATATCTATCACATATAAACCACTTTATATAATTCAATTTCTCCTTTAATTTCTATATATATATAATAATTAAACAAACCTTTTCTACGGTAAGTATTCCTCCTATCTCTTTATTGATAATTTCAGAAGTAATTGCTGATTCTTGTGGACCGTATTTACCTGGGTCAAGTTCGCTCCTCAAAGGCCATTCCTGATTATCAAGAAAGTAAATTCTCTTAATTATATTACTCCACAATAGTTAGTTAATGTGATTCCTAAAATGCACTAATAATGATGTATATATATATATGGTTAAAAAGAAAATCCTACAAAGTTACTGGTGTTTTAGGAGAAGGTGAAATCTTAGTTTAGGAAAAAGAATAATAAAAATAAATCAATAATTAATCAAAGATAAATTACAGAATAATTAATCAAGATTTATCATCACAATTTGTGTGGTGCACAACCACGCTTGTTAAAAAAATATATCCAACCAATGAGTCTAAAATAAAATAATGGTGAAAGCATATACCTTGACCAAACTTATGCTAAGTGGGTTGAGGCCAGCAACAGTCTGTCTAGCAAATTCTTCATCCCTAAACCAGAAAAATCTATCCCCTGCAAAATAAATATTAATTAAACACATTGAATAAACTTTTTAAAAATATATATATATTAGTTTTAGGTTGACAAATTTATTTATGTTTAATTCAAAGTTTATGAGTCATTGATAGTGAAAATCAGTTATATATTATAGGAGACAGAAACATTTAAAATTGTATTTGTTTATAAATATAGGACACAAAAACATAAAATAATATTTGATAGTGAGATATGAATAAAAATATTGTGTTTTAGAATACTAATTTAGTATATTGTGTGTCTTTTTTAACAAAAAAATAAAAAAATACTAAACAGAAACATAACTTTTTTTTTATTATGAAAAAGTATAGGTAGATAATGAAAATATTAAATAACGTGAACAATGGATATATCATATGTTCAATTTACTAGGTGTGCGGATGATTATTCTAATATTAAGATTTAGGTGAATAATTTGGGGGTGTAGCCTATTTTATTTGAATTGTGCTAATTTTAGAGCTCGTTGTCCATGTTGTTCAAAAAAGTCATTGGTTACTTAACATAACCATTTTATTATCACTATCAAAATTTTTTAATTATATTTTATTATTTTATTTTTTGTTATAAATTTTAGATAAAAAATAAAAATAAATTAAAATTTTTATTATTTATTCTATCTTATATTTAATTTACTTTTAAACAAATACAAAAATACTAATTTTTATGTAATTATCCTTTAATTTATATTTTGATGAAAACTCAGGTACAATTGATTTTACATGAAGTTGATAGTTGTGAATTCTTAAATAAAAATTTAGTTAAATCAATCAAATTATTTAAAGATTCTCAATTATCAACTTCAACTGATTTTCACCTTCAACTGATTTTCACCTAATATTTTGTTCTTTTTAAAAACCAAATGGAGTCTAAAACGAGGGAATTAGGCATTCCAAATTACACTCACTGTTCATTGTCTCAGGGGTCTCGAAGCGAAGAACATTTTGGCGATCACCACCGGAAATGTATTTGACAAGCCTAGGCATCATGGCTCCAAGAAATCCCTCCTCAGCTTCAGAAGGCAAATCAAGTCCAACGCTGAACAGTGAATCAATCTCATGGAAGAACGGGAACTCAAGATCCTTGTCTTTGATTATTTTCCCCAGCGACGGAACCAGTATCAGAAGCACCGCGTGCAGTGCCTTTGTTGAGAACGTTAGCTCCTTCACCTCCGAGAAGCACTCATCCCTTGGAACGTAGAATTTTTTTCCATTATTCCTATTCTCTGACCAACGATCTGTCACATCATACCTTAATTAGTTAACTAATTTCACAATTTAGGATTTAGGGTTTAGGGTTCTACCCTACCTGCTTGGGAGTGTGGACGGCCGGTTCGGCAACGGCGGGGATAAGGTCGTTCTTTGCCGCCTAAGGGAGGCCTCTGAAGATCAAGGCTTTTGTCTGGATCACCAATGTCATTGTAAATGTCGTAATCGTAAATTCTTTCAAAGCTTTTTCGTGTTCCTTCTCCATTCCCTCTCAGGTTACTCAATTCTTCTCCTCTTAATCTTCTTAAACCACTCGGGGTTTCCGATGGTAAGTAACACTACAACAATAATTAACCAACATTATATATATTTCTTTTACAATCTATTACGGTAGAAACTGAAGTACAGTTGACTTCACGTGAAGTTGATAATTGAAAAACATTAGATAAAAATTTAGTCAAATTAGTTAAATTATCTAACAACTCTCAATTATCATCGTAAAATTGACTGAACCTGAATTTTCACCATCTATTACTTGCCTCCATAAAAAATTAGCAACAAAATGTACATAGGTACCTTATTGGTGAAGAATATTCTTTTGGTGGGATTATCGAACTTAGAATGAACCCATGAAGCACAATCAAAATGAACAGGACCCTCCGGGAAGCCATGGAGGGTGATGGTTTCAAGAAACATCTCAGTGTGATGCTCATTCTCAACAAGAACTGCACCAATCTCTCCAAAATCATTTGCTACTTCAAAATCGCTTTCATACTTAACCGACTTCTCATCTCCCCCTGCTTTGTGTGCGTATGCTTTAATCGTCTCCTTCTCCATTCCACCCTCTAAATCCACAATATATGTAACTAATTAATAAGTCAATGAATATAATATTTAACACAAAATAATAACCCTATTTTTAATATAGGAACTAATTTTTAATTAGCTAGTATTTATTATTATTAACCAAGTTAAGTTAAATTGATCTAGTGGTTAGCTCACTAGTCCGCTCACTAGTGTTTACTACGACAGATTAGTTCTTAACCTGTCGAGTTAGGAGATACCGTAGAAAACAAAAAAAACTAGTATTTATTATTATTTTCTTAACCCTATTTTTTGGATAGTTTAAAATTTATTGTTAGAATTTAGATTTTAAATAAAAGTTTAAAATTTAAGTTTTAAAATTCACTGATATTATTAATTAAAAAAATTTTGACATTGTAATAAACTCTTTCGTTAATAATGTATGTGAAACTCTGACAATATATGGTTCGCCGTTAAAAAAAAATTATACTAATTAAAAATGCACTAAAGTAGCTAGATAGATTTCATTTGAAAACAGGAGTAGTGTGCAACTATGCACTCATCACAACATTAGTTAGTTTGTGAATTATTTACTCTAAGCTTTCAACTAAAAAAGTTAGTCAGGTACGTGTATATAAAAAATTAATTATTAATAAATTATTAGGTACAGAAATATATATTTAAGATTTTATAAAAAATATTTATAATATTATTATAAGTAAATTTAATTATTTATTTATTGTAAATTTTATTATTTTATTATGGTAAAATTAATTAATTTATAATTATTTATTTATTTTAAAAAATATAAATTAATAGAAAACTTTTAGTACAAAATAATTTTCAAAATCTAATAATATGTATCAAAATTAATTTTCTTTGTTATATACATTTTCAAGTCTCTCTGTTTAGTTACGTCAATCGCCATAACTGGGAATCACAATCATCAAGTGGTCCCTAACTACACAGTGGGCATAACAAATTAATTCTTGTTGGATTTTTAGATTATCCCAGGCTTAATATAGATTGTCCTTTTCAATCAATTTGTGGTATACACAAAATATCTTCTTCAATTATTACAGCTTTTCACATGTCATTTTTTATTTTCTATTAAGGCCATGCATTGAAACGGTAATCATATGCAAGCCAATTTTTTCCATTTTCAATTAAAATGCTTTGACACGTTATTAGGGTGGTCCATGATATATATACATCCATCTCTGCACATGCATAATTGAGAGAAAAATTAAATCGTATGCCTAGTTACTTAGATAAGGACAAATATAGGATAGTGAAATTACAAGAATTTATTTGTTCAAAAACTCTTCTCTGTTGTTGTGCATATAAGACAATTATTTAATTAATCGTACAAATTGATTTTTTTTGCAATGGAAATTATTTGTGGTCTTCAACAGTAAGGGGGTTGCTCAAAATTGACCAGTGATAATTTATCTGGCTAAATATTGATTATTAATATTGGGTTTTGTTGATTGCCATGTCTCATTAGAATAAGTATATGGTTATTAAAGAATGAGAAAACAAAAGAAAACAAAAAAAAAATGCCTAATATATTAGACTTAAAAATTAATCATTTTTTTAATATGAGATATTTGTTTGATAAAACCTGGCTACTTTATAAGGAAGAAGTTGAATTCACTCTAACTAATTAGTGTTTGTTTAGATTGTGGTTTATTAAATTGGAATTTGAATAAAACTAATTTTATAGAATTAATTTTAGGTAAAAATAAATTTATGTTAATATGATTTATGTTTGATAACTTTATATTAAAATTAATTTTAATAAAATAAATATTATTTAAATAATATTAATTAAAATTATTTTTAAATAAATAATTACTAAAAAGAACATAATATTATATTATAATATTATTTTTTTATACATGTTTAATTTTTTTATATATTTTATATAATATGTTTTAAGTACTCTTAATACTCTTTTTTTTAATACGCTATAATTTTTTAATATATTGTGGGAGTCACATTTTGAAAATCGTACGTCTAAAGAAGAAACAGAATTAATCTCACAAAGGCATGAGGACATACAGGAGACTTATTACAATGTGCAGAGAAAAATGTAAATACATAGTTTTTGGTTAATTAAGTTAATTTATTAATATATTTGCCTTTCATAATAGTTTTCTTTTTCATAATCGTTTTTTTCAAAAAGAACATATATACAAGATATGGTTTTAATGTACCCTTTACATGTACATGTTTTATACATTTATGTTGTCACATATAAACAAATAAGCACTCACGTTATTCTTTTTAAAAAATATATACCTAAAATTTTTTATAGAAATACTACATAATTAATAAATATTATCATTTTAAATCAATATTTGATTAATAATAATTTATATTTATATTTATAAAAATTTATATATAAAAAATATATAATTTATACTTATATTTATCAAAATTTATATACATCTAAGTATATCTGTATTTATTAAAATTTGTACATATAAATTAATAATATTTATTTATTAAAGATAATTTAATATTTATACTGGCTAAAATTACTAAAAATTAGTGACTTCTACAAATTTTTCAATTTTTTGTATGGGTTATTTTAAGTAATTAGAACTCATGTTGGTGAAATAAACTAATAAATTTTAATGCAAAACAAAAAATTTAACTCAACAAATATGGAATATGAAGTATTTTAAAAATTTTAAAAATTTTCTATAATTAAAATGAGGATTAAAGTTTTGGTCACCATTCATATAAATTTATTTTTATGTGAAAATGAAGAATTAAAATTATTAAATAGTTTGATATATTTAATTAAATTATTATTTAATAATTTTTATCTATTATTTTCATAAAGACAACTTATGTGAATAGTTACATAAAATTTTGGTATTTAGTTATATAGTTTTTATTTAATCACATATTCTTTTAGAGTAATGCTAAGAAGACAATAATATAAAATTATCTTATTTAATTTTATCTCTACAATTTTATATATGTAGCATTCGTAAATATATATTTATTATATCTAATATTATGAATTTACTTCGACAATAATTAATAAATGTGAACCAAAAAAAGTTATAACTGCCTATAACTCCCAAACTTTGACCCCAAAATATTTTTCTTCTTTTATTTATCCTAATTAAAGAGCTTTAATTACCAAATAATGCGCACATACATTAAGTGCATGTCTAGTAACTGATTATGTAAATATAATCACTCTTTCTAAAGTTGTTTCAGCACATGGGAACATTCGATTATTTGTTATTTTAATTTGCGGTAATATTAGGAAGACAAAAAATAACAGCCAAAACTTATTTTATTTAATATTTATTAATTGTTATAATAATTAATGGATATTAAATAATTAATAAATATTAAATAAGACAATTTATGACTATTTTTAACTAATTTTTTTTTTGTTATTAAACATTTCTGTTGCTTTGAACTCAATATAACTCAACCCTAAGAAACCCTACCAAAGAGATCACACAAAAATACATCAAACAACTAAATCAATAATCAACAATAAATAAAAACTATAAATATATATATATATATATATATATATATATATATATATATATATATATATATATATATATATATATATACATCCTCTTACCAGAATCATGAAGGTGGGAGCTAACAAGTTCCAACAAGATAGATTTACCAAGCAAATCAGTTAAATCATCAATTCCACGGTCCAAACTAAGACTTGAAAAAAACCCAGCCTTTGTTAACTTCACCTTAACCACCGCTTTAACATTCACAACACCATTGTCCTTATTCTCATTGGTGTCATCAATAACATGATATATGTCTTTTGTGGTAGCTGAAGAACCAGGGCTAGCTTGCGCGAGAGGAGGGGGAAGGACAAGGCGCTTAAGTCTTTCCCTCTTCTTCGCGTGAGCCGGCCATAGTAGTGGAAGAGTTGATAAAGTTCTAATTTTGTTGGCGCCAATGTCGCCGCGGCCGCCATGGAAGTATGGCCTATGAAGAGAGAAGAAGGTATGGTTGGTTTTTTGGTATGATTGATGCAAAAGATGCGGCTTTATCATCTTTCTCCGTTCAGTTTTTATGTTCTATGGCCCAAAATATTTATTGCAATATCCTCTTATATTTGCAATAACGTTGAAGAATTGAAGGTTGGGAACTCTTCTTATCATGTTATCTTTTTTCGTCCTTTTCAGCTGATAACTCAAAGGAACAAAACTTTATATATATAACATGTTTTTGAATTGTGTCCACATAACTATACTTCTGGCTGTGGATTGATGAGTATATTTTTCCGCAATTTTTAGCTTAAAATATAACATTTTTAATTATATTAAGACAAAAATTAATTTTCATAGAGAAATTAAAAATAAATATGCTTTTATACATGCACTGATATAGAATAAATAAATCTCATAAAACAGAATAAACAAAACTAAAACTAAACCAATAATCTCCTTAGAGAAATCTAAAAAATATGGCATGCATAGTTAGACAAATTTCACCTCTCTTTTCTCTTTTGCAACTAAATATTATTTAATCTAGCTCATTCTCTAAGTTGTGAATATATACCACTGATAATCATAATGATTAAGAGTGTTTGAAATTTTTCTAAATATTAATAGCTTTATGCTATATATATATACACTTGTTTTTAAGAAGTATTATTCCATTTATGTTCTTTAAACTTTTTCAATTATATTTCAAAAATGTCTTTTTAAATTGACTTGAGCTACTGCTGCTTTTTTTTCTTTAACAAGGGATTTTAACTTTAAAAATAACATATATTTTAAATATATTTTTTTAATGGCAAACATTGTATGTATTATAACTTTGATAAATAGATATTGTCAAAGAGTCATTCCTCCTAACAATTTAAGAGAGATATATAAATGGATATATTTCTCCAATACATTCCCTTAAATAAGAGTTTTTCTGGATTTGTATAATTTTTTGTACAATTTTTTTTTATTTTATGCTAAAAAATTTTTTGGAGTCAATAATAAGTTAAAGAATTGAATTTTGAGTCAGAAATTATAATATCATATCATATAAAAATGTTTTTCTAAACACTTTAAAAAATAGAAAAACTCATATAATAATTGTTATATCTCTAATACTTATTTATATTAAAAAACAAGATCACATTGGTTTTGAAGTTTAATGTTACATATACAACTGCTAGATGGTGATAACATATGAGATCTTGTTTTTTAAATGTTTAAATGCCCATAGTCGAACAAAGTATAGCTAGTATACACAAACATGTTACTTGCATTACTGTTAACAAAAAGATACATACTTGAACTAACTAGCTACTTTAGAAACATGTTGTTGCATTATTGTTAGCAAAACATTTTTTGATCTCTCTTTAAATAGAGATACTATATGGAACTCCTTTACCAGTAACACCAGGTTCCGAAACTGGTTTGAGAAGCTGATACGGCAACATTCCAGCACCATTTCTGTTCTTTCTCTGTCTATCGGCATTCCTCCTATCAATCTCTCCTTCAAGTTCCAACAACTTCCCTTTGAACTTCTCAAACGCTCCTTTTACAATTGGGTCTTCTTCCCATGATGGCTCTATGCTTTCACCCAAATACTCTTCCTCTGGCGAGTGGCTTGACAATATGTCTAACACTGCCATCACTGTTGTCGCTTGGATCTGTGATGGAAAGCACTTTAACAATGCCATCTCTGGCTTCTCCATGAATTCTTCCCATTCCTCTTCTGTTGGATCCTCTGTTGGCATCTTCTTCCTTGCAATTGTTGGTCTGTTTGGAAAATACCCTGTTCTCATCACATAATACAGAATGTTAGGATGAATACATTTGTTATTATGATATAATATGAGAATTTTTATAATTAAAAAATTAAAATTTTTTTTTTCTTACTCAACAGAAAATTTTAGCATGATGCAAATGAAAAGAAAAAAAAACTATGCAAATTTTACACAAATTTTAAAAAAAGCTATGATAGGAGAGACATGTTGAATATAATTTTATCGGTTTAAATTTTAAGAAAAAGTATTTTAATGACAATTTTCATATCGATTTTGTTATATGTAATCAACATTTTTCTTTAACCAACAATCTATCAACAATAACTATTTTAAAATTAGGTGAAAACTCGTACACGTAAAATTAATAGTTAAGAGTCATTAAACAAAAATTTAGTTATCAAATCAATTAAATCATTTAATAATTTTTTATTATTAAAGTGAAGTTTATTATATCTGAATTTTTATCTTAGAATTATTTCTGACAAATTATATACTGACCCGCATAATCATATTGGCCAAAGTTGACGGCAGCGTGGTGGCCAGAAGCAATCCAAACAATGGTGGTGAGAATCTGAACAAGATCCTCTTTGGTGTTCAAAAGCGGCCACCAGGGCTCGTCTTTCTTGTCGCCATGTCCAACATTCTTGATCTCATGCCACCACGCCTGGAGTTCCTCATCGGAGCGGACAAGATCGGAATCGGAGTAATAGCGGTCAACATAATCAGTGATCCATCCTTTGAGAGCATCCCAAAGGATGAGTCCATCATTGGCATAAGGGTAGTCCTCAATGGTGAGCCTCAAACCATGAGGGGCATTATCGTCTTTAACCGCCATCCCCCTGTGGATGAGGTCATTGGGGAGGGATTGTAAGTTGAATTGCCAGTGTTTGTCGTAAGCAATGGAACTTAGAAGGATTGAGTATTTCTTGGGAGTGAAGCTTGTTTCTATGATCCCATCTGCATTGATTAGGGCTTCACGTGCAAGTGCATTGATCTCCATTGTGTATCTGAAGTGCGGATTCAAAAGCCTATAGATTGGGTGCATTGCACTTAATTGCCTGTTGGTTGCTATTATGTAAGGTTCTGTGCAACAATGAGTTCGTAGCCTGAACATCATTATATATATCAATGTAAGCACGTGATTCATAAATCAATCAAATAAAGGCCACTTGTGTTTGTAACTATATCTTATTTACAGAATTTATAGTCAAAATGGTTAGTTCCTAAAAAATATAATAACAATAATTGAATAAAATACTATTTTTAATTATAAAAAAAATTAAATTCGATAAAATTACCCAAAATTAATAGTTCATTAAATAATTTTATCTTACTAATCCAATCATTGATGAGTATAAGTTAGTTTATATTTTTTCTTATTAGAACGGTTTTGTTAGAAACCAACTAAAAAGGTAGTTAATTAGAATTAACTAGTTGAAAAATAGGAAGTCCATTATAAAAAAATAATTATTTACTATTCTAATTTTTAAAATTTTAAAACTAAAAAGATAAAGAGTTGACTTATATTATAATTGGCTCTCTAAAATTTTCTTTTTTCAAAAACTAAATTGACACATGCTTGATCTTCAAGAGACTATTTCCACTATTAACTTAATTTTCAGGGTTAGAATATTTTGCCACTAATTCTTTAATGTCAAAAATGATACTTTATTCAACTAAGTAGTGGATTAATTTTAATTATATGTTGATAGATGGATACGAACCAGTGACTAACAAGTTGGTGGTAACCAGAGTCATGAGCAAGAAGATGAGCCTTGGCAAGCCTCCAAAGCCAAACGCCGGTAGAGTGCCACGTGGGGGAATAGACTTGCTTCCACTGAGGCTTTCCATTGATGGGAGGGCGAACAAGCTCGATAGCGAGTGGGCGGAGTGTGCCTTCAGGTGTAAGGAAGAAGAGTGCCCTAGATCCATAGAGTGTTGTCCCTTGAAGCTCCCTTACTTGCTCTACCACTGGCAATAGTAAATCGTGGTAGTCCAATACGAACAATTTCTTGGCTTGTATAGCCTCTTCCACCGTACAGAATCCTCTGATTTCCTTTTCAACTAGTTCTTTCGTAATTGCTGATTCCGCAGGCCCATAAACATTTGGGTCCAGTTTGCTCTTCAATGGCCATTCCTATATATATGCATACCAATTAATTCATTGCAAAGAGGAATAATAATGAAGGGGAAGGTAGATAGCTTACCGTCACGAGTTGTATACAACATGGGTTGAGACCCGCAAGAGTTTGTCTTCCAAATTCTTCGTCCCTAAACCAAAAGAACCTGTCCCCTGCGTGTCACGTACATATATATACATATTATTCAAAGTATATTTGGGATAACTTTAAGTTGATTTATTAATTCCATGTTAATCAATTAAGTTGATCGCGTTATTATTATGATTATTATATTGTATTTTTATTCTATAAATAGATTCGTCTGAGTATATTATAATACATTTCAACATATAGATTAGACTAAATATTTCAAAAAATTTTATATTAAATATTTTAGTTTTTAATAAATTTTTATTTTTAAAAATTTTTAAAATTATTTTTATCGAACAAATTAGTCTTTTCATCATTTTAAAAGAAAACTAATTTGACCAATTTATGTTGATTGAATGGTCAACTCATTCATTTATTTAAATAAATACTAAAAGTTCGAATCTCGTATTATATATGTAGTAATTTATCGACGAACTTCTTAAATAGATATAAGAACTTAGATGTCTTATATTTTAAAAAATAAGAGATGTTTTTGTATTTTTAATTAGTAAAAATTTATTTATCTTCGAGTTAAAAAGTGGGGGGTCTATTTATTTTTTTTCTAAAATAAAATTTAATTAAAAACAAAAGAATGACCATATGTAAGAGCAGTTTTCTAAGATTTTTAAAAAATAAAAATTTATTAAAAACTAAAATATTAAATTTAAAATTTCTCAAAGAGTAATTTTAATATATATTTAGTCTATAGTTTATTATGAATTCTAACACTTATATTTTAACATGGTGGGTTGATTATTGAAAATAATAATAAATATATATAGTTAAATGCTACCGATGACTATCATTACTAAATTATTATTATTATTATTATTATTATTATTATTATTATTATTATTATTATTATGGAATTTGGTAATGCTTATAAAATGAAGCTAAAATATTTAGGTAACTTTTTTATTATTTAATAATATTTTGTAATTTTAAAATAAAAAGGTAACAAGTAAAAATATAATAAAATTAAAAATAGATAGAAACTTATTTACAGTTGACTTTACATGAAATTGACTTAAAAGTCATTAAATAATTTAATTGATTTGACTAAATTTTCATGATATCAACTTCAGGGAAAGTCGATTTTCACTTGAATTTTCATCTTAAAAATAAGTTGATTGTCAAAATTTTGGAGTGAAATAAATAATTGAGCGTGTGTAATATATATACTTACTGTCCATGGGTGCGGGAGGCTCAAAACGGAGAAGGTCGTCTTGGGTTTCGTTGATGAACTTGATAAGCCTGGGTAACATGTTCCTCAAAACCCCTTTGTTCTTTGAAGGAGGCAGCCCAATCCCTTCATGGAAAAGATCATCTATGTGGGAGAACAATTCAAACCCTAGATCCCTGTCAACTATCGCCATCTGTACCGCCGGCACCACCGCGTGCAGCACCGAGTACACCGTCTTCGCCGAGAACGTTAACTGCTTCACTTCTGAGAAGCTTTCGTCCCTTGGCACATAGATGCTGCTACTCCTTTCCTCCGATAACGGGTCTGATGAAAATACACATGCATACGTCATCATCACAAATGTACACAAATTTTATAAACATTATCATGTATGCACTGCTTCTGTATATTCACCATATATTGTTTAATCATCATATCATTGATGATTTTCACAATTTTCATTTTATGTTGACGATTTAATTAAATAATTTAGTATGTTTAACTAAATTATTATCTAATTATTCCTAACTATCAACTTAACCTAAAAATAATTATACATAGACATGAGTATTAACCAGTTAATTATTATATTAGTTTGAAATGTATGTTGAGTCTGTCTCATAAGAATTTTTGTTGTATTTGCTATTTCTATGACTATATCCATCCATGCATGTCTCCATAATTATGTTTTCAAGTAAAAAATGATAGTTAAAACTTAAAAATTAATAAATAATTTAACATATTTAACTAAATTATTTCTGCACATAAATAGTCATGATTGAAGTTTGGTGGCATATGAAATAAAGAAAGCAGAAAGGCACGCTTGATTGTAAGAAGGATAAGATTAGTTAGGACCAGGGTACGTAGTGTTATTTGTCCATTTAGCTATTTGTCTTACAAGTCATGATGATGGACCACTTACACAAGGTAAAAATAGAAATGATATATTATCAATAAAAATTTAAGTACAGTCAAACATATCAAATCATTCAACGAATATTTGTTATTAATTTTATAAAGTTAACTGCACCTGAATTTTAACCTATATTATCTGCTTTAGAGCGTGGTCTTCCAGTTCTGCAACGACGTGGATATGGATTGTGTTTGCCACCAAGAACAGGTCTCTTGAGTTGGATATCGTTGTCTGGATCTCCAAGGTCGTTGTACACATCGTAATCGTATATGCGATCGAAGGTCTTGCGTTCGCCATGTCCATTCCCTCTGAGAAGCTCTAGCTCCTCTCCCCTTAGCCTCTTCAATCCTTCTGGTGTCTCTGATGGCAAATATGACTGTGTAGGTATAATGCATAAGTAGTGTATGAGTAAGAAACAACTAGGGATGCACCGCATAGGTCATTTTATAAGTAAATTATATTATATCAGAAAAAAATAACTGCTTCTAAAATTAAAACTATTGATATATATTAAGGTAATAATATAGGATACCTTGTTGGTGAAAAAGAGCCTCTTAACGGGGTTGTCAAACTTGGAATGAACCCAAGAGTCACAAGAGAAGCGAAGGGGACCAGTTTCAAAGCCATCAAGGACAATATCCTTAATGAACATCTCTCTGCGGTGCTCATTCTCCACGAAAATGGCACCAATCTCTCCGAAACCAGGTGGCACCACAAGCTCAGCCTCATACTTCACCTCCTCTGCTGATTGATCCGTCCTGTGGGCGTAACCGCTTATCGTTTCCTTCTCCAGCGCCGTCGCTATTCAGTTAACAAAACGACTCAATTACGTATCCCATCCGTAATTCTAGGGTTTTATTTAGGAAAATTACTAGCTACCAATATATTATCTGCTAATTTATTATCAATAATAATTAATTATTATATTTTAAACACATGTATAAAGAGACACATCCAAAAAAATACATATAAAAGGATTTGGATTCTCTAAAGTTTAAATTTCACTTTAGAACATAAAGGGTAATATTCTATCCTTGAATAATTTATCTTTCATATTTATTTTTGATCCTATCTATAAAATCAATGATGAGAGATCACGCTTTACTCTTTAAAGTAAAATTTAAACTTTAGAGGATCCAAATTCATAAAGACACCCCATTAGACACAACCATAAAAAAAACATTTTTATTAGACACATCCATAAAGATACTTCCATTAAACGCAAAAATACTATTAGTAACGTAATGAAATTGTTTTATTTAATTTTTATTAATTAATTGTAGTAATAATTTATTATATAATAATAATTCATAAATAAGTTAAATTTAGACCATTTTAATTGATTTATTGTGTCCCTTAAATATTATTAATTTATATATATAGATATTTTGATTTTTTTTCTTTTTTTTCTTTTTTAAAAAAACTTAACAAAAAAAGAAAATTATATGTTTTTATAAAATATATTTAATAATAAAAAAATTAATAAAAATTAATTAAAATAAATCTTATTTAATATTTATTAATTATAATAATTAATAAATTTAAATAAGATAAATTTTGACAGTTTCATTTGTCTCCTTAGCTTTATCTTTTTTTTTTTATTACATAACTCTTTTATATTTGATAATACAGGACAACATTTAATGATGACTAATAAGGCGAAACGAAGTCTAGCTATGCAAACATGCATAAGATATTCATTTTTAGCATTTCTTATTATATATTTATATATCGATATATAAATTTAATTTTTGTGCGTAACCAACTTTTGTTTAAATTTATTATTTAAAAAATCACTTAAAATTAAAATATAATTTTAATTAGTTTGTAATTACGTTAAAATTAAACTCTATATAAACTACTACTACTTTGTGAGAATGCAAGGTTGTAAAAAAATCAACTCTTTTTTTACAAAATTCTCCTAAATCTAACTTGCAACGTGTTTTTGGTGGGAGTCATCACAATACATATATATAATGTGAGATTTGCCTGCAATGAGATTTTGGATTTGAGAAAGATTTTCAATGATAGTAATGTCTTGTTGCTTGAAATTTGAATTTACTAGTGAAGTCTGTGACATCACAAAATTGTGGATGTGACCACAACGCTAAATCTAATGTCTTCTTCTTGTTTTCATTTTGTTTTATTTATTTGTTTGGAATAACTTTTTCCAAAATACTGGAGATGTTTTTAGACCAGAGAAAAATAGGACAAAAATGAATGACAATTAGTGCATAAGAAAAAAATATCTATTTGAAAAAACACACACACACACTCATGTGTTATACAGAGAGAAAATAAAAGAAAAAGGTTCAATTCTACTTGATTCCACATTCAGGTTTCTCTAAGTTTAAATAGCAATGTTCTGTATGAGTATTTTCATACATATGTTTAAGGGGGAAAAAAAGCAAACAATATATCAATGAACCTCTTGCCTCTTAGTAATGAAGATAGAGAAATAGTGTAACGCAGCATTTAAATTTGTATCGTTTATGTTTTTGCATTTAAATAAAGGGAAAGTATAGGAACCAATGGTTTAAGCGTTAATGCGTACAATGGAGGTTTATTAAGTATTAGAGATATAATAATCATTAGGTTTAGGAAGTATTAGAGATATAATCATTATTGTTACATTGTCTTATCAAATTGCGATTTTGGGATGAGTGGTTTCATGATATGATATTAGAGTTCTAGATCCAAAAGGTCAAGGGTTCGATCCTTGGTGAACCCCAAAATTAACTTAAGTTTTGGGATGAGTGGTTTTATGACATGAGATGTTTATTTATTCTGTATTCGGATGGTTATTCTGGATAGTATAGATGATGTTCATTCTATTCATTGATCAAAGATTTAGCCCATTGTACACATTGTACACTTAGGTCTAATAGTATATACATAAATGAAGGTCTAATAATTCACCCATGCAATTTGACTCCCATCAATAATTCCTACATTTTTAAATCAGATAATGATATTTAAAAACCTAATTTTAGTTAATCAATATTAATTAATTTTTTAATTTTAAAAATCTCAATTTTTTAAAAAATTTAAGATTTAAAATTTATAATCTAAACTTTAAGATAAATAGAATAAATTTTAAAAAACTAGTTCTCTAACATTATTCAAAAATTTATCAAAAAATAAGTTTTCTCTTTTTCATAAGCTTTTAAAAATTAAAGTAAACAAATTTAATTTTTACATATCTATATTTTTTTTTTGTATTATTTGAATCAACACACACCTTAAACTCATTTCATATGATCACACTTGAATATATAGCAGAAAAATGTAAAAACAAAAAATATTAGCACAAATAGGTTTTTATTAAGATATCCATGAGATGAAACTAAAAAGATGATGTAAATTATATTTGGTTGAAATTGGTTAGAAGAAGCATGACTTACTTTGATGAAGGGTTGAGCTAACAAGCTCCAAGAGTAATGATTTACCAAACAAATCAGTTATATCATCAAGCCCTCGTTCTATGGCCATTTCCGAAAATATCCCTCCAACGGTTGGTTGAACTCTTATGGTGGCTTTAACCTTCATTATTGATTTCTTATTCTCTTCTTCAGTCATAGCCACAGCTTTGATTCTTTTGCTAGTATTACACCTTCTATGGTTTGGGAATGATATTGGCCTACTAGTCCTAACCCTAAAAGAAGGGTAGATACTAATACTACCACCACCACCATGGAGGCTTGTTGTTGTTATTGGCTTGTTAAATATGAGATAGGTTGGGCTTGAAGAATTTGTTACTTGAATTTGTGGTGTAATCATCTTTCTATATATGAATACAATGTGTATGTGTGTGTATTTGTTTTCCTCTCTTTCTTATTCTCTTTATGTTTTGGGGGTTTGGATGAAGAAATGGGTTATATATGGGTGGGATTATATATAGAGAGATATTTAGTGAGAGCTAGGGATTGATAAGATGAAGTTAATTAGGGAAGGAAGAAGTTGTTTTTCATCATGATTTGTTTAATAAAAAATATTTGATAATAAAAGAAAATTAGGTAAAAATAATTTAAATTTGTTTTATTTAATATTTATTAAATTTTAAATTTTTTTTCTCTAATGTTATTATTATTATTATTTAATTTGCTCATGAAAATTAGATTATTTATGTTCATATATATAATATCAAAGAAAAAAATTGAATTTGTTTTATTTAATATTCATTAATTGTTGTTAAAATTAAAAAATATTGAATAAAAATTTTTTAGTTGTTTTTGACTAATTTTTTATTATTACCAAATATTTATGATAATTTTTATGATGAAAGTAAAAGAGTTGTTTTTACTGTCATTTTGAAGTTATCTTAATTAAAAACTTTCTAGTATATAGGGGTGTTTATGGTCCGGCCCAATTCGAATATTGGATTTGGTCCCGAATTTTTTAGGAGTTAATTTGGTGTGATTTTATCGGGTTTAGAGTCGGGTAAGGGTCTCAAAAATAGATCCGGTCATTATTTCGGGTTGGATCCGAATTATGACTCGGGCCACCCGAACTCGGTTCGGTGGCGCCCGGTTATTATACACAATTAATATTTTGTGTTATTAGTCATGGATGATGACTATTCTTAATGATGTGAAATTTAAGTATTGTAAACCTTAATATTTTGTGTTATTAGTCATTATAAGACTATAAGTTAATGTTTTATGTTTAAAATGCATAAGACTTTAGACTAATGCATAATATTGTGTTATTTGTATTGATTTAAATATTTAGTGTTATTAGACAATATTAGTATTGATTGTGGTTGTGCTTTAATTTTAGAGAAGGGTTGGTTCTTGTTATATTTTTCTATGTTTATTTTACCATGTCAAATAATGGTTGGAATCTTGAAAATTTGAATATTTTCACATGCTAGCTTATAAGAAGGTAATGTTAACGGCCCGGTTTTTACCCGATATAATCGTGGCCTGAAAATATGTAGATTTCATCGGGTTTAGAGTCAGATTCGAATCTAACAAATAGATTTTGTATATATTTCGGGTCGAGTCTGGATCACATCAGACCTGGTTTTACCCGACCCATAAATAGTTAAAGAGAAAGTATAGGAAGCCAATGTCCTAAGCGTACAATGTGTACAATGGAGGTTTATGAAGTATTAGAGATATGATAATTAGTGTTACATTGTCCTGTTAGGTTACGTTTTTGAGATGAGTGGGTTCATGACATGGTATTAGAGTTCTAGATCCGAAAGGTCAAGGGTTCGATCCTTGGTGAATTCCAAAATCAACTTAAGTTTTTGGGATGAGTGATTTTATGACATGAGATGTTTATTATTCCTAGTATCCGAATGGTTATTCTGGATAGTATGGGTAATGTTCATTTTGTTCATAGACCAAAAATTTAACCCATTGTACACATTGTACGTTTAGGCCATTGGCTCCCTAACATCATAGTTAAATACCCTAGTAGAATAAATAATAGGTTTAGCGAGGGTTGATGAAAATGGTATATGAAAGATTATTTATGAAATAATTTGGTTTTTAATGAGAGATTATAATGTCTTTAAATTTGTTCATTTTGTTAACTCGCGTTATTAAAGTATTGTGTGGTACTTAATGTTGTTACGTTAACAAAATGTATTAGTAGATAAAGAACTAATTTGACTCGCATAGATATCTTTTAAAAACCAAATAATTAAATTGAAGTGTTAATTTTTTTAGGAACTAAATCAACGGTGCATTGTTTTAAAAGCTAATTCGAATTAAATTATTAACTAATAAATAATAATTTATAATTTTAATTTTAAAAGTTTGTGATTATTTGAAAAAGTTGAGTGTAAAATTAAATAAATTAAAAAAAAAGAGAGAATGAGCGAGATTCATATCTTGAAGATTTTTTTTAGTGGACAGATTTACACCAGGCATAATTATTATGAAATATATATTTGAACAAATTTATTTATTTAGTTTATTTTTGTCAAAATAACATTGCTGAGAAAATTTAAGGGTATGGTACGGTTGAAAACTGGAATCTTGAAAAAGTTGTAGAAGCAAGTCAAGCTACTCTCTTCTATTAAAAAACAGCTGTTTAATTTTCAGCTAATTATTAGCAAAATAAGTTGATAACTTAATATAATTTTTTTTGAAAGACATAATAATGTAATGTTATTTTTTTTTCAAAAATTTAGATATAATTGTGAAGAGAAATCTGTTATTTTAAAAATTTTATAAGTTTATTGTTAAAGTAATCTTAAATATTATTATTTTTGTATGAATAGCTATCATGATACCATTAATCAATAAGAGAAAACAATATGAATATTTTTTATTTTTTATATTTTTTTTCACCAAAATATATAGTCAAATTTTAAATTTATTGGATACAGAGTTTTGATATCATATTATATAATATTCCTTATTCTAAAAACTTAAAACTAATAAAAAAAATAACATAAAAGTTATATCTCTAACAATGAATTTATTGATGATGTATAATTTGTCATAAATAAGCTTGTCTTTGCCTATAAAAACACGACGATATTAAATACCTGCAAAAATATTCTGATATTCAAACAAAAAAATATATAAATAAGTGAAGTATATTCTAAATAATAAATAATTTATACTTTTTTTCTTAGAATTTTATTATATTTTGCAGTGATACCAAAATTAGTTATTAATAAATTTGCTGTCATAACTAATTATATTGTGTTATATCAAATACAATATAAAAACTTATATAATTTAGTCTGTCCCTCTCAACTTCTGTTTTCTAATCTTAATTTTTTAGTCACCGTTTTTCTTTTAAACACAACCTTACTTAATACTAAAATTACTCAATTTTTTCTTTCTAACTTTCTCTCTACTAGTCACTAGGCACATCACTTCTATCTAAAGTTTCATCACATCGTCTGATACGTAACACAATAATTTATCAATTAATTATGCAGCCATGTTCATTCATAACGAGATCTCATACTTTTTGTCTGAAAGACTCCTACCATACAAACTCTTTATGATGCAATTAAATTCTGATTATATGGGATTGAAAACTATTTGGCACAATTTTCACCTTTATCTTTTGTCATACGAGTAATAGGGAAATGGGAGCATATTTTCAACATTATTCAATTTATTGTAATTTTTATAATATTTTTCAATTTAAATTATTAGATACCACTATGAATTGTATATTTGAACTATTATTATTACTGTCCACACTTCACACGTTGTGAAATGTAAGAAGCATGTGCCAATAAACGAATTAACAGGCTAACTGGCTACGGAATTTCAATTCGACAAGATTGTGTTTGTTGGTTTCCACGTGGCACAATATATATGGAGTTATGGACCACCTTATTCTGTCGTTGGTTTTTGATGGCTGCTACTGCTAGTGCTATCACGTTTTTACTATTTTAAGCACGTGACAAAATCTTTTACTCTTTTATTAGAAATATATATAATTATTCTTATATTTTTTATTTATTTAATTAATTTAAAAAAAATAATTTTATATTATTGTATTAAAAATTTATGATTAGAGATTTAGTATTCGGTTTTTATTAATTTTAAAAAAAAATTACTATAAATCCAATAATAAAAAAATCTATAAACAATTTACGCAAATTTCAAAAAAAAATGCAAAAATAATGTATTAGAAATATAATCTTTTATATATTTTTTTATTAACTTAAACTTCTAAAAAAATAATTTTATGACAAATTTTATTTATTAATAATTTATTTTCTTCAATATTAAAATTTTCTTGTATTTTTAACTGTACTTTCAAATATTAATAGAATTTTATAACCATCATACGATAATGATAGACGTCATAAAAACCACTTATCTTATAAGCATTTTATATATACTCAAGACTGGCACTATCAATTGATGTGAAATCAAACATGTCACGTATAATAAACGTGGATTCACCAAAAATCTAAGAATGAAGATGGCTCACTTCACCCAAATAAATAAATAAAATAAAACGAACGGATAGCAAACCTATGGTGGAGTATGGCCTTTCATCGTTGATATATTTTCCCCCAGGTCACATAGTCAACAGAACATGTGTGTATATAATATTTTTTTATGGTATATTTGCTTCTGATAGATATATAATGGAAACATCTATATTAATATTATAGAAATTATGTACCATATTGAAATAAGATAATTGGTTGGAACTAAGATTGAGCTAATTATCTCTCGTAGTTAATTTTTTTAATAGAAATATTATGAGATTATGATTTTTTTATTAATATTAGTCAATAATTTTTTTGAGTTTTTTATGGTATCTTTCAACTTGGAATCCGTCGTAAATCGGAGCTCTATTTAAGGGTTTGTTATTAACCAATGAATTGCTGTATGTATAAGACAGAATTCAAACTCTGAACACTTGCTTAAACGGACGAATGAACAAATCGCTAAACTAACCTAACTTAATTATATTAGTCAATACTTTAAATCAACACTTTGGCATAAATATTTATTATGAGTCCATATTCTTTAGTAGATAATAAATTTTATTGGATTGGGCCACAAACTTTGGCATTTCTCCATATATCTATATCCAGTGTTACGGTGATAAAAGAAATAATTTTTTTTATATGCTAAAGCAACATAAAGAAATTGGTTGGTGGACATGTATCAAGTTATTCTTCAAAAAATGATAATTCTGACTAAAAGCATAAATAATAAACTGTAATAGATAAAATAGATTAATGAGATAAGTATTATGTTATGTTGATTATTATGATTAAATATTTGGACTATTTTTATTTCAAATTCAGTAAGATTTTTTGCAGTTGAGTTATTTATTCTCTTTCTCTGGGCTTAACTCTTGTCTAATAATAATAATAATAATAATAATAATAATAATAATAACTATGAAAAAGAAGTGTTAAAAGAATTAGGATCTCTCTCTTAATTCAGAAAGCAAAGTTAATCTTACTTTAAATTTATAACGAAAGAATTTTGTAAGGTTTAAAGGTTTAATTTATTTTATGTTTATTTTATTGTATTTTATTTCTATTATTTTTTATCATATTCATATTCTTGATATTTAATAAAATTATTAATCGATTTTTAGTATTTAGAAATTGTACATTAATATTATCAAAAATAATTTATAGGAGATAAAAAAATAATTAAATTTAATTATAAAAATAATTTATTATATATATATGTGTGTATTTTTGTGTCATTTAACTTCAATCATAATGAAAATTAAATATAAATTATTCTCCCAATGAAAAATATAGTCACAATTAAAAATATTTCCACCCCACCATTTAAAACAACATCAAGTGCACAATAGTGACTATAAATTTATTTAATTTAATTAATGCAAACTTTATCAATTATATATTAATGAAAGGAGCCATTTAGATAAAGACGTCTAAAACGTTTTTTTTTTAATATTTTGTAGTAATTAAAATTTAATACATATAATCGATTAAATTGTGTTATTTTTGTCAAAATTAGGTTAGATAAATTGATTTGACCGAAAAAATAGTGAATCAAATTTTGAACTGGTATAAATTAATATTATTTTTTATAGAAAATAACTACAATACCCTATTATAAAAAATGATTAAAATACTTCTATTATATATATATATATATATATATATATATATATATATATATATATATATATATTTTGAGAATCCTAAATCCTAATCTTTTATTTTTCTGTTGTCATAGAGTTAGAATTTAGCATTTTTAAAAAATATATATAATAGGAGTATTTTAATAATTTTCTATAATAAGAGTATTGTAGTCATTTTCTATAAAAAAAAATAATATTAATTTAGATTAGTTCAAGATTTGATTCACTTTTTTTTCGCTCAAATCAATTTGTCTACCCTAATCTTGACAAAAATAACACGATTTTATCGATTATATGTGTTAAATTTTAATTATTAAAAAACATCTTTAAAAAAAGACGTTTTAGGCGTCTTTATCTGAGTAGCTCCCATTAATAAAACTAATTAACCTAATAAATTAAATATATTTTTATATTTTTGTTAGATACTTTATCATCATTCTTAGTTGGTTTAATGAACACCTACTTACATTTTAATTGAAACAATTCTTTTTTAAATTAAGGTCATAAATTTTTAATTATTTAAAATTTTAAATCTTGTCAGTTTTTCAATTTCAACCTTAAGTAGTAAACCCCCTCTCTCATCTTCAAACTTCAATTCTAAAGTAAAATTCTAAACTCTCTCAACACTAATTTTTTTGAATCTTGAATCCTAAATCCTAAACATTCAATCATATTCATTAAACTCTTAACTTTAAATCTAAAATCCTCAACTTTTAAATTAAAACTTAAACCCTAACACCATAAATACTAGATCATAATCTAATAAACTCTAAACTCCATAAATATCGTAATTTATAAATTCTAAATCCTAAATTCTAATTTCCAAATCCTAAATCATATACAATCATCCTAATCATAAACTACAAAGTCTAAATTATATAAATTAATCCTAAATAAAAAATCTTAAATAATATCCTTAAACTCTATACC
Source organism: Arachis stenosperma (assembly GCF_014773155.1). Taxonomy (NCBI): domain Eukaryota; kingdom Viridiplantae; phylum Streptophyta; class Magnoliopsida; order Fabales; family Fabaceae; genus Arachis; species Arachis stenosperma. Next base: position 3,302,109 of record NC_080379.1, on the reverse strand, counting down.
AAAATAATAAAAAAATAAATTGTTTTAAATAAAAAACTAAAGATAATTACATATAAAATTATCTCTATTGAACCTTTCAAATTATCAAAATTATAGTTATTGAATGTGAAACAACATTCTAAATTTTATTTATAATTTTTCTTACTAAATTAACACACATATATATATATATTATACTTCTTTTAATAATTAAGAATCATGTTCACCAAAAACCTTTTTATTTTCTTTAACTAACCAAAATTTTCACTCTCTAAGACTAACAGTGTAATAAACGAACAAAAAGCCCACTTCACAATATAGCAAAAATCTTATACTAGTTATGCACAAAAACATCCAACATCATAATCATCATTATTAGGTATGAAAAAATTCTCACCTAATTAATCTCAATCTCTTTCTGCGATATTAACTGCACATCATCTGCCTCCGAACAGTCAAGTCTCTATATGGGAAACAATGTTACACGCGTCAGCCAGATGGCTCCTCCACATCGCTTCACCAGTTGAAGAAGAATAACTTCTTCATCATCGTAGCATTGGCCTATATCTATTACACTTAGGGCATGTTTGAAAATTTTAAAAATAATTTTTTTTAATTTTTTATTTATAAAAAATAGTAGTATTAATGTCTGGTATGATTTTTAAAATTAAATTGCAGCTTTCTAAGAAATTATTTAGGAGTTTATGAAAAAGTTAAAAAAATAACTTCTTTCATAATACTACTACTTCTTATCATATTTTTATAAAATAAATATTTTTAAAACTAAAAATCTAAATATAAAATAACTTATTTATAAGCTACTTTTAATATAGTCATTTATTGTTTAAACTATTTCCTCAAGCTACGCTTTATTTTTTTCTTGGACAAAATGTATTACACTTGTCACTATTTTTTTTTTTTTATGCGGTATGGACCTGACAAAATCTGAACTAGAATCTTTGATTCTTGAGGTTGTTAGTAGGGTCTTAAGACCCATTAGCTAGCTTTTCTTCTCTTTGGACTTAGGCCTCATTGGTATAAAAAGAAATTACTGATTGGGTGTATGCCATGGAGAAATTAAACAAAACAATGAATGTTTTACCAAAAACAAAATCCATGAATAGTTTGATTCAGATCCCTTAACAAAAAAATTATGTTGGTGCCCCGTCCAAAAAAAAAAAAACTTGGTGTGATACCAACTGTGATACAATTACTTCTCTCTTTCTTAAGGTGTGTATTAAATTATATAAAATCGTGCCGCTAATTAATTAAGGGATGGATCATCTTGGTAAGTGAAAATGAACTGTATTTGGATTTCTCTACTTAACGGAACAATTACCACTGCACTCCAATTTATGTAAACTGTAGATTTTCCCCAAAAAAGAAAAAGGAAAAGAAAATGTTGCCAACACAAGTGCCTGTGCCACACCGACCAAAATCCTAGCCTCGGGTTCATGTCCCAAAAAATAAAAAAGAACATAGACATAAATAAGTAACTGATCCACTCGAGATTATTAGATATTCATGAAACACTAATGCTTAGTGGAAACCATCTGGTGCATAATGCTCTTTTATTAGGTTAGTAAAATAAAAAAATAAATATATAATTATTTTAAATTACATATACCATAAAAGTTCTAAATTTAATCTCTCATTTATCACTTTACCAATTTCTTTATTTGAAATTTTCTTCCATACAATATTTAATAGCATAAAATTAATAATTAAAAAAAATTATTGAATTGGTAGGGCTGACAATGAGCCGAACTGAGCCGAGTTCACAAAAATTGAGATTGGCTCACGACTCGACTCATTAACAATCGAGCTTATTTTTTAAGCTCAAGCTCGACTTACTGAAAGCTCACGAGCTGGCTCAAATAATAGAAATATAAATATATAATCTATAATTCTATATCAATAAATTAGAACTTATATATTTTAAAAAATATTTAAAAAGATCAGTTTTATATATTGTTATTTATCAATAAATTATAAATTTTATATTTATGTCTTACATTAAAATTATATGTAAAAAATAAATATAAAATTTTAAATAATTAAGACCATTAACATATATAATTATATAGTACTATTTTATATGTATATATATAATATTAAAAATATAAATTAAATACATATAAGATATATATATATATATATATATATATATATATATATATATATAATCGAATCAACTCACGAGCTAATGAGCTGAACTTATCCAAACTCAAGCTCAGCTCATTTAATTTATGAGCTCAATTCTAAGCTCAAGTTTGGCTCACTAGCTCACGAGTTTAGCTTATCGAGCTATTAACGAGTCAAACTCGAGCTAGCTCATGAGCTGACTTGACTCACTTCTACCCCTATCAATTGGTGCGAGAAAACACCAAACGTATAGATGTAAATGATTCTAGTAAAGTGATACTCAAATAGTTAGATAGTACTTTATTTGAAACCTTTATCATTTATTAATGTTATAGTGAATTACTATTATATATGTGAAAATTTGGAACCATAATAAGTTTATCTTAATTAAATAAAATTAATTTGGTATTCATAATAAATAAATAAATTATTATTATTATATGAAAATTCAAAATATTAATAAATATACTTATAAATAAAATTAATGTTAAAATACTTTTGTGAATATGTCACATCATAATTATTTTTCTGTGAGTACAAAATTAATTTTATTTATTTATAAAATAAATTTATTAATATTATGAAATTTTAAGATAAGAATAATACTTTGTTCTAATTATTATATGTACATTTAGTTGGGAGTCTTTTTTCTATTTGGCATAAAAAATATAATTATTAAAATAAAAATTAAATTAATACTACTCAAATACGATAAATAAAGAGAAAACAATTTTAAATGCTTAATCAATTAAGAAGCATATAATAATTTGGCATGAGATGATCCAGGTCCATTTTTTTAGGTGCTGGGATAGATTCAGTTTTCACAGTATTTTATTATTAACATGTCGTTCATAAATCATAATTTATAATCATATTCATATATACATACTCTGTTTTTCCCTAACGTCCAAAACCGTACCATACTTATGTTAATGTGACTAAGCACCATAACCTCATAATTAATCACTTTTTTTCTTGACATTGTTCTGTATTATTACTTGGTTTTACACCTCACTGAAGAAGAAGAAGAAGAAGAAGCTTGTGAAGGTTACTTAACAGAGTGGTGTAACGTGTGAGTGTGAACTTCTTAACTAACACACGCGAGCGATACTCCTTCGTTTCGGTTCAAGGTTTGGTCTTGCATTTTTATTTTATTATATTATTTTCAAAGTATATTTGGTTTGGTTTGAGTTGTTGTACAAACAAGAAGCCATGATTTTGTGACTTGACATTAATAGTGGTAGTTAAAGCTGCTGAATGTCATGTTTCTTTTTATTTTTATTTTTCTTTTTTTTTTTTGCTTCCCCTCATTTTCTTTTCTTGTAGTTTTCAACTTAATTTGGTGTGCTTACTTGTGTTGCTGATTTTCTATTTGATCTTTTGTTTCTTGTATTTTTGTAATGTGTTAGCTTAGATCTGTGATCCTTGAGGGTTAACCATTTTTGTAACATTGCCTAAAACTTTAAATTAAGAACCATTATTTTTTTTTTTTGAATTTTTTTTTACCTTGTCTTGTTGGTTTGATTTTTACTGCCTTTTCTGGTTGCTGAGAAATTGGGTCCATTTTGGAAACAAGCATTTATGATTCACCCATCCATGTGAAAAAATTTAACACAAAAGGACATAAAAAATTCAAGTCTTGCTTTGCTTCTTCATTCTGTAATGCCACATGCATGATTTGAATAAAGTTTTATTTTGAGATAATAAGATTCAGTGTGTATATACATTTCAAGGTTTGAATTTTCTGGCTCTTCCAACTCTGAAGGTGATTGATTGTGCATTGTTACAGTTCTACTTGCATGTGGTTATTTCTTTCTCTTTGTGCTTAATCACCTTAAGAAAGATCATAGGATTATAAATTCATAATCAATTTCATGTTTCTTATGGTAGTTACTTCTGAAATCCCCAAATTGATCATGCTTGTTATTTGTTAACTGTAGATAGTATTGTGATAAAGGGAAGAAGAAAATGCAGAAGCCGGGGCAGGCCGTTGATTTCGCCCTGAAGGAGACATATCCGAAGATAGGAGCAGGGGCAGTAACAGGTGACAAGCTATCATGCACCTATGATCTTGTTGAACAGATGCAATATTTGTATGTTAGAGTTGTGAAAGCCAAGGATTTGCCTTCAAAGGATGTAACTGGTGGTGTTGATCCCTATGTTGAAGTGAAGCTTGGAAACTACAAGGGAATTACCAAGCATTTTGAGAAGAAGTCCAATCCTGAATGGAACCAGTGCTTTGCATTCTCCAAGGACAGGATTCAAGCCTCAGTCTTGGAGGTTGTTGTCAAAGACAAGGATGTTGTTGTTGATGATTTTGTTGGGAGGGTTTGGTTTGATCTGAATGAGATCCCCAAACGCGTTCCGCCGGATAGTCCTCTGGCTCCACAGTGGTACAGATTGGAGACTAGAAAGGGCGAAAAGGCGAAAGGAGAGTTGATGCTAGCGGTTTGGATGGGGACTCAAGCGGATGAGGCTTTTCCTGATTCATGGCATTCTGATGCAGCAATGGTTGGAACTGAATCTGTTGCAAACATAAGATCAAAGGTTTATCTCTCACCAAAGCTTTGGTATGTTAGAGTGAATGTGATTGAGGCTCAGGACTTGGTACCTGGTGATAAAACCAGGTACCCTGAAGTTTATGTGAAGGCTAATCTAGGACATCAGATACTAAGGACTAGGGTGTCTCAAATTAAGACAATCAATCCAATGTGGAATGAGGATTTGATGTTTGTTGCTGCTGAGCCATTTGAGGAGCCTTTGGTTTTGACAGTGGAAGACAGAGTTGGACCAAACAAAGATGAAACCTTAGGAAGGTGTTTGATTCCTCTGCACCAAGTGCAAAGGAGGCTAGATCACAAGCCTGTGAACACAAGGTGGTTCAATCTTGAGAAGCATATTGGTGCCGAAGGGGAGAAAAAGGAGACGAAATTTGCAAGCCGGATTCATTTAAGGGTGTGTTTGGATGGAGGGTACCATGTGTTGGATGAATCAACTCATTATAGTAGTGATCTTAGACCAACTGCCAAACAGCTTTGGAAGCCAAGTATTGGAATTCTTGAAGTTGGGATCATAAGTGCACAAGGGCTAATGCCAATGAAGACAAGAGATGGTAGAGGAACTACTGATGCTTATTGTGTGGCGAAATATGGCCAGAAATGGATCCGAACTCGGACAATTGCAGATAGCTTTGCACCAAAGTGGAATGAGCAATACACTTGGGAGGTTTTTGATCTATCTACTGTTATCACTGTAGGTGTCTTTGATAATGGTCATTTACATGGCGGTGGCGACAAATCCGGTGGAACGAAAGATTCTAGGATAGGGAAGGTGAGGATTAGGCTATCAACTCTTGAATCTGATAGAGTTTATACTCACTCTTACCCTCTTCTAGTGCTGCATAATTCTGGTGTGAAGAAAACTGGTGAAGTTCAATTGGCTGTTAGGTTCACAAGCTCATCTTTCATAAACATGATGTATCTTTATTCCCAGCCTTTATTGCCAAAGATGCATTACATCCACCCTCTATCTGTGATTCAGCTGGACAATCTGCGGCACCAGGCAACGCAGATTGTGTCGATGAGGCTGAGCCGGGCCGAGCCGGCTCTAAGGAAAGAGGTTGTGGAATACATGCTTGATGTGGATTCACATATGTGGAGCATGAGGAGAAGCAAGGCTAATTTCTTCAGAATAATGAAAGTTCTTGGTGGTTTAATAGCATTTGGGAGATGGTTTGATCAGATATGCAATTGGAAAAACCCCATCACAACAATACTAATCCATATCCTTTTCATAATCTTGGTTCTTTATCCTGAACTAATCCTCCCTACAATCTTCTTGTATCTTTTCTTGATTGGGATTTGGAACTTTCGATGGCGGCCGCGACACCCTCCCCATATGGACACAAGGCTCTCACATGCTGATGCTGCTCACCCTGATGAACTTGATGAAGAGTTTGATTCATTTCCAACTTCAAGATCATCAGATATTGTTAAAATGAGGTATGATCGGTTAAGGAGCATTGGAGGGAGAGTGCAAACTGTGGTAGGAGACTTGGCCACACAAGGAGAAAGGTTTCAAAGTTTGTTAAGTTGGAGAGATCCAAGGGCTACAACATTGTTTGTGACATTCTGTCTTGTTGCTGCTATAGTTCTTTATGTTACTCCTTTTCAGGTTGTGTGCCTTCTCAGTGGATTCTATGTTCTGAGACATCCAAGGTTTCGCCATAAGCTTCCATCAGTTCCAATCAACTTCTTTAGGAGATTGCCAGCAAGATCAGATAGCATGTTGTAAGCAAAATGGATTAGTGCTATTGACACTGCATTCAAATTACCTTAGACATTGTTAAATGACATTATCATTCTGTAAATTTTGTCCACATAAAGTGGGAATATTATTTCATGGTGTTGCAGTTGTTTCTTTGGAATTTCATATGATAATAATGGCATGTCCTTTTGATATATAACAAACACATAAAAAATCAGTTGTTATATGTTTGTATATATTATTATATATTAACTTATAATTTTTTAATTAAATAATTAATTATTAAAATAATTAAACTTATTTATAATAGTATAATATTTTTTTATAAAATAATTTTTTAGTGTAGACTTAGCATTATTGAAATAAGATACATACACAATAAGTCTTAATCATGTACTACTTCTTTTGCTACAGCAAACAGTATCAATGCAATAATTAAGAGTTACTTGCAGTAGTGTTATTTTCATAAAAAAAAAAAGGCATTGATTTAAATGCACTCTAGTTACTACTTTTGTGGGTATTGATATTAACATATAGTATGATAGTACTACATGGTTTCATGATCACACAACTAAACTAATTGATTGATTTTGGCATTTTGCTAACAAGCTCTAGTCTAGTAGTAGGTGCTATAAAATGCCAATTTTGTTATGATTATTACAAAGAAAGAAAAAAAAAAGAAAAGAAAAGAAAAAGAGACACCTTTTTCTTATTTGAATGTGCAAATCGATTCGGTGGTTCAATAGTATATGATGCAATAAATGAATAAATACAAGTGTTCATACAAATTTTCAAAGTTAAAATTATTATTCAATTGTCAATTCAGATAAAGAATCACTATACTGATTTTACTTGCCTAAGAAGTTTTTTGTTTTTTATTTTTTATTGTTTTCCGGTACTGAGTTAGACTGGATACATATAAAAAAATCGGAAAGAATAATTCCCTTTTTCCAAAGTTTTTTTTTCTGTCTTCCCACTCGTTGGCTCTTAAAAAATGTTTTTTTTTTTATATTTGTTTTAAATGTCGATCCAAATACAGTGAGAAAATTTGAGTATAAACATAATCAAAATACATCAAAACACTTAATTCCGATATTAAAATGCATACTATATATAACAGATAAAATGTACTCCCCATACTACTCTAATTCCTACATATACTTAAGTTATTTTATCCCCCTCATGAGTCATGAGATTTTGCTATACACCTTCATTTCTCAAAAAATATGTATAAAGTTCATAGAGTTTGTTACTTAGATATCTAAAAGGAAATTCAGCAATTTAATTCCTTCAAAATTAAGTCTCTATTGTGATTTTACATTCTTCAATTGCCATTTCATCAAGCATTGCTTAGATGTTTTTGTTCCTAAAATTTTTTTTTTGGTGTTGATGTTTTTGTTCCTAATTTGTCAAGAGGTCCCAAAACTTCCTCAAGTAGAAACTGGACTATGATTTCAACATCTTTAATGACGGCCATCAATTAAGAATCTGGACCAGGGCCTCTTCTTTCTGATTTTTTTATTTAATGCTAATTAGAGTGAGACCCGTGCAATGCACAGAGAAATAGATTATTTATATTATATAATATATTTTAATAAATGTTATATTAAAAATATTTTAGAGAACATATTATAAATAGATTTTGAATTTATTTATTTTAAAAAAACATCGGTTATTTATATTAGAGTTATACAAAATTGCATTTTTTTTATTTTTCGATTTGCATTAATGATTACAGTTTGTCTTTTCTTGCGATTTTTTTTTTGTAAATAATTAAGAAAATAAATGAATGAGAATGAAAAACATATAAAAATGTTATATTAAATTTAAGGAATTTTTGACAATTAGTATGAGAGATTAAGAAAAGAAGAGTAGTAGTAAGAGTATTAATATGTATAAATTGTAAAATTTGAATATTTGTAACTGAAATTTTTTATAATTATTATTATTATGATATTACACTTTGTCTTTTCTTGCGGTTTTTTTGTTTGTAAATAATTAAGAAAATAAATGAATGAGAATGACAAACATATAAAAATGTTATATTAAATTTAAGGAATTTTTGACAATTAGTATAAGAGATTAAGAAACGAAGAGTAGTAAGAATTTTAATATGTATAAGTTGTAGAATTTGAATATTTGTAACTGAAATTTTTTATAATTATTATTATGACACTTTTAATATATGTTTATTGCATTAGTTAGTACTTAATGTTTTAATTGAATAATAATAGATCAGAGTTTTTTGTTTTAATTTTTTTTTAAATATTTTACTAAATAGTGATTGGTTGATTTTCATCTTTTTGCCAAATCATTAGAATTGCTGATGTGACACCATTAGTAAAGAAAAAATGGCTTAAACTCATTGTGAAGAGAGTTGGTATCAGCTTTTATTATAAATAAATAAATAGATAAGGTAGAAAAAAATTTAAAAATTAACTTTTTTTTAAATAAATATCCAGTTAATTAACATTATCTCTTTTTTTCTTTCCTTTTATAATAAAAATTTTAGACAAGTTCGACACATGTATTAAATATTAATCTACCATAATTAAGACATGCCTTCAAGCTTAATGAATAGTTACAAAAATACTTACAAATTTCTGACAAAAGAGTTTTCAATTTTCAAGATGTGAAGAAATCAAAATCAATTTTAGTCTGTCTACAAATTGGAAATAATGAATCAAGTTGATAAAGAAAAATATTATTATTACAAGGTGTATAAGTTACAAAATTTAATAATATTCAAAGGTAAAAGAAAAAAAGTTACTTGTCAAAGATTTTAAATTAACTTACAACCTATGAACTATGCAAATTAATAATATACCACAAGTTGTCATATTTGTAATAAAATTTAGCTACCTAAGAATTAGTATAAATAATAAGTAGTTTGACTAGCCTAATTTAATATGATGAAAGTTATTAAATAATATAACGAGTGTTAGAAAAAAAATTATAAAATTTTTTGTATGTATATAGTGTCTGCATATTTATTTTGTACACGGAGTCATTAATCACTGTTTTAGTTAGAGAGTATTAGTCTTGTACTTTGTAGTATCTTTGTATTTTTATTGACTGTTTACACAATTTAATTTAGTATTTATAGGTATTGTAAATGTAATTGAAATTTCATTTCTTAGATGTAGAGTAACACAAATTACCATTTTATATTTTTATATATATCAAGAGTTTGGTTTGATCAAAGTGGTTATCTTCTCTTTAGAAGGAATTTATTTAAAATAAAATATTTTTTTCCAATTACCACTTCATATCCTATTAGATATTTGATTAGACTAAAGTGGATATTCAATTTTATAATTTTATTATATTGTATTTTTTAATAAAATACTTAGTGTTTTTTATACAAATTTTACACTTTTGTTCACACACTGTATTTTTTAATAGAAGAGAATTCAAATATAAATTCCAAATGCTAAATTTATCTATGAAATTTATTATTTTTATTAATATTTATTAAATACTAAATTTTAAATTTTAATAATATAAAAATAAAATAGTAACTAATATTAATAAAAAATATTAGCCTTTTACTATTTTTCGCTAGATAGAGTATATATTTACTTTGGTCCTCAAAGAATTTCAAACCAGATATTTTAGTCTTCAACTAAAATTAATTACTCGATTGGTCTCTAACAATTAATTCCGTTAGTCACTTAGCTCCTTAGCTCCGTCAACTCTAACGGAAGATAAAATGGTCATTGAAAATTCTAACATGGGACAAAATGATCTCTAACAACTCTATCAAGGGACAAAATGATCCATGACCCCTTTATTCGAAAACGACACTGTTCTTTCCCAATTTTTATCATATCTCGCATAACCTTAACATTCATACTCTCCTTCTTCACCTTCACAATCTTCTTTTCCATCTTTTCCTTCCTTCTCTTTAACTCCAAGATTAAGCCATGGTGTAATTGTCACATGTGTCGCATCGACCTCAATATGTCATGGACTACACACTTCCTAAATCTTTGTGACTAGTACATCCACCTCCTCTGCATTTCACCCACCAAAAGCATATACTTCCACATCTTTGATAATATCACCTCCAACCCCCGACAACATCCACAACATCCACGACATCCTCAAAACCAAGTTCCACAACTATTCCAAAGGCACGTCTTTCTCCGCTCTCCGGCAAGCAATATAGATTGTTGGACATTAGGACATCATGAGAAGATTCTCCTTCGGCATCATATGCAAGTTCTCATTTGAAATAGATACCGAGTGCTTCATTCCTTCTTTCCTGGAGTCCAAGTTGGCAGCCAGCTTTGACCTCGCATCCAAGTTATTACAACGAGCAATGTCGCCGTTACCGCTCATATGGAAACTGAAGCGATTGCTGAACATTGATTCGGAGAAGAAGCTGAAGGAAGCGATCGAAGTGGTGGACAATGTGGCAATGGAGAGATGTTAGGACAGAGGAGGAGAGAGATGGCAACGACGACAGCGAGTCTGATTTTCTAGATTCATGGGATCCATCGAAGACAACAACTAGTTGAGAGACACAGCCATTAGTTTCCTGAGTATGAATTGGTTGAGAACAAGTTGAGAATTCTTTTTCTTGTGAACATTAAATTTATAGAGTGTGCATTGTATAGTTTGAAGTTACAGTGTTAGACTGTTAGTGTTATACAAGATATGATGAAAATTGGAAAAGAACAGTATCGTTTCCAAACAGAGGAGATCAGGGACCATTTTGTCCCCTATTAGAATTGTCAGGAACTATTTTGTCCTCCGTTAGAATTAACGGAGTAAAGGACCTAAGTGACTAATGCAGTTAATTGTTAGGGATCAATCGAGTAATTAATTTTAGTTGGATACTAAAGTGTACAGTCTAAAATTCTTTGAGGACCAAAATGAATATATACTAGATATTAGAATTTGTGCATTCATTGTTTTCACCTACACCATTGTATGTATATAATACGATCACATAAAAATGAAACAAGTTAAATAAATAACCAAAAATTAAATGATAGAAATTCAAGTGCAGTTAACTTTATTTTTGGTGAAATTGATAACTGAAAGTCGTTAGATGACAATTTAGTTAAACCTGTCAAATTATTTAACGACTCTCAATTATCAACTTCATGTCAAGTTAACTGCAGTTGAGTTTCCACCAAATCAAAGACATAGACTTGTTGGAAGTTCCGCTTGTTAACTATTATGCACCTCGAAAAGGCAGCAATTATTCGCGGTGATTCGTATCAAGAAAAAGCATAATCCCACTCTTGCAATTAAATTACTACTTCTGCTCTTTCATTGCAAGCTAATAACCTAATAATAATCTTTTAACTCATTCTAATTAAGCTGCATTTGAGTGTAATTGTGCGTGTGTCCCTTTGTGAAACCCTCAAGATTATGGTCTGCATGCAAAAAATAATGTTACGTATATAAATACAATACTATATACTATAAAATATATATGATACTTCGACGGTTGTTTTTATCTTTTTCTTTTTACAAGGATGCTTAAACGTTACTATTGAAATTGCATGGATGGATATACATGAAAATTATAATACTAAGTCATTGGTATTTCTTCAATTCACATGATGAAGACGGATTCTTAAATGTGTTAATGGGGAATCTATGGAGGAATATTCGTATGTTCCTTTATGTGGAGACAAACGGTGATTGTATTCTTGGAATCATCGTTATTAAAATTGAGATAAAAACGTATATAACATATCAAATTTGTCAAAACTCTAAAAAAGATTGTGTCAAACTTATTTGGACCCTTGTTTTGTTTCATATATTAAAGAGCAATGCAGTGTAACGAGTTCAGTATCTTCTACTCTCTCTGACACTTTTACACTTAATTCCCTCATTAGACATTTAGAAAACTTAAATGTGTTACGTTGCATTGCATGCAAATCACTCAAGGTAGGTCCATATATATATACATCTTTTCATTTAAGCTTTTCATGCATGCACATGTTGTTCAAGATCAAAGAGTTTGTGCTGACAATGACATTGTAATTAATACAGTTAAGTGTTCTCCAAGCTGATCAACAAGTCTTCTAGAAGATTGATAGTAGAACATTGCATACTTCTTAGTTCTTATTACCACTAAGGTATGTCAACTTTATTAAGACTCTGATTTAATTTTGTCTGTGTTGTCAATCTTCTAATAACTTCTAACCATAATGTAGCTAGCTAGTATATACTTGTGATAATGTGAATTAGTTTGAGTTGATCTTCTTTTAAATGATTTTGATATGTGTTAAATACTCATACTACATATTTGTGCCGATTAAGGACTAAATAAGCATTTTTAGTTTTTGATATTGCATCTTTTTGCAATTGTTTGAAGGCAGTTTTAAACTAAGTTGGTTCAAGAAACATGGATCCTAAAGTAGCAATAGAGGACCAATTTTCCAAGTTGCACCCTTCCTTCCCAGAAAGCATAAGAATTGGAATAGTTGGTGGTGGTCCAAGTGGCTTATCAGCAGCTTATGCACTTGCCAGGCTTGGTTACAAGAATGTCACAGTCTTGGAGAAGCATCACACAGTTGGTGGCATGTGTGAATCAGTAGACATTGAAGGTAATATTTATATTATAATATCTCATAATAAAAATACAAACTTTCTGAAAAAAAAAAAAAAACAGATAATTTTTATGTCACTGTTCTGAGACAATATTTGTCTATTTTTCTATTCATAGACACTTACTAAGTAAACATTGCCTTAGTGACAATTTTGACTATATTTAAATATGTACACAGGAAAAGTATATGATCTAGGTGGGCAAGTTCTTGCTGCAAGCAGTGCTCCAATCATTTTTCACTTGGCAAAAGAGACAGGCTCAGCACTAGAAGAATTAGACTCTCACAAGCTTGCTATTATCAACCCTTCCAATGGAGAATATCAAGATATTAAAGTTGCTGATGATTATGTATCTGTTATGTCACTTACATTGGAAATTCAGGTTAGTTTGTTGTCTCTATTCTCTACTGTTAGTTAAAAACTATTGAGTAAAACTATGCTTTTGCTTCTAAAATATTTTCATTTATCACTTTGAAGATTAAGATATATAGATGTCAATCTTCCAAAGATTAAAGTATCTTTCAAAGATTTTAGTGCTAAATGAATATTATTGAAGACTAAAGTCTATACATTTTATCTTTCAATGAATATAGAATATATTTCAGGATCTAAGAATGGATTTGCTTAAAAATAATATGTAGTACTTTAACTTGAAAATTAAAAAGTAAGGCTTTTACTTCTCCTTGTGAAACCAGGAAAAGGTGAAGAATTCTGGTAGAATTGGGGTGCATGGAGTGAGTGACATTGCTCCAGAGTTGGCTCCAGAATATCTTGAATGTCATGGACTCAAATCTGTTCCTAAATCTGTGGCTTATGGTTACACTGCCTCAGGATATGGCTTTGTTCAAGATATGCCTTATGCATACCTTCATGAGTTCACTAGAACCTCCATGGCTGGAAAAATCCGAAGGTTTCGAGACGGATATACAAGTCTTTGGCAGAAGATTGCTCAATCAATTCCTTTGAAACTTTGCTGCAACACTGAAGTATTGACACTTAGAAGGAACTCTGATGGTGTCACAGTTAATGTCAAGAACTTAAATGGAGTTGAAACTTTGGTATTTGATAAGATCATAATCTCTGGTTCATTTCCATTGAAATATGGAAGAACTTATAGATCATTGCCTTCAACTTGCACAGGTTTGTAGAGTTCTCACATTCCATGAGTAACATTGTTTGTTTCTTTATCTGATATGATAACTAATTAAACAAATCTTGTGGCAGATTGTGAACCTGAAGTAATGGATACAAGTGATCTTGAAAAAGATTTGTTCAGCAAAGTAGAAACAAATGACTACTACACTACTGTTTTGAAGATTAATGGACTTGATCATTTGCCTGTTGGATTTTATTATTTCAATGAATACATGGAAGATCCTAGCACAATTGGACATCCGGTTGCAATTCAAAAATTTTATGCAGACACTAACATATTCTTGCTTTGGTCCTATGGTAACTCTACTGATATTAAAGGACCTGCTGTCACAAAGCTTGCAATCAAGACAGTAGAATCCATGGGGGGAGAAGTTCAGAAAGTCGTTCTTCAACGGCGCTTTAAGTATTTTCCTCATGTTAGTAGCCAAGGTATTTTGTTTATTTGATTTCTTAATTCACTTTTCCTTAGCCTAACAAGAATTCTAAATCATGGAGTTTTGAATGCAGCTATGAAAGATGGATTCTATGAAAAGTTGGAATCAGTACTTCAAGGTTCAAGGAATACTTACTATGTAGGTGGCCTTATGGCATTTGAGCTTACAGAGAGGAATTCATCTTATGCCATGGCTTTAATATGCAAGAACTTTGCAAATAGCAGTGATTTGCCAATGTATCCTTATACTAAGGTAAATTACCATTTATGTACATTATGACCAATCAAATTTTTATTTTTATTTCTTTTCCAAATAGAGCTGCACTTACAAGAAGATTGTTTTATGCAGAGTTTGTTTCCATTGAGAACTGAGTGCCAAGAAATGGATCCTAAAGAGTTAGGTGAATTGCCAGGAGTGCATTTTCCTAATTTGCCTACTTTGGATGGCTATTTAAGGCAATGGGGAACTCATCCTATCACTCAAGACAGAACACTTTACACTTGGATCAATGAAGAAGGCGCACCGGTAGGCCAGAGGACTTATGCAGAACAACATCTTAATGCATCTTGCATTGCTCATAAGCTCTTAACAAGCCAAAAGCCTGTTATCAAGCCTGGGGACAAGGTTCTTCTTGTTTATGTGCCTGGTCTAGACTTCATCGACGCCTTCTTTGGATGCCTAAGAGCTAGAGTCATACCAGTTCCAGTTCTTCCTCCGGATCCAATGCAAAGAAGTGGACAAGCACTAACAAAAATTGAAAACATTGCCAAGTCATGCAGCATTGTGGCAATTTTGTCAACAGTTGCTTATCACTTGGCTGTCCGGGCAGGTTCATTGAAAAATTTTATCTCATTAACTGGGAAAAGTGGGAAGTCCTCAGCTCGTTGGCCGAATCTTCCATGGCTGCACACTGATACTTGGGTCAAGAATTCAAAAAGTTTGGCCTTGAATGGTCTACATGATCATTGTGAAGAAGCTCAGCCTGGTGATATTTGTTTCTTGCAATTCACGTCTGGTTCAACCGGTGATGCTAAAGGAGTTATGATCACTCATGGTGGCCTTATTCACAATGTGAAGTTAATGAGAAGTAGATACAGGAGCACATCAAGAACAGTCCTAGTGATTTGGCTCCCTCAGTATCATGACATGGGACTGATTGGGGGACTTTTTACATCTCTTGTCAGTGGTGGATCGGCGATTCTGTTTTCGCCAATGACATTTATCAAGAAACCACTCTTATGGCTTGAAACTATGAGCAAATATCAAGCAACTCACAGTGCTGGCCCAAACTTTGCATTTGAGTTGGTGATTAGAAGGTTGGAGTCTGACAAAGACAAGCTTTGGAATTTAGACCTTTCATCCATGATTTTTCTTATGGTTGCTGCTGAGCCTGTGAGACAAAAGACTTTGAAAAGATTTGTTGAGCTGACTAGTCCTTTTGGATTATCCGAAAAGGTGATGGCTCCTGGATATGGCTTGGCAGAAAACTGTGTCTTTGTTAGTTGCGCATTCGGGGAACGAAAGCCTATCATTGTTGATTGGCAAGGAAGAGTTTGTTGTGGATATACTCAGCAAGAGAATGAAGATATTGACATAAGAATAGTTGATCCGGAGACATGTGAAGAGCTTCAAGAGGATGGAAAGGAGGGAGAGATTTGGTTTAGTAGCCCAAGTGCTGGAATAGGATACTGGGGAAGGGAAGAATTGAGTCAGAATACTTTCAAGAACAAACTTCGCAATCATCCTGGCCGTTACTACACAAAAACAGGAGATTTGGGAAGAATCATAGATGGAAAACTGTTCATCACTGGAAGAATCAAAGATCTCATCATTGTTGCTGGAAGGAACATCTACTCTGCAGATGTTGAGAAGACAGTTGAGACTTCATCAGAATTGCTTCGGCCTGGTTGTTGTGCTGTCATTGGTGTCCCGGAGGAAATCTTATCTGCAAAGGGGATTTCCATGCCAGATGGCTCTGATCAGGTTGGCTTGGTGGTGATTGCAGAGGTCAGAGATGGCAAACCAGTTGGCAAAGATGTTATTGAGAAGATTAGGACTCGTGTGGTTGAAGAACATGGAGTTGGTGTTGCTTCTGTTAAGCTGGTCAAGCCTAGAACAATCAGCAAAACAACATCTGGAAAAATCAAGAGATTTGAATGTATCAAGCAGTTTGCAGATGAATCTCTGAACTTGGTTCCACAAGGTTCACAGACTCTATTGAAGAAAACTTTGCTGAGATCATATACTACCGGAACATGTGGCGAAGGGAATACCCCGAGGCCCCGGCTAGTAAGAAGAACACTTGCAGCCAGCAAAAGGATCAGTAAGAATGACATTGTGGAATTCTTGAAGGGCCTTATTTCTGAGCAAACTGGAATTCCAATCAACAACATATCAGTTACAGATAACCTAACATCCTATGGAATTGATTCGATTGGTGTGGTTAAAGCAACTCAAAAGCTCTCGGATTTCCTTGGAACACCAGTTGCAGCCATTGATGTTTTCACTGCAACAAACATTCTAGAATTGGCAAACTTCTCTGAGGATCTGCTATCCAAGATTCAGCCTCAGCTTTCAAGCAATCCAATCAATGTTCCAGAAGCTGAAACTTTTTCTACTGAACTGGTTGAAGAGGTATCTACATCTAAGCGATTTGGTATCCATTTACTTCAAGTTATAGCACTTGTTTATATTTCCATCATGCTAGCCTCACCAGCTTATATATCCATCAACGCTTTCCTAAGCTTCATCCCAAGTTTCAGTATATCAGTAGATGGAATTCCCTGGTCAAATTATTTGGTTTCCCTTGCTTTAGCACCTATTGCTTGGATTCTTTGCATTGCTGTTACTTGCATTTGCATTTCATTATTTGGAAATTCTTTCTTGAGGCCAAACTATGCTCTTGCCTCCGAAATCTCCTTGTATTCAATGGACTTTGTCAAATGGTGGGCATTATATAAGGTCCAAGAGATTTCTTCTAAAGTTCTAGCAGTTCACCTCAGAGGAACTGTGTTTTTGAAATACTGGTTTGAGATGCTTGGTGCTAGGATTGGATCCTCAGTGTTGCTTGATACAGTTGACATTACCGATCCGAGTCTTGTTTCGATTGGAGATGAAGCTGTCATTGCAGAAGGTGTTTTGGTTCAAAGTCATGAGGTAAAAAGCAGAATTCTAAGTCTCCGTGCTATCAAGATTGGCAAAAGTTCCTCAATTGGACCTTATGCAGTTATTCAAAAAGGAAGTGTTATTGAAGAAGGTGCTGAGGTACAGGCCTTGCAAAAGGTTGAAGGAGGCCAGCCTGTGCTCAAATCTGCTAAGCTTAATAATGTTGATAAGGTATGTTCTAAATAAGACCCTGCTTACAAAAATACCTTATAGTACTCTTCAAGTATGCATTTTCTATAATGTTTTCTCTTATTTTCTTGGGAATACAAAATGATGATCAATTGTCACACACTAATATCAACAATTTTCATATCGAATTTCAGAATGCAGAAGTTCCTAGCTTTTACCACTTTATTGGGATCTATCTTGTTAGCTTTCTCAGTTCACTAGCTGCAGCTATTACCTACTTCATGTACATATGGTTCTCCAAGAAATCTCCATCATTCCTACACTTTTCATTTGTTTGCATATGTGGTGCATTCCACTGGATCCCCTTCACCATTATTGCATATGCTACCATGTTTTCTGATGTACCATCAAATCCGATAACCTTTGCCATTTCATTTGCCGGCGCCTACCTACTTCATGGTCTTGTGCTCATAGCTCTCAGCAGCGCTTTCTCCCATCTACTCATCATGTCCGGTATAAAGCAAAACCAATACAGAACTTGGCTTAAGCAACAAGTCACCATGTCATGCCACCTTAGATTCGCGAAGCTTCTCTCAGGAACAGGAGCCTTCTGTATTTATTTACGACTCTTGGGTGCGAAAATTGGCAAGCATTGTTCCATTAGAGCAATCAATCCCATTTCAAAGCCAGAACTAATGACAATCGGTGATGGTGTCCATCTAGGAGATTTCAGCAAGATAATTACTGGTTTTTACTCTTCCAATGGATATACCTCTGGAAAAGTTGAAGTTCAGCATAATTCAGTTGTTGGCAGTCAAAGCCTAATTCTCCCAGGTTCTATTGTCCAAAAGAATGTCATTCTAGGTGCACTTTCAGTTGCTCCAATGAACTCTATACTCCAAGAGGGTGGTGTTTATATTGGATCACAATCCCAACCAGTTATCAGAAACACAATGAATAATTCTGATAAAAATATAGAAGAGATGGACACTGAATGTAAGGAAAATGCTAACAATTTGGCGACAACATTGCATAAAAAGGACTCAGATAAAGTTACCTTGACCAGAACATGGTATCAAAGTTTCTCAGTACTCTTCATTCAACCCTTGATGCAAACATTTTTGCCTTATTTTGTGGTTGGTTTATCAGTTTTTGCACCTTTGGCCCTTATTGTTCACCAAAAGAATGCCATGAATCTCTCGTTGCATTGGTTTTTCCCTATGGTCTGGGTTCTGTCTGGCACTCTAGCTGCATTGGCATGTGTTATAGCCAAAAGGGTTCTTGTAGGAAAGAACAAATCTGGAGAAAAAGTTCCCATATGGAGCACAAGGATCACCATGGACAGCACTTGGCAAGCCGTAAGAACACTTGTTGGAGACTTTTTCATGGACATGACAAATGGCTCATATTTTCTTGTGTTGTATATGAAGCTGATGGGTGCAGATGTTGAAACGGATCACGAAGTTTATGTGGATAGCAATGGAGCATTGTTGAATCCTGAAATGGTGAAGATTGAAAGAGGTGGCTGTGTGGGAAAAGAAGCATTGCTGTTTGGACACATATATGAAGGTGAAGAAGGAGGAATGGTGAAGTTTGGAGATATCAAAATTGGAGAGGATGGTTTTGTTGGTAGCAGGGCTGTTGCCATGCCTGGTGTGCAGTTGGAGAATGAGGGAAATCTTGGTGCTCTATCTCTTGCCATGAAAGAAGAGATCATAAGGTCAAGGTAAAATATTAGTACTGTCACAGTTGTCCACACCAAACAACTTTCACTTGGTAATTTGTGCAAACAGTTGGTGCTCGTATTTAGAGCTTCCTTAGTCATGAGATTCTACAATAAACAATTTGGGGATTTCTAACTTAGGAACTTGTTTGTATAAGTAATTTACATTATGTACCACTGTTTAATTGAGAGTTGATACATTATAGAGTGATTCCAATCGGGATCACATTGTACTATTAAGTTTGTAAGAATCTCACTTAATAATGCTTCACCCTTCAATATATGCCAGTCCTATTCTACTTGGAAAAATAGTTTATTGTTAGCAATGAATTAAACCTCATTGTAGCTTGTAAGTAGTGTTATTTCGCCAACTAAAATAATGTTATGGATTAAACTAAGAGTTTATCTAATATATAATCTAAAAATACACGTTAATATTATTATTTTTATTTTTACTTTAAATTTTAATATATGTTCTTAAGATGAGAAATTCTAGGGACCAATTATAGTATAAGCCAACTCAGTTAACTCTTTTTTGTTTTTAATTTTGAAATTCCAGACAATAGGAGTAGTGGGAAGTTGTTTTATTTTTTTATGTAATTAGCATATTTTTCAAGAAAAAGTATAGGGAGTTAATGGCCTAAGTGTACAATGTGTACAATTGAGGTTTAAGAAGTATTAAAGATATAATCATTAGTGTTACGTTGTCTTGTTAGGTTACGTTTTTGGGATGAGTGGGTTAATGACATGATATTTTCGATCCTTATATTATGAATAGTATGAGTGATGTTCATTTAAAATCAGTTACTAAAGTCAACTACCAATATAAAATACATGTTAAAATATAAATATATATTAAAAATAAATTAAATCACACATATATTTATACAAAAACATATTGATAATTGATTTTAGTGTACAAATAATATTTTTATTTTTAACTAATTAATTATAATTGACTATACCATAAGTTGGTTCTTTAGCAGAATCTTTTTAAGATACATGTTAATTAAAATTTGAAATTAATATTAACTTTTTAAATTTTTAAGTTTTTTATTTTTATTTTCCATTAAACGTATTATTTTAAAACTAAGAAAATCATTTGTTAGTTTTAATCATTACTACTGTTAGTTAACTGTTATTGTTAAGTATAAAATTCAGAAGAAAAACTAATTCAGTTAAAATAAAATAGCATCATGCAATTTATCGCATGTGACATGTATCCATTGCTAGTTGGAAGCTAGAGCATTGGGTTGAAGAAATTTATCAAAAAAGAGAAACATATACTCCTATATAATAAGAGTTTAATTTTAATATATATTGATAGTATAAAATATTTTATATAGTCATATAATTATAAATATTTTTTTATGATTATTTATATAAGTAATATAAAAAATAATTAGATAATTAAATATATGTGTAAAATGTATCCAAATTAAATTCATATGATAATTAAGAAAAAAAGAAGGCGTTGGCCATTTGAAGGGTTCAACTTGAAAGAGAGCGTGAGAGACACAGAATAGAAGAAAAAGGAGTAGCAGCACGGCAATGGCGTGATGAAACTGGGCCCACCCAAAATGATTGGAGGTGGGCCCTCACTAGAACAAACCAAGCCTTTCTAGCCTTCCTACCAATAGAAAAGATCCACGTGTCCGTTCATTTCACGCCGCCAACAATCCTTCGAGGATGTCCTTCCGACACGTACCTGACTATCAAACGTCCCGTATTACCTAGGAATAGTGTTCAGCCGCGTAGCAACTAAAAATGACACGTGGCCCAAAGTTTTCCAATTTTACCCCTAGAAAAATATCTCTTTCAATTTGTAATTTTGGAACATCAAGAGACCTAAAACCGTAAATTCACCTCCAATCACTGTGGAAAACACTGTAATTTCTACAGAACCCATTTTGCCCCCGTTCCTTACACAGTATCAACATCACATCCCTGAAAAGCATCCCCTTATTTTTTGCCCCAAAGAAAGGGAATAAAAAAAGAGGTTTAAAAAGGAGGAATTTTCAAAAAAGACACAACAAAAAAAAACCTTCATTTGTTCTGTGCTGTCTAGTAGTAACGTTTGCTACTACTACCACCACTTTGAAGAGGTTGTGTCTCTTCTCATAAAAAACAATGTCTACAAATATGGCGATGATCCTCACTTTGGTGATTTCGTTACTCTTTGCTCAACCCTCTACCTCAAGTGAGTTCAACAAACACTACTCACTCTTCACTCTTCACTCCTTTTTTTTTCTTTGCAGGGTTAAAAAATAATTATTGTTTGATATTCAGGTCGTGTATATGGAACAAACTTGGCAGGAGGCAAGACCATATCAACAAGCATAGAGGTAAAAAATTTATATATATGCCATGATGATTTTAAACTTTCAAATTTTTGAACACTTCTTGCCCATAATTTTTTAATTATTATTATTATTATTTAGGTTGGAAGATTTGGGAATAATGGAGGTGATCCTAGTGTTGGAAGAGTAGTAGAAGATTCAACAAGAAAAGTCCCAACGGGACCTGACCCTCTTCATCACAACAACAACCCTTTACGCCCTTAATTAAAGTTAGCTACTGATTTTTTTATTAAGTAAAAGCTTAACTTTATTATATATCTCTCTTTGATGGTGAACACTACTGATTATTATTATTATATTATTATTCTACTTGATGTACATTTTGCTAAATGGCTTCTAAGGCATGTTTTGTGCAATATGCTTAGCTTGCTTGCTATTGTAAATAATCAGAAATAGATATATATTAATTAGTAATTATGAGCAATGAATGGTACAATTAGTATTAATTGTATTTTTTCCTGGAATAGGTATGGACTGAGAATGATTAGTGATGTTGCGTGGCTTGTACAGTGAATAGGAATAGTAGTGGAAATTAAAAGGTCACCTGCAAATTAGTACAGTTCTCAGAATTGTTCTTTTGTTTCTTTCATTTATTCTGAAATATCACCTTCTGGATTTGGTCCAGCTTTTCCACCGCCATCAAATACAAGTGACAAATTACAACATCATTTCCTTCAATTTCCAAAACTTTGTTTTTTTTTTTCAAAAAAATATATTTTACTACCTAAAATTAATTCAAAATCATATTAACTAAAATTTTGATTTAACTCTTATAATTTTTTAATATTATAATTTTAAATTAATTAACTGATTTAAAAAAATATATATACTCTAATAATTTTTTAGTTCATATTTTGTTATAAATTGACACGTGAAGATAATATATGTTACGAATTGTTACATAATTTGATATGTTTGGTTAAATATATTTGACTAATTAATTTAACGGTTCATAATATTTTATATAAAAATATTTTTATAAAAAACATACTTTTTTATAATTTTATATTTTATGTGTTCAATTTATTCTTCTAATAATTTGATGTAAAATTTTAATTTTTCCAACCTTTGTTATATTTTCATATTTTGTGTGTTCAAATATGTACAACGTATCCATGAAGATTTAATTGTTGTCACTCATGAAGTTATGATAACACTATTACTGTATATATGGAATATTTATTTCTGGAGAAAATATAAATGGTACGGACTCTCTTGATTTATGAACAATACGTGAAAAATCTTGGACGAGATCGAAGATGGAGTTTGGATATCTTGAAGAAAGCAACAGCCTCTTACAAAATATATCGTTTTGGTAATCATGTAATGATATTTATTATTATCTGCATATATAACATCAATAATCAAATATCGGCAGAGTTTATTGCTTTCTTTAGTAGTATTATTGTACAAAAGAAAAAGACACATCACTTATGAATGTGATTCATTCATTCGCTAATAATGAATGAGTAATAAATGGACACCGTGTCCCGGATTGTGTTCTCCACTACCTTAATATTGCAATGCTAGCATGTCGACAAAAATAAGAAAATAACACCAAATAAGAAAATATATTTGTACCTGAAAATAATAATAAAAGGTATATATAAATATTGATTTGATATCATTGTGATTTTGTGAAAATGTAAAACAAGTTTCACATACACACACATATTAATATGTGAAGTTTAACTTCTTTTGGTCCTTTCGATGTAAGAGTTTAGAAGTATAAATTTCTTTAGTTATATTGCTTAGTTGATGAATTATATATCTCAATTTTTCTATATATAAGTTTATATTCTTTTGGACTAAGTTCATAACTTAATATATTAAGTTATATTATTATTTTCAATAATTGAAATTAAAAAATTTATAATTTAACAAACAAAATGTGTTATTTACTTTAAAAGATTACGGTTCCAGTCTCCTATCTTTAGTAAAAAAAAAAAAAAAATTAGATACTCAATCATTTAAATTACCATAAAAATGTGTTTATGCATAATTCAATTTTCATGTCATGCTTTATATTAGTTGGTAGTATCAAATAAGGTGCAGTAGTCACCAAAAAAAATAAGGTGCAGTATTGCACATCTAAAGCTTCTTCTGAAATAATCTTGACTAGACTAGGCCATCAAACTGGTGAGTTCGGCTTGTTTAGGTCAAGCTTACATAAACTCGTGGATTAAAAAGTTAATTATTTTAAATCTGTTTTATTCACTGATCATAATATTTTCAGCCCATATTATTTATGGCCATTCTGATAAGTTAAATAGGAGTTAATTCGAGTAAAATAGTTAAATTTGTCTTTAGAATATTACTTATTTTTTAAATTAATTTAAAAAAATATTTAATCAAATTTATTTTTCAAATATTTTAAATTAATCGCATTAGTTCTTCTGTCATTTTCTTTGTTGATGGCTTTAAAATGTGTTAAGTGATACTACAACAGATACATAAGAGTCTTAATTAAATATTAGTATAATAAGTTTATAAAATTAGATCAAATCAAAACCTAAGTGATGAAATAACTTGAGGTATTAGAATCTCTCAAATTGAGGTTGATTTAATTTAATTTGATAAATTTATCATGTTAATCGCCAATTAGAATTACTAAATATGTGTTACGGTGTCATTTAACGTGTAACATCAACAAATTTTAATGTCGTTTGTAATGGAAGTGACGAAATAATTAAAATGACTAATTTAAAATATTTGAAAGACGAATTTGTTTAAAAAAATTCCAAAAACTAATTTAAAAAATGAGTAATCTTTTGATAACTAATTTGACAATTTATTCGAACTAACTCGTTTATACTTTTATTCTTTTTTTTAAAATAATATTTTGATAAACAAAATTACTTTTAAATAAAAATTTTAAACAAATAATATCCTTTTAGTTGATAAATTAAGTTTTCAGGGCCAAATCATAAAAAATATTGACTGAAAGTTTTTTAAAAATTATAAAAAAAATTAAATGAATCACCCGTTTAATTTGTTATTTATTTGAATTAGTTAGATTAAATATATTTAACTTAAAATTTAAATAGACTCCATTTTAAAGACAAAATTTACTTATTTAAATAAATGGACTGAGCTAATAAATTTAGTCTATTTTAACCTCTGTTCTTAAGAATTAAAGCATGTCTTGCTAGAAAGTTCATTCGAATTCAAATCCTAAATACGACTAAAAAATTGATATAAAACCTATAGGAAAAAAAAGGGTGGTGTGTCTTCAACACAGAAAAACAAAACAAAAACAAAAATATCTCCATTTCCACTGTTCATAGGAAAAAGTAGAGGAAAAAAATATCTCTCCATCTCCACCAATTTATTTGTACGATAAAAAATCATTTAACTTGTATTAAATTAATTATTAACGTAAAGATATTTTACATGAATATTTATATTATTATATTAATAAAACGATTATATTTCATATTTATCAGTTGGATCATTATTTAAAAGAAATAACTTTATTAAAATATTTATATTTTACATAATCAATATAAAAAAATTATTATCTTTTATGACATAATATTATATAATTAAATATACATATAAAATTATTTTAACGACACATTAAAATTAAATTATTATATATTATTATATTAATAAAAATATTGTATACACAAAAATCAACATATATATATATATATAAATTATTTATTTTTATATTTTAATATATATTTTTTATACATGTTATTAATTTAAAATTGATTTTTTATGTAAAGTAACATGAATTTTTTATTGAAAAACAGTGTGAAATTTTTTTATAAGATTTTTTTGGTGAGTATAAGATGAGATTATAAAAGAGTGTGAATTAATAATTTAGAATAATTAAGATTTATGAGTCGTAAGATACTTAGAGAAATATCTCAAAGTTGTGTCCAAATATCAATCACTTTTTGGTACACTCAGACACACACCACAACACTCCTATAAAAACCACGCGCCGGAGCTTTTCTCTCCACCGCGTCGCCGCCGCAGACCATGTCGTCAACCACCACCCCTCACGGTGGAGACTTCGACACGCCGACACTGGATATGGAGTCAGCGGAGCTCCTCCAAACCATATCGGAGCACGGCGGCTACGCCTACGTGAGAATGGCATCGCTGGCGGCGACCGGTGACGTCCGGGCCGCGGAGGCGGCGCTGGAGATGGCGTGGGAGCAGCTGCACTCAGGTCCGTGGCAGTCGGTGCTTCCAGTGTGGCGCGACGCGTACTCGATGGCATGCCTCCACGTGGCAAGGCACCACAACGGTAACGGCGAGTTCAAGGAGGCGCTTAGGGTTCTTGACATGGGGATCATCATGGGAGGGACGCTCCTCAGAAAGGATTTGGACTCTGCGATAGAGAAGGTTTCAGAGAGAGCCAAGAGTTCCCGTAGGGTTTCTGAGGGAAGCTTCGAAGAAGGTTCGGTCAACAACTCCGAGCAACGAAGCCTTGTTCATCCGGAATTTCATGTGTCTCAGGTGAGGTCCTTCCTCCAATTTTTATTTATTTATTTATTTATTTTTATCATGTTCTTGCAAATGTGCATTATTAGTCTTTGAGAATCTAAAATGATCAATGTAGCCCTAAAACCATTTTGCAGCTAAAATAACTGTCAAATACAACTTAAGCAATGTAAAAAAACAAATAAAATAAAAAATGGTGCCAGAATAGTGGTAGTTTACACAAGGACACATCGTGCTATTTATTTTTCTAATGTGAAATTGGTCTCTCTGAACCCCTTCAAGGGGAAGTTACTATTATGTTTATAGGATGTTTAGTGCTATACTTTACAAAACGTATAGGTCCCTAGAGTATTATTGCCTAAATTTTAGGAAAAAGTCAATGTATATTTTTAGAGATAGAGAGGAGAATAGGGTTGAATTTCACCAAATCTTAGTGGAATTGAGTGTAATAATTTGCCCTTACGTATATAGTGTGAACAATTTGAATACAAATCTTGGATATTAATCCTTTGAATACAAATTACGAAATTTGGCTTCACATTTGTGATATGGCTTTTCTAATATTTATGTTATAGCATTTTACTCTGTAGGTGCTCCAACTTTTACCTATCAAGTCCCTTTCTTCTAAGATTGTGGAGAAGAGATCTGGTTTGTCGCTGGACAAGTTCTTGAAAGATCATTACCTGGCTGGTACACCGGTTATCATCAGTGATTGTATGGTTCACTGGCCGGCCAAGACAAAATGGAACAACATAGACTATTTGCTGAGAGTTGCTGGTGATCGTACAGTTCCCGTCGAGGTAATTGCTCATCTTCCATTTATAGGTAAAACTAAAATAAATATCTTGTTGATGATCCTTTGTACCAACTAGGAATTTTCATGCAAATAATCTATGTGCATTGCATATGGTCCATTTGTATACTCTGTTTTTCTAGGTCCCAAATTGCCTTGTTCAAAATTTCTAGGACCATTTTCAAAGTTCCCTGTTATGCATCTCATGCTACATGCATCGCAAGCTAGACTGTTGAAGTTATTTAGCTGTCTACAGGAATTCCACAGCCAAACATGTAAACACACAGAGGGTGGGGGTTTGGAGTGGAACTTATGTATGTATACATATTTTTTTCAATATCCATAAATATTGAAAGAAAAAGGGTAAATGCAAAATTCTTTGTAGGTTGGCAAGAACTATTTATGTACAGACTGGAAGCAAGAGCTAATCACATTTTCAGAGTTGCTTCAGCGTATAAAATCCAATGGTGGTTCTCCAGGGGGTCCTACATATCTTGCCCAGCATCCATTATTTGATCAGGTACTTATAGATGAATATAGATCGTTTCCAATTCAGACTTTTGCCATATTGCATACTAATAATGAAAGTAAATGACATTATTGAAATGGCAGATAAATGAGCTCAGAAAAGATATCTTTATTCCTGACTATTGTTTTGCCGGTGGAGGGGAGCTAAGATCTCTCAATGCTTGGTTTGGTCCAGCTGGAACAGTAACGCCATTACACCATGATCCACATCATAACATACTAGCTCAGGTAACTTATTATGTCATTATATACTTGCATTACTAAGGTGATGTTTGTGATCTGTGAGATTTGCTTTTGGTGGTAAAAAGAGGGAAGGGAAGGTCTTGATTCTTCCCTTCCCTTCTGAACTCCAACTAGAATCACACCCTAAATAAAGTTATCTTCTGGTCTTCTGGATCATTGGGATGGACTTGTTGATGTGCCTCTCGCTAGTTAAAGTATGATTTTCAGACTTACTATGGTTCATTTTAAGAGAAACCTTTAATATATTGGATGATATCAGGGTTTATGTAATATCCTTGTTATTTAAATTGTTTGAGGAATGTTCCTTTTTATTAATGGAAAAGAGAAAATTGCCTCATCTATAATTCATACTAATAGACATATTGTTCCAAGGATTACTGTGCACCACTTTGAATGTATTTATTGTCATTCTCTATACTTTCAGGTTGTTGGGAAGAAGTACGTTAGGCTTTACTCAGCATCTTTGTCTGAGGAACTTTATCCCTACTCGGAGACGATGCGTACCAATTCCAGCCAGGTATTTTGTTTGTTGAACTATATGACTGATTGACCTTCCATGCAGTCTGCTTATGACTTTTGCTTGGAAGCATAGCACTATGACTGCATCCCAATCTGAATGGCTGAAAACTCTAGAAGTATTTCATTAATGTAATTCTCTTCTTTCCCTGTTCTCACATTATGTGTCTGAGCTTTTATCCTTGCACAGGCCACAGATTGCCCTGGCAGTCAAGTGATGTACTTATTTTTTAACCGCAGATCTACTATGAAAATGGATAATTGTGAATGAAAATGTTCCTTTTGTAAATCCAATGCTTATTATTCATTAGACTTCTGCTACGAAAAAGTAATATAGAATTTGGATTGGATGGGGTTGTAGTATAAAGGAGGATTTCCATGTTGATTTCCAGTCAATCGTGCTGAGTGTGTATGGAAAATAAATTTAGTCCATGAATCATGTTGCATAATGGATACAAATATATCAGGTGTTGATAATTCTTTTTCTTATAATTTAATTTGTGTTTATTATTGTTGCTATTTCGAAAAATGTGTCCCCATGTTGATTGGAATTATCTCTTTGTTTGAAGGTTGACTTAGATGACATAGATGAAAGGAAGTTTCCTAAAGTGCAAGACTTGGAATTTGTAGACTGTATTTTAGAGGAAGGTGATATGTTATATATCCCACCAAAGTGGTGGCACTATGTGCGGTCCCTAACTACAAGTTTCTCAGTTAGCTTCTGGTGGAGTGAGGGTGAATGTTCAGATGCACCCTAATGTGGCATCACTTTGATGTTCTAGAATTTCATTCTTTCTTAGTGTAAGAACTGAGCTTGTTAGACATTTTTTGGCACTTGTTTCTGGCTCTCATCTTAATGATGAGAAATATTTGAACAATTGACTTTGCATCAAATGCTGGGTTGAGTCACCATTGAAAGATGCAAAGTGAATATGCCTATCATTGCACCAATGATATAGTATTAAAGGACAAACGTGTAATAGAGGTCCCCAATTGGGTGTTATGCACTCTAATGCCCTTAAATTATTGATCATGAAAGTGTGTGAAACGCTGTACCAAACCTAAACTAATCTAATATTTTATTGATTGACGTTAAGCATACTCTCCATCTGTACTTAAAGCAACTAGTGCGTAGTATTAAATTCCTAAACTAATCAAGCTTTTGCTTTTGCTGCAACATCGTTTCTGGCTATATTTTCTGTTAGGAACTTTAGAAAGCTTCTTTTTATCTGATGATGGGAAAAGATAATAATGAAATACGTCGATTTCTGAGTTCCAACTGAATCACAGATGATTTTTCCACTTTATTTTTAAGGGAATGTTTGTTTCATTAATTTTTACCCAACAATTTTTTTTTTTAGTTACTATAACTGAAAATCCAAATTACTGTGTTGAGAAAATTTGAAAGTTTCATCATCACATTCAGTTTCCTAACATGGTTATTGTACATTCTTTATGACAGAAGTGTATACAGTAATATACTAATATGACATACATTTGACTGAATATTAAATCAATTTGAACAAACCATTGATACATTTAGCTACAGTTACTGAAAATGACACAGATTAAATAAAAAAGCAAGGGGAAAAAAAATTCAATGTGAAAACAAAAACTATTTCCAAACTGTTAACTTAGGCTACAGATTTGTACCTGCAAATAACTTTACACCTCAAGACCCTATCCTGAACAAAAAACCCTGGCATCACCATGATCTTAACCCTGCTTGGACCCTGAGATCTTGGACACATATCTTCCATGTAATGAGGATCAAAGTTTCTATTTTCTTCAACCCTTAAAATTCCCAATGGTGGATTGAAAGAAAATGCAAGCAAATGCATCAACCACATGCATTTTGCTGCCACAAAGAAAGATTGAAGGAGTTGTTCAGGCCAAGGTCTAGTCCAATTTAGAGTTGTGTTAATACAACTCATTTTTTGGTCACAGAACTTGCTAAACTCTTCACTGTAGTACTTTGTTCCCTTTCTTAGTACTTCATTCCAGCTCAAGTTCCTAAGGGAAACAAATGATGAGAACTGCACTCGCCGATCCTGCTGCGGATCCAGCAGTTTTGGGCAGCCATTCTTTTGGAACACGCAATTCTCGAAGTCTTGGTAGAGACATTGGTTTATGAAAGCTTCAAAGTGGTATAATACTGCCTTGGAATACTTGGCACTCAAGGAAAGCTTATATGGTTGAAGAAGCAAGTTCAAATGTTGTGTCAAAGATTGATCAGTTTCGTCGATGTTGTTTATAAGAGTCTTACAGAACTGCTTTACTGATAATCTTGACTCTGATACTATCTGCAAGAATCCTTCTACCATTGCTTCCTCGCTCACCGGCATCAAATTTCCTCCCTTTTTATCAAACTTTTTCTCCATTTGAGGATTATTGAGCTGTTGTTCACAAAGATGCTGAGAATCCCTTGCTTGCATTGCTTGCCTTAAAGCTTTCTTAAGCTCCTCACAATAACCCTCCAAGTACTCCAGTTTCTGTTTCAGCTCGCCGAGCGAAGACCTCATCTCAGAAACCTCCATTAAGGCCACATCTCTATTCTCATTTGCTTCCATCAACTCTTTCTTCAATGACTCAATAGACATGATTCCCAAGTCCTTAAGAACCTGAGAAACATCCTCAGATTCTGCGCGACTCGGGGAATTCTCATTCTTATTAGTCTTCTTCTTTAGCCGAGGAAACAACCAAGAAATCATCCCCTTGCTTTTCTGTTGAGATTGAATAGATGAATGAGAATCCGTGACCGGGACAATACTAGTGGAACTCTTGCTGGTCCTTGCAGTCTCAAATTCGCTTGTTATGACAGCCGGCTTACATTGATTGCACGACGATACAGAATTGAAGTCCTCCAAACTGTTTCTTCTACACTGCAAGTATTCATTGGCAGGTGATGATGCTTGAAGAACAGTTATGTGATTTGCACAAGAACTGGTTGCAGATTTGCTATCATCAGCACCTGGGCATATGTGAGATTCTATGTTGGCAAAACCATAAGGAAGTCCCTTTCTTGAACTTGATTTCTCCTTGTAATATGGTACAATCGCTTCCATGGTGTGTTCTAGAACATTCTCATCCCAACTATCTGAAATTGTCAGGCTTTTCAAGTGGTTCTGATTATTGTAAGCTGGTAGTGGATCATCCTCATAGCTCTGTCAATGATTTTTCCAAATTTAGAAACCCATCATCAAAATTGAAAAAAAGGAGAACAAAAGAAAGAGGATATTAATTTTGAAGTTACACTAATTATCTCATAGATATTAAATTAGAAAAAAAAAAAAAAAGCGAAGTAAGGATTATGTATATAACTACCACAACAGTGGGGCATGTTCTTTTAATAAGACCAGAGTGTCAGAATTTATCAACATCACAAGTGACATAGTTCAAGTCTTCAAGAGAAAAGAGAATGATAAGTAGTAATAAATCATAAAACCAAAACAAAAACGAAATCTTGTTTATAATTATTGCTAATTCCATAAATTCTAACACGAAGAACAGAACAAACACATTTCGAAAACACTGTCAAATTACTTTGAACAAAATATCTTTGATAGCATGAATTTGTGCATACCCAATTGGAAAAAAGAAGAGAAGAACAAAAAAAGAAGGCAACTTTACGAATTGGAACATACTGGGGTGAAAACAGGGTAATCATGAGCAGAGAAATGAGAAACAGGGCGTGAAACAGGGGAAGGTGAAGGGAATCTAGCATTGGATGTGGTGTTCCCTCTCATCAAAGTTGCATGAAGTGCTCTTAGCTCCACAGCTTTGGCTATGGCGTTCTGAATTTCCTGCCTTGACAATTCAGGGTTTCCATTCTTGTCGTTGAAAGCAGTTGAAGCCATCAAAACAGAACACAACAGAGTGGAACATGAACAAATTCTCACAAAGATAATAATATTAATATGTTATTTATATGTGCGCACAAGATAATAATAATAATAACAATTTATTGAGGAGCAAAAAGAATAAAAGTGGGGTTAATAAGTGTTAAATAACGGTTGGATTTTACTTTAAAGGCTATATCTTTTTGTTATTGCCAACAGAAAATTCGATTTGAGAAATTATTAGGAAAATTGATACTCTTATTTTTAATAATAGTATTCTACACGATATTTTTTGTATATATGAATTTATTACACTATCTGTGGATTGGTCAAATTGATAAAAAGAAGTGTTTTATCTAAGAGTATTTTTTCAGTGATCAATAATTTTCTTAACTTGATTAGTGACTGTACTATTTTGTGTTAAGTAGTAATTTTTGTTGTGTAAAAATAAAGATTAAATTTTGAGAGCTAGGTCCTAAAGTTAGAACCTTGGAGAGCCAGAAAAAATAGAATTGAGATACCCCAAAAGTCCAACCAATTTTTGTCTTGGTTGGAAATGGAAAGTGAGCATGTGAAGAGTAAAAGAAAAGGAATTTTAACACTACTTATTATGTGGAGTGTAGCAAAGTGTGTGAAGAAGCTACTTTACCAAATTGTCCACATATTCCCAAAAAAAATTAAAAATAGATGAAATTGGTGGTGGTACCACTGTTTCACATGATTGCTTTTTGGTACTAAGCATATGAAATTCCATGCCACTATGTTCCACACCACCACCACCACCATATCCCTTTGCTCAAGTAATTTCAGCTTTTAATTTTATTAGGATATTGTGAACCAGATATCTGTTTTGGTGCTCTTCTTATGTACTTGTGTAATCATCACACTGAATGTCATTTAAGTTTATGCAATAGTTTTGTCTTCTATAACTTTGTTCACTTATTCTTCAATGTAGATTCACTACTTTTTCTTTTTTTTTTTTTTCTATTTCATTAGTGAAATATTTTTCTAGTTAAGTGACAAGATATTAATTTAGAATCTATATTAAGCATGATGTGGGTGGTTTCCACTCAAACCACATTGTTGCTGAAAAAAATAACCGTAATTATGATATAGTAATTAAAAAATATTATGTGTAAACTAAAAGTTAATTACTAAATCAATTATACATATGTTTATTTCATATATTGTAATATATATTTTGTATTTTAACATCTATTTTATATAGATGAAATTTAATAGTTAATTTTTTATGTATATATTTATAATATTAATAATAAATTATATAATTTGTTCATTCTATTTCATTTATGTATTTTCAAGTGTTTTTTGTTCTTGTGTATCAATTACTTCGTCCCTTGAATTTTCCTCTCTATTATTCAAATGATGCCTAATGCACAATGTAAATTTAAGATCTTAAACAATCTATTATTTGAGAAGCTTCAAAGAAGAAAATAACTTATTTTGATTTTCTTTTTTAATTCATGGATTTGAATTGAACTCAAACTAGACAATAATAAAAGCTTTTAGTTCACTCAAATTGCAAAAGTAACTTTCTTCTTTATTTTTTCCCCACTTTTGCGAATCCCAAATTAAATTATGAAGGTTACTTTGGATGTGGTCAACATTGTATAATAAAAAAAGAGAGTAAGAATAACAATGAAGCGTGCAAGGTGCAGTTTTTTTCGGCAAAAAAGAAAAAATAAATGAAACGTTCCAAAATGTTGACACTTATCAATTATCAATATCATACATAGGAGACAGAGTGTAAAAGAAGGGATCAAGTGTTCAAGTGGGCACTCCCTACCAAGGGCAGAGAAAATTAAATTTTTACGTGAAATCGAAAAAGTAAATTAAGTAATAAATAATAAGTATGTAAAATATAAAATTTTAATCAAATTTAAATGGTAAAATTGTCAAATCTAGTAAAATTTTCGTAAAATTGATTAACTCATTAAAAATCATAATATTAAAAAATTTTAAAAGTTAAATCGAGAGTCTAACTACTATACTCTCTATTATGTTTTAAATTTACGTAAAAGCCCGTCACATGCCATATATAAATAACTAACTTCGTTAAGGGTACTTTTGAAATCGGAGAATCTTCAAATTTTTAAAAAAATTAAAAATTAAAAATTCAGTTCTTCACTATGCATTTTTTTAATTAGTCTTCATCACTATGTATTCTAGTATCTTTAAACAATTGTTATACTATTTAAAACAAATTCGAGTATTTTCTGAAAGAATAATTATAGAAAATTAATTTTTGATCAGTCAATATTAATTATTTTTTATAAATTATTTTTTAAACATTTTTAGTTAAACTCTAAATGCTTAATAATTTTTTTTTAACTTATAACATTTAGTTTAAATAATCTCTATGCAACATGATCAGAAATAAAAAAACTGAATCGACAAAAAAAATATTTTATAAAAGGTAATTTAATGATATAATGAGATTAGTCAATTCCAGGTTAAATGCTTGACATGAGATCTTATTTGTTTATTTGATAAAGATTTCTTTACCACTCTTCTTACATGTGAAAGTCATATATAATGTTATGGGAAACTAAGATCCCTCAGCTAAAGCTTAGGTGGAGTTCAGTAAGATTTTTCAAACTACCACATGATAAGTGTCTTTTCTTGCTTGATTTATAGCATTTGTGGACAATGCTTGAATTAAATTTTGTTTTTATTATGTACAGTGATAGTGATATTGATAGGGCTCAAAGAATGTCACAACTTATTGAACAACTCTTATATATAAGTATAGGTAGTTTAAAAGCCAACTCATTAGGACATTGATGTTTTTGGTTCTAACTGTAGAAAAGGATTAATGAAGTGATTGAGATGTTTTAGTCTTCTTCTAACAGATTAAATAATTTTGATCCTCCCACCAAACAGATAATATGATTCTTTCTCTATTGTTTAATTATTTTCTATTTATGTACTCTTCAAAATGTTCATCATTTTATTGTTTTGCCTAAATTATCATAAAATTAGTCAATGCTTTTTGGATTTGGTTACTACTTCTACAGAATAAATTAAAACTTTCCTCAACAATGTATTCCAGACAAGCTTGCATAGGAGAATAAATGACAAATATTAACATATTAAGATAGACCTCTCTTAAAATAATAAATGTCCCTTAAATAAGGAAGAAATTAAAGAAGACTATGCAAGCATGCATAACTACCTATAAGGCTATAAAACCAATAATAAATGATATTCTGATCATAATTTGAAATCAATATAATCTGAAATTCTGAATGGAAATAGTCAAAACTCAAAATATAATTCTGCATTCTCATTTTATAAATTATGTTATTACGTATATATCAAAAATCAACTACTAAATCAACTATTCAATATAAATAAAATACATGTTGAAATATAAAATACACATTGAAAGTATGTGAAACAACACATGTATTTATTTATACACATATATACTATAACTGATTCTTTTGGTACAAATAGTATTTTTATCATTTTATATATATACAAGTGTATTTTTACAGAAACTCTGTATAATGCTGTGTTTCTACTTCATCAAAGGACTGAAAATTCAATGCTTTGTTGTTTTAAGCAGTAGAACATTTATGTCTCTTAAGCAAGCTTTTGAGTTTGAATTCTGAAGATGAAAATTAATAAACATTGGATAATTTTACTCATGATAGAGGAGATGATTTGGTCAGATAGAACTAAGTCAGAGTTTAATAAATTTGTAATTCAAATAAAAAAATGGGAACAAAATAGATTTATCAGAGCACAATAGTGACTAATAAATAATTGGAAGGTCTATATCTTCTTAATGGCAAGTTTAGTTTATTTTCATGTACCCTAAAATAGCTTTGAATAAAAAGAATCTCTACTTTTTGTTAAACCATGATTTGAGATTCTCAAATAGAAAACCAACTATATAATCTATATATGCTTAAATGACAAATATTGAAAATGTATAGTAGTGCTAATCTAAGGTTGAATACACTATAAGTCACCTTATAAAAGAGTTTAATTTAGGGAAACTTTTCCCTTGACATCATGTGTTTCTGTCTTTATCAAAGGGGGACCAACATTTATGTGTTACTTCCTCTATAAAATGGGACCAAAATAAGATACATCATTGTAAATAGGGATCAATTTAGGTGTAAGGTTTTTCTCAAGGAAAGCTATATTTATGTCTGTTCTTCCAATAATTGATTTCATTGGCAAGGAGAGTAGGGGACACCAAACAAACCCTTAAATAATAAGTTGGATGAGGGAAGCCCTATGATCCCACACTAATCAAATTCAAACAAAACAAATCCCTTAACTTCTCTTCATAATTCAACTCATCATGCATACAACTTTACTTAATTTTGCTATCATAGCCCTTGCATGGTTATGAATTATATCAAAGTTAGCCCCTCTTTGGAGAAACAAGGACAAATAAATATGGAACCAAATTGTCCTCAGCTCTTAAACAAAATGTGGCATTGTACTAGAAATAACTATTTGATGTTATAACACAAATTAGAAAAATCTTTCTTAAACGCTTATTAAATTAGGTGATATTTGAGAATCGTTAAGTGATTTAATAAGTTTGACTAAATTATCATCTAATGATTTTTAACTATCAACTTTATATAAAAACAACAGCATTAAATAGTCAAACTGTTATTTTTCATTTTAAATTATACCATGTTCAATTAGTATAATGTTACACATCCAAGTATTTTTGTTAACTAAGTCTAACCAAGTTAGTCTAACATCAAGAAAAATTAATTATAGATAATATTATTCCAAGTCTTATTGTTTAATTTAGTTGGACTTGGATTCATAAAATGACTTGGATGTGTAACATTACTAAGTTTGCTTTTAGATGTTCGTATAGTATTACTTTAGAAAAATACTTTGCATAAAAATCTAGCAAATTCATTTTTGTTGTTTTGCACACTCTTTTTGGAACAGAACATGGGGTGTACCTTGGTTGTAACATTGTGTATTCTCTATCGTTTTCTCTCGAAATCACAGCTTAGCTTGAAAGAAACAAGTGAAAAGAATTCGGTGTCTCTTTCTGGGTACCCTCAAGGAACAAAACCAAGTACAAGGAACATCACAGCAATAAGTGTGGTTCACTTCGTCTAGCATAAAATGACAAGACCAACATATCATCTTCGATGCATGGGATATAATATAATATACTGTACATTTCTTGGTTGTCTTTATCAATAATTTTGACTGTTATTTTTCAGGCTCTCTTTCTTATAGATCGATTCTGTATTTCTGTCATTCGGGAGAAGTAATTAATTTTGTTTTTGGTGAATGATCTGATTTAATAAAATGGGATTAAGAAAAGGAAAATAAGCTTGGTTTGATTGATGCAAAGTTTACACTATTCCTTTTATGATTTTCCTCTTAATATTCATCAGGATTGGTTTTCTTTTTAGTGTCAAATTTAGTAGATAAAATGAAATGGTGGAAACAAGAAAGAAGAAAATTATGGCGAGGGAGGGATGACCAGATAAGAATCTTAAGCCAATAAAAATAAATTTAAGATTTGTTTGATATTACAAATATTGTTTATTTTAATTAATTTTTATATAATTTTAAAATAAAATCCTTGTATTTCATGAGTAAAAGTCTTATGAATTTAAGTTTAAAAAGAAAAAACAAAATATATGAAGGATGAATAAAAATGAAATAAAAATCAAAGTCATACAATGGAAATCTGTCAATAATCAAATAAGAAATACTTTATTATATCTTAAACTAACAATCGTGATTCAATTTGTACAACCAACTTCCAACAATAAATCAAGTTTGGACTAATCTTCTTCACTGTTTGACCTTCGTCTTTGTGAAATCACGAGCAAAGATGTCTTCTGAAATCAAATATCAATCAATGATATCAGTAATAATGATCTTGTAAGTCTGTGATTCTAAAAACAAAAAGACAGAATTTTACCCACAAACCTTTGTTCCTACTACGATGGCATTATATAAAGGATGTGCAGCACATGAAATAACTCCTTCAGATAAAGGAATAAATCTGTTTTGATGATTTTGACTCCTATTCATCTTGGAAACATTATCAGTATCCTCTCTACAATGAAAATTACTAAAACTGTTAAGAAAAAGTATTGATAGGCAAACTTAACCAGATGAATATTTTGTTATATACATATGTTGTAAATCTAAGCACTAATATAAGGTTATCTCTACTTGTTAGCATTTAAATCAAACTTATTGAAGTCATCACCGGCTCTAAGCATTCGAGTTGATCAAGCCTCGGGCTCCTCATCCAAGTTGTCGCCAATGATCAAAAGTTGCTACTGGGAATTATCTTGAAGATTAAGATCCTCGACTAGTCATAGATATATCTTAGTTATTAAGACAAACCTACAAACTACTACTTGCTTCTCACGCCGCACATAAGTTTTCTTAGACATTAAGAAAATAGTTGTTTGTTAGTAATATCATCCTTAGTTATTAAGATACCTGGAAAAGCTTTGCCTGTGAAAGGTACGAACTCATGTACGCTTGATATGTGTGTGCAATGAAAGAAAAAGTTCCTCTGTTCTTTTTATTGTCTCCAAGAGAGTATAAAAGAAAAATTATGTTGGATCATGTTGAGTTGTTTACGTGAGTAAGTGATCTTCCAGTATTTTTGGGTTTAAACTTACACCACTTATATGTGTACTCTTAACTAAGTGGTTTAGTGAAATAAAAACCAGGGAACTTTGGTGTCCATATGCATCAATGTTAGTGCCTTACTTGAAATGCACATGGCTCGGCGAGCTGGTACTAGGGTAGAAATCTAAGAGATGAATGCCACTATCAGATGATGAACCAACCAAATAGATCTGCACCAAGAGAAAAATGTTATTCCAAAGATAGAATTCCATTTATTACTTACACAATAGGGAAAACAAAATCTTACCGAACATGTAGATAACCATGAAGGTTTTCTTATATATGATAGATCATAGGAATCATTTCTAACAAATAACAGGAAAAAAATTGGTTAGATGTAGTTGTAAAGTTCATGCCAAAAAAAAATGTAGTTATAAAGTGATATTGTAAGTAATCAACAAAGAAACTATAAGTTAAATGAACTTACAACCAAGCTGGGGGAGGGCAATGAATGTGTGTAACTTGTAAAGTATTAATATCTAAAACACCCGACCTACATAACATAATATTAGCTAGTCATGTGTTAAGTAACAATTACAGAGAGAGAATTTCAAAGGAGAAGTCATGGAAATGATGAAGTGGAAGAAGGCCAGTACACTTGGCAACCTACCAGCCATCATCAAGATGGAATGCTAGCTGATATGGGCAACATGGATTCAATTGAATAGAATGAATCTCTTTGCAAACAATATTAGCTTGTGCCTACATAGCAACAAGAATGAAGGAGCATAAACCACAAACTTATAAAATTTAATTGTCACGTGTTGCAATCTCATAATATGGCCTTTCACAAATATTCAATAAATCAATAATCTTACATGAACAAGAATGAGTGTTAAAACCATCCATAACTAAGATAGATTTCGCAATTATTGTTGAATCATTAATGATACATTACAGATGCAATGATTTGAAGGTTAATAGGTCATAGTAGAAATAGAAATAGAAATATAAACCAAAACGCTAGTACGATATCCTCGGTGGCAGATTGTATAATTCATGTCAAAATAGAAATTAAAATTTTATTAAGTTTCGTCAAAATAATTTAAGGAAAAGTCCATCTTAAACAAATTCTAAAATGTAATGACAGATTTTACTAAACCTATTTAAGTGAAGTCAACCTTTTTTTCAACAAATAACAATCATTTATATGCAGATCTTGACATTTAGTAGAAAGTATAGCCCTTGCATAAAAGAGGAAGTTTTACTCAATTGTATTTTGTACAACAAACCGATTGGAGGAGAAAAGATAACCACACCTTCAAAGATCCAATCTTCTCTAGTAATGTTGCCAACTTCAACGATGTTATAGGAGGATGACACATCTAGAAAGCAAAATATCTTGCTTTATTGAACAGGCCATGAAGTCATAGTTTATTAAACAAAAGTAGCTGCAACTGCGAGTTCTGTCAGTCCAGTTAGTGGAAGGCAGTAATGACAGTTGGGAGAAACAGTGACCAACACCAACAAAATAAACAGATTCATTGAAGAGAATCTGTCCATGAATGGAACCTTGATCCTTTTGTATTTTTAGATGTATTTTTCACAACATAATAGCAAGAAGAATTACCAATTCCATATAATTATGAATTTACGAGAATCTAGAGAGACATTACCTCTTTGTGACTCTGAAAAGTAGTAGACGCTCTTCCGCCACGAATGTCCCACACATACACAAAGCCACTCTTCCCAGCACCAAAAATAATCTGGAATGGATAGAAAACAAATTGTCTGTTACTCCTCAAAATATTGACTGAACACAATAACCATGAGCTCCAGAACTCATTGAAACCAAAACTAATGCAAATACATTGTTAATTCGCTGCTGTTTTATCGAGTTGCATGAACCATGAAAAAAAGTGCCAAGTAACCTATTAAGTCAAATAGCATCATAACCCACGAACAAGATTTAAACATTTGGTAAACAGAAATGGGTAATTCGAAAGCAATATATCATTAGTCACCTAAATTAAAATGGCTAAAAGTCAATGGTGCACATTGACAGAGCACATGCAAAACTTCTAACCTGATTTTCAACATTTATTTGGATGCTGTTTAGGGTACTAGATGAACCAGACGTAAGCTCAAGAGAAGGTAGAGCTTTCACTCTTCTATCCCAAACATTGATCCCACCATGTGTATCAGAAGCAAGTATCCTGTTATAATTTACTGGAAAATTAAGAAGTGGAAGATGATGGGAAATACATTCACAAAATGAGCATAGTTAATAAGTATAGGATGTTATTTAGGATTAGGTGTGTAATGCAACTATACTTAATGAAACTTAGACAACAGTATATGAACCGCATTTTATCATCCTCAACTGGGCAAAAAAGTGTATAGTCAGAATAGTACAC
This sequence comes from Arachis stenosperma, assembly GCF_014773155.1. Lineage (NCBI taxonomy): Eukaryota > Viridiplantae > Streptophyta > Magnoliopsida > Fabales > Fabaceae > Arachis > Arachis stenosperma. Next base: position 3,260,768 of record NC_080379.1, on the reverse strand, counting down.
TATTTTGCTGTGCCAAAAGTACAAGTTAGTAACTATTGGAATAACATATCATTACTTACTGCTATGTTTTACTTCTCTAAATTTTTCAATATATTTATCATGTCATGTTAGTTTCCTTTTCCCAGAAAAGAAGTATCTGTTCAGAACCATTATTGTAGAAAAGTCCAGTTTACATTCAATATGTAGGAATATATGTACATTAGGCATTCGCTAACTTGTTACTCAATATTAGGCAATCAACAAATTCCTGTTGCTTGAATTTTGAATCAAAATTTTATAAGCCACATTTCATAGGCTTAGACAAGCACTGGCCCTTAGTAGAAAATGAGTACCATTTGTTAGGACTCATCACTCTCATCAGGGGAGGGAGGGGAGAAAAATAAAGGGGGGAGAGGGGAGCTTTATTGTTCAAGGCTCATCTACCAACCATGAGTCATTTGACGTAAAGGCAACATCAGAGAGACCTTTGTGTCCGTTGTACCCATGAACTGTTGCTGTATTTCGTGTCCTCAACACCTGCATTACATAAATCAAGGGGCAAAAGATTAGGATATACAAAATAACATCAGTACAAGGCTATATAACATAACATCATTGAAGAAATACAATGATAAATTATGAATATAGCAATATAGGATGATATAAGCAGATAAGAATGGAGAGTTACTTCAATTGGCTCTGATGATACATATCCAACATCAAATATAAGTACTTCACTACTTTTTACAGATGCACAGACAACCTGAAATAAATAAAGAAACAAATAAATCACGGGGAAGACAGAATATTGAATCTTGTTCAAACTGCAACAGCAAAGCAATTATTAATAAATTTTACAAAGCACTGGTTTTACATCAAATGCACAGCACTTGTATAGGGAAAAAGCACCCAAAAAATTTTAACACTGTCCTTGACATGTAACAACAGTTGCACTAGATAAAACTAGAAAGGAAAAACCAAACCATTTTACACAATACACATGGTAGACTACATCAAACTCTAAATTTGAAACTACAATGGTGAATAGGAACACAATTATAGTCAGTGAAAACCTCATCCTGGTTAATAGGATTCCATCTAACAGTATCAAGTTGTCGTTTTAGTGAGAGATGCAGTAAATGCTTGCTTTCGTCTTCTTTCAAGCCTGGCATAAAATTAACAAAAACTAAGGTTAAACTCGGTATCACTTCTTTTGAAATGCCCTCAAACCAAAGGAGATCATAAATAAGAATGCTTCCGAATAAAGTAACCAATAAATCAATAAGTGAATGAAGCCCAAACTAGAGCCTTATTAAACATGTTCAACAGCATAAAATCAGAAACCATTGTCACCTCGGTGTACCAAAATTTGTTAAGCATGCTAGTACAAAATCCATGCTTACAAGTTTGTTTATGTGTCTGACAATAAAGAGCTTCAAAGTCATGAACTGTTAAGCATCCCAACTTTGTCACAGATGCCAAGTATATTCCCTAGAATATAATTCAAAATGGAGTTTAATGAAAAGAAATACAAAACAATTAATGAAATTATTTGAGTTTTCACATAAACGAAAAGATAATTGCATAAAATCATTCCAAGATAACACAAGAAGAGTAACTAATTATACAAATTAGAAAGCACAAATGACCAAACAGAGGGCAATAAAGTCCTTGAACATGCAAAATTTGTCTCACTAGTCACAACTATTAAGCCGTCACACAGAAGTTTCACCTGAAAGTATATCTATGTGTACACGCCAAATATTTACTTTAAAGGCACTTATAGTGGCATTAACTCAGAAAACTTCTCATTTGAAACATACAATCTATCACCATAAATATCTGTATACCTTGTTGTCAAAGTCCACTGCAGAGATGCCTTGCCTGTTAGCAAAGAAACACAAGCTTTTGTATAATAAAAATACTAATGAAATGAAATCAGATGTAAACCAAATGAAACATTTCACATCCGACCGCACATGCCATTGCTTCTTTTTATAAATCAATCGCAATATGGTTTGAACCAAAAGTTTTATGCAAACTACATAACCCTATCATCATTAGCCAACTTCTACTGGCAATATGGTTTGAACCAAAATAATAATTGCATGATTTGCATATTTAATATCAGTTCATTTGATCAAACACAGAAGTAAGTTGAAAGACTAACTTGGATGGAAGATTTCCATCACCATTTGCTCTGGTAATAGCTCGTTGGATCTGTACAGCAAGCAAGCACAAGTAACTAAAATCACAGACTTAGGAAACTCCAAACCCCAATTTTCACACACATGATTATACCTACATGCGATTCGCAAGGCGTCTCATCTGCATGATACAGATGCGGAAAAGCACCCACCTATGACAAGATATAAAGCACATCATCAGAAGATGTAGATATCAGATGAACCATCATTGAAATAAGTTTAATCTTTTCTGCACTTCTAAACACACCTCAGAGTAGGAACGACTTAGCAAATCCAGCATCTCATGGCAATAGTTAGGTTCAAATCTTCCATTCAGTTCAACATTGCTCCTTTTCCAACGGCACCTTGCAATTCTTACCAAAACTGATTTCAACACCCATAGTAAAAATATATAAATCCATTTTTTCAAAAAATAAATAATAAATTTACCTAGGAAGAGGATGAACCTTTTCCGCTGAGGGTTTCAACGGGACCAAGTATTTATCCATTTCACGCACTTCCCCTTCTCAGAATTTAAGCTGCTGAATTTCTAATTCTAATGTCTCTAACAACAAAAGTTAGATAGATGCAGAAGTGCAGAACACTGAGAACACGCCTTTCGCGCAACATTCACTCTTTTCTTTTCCCGCCAAAATGATAATGGGCCGCAAGAAAGGCAGATCGTATTTTGGGCCAAATGAAAAGCCCAGACCAGCCCAGCCCAATCCAGAAGGACAACCATCTATTCATTCTCTCTCGCTCGCTCTCCTTGCGATGAATGTGGATCCGGAAAGAAATTGAGCAAATTACTTTACTTTAGATAGTTAATTAATTTAGTTTTAGTTTTAATTTTATAATTTATTTCATTCTTTTATCTCCCTAAAATATATTGACTGGTATCGCTGCTTGTTTAGAGGAGCTTCAAATTCTTCAGATGTTCTTCAGGTTGCGTTTTGCATCTTGCAATTTTTTTTTCCCAATTTATATGAATTCAAGTTTGATGTTGGATTTTAGTGGCTGAATGATGATTATGAACATGCTAAGTTAGCAACTTGGGATGCTCCACTCTGAAATCTTTATAGTGGAAAACGCTATCTGTTGGTTTTGCTTAGAACTTGAATTTCTTTTGTACTTTTTTTTTCTCTTCTAGTTTTTATGCTTTACCTTGGAATTTCTATTTGTGGTTTTGCTACAGCCTTGAATTCTCTTCTGCTATACATATTTTTCAGTCTAGATTATAGCTTTGCTTTATATATCTTTTGTTGATATTACTGATATACTTGTATACAATAGTGGATTAATGGAGTGTTGTGATTTAGCTGAAATTTTAGCCCATAAAAAGTTTACATTTCAGGTCCAGAGAGTAAAGAAGAGTTAATATATGGAACTCATATTGTAAAGTTGAAAAGATCATTAATATATGATTACAGAAGTAAAATATTATATGTGCATGTCTCTTAAGAACCCAAGTGTCTGAGTGAAGCATATTCTTATTGTTCGTTGTGCAGGCTGTTGAAGAACGCTGGTGCTTGAGCAATCTGTAATTAGTTTCAAACACATATTAGTCTGGGTTGTAAAGTTTTCTAGATTTAAAATAAGTTATTTGTTAACTATGGGGTGTTTGTTGTAATCTCATTTTTGTGGCGTTAGTCTGAATGCCAGATACTTGTTAGTTATTACTCCATAAAAGATTAAAGGAAAAAAGAATACCAGAATAATAGTTGAAAGTGGAATCGAATGCAATTCTGTCACAAAACACTTGGAGCAATATATAGATTTGATTACAGTACAAGAAAACCCTAGGAAGCAGGCTTATCTATAACCTTCTACATACATCTTAGGAAAATAACCCCAAGCCGCCTCTGTCCTGATCCTTTGAGGTACTTGAATACCCTTTGTTGCCATCCATCACTGGTACTCATGAAACGAGGATATCCAGATTCTCCTTCATCCTCGTTTGGTCCACCACAATCTAAAAGACCGCATATTCAAGGTGACTTTTGATGCTATTTTTCACCACCTCATTTGTTCCTTTACTTCAAGTTCACTGTTTTGAAGGGTGATATTTATTGGTTTTTGATCTGCGTAGCTTGGTTTAGATGCTCTAGGCTTTTGTTTGGTTGTTTATGAATAGACCTTGTGGAAAAGTTATAATGTGGAGGAATGGTTACAGAAAAGGAATAAGTTTTGAGCTTATTGGAGTCCGAATTTAATTAACAAATAGAGTGTGGTTGAAGGTTCACCATAATTTTTGTGATGCCATGTTTTAGTTGGGAAATATAGGTAAAAAAGTTGGTGTTGATGGTGTAATGATACTAATCTAAGTTAATGGCATGTGTGTTTTCTTTCCTTTTATAGTGGAAACTTTAAGGGATTGTATAAAGATCATGTCTATTTTTCTAGCAGAAAGCTTGGTTCTTGTGCTCATGTTATTTTCATTTTTGCTATGTTTAGGTGATGCACAATTTCTGGAGGATGAAAGCACAAAGATTTTTGCTAGGAAAGTAGCTGATCATTACAGTGCAAGATCCAACCAGACTCTAGAGGAACGGGAGGCTAGTCCTATAATACATTTGAAGAAACTTAACAACTGGGTATATGGTGTATTTTGCAATAAATATTTTATTAATGTAAGAATATTATATGACTTTTTATTAATAGTTTGGTCAATTATTTTATGGAACAGATTAAGAGTGTCTTAATTCAGCTTTACACCCGTCGGGGAGATGCAGTCCTTGACCTCGCCTGTGGCAAGGTGTTAGTGTTTTTTTGTGGTTTTTATAGAACTCATTTGTAGCTTTTGAGCTGAGCATTCTTTTATTTATTTCATATATGTTCATCAGGGTGGGGATCTTATCAAATGGGACAAGGCCAAAATTGGATATTATGTTGGTATTGACATTGCTGAAGGCTCAGTAAGTGTTTAAAATTTTCTGAAATTTGCTGCTTTGGTTATGCATATGCCTCTTAATGATAGTCTTCTTTTTTGCTTTTTAACAATATCCCAATATAGTTTCAATTTCTATTCAATTGCATTTGGAGAATTTTGATTTTGGGACGTTAGGCGCAAACCTTTTGTAACAATTAGTCACTTCTTTGTTCTAGGTAGAATTCAATCTTCACTATTTAAATTTTATACTAGAAACTGATAGCATTTTCATGCCATTGCGAGTAGTAATGAACTTGTCATTGCACTCTTATACTTCCTTATTATGAGCTTATATTTGATAAGTTCAAGTCCTTGCTGTTCATTGAAACGTTATTTACCTTATCGTGTCAAACTATCTGCAACTGCATTGTATTTGTAGCCATTAGTGTCAGCTCACTGAATTCAACAATCTATATAGATCAAAGACTGTCGCACACGATATAATGGAGATGCTGACCATCATCAGCGACGTAAAAAGTTTTCATTTCCTGCTCGCCTGTTATGTGGAGATTGCTATGAGGTGATTAATATTTATGTCTAGTAATGTTTTGAAGTACACTTCACATTTCAACTATTGTCATTCTTGCAGACATCAAGAATTTGCTCCTTTTAAATTATGTTTATAAAACAGCATGTTATTCTTGGCATCACTTGATTATAGTAGAGGAATGTCACAAAAATTGTGATCGTCTAAATTAAATGTTTAGAAGTTAATTATCTTTCATAGAAAGTAATCTGAACTTTATGAAATTCTCTGTGTTTTCTTTATTTTTTTGGGTAAACAATATTGATTTAGGTTTCATTCTTCTTGTCATTAACATTTTCAGATTCGCTTGGACAAAGTTCTTGCAGATGATGCTCCATTTGATATTTGTAGCTGCCAGGTAAATATGCACCGTGAGTTAATAATAACCCTCCAAGTATATATAGAAAAAAGTATCTTTTTGTCCGTAACGTTTGGGGTAAGTTTCAAAATTGTCCTTAACGTTTAAATCGTGCTATTTAAGTTCCTAACGTTTCAAAATCGTCTCAATGTTGTCCTGCCGTTAGTAACCTGTTAACAGAATTAACGGTAGGACAAAATTGAGATGATTTTAAAACGTTAGGGACTTCAATATGATAGAAAAGTTGGGGACAAAAATAATACATTACTCTTAGAAGAATTACCAAATCAAATAAAATGACAGCGAATTTTAATGGAATGAATTGCATTACGAATTCAAGATTTTTACTCATACTTATAGAATGGTTAGTATATTCACTTTTAGGGAAAAAAAGAGCATGATGCATATATAATAAATTATAAATGATCCCTTTTACTCTTTAATATACCGAACGTCTTAAATGTTTAATTTAATTAAACTTTATTTTTAACTTTTATATGAATTTTAATTTTTTTCTTTAATAATTTTAATTTTTTTACTATAGATAATTATTCAATTTATTTTTTAATTTTTCTCTTAATCAAAAGTATAATTTATACTTTATTATATATGTACTTTGCTCTTTTTCTCTTTTTTGCAAGTTTATGCACTTACTCATTCTATAAAAATTTTATGATGAGTAAAAATCTTTAAGAGTAAAATTAAAAAAAGATAACTTTACTTAGAATGAAAATAATGTGATTAAGAGTAATTTACTTAGCTGTGATTAAAAAATAATTGAATAACTATGTACCATAAAAAAATTGATATTATTGAATGATAAAATTAAATTTTATTTCAAAAAGGTATAATTTATACTTTATTATATATATCATATTCATTTTTTTTCGGAAGTTAACTACTAGTCATTCTACAAGTATTTTATGATGAGTAAAAATCTTGAATTTGTAATGTATTGTTTTTATCCCCAACGTTTTTGTCCTATTTAAGTCCTAACATTTTAAAATCGTCTCAATTTTGTTCCACCGTCAATTTTGTCAACAGATCACTCACGGCAGGACAACATTAAGATGATTTTAAAATGTTAGGGACTTAAATAGGATGATTTAAACGTTAGGGATAACTTTAGGACTTACCCAAATCGTTGGGAACAAAAATGATACTTTATTCTATATTTTAAGTGGCCTGTCATTGTAATTAGCATTGGTTCTTTTTGTGCATCATATTTTAGTCCAATCTTGTTCAAATTTGTTCGCTCTTTTGTTACACTTAATATATATATATATATGCTTAACACTCCATTATGCCACTTTATAAATATATATGGATTTATTTCCATATTAAAAGTGTATACGGTGCCTAATCTAGACTTTTTAAATACTTCAGTTTGCATTGCATTACTCCTGGTCTACAGAGGCTCGTGCCAGGCGAGCATTGGCTAATGTTTCAGCTTTACTTCGCCCAGGAGGCATTTTCATTGGAACTATGCCAGATGCCAATGTGATTATCAAAAAGCTTAGACAAGGTTTTTGGTGTCCTACAAATCTTTCTGCTATTACTGTTCTAAGTAAATTTAGTTGTTTATAGAGTCCTATGTATCAATTTATCCATGAAGCCAACCTCTGATTGAAATAACACATTGTGGCAGATTTTGTTTTAAAATGAATGAATCTGATGGAAATAATTATTACTTTGGTTAAGATTTCTGGTTCATAAATGTGCCTTTGGTTGGGTACGGCAGATCATTTTCTTTTCTAATTCTTGATTGGAGATGTGATTTTCACTGTGAATATGCAGCTGAAGGGCTGGCATTTGGTAATAGTGTCTACTGGATCCGTTTTGATGAAGAATTTTCTGACAAGGTAATTCATTTTATAGATTCTGCAACTGCTTTAATTTTATTTTACTTTTTTAAAAAGATTTTTGTGATGTTTTACTTCTAACTTTGCTCTTCCTATTTGATTCAGAAATTCAAATCTTCCAGCCCCTTTGGAATAAAGTATACATTCCATTTAGAGGTATCATGCTTTACATGTCAAGTTAATGTTAGATGTATGACTTTGTGTATGCACATCTACAGAACCTTTGCATAATCGGTGTTATCAGTATATGGCATGTCTTATTTTTAAAGTCCTTCAACTCTCGGACACCGAGAGTACGAATTGTTTTCTTTAAGATGTGGCCTATTGTTGCAGGACGCTGTTGATTGTCCTGAATGGATTGTCCCCTTTCAAGTATTCCAAAAATTAGCCGAAGAGGTATCACTGCCAGATGTTACATAGATCCTTGCATTTTTATTGCAGCCCCCACTTGTTACATTAAGATGAATCTTTGTTATTTTACAGTAAGCATTGGAATAGAAAGCCTTGCACTACAAACTTTACTGATTTATATTTTCCATTTACATCAGTATGATTTTGAGCTCGTCTTTGCAAAGAACTCACACGAATTCGTGCACGAGTACATGAAAAAACCGGAATTTGTGGAGCTCATGCGAAGGCTTGGTGCATTGGGTGATGGCAACCAAGATCAGAGTAAGACGTTGTGCCCATGCTATTTCCCATAGAGACTCATGAAAACGCAATTGTTCATATCTTTATGTTTCCCTATCAGGTACACTATCAGCTGATGAATGGGAAGCAGCTTATTTATACATGTCATTTGTATTGAGAAAGGTCAGTAACTGTTATTTTTTAGTGCTCATACTGATAAGGGTCCCATTGTTGGTTTGTAGAAAATTGGTTGCAAGTCGCAACATAGTTTAAGTGTTTAATGGAGGTTTTTTTATTTGGCAAACTTACAGCGAGGTCAACCGGACAAAACCCAAACAAGTGATCGAAAAGAGCGAGGATCAATGCACATCGAAGAGCAAGACATAATGTATATTGGCAGTGATTAGTGCGAGTGACACGAGCAATGGCCAGATTATTAAGAATGCAATGTGGACATGGAGGTGAAGCTGCCTGTGGTTGCCATGTTCTCTAATGACAAACTTGAGTTTTGGCAAATTTTCAATTTGTAATACATTTGGGAGTTTTATAACTTAAATTTCAAATTCTCTTACATATTCAATATTTTAATGAGTGAAATCTCACCCCAGTCATTAACAATTTCACAAAATTCCTTTCTGCTCCTTAATAAAAGCATAATTCCATTCCAATCCCTAACAATTAATTTCGTGAGACTTTTTGTCTCCTCTTCTCCTTTCCTCGGCTAAGCAAACCAGAACATCACCAGACCAACTATTCTCTCCTCCTCGATGTCATTTTCAGCCACTTTCTTCACCAACATCCACTATTATTGTCTGTTCTCACTGCATCAACCTACTACCACCTTTCAATTGAGTAAATTATTTAAATACTTGAATTTGGTTTGGAATATGGTCTTACAAGTTGTCTTTTTCAAGATTTTGATTATTCAGTATAGATATTTACTTAAAGTATAATTTTTATGTAAAAGGGTGATTTGGTAATTATGGAGTGCATCGGTGTGTTAAGGGATTGTGCGAATAAGAAAAAAATGGAGAAAATAGCCATGGAAACACTAGGATGGCCGATGGTAGCAGAGATATGGCTTTGTGGTTTAGGTTCCAACAAAAAGAAGAATGATGGCAGTGGAGTGGTGCAACAAAAACAAAGAATGGTGGTGATGATGGTGGCCCAAAAATAGTGGAGAGAAGAAAAAGAGAATAGTAGTAGATATTGGTGATGATTAGGGTATTTTGCTCTCGTTAAGTGGTAAAAAAGGATTTCATAAAATTGTTAAAAGCCATGGTGAGATTTCACTCATATTTTAACATATTACTCAAATTTTTCATTTAATTTAGCAAAATAAAATAGCTTCGTTGACACCAAGAAAAGAAAATGGTCATTCATTCATTTTAAGTTGAAGTTATGAGCAAATTCCATTCTTGTAGAAAACAACATGGATCTTCATAAGAGAAAACGTAGATTCAATTACAAAAGATGAGGAACTCTAAGAATTAGGCATATATAAACCCTAAGCCCTCTCACCCCTGATCCTGCGAGCAAGCTGAATATCCTTAGGCATAATAGTGACTCTCTTGGCATGAATGGCACAGAGATTGGTGTCTTCAAAGAGCCCAACGAGGTAGGCCTCAGCAGCTTCTTGGAGGGCAGAAACGGCACTGCTCTGGAACCGGAGATCAGTCTTGAAGTCTTGTGCGATTTCCCTAACCAGCCTCTGGAACGGAAGCTTCCTTATCAGAAGCTCAGTGCTCTTCTGATACTTCCTAATTTCTCTGAGCGCCACCGTCCCTGGCCTGAACCTGTGCGGCTTCTTCACTCCACCGGTCGCCGGAGCAGATTTCCTTGCAGCTTTTGTCGCCAGCTGCTTCCTTGGCGCCTTTCCTCCCGTGGACTTTCTTGCAGTCTGCTTTGTGCGAGCCATTTGGGAGTATCGAAAAAACAAAGTGGAGATTTGTTTTCCTTTTTTTCTAGTGAAAATGGAGGTTCTGAAAATAACTTGGAGATGTAGGTGGTTTGGGAGGTGTATTTATGGGGTGTGCGGGCGGGAACTTCTTAAATGTTTTATGCGTTTGTGAAATTTTTGTGGCGCCATGGGGTTTTGACCGTTGATTTGTTTAGTGATCAACGGCTGATGTGTTTTCTCAGCTAAAGCCACGGATTGTGATCCCCGTCACTATGAGAGAACCAATAGCATCATTCTAAGGCGCAATTCAACAAGCAAATGCTAATCTATCCCGAAGTTTTTAATTCGTTGAGACGGGAGATAGATATCATAAAAAATAATAATAATAATTTGGAGTTAACCACTAAAAATGTCTCTAAATTATTCAAACGTAGATAAAAATACACTCGAAATAAAAATGCTTTTAAATAATTTAAAAACACAATAATACCTAACAGTAAATATATTTTTAAAAAATATCTTAAAAATTGAATTTTAATGCAATTTTTTGTAAAAAAGAATTATAAAAATAATATATTATTATACATAAAAATAGGTAATTTTTTGTTAAGCATATAATTTTTTATAATTGTTTTTGTTAACAATCAATAATACTTTTAAAAAATTATAAAATAATATATACTTAACAAAGAATTACTAACTTTTAAGAATAATAACATCTCATTTTTCTAATTATGCTTGAAAAAAATTGCATTAAAATTTAATCTTTAATGTATTTTTTGAGAAATACATATTTAATATTAGTTTTTTTGTAAGATTATCTAACATTAAATATGTATTTCTCAAAAAATATACTAAAAATTAAATTTTGATACAATTTTTTGCAAGAATGATTTAAAAAATGAGATATTAGTATCCTTAAAAAATGAGATATTAGTATCCTTATAATTTTTCGTTGAGTATATATTTTTTATAATTTTTTGTTAACAACTAATAATACTTTTAAAAAATCACAAAAAAATATATATTTAGAAAAAAATTATCAAATTCTAAGAATAATAATATATCATTTTTTTAATTATCTTTGTAAAAAATTACATCAAAATTAAATTTTTAAGACATTTTTTAAAAATATATATTTACTGTTGTGTATTATTATGTTTTTAAATTATTTAAAAATATTTTTGTGAATAGTAAAATTTGAATGCATTTCTATCAACTTTTGAATAATTCGATGACATTTTAGGTGGTTAACCCAATAATTTGAGTTTCAACTTTTAAATATGAATAATTTATATTGAAAATGACTAAATGAGTGTTGAAACGCGACTAATTTTATCCTAAAATCTAATTATAATTTGCCATACTGTTTAAAATAATTAAAATAATATAAAATTTTAATTCAATCAATTAATTAAGTCCAAATATTAAACTTACAAAATTTAGTTTCAAATCACTGTTTATAATATACATTGACATGTCATTTTATAAAATTTAAGTAAAACAGAGTATTGAAAATACACTCATTTACAAATTGCTACCATTAAAATTAAAAAAAAAAAAAAAAAAAAAAAAAAAAAAAAAAAGCCGCCCTGAAATACAAAGTAGAAAATCATACCCAATTGCTAGAGATAGAAAAGTCTTGGAATCTAAAAGAGAGATCCCCAACGCTGTCTCTCTGGAGCTTCAATGGCTGATGAGAACCATCATCATCAGTTTCAATTGGCTTATTCTGATTTGAATGAACTACCTTGGGAGACATCTTTGCAGCACCAATGGAAGAGGCCAATGCACGGTCCCAAAGGAAGACATGAAGGAGAATTGGAACTTTGGTGTGTCTATGCAATGAAAGTTTGTGGCTCAATGAAACAGTGTCATAACACCTTATTGCTCCTGTTGAAGACACCATCCATGGAAGCACTCTCTGATTCGAAACCCGAGAAACCACCAACAACCTGCATGTATCTCTTGCTGCTCTGTATACATGGTTTAGCCCCGACCGTGTTGCTGGTGCGTTTTCTTCACTGTTATCAATCACTGACGAGATGAAAATGAAACCCTGTAGAAACCATACACCAAATTGTAAGTTCAAATTGTGACAAAATAAATCATAATCACACCGGTTGTGTTAGTTTTAACAATAGAATAAGACAAGACATTAAAAATAAGATATAAATAATAAAAACATAAAAATTATTATAAAAGTATAATTTCTTCTATTTTTTTATTCAAAAATTTAAAAATATATATAATTATAAAAAATTAACAAAAATAATAAATTATGAATTATATTTTTTATATTTCACCTGTGGAACACAAATGTTTTTATATTTTTGCCGGTAAACAAATACAGTCATAATTTGTAGGGAAATTGAGGAAGGCATTACCTCTTCGGTGCGACTAATGGCAAAGCCAAGTTTTGTGTCATCATCTTTGAGTTTGATCTCTATTGAGAGCTCTCCCCCAATTGGAGCGTACCATAGCCTAACTGCTCTAACAACACCTATGTCTACTCCATGATAGTCCTCAAATCCATAAAGGCTTTCATTTGCAACGTTTGAAAAATCAGCTAATGACCCTGAATTCACCGTTGAAGATGCTGTCTCTCCAGATATCTGTCACACAAAAGGTAAATATTAAGAACCATTCATCGCAAATTGAGATAAATAATAATTAACAACATTGTTTAACCTTAGTGAGTAGTGACTCAGTTTGGATGTTCATAAAGACAAGAGGAACCCCTGAAGCTTGAGCTGCATTAAGCCATGCATTTGCCCTCGCTAGAGTGTCCTCCACGTCGTGGTAGCGAGACGCCACTCGATCGGAAGCTTTGGGAAGAAATAACATGGAGATGAAGTTGCCAGAATTGGGAACTGAAAGCATCTCCTGCATCTTCTTCTCCCATGGATATGATACATATCCATCTTGTGCCTTACTTCTTGTTAGTGCACTTACCATCCTACTCGCCCTTGAACCTGCAAATTGAACAAAATGCACTCATTATTGTCTATTTTTTATGTAAAATTGATAATTGAAATTCGATAAATAATTTTACAGAAAAACAACTGCATACGAATTTTCATTTAATTAAGCAATTATAATCATAGCACTTTTCCTTAAATTAGTTGAACCAAATGTCTTCGTCAGTTAGAAAAGGAAGTCATGTGTATCACGCATCAACTTTGTGCTTCAATGTGGCAAAAAGGTTTGCCGCTTTCGTATGACAATTTAATCAAACCCTTGGCTAGTTGGCTCAAATAATGTCAAAAAACATTTTAGGTAGGAAAATGTGAGAAGCTGAACAAATAAATAAGATACTTTTTATTTTCTATATGATTGGGTGACTTGCGGACAAATAATAGTGTTTGGGTAGATGCAATTCTTCATAGGTGAAGACCATTACCCTTGTTTGTAAACGTATTCCTAATTCCTAATAATATAAAGAATTTTAATAAATTAAATGAATTCTCAAAAATATAATTTTAAAAACTAAATTCATCACTTCCTGGATTTTTCTGTAATTACAAATGGCCCACGCAAATTCTTTTAGGCCCCCGATTGCAGAAAATCACCTAAATAGTTAAAATTTCCTACCATATCTAAATGTTTTTTTAGCAAGAAGAAGATGATATTAATAAAGGAACTAGTGGTACCTTATCTAGCAGTTATTACATGGTAACCTCAAATGATCATAATATAATATAGTAAGTAAACCTGAATTTTAACACGATCGTGTATTCATTCGTTTTATGTATAACAGGATTTAAACTAACCAAACAAAGTTACCGCTCAAATAACATAATCTTTCCATATTCACTTAGAGATTTGCGAATTCCAATCTTGTTCCTAACTTGACATAGTCTCCCTATATTCACTTAGAGATTGTGAATTGGAGTCTTCCTAACTTTGGAACAAAGAAGTAACTATAAAATAAAATTGAGCAGAAGATAAGAGAGAGTAAAAGACCTTGTAAGCGGTAGCATTCACTTTCGGTTGTGTCCAAGAAGCCAACGACGTAATTGGCATCGGCGATGGACCTCAAGAAGTAGTTCTTCTTGCCGGAGGAGGAGTCTCCGGGGACGACGCAGGCCTGCAGCTCAACGAACTCATGAGGTCCACGTCGGACTCTTACAAGGACGGACGTCTCCTTCTTCTTGTATGCATCATGAAGGATCTTGTTGAGTCCGGTCCGACCGTTCTTGAAGGGTTGCCTGAACCGGACCAAGGAACCGGCCGATGAGCCAATCCGGAGCTCCTCTACTATATCGCCGCTTTGAAGCACGTCGGCGGCGCTCCATTCATCGGATTTTGAAGTTGCTCGTAAACACTCTATGGAGATAACTTTCAATTCCCTTGTTGGTGACTCTGAACTACTGCTCTCTGAGCCTCGATCCATGGTCATGTTTTTCTTCTCTTTCTCTCTCTCTCTCATATCATTTTCATATAAGGGTATAATGACTGAATTTTTTATCACAGTGTTTCTTCTTACACTGTTCAACATCTGAAGTGAAAACTATCTGCAATTGTCTCTATAATTGATAATTAAATAACCTTAAAAGAGAAGTTAATTAAATTTATCACGGGTGAGTCTTTTCATTATAATATATCATATTAACTTTGTCCTTATATTATATGGTATTTACAACAAGTTGATTTGAGAGAAATTAAAGTTGGTTGGCTTTTGGCTTTTGCATTGAAGAAGCTGTTTTGTTTTGTGTACGTGTTTTATACGGAAAAGTTTAGGAATTAACTCCAATAAGAACTAACTCAATTAATATTTTTTATTTTTTATTTTAAAATTTAAAAAATTAACATAGTGAGTCTTTTTTATAATAGATCTATTTTTTAACTAATTAACTCTAATTAACCAGCCAATGAATTATAACTCAAATAGCATAATCTGTTTATATTTATCTAAAAAATTGTGAATTTGAGTCTCTTTATTTTTAATAAAAAAAAAACTCCAATTAGCTATATTTTTAGTTAATTCCTTAACAGAATCGGCTTTGTATAGGCTGCTGCAAACGTGATAAGTACGTATAAGAAAAAATGAAAAATAAATCGCTAAGATTTGGAAAATTCTGTTTCGAATTATTATCTGCGGTAATGTGCGAAAGGTGTATTGTGGTGAATGGATCTGTCTGTGGAAGAATAAATTAAATAATGGTAAATAATATTCTACTATTTGTGTATTTTGACAAGCTAAAGAAAAGGAAGTCAAATGAATAACCACGTAATGTGAACCCAACTTTCCGTGATTTTATACTTTATTTTTTGTTTTCATTTGATGTTGAATAAGTATATGTGTATGTATATAAACTGATGAATTAAAATAATTTAATTTGTTATTATCTATTGAGCTGAAACCATTCTACTATTGCTATGAATGGAATAATATTATATAAATAATATTATAAAAACAAAATAAGGCATGAAACACTAGATGCTATTATTTCGTTTACAGTGTAAACGAGATATGTACACTCTTATTTTGCTTATATTTATAAACAAGATACATAAAAAATTATGACGTTTACAATATAAACAATATACATTATGAAAAATTTTCATCAGCTATAAAATAATGTATAATCCTTTATATTTTTCACAAATATATCACTTTTTCTTCTCTTTCGGTTTTCTTTCGAAAAATAAACCAAAGTATCTAGTGGTAATAGGTATGTGGTTGTAAGTAGAAAAAGGTGAGGTATAGGTTACTAACACCGATGAAAAATGAAATTTTTCAGTTTTATCTATTTTGACTCCATGGTGACGAGCATGTGCGACTCATGTTTGATATCTATGGGAGAATCATGTCGGAATAAGTTAAGGAACTTTCTACGGAGGTCGGAGATGTTGATGGCAGTAGATCTGGCCACTCGGAATTCATGCAGGACGACCCACTTTTCGCACCACGACCGATACATGTTGCAAATTCAGTGTAAGACATGGACGTGGATGGTGAAGAATCCGATGAGGAGTATGTTGCGGATAGCAACAAGAGTGATTCTTTTGAAGATGATGATGAGGATGAGTTCGCATCCGAGACACCGGTTGAGGCATTACTTCGGTATCTTCTTCCTGCCTGTAACTGATTCTGGCCTTATCAACTGTACCCAGCCACTATCAGATGTTGGGTCTGGACACGATGCACGAAAATATTCTGTTTTTCAACACAGGTGAAGAGGATTACAACTTAGACGGTTGTGTGGAGTTTCGGGTTAGCCACAGATTCAAGAATAGAGATGCAGTGACATAGGGTGTGAAGAATTACAGCATCCGCAGAAGTGTTAAGTACCGAGTAGTGGAGTCAGATCGATTAAAGTACCATGTTCATTGTTAGCAATATGTAGCTAGATGCTCGTGGAGTTTCCGTGTTGTCCTCCGACAAAATCTCAGATATTAGTGAGGCCTCGTTTAACTGTGGTGTAATTAATATCATTTATCATTGTTATATTTTGTGTAAATAACAATCATGTATGTGTTATTTCGTTAGGAAGGTGCGTAGGGTTAGAGGAGCGCACACGCATTTAGTACCAACCATGTCTCAAGACCGTCGACAATTAGACAACAGCCTTATCTGCTGTGTCATCCTACCATTGATATAGTCCAACCCATCCGTCAACATCCCTGTAATACAAGGTGCAGTTAGGCCTTTGGGTGTCCGACCAAACTTCCTTAGCCTGCTGTCAACGGTCAGGGACATCCCAGAGAAGGTGTAGGACGTCCGTCTGCTGGCTGGCAATGGGTTGCACGTCTCCTGGTGAGTCCAAAAGCTTAGAGTCGTCAAGCACATTCTGCCCACAACAAGTGTCTAACACGGTAAACCTACTGAAACCAATCCCAATACTCCTACGTCAGCCAATAGTCTGTGTACGGGTATCCCTCCTCAAACCGAGCCCTCCACTGACTCATGAAACTTGGTAGGCCACCATACATCCTCGCCACATCCTATAGTAGTGAGGAACCTGTCAACGTTGACCGGGTCCCCTGGCATTGGCTGCTCACCATTAAACTGGTGTTTTACCCGATTGACATAGAAAAATTCAACTATGTTGAAGCAAACGAAAGGAACAATAGAAATCCATGTTTCCCACTCTGCCTCTTCCTTTAGCCATAGCAGGCAAATGTCCTATAATGCAGGGTCATCGTAGGACATCCACAGAAACTATAATGTACGTTGTGAAATAAACATCAACGACAGGTGCTAAAAAGGTATGAGTAATTTATGCAACTATGACCAAATAAAAGGGTAACTCGCTTACCTCATCCAATTTTAACTGATCAAACGCTCGATGCCATTGCAGGACTCTCTGCTCGTGCTGGTTCCTGCTCTGCTATGTCATACATATCTACCTGTGAAAATTTGCAACAGTAACCACGATTCAATTAATTGCAAATCATATTGAATTACGTAAACAAAGAATAATAAAACCGTAATGAACAGTTACCTCGCAGCCATGGAGTACATATAAACCTGTCGCTCAGGTGGACACCACTAGAGAAATTTTTAGCATATCCAAGATATTAGTAGAGGAGTGCATCATGCGATGTCTGTGGTGGAACGGTATGCTACAGAGCATAGGAAATGGTACGTCCATGCTAGTACCACAGATTCCCAAGACACATAACGGCACCTATGAAAGTCATCTAGTAGTGAGAGCCATTGGAGATGGACCTGATTATTTGACTTATCAGTCATTCGGTAACCCTCAATCATCAACAGTATGTAGCACTGTGCGTCCCGTCAAAGGGTGGCTGGATCATTAGTATCGGGCATCTGTCGGAGTCGCTTCTGAAGCCATGTCAGCTTGAGGGAGAAAAACTCCTTCCTCTGCTAATCCTGCTGCTAGACTGCAAGAGGCCTTACATTGAGTAACCACTCCACCAACTCCAAAGTCTCGGTCCCCTACCATGTATGAAAATCACGGAAGCACCCACCGACAGGCACACCATGTGGGCATAGCTCGAGGTGGTACTCGACGTCCTACATGATGGTGGTGCACTCATCCCACGGCAGGTGGAAAATGTGGATCTCAAGACGCCAACACGCCACAAATACCGATATCAAGGAGTTGTCAGACACGAAATCATTGAATAGCACCGCGTCGCCGAAGCTAACATTCCTCAAGTAGGGGACAATGGCGTCCGATGATGTGAATCTGTGACTCACTCTCC
This sequence comes from Arachis stenosperma, assembly GCF_014773155.1. Classification (NCBI taxonomy): domain Eukaryota; kingdom Viridiplantae; phylum Streptophyta; class Magnoliopsida; order Fabales; family Fabaceae; genus Arachis; species Arachis stenosperma. The sequence goes on along the minus strand of NC_080379.1, from coordinate 3,242,220 downwards.
TAAGAAGAAGTAGGCGAGGCCTTTAGTAAACAACGAAAAATACGTATAAAGAATGTGTAAACATACAAAGCTATAAAACCCTCACAGCAAAAAATTCTATTATATAAACATTTACATAGCAAATTAATTTATATTATAAATAAACTATTTTAACAAAATAACTACAAATATTTACCGTATAAATTGAATTTAAATAAAAATATTTAATTAAATAATTAATAATAACCTTTATTTTCTATTTTTTTCATAACTTACATTAAGTAAAAATATTTACTTAAATAACTAACAACAAGTAAACCATCAATTAATAACTTAATTTAATCAATACCAAAATTAAAAAAAATTCATTTACTTAGATATTTAATAACTAGAAACATAAATATCTTGTTACTTAATTAAGTTAACTAAAAAATTAGTTAAATAATTAATAACTAAATTAATTAAAGAAAAATAAACCTAAATAAATATTTAACTGACAAATCCTTGTCAAAGTATGCCTAAAATCATATCCTGTTAGTTAAACAATTATTAATAATATATTCATTCGCCTAATATATACTGCATACTACTATAACAGTACTCTAAGTTTGGATACACATGTATGCTTTAACATAAATATAAAACAAAAAATAATACCAGCTATAAAGTCGGCTTCATTGATGTTCCATGTCGGCGTCGGTTGATATCCGCATCATGTGCATTGGCGCGCATCATAATTTCGTAGTAATTCAAAAATTTGATTAGAAAATAGTAGAAATGGGAGGAAATTTGAAGAAATTGATGAGATAAGAACTAAAATGGACCATATGGACGAAATACATATATATAATATAAGCTTCTACCATTCTTAACGAAATAAGAGTGCATGTATCTCGTTTACATGAATGTAAATGAGATAAAGTCGTTACATACTACGTGTACAAACGTGATATGGCTACGTCGACTCGTGTCTTATCTCATTTACAATGTAAATAAAATACGTGTATTTTTATTTCGTTTACATTATAAACGATATAAGAGATAAAATACATTTTAATAAAAATATAAATTACACATTTTAATAAATAAAATATTTATTTTATTTATTTAAAATAATTCCTAATTTTTCTCTCTCTCCGGCAGATTGTATACTTGGATTTGAAATTTCCACTCCTTTTTTTGTTTGTTTGTGTGATATGAAATAATTTCCACTCTCTTTTTGTTTGTTTCATGTGATATGAATTTCTATATGCAAATTTGATTATATTATTATAGTAGTAAAATATTAGAAAAGATATATGTGGTTTAATTTGACATAACTAATAAGTAATAATAAGAAGAAACTTCTATCGTAAGTGTGCATGATATACAAAGGATAAACTATTATTTTAGTCTTTAATATTTGAATTAAATTTTAATTTAATTTTTAATATTTTAATATTTTATTTTTGTTTTAAAAAATTTTAAATAGATTAATATTGTCCTACGATCAAATTTGATATTAATAATTTGTGGAATAAGTGATATAAATATTAATAATATTACTAATTAAATTTTTTTATGTTAAAAAAATATAGCTAAAATTTTTTTATAACACTTTGTTTTCTTAATTTTTTTTGGTATAAAATTTTATATTCTAATAACTAATTATCAACGTTTTAAAATTAAATGAATTTTTTTCATTAATAATTATTAATAAATTAATTTTACTCATTTATATACTAAAATTAAATATTATTGACTATTTAATATATTAATTATTTTTGTTAAATTTAATAAACTACTATCTAAGGAGGAGATAGTGTCAAAGCTAAGATGAGATTTGAACAACATTTTGCATAGCAAAACGACTACTTAAAATATGCACTTTAACTACCAAAGAAATGTTTATAATATGAGATGAGGTAATAAAGCTCTGCATAATACCTACTGAAAATTTTGGGTTAAAAACAAGTTGGATCCTAAAAATAACTAAAATTAGAATTTCAAACAATAATTTTCAACGTTTGTGTGAATGTATGAAGGGGTCCAATAATATCGTGTCACATTAATTTCTCTCACATGCATTACTTAAATTTCTCAAATTATGCTATTACTATACTCTATATATATATAGAGTAAGAGAGACGTCACAATATGCTTTAGTCACGCTAATGCGGTTGGCATTATGTTATTTATTAGGGTAGTGCTCCTCATCCAAAAAAATTAAACTTAATATGGAGTTCACTAAAGATCGAACCCTTGACCTTTCGAATTTAGAACTCTAATACCATGTCATGAACCTACTCATCCTAAAAACGTAATTTAACAGGACAATATAACACTAATGCTCATATATGTAATACTTTTTAAACCTCCATTGTACATATTGTACACTTAGGCCATTGGTTCTCTATACTTCCTCTATTTATTATCTTCAAACTCGCACCAACTAAATGTTTCGTTGTCGGCTTAATTAGATTTCAATAAATATTTTGTGTATGTATAATAAATTCAATGATAATCAAGTAAACCAAGAATGTTATGGAATTTGAGTTGAATGTTTTCACTTGAAATATGAATATTACTCCAAGTTTCAGTCGTCTAAAGTCGTAGCACACCGATTTCACAACATATCAATAAGTCAATACCATCATCACATATTCCACTGACAAAACTGGAATATAATGTTTCATGTCCGAAAAGTTTGCCAAGCGATTATTTGTCTTGTATTGACTAGGAGCATACATTGTCCGACCCAAATCGAGAATTTCATCTGGACTTTAAACATTTTGAAATATAATTTGATATGATTTTATTGAATTTAGAATCAGATAAATATTTTATAAATAAATTTGATTATTATTTAAAGTCGAATACAAGACAATGCAAACTCGATTTTATTCGACTCATATACACCTTAATGACTATGAAAATAACTAATTAAAACACTAGTTACAGAATTGATTTGTCACAAAAAAAAAAACTCAAAAAAATACCTTCCTAACTCGTGGCTAACAAGTAACAATTTAATTGTGAAAAAGTTACATCGTAGATATTGGCAATAAGTGTTTTGTTCAAATCCAACTAAATGAGATTAATTAAACATAATCTTTTTTAAATTATAATGTGTTATGGCCTGGCTCACAAGTAGATTGGGTTCGGATATTTTCTGTAAACTGACTCGACGGTTTTCTAACCCGTCAGCTCACCTCACTCTCCTATCTCATTAAAATTTTTGGACAACTGAAAAGAAAGCTTTTAGAAAAGGGGATCTGCATGTGAGATTCACCTTTGTATAGACTATAAAAGGGGAGAATTCTACCCCTTCTCCTAGTCAATTTGAAAGAATCTCGCTCACTTGCCTTCCGAAACTCTCCGAGATCAAGCATCCAGTAACCCAATATCGATATATATATTTTGAATCTCCCTTGTCTTTTTTTTTTTTTTTGGTCATTAATCTCCCTTTCAACAAGACTTAACTAATAAGAATGCCTGAAACTCTCCGAGATCAAGCATCCAGTAACCCAATATCGATATATATATTTTGAATCTCCCTTGTCTTTTTTTTTTTTTTTTTTTTTTTTTTTTGTCATTAATCTCCCTTGTCCTTTCAACAAGACTTAACTAATAAGAATGCCTGAATGAAGATGATGTATATTTTTTTTTGTCAACGATCAGAGATAGATGATGAATTTTTTTTTTTTTTTTTGATCGGTGGATTGGACAACCCCCAATCCTAGGTACCCCAATGGATTGGACAACCCCCAATTCCTAGGTACATGACACACCCACACACTTCTCATACATTTATCACATTTTTTCCTCAATTGCATCCTCTAGGGTTTGAACCCTAGACCTTGAGGTGGGGAGAGGGGAGAAATGCCACTAGAGCCAAGGCTCATTGGCAGATGATGAATATTGAATAGACGATAGATAATGAGAAACAGAAGGGAACGAATAAAGGAAGAAGTCTCAGAGTTGCAGGTTTTGTTTTTGGACATAGTTGCTATATTTTTGGTGTAGAGGGTTTTGCTAATCAAGGCTAACATTTTGATTGGGTCGTAGGCCCAATCAATAATGGGTAACCCATCTCAACATATTGCAGAAAATTTGAGTTAAATCGCAAAGCCCAACAATACCAAAAGTCCATGAAATGAAAGGTCACTGAAAAGTACCAAAAACAAGTATCTTCACTCGTAATAAATTACTTATTGGCATCTCGAGTTGGAAGATAGTCATCGGCAAAAACAAACAAAAAACTAAATTGATTCTTAACAAACTTTTTATTGAATATTTTAATTCTAAAAATTTTTTATTATTCTAGATGTTTACGAAAATATCTCTCGTTATATAGATTGGTTTATCTATTACTTTCAATAAATTTTTAATTTTCGTATTGAACAAAAAAATTTAATAAATTATATTATAATACAATTATATCCTAAAAAATTAAATAAAAATGAATTAACCTCCTTAATAAAAGGATCAATTCGTTTCAGAAATTTTTAAAATAATAAAAAATTTCTAAAAAAAACAAATCATCTAATTTAAAATTTATTTGGAATTAGTTTAAAGAAAATTCTATGGTACTGATAGTGAAAGTAAATATAGCATGCTGAACATGCCTGTTGAAAGCAGAGAGTAACACATGGAAATTTTAGTTTCTTTTTATAAATGCTGTTTCATTCCATTTATTTTATTACAAAACTAATTATTAATAATTAATGTTTTTTTTGTCGATATAATTAATGTTTTGAGCAACTCTTTGACAAGGACTGTTTTTGGTATTGGGTTAAAATTTTTTTTTTGAATGACTAATAGGGGGCTAGATAACAATAGTTGATAATACAAAAAAAAAGATATATAGTTAATAATTTATTGACCCTTTTTTTAAGTCTGGTTAAAAACGCCTTTTTGTTTTTTCCCTCCAAACACCAAAAACTCTTGCTCACTGTGACTAGTAATAGACAATTATACCTGTTGAAAAAAAAAACTATACTTACGATTGCCAAAAACAAAAAATATAGCTATAATTGTTAGTAATACTTAATTAAGTTTTGGATTATATTATGATATCTTATATTAATGTTTTGGATTTTCTAAAATGAATAAATTAAATATTTTATTTATCGAATATATAATTTAAAAATATTTATCAATCTATGTAATATTATATATTTTATTTATAGTGAAAAAAATTATACATGCATGTATCTCAAAATCATTTTTTTTACCCTAAACAAGATACATGTTATTATTATTATTATTGATTTGCCATATACCTATTCTGTTCCATTGTAAAGGAGATCAAACTAAAAAACAACAAAAAAGGGTGTTTGTAGTATACTTTTAGTCTATTTAAAAGGTAATTAATAAATTTTGTTGAAAATAATAAATATTTAATGATTTTTAATTATAAAACTATTAAAACCTAAAATTTGGATGAGTTATATAAATCGTAATAAATTATTAATTTAAATTTAAATAAATGTGTAATATAATATAAAAAAATATTGGTTTAATTCTTTTTTTGAATTTAAATTAATTTTTTTCAGTTAATAAAATTTTAAATTTGAATTAAATTCATCCAATCAATAACTATTCATAGAAATTAATAAAATTTTAAAACAAAATAAATTATGAACTGAAAAGTAAATTCTTTCAAAATAAGTGGAGACATTCGCATGCAGACATTATTATTTTCTGAAAACTTAAAATAAATAAAAATTTCTATACTTATTCACCACAATTAAAATAAATAAAAACTATTAGAATCAGTAAACATTCTTAGTTTTTAGTGACAGTGAGTGAGAGTTTGGTGTTTGGAGAAAAAAAAAAGAACATTTTCAACTAAATTTAAAAAAAAGGGGTCAATAAATCATCAATTATTGTTATCCGGTCCTTACTAGTCATTCAAAAAAATTCTCAGCCCAATACTAAAAATGACCAAAAAAAAGAAAAAGAGTCAAGAGTTACTCAAAACATTAATTAATAATTAGCTTTGTAATAAAGAGAATGGAATAAAATGGCGTTTGTAGCAATGCTTTTATTAAAAAAAAAAAACTAAAACCCCTACGTGTAACTCTTCTCTTAAAACACACATATTCAACATGCTATGTTTACTTTAGTAGTTAGTATCATAAAATTTTGGGAGTGGATTCTTTCTAATAAAAAAAAAAAAAAATTGAATGGTATCTAATATTTAATTTTATCTTTGATTATTTTTTTCTCTTATTTATATTTGATCTCACTTATAGAATTAAAAGTGAGAAGTCACACTTTATTCTTTCAACTATTTAAAATAATAGAGGGAATCCATTTCCTAAAATTTTTCTCTAATTTAAATGTTATAATGCCCATCTATCGTTGTTCATCATGTATGTATATAGCTTGAGTGTGACCCACTACAAAAAAAAAAAACGAAAATGTAAACAAAAAAAAAAGAGAGATTATGAATTTTATCATGTTTTGGCCAATTACTTAAATTAAATGTAGTTTAATTTGTGGAAATGATGTTTATGATGGGTACTTTTTTATTACTGAGGGTTTAACATGACCCTTGGATATCGCTAAGGGTTATACAGGGATATATATGTCCATGTATATTATATTTATAAAGCCTGGGACTCAGGTTTATGGGAGGAATCTTAGCAACTTTCCATCTCCATTATTTAGCTCCTATGGAGCTTTTCATATCCAATTGCTTTTAGGCTTTTCTACTCTAAATTGCTTTTAGTTATTGCGCAACACATATGATTAGTACCTTCTAATCAACTTATTTGATTTAGAAAATCTGTCCTGTATTTAGATTTATTAATAAACTTTGTATTATTAGACCCAATATCCTTGGAACTTTATTTTCTTTTATTTTCTTTTAATCCCCATCAATATTATAGGCATAGCATGTAGCCGCCGCCATAAATATTACTTTGATAGTACATCTTATAATATTAATGTAGACGCCTTTTTGCTTGGGTACTTTGGGTTGAAATAATTGTTAATTCTCACTGTTGATTTACATTTAGTTCCTGTAGAGACCGAAAAAGTAGACTAAATGCATAACCTTATTAATTGATTTTGATACTCGAACAACCTTATTGATAACTCTAAGGATTTATTTATATATATAATTTAAACTATAGTACTATTTCAAGAGATTATAAATACAAACATTAAATTAGATAATAATGTAACATTTATCTAAACAATTAATGCAAAACACACGGGTATGAGAGAAATAATTTTATTATTATTATTATTATTATTGTTATTATTATTATTATTAATGCAAAACACATGGGTACGCGAGAAATAATTTATTATTATTATTATTATTATTATTATTATTATTATTATTATTATTTGTTCAAGGGAACAGAAAATCTCTGCATCAGAATCCTGAGCATAGAAAAAGACAGAATAGTAACATAGGTTATAGCTATTTAGGAAGGTCCCCACTGAATGAACTCCGTGAGGTTCACTAACTTTCATTGTTTTGTTGTAATTTCTTTACTTTACTAATTATTTTACGATGAAGTGTTTGTGTAAAAAAAAAAAAAAAAAAGAAGAATAGTATGTATAATTTATTTTAAAAAATTAATAAAAATAAAATGACATACTTCTTTTTTAAGTTATCTAACTATTTATAAAAATGATATTTATCTCTTTACTATTTTTTCTTTTTTCTATAGTATGCACCTTCTATTAATGATGTAGTAATTTTGGTATAATAGCATCATAGGTATGTGAATGCATGTGATAGTGGCTGGTGTGAATTGAAGTGTCAATCATATTTTATGGGATGAATTTTATGATATCTATGAGTTAATATTTAATTTATTTTTTATAATAAATTTTAATTTTTTTAAAATGATATATTTTTATATTTTTTAAATTAAATATTAATTTTTAATTCTTCTTAGTCATTTAGACATTATTTTTTAGGCATTCTAGCCATCACCATTTTATTGATGCAATAGTGAGTAGTGACATTATTTTTCCAACTAAGGCCATGCCTTTAATTTGTACCTTCACAACGTAATCCATAGTGAGTTACTTAGCGTTTAGGGAAAACTTTGTCCCTTTTTGTTTATTTTTTATGTGTTGGGTTGATAAGATAGCAAGGACTTTGCTATTGTGACATCATATGTGACATGGCCTTCACTTAAATGGATTTGGACCCACCATATTTGGCCCATTAGCCATTAGGAATAGTCACTCATTCATTACCCTCCAACTCTATTATCCATAATTCCATACCACCTTTCCTATGTTCAAAAGTAGATTAACTTCGCAGCTCAGGGTTTCTTTAGATCAGTATTTTTTGTGTGACTATTTTAGATCAGTATTTAATTAGTAGTAATTTCACTAATTTGTATTTATATTTAAAAATATTTGTATACAAAAAATATATAATTTATATTTATATTTATTAAAATTTATACATATAAATTAATATAATTTGTACTAGGACTACACATGGATCGGATAATATCTGCATATCCACGGTAATTATCTGCATCCGATCCGAATTTTACGGATATTATCCGATCCGCATTATAGTAGACTAGGATCGGATTGCAGATTTGGCAGTGATATCCGCAAATCCGCATATCCATATATCTCATATAGATAGCATAGTTTAAGAAAGTAAACCTTAATGTGATATGAATTTTTGTGTGTTGTTTTATAAATTTTATGATATCTTGGTTTTAATTTTTTATGTTGTACTTTAACTTAGAATAATTAAACTTAGATCTTGTGTTATTTTTTTTTTTGTTATTTAAGAGAACTTTTATTGATAATATTTTAGGAGTAAATAGGCTTAAATAGGTGCAAAAATATATTTTTTAGAGCAAAATAGAGCTTTAAAATATATTTTTTTTAATTATGCGGATATATCTGATATCCGATCCGATCCACAAGTATGTGAATCGAATCCAACTTGAAAAAATGCAGATATCGTATCCAATACGATCGGATAGAATTATAGGCTATATCCGATCCGATCTGTGTACAACCCTTATTTGTACTAATATTTTTTAAAATTTACACATATAAATTAATAAAATTTATTTGTTGAAGACAATTTTATACTATTCAAATAATCACAAAAATTATTAAAAATTGTTAATCTCTTAAATTTTTAAACTGAAAAATATATTGTATTTGGGTTCAAATCTCACCAAAATCCGTGAATGAATCCTTAAACAGAGAATGTGTGTGAGGGTGAATATGTGTGTAAATTGTATGCAAAATAGATTAACTTCCAAAAGTCGAAAAAACTCATTCACTTTTATATCTAATTTTCGTGGAATAATATTTTTTAAAAAAAAATTGAATTTTAAACGATTGAAGACAAGTACCTCTCATTCACTACTTATATTAAAGAGGTGTATGTACACCTAGATTGTATTTAAGGATACGGTAATACTATACATGTAAATGTTTTTATAGGCTAAGTTTAACTAAATTGGCATAAATTTAACAAAATAAATATGTGTCTATGCGTTATCATTGTTTTCCTTGTGTTTTTTTAGCACAAAAATTTTTATTAGATAGTACAGAAATATATTGATAGAGTATAAAAAATTTTATATATATTACATAAATTTTTGCTGCAAATATATTTTGTTAGTTAGATAAATTAATTGTAGTCGTTTAAAAATTTGTTGTGCTGCACATCACATTTTTTATGTTGTGTATCAGAATTTATGTTGTGCATATTTTGTTAGTTGAGTATTAATGTTGTAAGTATGTAGTTCTTTAAAAATTCGTGTTGTGTATCAAAATTTTTATACTCTAATTTTTTGAACATATATAAAAGATGAAAAGGATGAAGAAGATATCGATGATGATAAATTGATGATGATAATAGTAAAAGAGGATGAGAAAGAAAAAAAAAAGGAGAAAACAAAAATCAAACAAGAGAAGATGTTGAAGAAGCAACAATAACTTGAAGTTGTTGAAAACAATACCATTATTAAAGAAGAAGAAGACAACAACGATAGCCACGTTTAAAAAAAAAAACACGCGTATCTGACTTAGTTAGGACTTGGTTATTGAAATTACTTAGTTGTATAGCTATATTGTGAAAAATATATAAAATATATATTTATATTTTAAGATGTATTATTTTATATTATCCAGCTCAGATTTTTTTTATCGACCTTTAAATTGATCATATTTTAACTCTTTAAAATTTCTCCTAAGATAAAAATGTCTGAGTTAGTATGATGCCTTCAACACAACTAGAATTTATTTATTTATTTATTTATTTATCTATCTATTTTCTTCCTTTCTCATAAAATTGCATGCATGCATGATCTTATTTATTTATTTTTTAACTCTCTAAAAGTGCATGCATAATCTTATTATATCATGGCAACGGTAGAAAACTCAATTTCTAGATAGATTAATTTTTGACTTCTTAGATTAGAAGATTCAATAAAAAGACCAAACATAATGAAAAGAAAAAAAATGCTTTGATATTGGCTTACAGGTGACCAACTTCTTACCAATCCATTGAATTGGAAAAGACAAGATATAATTAAGCTTTAATCCTCACGTAATTTAAATTTGAATTTAATAACCTTTTTAATTTCTTCACCTCTACTACAACACTTGATGTATTTTACACTCTCCTAGGGTTAACATCTTGGAACATACATAACATAACATAAATCTATCAAACATGTCGAAACAGACTAAACCATATTTATTACATTAAACTAAGTTATAATAATCTAAAATATGTCAACCTAAATATTCAAACATATTAATATGTTGACGATAGAAAAGGGAGGGCCATCTATATAATTTTTTCTCCTTAGAAAAGAAAAACAAATAAGAAAATAAAAAACCCCTCTCATTACAAGTAAGTGTATGATGGAAACCATGTCATGTGATGCGAAGTTGGTCCCCCCATGCATGCATGCATGCCTGCCATGCCCATGCCAATGAACACCCGATCTTGACGTTCCTGCATTCATTGGTCCCACGATAATGAAGATGCATCATCATGCATGTAATCTCAATCCCCCAAAACACAAATTTCCCTTTGGATTTTGCTTATGTGGCATTATCATCATCATCATAAAATTTGGAGCCTCAAATGTGAACTCTTAGTTGTAATAAGAGAGAAAGGTGCTCTCTTATCATGATTTTGTTTAGGCCAAATTATTACAAATCTGTACAGAGATTGTGTCTCACATATCTCACTATTCCTTCCCTCTTCTCTTCTCTTCTCTCTTCTCGTTATTGCTGCTTCTTGTGTGCACAGGTACACTTGGCTTGACTTTCCGAAAGAGTCTATATACACACACATGAAAACAATTAGTGTAAGATGACAATTATTAACTATAAAATGTGCAATGTTTCTCTATTAATCACACAATTTCACTAGTAATACAAGAGATTTAAGTTAATGAGTTCATAATTATAGTCCATAAACATAAACATAGTGTAACGTAAAGGGATAATTGATTTGTTTATGTGGGAGTTAGTACCTCAACTTGGTTTTGAAGTTCTTTGATGTAATCAACAGCCAAGTCCAACATGTCTGCCGTGTTTGTTTGCTGAAACGAGAAAACAGAACAGAACATTCATCAGTTATGGCCTCCACAATGCACGTGCGTGCAATAAGTCAAATATCTTACCTTGTCCATGTTAGGGACCAGATCCTGTAGTTTCCTCATTCTCTCACTAATTTTAGTTCTTCTAACCTGAGAATGGTAAAGAAATTGAACAAAATTGAAGTATCTATGCATAGAACTATCCAATTTGGCATCTAGAACTTTTAAAAAATGAGTTCAAATAGTGGGATGTGAGTTCTACCCTCTCTGCAATGCTTCTTGGATGAGTAGCACAGCCCCGCTTGGCACGAATCTTGCACACCACAGAATCCGAGCACTGGAGAAACTTCTCAATGGCTGCTATTTCCGATGATGTGTTTGGCATACTCAACTGGTGAGCCAATGGAGTACCAGGAGCCTGGCCTGCTTCGGTCTGATCGATACAACGAAAGAATTTTTCAACAAATCATCATGTGTCCTTGAATTTGCATTGCCACAATGTAAAACTATTTTACAAGTCATCAAGTGAAAATTACATATTAAAATTGTTTCATTATGTAAGCTAACTTGAGAGCCAAGTTTGTCACTTATATACCAACATTAACATAGCTATAAAAGCACTGTACCTTAACCTGAGTGTCGGCCGCATTCACCCCGGCAAATGGTTTCACATCTTCGTCTCTGAACCTTTTCCGACCAGCAATGTTGTCGGACATCATCGAAGAAGAAGAATCGTCCCAAGAACCAACGGGTAAACCCGACATAAAATCGCTGCTCTGGCTTTCTGCAAAGGCTTCAGCACTCTCTGGATTGTTTAGTGTATTGGATGTGCTCCTGATTTCAGCTATTGGAGTCATTAGTCCTGAGGATGAAAAGGTTGGTGGATTCTTCAACCTCGCCACCGGAGAAAAATTTGCATCCTCACTAGTGTTGCTAGCAGCAGCTCCCATAGTTCCCATGCCTCTTAAAGCAGCATAGCCTGAAAAAAAATAAAATAAAAACAAATTAGGATTGATCAGTGTCATTATCATTGGATATTTTTAAGTGACAAAGTAAAAGATTATGCAAAAAAGATCAAGTCTAAAACTAGCACAAAACAAAGATACACAAAAGTCTAAGAAGACAATAATTATGTTTTTCACTTGCTCTAACAACAAAAATGTGTCTATAACAGAATTTCACTTTTGGGTAGTTTTACTTTGACACGTATTAATCCAATCTGATTTGATTTAGACTAATTCTCTCCAATTAGGATTATTTAGAAAGACAATTCAACTTCACAAGATTTTTTTTTTTAACTATTAGAGATAATTCTATCCGAGTAATTTCACAATCTTTTTTCCCTTTATGGGAAATTACAAAGGATAAACAAACAGAGAAGAAAATTTTGGTCTCCAAAAAAGATGGGAGGGGAAAAAAATTAGAGATAGCAACACCCCACATACTATACCCAAAAAGGAAAGTTTTATTTTTTATTAATGAAAAATAAGAAAAAAGCTAAAATTGTTGCAGAACATACCTTCAAGGTTCAGGTTTGAAAAGAGTCCAGCAGGTGAACTACCATGCCTAATAAGATTCGAAGCATTTCCACGACCAGTTTTCATCTGATTCGGCAGAGGTGGTCTTCCTGAACTTTGATAAAAACTCTGAGTTGGAGGATTATTAGCACTCAAAGATCCATAATTATTGTTACTCATACTATTCATCTGCTGTTGTGGTTGCTGCACCAATGATTCATTATTCATTGAAGAAGGCAAAGGCTGAGGCTGAAGGGTATTATTGGTATTAATGGTATTAATACTAATCTCTTCTTCCTTCACTTGAGAGATTTGCTGAACTACTTGTTGTGGCGGTTGTGGTGACGGTGACAGATTTTTATTATTAGTAGTAGTAGTAGAAGTAGCAGCTGCTACTCCAAGTAATGAATCATCTTCAGGTTCATCATTTGCAAGGCTATTCATGAAGCGTGCGAGGATTTTCTCTGTTTCTGGGCTTGAAGGTTTGTTGAAGATGCTTTCGTAGAATTCCTTGTCAATGATGCTGGAAAAATACGAACTTGGTGCCGATCGGAACCTTGTTAGGCCCGAAGAATTGTTGTTATTGTTGGTGGTGGTGGTGTTCATCTGCTGGTGATGGTGGTGGTGGTGGTGGTGGTGGTGGTGATCCAGGAACATGGGAGGGTGCCGGTGAAGATCTGACTCCATTTTTCAGCTTCAAAGCTTGAATCTTTTGATGATTTTCTTCACACCCAACTCCTCAGATCACACAAAACTTCTCACAATTCTCGCTTTCAGCCCAATTCCTGTTCATCAGAGCAACAAATAAATAAAACAAGGCCAAAATAAAATAAATAAAATAAAACATTTCTTTCTCTTATAAGAAGAAAGAGAATTCTAGAGATCCAAGGGGTAATAAAGGAAACTAAAAATATCTTATATAGATAGATACTAACTTGAGAGTTACTTAGAAGTTAGAACTATGAACTGTGAAGTATGGTGCCTCAAAATCAGCAAGAGATCAAGAAAGGGAACATGGAGAAACCAAAAAACAAAAAAAGGAACAGTAAAATTTAATATAAAAATTAAAAAAAAAAAAACAAAAGAGGGGTGTGAAGGAATGGAAGTAATGAAAAGATAAGTTGTGTGGTTTGAATCACATAAGCATCAAAAAGTCATGGAATCTAACGGCAACCGGTTCCTATGTTCCTGTTCCTGAAAGTGAATCAATCCACTTAGTTTCACCGAGACAAGACCAATTGCAAAGTTGCAACAAAAGCAACATCTGAACATAAACTAATGAACATAGAAACAGTAAATGCTTTTTTTTTTTTTTGACCCAAGTATATAAGTATATAACAATAGAAAAACCTACCTCAATAGCTTCACTTTTTTCTAATTATAAATAATAAAAAGAGAGGAATTTGATGTTATTGGGTTTATCCTTGGAAGTGGGTTTGGTGGTGAATGGTGATGGTGGGGATAGAGAGATAGAGAGATGAGATGGGTGTTGGGAAGAAGGTTCAAGAGAAAGGGGTGCAAAAGGATTATATAATAAAATGGCATTCCATTTTGCTGCTCCCAATCAGAAGTGAACACAGCCATAAATCCCAGCTATCAGATTTGGTAATGTGTTTTTTCTTATTTTATTTCGCTCATGTGGTTTTACCATAACACCCCTCCAATTTTGGGAAAGAACAAACAAGGATAAAGAAATAAAAAAAACAGAGCTAATCCTAAATTTAGAAGCAAAGGTGAATAGACCCAAATGGGAATGAATACGAGGTGAAATGACTTTATTGCCTGCCCCTAATACCACTCTAATAATACTGCGCCATCACCACCAACTGCACCATGACACTTTGAATTCACACACAAATTGCAATGCCGGATTTGGATGACATTATTACACTCACCTGCAGCAGTTTTGGCCTCATACACTCTTCCAAGAGTTACTTAAATGTCACTGCATTCATTCATTCACCAATGCTTTAAGCCTTTAAGGTTACCCTATATGTGCCATTAATTAACTAGTATGTCCCTCACCTCTTATAATTTATATTACAGGAAATTTTGTTGGTGTTTTAAGAATATTCGTATTCAAGTAATTTTATTTATTGCGTATATTTTATAATAAAGATTAATAGTTAAAAATATTAGAAATTATTTTTTATATGGAGAAAGCAATAGTGTTTTATTTAAATAATGGGTTGGGGTAATCTTTAGAATTGTGGAGCCGTCAGAAATGCTGGCCAACACGTAGATCCCGTATTGTTTGCCACGCAGTTTGTGTGCTGACGAATTGTCTATACAAGGGGGCAAGAGACAAGAGACAAGAGGCAACCATATATATTTAGCTCAACCTTATTTCATGCAAGAGGCAACCATACATACTCAGCTCATCAAGCGAAGGCGTCTTCATTCAAGGATCACGCAGGCTAACCAAGCAACACGCAGGATGCGAGTTGAGGATGCTACGACACGTGCATGCCACCATGCAGCAGCACCCAGACTGCGTGTTGGTGTCGTTGCGCCACTTGTCTGCATGCAGCAGCACGCGGGATGCGTGTCGACATGCAGGAGGCAGGCCTCCCTCCGAGAACAAGCGTCATTAATGGTGGGAGCGAAGATTGGTAGCACGCCCGTCTATATTAAGAGGGTGGTGGGGCTCATTGCTCATGTATTGTTGGGAGGTGGAGGGGTTGGAGATTTAGGGTTGCCTTTCATTGTTGAGGAAGATGAGGGTAGGATTTTCACTCATTGAGACTTAAGATTTTGAGTTAGTTTTAAGGTTGAGAGTGAGATTAGAATACTCAAAATGATACATAATTATACGTTTTTTAAAGATCATGTGGTCAATTATTTAGGACATTCTAGTTATGTAAGTTTATTATTTTTGTTTAATTTATTAGTATTTACTTTGTTAACATTAATTTAATAGTTTATTATTATTTATTTGGGTATTATTATTCTAAATGTAATGTTAAATATTAATATAAATTATAATTAATGTTAATTTTTTTTCAAAACTAATATATATTTTTTATTATTTATTAGAATATAGTATTTTATATTTTGTAAACATGTATTTTGCTAGCCAATAATATATAGTTATATGTTATAGTGAAACTAACAAAGAATATAGATGTGAGTAATAAGAAGTTATCAATTTATTAATATTGCTATTTATTAAATTAATTATTTTTGTGGTTGAACTTTATCAGGTTAATAGGAATCTTTTGCCCCGTAAACTTGACCAACTAGAGACGTGGCATCCAGATGTTGAGCAAATTTTATGGACCACCGGATTTTACCAGTTATCGAGAGTTAGAGTGATCAGAGAACATTCCGCGATGCTAGCTGCTCTTGTGGAAAGGTGGTGGCCGAACCGAAGACAATATGTTTGTAATGCCAGTGGGTGAGGTTACAGTGACACTAGAAGACGTGTTATACATATTCGGCCTATTAATCGACAGAGAGGTTGTGACTGGTTGGACCGATAGCAGTCACGACTTCTTGATCACGCAGAGCCTTGCGATATTTAGCAGCGAACCCCAAGTGATCGGTTCCTCCAAGAATTACATAAATCTTTCATGGGTTCACCATACTAGAGACACACATTTGGACACATGGGAGTCTGTTATGCGCTATGTTAGGTGTCTGTCTGTTGGGTACCACACTCTTTGTGGATAAGTCGACGGCATATGCCCTAATGTGATTCTAGCCATTCTACAAATATTTCATGATGAGTAAAAATCTTTAAGAGTAAAATTATAAAAAAAATATTTAGAATCAAAGTAATGTGACTAAGTGTAGTTTACTTAAATGTGATTAAAAAATAATTGAATAATTATGTACCATAAAAGATTGATATTAGTGAAGGATAAAATTAAAATTTATTTATATGTATCATTTTTGTCTTCAACATTTTCGTTTTATTTAAGTCTATAACATTTTAAAATTATTTCGATTTTGTCCTACCGTCAATTTTGTTAACAGACAGTACAATATTGAATCAATTTTAAATCGTTAGAAATTTAAATAAGACGATTTAAACATTAGAGACTACTTTAAAACTTATCTCAAATATTAGGGACAAAAATAATACTTTACCTTTTATTTTTTTATGTCTAACGATATTATTTAGATTTATTATTTGAATATATATTATATATGGTGTTCAAATATGTAAATATGTTGATTTTAGTACTGATAAGTGATGATAGATTTTTTGTTTCCTTAGTTCAAATCCGGGTTTAGCCCAAATCCGGTAAAAAAAAAAAAGTGACCAAGAGTATAAAAACTTTGTCGAATTTAAGATTAGATATGAGTTATCCAATTATAATTTAGAATGGAATATGAACCGAATCAAATCCTAATTCACCCGACCATAAACACCACTAACAGATTACTGCAATCTGAAAAGTGATGATATACCCAACAAATGAAATGACATAGAGGTACATATATACGATGCACGATCTATATGACAAAATCTCAAATGATTAAAAAAATAGATAGCTGCTACATGTCCTTTGAATTTTGGTGTGTGGGTATAACTGGAATAAAAAAGAAGGGAAATATTTTCTATGTTGTGCATTGGGACCACCGGTGCCACGTGGACGGTGGTGCAGTGAGATGTGTTAGAAAATTATTAGCGTGGACCCATAATTGATATTTTTTAAGAGATTAAGATATTGATGAAGTTGACACACGTTCAGATTAGGACATAAATTAAATTTTACCATACCATTTTCTAACACTCTTAATTATACTTTTAGATATTTTAATATTTATTAGAATCAATTCGCCAAAACAGTAACACGTAGTCAATATAGCTGTTAGTTGAATTGTAAAATACAGAAAGATAGTAATTTACTTCTTCTCTTAGCCATGTGAGTTAGGGTATGAAGTCGAAAGTATATATATAAGTTTCAATAAAAAAAAATATCTTAATTAGTTAACATATTGTACTCTTGAGAGTATGTAAAATTAATTATTATATTGCGCATACCTAACCAAAGTTATATATCTATAACTATAAGTACCAGTTATTAACATAACTTTTATTTATTAATTATTAGCCTTTACTGATACTTAAAATTTTGCTAAAAACAGTGTGTTGAATTGTTAATGCATGCACGTGGGTTCCCATTAAATTGTGCCGAAGTTGCGGCCAAAATAGCAAATATTAAAAGTTAAAACATGAGTACCATTTGTTTTTTGAAACTAAGAATGATACTGGAACATTGATATTAGAGCATTTTTAATATTTAATATTTTATTTTATTTTAGATATTATATAATATTATATAAATATTTGTAAGATTATATATTATAAAAATTAATTTAAAATTTAATATAAAATTAATTGCTTTTATATTTTATTTTATTTTAATTTAACAACGTTATATAATAAGATTACAATGTTTATTAAGATATACAAATAAGTGTAAATGATATTATTTTATTTTTTTTAATAATACTATATTTTTTATTATTTCAAAAAGTATATTTAATAAAAATCTAAAATTAATATCCAAATAAATATCTAATTAAAATTGCTCTTAAATATATTTAGTGATTAGAGATTAAAATTAAAATTTAGTTTTTTTCGTACTTTTAAAAAATAAGGACACAAACGGCTGAAATTTTTAAAAATAAAAATTGAAATTTTTATAATATTTTTTAAAAAAATGATCTCATTTAATCTTTCAAAATTCAAATTTATCTATTAATTCATATTTATTTTAAACCAAACATGATATTCAAACATAATTTAATCCAATATTTTTATATTAAACATAACAATTATTCTCTACATACAAGTCATTTTTTTTATACAAGTCTATACAAGTTATTTATAATCACGTGCATACGTTTTTATTCGTATTGTTACTGCACGTTCTTCTTCTTTTTCATCTTCTTGCTGTCTCCTCCTCCTCCTCCTCCTTCTCCTTTCTCCTCCATTATCAGTTATCTCGTTCAATAAGTCAAGTTCAGATTATCAATTGAACCAGAACTAAATTGATTATTTTTTTAATCCAATCAAATAGTTGAAGTGTGGTTCGATTCTAATTAATTTTTTCGTTAGTAGTTTATGATTCTTGAGGTAAATAATGTTTCATCGTTGATGGTTTGAATTGAATATAATGTAAAAGTTATGCTTTAAAAAAATATTTTTTTGCATTTGCAGCAAATTTAGGTGTAACACGAAGATATATTTGAGTGTATTGTTTAAGAATTTTCGGTATATGTGTGCTGATAAATTCTGTATAATTTAAAACTCTTCCTCTCCCTCCTCCTCATTTTCTGCTGCTTCTTCTTCTGTTTTATCATCATCATCATCTTTTTTTATTCATCTATTTTTTTGTTGTTTTATCTTCTAAAGTTTCTTCTTGTTTTACTCTTTTAACAAGAATAAAAACAAAAAAATCAAACAAAAAAAGAAAAAGAAACACATAATACTGTAAAATTATTTGGAAGAGGATGAACTTACATTCATTCAAAAAAAAAAAATAAAGAAAAAAAGAAGAAAAAAAATGCAGCATTAAAGGAAACATTTTTCTGTATTTGCAGCAAATTTGAGTGTAACATGAAGATGTTTGGGTATAACACGAAGATATTCAAGTGTATTATTTAAGAATTTTCGGTGTATGTGTGCTGATAAGTTCCGCATAATTCAAAACTCTTCCTCTTTCTCCTTCTCATTTTCTACTACTTCTTTTTATTTTTTTCATCATCATCACCATCTTTTTCTTCTTTGTTTCTTATTCATCTTTTTCTTTTTGTTTTACCTTCTCAAATTTTTTCTTGTTTTACTTTCTTAACAAGAATAAAAACAAAAAAATTAAACAAAGAAGAAGAAAAAACATATAATGCTCCAAAATTACTTGGAAGATGATGAACTTACATTCATTCAACAAAAAGAAAGAAAAAATAAGAAAAAAAAGAAAAAAAATACAGCATTTGAGGAAATATTTTTCTATATTTGTAGCAAATTTGGGTGTAACACGAAGATATTCGAGTGTATTGTTTAAGAATTTTTTATGTATGTGTGCTGATAAGTTCTGCATAATTCAAAACTCTTCCTCTTCCTCCTCCTCATCTTCTGCTGCTTCTTCTTCTTTTTTTTTACCATCATCACCATCTTTTTCTTTTTTTCTTATTCATCTTTTTCTTGTTGTTTTACCTTCTCAAGTTTCTTCTTATTTTAGTCTCTTAATAAGAATAAAAACAAAAAAATCAAACAAAGAAGAAGAAGAAACACATAATGCAGCAAAATTACTTGAAAGATGATGAACTTACATTCATTCAACTAAAAGAAATAAAGAAGTAAGGAAAAAAAGAAGAGGAAGAAAAAATACAGCATTAGAGAAAATATTTTTCTATATTTGCAGTAAATTTGGGTGTAACACGAAAATATTTGAGTGTATGTGTGCTGATAAGTTCTGCATAATTCAAAAATCTTCCTCTTCCTCCTCCTCGTCTTCTGCTGCTTCTTCTTTTTCATCTTTTTATTTCATATTCTCCTAATTCTTCTTGGGAGAAAAAAATCAAACAAAGAAAAAAATGCATAATATTGTAAAATCAATGAAAGAGAATAAGGGAAAAAATGCAGCAACAACAACAATAATAAAAAAATAACGATGAAGATGAAATACGCGAAGAAAAAGGAAGAGAAACACAAAAGAAGAAGGAGAAGAAGAAGGAAGAGGAGGAAGAGGAGGATGAACGCGGGATTCGAAGAGGAACAACATGATTTTCACGTGCACGTTATGCGATTGAATTTGTTGAGTTAGGATTAACTTATATGACTTGTATATCAAAAAGATTTGTATGTGTAACAGGATTCTAAACATAATATAAAAACTTAATTTAATCTCTATATTTCAATCTCGGTCTCCTTTCTAAACAAAATCATAGTGTACAATTTGTTACATAAAATACACTTTTAGTATTAAGCAATCAATGATGTTTAAGAGACAATAAAAAATCAATTTAAATATTTTAAAATTGTCCTATTTAACTTTTGTATTACTAGAATAAATATATAATTTTAGATGTAATAAATATATAATTACAAATATTATATGTATGAAATTATAGATATTATATTATATAATATGATTTTTTGTACATTTTATCCCAATTATTTTATTTAACGAGTCGTCTTTTTAGATGATATTTAATTGTTATCTAAATAATAAAGATTTAGATATACATAGATACAAATATTTACAAAGAAAAATATTAGTTTTTATATTGCTTTTGTTTTTATTTATTTTTTAAAATTATCACAAACTATCATACTACTATCATTTTTAAATCATATACAGAAGGAATAAAATTCAAATTCAATATATATACGTCAAATTAATAAGAATTTTTAACCTCATTCAAATTAAACAAGACACCCCGCTTCAAAATATTTTTATATAAAAAAAAAATTCAAAGAGATCCAATGTAACAATCGCCCCTCCCCCAATTTGAATTTAAAAACTAGTTAGAATATAGAATTAGAATTTTAAATTTTATGGACAAGAGTTTAACTATCACTCTAACTTTTTTTTTTTAATTTAAAATATTTTAAAAATATATAAATAGGAATAGATTGACAAGTGAAAGATCACCCTTTTTAAATACTAATTTTTTTTCTTATATTTTTTATATGCAAACACAAGAGTCAACTCTATAATCAATTAAAAAATGTTAAAAAAAATAGAAAATTATGTTTTTGTCACTTTATATGCCTGACATACGTTATATTTATCTTATCATTGTCATCTATGTTGTTGATGTATGATGCACTTTATAAATTCTATTCGATTATTTAATATATTTCTTTATCATTATATTCTTTAAAAAAATGTGATGCTACGCGATTTTTTTATTTATGTCATTTATGTTACTATTTTTATATTTTTAATTAAAGAGTACATGTCTACCTATGTCATATATCTATAATATTATGAAAAAGTTTAAAGGGTCAACAATTTTATTAAATTATGGCTAGTATGTAACCAGCAAAAGAAAAATGAGTAATATCACACCATTAAAAACATCATTAATGGCTATTTGATGGCTACAAATCACAAAAATTGCTGGCCCCTAACACTCCTCTAATATTATTGTTAATATGATATCATTATTTTTTCATGGCCTCTTTCTCATTAGCATATACTAATATATATCTCTTTTGCTTTTTTTGTGTGTGCCTAACTAACCTTACTTGTAAATTGAATTGAGGGATGATTAGAGAAGATAACCGATAAACTTTTGGGATAAGAACCTTCTATAAAGGAAGGGGACTCCCATCAATTTTATATAATAATATCTCTTAGTTGACATATCTCCCTTTTTGTGTATATCTAAATAACCTTGATTGAAAATTGAACTGAGAGAATGATTCTTCAATAAAGGAAGGCGACCCCAAAGACAAGATATCAATATGAATATTTGGTAAGAGAAGGTGATCCCTAAAACGTTTGGAATAAGAACTTTGGAAGGGGACTCTCACCTTTTATATCGGTTTGAACTCAATACCTTCCATAAAAGTGAGGAAAGAAAACGAAAAATAAAAGTATGATTGTGTTATTATTTCCAAAGTTCTTTATGCTTTAAGTTATGATTATGTTGACTTTCCATAAGTTATTATCCTCACTGCTTGGATTATCTATGTCGACGTTATATGCTTTTCTTTTGTCCATTTATGTTTTACGGTTCACAGGAAAGGTTTATGTTGAATTTGAAAAACTTATATTCAAATTAAAATGATGAACAAACATTATTAAGGTATTGTTAAAGTATTTGTTAAAATCATTACCAATTATTTGTTTGATGAACTTGGTTTATTATGCAGAAAAGAAAATTAATTTTCTTCTTGGCCCAGTTATTGCAAGTCCAGTTTAACCACTAAACAAGTTTAGCCTAATACAAATTTATTTCAAATCATGTGGCTGAACTTTAAAAGGATAGAAAAATAAATTGGCCCAAAGTATTGAGAAGTCCATAAAACGATCACAAAAGGCATTCACTTTACAATTTCTCTCATTCATTGGTAACTGAAACATGAAATTCAATTCACTTAAATTTGATCAAAACTTTCACTGAAAGCTATTATCTCTCCTTTCTTCTCTCTCTTACTTCGGTCACATCACTTCATATTCCAATAAAGAAAGAAAGAAAAGGAAAAGCACAAAGACTATAAAATTTTGAAAGGCAAAAAGATTGTTGCCATATCAAAGCAGAAAGGAAGGCTTCGATCAAGAAGTAAATCTCTCTTGGTCAAAGCACATCAAAAGTCTGTTTCCTCTTTTGTGCTTCACCGAAGAACCAAGAAGAAAGCTTCAATGCTTCAAGTATGGAAGAAGCAACAATGAAGAACGTGAAGCTATTTTAGGTCAGAAGCACATCAATGATCAAAATCAAAACTTGAGGCCAAAGTCAAAATCAATGGTCAAAATTAAAAAAGTTTGAAGAAAAAGGATGAGAGAGAATAAGTGAGCATGCATGCAACAGCCTTTGTCCTCTCCCTCCTCTCTGTTGAAGCTGCTGCTACTCTGATGTTGGAGAAAAAAAGAAAGTGTGAGGGTTGAACTTGTTTCAACCTTTGAAGCTTCACCCTTCTATATTAAGGGTGAACGGCCAAGGGTTGAAATCAAGGGAGAGTAAGTGAAAAGCACATAGTTCACTTTCATAGCTACCCACGTTGTTTGAATTCTTCTTCTTCATGTAGTTTATTTTGTATTTTCTTTTTCTCAGTTTTGATCTGTCTGAGTCTTATTGTAAAAGGCAAACATGGTGAGGTTTGTAAGAAAAAGTCAATAAGAGGTAAAAGGCAGTGAGTTAAACAGTGAGAAAAAACCATAAGATGTCTCAAAGATTTTGTGTATATCTTTTTGTTTTTTTTCATGATCCTGTGAAAAATCTCTTACAAGTTAGATTAGCACTTTGCTGTTGAAAGTTAAATTGAGGTCTAGTCAAATTTGGATTGGGTTTAGAATCTGGATTTGTCCCATATAGAATTGGGTAGATCCTAGGGAAGTATTGGTGTTTGTAATCTTGAAAAAGAGATAGTGAAATTCCATTATTATTGTGATGGAGACTGGATGTAGGCTACATTACACCTTGTAGCTGAACCAGGATACATCTGGTGTTATTTCTTCTTCTCTACTTCAATTATGTTTCTGTTACTTAGGAGACAAAATAAAAATGTCTCTCAACTTGGTACGAGACAAAAGTAAAATTATCTCCTAAGTTTATGTGAGAAAGTAAAAGTACTATATAACAGAAAAAGAAGTTAAGATTCAACCCCCATTCTCTTAGCCACTGATAACCATCAGTTTATAATACATGTTATGTCATATTTTTTTAAATCCCATAAATAGACTGGGGATAGATATGGAGAGATCACATAGCATTTCTACAGAGACCTTTTTAAGTTTTCACCCCTTTCTCTTTTTCTCAAAGCACGCATGGGTAGTTACGATCACTACTACTGTGTTCCATACTATCTACTTAGGTCGAAACTCTGTGGAGGAAACCCCCAATTGCCTGTCATAACCTTCTTAAATATAAAAGCTCAAACGTCCAAGAAATGGTCACCCGAAGTGGTCTACCTTAATTCAGATTCAGAGATAGGGGAGGATGAATCCAACAGCTCTAGTTAAGAGGAGGATCCAATGGAGGAGGATCGAAGGAGAAACTAATCTTTCGTGAAAAGTTCAAAGGTGGAATACATGTCCTATTCTTCCGTTTCAGCACCAGGTTAGATTCTAGTTCATTCCACGCAGCAGATAGGATCTTCATCCCATGGAAAAGTGTTGGAAAATGATTGTTGGTGTCCCGATTCGTGGAAGACTGAAGAATTCAGATGAAGGATGAAATATGATACAAGAATGGACTTTTGTTTGACGAACTATTAGGATGCGTTGAGTTTTCTTTATAGTTATTTCTCGTTAAGCATCTCTTTTTTACTAAAAATAGTACTAATGGAAACTTTTTCGTTTTGTCCTTTTTTTCTTTTGTTTGAACTGCTCATGTGTGTTTATTTTCTCCTTTTAATAATCATATATTTTACTCAAGTTTTATTGCATATTCATTCTCTTGCTTGGCTGACGTTTGGACATAATGTTTCTGTCAATATTTTTGTTACGGTACGGGCCAAACCACGAACGGGTCGGCCCGACCCATCGAGAACCCGACCCGAGCGGCCGAGTCCTCAACGCTCGCCACGGTGCCTGGACACGCGTCCTCGCCATTCCCCCAACACAGTTGAGGAAGCTTCGAGGAAAATAGGCCTGTCCCCTCTGGGCCCACCTCTGACACGGTATAAATATGGAAGGACTTGCCCTTCCCTCGAGGTACGTCAGATATCCTACCTAACCCCTTTCTCGCCTGCACACTGACTGACTAGAGCATCGGAGTGTCTTTGCAGGTGACCCCCCCCACTCTCCATCATTCCACAAAGAGAGCTCGGCTGCTCGGAAGATCCGGTCTCGGCACATTCGTTCCAGACGAAGCAATCCTGCCACTTCACACCTCAACCCGAATCGTCCGGTAACCGTAGTCCCGAACATTGGCGCCGTCTGTGGGGAATATTCGCTGTTATGGAAGTTGTGCCGGGCCTTGGAGACCAAGGCCGAGCAGCCGGCGCAGAGGGAGCAGCCTCTGTCGCTTCACCGGGAGGACGACGAAGGTCCCCCGGTAACGCATCGAATCGCGCACAAGGACGCGTGAGACGCGACCTTTCGAAGGAACTGGCGGTGACAGCGCACGAATAATGCAAGAGCTACGCCACAGAGTTCAGAATCTAGAGCGACAACTAGCCGACCAGGAGCATGATCGACGGACCATCGATCCTACTTACTCCCCGTCCCCAGAGAGCCGGGACAGGGACTCCTACCGGAGTCATCCCTGGCGCGCCTCCGCTTCCAGAACGGAAGCGGAAAGCACCTGAGAAGATTCTCCCGTACCGAGAAGACGAAACGACACAATCATCTACTCCCGAGGCAAGGAAACGCGCCGCACGGGACGAGATCGTGAAGACGGGGAAGGAAGGCCTGTGAGGACGCGGCAACCCGTGATAATGGGCGCCACTCCGTTCCATCGGTCCATCCTTGAGGTCCGGTTGCCGAAGCACTTCGACAAACCAACGGACATGAGGTACGATGGAACCCAAGACCCTTTGGAACACCTCACGGCTTTTGAGGCTAGAATGAATCTGGAGGGAGTAGGGGACGAGGTGAGGTGCCGGGCCTTCCCGGTCACCCTAGCCGGACCTGTGATCCGATGGTTTAACGGCCTCCTGCAAGGATCCATCTACGAGTTTTCGGACATCAGTCGTGCCTTCTTGGCCCAATTCACAACACGAATAGCGAAGGCAAAACACTCGATCAACCTGCTCGGGATAACCCAAAGGCACGGGGAGCCGACCAGGAAATACCTGGACCGCTTCAACGATGAATGTTTAGAAATTGACGGCCTAACCGACTCGGTCGCCAGCCTCTGTCTAACAAACGGCCTCCTGAACGAGGACTTTCGAAAACACCTCACCACGAAATCGGTTTGGACGATGCATGAAATCCAAATGGTGGCCAAGGAATACATAAATGACGAGGAAGTCAGCCAGGTCGTGGCTACCAATAAACGACACTACGGCTACAATCAACCGAGGCAACAGGGTAACGGAGAGAGGCAGAAAGAACAAGCCAAAGAGGGAGGGCCGAGCAAGGCACCCAGACCGTTTCCCCGAATCGGGAAGTTCACAAACTACACTCCACTCACTCTCCCCATTATGGAAGTTTACCAGCAAATAGCCGAGAAAGGGATCTTGTCAAATCTCCGACCACTCAAAGACCGTACGTGGGGAAACAAGAGCCTCTACTGTGACTACCACAAAGGCTATTGACACCAAACACAGGATTGCTTCGACTTGAGGGATGCACTAGAGCAAGCCATAAGGGACGGTAAACTCTCGGAATTCTCCCATTTTATAAGGGAGCCGAGGAGGCGACATCGAGACCAGGACGAGGAAGGAAAGACCCGGTCGACAAAGCGACGACAAGAGCCAGAAGACAAAGACCATGGTCTCACTGTGATAAACATAGTGACCGCCAAAAACGCGGTACCAAGGTCGAGATCGGCACACAAGAAAGACGCCAAGATCTTGGCAGTCTCCTCCGCGCCGATGCGAAGCTCGAAGAAGCCCCCATCTATCTCCTTCGGCCCGGAAGATCAGTGGTTCGACGAGGCCCCTGAAAATCCACCCATGGTCATCACGACCAGGGTGGGAACAGGACTCGTAAAACGAATCCTTGTTGACACGGGGGCAGACTCGAACATTATGTTCCGCAACGTGTTCGACGCATTGGGATTAAAGGACACCGACCTATCGACTCATCAGCACGGGGTCATCGGATTAGGCGACCACTTCATCAAGCCAGATGGAATAATATCCCTTCCGATTTCTTTGGGACAGGTCCAAGGCCGAAGATCGGCAATGGCTGAATTCGTGGTTCTCCGAGA
The DNA here is from genome assembly GCF_014773155.1 of Arachis stenosperma. Lineage (NCBI taxonomy): Eukaryota > Viridiplantae > Streptophyta > Magnoliopsida > Fabales > Fabaceae > Arachis > Arachis stenosperma. Next base: position 3,214,661 of record NC_080379.1, on the reverse strand, counting down.
TTCTACGGCCTACAACGTCATTTTGGGAAGGAAGACGATTAACGATATCGAGGCAATAATCAACACAAAGCTACTAGTCATGAAATTTGTTGCCGACGTCGGATCTATAGGGTCCATAAGGGGAGACCTAGAAACGGCGGTCGCCTGCGACAACGCCAGCCTCTCCCTAAGGAAGAAATCCAAAGAGGCGTCAGGGGTGTTCCTGGCTGACTTGGACGCCAGGGTTGACGACAAGCCCAGGCCAGAACCGGAGGGGGACTTGGAGAAGTTCAGGGTCGGTGACACGGAGGACAAGTTCACGTTTGTCAATAGAAATCTTCCGCAAGAACTGAAGGAACCCTTGGTAGAAATGATCAGGGCCAATGGGGACTTGTTCGCCTGGACACCGACCGACATGCCGGGCATAGACCCCAAAGTCATGTCACATCACCTAGCCGTCAAAGCGGAAGCCCGCCCAGTGGCCCAGAGGAGGAGAAAGATGTCGCGCGAAAGGGCAGAGGAGGTGGCCAGGCAGACGGCCAGCCTCCTTGAAGCAGGCTTCATTCGGGAACTAGACTACTCGACCTGGCTCTCGAATGTAGTACTAGTAAAGAAGCACAATGGTAAATAGAGAATGTGTGTAGACTACTCCGACCTCAACAAGGCATGCCCCAAATACTGTTTCCCCCTCCCCAACATAGATGCCCTCGTCGACGCGGCAGCGGGATACCGATATTTGAGCTTTATGGATGCCTACTCCGGCTACAATCAGATACCGATACACCGACCCGACGAGGCTAAAACAGCATTTATAACACCCGGAGGAACCTTCTGCTACAGGGTAATGCCGTTCGGCCTAAAAAACGCGGGAGCGACATACCAAAGACTGATGAACAAAATATTTGGTAACCTCATGGGCAAGACGGTGGAGGTTTATGTGGATGACATCCTCGCAAAGACTGCGCGACCTGATGACCTTCTAAATGACCTGAGAAGTGTGTTCGCGTCTCTCCGACAACACGGTATGAGACTTAATCCCCTCAAATGCGCCTTCGCCATGGAAGCTGGAAAGTTCCTAGGATTCATGATAACCCAAAGAGGGGTAGAAGCTAACCCGGAGAAATGCCAAGCGGTACTCCAGATGAAGAGCCCGGGTTGTATCAAAGACGTCCAGAGGTTGGCAGGGCGACTAACCTCGCTATCCCGTTTTCTCGGAGCTTCAGCAACAAAGGCCTTACCTTTCTTTAACCTCATGAAGAAAGGAATAACATTCGAATGGACGCCCGCGTGCGAAGAAGCCTTTAGACATTTCAAGGAAATCCTAGCGGCACCCCCTGTACTCGGAAAGCCAAAAGACGGAGAGCCGCTATACTTATACCTCGCCATAACAGGGGAAGCCTTGGCCACGGTTCTAGTACGAGAGGAAGGAAGGGCTCAACAGCCGATCTATTTCGTGAGCAGAGCCCTACAAGGGGCAGAACTAAGGTACAACAAACTGGAAAAGCTAGCTCTGGCACTCTTGACCACTTCGAGGAGGCTAAAATAACACTTCTAAGGTCACCAGATCGTCGTAAGGACGGACCAAGGAATCCGACAAGTACTCCAGAAACCAGATTTGGCGGGAAGGATGATGACATGGTCCATCGAACTCTCCCAATACGATATACGGTACGAGCCTCGACAAGCAATCAAGGCGCAAGCGATGGCGGATTTCCTGGTAGAAGTGACGGGAGAACCAACCGAAGAAACGGACACACGGTGGAGGCTCCATGTGGACGGGGCCTCCAACCAGACGTCCGGGGGCGCCGGGATCATCCTAGAGAGCCCGGTCGGGGTCGTGTACGAACAGTCGATCAAGTTTGAATTCCCCGTTTCGAACAACCAAGCGGAGTACGAAGCCCTTATAGGAGGCTTAACCCTAGCGACGGAGGTCGGGGCAACAAGGTTGGAGGTATGCAGCGATTCACAGGTCGTCACCTCCCAAGTAAACGGGAGCTACCAAGCCAGGGACTCGCTACTACAAAAGTACTTGGAGAAAGTCAAGGATTTGAGCCGAAAGTTTGAGGAAGTCACGATTCACCACGTTCCGAGAGAAAGGAATACACGGGCAGACCTCCTATCGAAATTGGCTAGCACAAAACCGGGAGAAGGCAACCGATCTCTAATCTAAGGAATGATGAAGGAACCGGCAGTCACCTTGCACCTCTCGAAGCTAAGCCCCTCGTGGTTGGACCCCATCACCGACTTCTTAGAAAACAACAAACTTTCCGACAACGAAAAAGATGCTAAGAAACTGAGAAGGGAAACAGCCAGATATGCGATCATCCAGGATTAATTGTTCAGGAAAGGATTCAACCAGCCCCTGCTGAAATGCTTGCACCCCGATCAAACGGATTACGTCCTCAGGGGAGTCCATGAAGGGTGTTGCAGCCATCACATAGGAGGCAAAGCCCTAGCAAGAAAATTAATCTGAGCCGGATACTATTGGCCGTCAATGATGGCTGACTCCAAAGAATTCGTTAGGAAGTGTGTCAAATGCCAAGAAAACGCCAACTTTCACAGAGCACCGGCCTCCGAACTTAGCTTGCTAACGTCCTCCCGGCCATTCTCACAATGGGAAGTTGACCTCTTAGGGCCCTTCCCGGTTGGCCCCGGGCAAGTCAAGTACCTTATAGTCGCTATTGACTACTACACCAAATGGATAGAGGCCGAGCCGCTGGCCAGCATATCCTCGTCCAATTGCAGGAAATTCATGTGGAGGCAAGTGATAACACGGTTCGGTATCCCGAAAACCGTCATCTAGGACAACGGAACGCAGTTCACCAACAAGAAATTCACAGAATTCCTCACCGGCCTGTGCATAAAACAGAGGTTCTCCTCGGTGGAACATCCCCAAACAAACGGGCAGGTCGAGTCCGCAAACAAGATCATCCTGCTAGGACTCAAGAAGCGGCTAGACAATAAGAAGGGTGCTTGGGCCGACGAGCTCGCCTCGGTCCTCTGGTCCTACCGTACAACCGAGCAATCTTCCACTAAAGAGACCCCCTTTCGACTAACGTATGGGCTAGATGCGTAATACCCGTAGAAATCGGGGAGCCGAGCCCACGACTACTTTTGAAGGGAGTAGAGAAAACTGTAGAGAAGGACCTGATAGATGAAGCCAGGGAGATGGCCCACTTGGCTGAAACAGCGCTAAAGCAAAGAATGGCCCTGCGCTACAACGCCAAAGCACTCAAAAGAAAATTTGAAGCAAACGACCTCGTCCTAAGGCGCAATGACGTCGGCCCGACGACCCCGGGAGAAGGCAAACTGGCAGCAAACTGGGAAGGACCCTACAGAGTCAAAGAGGTGATCGGTAAAGGCGCATACAAGCTGGAAAAGCTCAACGTCAAAGAGATCCCGAGGACATGGAACGCAGATAACTTAAGAAGGTTTTACTCCTAAGACACTTACTTTGTAATAGCACCTCAATACCTTTGTTACAGTGATAAGATTTGCTTAATTACCAATTGCTATGCTTGCCTGTGTTTTGTTATTATGTGTTTAACCTTTTTTGAGCGACCACCATGCAAACGAGGATACACGGTCTCGGGACTGATCACCCTGGGAGCCCCCTAGGCCAAGAACATAATAAACGGCCATAACAGGAAAAAACGCCGTAACGGCAAAGGCGAGTAAACCAACAGACTGAAAAATAAAACAAGCAATCAAACATGCGCGCGAACAAACCAACAAACCCACTAACGGGCACCAAAAAGTTTCGATTCGAACAACGGTTCAACAAAAAAAAAAAAAGAAGAAGAAGAAGAGTTCGGCATTACAAATATCATTTCTTCGGCATGTCGACAACCTTCCCATCCTTGATGGTTTTAAAGGCGCCAATTGCCGACACATCGAAATCAGGAGCAATAATCTTCACTTGAGCTTTGAGGGCTTCTTCAGTCATGAAAATCGCATTCTTGTCCTGCTCCTTAACCTCCTTGTGTCTCTGCTTGAACACCTCGGCCTCGTTCCGAGCGGTCTTAGCAGTCGCAACTGCGTCATCCCGTTCCTTCTCCAAAGCGGCCACCCGACCTTGCGCGGCGCTCAGCTGGCTCTTCAGGGTCATCTCTTGCTCCGTCAGACGAGATACAGACGCGTCGGCAGTTTTTAACTTCTCCTCGGCCGACGCAGTCTTTTTCTCGATGGCCTCGAGCTTATTCCCCACCTCGACTAGCTGCCCTTAAAGCGTTTCAACTTGAGTTTTGAACTTGTTGTTGGCAGCAACTGTGGACTCAAGCTTCCGACGAAGCGAGGCCATACCCGAAAGCTCAAACTCAACCTTCCAGGCTATGGCCGCGCCGCGAAGGAGGGTGCGGTACATCCATCGTGCCTGCCTCGAGAGGTCAGTGCCATGGAAATGTTCCTCCGTGCCAGGAAGCAACTGAGCATCTATGAACGTTCCAGCATCAAAGTTCCTTTCCATGACAGTCAGGACCCCCTCGGGACTAGACTGCGACCTCTGTCTCTTGGAGGTAGGAATGACAGACAGCTCTTCCTCCTCCTCCCGACGTGAAGAAGACGAGTGCCCAGGAATAGGTACTTCCTGAGGGATTGGGGACGCGGACGTTGGAGTGGCAACATTCGTGGTCATGGTGACGTCGGGAGGAGGGGGTGCCATCTGGGCCGCCCCGCCCGCAGGAATCGCCGCCGATTGTCCCCCGGCCTCTTCGCCTTCGTCCTCCTGAAGGAAGGTATGGAACAAGTTCTCCATGCCGGTCACTTCGGCAGAAAGTCCCACTACAAACAAGAAATGAACAAGTTAGCGAAAGCAAGAGTAAACAATCATGCAAACGACTACACGACAAGAGCAACTCACGAATATAATCTCGGGCGGCCTCTCGGTTACCCATTAGGAGATGAGGATTCACATTATTTCTCCCAAGAACTGCCCACAGTATGTCGGCTATCCTCCGATCCACAGCCGACATCCCTTTGTAAGTAACATTGATAAAAGGATTAGACCCCGCCCCGAAGCTCCAGTATGTCGGGATGAGGCGCTCCTTTTCTAATGACAACCAAAAAGGGTGACGACCCTTAACTGGACAGGCTTTAAAATACTTGTCCTTGAACCCATGATAGGAGTCCTTGAACAAGCCGAAAATCCTCCGGCCTTGGGCAGATTGGAAGGACATGAACCCTTTTTTATGTTTCCCTTCCTTTGAAGGGTTCGTAAGATTAAAAAAATAGAGGAAGACGTCGACGGAGATCGGCAGCTCCAAGTATTCGCACACCATCTCGAAGCAGCGGATGGAAGCCCAACTGTTCGGATGCAGCTGGGATGGCGCCACCGAGATCCGATTAAGAAGGCCCATCTGGAAGGGAGAAAAAGGGATGCGAACCCCCACTTGGGTGAACATGGCCTTATAAAACCAGATCCAATCGACAACCCGGGGGGCGTTAAAGTTAATCTCATACAGCCACTCGTGAGGAGAAGGGACATAAACGTCGTAATTAGCCTCCTCATCGGTACCCCCACACAGGTACTCGGCCTGACGGAATTTCGTGAGCTCCTCCTCACCCATCTGGTTGGGGGAGTCCCTGAGGTCGGAAACAACCCAGGCATATGGGTCGTAACCCACGGCGGAAGTAGAAGCCCAGCTAACGACACGAGGCATACCTACCGTGGGGGCACCGCTCGGTTAGTCCATGAGGTCGGAAGCCAGGAAAAACCCGAAAATTCACACGTCATCTACCCCACAACCCAAACTAAGTATAGCTAAAGGGGAGACCAAATAAGACCAAGGCCAGAATGGTAACCCCCCATGGCACACCATATTCGATGGAAAGAAAGTACATCTATTCACAGAGGTAAAAACAATAAAAGATGCCTATAATAAACATGCAGAAAACCATTGAGGCAGAAGGAAAATGGTGATTACCTGGATTATTAGGAAAATTCGAGCAGGAACGAAACACGCTAGAACGATGGAAAGAACTTCTGGACGATGGGGAATGCAAGAAGAAGGAAGAACAAAAATGATCAGAAGAAACAAGTAGGGAAGAGAAAAATGCGAAACTGTTTAAAACTGCCTTAGGGAGAGCGCGAAAGGCCTGGGGGAAGAATAGTCTTTACACACGGGGTTTTTCAACCCTTTATGAGCATTCAATGCCCCGCGCGAGAAACGAGGCGATGAATGAACGCCCCGAATTACGAACGGGCACGCATGCGAGTGGCGCGTCTCCCACACGAACGACCGACCTAGCGACTACGAAGACAGAAGCAACCCGCCACCAACAGCCCATGCGGCTGATTGCCGGCGCGTGGGGGCACTGTAACGGTCCGAGCCAAACCACGAACGGGTCGGCCCGACCCATCGAGAACTCGACCCGAGCGGCCGAGTCCTCAACGCTCGCCACGGTGCCTGGACACGCGTCCTCGCCATTCCCCCAACACAGTTGAGGAAGCTTCGAAGAAAATGGGCCTGTCCCCTCAGGGCCCACCTCTGACACGGTATAAATAGGGAAGGACTTGCCCTTCCCTCGAGGTACGTCAGATATCCTACCTAACCCCTTTCTCGCCTGCACACTGACTGACTAGAGCGTCGGAGTGTCTTTGCAGGTGAACCCCCCACTCTCCATCATTCCACAAAGAGAGCTCGGCTACTCGGAAGATCCGGTCCCGGCACATTCGTTCCAGACGAAGCAATCCTGCCACTTCACACCTCAACCCGAATCGTCCGGTAACCGTAGTCCCGAACAATTTTATTTCCCAAAAATAATTTTATATTTATATCTTAATATCTCGTACTTATAAACAAATGCAACTTAAATGATTATATCGTCCTTTATAAATTTATCTCTCAATAAACAAATAAATAAATATTTAATTTTATTACACTGTCAGTATAAAATAATTTTACACATGTATTCAATCATATAATACTACGTTAACAAAAATAGCTTATTTTTATAGTGAACTTATGAATAATCATTCATAGGAACGAATATGATTAAATAATTATATAAAATTTTTTACACTATTAAAAATTAGAATAGCTTACCTGTCTCTTTAATCCGAGTTTTATTTTTACTTCTTTTCTCATTAGTGATGAGTGAGCTAAAAATGTTAGACTTTTGATGATGTATTAAAAAATTCTAAACTAAATAGAATATTTTTAGTACACTTTTTTTATATATAAAATTTAATTATATTAAGTATATATTAAAAATAATTATCAAAATAAAAATATATATTAAAATATAAAAATTAAATTATATATATTTATGTATAAATATATAATAATTAATTTTAAAAGTTAATTTTAATATCTAAATAATATTTTTAATAAAATATTTTGTGTACACAATAACTCTCATTTATCCCCATACCTCCACCCCTTCAGTGTGGTTCTAATAACGACCCCAAAAAAATTCCTCATAATGTTATGGAGGGAAAAATGATCCCAAAAATGGCTGCATGATACCTAGATCTTCTAGCACGTTACCAGCACTGTTGCTAAAAGACAAAACATGTTTCGGCCTTTTCAGTTTTAGGGGGGGGAAAAATTCCCTAACATTTTTTGTGTATAGGGGGGAAGAACTTTCCTCTCGGATTCCGAGATAAAGAATCTTGTTTACATAATCACACGCACGCACCAAAATAATAATAATAATAATAATAATAATAATAAATAAATGAAGAAAGATAAAAATAAAAATAATTCCCAATATAATTTATGTCTTCCCTATAAAACTAATGTTTAATGTTTAATTACCTCTTCATGGGCCATAATCATATGCATATGCCACTGTCATAAGGTAAAGTCAGAACATAAACTAATAATTTCCTTTCTTACCAATATATTACCTGTAAAATTATAGTATACTATCCAATACATCACCGTCATGTGAAAAAGATTATGTAATGTTTGTCGTTTAAATTTAATATTAACTTTTATTTAAAAGTACATTACCAAAGTGTTAAACGTGAACCATCGTTTTGATTTCCGAAAGATCAAAGCGGTAATTAAACAAAACTCTTAAAAAGATATTTTATTAAGTTATATGAGTAAGTTTCGCAAAAAGTCCTCGTATAAAATAGTAACACTTGTTAGTGAAAGTGTAAAACAAACTTATAATATTTCAAAAACAGCCACATCTTAATCCGGTAATGCCTAATATAGTAATTGTAAAGGTTACAGGCTTACAGCATAATGAGAAAAGTCAAAATGTGCATAGCAAAAGCTTTAGAACAGCTTTAATTAGTTTTGTAGTTATAATAATGACGAACAACTCTTACATTAGTATAATTAAGTCCTTGAAAAAACCCTTTATTTGCCATTAGTCCATTACAATTTTATTAACTCCATTTGATTTGGTTGAAGTTCATAAAATGCGTTTTTAGTGAGATTTTTTATATTTAAATTTAGAATTGCTAAGAGAACAAAATACTTGTCATCTTAAATATTCTAACATTGGTATTAATTACTATAAAATACAAACTACTAACTACTAAAAGCATTACATAGACATAATATTAGGAGAAGGAAAAAAATAAACATGTGACCATCCCCATCATACTAGCATTTTAGCTAATTTATTAGTATGTGGTACACTTAAATAAAGATACTAGAACTAGAATTAATACTACACCCATTAGGAGATGCATATTTATCTAATAATATCAGTCACATAATCCAATATATGATTCAATTTAGAGCTTGATTGGGTATTTTTTTATTTTTAGTATATTTTAAAAAAATAGTAATAAAAATGTTAGAAAATAAAAAATATTTTTTTAGAAACTGTGATTTACATATTTAAAAAAATATTTTTTACTTGAAAAATTGGTAACATAATAAATAAAAAGTGCTTTTATATTACTGTATTTAAATATAATTATTGAATAAAAAATATTTTTACATAAAATATCTACCTAAAAAATTACTTTTATTTAAATTTTTTTAATAAAAAATCACTTAAAAAATTATTATTTTAAAAATTCACTCAACCAAACTCTTAACATGATAGTTGTTTTGAAAATTACCTAAAATGGGATTGCTTTTGAACCTGAACATGATGTTTAGGCTTTTTTTAGGACAGTGTTCTACTTCCACTTATGTCGAGGTGTCGCCGTCCGAGTTCTTTGTGAGGAGGAATGAGTGGTACCTGTAAAGGACTCCGATTTTTAAGTTAGCAAAAATTTAAGCAGATTTTTAATAGATTGAGTTCTGAATATATCTAAAGGTGTCAGTGTATTTATAATAGAGTAGATAATAACCTTTTTAAAATAGTTTTACCTTTGATGGTGGATGACCATTCCCTTTTTCTAAGAAATTGTTGAAATTTTTCTTTTATATAAACGAAAAATATCTTAGAAATTAATTACTTATCTAAATAAGTAGAGTTGAATTGCTGTCATCGTGCCTGTAAATATAAATGAGGTAAGATCACTTGGGTGGACTTTCATTTATTTTGGACCTCACTATATTTTAGGGCATGGGTATAAATAATAGCCAACATAAAAATTATATAAGGTATAATGTGCTTTTAATTAAATTTTTGGTTTGGCCTTCATTTTTTAAAACTATTTATGTATGTTTTGGAGAGCCCTTATCATATTTTTGTTAAGGTTGGAGATATTTTTATTTTGTTTTCCTTTCTTTCCTTTTTTTTCTTTGGGTCATGCGTTACGATAAAAGTCTTTTCCCGTGAGTCGGAACGTGTACAGATCTATGCTACAAAAGCATTTTGGACACTTGGTTATGGACTAAACCAAACCTCATTTCATGGGCCTATGATAAAATATCTATAGTTTTTAATTAGTTACAAAAAAAAGACATGTGTTAGCTGACTCAGCTCAATAAGGACAAATTCTTGACCAAAAAACAGTACAATTTGACAATTCTTAAATTTTATTTTCGTTATTTATTTTGTGTTCTTTTATTCTTTTCCAAAAAAAAAAACTGTATAATATCATAAATATATAACATTAAATTAATCCTTCTCCAAAAAAAAATTAATACACAAAATATTTTTAAAATTTTATTTTGACAGATAAATCAGTTTATTGTTTATTTTTCAACAAAATAATTATCCAAATTAGTCCCTAAAAATTTTAAAAGTAGATATTTTAATTCAAAAAAAAATTAATACATAAATCAATCCGATCCCCAGTATTTTTTTCTATCAATCCAAAAAATTCTTATTTTATGTTATGATTTCGTTGGCAATCATAAAAAAATAATTCCCCTTAAAAATATCTATTTGTGCTACTATTTTACGATTAAAAAGTAATTATTCCTTATGCATATTATACAATAAATTACAATACTTATTGTATTGTTTTTTTTATTCTTACCAATTATTGTATTTATTTGATAGATCTATAAACCGCAAAACCTTCTTTTTTTTTCCTATCTAGCTCTATGATTACTTTTTAAATGGTGAGAGTCTCTCAATACACTGATGGACCCTTTTTTCGGATTTCAGTCATATTATTAACTTGTACCGTTTTCATTTATTTTTTGGCATGACTCACTAAATTATTTAAGTCAAATTTATTTGATTTCTAATATGGTATTTAAAAAAAAATATTATTAAACCATCATTACTACATACACAATTCCAAATCTAACAAAAAAAAAGATGTACTAAATCTCATATTTTCTTAAACTAAAAGCATATTATTATGGTTTGTCTAGTTTCATGTCTTGTTATTTGTATGTTTCATTCTGTTTTGTTAAGTATTCTTTAACTCTAAGTCAGATATATCTTTCATAAAAGTGATTCAAATATTGATTATATACATGTGTATGCACTATCTAAGATTGTAAGTAGATATGCTCATATAATCATCATAATCGAATGCACATTTAGAGATATTCATTAGTATCAATTACACCACATAAAAAAATAAAATAAAATAATTATTACATTATTATTATTATTATTATTATTAATTGCACCATAACACTATATCATAATTTTTTTCATATTTTTAAATAAAAATAATGATAAATTCATTCATTAGATTCTTATTATATATATGTATTTATAATGTAAAAAGAATTTTTTACATAAAAATATAAAAAGTATATATATTGTCACCTAATAATAGTAATATTATTATTATTATTATTATTATTATTATTATTATTATTATTATTATTGTTGTTGTTGTTGTTGTTGTGTTGTTGTTCAATAAAGTTATTAGAGATTATTTAAAAAAAATCAATGCCAAAATTATTTAATATTTTTGTATTTAATATAATTTAGTTTGGCGTGATAGATAGAAATTAGGGTAAAAAACCAAAATGAGTCAAGGAGAGCTCAAAATTACCCAATTCAGCCAATTCAAAAATCCATACATGAATCAACCAGGACGAATTATTATATAATTCGAATCAATATGATTCGAATTATAATTGCATGTAATTCGAATTGATATGATTCGAATTACGTTGAGGCAACAAACTAAGGTAATTCGAATTGACTTAATTCGAATTACTAGGAAGGAGACATTGTTAAGTAATTCGAAACAACTTGTTTCGAATTACACTTAACTAATTCGAATTTAGTTAATTCGAATTACTAGGTTATGTTGTGATACTACATAATTCGAAACATATAGATTCGAATTATATATATATAGTGCGAGCCAGGGCTGTATATATATGCTGTGAACTCATGATGCTCTCAACAAAGAGGGGAGATGGCTAGTGAGGAGAGTTTCCTAGTTCTGGTACATTACAGAGGGTCGATTAAGAGAAAAACTCGGTCCGGCGTGAAGTTCACTGATAAGGATCCCCTATGTATTATCGTGATGCCGACAACCACCTACGATGCTCTTGTTAGCTCTGTGCTGGAGAAGCTTGGTCTTGAAGGAGTTAAAAGGGTCAAAAAGTTTTTCTACCGCATTCTAACAGCGGTGCTCCATGACACCGTGAAGTTTGATTGTTTCACAATCGGTAGTGACGAGGACTTGCAGGTTATGTTTCTTTCTCGTAGGCAGTTTCCCGAGGTAAGGACACCAGAGCTGTTGGCAAAGTTGGTTGATGTGGTATCTAGCTCGGGTGGTTCGAACCGGAATGCCAATACTATAGCCGCGGTTGCCGGCTCGAGCTTGAGACCTGCTGTTGCTTCATCCTCTGCTCCTGTGTATGAGCCACCGATGCAGCCTGTTGCGTCCCCTTCGTTTGCCGTTGATCTGAGCGGCAATGTTGGAGACGAGGTTCGGTATGGGGAACATATTCCCACCGAGGTACATTGTCCCACACCGGCTGGTGTTGGTGATGGTTTGTTTGATGATCCAGATGACGATGACGTTGAGCCGGATATGATCGCTGATGAAAGCGGCGATGATGTTGGAACTACTGTTCCGACAAGGGCTACAGGTGGATCTAGTTCTGGCACACAGCAGTATCCACCCCCATTTTTCCTCATTGGACCTGGATGCCATGCGGCAGGACGAAAATGCTCTGCAGCCCTCAGGATTTAGCGCTAGAGAGACCGAGGGGTCTGCCAGTATGAACGAGTTCCAAGTTGGCCAACAATTTCAGGATAAAGATGAGGCGCTGTTGAGTGTGAAGACGTACAGTATCCGCCGAGGGGTCCAGTACAAGGTCGTTGAGTCTGACTACCGCAGGTATGTGGGAAAGTGTTCTGAGTTTGGAAATGGGTGCACATGGCTAATTCGGTTGAGTCTCCGACAGCGGAAGGGTATCTGGGAAGTGAAGCGATACAACGGACCGCATACATGTCTTGCCAGCTCCATCTCCAGCGATCATAGGAGTCTGGACTACCATGTCATATCCACCTTCATTATGCCGATGGTTAGGGCTGATGCAGCTGTGAACATCAAGGTGCTTCAAAATGCCACGGCCGCACACTTTGGGTTCAGGCCTACGTACAGGAGGGTATGGATGGCGAAGCAGAAGGCCGTTGCCGTCATATATGGGGACTGGGACGAGTCGTACAATGAGCTCCCTAGGTGGGTTCTAGGAGTTCAGCTGACGATGCCTGGCACTGTAGCCGTCCTCAGGACTTGCCCTGTTCGAGTTGGGGGACAGGTCGACGAGTCTCAGGTTTATTTTCATAGGCTGTTCTGGACTTTCTCCCCTTGTATCCAGGCATTCCGTCATTGCAAGCCTTTGGTGAGTATTGATGGCACCCATCTATATGGGAAGTATGGGGGAACACTTCTAGTCGCCATTGCACAGGACGGAAACTCGAACATCCTCCCCGTGGCATTTGCACTAGTTGAGGGTGAGAATGCTGAGTCATGGTCTTTCTTTCTTTCCCACCTCCGTGAGCACGTGACACCCCAGCCGGGTCTGTTAGTTATTTCAGATAGGCATAACGGCATCAAGGCAGCCCTCGAGGCTCCGGAAGGGGGATGGCTACCCCCTGCTGCGTACCGGGCATTCTGCATTCGACACGTTGCAGCGAATTTTGCCTTGACGTTCAAGGGAAAAGATGCCCGGAGGCTTCTTGTTAACGCCGCATATGCCAAGACCGAGGTTGAGTTTGACTACTGGTTTGACATTCTGCGCTCTGAGAATCCGGCAATGTGTGACTGGGCGAACCGAATCGAGTATTCGTTGTGGACACAGTACTGTGATGAGGGTCGGAGATTCGGCCACATGACGACCAATATTTCGGAATGTGTCAACTCAATCCTGAAGGGGGTTAGAAACCTCCCTGTTTGCTCGCTGGTGAAGGCCACATACGGAAGGCTAGCTGAGCTATTTGTCCGTAAGGGTAGGGAGGCCGAGGCTCAGATGGGTACTGGACAACAATTCAGTCAATACCTAGTAAAGTGTATCGAGGCCAACCTGAGGACAGCCAGGCACTTCACGGTGACTGTTTACGACAGGGATAACTTGGAGTACACCGTTGCTGAGACGACTCCGACAGGTTCATTCTCTCTTGGTACGTACAGGGTCTCATTAGGGTCTAAGACTTGTGATTGTGGATACTTCCAAGCACTTCATTTTCCCTGTCGGCACGCACTGGCATGCTGTGCTTATTCACGGCTTACATGGCAGTCTTACGTCCACGAGGTATATCGCCTTAGTTCCGTATTCGGTGTCTATCAGCTGGGATTTACCCCTCCGATTCCAGAGGGTTTCTGGCCACCTTATGCCGGGCCTACCGTTATACCGGATCCGAGTATGAGGCGTGCGAGGGAGGGTCGTCCTCGATCCACAAGAATTCGCACCAACATGGATGAAGCAGATCCGAACCGGCCAAAGAGATGTGGCCTCTGCAGGCAGCCAGGTCACACCAGGCGTAGTTGTCCACAAGCCTCAGGCCCCAGCGGGACTGCTGGAAATCAGTAGGAGATTTGCTATGTCTGTGTTTGTTTGTTAATGTATTAGCACTTGTCTTCTAGTTGTTTTTAATTGTTAATGTATTAGCACTTGTCTGGAAATGTGGTTGTTTCCTATGTGTAATGAAACTTGTTATTTGTACCAAATATTTCTGTTGAATGTCTTTTAAATGATTGAAATTTATATCTATAACAAACAACATTATATCATGGGATGCCTGATAACGAATAACATAACATCAAACAATAAATCATAACATAAAAATAGAATACATCAAAGTAAATGACATAACAAAACATCAAAGTACATAACATAATATCAAATAACATAATAACAAAGTACATACCATAACAATGATAACCAACCAACAAGGTACATAATATAAATATAACAACATGACATACACCACTATCCATGAATCATCTAAATAGGTGCGATCCAGTGCCGCAACGGCGTGGCACCCGTGTCCGGTAACCCCTACGTATGAGTGGCTCCTCATCCTCAATCGACTCGTCGCTGTCATCCGGAACTGGCTGTCTCGGGGTCATAGGCGCAACATGCACGGGTCTGGATGACGACGGGCCAGCAACTGAGTGTGATCCAATACTCTGCGCTGATGCTGGGGTCCCACCCATGGCAAAAGGATGCGCAGGAGCTACCGTGGCAGGCTCATTCAGATCTACATCCAGGGGTGCCTGTGTCCCTGTCGTCTTAACCCGTCCGGCTGCAGCCTCATCCTCCTGCATGATGGTCCGGATATCATCAAGGAAATGTGGTCCACCGAACTCGGCCACAATGCCATCACTAGCAAGTAAGTCTCCAAACATCGAGCCAGGACTCACCCATGGAGTACTATCCTGAAGGGTATGATCATCACCGGGAACACCTACGAAATAATCTCCAAGACCTCCACCTCCAAGCCCAGCATCAGTGTGACTCGTGGGATCTCCCATACCAGGTCCATGGGACCCACCATCATGCCCGCCCTGATGGGCCCTATCAACCCCCGCAACATCACCTCCCCTAGGCATCTGGGCACCCTGTCTAGCAGCACCCACCCTCCTCCTGCCTCCGCGACCACGAACTCTCTCCCCACCCCTAACTGCGTCGTCCCCGGCATCCATAGCCCGATCGACCCAGTTCCACTCACGCTGGCTACGACGTGTCCTAACTCGTGCTCTCCGCTCAATACGACGTCTGTCAGGAACATCCTCGACCCCGTCCATGTCTGGAAGTCGGCCTGCACCCCTCTGCGTCGCCTCATCTGGAATAGGAACACCTCTCGGATCCCCCAATAACATCTCCGGCGAAAAAAACCTCTTTCCGTGCTGATACCACCATGTCAAGAACTCATGTGACGGTCCGGGGTCGGGCACGATGTCAAACTGTAGAATGTGATCAGCACGCTCCTGCCAGTGAAGATGCCACTCAGGGTACTGTGCCGGGAACCAACGATCACCTCCTCTCCCGTCCTTCGACATCAGGAAGTCGATGTTCAGGGCGGGAGACGGTATGGGCTGAACGCCGCCAAACTGAGGTAAAACTCTATCAACCTGATGCCACTCGACAACCGCAAAATAAATCAGGGACGTCCTGCATCGCCATAACATCGTATGCCGAGGCTCCAACACCTCAGGATGGACAACCTGGATGACGTCGAGTGCGCTATAGGGCATCCATATGAACTGAAAAAATCAAAATCAAATCGTTTGTAGACTTAGTTAAGAGCTATAAACTGAAACAATGACTTCAGATAAACAAATGTTCTGCGTACTTACCTGCCGAGGCTGTAACAAGTCGATCTTCATGCGAGCCATCTGTACCCGAGGTCCCTTGTTGCTAATCTCAGGATTGTAACCAGACAATCTGCGTACAAGAAAACATAAGAATTGGTTGCATAATTGAAAGTAAAAACAAGAAGAATATATAGTACAAAACAATAACGGTACCTCGAGGCAAGGGGCCAGCTGATCTCATCATACCCAGATGGTCTAAGTGTGGGAAACCTCCAGAAGATCCAAGACTGTAATAACTGTAACGGGCCAGCTAACTTCACCACATGTCTGTTGGCGACTCGGCACATGCACCTGTACAGCCATGCTAGTGCCGCCGACGCCCAATTGTAGCGACCCATCTCCTCAAGCCGAGCAACATAAGGTAGCCATCTGATGTGTATACGATTGCCGGACTTGTCGGCAAACAGCTGCGTACCCAATAACATCATGATATAAGCCCGGGCAAAGCGCCTAACTGTCTCCTCATCTGCCCCGTCTGGACACTCTGCAAATGTCTCCTGAAACCAGGTGCAGTTGACTGCGAATTTCTGCACCTGGTTCTCGGGAGGTAAAACACCGAGCAACTCATGGAACCACTGCCAAGCAGGTCTCCCACCCTCAATGTAAAGGTGGAAGTCGGTAAGGCAACCACTAACGTAATCTCCGTCGACTGGCAACCCCAGCTGGTATGCGACGTCCTGAAGCATGATAGTGCACTCTCCGAACGGCATGTGGAAGGTGTGCGTCTCAGGCCGCCACCTCTCGACGAATGCGCTGACTAGGGGCTCGTCTAGTCGGAACCATCTGTCGTTCAGTCTCGCAAGATGGTAAAGTCCCGCCATCTGCAAGTACGGAACATACCTCTCATCAAGACGCATCCCCTGTTGCCGCCTAACGCTGGATATGCAACGACGAGGCTGGCCAGTACATAAACCGCATAATTAGAACAGATGCACAAACCTCTAACATAAGCGATCTATTTTATAAGGAACCAGAAAATAAATCATGATGGGTAAAAGATATAAAAAAAAACAACCAACATTTCATACACAAACCGCTCACTCAAACCACGTGCCAATACCATTAACAAAAACATATGCATTTTCACATTTATCATATACCACTACCGTTAACTGCTAAACCATCACTGAATCCACTATCCAAAACCGTTAACAAAAACCGAGTACAAAAACCGCTAACAAAAACCACTGGACTAAACCGCTTGCTTAAACCGCTAACAATAAAATAAACCGCTAAAAAAAACCATTAACAAAAACCACTGTCCTACACCACCACCCTAAACCACGATCCCAAACCGCTAACCATCACTAAAACCACTACCCAAAACCATTAACACAAACCGCTTACAAAAAATAATTTCAAATACCACTAAAAAAAACTACTGGCCTAAACCACTTGCATACACACCTAACACTTAAATAAACCGCTATAAAAAACCATTAACGAAAACCACTAGCCTACACTACTTTCCTAAACCACTATCCTAAACCACTAACAGTAACATAAACCATTATAAAAAACCATTAACAAATACCGTTATCATAAACCGCTTTCATAAACCACTAACCTCGTCGTTGATCACACCGGCAATATGAGCTACTCCATCCAAACGATAAAGCCTTCCCGGATCGTCCCCCATCGACAGAAACAGCCGCTCTGGTCGCACTCGTACTGAACGTTGGTCTTCTTCTCTGGGATTTGGTGGGGTTGGAGAATGAGAAAGTGATTCGAATGAACTTGACTCGAACTCCTTTTATAGCCGAATCCCTTGTAATTCGAATCAAGTTGATTCGAATTACTATGCAACTCAATTTTCACCTAATTCGAATCAACTAGATTCGAACCTCTCTATGATCCGCTTCTCCTAGTAATTCGAATTAAGTAAATTCGAATTAGCTTGATGTAATTCGAAACAACTTGTTTCGAACTTCATTGGTTTTTTGGCTTCCTAGTAATTCGAATCATATCAATTCGAATTACATGCAAGTATAATTCGAATCATATTGATTCGAATTATATAATAATTCATCCTGGTTGATTCATGTATGGATTTTTCATTTGGCTGAATTGAGTAATTTTGAGCTCTCCTTGGCTCATTTGGGTTTTTTACCCTAGAAATTAAGTATAATCAAAATTATTATTCTATTTTCACTTGAATCTCAACTTGATTACTAAATTATCAATTCAATTTTATAATTAGACTAACTTAACATATACATCTATGTGGCACATACATATTATTTTTCTTTGATTTATAATGTATACAAAAATTATGTTAATAAAAAAAATGTGTCAAATTTGCATTTTTTATTAGTGAGTTGTATTGAAAAATGGAATTAGAACTGTTATGTCTGAAAAAAAATATTAAGAATTAATTCGTGTATTAATTTTTTTAGGAATTAAAATATCTACTTTTAAATTCTTAGGGATTGATTTAGATAATTACTCTGTGTAAAAATAAATTAAAAATTGATTTGTCTATAAAAATAAAATTTTAAAAATATTTTTGTGTATTGATTTTTTTAAAAAATTAAAAAATATACTTTTAAAATTCTTAACAACTGATTTAAATAATTATTCATTAATCAATAAAAAGAACTTTGACATGAAGTGCTCATAAAAAACTAATATAAAAAAGGATTATAAACACACCCTAAGGATTCGAGCTTTCTTCTGCATATTCCCTTAATGGACATTTGAATCTTTGGAATGTATTTTTTTAAGGCACAAGTGTATCTTAGATACACTCACTTCTGTGAAGTTCTGTCACAGCAAGAATATTTCATCTCTTCAATTGCGTAACTACATTTTTTTCATGTAATTAGACCTCTGGAGATTAAACGAATACGACGTAATCCACTAAAAATATTTCATGATGAACGACATACAAACTTAGAGCGTTTCATTGGTTATCATTACTGATGTATATAATATGTTCATATGCTTAATTAATGTTTAGAGGAAAAATATGCGCGTGGATCGAGGTATAAGCATGCCATTCTGATCATAATTATAACAAAAATGGTTGAAATGAAAATCCATGCATGTATATACCTTGCACATGTTGACATGTGACGATTCAAAGCTCAAACTCGATCGAGAGGCACATATCTCGTTTCCATTATGCTTTTTAATTGCGCAAATTGAACAAACAATTGGAAAATCCAATTTGCATGTCACTTGATTGTGATAAAAAAGATTCCATACAAAATTTTAAGATAAAATTAAATAAGATAAATTATATTTTTCTATTTTTAATATTATTTTTTTTTAAATATCTCAGACGTTTTAGTTGTATTTAAACATTTTTTATTTACATCAAAATTATCCCTAAACTTAATTCTATATAAAATGTTGAGGACAAATTAAAAAAAAATTATAACAAATTTTGACATAAATTAAAAATGTTTGAGATAAGGTGAATGAAATTAAATATTAAGAATATAATTTTTTAAAAAAAATATAATTATTAGAGACAAAAAATATACTGTACTCAATTAAATATAAACAAATAAAAATAAAATTTGTATTTACTTTGAATATTGTAACAAGAGTATCTTTTATATTTATGTAAAATTTGTATAAGATTTTATATTTTATATTAAAATTATATTCCAGAGAATCATTAATGAGGATTAAACTCTAAATTTTTTGTCATAAAAATTTTATACCATGTTATAAAATTGTTTTATTTAAAAAATTTAAATTAATAAAAAAATAATAATAAATTATTTGATTATGTTAGAGAAATAATATCTTAAAGTTATTATTTATACTCTGATCTAAAACACAGCTAAGCATAAAGTGAGCAAAGCTCAATCTATATATAAGAATTTGGATGACATAAATTTTGACCTTATCTACTTGAATTAATAAACTAACTCCTACAATTTTGTTTTTTTCTTTCATCTAGATGAGATATATCAACAATTTTTCTAACAGAAAGGAATGGTTATTTAGCTACCATCAAAGACGAAACTATTCTAAAAAATAGTTATTGACTCTACATTTACATTTATAAATATCCTAATACCCTAAAATATTCTTTGAAATTAATTTACTAAAAACTTGCCTAAAACTCTTGCTAACTTAAAACATTAGTGTCATTTGTAGGCACCATCCTCTACCTCTTCACAAAAAATTTAGACGCTGGCACTTTAACACCGATAAACATCAGACACTACCTCAAATGATTTAGATCTCACGCTCAAATCCAAAAACAACTTAATTTTAAATAATCTTCAGAACAGTTATCTTAATAATCTAACTTGATATCTATAATTTTATGTATATGATGTGTCAAGTTATACACTTACTATATGTAATATTATTTAATTATTCAAATAATAATTAAGGAATATAAAATAAGTTAAGTGGTAATTAAATAGTGTAAAATAAGATAATATTAAAATAATGTGAACTAATTTTTTATTGTCTCTTAAATATTTTGGATAGTTATATTTTTAACGTAATAAATCACCACTTTGAAGTCATTAGCATGATTTAATGAAAAAATACAGCTAGACAATAAAAATACTAAAATATATGAACAATAAATATATTAAATATTAAATTCATTAAGTGTGTGGATGATTATTCTAATATTAAGATTTAGATAAATAATTTAAGAGTATAGTATATTTTTATTTTATCGGACTAATTTTATAGTCAATTATTCACATAATTCACAAAATCATTGTCTACCTAGTAAAGTCCTAATTTAATTATGCATTAAACTTACATAAAAAAAACTTTAAAGCCTTCACTGGTTGGTCGGTTTCCTTCCCTTTGAATACTAATTTTAACAAGGGAGATAATAAATAATTGAGAAACTAAACATGCATGGAAGGCTAGGGCTGGAGTTTATGCGTTGAAAACCCAAGTTGCCTTTCTCCTTGTTCAAATTTTATATCTGGATTATTTCTTGGTACAATAATCACAATAAACAAATGCTCTACGAAGATTTAACACATTTATCAAGAACTATATCAATATATTAGAAACTTCCTTCCTGCAAGACAACCAAATTAAAAGAGTTAACATGTGATGTGAGATGGAGTAACTTGAAAGTCAAATATATATTGTTGTGAAAATATTCGAGCTTGGAACTCTAAATTAAAGGATATAAAAAGTCACCTTATTTTAAGATTACATGTTATTACAGTGTTAAAGTTTCTAGCCAAACAAAATTCACAAATGAAATATTTTATTAAATTTTAAATCCTAAGATGAGATTTAAACATCTAATGATCCTTACTTAAATGTGGACGAGTGAAGCCATTCCTTGACTAAAATTTGTTATTTATTTATGAATTAAGTTGACATGATGAGAGGGAGCAGAATCATTTGAGAAGGCTCCATCAAAATATTTAAGTAGTTGTCAGAATTTCCAAACTCTGATGCACAAGCTAAGTAATTAAGTAGCCACGCTACTCTCTCTATAGTCTATATATTCACGTTCTTGCAACTTGCAACTCCAAAGTCCAAATTACAATGTCTGTGACAGCAGCAGCCACCTTACTATTTCTCGCCGCGGTAATTTCCGCTGCGAACTCGTGCCCGCCCTCCGAACGGGAAGCACTATTAGCCTTCAAGGCTGCTCTCCGGGAGCCGTACAACGGCGGAATCTTCAACTCATGGACCGGCACTAACTGCTGCCGGAACTGGCTCGGCGTAGCATGCGACCAGAACTCCGGCAGAGTAGCCGAGATCAACCTCCGTGCCACCACGCTCTACACAACGTTCGAGAAGCCTCATCGCCAGGGATACATGGCCGGTCACATCTCCCCGGAGATCTGCAAACTCGCTAGCCTCTCCAGCATCGTCATCACTGACTGGCAAGGAATCTCCGGCGACGTTCCTCCCTGCATCACCTCCCTCTCCTTCCTCCGCATCATCGATCTCACTGGAAACCGAATCACCGGAACCCTCCCCTCCAACATCGGAAACCTCCGGCAGCTGACGCATCTTAGCGCCGCCGACAACTCCATCACCGGCGTAATACCGGCATCGATTTCGTCGTTGACCGGATTAACGTACCTTGACCTCCGTAACAACAGAATCTCTGGCCCGATCCCAAACAGTTTGGGCCAACTAAAGTTTCTGAGCCGGGCCTTCCTTAGCGGGAACCAGATTAGTGGGCCAATTCCGGTCTCAATTTCTCGAATGTATCGTCTCGTGGATCTGGATCTTTCTCGAAACAGGCTATCTGGGCCTATACCTGAGTCATTGGGCCGAATGCCAGTTCTAGCAACACTAAATTTGAATACAAACAACCTTTCGGGAAAGATTCCATCGGGCCTATTGGGCTCAGGTATCAGTGATTTGGACTTGAGCCATAACATGCTGGAGGGTTATATACCTGATTCGTTTGGGCCAAAGTCTTATTTTACATGTTTGGAATTAGGTTACAATAATTTTAGGGGTTCGATCCCTAAATCCATTGCTAAAGCTGCATTTATTGGGTTTCTTGATTTGAGCTATAATCACTTGTGTGGCCCAATTCCAAAGGGCGGTGTGTTTGATACTCTTGATGAGTCCTCATTCGCCCACAATGATTGTCTCTGTGGGAAGCCACTACTCAAAGCTTGCTAATTATTATTCTTTTGTTTATTTTTCGTGTTCTTTCAAAATGCGTCTGTATTTGTGAGCTAGAAAAGTAAGTTATTCTTCGAAGGAACCTCTATTTTTTTTGTTGTTGTAAACCATATGTATGTCGCTCTATCTGTGATAAGCCAGAAAAGTAAGTTATTCTTGATAAGGTTAAATTAACTTTATCCAAATCAAAATATATGGTATCCTTTGTATTCAAGAATGCCTTCTAGCTATATATCTCGTGTACGTGTCCTGAAATAGCTAGTGATGAAGAGTGAAGACTAGCTTCGCAGCTAGTGCCCCTACAAAAACCAACTTTGAATTTGCCTCTTTAGCTGAGATGTGATAGCTATAATAAGCTATAACTAGATCACTTTAAAAAGAACTGCTTTGCCACAACAGCTGAATCTCATACTAAACACATAAAGTGTCAAATTAAAGTGAAATAACAATCTTCATTAGTTTCATTCCTATAGCTTTTTAATGTGTACCTAATAAGCCTAAAACATATAGACACACAGATACTCATTTAATCTCCATTATTTGGATCGATCAAAACAGGCATGTATCTCACTCTAACTCAAGGATAGTTATATTACACCCACCGCATGAAAAGGATTAAACACTATACATTAGATCCAGCCCCACCATGCACCATCACTTTCAAAATCTACATCTACGAAATTCCTTCCTTGCATTTTTAACAGAACTAACTTCCCCAACAAAATTAACTTAAAAAAAAAATCAACAACATTAATCCTTATGCCCCAAGAATCAATCCCTTAGCTTATGCTAACTAAAAATGCACATCTATATGTTATACTTGTTGTTCGCATGTGAATTATTATTCTTCCAATCATCTGATCTCCACCTCATTTTTACCACTTCTCCTTTTTTAAATGGCCATAAGAACTCTGTACTACAACACAAAAATGTTATTCCTATGCATCAAATATGGGAAACTCTTGATCAAGAAGACAACTATGTATTGGATATTTGAGGAAATTAAATCCTACTACTTTATTTCATCTGACAGCTCCATCAATTGTCACGCATTCTGGCATAAGTGATCACAGAGAATAAAGGTACTAAAGTTGTTGTGATGTCTATAAAAATTCATAATTCAACATTTTATAACCTTTATGAGAGGTATATATATACATACCAAGCTAATTCCTATACTAAGTGACATGCATGCACACACACTTACAAATCACAGAGCACAATGTGTATAAGTGCAAGTTTAGTTACACTCTCGGTAGTGACGTCACTAGTAGCTCTAATTACACAATTACAATTAGTACAATCTTGCCCTTCATCAGAATGGGCATCCCTAATGGCCATCAAGGCCTCCCTCTACGAACCAAACTTCGGAATCTTCCACACGTGGCGCGGCACCAACTGCTGCTACAAATGGTACGGCATTGCATGCGACCCGACCACCCGACGTGTAGCCCAAATCAACCTCAACGGCCTAACCGTCCCCGACAATCGCCGTCGCCTCAACCGTCACGCCACCACCGGCTACATGACCGGCCACATTTCCCCTTCCATATGCAACCTCACACAACTCTCATCCATCACAATCTCTGATTGGAAGGGCATTTCGGGAATTATCCCTTCTTGTATTCAAACTCTTTCCTTACTTCAAATATTAGACCTCTCTAATAACAGCATTACTGGAGAGGTCCCTAAAAGCATAGGAAGCCTCACACAACTTACAATGCTCAATCTCGCAGACAATCGCATCTCGGGAACCATTCCAACGACTCTAACTAACCTCAGGAACCTCGTACACCTCGATCTCCGTAACAACCTCATGAGAGGTCACATTCCAACGGACTTCGGCCGGCTCAACAACCTGAACCGGGCTTTCTTGAGCCATAACCTTTTAACCGGTCCGATCCCCGAAACGATTTCCAGGATTTATGGTCTGGCCGTTCTGGACCTCTCAATGAACCGGTTGTCGGGTAAGGTTCACGAGCCACTGGGCCGGATGCCGGTTCTTGACTCGCTAAAACTGAAGTATAACAGATTAACGGGTGAGATTCCTTCCACGGTTTTGGGTTCGAGGATGACTCATTTGGATCTGAGAGGGAACATGCTGAGTGGGGAAATTGCTGACGTGTTCGGAGAGCGTTCGTATTTCATAAACCTGGATCTGTCTTTTAACAACTTGAGTGGTTCGGTTCCAAAGTCGTTGAGTTCTGCTAATTACATTGGTCACATGGATTTGAGTCATAACCATTTGTGTGGGAGGATTCCTAGTGGTGAACCGTTTGATCGTCTGAGAACGACGTCGTTTGAGCATAATAAGTGCCTATGTGGCATGCCTCTTAAGCCGTGCACTCAAGAAACAGTTTGAGTTTGCATCTCTTTGATCAAGTTTGGAAAGTGTTGAGTCGACGTTACGTGAAGTTGATACTCGAAAACCTTTAGATGATTTGATTAATTTGACTAAATTTTCATCTAACGACCGTCAAATATCAACTTTACGTAAAGTCGACTTCACTTGAGTTTTCACCTATTAGTTATTGTTGGGTACTAGAAGCCGTGTGCTTAATATATATACATATGTGTTAATACAATGTTTACAATTAAATGGTGATAATTGATACTATATATAATTTTGTAGTAATAACGCAATAAACGTTGATTATATGATTTTATGTAATCCTATGTATGATGTTCATTCTGCATTTTTCACACCAAATGGGGAAAGAAGAAAAAAAAAGATATATTGTAAGACTTGCGTTTACTTCATTCATGGAAGTTGAAATAAGCTGTGTAAGGCAAATCTGTGGCACCAAGAGGAAATCACTCTTTTGCCCTTTAGCCACGAAGCTAATAGGATTCAGTTTCCACACTCCTTGCAAAGTGAAGCTTGCAGCTTTATTGAAAGCAGCATCAGAACCTTTGCAACTCAGCTGCTTCACTACTACTACTCCATGAGTGGTAACAAAGCAACCATGATTACTTTCAGAGTTTCAGGTTTCAAAGATACATAGTGTTCCATCTTTTCCATCCATCCATTTACCACAACAAAAGAAGAAGACGGGTCACTTTTGGATTGATTGGATTTTTCGTTGTGTCCAAATTTGTGTTTAAAAGAGTTCCCTATACTTAACATCTCTTTGTAACTTCTTTTCTTTTAGAATTTTTATCTGAAAATAAACTATCAACATCTACAAGTTACATATATATCTATATATATATTTATTAATGCTTTCCTTCTTTTCTATAAATGAATAAGAAAGACATGTTAGTTGGAACAGACGAGAAAAATGGACTACAACTTGCTCTACAAATGAATATTGTTTTTTTTTTGTTTATTTGATTATAGATCAAACTCATATGATGTTTATTCCACTTACTATATACCATGTGGGAGAGAAGAAGAAAATAATAAAATATAATGACAACTCTTACATCAACTTTGAATGTTGAAATAAACAGTATAAGGCAAATCTTTGAATGTGAACAATGGCTCCAAGAGAAAATCCCTCTTTGCACCCTTAGCCACAAAGCTAATAGGATTATATTTCCTTATTCCTTCTTCTATAACAAAGCTTGCTGCTTGGTTAAAATCATCTCCAGAGCCACTGCAACTGAGCTTCACTCCTCCATCAGTGGTAACAAAGCAACCATCATCGCTTTCAGATTTCAAAGATACCGTTTCCTTTTGTCCATCCAAGCCTTGTACCACGATAAAGGAAGAAGATGCCGCACTTTTGGATTGATCAATGATAAGAGGTTGGTTTGGTCCTTGGTGAATCACATACATGCCAGGGGGATTAAATAGTTCTATCGTCACGGATTTGCCAATAAGATCCTTCCATGTAGAGAACTTTGTGGAAGGATCTTTTGGGACTAGCCTAAATGTTTTGTCAATGGCAGAATCAGGGTCTGATGTAGATGTAGGTAATGATTCCATTGTAAGTGATGATTGGTTTGTGTTTGTTAAGGCATAAGTTGAGTTTGCAAAGCCTTGGTACAAAGTGAATAGTTGACTATTGTAGCTGGCAGAAACTGGGGTAATCCAATCTCCAGAAGTTGTTTTACCGCCAGAGTTAATGTCCCAATCACCAGTTGTATGGCCGGCAAGGAGATATGGTCCATAAAGAATTGCTTGAACAGATGCATATTCAGGCCTGTCATCTGAATTTAATTCAGAAAGCAAGTATTTTCATTATAAGTCTATACTCTAACTTCAGATTAAGAATACTAGAATTCAATGCACATGGCTTATTTTGTGAAGCTACCTTTTATGGCCTCTGTTCTGATGGTAATAGGCAACTGAAGCTTCAGTTTGTCACCTGCACTCCACTGTCGGCTTACTGACAAAAAATTTCCTTCAAGAACACAGAATAAAATGTCAATGTTAGTCTTCTGCTCATTTCTATTATTCTCCCTTTTCCTCTTTTTTATGATAAAAAGAAGATTCATACCAGGACTTGGTAGAGATAAAGTTGCATCGTTCAATGTTGCTTTGGCACCATCCAAACTAGTCCAAGATGGTATGCGAAATTTCAACGTACTCCCAGTTTTCTGAAAAAATTGAAGATTAGATGATATGACTAGATTAAACATGTTGAATATAGAGGTACTGAGATTCAATAAGATATTCTAGTTGTTACCTCATTAGGAGAAAATGTAAATGTGACTCTTAGGTAAGGATCCCATGAAACAACTGGATCTACTGTTTGATTGATCCCAATTTCCCCTGATTTCCAATTAAAGGAGCTTGATATATACTGAATGATATAAAGAGTAGGTTCATTCGCCTGCTCTTCAAAATAGATAGAATCTCCAAGCTTTGAGAATGACTCAATTCCTAGTGAACATGAAAGAGAAAGAGAAGTTCATAACATAACATAACGAAGGAGTGCAGATATGGTGTAGTTAGGCACAATTCAGAAAGTAAATAGATAGCATAGATATCAACCTGTTCCATAGCAGCACCAGAAAGAATCAAACTGTGTTCCCCAGCCATGTCCAGTTTTGGCCTTGGAAACCCCTCTGGCTAGGGGAAGCATATAAATCATCACTCCAGGATCTGTTCCCCTTTGAATGCTAAGTACACCATTCGTCAAGGCGCGTTCATAATAATCTGCATAAGAAACCTCCTTGGTCCATCTAAATAGGTGGCGAGAAACCTGAGAAATGGTTTTATTTTCGGAATGTAAGATGATGGAAACAATATAGAATTACGTAAATATTTCAACAGAAAGAAACTAAAATTTATCTGAATATCAAATGTTACATCACACTCAAACATATAAACTATATCTCCATATAAAACAAATGAATCAGCATTTGATAACATATCCCATCGAGAAAGTAGCAAGACAAGAACTATGTTATATGTCTAATGAAATACAATGTGGTGATATTTGAGAGATCCCCTTCTAACTTATTTCCCTCTTCCAAGAATTCAAATAATCATGAAAGATTTTCATCTGCACATCTTTAACTTCCTGGATTCAAGCTGCAAGATGAGCTGAAAGAAAAGAGATATAATTAATTGCATACTTTCAACATGTTGTAAGTTGTGCATGATTCTTCAGTTTCTGTTGTTTTTAAGTTGTCTGCTATTCTCTTTGGATTATGCCTGTGCAAAAACCAAAATGAAGGAGCTTAGAAAGTTATATAAAGGTACAGAACACTTCCTAGACTTGATTGATGCCCATTTAGAATGAAACAATCATTCAATGGATAACAAGAACTTAAACTAAAAATGCCGATATCATCATACCAGAACTCCGACACTGATGTTCCTCCAGTAGCATAGCTGTGAGAAGAGTTAATAATGTCCATAAAGAATGTCCCAATATCCTAACACCCAAAGAAAAAAAAAGGCAGAGCTTAGAAACTTGAAAAGCATGACTGCTTGGCTTAATTTATATTTCCATTAAAACTACTAAACATACCCAATATTTGGGAGGAGTATACAGATAATATGGTACACCTAAACGAACCCTAAATTACATGTTGAAAAATTTAAAGTAATTAAACAACATTGAACCAGAAACATGGTAAATATAAACAACTTTGCTCAAACTAAAAGATATCTATTTCAGAAATCTACAGTATGCATAAAGCAATTCACCTTATAAAGTGGATCGCCAGTGACTTCATGCCGCATTTGAGCTCCAATAACAACGGGGATATGTGTATTAGCATGAAAATTAGTTATGTCATTAGCCTACATGGAAAAAGAGAGAGAATTTCAAAAACAGCTATTACATTTGAAGGATCGTACAGTGTGGAATATCTATCAAGAAAGAATATTATAATCACTACCTGTACAGCAAGCAATCCTAAAAAACATGGCTTGTCAAAAAGGTGAGCCAACATTAAATGCTTTGGATCTGCCTGCAGAAAATAAACATGACAGCTTCATCTCGAGAGTGAAGTTTCAGAAAAAAAAAAATAAATGCAATGTGCTATATTCTTTAAAGAAGTCTTGTAAGCCAACAGCTATACTGATATCAACAGAAAAAATCGTAAAATCAATTGAAACAACATGAGAGCTAATGCACGAACTAACCGTTAACGTGAACAATCTGTAAAGGACATCATTCATTCCCCCAGTTTCCTCATTCAGTGATTCATAGTGCCTACTTATAGTGTTCTTTGTTATTACATTCAACACTCGGTTGTAAAAGTAATCAACCATCCATGTCACAACTTTTAGAGCTTGAGGATTTCCAGCAAAAGTATGTTGATCCAATAGGCCGGCCAATATCTGTTAAAGATTAATTTTTTTGATAACAAAAGAAAGAATTTCATTAATGTATTGAGGCCAAAAGAAAGCACTTGCAAGTAAAATCTACTTTTTTTATTGTACCTTGTGAATGGTGTAATAGGGAGCCCACACAGGCTGAATAGCTTCAAATCTGTCAAAAAACTCAGATGGAAATGCAGAGAGATATCCAGTTCCAATTTTCTGCTGACAGGCAGAGAGACCGGCGACAACGGCTGACATTTTATCCTTCAATTTATCATTCTGTGTGCTCGCCCACATTAGAGCTGATGCACTTAAGTAATGCCCTGCAGAAGTGTTAAAAACATGCAATTATAGACCAAACATGGAAAGTGAATTGCAGAGGTTGAAAAGTTGCAACAAGGGTAATGTACTTTGCAAGATGGTACAGTGCTAAAATCCCAAGGAGAACAAAATATGCATCCGTATCTAAACATCTGTGTGAGAAAGACAGTGCAGGTATCGTGAATAAACATCAGACCAATTGAACAAAACTCAGTACTTGAAATCCATAAATTTCAATGAGTCCTTCAATACAGAAAGACCAGCTTTACCAAAGCCTGTAAACATTATTGGCTGTTTGGGTGGATTGGTCTATAAATACACCTTCCATTTTAAATTCAAATAAACACTTTAATCTTTTCTCAGATCATCACAAGAGACCCTTTTGAATCTTATAATGAATAAGAATCAACAATAATCTGATATGGGCTATTATGTTTTCCTTTTGCAATTTAAAGTCTTTACAGAGAAACTTGAAGAGCTGAGTATATGAACAACAAAAAATAGAGCATATTCTAACTTAGTCAGGTTAACTATATAAATCAATAACTATTTTTTAATATAAATTATTGCGGTAGGTTGACAAGTCATTTTAAGTTTTTAACCTAAGAAGCTAAGTATAAATAAACAACATCAAAATTCACCAACACATACCAAAACACTAAGAGAGCATAGAAATTAAATTTAAAAAGAAAAACACCAGCACCAATAGTAGTTTAGAAGATCAATGAAATAAATATACTAACCAACAAAATGACCCCTGAGCTCAACATTGGAACCTTCCCATCCTCCATAAGGTGTCCCAGGAGTATCAAGACCAGCTGTCTTCCTGAAACTCCATAGCAACCTGTCGACATCCAACATCAAGAGATACTCCAAGTTGGTGTTCTGTGCCCTGCCATGGATTGAATCCAAGGGCAGCCTCACATCCTGCAAGGGCACCTCTTTGAGGAACCCTGCAGCCTCAGGAGAGTCCTTAAACACACCAAGGTTCTTGATTTTCCTGTACATGAATGCCCAATCATGTTGGTCCCTCTGTGATAGGAACCTCCTTGGAAGCAAATCAGCCCATGCTGAATCATCTGTTGGTGTCAAATGGAAATGAGACATCACTTCTTTCTTCCAAGTTTCATTCTTGGAAGTCAAGAGTTCATAGCGGAAGGAGTGTGATTGTGTTGGAATGTTTGTGCACTCTTTTGTCTGTGCATAGCAACAACACACAACAAGTGACAAAGTAAGCAATAAGAGAACAACAGAAGCCTCCTCCTTCATCCTCTTCCTGAGAATTTCAAACAACAAAAACAATGGGTTAGTTTTGAGGCTTCAAAGTTTAAAACCAAAGGCAAAACGGTTACCAAAGTAGACTGAGGCATTATAACAAACAACCTGTGTTCAAGTTTGAGTAGAACTAGAATTGAATTGAATAAATAACAACAAAGGTAAACACTATATAATATATATTTTGTTCTTCATAAAAAAGGAAGTATGGGTTGATGGGTATATCCCAATTGAAGGCAGAGAGAAAATTGAGGGAAGAAAGAGAAGAGAAAAAGTCAAAAGAGAGACACAGGCAGAGGCAGAGCACAACAAGGGTGAACAGTTAAGAGTAAGACAACATAATCATAAACATGTGAACTGTGAACTCTGAACTGTGAACTGAATGGGATCTCTCACTTTTTTCTCTTCAATTTATATCTGCTTAATCATCTCCTATAATTAACCGAATATACAATTAATGAACGATTCATTTCTATATGAAATGCACCACGTAGTGATCATATATATATATAATTGCTATTAAAATTTAATTTTAATATATTATTTGTATAAAATAATTTTATACAAATACTCAATTATTAAATATAATAGAATAAATAGTTATCTAAAAAAGCGTATGATAATATTTTTATGATGTTATTGACAATTTGACATTCAAGTTTCATTTGCATAAACTTGTGTTTTCACTTTTCAGTTAATTAGTACAAATATCTTCTTGACCCACCTTAACCCTAAACAATCCTCGTTGACATATTTCAAGTTTTTTTTTTTTTTTCAAAAGAAAGGAAGTTGAGAAAATTTTGGGGAATACAATAATTTTGAAACAAGAATTTTAAAAATGAATAAATATCTTTTTTTTTCATGAAATTGAATACCTTTTTTAAATTTATATTAACATTAAAAATAAAAAAAATATAGTCAATGATGACAGCCTAGACAAGTAATAAAGTCAAGAGAAAAGAAAAGAAAAATATTGATTTTTCTTTTTTTGGATAAACTGAAAAATATTATTGATAAACTAGTATATATATGAATCCACTAGCTTAGCTGCATTTATATATATGGTTAGAGTGAAGAAGGTGCAGCTAAGAAATTAAATTGCCACCAAAAAAAGGTCATCTCGTGAAAGGTAAGATATATATATATGGATTGAGAGTAATGGTTACTTAATAATTAATAATATCCTTGCAAATATTTTATCTTAATCACTGAAGAGAGAAAAAGAAAGCAATTACTGATAGATTACAGTTGTTCACCGATGAAGAATGGACAAAGAAATAAATTAAGAAAGATAGAAATCGAAGTGTAGTTAACTTTACGTGAAACAAGCCACAACAAAAAACTTCACGGAAAATTCATAATTAAAAGTCGTCCGATGAAAATTGAGTCAAGTCATTCAAATCATTTAATGACTCTCAACTATCAATTTCATACGTGAAGTTGATTCACCTTCCAATTTTATTTAATCTTAAAATTATAGACTACTTACATAAAAATGCATCTACTAAAAATAATAATTATAATATAAATACGTATTATGTTAAATAATTTAATTTTTTTTTAAAACAAAAAGCTCCACACAGATAAATAATTTAGTTATATACTATGCCTTTACATAAAACATCTTTATATGAATTGCGACACTAACATAGTGGCAGCAGTTATAATTCACAAATTTTCCTTCAATAACATGTGCTAATAGCTATTAACATTTAACAATGCTTTGATGATTTTATTAATTCTCAAAGGTAGAGAGTAGTGGAGAGAGTAGAAATATGAAATACTATATCATGTGAAGCAATAGTATTGGTAGTGACAAAAAATATACACATTCACGGGTCCTTGATTCCATAATAACATGATATTCCACTACTTCTTCATTCACATGCATGTCTCATCAAATCAAATTATACTCTATATTTTGCTGTCATTTTTTGTTTTCTTTCTTGTTTTTCCCCTTATGCTTAGTTGGTTAATTGAACTGTGTGCCCTCTCACCACGCAAAGTTACTTGCCCTATGTTGTTCACACAATTAGGATAATGGCTGAAGAACCCATTAACATAATCCTCCAAAAAGTATAGGTTACATTACTTAATTAATATCTTTCTACCGATTCTCCGTACTTGTTTGATTTGCGTTTTTTTTTTAGTATTTTTTATCTTTAAAATTTTACGAAAAAAAAGTAACAATAATAAATTTCTATTTTTTTACCACCAATTTTTTATAATAATTATTTAGAAAGATTACATAAAAGGTGTTTCCATATCATTTCTTTCAAAAGTTGAAAAAAGAGGTGACATAAATAAATATTTTATTTTATTTGTTTTATTTTTTTTTTTTTTGAGTTATGGAACTCTAAAATTTTTTAAATATAGAATTTTGATATCATGTCATGATATCATTTTTTCTTAAATTTAAGTTGATAAAATAAGACAATATAAAAAATTATATCTCTAACATAAAAAATTTCATATTTTATCTAAAAATAAGATAGTGTGCACATGGATTTAAATATCATCAATAATGGCTAGATAGCCTCACATGATCACATCAATAGAGACATGGCACATAAACTATAATTTTGATATTTATTTGGCACAGCTAAGATGGGTTAATGCATGATAGGAACCTAGCCTTAGGCTTTATCTTTCGATGGTCTTTTGATTAGTTATAAATAGAAGGAAATTAAAATGGCAAATAAAGTTTGTTAGGATTGAGTAATTGTGGGTAGTGGGAGAAGCTCTTTCTAACTACCATCTCAGCCCTTTCATATTTCTTGGTTATAACATCACATTTGCCATCTCTATTTATATAGTCTAAAGAGTCAACTACAACATAAGCCAACTCAAACCAATTTTTTTATATTTTTAGTTTTGAAATTAAAAAAAAATAAAATAATAGGAAGTTTTCTCCCTTATAAATTATAGGGCAAAACACTAAAATAAACCAATGGGAAGAAATTTTTACGTAAATCCGCCAAACCAAAATTTAGTTCATGAATCAACCAATGCATGTTTATATGTAGTTCGAATCAATTAGATTCGAACTCAATCTACACATAATTCGAATCATATTGATTCGAATTATACACAAAACTCACACACACATAAAATAATTCGAATCAGGTTGATTCGAATTACACCCTGATTTATTAAAAAAATTAATAATTTATTAAAAAAATTATTAAAAAATAATAATTTAAAATTAAAAAAATATATATTTTATTTCATGCATTAAAAAAAATCTAACAAAATATTTAATTACGAGACTTTTTTTAAATATTAATGAGCTATCAATTCAAATTCCATACAATACTCTTTTGTTCATTTTTAATAGCTCATGAATATTTTTTAATAAATTTTTTTAAATTATATGGTGAGATATTACATGATTCGAATTACGCATGGCAAGTTCAATCACTCTGATTCGAATTATACGGTGAGCAATTCGAATTCTATACAATACTCTTCTGCCCATTCTTGATAGCTCATGAATATTTTTTAATAAATTTATTTTAATTATATAAACCACAAAAAAATAATGCAAAATAATTTAAAAAATGACTTAAAAAATATTAGGAATACTATAAAAATTTGTAATGTTCTAATGATTTAGGTAAATACATGCATGTACACAAATTTTAAATAAAATACTCTAGATAGTCAATAATAATTTAAAAATTAAAGAAAATATTTTATTCCATCCAAAATAATTAAAAAATATATTTTAGTCTATACAAAATAATTTAAAAAAATGGCTTAAAAATGTTACGAGTACTATAAAAGTTTGTAATATTCTAGTGATTTAGGTAAATACATGATAAAAATATATTTTCTTTAATTTCTAAATTATTAATGTCCTAAGTCATTGCAAATTTTTATAGTACTCCTAACATCTTTTAAGCCATTTTTAAATTATTTTGCATAGAATAAAATATTTTTTGTGGTATAATTAAAATAAATTTATTAAAAAGTATTCATGAGCTATCAAGAATGGACAGAAGAGTATTGTATAGAATTTGAATTGCTCACCATATAATTCGAATCAGAGTGATTGAACTTTCCCATGCGTAATTCGAATCATGTAATATCTCACCATATAATTTAAAAAAATTTATTAAAAAATATTCATGAGCTATTAAAAATGGACAAAAGAGTATTGTATGGAATTTGAATTGATAGCTCATTAATATTTAAAAAAAGTCTCGTAATTAAATATTTTGTTAGATTTTTTTTAATGCATGAAATAAAATATATATTTTTTTAATTTTAAATTATTATTTTTTAATAAATTTTTTAATAAATTATTAATTTTTTTAATAAATCAGGGTGTAATTCGAATCAACTTGATTCGAATTATTTTATGTGTGTGTGAGTTTTGTGTATAATTCGAATCAATATGATTCGAATTATGTGTAGATTGAGTTCGAATCTAATTGATTCGAACTACATATAAACATGCATTGGTTGATTCATGAACTAAATTTTAGTTGGGCGGATTTACGTAAAAATTTCTTCCCATTGGTTTACTTTAGAGTTTTGCCCTAAATTATAATAGATCTCCTATTTTTCAATTAATTAGCTCTAATTAATTACCTCTTAGTTGGTTTTCTAGCCGAACTATATATATATATATATATATATATATATATATATATATATATATTCCTTTGTACAGAAATTATTTTTAATATGAAAATAGAGATAATATTTTAGTTGAATATTGATGTTTGAAGTGTATTAGAGTATTATAAAAATTATTCAACACACTTCCCATATATTTTAACACGCCCCACATATTGACTAAGATATTACTACGTGTCCAACAAACCTTACGCCTTTCACGTGTTGGCTAAGAAGTTACCACATGTCTAACGCGTGTTGCAACACCCTAACTTTCTACTAAAAAAACCACCAATTATACTAAATATACCCATTTTCAACAAAAACACTAATATTTTTTTCATATAACATTTTTAATCCGTTACTTTATCAACATTTTTAATCCTAATTGTTGCCGGAGAAGGGAAGGTATCCTAGGTTCTTCATTATCACATGTAGGTGTTTGTCATGTTTGAGTATCCAAATTTGACATAAAATACAATGAGAGAATATAGAAAACTAAATTTTAATTGGTCAACATTAGTCAATTTTAAGATTTAGATTTATAATTTAGAAATTGAGATTAAAAATTCATAATTTAAGATCTAAAATTTAAAATAAATAAAATAATTTTAAAAAAAATTAATTTTCTAATATTACTGAAGCACAATATATAATTCTTCCAAAAAGTGATGTGCCTAAGTTGGTAGTTCTACATAGCCACTAGTAAATAAAAGGAGTACAGTATCTTTGTGGAATGAAAGCAATGGTTCCTTGTTTTCAAATGAATTTTCGTCCAAGAAAGTGATGAAGCTAAGTGAATACGACTTGGGGTTTGTCTCATATGAGACAAGAAAGCTGATGATGGAATATTAAATCACCACTCTCACCAAACATTACAAGGACATACATACATACATATTAAAACATATATCAAGTGGATAAATAAGTATATTACCCCCAACAAAATTGCATTAGGCCTTGATATATATATAAGGACATTACTTAAAAAGTGCCTACTACTCTTGATCTTTGATAATTTGGTCCTGTTTGGCTTGGTGCTTGATCAATAATTATTTTTGTCTTATGTTTCATTAATTAATCCGTGCAAGACTAGAAGCATTTTTTAGATTTAAGAAAGATTTCCACTTATAGGTTAATCTTATAATAATGTGCTACTTTGCTTGCAATAAAATGTTGCCTTATACATGTTTAAAATATTTCCGTGCAAGAGTATATAGGGTCACTTTTATTAGAACAAACAAATTGGAGCTTTGAGACATTATGGGTCAACAATTATGTTATTTATACACAAAAGTTTAGTTATTAAATTAGTTACTTATATAAATTATATATTAAAATACAAAATATACATTAAAAAAAATTAAATAACATATATATTTATACAAAAATATATGATCATTATTGATTTAATAATTAATTTTTGGTGTGCACATAATATTTTTTATAGGCTAATTATCATCATAATCAATCCTAGAATTTCAAATGATTAAATTCCTTAATAGTGATATATATACTATCATATACGACCTTCCACCGTGAGAAGTGGAATTAACAATAATCATAAGCAAAACATGTATACACATGTTATAACCATGATTTCTTTTTACTTAGGGAATGAATCATTGTTTGAACGAAAACGTGAAACACAGAATGCAAATCTTAATTAGATAAACCATGCATTACACTTAAAGAAAACATTAATTGCATTTAATGCGGTCAACATTCGTATTTCAGATAAGCCATGATAATTAGTGGTAATTAATTAAGTATAACATTACACTCAAAATTCTGCGGATTATATTAGAGCATGTGGTTGCAATAATATTTAATTATTTATATATTTGAATCTTATACGATCCTTATTAATTGTGGTGGAAAGCAAAGCTGTAAATGGGAGGCTTACTTGCCTTATCCAAACACATCCTTGAGTATTAATTAGTGAATCAATTAATAAATATAAAAAATTGACCACTTAATTTAAACGTGCCCTCTAGGGTGTAGTGTGTTGGTTATTAGTGTATGGTCTTGGTGTTAGTGGATATAACATAGAGTGACATACTAATTACGGATTTTGATAGTTTACTCGCTAATAACCTCATTATTTTGAGATAATATTCAATTTAATATCTGAAATTACATACGAATTTTAATGTAATTCCTAAAATTTCAATTGTCTTTATTTAATTTTTAAATTTTACGAATATAATTTGTGTTAGTCCTTGAAATAATTTTCAATGTATATACATTAATAGAACGCTATCATAGACAGGCGGATACCATACTAAATTTTGTAAAATAATGTCATTTTAGTTTTGACACTCAAATAACCAAAAAATAACATAAGTGGTGTTTATTAAAACTTTACTTAACAAAACAAGTTATAAGACATCATTTTTGAGTTATTAAAATGCCAAAACTAAAATTACATCATTTTACATGTTTCAGTGTGACATTTGAATTCAGGGGCGGAGCTAGGCTAACTATTTAGGGGGGGCGGTGTTATAATTTATATTACTATTTCTATTGATAAAATTAAAAAAATATATATATATATATAATCTCAATCAAAATAAGACAATAATATATAAAAATTACTACTTACAGTTTTGTATCATTAAAATAAAATATTAAAATTCAGAACAATAATACTAACATCTTAGTATAAATAATATAAAATTGTAATTAAATAGTTAACTAATAAAAAAAACTAAATATACAAACTAACATATAATAACATAAACTTAATTAACAAATAATAATAAATTAACTAATTAAGTAAATAACTAAATATATAAAAAAGAATAAAAATAGAACCTTTTTTGAGAAAGAGGAGTGAAAAATCACTTGTTAAACTACTCTTTTTTTTTAATCTGCAAAAAACAAAAAAAAAGAGTTAAAAAGGTAAAATTGTAAAAAATAAGAAGATTAAAGAGATAAAGAAGAAGAAGAATAGAAAAATTGTTACCTAAATTTTTGAAAGCCAAGGTGGGAAGAGAGGGAGAGGAAGAGACCGGTTGTATGTTGAAAAATAGAAAAAGGGGATTGGGGAACTGATTAGTGATTATACATTGGGAAATAAAAAAGAGATAAGGATTGGAAAATAGAAAAGGGATAGGGAATGGGCAGATGGGCTATTGGGCTGGGTTTTGTAGAAATTAAAAGTGAGAGGGGGAGGGGGATTGGAAAAGATAAAACAAAAAGAGAGGGGGGCTGAGAAATAAAAAAAGGGGGATCAGACTTTTTTTTTTTTTTGAATAAAAGCTAAAATTTTGGGGGGCCATTGCCCCCCCTTTGTTTATACCTACCTGCGCCCCTGCATTTGATTGTCCATCTCAATACTCCAATAACTTTTTTAACTAAAAATCGTCTCAAAGACTAATGTGAGGCACGTTTACTAGTAAACTGAGACTCGTATACAAATTCAGATATAAAATTGAGTATTAACTCCTCCATTTATATATATATATATATTTACCAAAGATAGGAGACTCGAATCCGCAACCTCTTAATTGAGTATGAAAAGACTATACCATTTGAGCTATTACTCATTGGCTCCTCTATTTTTATATTGCCATGACATAATTAAATTATTTTATATATTTGGACTTTTATCACATAATTAATATGGGGGCAATAGTGCTGATGAAAGAAATGTGGACGGTTTGCGGAAGCATCAACCTTACACCTGGATTTGGGCCTTACACTTTGCATAAAATCTGAACCAAATCATTGTGATAGAAAAAAAACGATTTTGCTGAGACAGCAGCCTAACCGAAACAAACTTTGCCACTTCCTAGTTAATTTTCCTATCTATCTCACTCATAAATCGCCTCCTAAGCTTTGTCTCTATGTGTGGATATATCACGCATCATGCCGCTGCCCTTACCATAATGGTTACAATTCATAATAATAATTCAAGAATAAATTTTATACTACTAGACGTGATTCTAAACAATTATAACAAAAACAATTTTTATATTTTGGATTTTTCATAATATCTCACTGTCTGACAATTTAAAAATTAATTGTTATAAATTTAAGTTTTATTTAAAAATTTATGCTAATTAATAAATTGCTGCATATATAAAATAAGATTCAAACTTTAGATATTTATTTAAACAGATTAACAAACTAATCATTGAACCAATCAAAGTTGGTTAAATAAAATTATATTCATTATTGATAACAATCGATGAAGGGTATATGAACCACATTCAATGGGCCAATTTTGATAATTTGGCTTTCACTCTTTAATTTCGATTTCTGAGCAATCAATTTATAATATTAATTAACTAAACTCAATCCATAAAGAGTCACAATCAAGTGTAACATTGCTTATACGTTAAGAAGAAGCTCTTAATGTCAAAACAAGCAAGTGTAACCATGACCTTGTTCTAACCAAAGTTAGTGGAGTTACTCCAAAAATTCCAATACCATTTCCATTTTCAAGATATACGCGGCTTCATAGCCACACATTTGGAAAATTAAAGATTATTTATGGTTATCATCAAGTATTAACTTTTAAATTAAAAATTAAATTAAGTAACCCTACTATAAAGATATTTTTCATATTAATTAAATGTTCTAAAGGTACGGTTTTCAGTAAGACCACAAGCTATAAGGTCTCAACCATTCATCAGTTATAGAAGGTGGAGTCTCCATAGTCTCATCAACTTGAATTTTCTGAATTGGATTTTTTTTTTTTTTTTGGGCAAGCTGAATTGGATTGGTTCAAGTCGAATTCCTGCAAGTTGTGCCCTTAGTGGACCATACGCTTGTTGAGCCTCAGTTTCTATTACGAAAATAAAAAAGACTAATGTACTAATTAAGTAGAGCATGTGTACTAAACTACTAAGGGATATTTATTTGTTTTATTTATTTTAAGTATGGGATTTCAAATTACAAAAAGACAGAGTATAAGCATAGCTCATCTATAGACATTAACCATTCGAAAATAAAATAACAAGCAAAATTGGACCAATTAAAGATATGCTGGTACCTTAGTAAATGAGCTAATCAATTGTAGGGTTCTTAAACGACCAACTTGATTCATTTAGGTTTAGTCCATCTAGCTCTATGGGCTAAACAGGTTTGTCTGTTTATTTTTTCATTGTTTGCGGGGCAAAAATTTTAGACATAGACCATTTATGATTAGTTCCACGAGTTAAAGAGGCTTATTCCATTTACTCTCTAATTTTTTACAAAAACAAAAAAGTAAAAGAATATAATTTAACACTTTAAAAATTATTTTGAAAAAAAAAATGTTACTTTTTGACCAAAGAATCGTTAATTTGCAAATTTTTAGTGAGTCAGGTTGGGTTTTTGGGTCAAATGTG
The DNA here is from genome assembly GCF_014773155.1 of Arachis stenosperma. Lineage (NCBI taxonomy): Eukaryota > Viridiplantae > Streptophyta > Magnoliopsida > Fabales > Fabaceae > Arachis > Arachis stenosperma. The sequence continues at coordinate 3,173,689 of NC_080379.1, read as the reverse complement.
TAAAAATAATGAAAACAAAAGTTTTCATTTTTTTAAAAGAATTAAAATTGTCAACAGACCATCTTTAATTTGCGACTAATCCATTTATCCATTTTTTTAGGTTAATCAAACTCATACCATTTATTCAAAACTATAAACAAACATGTTTTAGAGACAAAAGCCTGCCATTTTTGACGGTCCTAACAAGTTGTGCAGTCTATTTCCCCTTTTTTTTGTCTCTTGTCTCTGGCCTTAGGGCCTCCAAAGTGCCAAAAAAGCCCCCAAACCAAGCATACAACAGAGTTTTCTTGATGGATTTATAAACTGTTTGGGCTTAAATATTTGGGCTGAGAATTGAAGGAACATTAATCAAGTAAGATTATCATACCAAACCAACTTGAGTTGGTCGAGTGGTCAGCTCACTCGTCTGTTTAAACAAGTGTCGGGAGTTCGAATCCCACTTTGTGCATACAGCAATTCATTGACTAGCGGCAGACTCTTAAATGGAGCTCAGATCCACGACGGATTAGTCCTTAACCTGTCGGATTAAGGGATACCGTTTGTTTAAACAAAAAAAAACAAATATCATACCAAAAACATTAATTTTATAAACATCTATTTCTGGCATTAGCTAATAAAGTGATTTATTAAGTTTCCTATAAAGTCACTGGTTAAGATGTTAAATATAAAAGTTTATATTAAAAAAAATGAAAGTTTCGAATTTCCATTATTATATACAAAATTTAGAAGAACTAGAAAAACATTATATTGAAGATGATTTTAACTAGTATTCTTAAAAAGAGGTCATTTTGTGTTCGGTAAATTAAAAAGATCATGTGCTTGTACTTGCAGCTTTTAAAAGATCGAGATACTTTTGAAAGCACTTAGAATAGAGCTTTTTAAAGTTAGCTTGTGCTTTTCAAAATTTAAAAGTCTAATATAACCATAAGATTTTCTATTTCGATGGAGAGTGGTACGAAACAGCATTCTGCTAGGGGTTTCCACTCAAGAGGATGACCTAGTGCAGCGAAGCACGAAAAAAGTTAAGACGCGGAGTGAGGTAGATCTAAACCAACCGTCTGATGGCATGGAGATTGTCCCAGTGGAGGAAGAGACCACCCCAGTCGCAAAAAGCTCATACAAAGATACCCTTCTGACTGGCCCTGGCCTAGAAGGCGACCAGGAAGAACCTTTCAATATGGATGATCATGAGCCTAACCCTGAAGATAAGTGGTATCAAGATGAGGAGAATGAGGAGAATGCTGAGAAAACTTTCAACCCTTGCCCTACGATCCCAGTGTCAAAGGAAAAGTTTGAAGAATGGTGCAAACCATGGAGAAATGCTCTCATGGTCAAGGTGTTAGGAAAACGTGTTTCCTTCACGTTCATGGAGCAACGTCTCCGCCGAGATTGGGAAAGCAAAGGTAAGATTCATGTTATCGATATGAATCGTGACTATTTTTTGGTTCACTTTTCAGATGAGGAAGACTGTACTCATGCGCTTATGGAAGGACCTTGGATGATCGCCGGTCACTATCTCATTGTTCAAAGATGGAGACCTTTCTTCCTCTCAGGTTCCACAGAAGTGAGAAAAATTGCTGCTTGGATCCGGATCCCGAATCTTCCAACTGAGCTCTACAACCATTGTTTTCTTTGGAGGGTAGGATCTGCTATTGGCCATATGCTAAAAGTTGATCGCACCATCTCAATTCACTCGAGTGGGAAGTTTGCCCGTATATGTGTAGAAATCGACCTGGCTAAACAACTGGTACCCCGCATTTCGGTTCTTGGATGTGAACTACACCTGGAGTATGAAGGTCTGCACCAAATATGTTTTTCATGCAGCAAGTATGGCCATAGATCAGACCAATGCATGGAGAACTCCACATCTGGTGACAATTCGATGGAAGACACCAATACCGGAGTTTCTACTCCGGTGGATAAACCGGTTGGTAGAGACGAAGACCAAATTGGAAAGTCTGAGCCCCCACAAAATCAGCCAAATAGTTCTAATGCTCAATCCAACGCTGATTTCGGGCCGTGGATGTTGGTAAGAAGATATGCGGATAAAAGGAAAACGCAATTTCAGCACAGGAAATCTCAGGTCAATCAAATGCCAATTCCTAGCAATATTTCCAAAAAGGATGGGTCCCCAAAAGGGAAAGACTCGGGGCAGGGTTCCCGCTTTGTTATCTTACAGGAGGAAAAATTGGGGAACACACCACAAAATATGGATGGATTGGATAAGATCCAAGAGGATGTAGAGGAGATCGGGCCTCAGCAACCCAGAGCCCAAGAAGGAATAGCCAAAACCCAACCCCAAAAGAGGGTCCTCAAAACCGGGGCAGGTAAAAACCCCCCAAACCCCAAAAAAGGCCATGTCAACGCCCAAGGGCCCACTGGAGCAGGGTGGGAAACCAAACCTAATCAGGAACAAAGAAAAAACCTCAGAGAGTGCAATAGCCACCCTTAAGGGTGAGGAAACCTCGACGAGAGCCACGAAAGGGAAAGGAAAGGATCCATATTTGGAGGGTATGGAGATGGTTGTCAAGGAATACATGAGGAATATGGAGAAAGACCAATGGAAAGCATTCAAGTCGTTGAAGGAAGGCCGTATGAACCTACACCAACATGCGGTTCATGATAACCTCATATTTAGTTCTGAGAATAACCCGAAGAAGCCAGGATCACGTTTGGGGGTCACCGAGCCCAGGGGTAACCTAAAGATGCAAGTGGAGATTACCATGGTGGAAGCTGGAGCCAGGGGCCGGACGGAGGACTTGTCGGACAGGGATCAAATAGATCCGAAATCTGGGGCTCGCCCCATTAAGTGATGCTGACCTCTGGTGGTCTCTCTATCACTCGGTTTCTTATGAAGAACATTATCAGTTGGAATTGCAGGGGGGCTGGCAGTAAAGCCTTCCCATCAATTATCCGTGACTTACGCCAGGAATATGGTGCAAACCTGTTTTTTCTTCTGGAAACTCACATCAGTGGTAACTGAGGTAAACAGATCAGGGACAGAATAGGATTTGATAGACCTTTGTGGTGGAAGCTGAGGGCCGTGCCGGAGGAATTTGGTGCATGTGGGATTCCTCGGTTTGGAGTGTGGATATCCTGTAGTACAAGAAACAGTATGTTCATCTCAGAGTCGCTGATGCAAATAACAATTCCAATCCCTGGATCATCACGGCAGTATATGGCAGCCCCCAAAAGGTTACAAGAAGAACTCTGTGGTCCTCCATCAAAGCATTCGCAAGTAGTGTCCAGCTCCCCTGGTGCCTTCTCGGTGATTTCAATGCCTTGCTACATAATTACGAAAAGCGTGGAGGGGCGGTTAACAACCACCAGCAGGCCTGCAAAGAATTTCAAGATTGTGTCTCGACGAGTGGCCTTATTGACTTGGGATACTCTGGATGGCCGTTCACTTGGAAAAGAGGTAATCTTGCGGAGAGGCTGGACAGGGGTTTATGCAACGTGGGATGGCAACTTGCCTTCCCTGAGGCCTGTGTTAAACACTTGCCGATGCTAAAATATGATCACTCACCGATCTGCTTACATCTCTCAAGCGATATGGCTCCAAATAGAGGTAGAAGGCCTTTCCGCTTTCTTGCAGCTTGGTTAACCCATCCTGATTTTGTAAATCTCATTGATGCTCATTGGAGTGTTCATGGGTCCTGGACCGAGGGTATATCTAACCTAAAAGACAAGCTGAAGGATTGGAATAACTCCGTGTTTGGCAACATATTTAAACGAAAGCAGAAAATCATCAGAAGACTTCAAGTTATTGCAAACAGGTTGGGATACTCGCACAACCTGTTCCTGGATAAACTACAAAAGGATTTATGGCTGGAGTATGAAGGCATTCTAATTCAAGAAGAGATTCTATGGTTCCAGAAAGCGAGGTGCAAGTGGATTGAATTTGGAGATCGTAACACTAAGTATTTCCACGGCTCGACAATAATTAGAAGACGCAGAAACAAGATTTTCACCATACAAAATGATAATGGTGACTGGATTGTTAACAAGGCATCCCTGGAAAATATGGCCACCAGCTTCTTCTTAGACCTCTATACGAACATCTCAAATTACAACCCGTTCATCCTCCAAAATATGTTTCCCCTCTTGAGTAGCCTTGAATATGATTCCATGGGATAGATGGTGACAAACGAAGAAATAAAGGATGCTATCTTTGGTATTGGCAGCTGGAAGGCGCCTGGCCGAGATGGGCTCCAAGCCATCTTCTACCAAAGCCAGTGGTCCATAGTGGGTACGGATGTATGCAATCTCATCAGGAATATTTTCCAAAACCCAGAAAAAATCTCTGAGGTTAACGAGACCCTTATTACACTCATTCCTAAGACTGAACCTGTGTCTCATCTAAAGCAGTTAAGACCCATCAGCCTCTGAAATGTGTCCTATAAGGCCGTCACAAAAATTCTCGCTGATCGCTTTCGCAAAATTATGGATAAATTGGTAATGCCAAACTAATGCAGTTTTGTCCCTGGAAGACATAGTTCCGACAACATTATTATCACGCAAGAGATCATCCATTCTATGAGGCAGAAGAAAGGAAAGAAAGGGTGGATGGCCATCAAAATTGACCTGGAGAAAGCGTACGACAGGTTAAAATGGGACTTCATCAAGGATACCCTCGTTGATATTGGATTCCCCCAGGTTTTTATCAATCTCATCCTTTCTTGTATCTCGACGACAAGAATGAGGGTTCTTTGGAACGGCGAGGAACTTGATGAATTCTCGCCTTCCAGAGGCATTAGACAAGGTGACCCGATCTTCCCATATATTTTTGTGCTCTACATTGAGAGATTGTCCCAACTCATTAATACCGCAATGGATCACGGCTTTTGGAAACCAATTCTTCTCAAGAAGGATGGCCCCCTATCTCGCACCTTTGTTTTGCGGATGATATTATCCTTTTCGCTGAGGCCAATATGAACCAGGCCAATATCATTAAGAAATGCCTTGAAGCTTTCTGCGAAATCTCCGGTCAGAAGGTTAATAAAGAAAAAACCAGGATCTTCTTCTCAAAGAATGTGGGTCATAGTGTTCGAACTGAAGTAAGTGATGTTTTGCAATTTGCCAGAACAGAGGATTTAGGGAAATACCTGGGAGTTCCAATTCTACACTCTAAAGTGTCTAATCATACATTCGAGGGCATAATCAATAAACTCCATGCCAGACTGAACTCTTGAAAAGCCTCCTTTCTGTCTCTAGCTGGGAGAGTAACTCTGGTGAAATCTGTCCTATCATCTATTCCTTTATACCAAATGCAATCTGTTGTTTTACCTGTTGCTACCTGTAACAATATTGACCGTGTCTGCAGGAACTTCCTCTGGGGAGACACAGAACAAACAAAGAAAATACACCTGCTAAATTGGAGGAAAGTCTGTGCGCTGAAAAAATTTGGAGGTTTAAGCGTGAGACATGCAAGCCAAATGAATCAAGCTTTTATGATGAAGGCCGGTTGGGGGCTGATTGATAGGAGAGATGCACTATGGGTTAGAGTCATCAGGTCTAAATATGGCAGCGGTACTGATCTAATTCCCAAGGTGGATAGAAAGCGCAATAAATCAAATTTTTGGAAGGGTATTTGCTCTGTGTGGGAACATGTCCAACAAAATTCCATTTGGAGAATTGGGGATGGCTCCCAAATTCGTTTTTGGGAGCATCACTGGGTTCCAGGCGTAGGACGGTTAAGCGAGATAATAAGCCAGGTAAATAGTAATATCAATGATTCCGAATTGGTGATGGATTTTCTGAACGTTTCAGGGCATTGGGATGTTGAAAAACTTCAAAGCATGCTGCCAGAGGATGTTATTAAGAGGATTGTTGCCATTTCCTCCCCATCACCTTGGAAGGGAGTAGACTGCGTTGCTTGGCGCCATTCCCCGGATGGATCCTTCAGCATAAAATCAGCTTACCAATCGCTCATGGAAGTCCCCGACTCTCCTGACAGGATTTTTCAGTTAGTGTGGCACTGGCAAGGTCTGGAATGTATCCGAACTTTTCTCTGGCTAGTTGCCCATAAAGCCATCCTCACAAACGCGGAAAGAAGGCGACGACACTTGACCACTGACGATGCCTGCCCCCGATGCCGCAATCAGGAAGAATCCATCATCCATGTCCTGAGGGACTGTCAATATGTAACGAGCATATGGCACACACTTAACCCCCCCAATGGCAGTAACTCTTTCTTTACAACAGACTTAAATGAGTGGCTAGTTCAGAACCTCACCGCTAGTAACAGATGGGCTTGCCTCTTTGGTGTTGCGATCTCTTCCCTTTGGTATTTTCGAAACAAACTGGTCTTCGATGGAGAGTCTGTCGCAACCACCAGCGTTATCCACCAAATCCGGGCCCGGGCTGAGGAACTCATAAAGAAACCAAATAAGAATCTTAATCCGAGAAGTATACAAGCTGCCAGTACCTGTCTTATAGGATGGTCTCCTCCCAAGGGTGAAGATATCAAGCTGAATGTGGATGGATCCTGGTTTTCTGAAAGAAATAATGCTGCTTGTGGGGGAGTTTTCAGGGACTCGGCCGGAAGATTTTTGAAAGGCTACTCCTGTAACTTGGGCAACTGCTCCATCACGCACGCAAAACTCTGGGCAGTCATCCATGGGATGAACATTGCCACTAGGAACGGTTATCAACACCTGGTTGTGGAGTCTGATTCTACTGCTTCTATCAGCTTCATTAACCATAGTTGTCCCCCAGCTCATTCATGTGCACCCCTGATTCAAAACATTCGTAACCTGGCAACTCGCTTTCAACATATTACTTGGAGTCATGTCCTTCGTGAAGCAACTACAGTGGCGGATCTCCTTGCCAAAAAAGGCCAAGACCTGAAACTTGGTATTCACCTCCTTGATAAGGCCACTCCAGACATTAATTATGCACTTCTTGGTGACAGTTTAGGGACCCTTAGAATTAGAGGCTCTTAGTTTTGCTTTACTTTTGCTTTTCTGTTTGGCTGTTTTGTTGTGTTTTCTTTCCTCTCTCTGTTGGGGTGTTAAAATCCCGTAGATCACCAAAAAAAAAAAAAACTAGTATTCTTAAAAATACCTATTACGTAAAACTCATATATTTATGATGTGTACAACTTTAAGTTGTGTAATTTGCAGGTAGGTGCGAAATTATTGGATTAAGTTGTTCCTATATATATGGCTTTCCAATCACTTTCACAATCATCCTACTTTGTAATTATATAGCCAATAACTTTCGGCAAACATAACATTTCAATTATGCAGTCTTCAAACTGAAAGCACCTTTGACTAAGGAACAAATTAAATCTTTTCAATGTATGCTAATGCTAATTGCATTAATCGCTATCCAACATGATACATTATATTGAAGACAAAAGGACGTGTTTGCATTACATTGCACTAATAATGTGGGACCTTATCAGGAATCATATCCTTTAACTAGCTTGGCATAGGATGAATACCAAAAATTGATGGACACAAGGGAAACCTTTCAGTTTTCATGTTACTACCGCTATTTCACAAGGGAACCCATTCCTTGCTTTTAGTCACTTGCAAGTTGCAAGTATCAGATTCTCCTACTTAATTCACAAGGATATTCCTTATATCCATATATTGAAGCTATTATATTATTATTATTATTGTTGTTTCTGAATTAATAGGTGTTAATGTGATTTTGAGTTTAAGTTTACATAAAAAAAAATTATGGATACATAGAAAATAGTATTAAAAAAAATCTATAAAAAAAAATTTTCTTTATATATAGTGGTTATTCACATAAAGATAGTAATTAATTTTTTCATATGCTACATCATAAAGTATATTTCAAATTACTTAAGATTTTTAGCTGTCTTTTTTATATAAAATATATTCTAATCATCTTCGTCACCTATCCCATAATCTATACTTATGAATTTTGTGAACAAATAAATAAATAGCTGAATAATAGTTATATAAAAGTGTAGATATGGAGCAAGTTTGCGAACAAGCACTGATGACCAAGTTTATTTTGCCGTAAAAGGTAAGTTATTCATTTCTATCGTTTAATCACTTAGTTTCCTAATAATAATAATTTGTGTGTCCTGTGAAGTTAATTAATTTACCTAAACCATGATTTAATTCAGCAACCTGTTTCGCCATATATTAATAGATTTTGTTAGGTAGACAATGTCTTTTGTAAATAATGTAAACAATGGACTTTAAAATTAGCCCAATAAAGTAAAAAACATACTACACTCTCAAATTATCCATCTAAATCTTAATATTAAAATAATTATCCGCACTTGAACATCCGATATATCTATTATTCATATTATTTAGTATTTTCATTGTCTACCTATACTTTTTTATATTAAATTATCATATAAAACATAATTCACTAGTTATATTTTTGTTTTTAAAGATATTATTTGTACACTAAAATCAGCCATTAAAATTAACTATTAATGTATTTGTATATAAATATATGTATGATTTAATCAATTTTTAATATATATATTTTCAAACATATATTTTTATACTAGTAACTGATTTTAGTGGATACATAATATAATTTTTTTTCGTGTGCCGAATCTTTTGCAAATCAGACCATAAAATTGTGAAGCCAGAAAATACTTTGATGAGTATGTGTTAAATAAATCGGTTTAACTAGGAATCAAAGTATTTTTTCAGTAGATACTCTGCCATCAAAAAATTCAGATGAAGAGAAAAAATGACAAAATTAAAAGATAAAATAACAAATCTAACTGAATATTGATTGAAAAATTACTTGTACCCTACTTTAATTAGTTGGCCATTATTATTACCACAAGCAAATGCATAAGATAAAAAACAGTGGAAAGTGTCATTACGGTCCTCTTTTATTTATTTCAATCAGATGATGCCAACTAATTACATACTTTTCTCTCAAAAAGAGGTGTCTTGTTAGTTATTAGTATGAAAATTGTAAGTATTATAATTGGATAATTGCAACACGAACTTTACAGGGGAAAAATCTGCTAACAGCTATGATTTCGAATAATTTGCACTCAATGCACCTTGAAGGTCGCACTTAATAAAAATAATCATGTTTAACTTGAACAAGAGTCCATATATGTGCATGCAATGTTGTTAATAATGTTGACCAGATATTCACCTCAGTTAAAATGGTTCCATATGTGAAATTAAACACGTAAAAGTTAAAATTAAAAGAAAAAGGGTTTTTTTTTTCCACGTACAAAACAATGGTATTCTACAACTCTTGGCTATATAACTAACTACCACTAATCCGATTAGCGATTTTCTTTCAAGATCTACCGTTATTCTATATGTGCACAGCAAATCACAACGTAAACACCGTTAAAAAAATAAACCGAATAACTAACTCTTCCACGTGCCATCAATGCCCTCGCACGTGACCATTAGAATTCCGATAGAGAAACATTCCTCTTGAACTTGCCGGATGGCGAGGGCAACGGCGAGGGTGGCAAAGACGGCGGCAACCGCGACCTTTGAAAATAATCTCTAATGTTCACGCCGCCCTCTCCACCTAACAAACCCTCCATCGATTCACCGGCTCCGGCGTCGTTCCTTCCCGGAATGAACGGCGGCCGCACCACCTCCGTCAACATGTCCCACCTTACACCTCGGAAGAACTTGTGCTCCTTGATCTCATCGGCTCCGCGAGTGTACCCCAATCTCGCCGTTGGTTCCTTCTCCAGAAGCTTCTCGATGAGATCCGTCAGCGACGACCGTTTTCCAACGAACTCCGGCGACTTCACTAACACATTCCGGAACGTATCCTTGCGGTTCTTCCCCTTAAACGGCGTCGTACCGTACATCATCTCGTACGCCAGAATCCCCAGCGCCCACCAATCCACGGCGAAATCGTGTCCCTCGCCGCGCACCACCTCCGGCGCCACGTACTCCTCGGTACCGACGAATGAGTTGGACCTCTCGCCGTCGCCGATGAAACTCGTCCTGCGTCGACTCACGGGGCTGACTCTGGCGGATTTCACTTTCTTCAAGTTCTTACGAGCTGCATCCGGCGAGTGGAGCGGGAACCACCGGGTGAAGTTCCGGCGGTGTCTCCTGCGATGAGGATGTTCTGATGGAATCTTATTAGGATCCGTGGGAACCGATGGCGGAATGCTGTTACCTTTGTTGGTAATGTCAGTTGCAACTGTTGTAACCGTTTGAGAGGTTGTTGCAACGGTTTTGGGTGTGAGTTTGCGTGAGAGGTCGAAGTCCGTGAGTGTCACGTGACCGTTGCGTTGGATGAGGACATTTTCCGGTTTGAGGTCACGGTACGCGATACCGAGGGAATGGAGGTGGTGGAGGGCGCACAGAATCTCTGCGAGGTAGAACCGGATGACGGAGGGGGAGAACACGCGGTCGTTTTGCCGGTAGCGGAGGCGGTTGAGGTCGCCACCGGGGCAGTATGGTAGGGCCCAGGCGAGGAAATCCGGAGTGTCGAGGGAGCCCAGGAGGGAAGGGAGGAAGGGGTGGCCGGAGAGCTTGGAGAGGACTTCGATTTCCCAGCGGGCGCGGCGGTCGGCGTCAAGCTTGCCGTGGAGGGTGGTTTTGTCGACGACCTTGAGGGCGAAGAAGGTGGTAGAGGTGGCGGTGGTGTCGTGGACGAGGAAGACGGTGCCCATGGCACCTTTGCCAAGGATTTTGAGGGCTTTAAGGTTGTCTAGGTTAAGAGGGTGAGGGGTTGTTGGAGGTGGTGGTGGTGGTGGTGAGGGTAAGGGTGGTAATGGGAAATCCATGTCGTTGGTGGACATGGATGGATTGGAGTTTGTGTGATGAATTGAATTGAATGGGGATGAAGAAGAGTGAGTGTATGTGGAAACAAATATACAAGGTTGGTTGGGTTGGTCTGGATATGCTTTTTATAGCCCTTTTCTTTTCTGTGTTTTTCTTTTTCTTAGCTTTTCTTTTGACTCTCCTTTTCTTTTTATTTTCTTTGGTCAAAAAACTTCTCAAATAACAGCTTCCTATTCATCTCATTTCTTAGCTTGTGTGTCAAAATGTGACTGCAACAACACAAACAAAATTCCTATTTCAACCTATAATAATATTATTTACAATCCGACGAGGAGCAAGAAACAAAAAGAGGCATTTTCTTAAAAACAATGCACAAATATCTTAGGGAAGGATTTTTCATAGTAGTATTTGAACTTATTCATTCTTAAATAATCATTTACAAGTAGGTCTTATTATTGAAGATATCATGATATAATTTATAGAATTAACTAATACATTAGTAATTATAATAAAATATCATTAGTAATTCTAATTTATTTTAAATTATTCATTAATAAAAAAATATACATATCTATCATTTATTATTGTGAAAGATCGATCTAATTAATATTTTTTTATTCAAAAACATATTAATCCAAAATAAAAGATTTTAAGAATGTAATTATCACTTTACTCTAATTTATATTATATATTAACTTTAATTCGTATTATATATTAACTACTTTTATATGAATGTGTTTAATAATAATAAATGTAGTAAATTTATTTGCATATATATATATATAAGAAATGGAGGGAGCAAGAAATATTTAAAAGTATCTGTTGTGGATTTATCTTGGAAAATATAAAATATCAAGCATTTCAATGTATATATGTATCAATACAAAAGTTAATGTAACTAATAGGATTTCTAGTCGATAGCTAATACTCTCATTTCCATTTTCTCTTCTTTTCAAAATATAAAACAAAATATACTTAGGTTTGAGATGGTAAAACCTTAAAATTTCAAAAGTAATTTATTAAAATTGGTTTTTTAAATATATTTTTTTAAAAGTTGTGATAATTATGTTTATTAATAAATTAAAATAAAAATTATTTTTAATAATAACTACAAGTTACAAAAATTATCTTTGACAATTTTTTTATCATTTAAAATGACTTTATTAATAGGAATACATAAATGTAACAAAGAATAAAAATAAATATAAATATAAATATTCATTAATATAAGTGTTCATACCCTGGCCCAATGCTAAGGGCCAAAGCACCGGCCTCCACTTAAGAAGTCGGTGTCAACCACGACTTAGTATGAAGAAGTCGGATATGAGATTAGCTGGCAGATAAACACTCATGCAAATGAGTAACCGCCCCTAAAATCTCTCTAACCACTTCATAAAGCCATATCTTAACCTCCCTAAGATCATGGGACGGTTAATATCCTAAAGATACGGCACTACTCCAACGGTGGTTATTGGCTCACCACTATAAGTACCCTGATACTCCTCAGGTATCTCTAAACCCAATACTCTCTAGACCTGCTCACACTCTTACTAACTTAGGCTTCGGAGTGTCTTTGCAGGTACCACCCCCCATTCACCCACGCGCGCAAGTCGGACGGAGCCTCCCGAGTTGTTGATCCATCCGGAGTTCTCCTCCTTCATACACTTGGGCCACTCAACGCCATCCATCTTATTTATCTCCGGTTACCCACCGAAACATTGGCGCCGTTGCCGGGGACCCGAGAGATCATCCATTAATGGCGGACAGATCCCACGAAGAAGGCCATGCAGAAACAGATTCTGAACAAGAGAATCTAGACATGGGTAACGACAATGAAGACCTGGCCCAACACCAGGAAGATAACAACTAGCACAGAGAGGGTACCTCCGGAGTAAAGAATCCGAAGGTAAATTCCTCAGATGGACGCGAATCAGAAAAAGGCGGACCATCCCACGTAGCTGAATTAATGGGATTAGTCCACAGCCGCCTAGAACAATTGGAGCAAAAGCGGGAGAAGCAGAAGGAAACTGAAAGGTACCTCAAAGAGGAGATGGAACGGCGAAAAGAGTTAGAAAGAAAACTCTTACAGCTAGAATCCTCCCTCAAGGGTCATAACTCCCGCGATGATCAAGAAGATCAACTCCCGGGTGGAGAGGATCCTTTCAGCGAGGACATAATGAGGGCAAAAGTTCCGAGAAACTTCAAAAGCCCTGATATGGACCTCTACGATGGGACCACAGATCCAAAGCATCATCTAAGCAACTTCAAAAGTCGGATGTATCTAGCTGATGCCTCCGACGCTACTCGATGCAAAGCTTTTCCGACCACTTTGTCAAAAGCGGCGATGAAGTGGTTCGATAGCCTCCCCCCGAGATCAATCACTAGCTTTGAAGACCTCTCAAGGAAGTTTTTGATGAGGTTCTCAATTCAGAAAGATAAAGTAAAACATGCACCGAGCCTCCTGGGAATAAAACAGGAGGTCGGAGAGTCTTTACGAGCCTATATGGAAAGGTTCAATAAGGCATGTTTGGAGATCCAAGACCTGCCCACAGAGGCAGTCATAATGGGGTTAGTCAATGGACTTAGAGAAGGTCCCTTCTCACAGTCCATATCTAAAAGACACCCCGTTTCTCTAAGTGATGTACAAGAAAGGGCCGAAAAGTACATCAACATGGAAGAGAATGCAAAGTTAAGAGACCTGAGTTGGCGACCTGGACCCCCTCCCTCATCTAAGGAGAGGGAAAGGGAAGCCAAGAAGAAGGAAGAACTCGGTCTCGAGAGGCCCAGGAAATATCACTCTTACACTCCTCTAAAAACCTCTATAGTGGATGTATACAGAGAGATTTGCCACACTGAAAGGCTGCCACCCCCTAGACCTATTAAAAACAAAAAAGGGGGAAGCCGCAGCGACTACTGCGAGTACCATAAAATATATGGTCACTCCACCAACGATTGTTACGACCTTAAAAATGTGATAGAAAAGCTGGCTAGGGAAGGTCGGCTTGATAGATATCTCATGGAAAGGTCGGACACCCATGGAAAGAGAAAGCGAGATGATATGGAAAGAAGAGATCCACCGCCGCAGACTCCAGAGAGACATATCCACATGATCTCAGGAGGATTTGCGGGAGGGGGGCTCACTAAATCCTCTCGCAAAAGACATCTCAAAAGAGTCTATCAAGTCGGGGAGGAGTCATCCGACCTCCCCACCATCTCGTTCACAAAGGAAGATGGGCAAGGGATAATCCCCGGGCACGATGATCCCGTGGTGATAACTATGATCCTAGCCAATGCCCATCTCCACAGAACCCTAGTAGACCAAGGAAGCTCGGCGGACATCCTTTTCAAGCCCGCCTTCGACAAGCTAGGGTTAGATGAAAAAGAGTTGAGAGCCTACCCCGACACCTTATATGGACTGGGGGATACGCCAATAAAGCCACTGGGATTCTTGCCCCTTCACACCACTTTTGGAAGAGGGGAAAAATCAAGGACTCTGAGCATAGACTTCATAGTCATTGATGAAGGGTCAGCCTATAATGCCTTAATCGGCAGAACTACCCTTAATCGCCTCGGGGCAGTGGTATCCACTCCCCACCTTTGCATGAAATTCCCGACCCCAGCGGGAATAGCAACGGTGAGGGGAGACCAAAAATTGGCAAGAAAATGCTACAACGAAAGCCTAAATCTGAGAGGAAAAGGCAAAGAAGTCCACACCATAGAGCTCGGCGGCACAAGGGCCAGAGAAGAGCTGCGACCCCAACCGGGAGGAAAAACCGAGGAGGTGCAAGTCGGAAAAGAGGAAGGAAAAAACACTTACATAGGAGCCAACCTAGGGGAAACCCTAAAACAAAGGTTGATTGAACTCCTGAGAGCTAATTCCGACCTCTTCGCATGGAAGGCTTCCGACATGCCCGGGATTGATCCCGAACTCATGTCCCACCGGCTCTCGGTTTATCCGGGATCCCGACCGGTACAACAAAGGAGACGCAAACTCGGCCCGGAACGAGCCCTAATAGTGGAAGAACAAGTACAGGCCCTCTTGGAAGCCGGCTTTATTAGAGAGGTCAAGTATCCAACATGGCTAGCCAATGTGGTGCTAGTCAAAAAACAGAATGGCAAATGGAGAATGTGCGTCGACTATACCGACTTAAATAAGGCATGTCCTAAGGACCCTTATCCCTTACCAAGTATTGATACCCTGGTAGATTCCAGCTCGGGGTACCAGTACTTATCATTCATGGACGCCTACTCGGGATATAACCAAATCCCGATGCACGAACCCGACCAGGAGAAAACATCGTTCATCACACCCAGAGCCAACTACTGCTACGTGGTCATGCCATTCGGATTAAAGAATGCGGGAGCCACATATCAAAGACTGATGAATAAAGTGTTTTCTTTCCACCTAGGGAGCTTGATGGAAGTATACGTCGACGACATGCTAGTAAAAACCAGGGAAGAAGTCGACCTCTTAACCGACCTCTCACAAGTCTTTGACACTATAAGGTTGCATGGGATGAGGCTAAATCCTGCAAAGTGCGCCTTCGCGGTCGAGGCAGAAAAATTTCTAGGGTTCATGCTAACACAGAGGGGGATTGAAGCCAATCCCGACAAATGCAGAGCCATCCTAGAAATGAAAAGCCCGACTTGTTTGAGAGAGGTTCAACAGCTCAACGGCCAACTTGCAGCTCTCTCCAGATTTTTGGCAGGATCGGCACTAAAATCCCTTCCACTATTTTCCTTATTAAGGAAGGGATGCCAATTCGAATGGACTCCGGAATGCGAGGAGGCGTTCCAAGAGTTCAAAAAATTCTTAAGCCAACCTCCTATCTTAACCCGACCAATACCGGGAAAAGACCTCGTCCTATACCTATCCGTAGCAAACAGGGCTGTCTCGTCAGCCCTGATAAGAGAAGATGAGGTCGGACAACACCCGGTCTACTTCATCAGTAAGGTCCTACAAGGCCCTGAACTAAAGTACCACAAACTAGAAAAGTTTGCCTACTCCTTAGTAATAGCCTCACGAAGGCTACGACCTTACTTTCAAGCTCACACAATAAGAGTCCGCACAAACCAACCCATGAAGCAAATCCTTCAAAAGACGGATGTTGCAGGAAGAATGGTTCAATGGGCAATAAAGCTCTCCGAGTTCGATTTGAGATATGAAACTCGGACAGCAATCAAAGCCCAATGCCTCGCCGACTTCGTTGCAGAATATGCAGGAGAACAAGAGGAAAAGCCGACTACATGGGAACTCTATGTAGACGGATCCTCCAACAAAACAGGGAGCGGCGCAGGCATAATATTAGTAGATGAAAGAGGAACCCAGATAGAGGTTTCCTTAAAATTTGAATTCCCGGCTTCAAACAATCAGGCAGAATATGAAGCCCTGATAGCCAGATTAAAGTTAGCAGAAGAAATTGGTGCTACAAAGGTGATGATATACAGCGACTCACAGGTGGTGACCTCCCAAATAAGCGGAGAATATCAGGCAAAGGACCCCAATATGAAGAAGTACTTAGAAAAAACCTTGGAGCACCTTGGGCACTTTGCGGAAACCGAGGTCAAACACATAACTCGGGATCTAAATAGTAGAGCGGATGCCCTCTCCAAGTTAGCAAGTACCAAACCAGGAGGGAACAACAGAAGCCTGATTCAAGAAACCCTCAAAGAGCCCTCAGTTGCAAAGACAGAAGATAGGCAGGAGGTACTTGAGGTAGTCGGTTTAAACCTCGGATGGATGAATCCCTTAGTCGAATACCTAAAATTCGACATCCTTCCTAAAGAGGAAAAAGAAGCTAAAAAGATCCGAAGGGAAGCACAGCATTATACTTTGGTGAGAAATGTCCTCTACCGAAGAGGGATATCAACACCATTGTTAAAATGCGTACCGACCTCAAGAACCGCCGAGGTGTTGGAGGAAGTACATAGCGGGATCTGCGGGAATCATCTCAGAGCAAGGTCATTAGCCAGAAAAGTAATCCGAGCTGGATTCTACTGGCCGACCTTGCAAAAAGATGCTACAGACTTTGTGAAAAAGTGCCAACCATGTCAGATGCATGCAAATTTCCACGTAGCTCCACCAGAAGAACTCATCAGTATCACTTCTCCCTGGCCCTTCGCAAAATGGGGAATGGACTTGTTAGGTCCTTTTCCCCAAGCACCAGGACAAGTCAAATACTTGATCGTGGGAATAGATTACTTCACAAAGTGGATAGAAGCAGAACCATTAGCCACTATCACCGCTCAAAGAAGTCGCAGGTTCCTCTACAAAAATATCATCACAAGGTATGAAATACCTTATTCCATCACTACAGACAACGGAACTCAATTCACCGATGCCACCTTCAGAAATCTAGTAGCCAGTATGAAAATCAAGCACCAGTTTACCTCGGTGGAACACCCACAAGCCAATGGGCAAGCCGAGGCAGCTAACAAGGTCATACTGGCAGGATTAAAGAAAAGACTACAGGAAGCAAAGGGAGCTTGGGCTGAAGAGCTCCCTCAAGTGTTATGGGCTTATAGGACAACACCCCAATCCGCCACGGGAGAAACACCTTTCCAACTAGTCTACGGCGTGGAAGCCATGATTCCAATAGAAATCAATGAGCAAAGCCCAAGGGTAATTCTCCATGACGAGGTCGGAAATATACAGGGACACAAAGAGGAGCTCGACTTGCTCCCCGAAGTCCGAGAAAATGCCCAGATAAGAGAAGCTGCACTGAAGCAAAGAATGACTACAAGGTACAACAAGAAAGTCATTCAAAGAACATTCGCTACAGATGACTTGGTCCTAATCAGAAATGACATTGGAGTCAATAAATCGGGAGAAGGAAAGCTCGCCGCAAATTGGAAGGGACCATACAAAGTCAAAGAAGTTTTAGGAAAAGGTTATTATAAAGTAACCGACCTGAACGGCACTGAGCTACCAAGGTCGTGGCATGCTTGTAATATGAAAAGGTACTACAGTTAAAAGCGAACTCTATTCCCTGATGTACTCTTTTCCCAACTTCATGATTTTTTCCCAAAAAAGGGTTTTTTCTGGAGAAGAGTTTTTAACGAGGCATCATAGTAGAGACTAAGGGAAAACTAGAATATCAAAACCCCTAGTAGCAAAAGAAGGTACCTCCCCAATTAATAAAAGTTCTTTTTCATTCATAATATCTCTTATAATATCCTTCTTTATTTTTCTAAAATCTTTCTACGAAACGCTCCGACTCAAGCTCGACAAAACGTGAAAATCCCATGAACCGACCTAGATGGTCGTCAGGATAAAACGACGAGGTACAAGTCGGTGTAAAGAGGTTATGTGAGTCGATCGTAAAAACTCGGAACCAATCCGACTCACAAGTCGAGACGAGATCTCGAGTACCAAAACTCGGAAATACTTCGATTCATAAATTGGAGTATAAAACCGAGTAGAAGAAAAACGCATCGCAAAAGTAACCTAAGTCATAAGAACTCACTAAAACAAGTTGAGTCTAAGGGATAACAAAAAGAGATAGGAAAACCTAGGAAGAAGTTTAAAGGATGTCCCGAAAATCCTTAAAACGAAAAACAAGAAGAAAGGTTTTCAAGAAAAGCTAAGGGGAATTCAAAAAAAAAAAAAAAAAAAGCATACACGCACAAGGTAACTTAAAACCCTTATCCAAAAAGGGTATTTCGTTAAATCAAAACCCTTTATTCAAAAAAGGGCACTTGCCAAAGTATTTTGTTAACGGCCTTAAAAGGCCAAAAGAAATTGTTCAAAGCGTCACCAAACAACATGAAAATGAGTTTAAAAAAGGGGGGACTCACAGGCCGAGCCCCCATATAGCCATAAAAAATATAAGTTATTTCTGCAGAGGAGTAGACGGATCACCACCACCAGGACCAGGAAGGGAAGCTGAAGAGGAAGTCGGAGGAACAACTGAAGAACTCGGAGCATCTTTGGAATGAGGAGGAGACTCAATAATCCTCTGCCCCCGAGTCTTCAAATCTGACTCGGAAACAACCTCGGGGCAGGAGGATCCACGATAGCACCATCGATGACTACCTTATCAGGATGTAAAGGAGAAAGATCCAAGTCGGGAGCGATGACTCTGACTTGTTCTAGGAAAATTCTCCAAGACTCCTCGGCGCCATCAGCAATAGAGTCTTCCAACTCGGCGTATGCATTCCGAGAATTCAGCAAGTCCTTCCTCACAGCCACAATATCTTGAAATAAACTGTGGTAGCTGTCTTGTGCTGTTTTTCTCAAATTCGCCTCCAAAGTACATTGAGCCCGCAGCTTACCCTCCTCCTCCCTAAGGTGATCCCTCTCCTTCCTCAATTTATCTCTCTCCTCCTTCAACTCCTTCTCATGTTTTTCAAAAATAAGAAGCCTCCCCTCCAACTCCTCAACCCTTGAGGTTGCCCCCAAAGAGTTGAGGGGAGTCTCCTCAAAAAGATCTAAAAGTTTGCCACAAACACCCGCTGTCCTAAAACTCTCCTCGGCCATGGTGGTGAGGTGGTTTCGAACAGAAACATCATCCATACTTATAAAAGGATAGATGTTCTTTCGGACGAATGCCAGAGCATCCGCCTTAACCCCACCATCAAAAGAAGAAGAGCCAGACTCTGAAGTCTTACGCTTCTTCTTCTCTGGCTCAGAAAGAAGTTGGGCAGAAGGGAGTGGCCGGGACAAAGTTGAGGAGGAAATTATAATAGGCCGAGAGGGAGTACCCACATTTTTAGGAGGAGGAGGAGGAGGAGGAGGAGAGGTGATCGCCCTGGCTCCACCCGACCTGGCTCGGGATTTTGCCTTAGCCTCCTGAACTCGTTGGTAAGATTCCTGAGCATTCTTCTTGGCCATATCTGCAAAATAAACAGCAAAAGCTACAAGTCGGTAAAAACTCAAACCAGCAGAAACAAGTCGGAAGTATGAAAAACCATTCACTACCTATTTGCGACCGAACGAAAGTCGGCGTCCCCTGGAGGATCTTCCTAGTATCCAAGTACGGGGTCCTCCCCCACGCTTCTCGAAAAAACCCCACAATGGCCGCCTCCACCTCGTCCAGGTCATCTGGACCATACTTTTCACAAGGGGAGGCCGCCAACCAATATAGGGGAAAGCGAGGGGAAGAGTGCTCATCAAGGAAGAAGGGATGGTGACCCTCTACAGCTTGTACTTTGAAAAAATAGTTTTTGAAGTCATGGAAGGATTCGTCAAAAAGGGTAAAAATCCTCCGACCTTGTATGGCTCGGAAGGATACCCATTGCTGTTTGTTGTTTAGCCCACTAAAGGGCTTAGTCATATGAAAGATAAAAAGGAAAATCCTCAAAGAGGTCAGAAAGTCCAGAGCATGGCTTATAAATTGATAAATCTTCAGAAAACCCCAAGAATTGGGGTGAAGTTGAGTAGGGGCAACTCTACAGTGGTGCAAAACAGATATTTCAAAATCTGAGAAGGGAAGAAAAACACCCAAACGGGTGATCATACATTCATACATGAAGAAAAAATGAGGGGCTCTCATTAACTCTCCCAAAACAAACCCGGTCTTCCGGATCCGGGACTATCAGTTCGTATTTTGGCTCGTCCTCCTCTGAAGTACAAGCCGGTGATGAGTACGAAGATGAGTGATAAACTCAGCATCAACCAGGGGTTCCTCCCCAAGGACAGTGTCATCAACCCACAGAGAAGATCTACGGAAGCCATTTTTTATATATAAAGAAAAGTGGCAGAAACCTACAAAGGAAAAGAAAAGAAAAATCAAAAACACGGCCCTAAAGGAGAGACACGAAGCTAGATCTACAGGCTAACCTATCCACTCACAACACAAAATGCAAACATAAGGCATGACATGGAAAAACAAACTAACCTTTATCCGAAGAAATGAAGGCTGGAGAGAACGGAAATCTTCAACACAAGAATACCGCACGAGCAAGAAATAAGAAAGTTTGAAAGATTGCAGAAACGGAAGAAGGAAAGAGAGGAAAGCATTTATACATACTAAGGGCATAATGGTAAAAGGCAGGCATTAATGAGATTGCACCGTTACCAAGCCCTCAATCCTAAACGCTTCCTCAACGGACACGACGCTTGAATTGACGTAACTGTCAGAAACAAAAGGTCACGAAAATCACGTCGGTTTCAAAACCCGTGAAAGTCGGCTACGAACCCGAGTTAAATACTTGAACCCAAGCCTTGAAAGGATCTTGGGCTCAAGTAGGGGCACTGTTCATACCCTGGCCCAATGCTAAGGTCCCAGGTCCAACCAAAAGGCCTGATCCAATAGATTAAGCCTAGCAAAGCACCGGCCTCCACTTAAGAAGTCGGTGTCAACCACGACTTAGTATGAAGAAGTCGGATATGAGATTAGCTGGCAGATAAACACTCATGCAAATGAGTAACCGCCCCTAAAATCTCTCTAACCACTTCATAAAGCTATATCTTAACCTCCCTAAGATCATGGGACGGTTAATATCCTAAAGATACGGCACTACTCCAACGGTGGTTATTGGCTCACCACTATAAGTACCCTGATACTCCTCAGGTATCTCTAAGCCCAATACTCTCTAGACCTGCTCACACTCTTGCTAACTTAGGCTTCGGAGTGTCTTTGCAGGTACCACCCCCCATTCACCCACGCGTGCAAGTCGGACGGAGCCTCCCGAGTTGCTGATCCATCCGGAGTTCTCCTCCTTCATACACTTGGGCCACTCAACGCCATCCATCTTATTTATCTCCGGTTACCCACCGAAACAATAAGGTTATATCAAGTTTCTTAACTTTGAAAAACACAAATTAATTCTACTGTGTTTTCAAAAATATTTATATTTTTTTTTTCAACTTAAAAGTACAATCACATAATTTTTTTAAACTAAACACAAAATAAAATATTTATATATTTTAATTTATCGCTCTAAAATTTTTTATCAAATCGAGTCTTAAGTGTTTTTTGAATTTTTCTTATGTTGCTAGTTATTATATATCATATGTAATGTAAAATTGATTTAACTTTTGTTATATGATTTATTTTATTATTTTTTTCTCTTTTACAATCTTTATATATATATATATATATATATATATATATAATATATATATATATATATATATATTATTGCTCATACCCTGACCCAATTACAAGACCCAGATCTAAACATTACCTAGAGGTCCAATCTGCAAGATTGGCCTTCCCCCGCAACCGACCGATCGGGCTCGACATATGTTCCGCCAGAAAGAAGTCGGGACGAAGATTAGTTGGCAGATAACACTCATTCAAATAAGTAACTGCTCCTAAAATCTCTCAACCCCTTTCTACGAGTCGAACCTTAACCTCCCTAAGATAAAGGGACGGTTATCCTCCTAAAAAGACGAAACCACTCCAACGGTGGTTATGGGTTCACCACTATAAGTACACTGACATCCTTCGGGTATCTCAAAGTTCTCATACTCTCTAAATTTGTTTAGACCCTTGCTGACTTAGTCATCGGAGTGTCTTTGCAGGCACCACCCCATTCTCTCTCATACCTAAGTCGAAAAGATGCTCCCAGAAACGCAAACCCGCTTCTTCCACTAGACGATTGGGCCAACTTAACAAGTTCAGCCCATAAATCTCTAGTTACTCACCGTAATAATTATATATGAGGCATTTTCTTAAAAACAGTGCAAAAATATCTTAGGGAAGGATTTTTGATAGTGGTATTTGAATTCAATAAAAAACTTATTCATTCTTAAATAATCATTTACAAGTAGGTATTATTATTAAAGATACAATGATAATTTATAGAGTAAATAATAGTTAGATCTTGAAGATTTTAATCTCAACTTAAATAGTTTCTAAAATATATATATATCAATTTGGTATTTTACGATAATAAATAATGGTAGACAATCTTTTTTTATTAATTTATTACGTAAAATTTAACGATAGTATTTATATGTACTGTTAACTATTATCGTGTGTCTATTTATAAAAAATCGTGATAATTTTGGAGTAAATAAAATTTTACCTAATTTAATAGGATTAATGATAAATAGAGAATATTTAACTCAAAAAATAATAAATATTTCATTGTCTAAAACTTCATCGTTTCTATATTCATGTGACAGTAACAAAACATACATAAAAATAAAATATATTAATAATTCTAATTTATTTTACATTATTGGTTAACAGAAAAATATAAATACTTAACCTTTTTTATTCAAAAACTAATTAAATTAGTCCAAAATCGAAAATGTTAAGAATGTATTTATCATTTTACTCTAATTCATAATATATATTAACTTTTGTATGAATGTATTTAATAATAATGTAGTATATATATATTGAAGGAATGGAGGGAGCACACGTGCAAGACAAAACGAAAAAGATGCATTGAGCCAAACAAAAAAAATGACAAAACATATTGCCATATTGGTTTGTACGGTTAGCACATGCGGGTTCCCCTAATCTAAGTTAATTAAGGTAAACTACTTGAACATGCACTTTAATCTCTATGCCAGCATTACTACTACCACTTCATGGAAACTTGTCGTTTCCTTAATAATAAACAGATAATACACCATATTATTTCACTTAATTACACTTCATCACTCTATTTAGAATTGATAACTTTTATTTCTTTAATATATCCGACAATTAAATCGGTAATACTTAAAAAAAAAACAATCAAAATTTATTTTATTTATTATTTATTAATTATTACAACAATTAATAAATATTAAATAAATAAATTCTGATTAATTATAACTAATTTTTTTAACCAAATATTTCTGATTAAAATAATATATCAACTAATCATGTCAACAACAACTTGTTCTTTCAAAATTGATAATTATTGTTTCTTCCCATGTGTTATTGCATTATCTTCTGTTAAACTATACACACAACTTGTATTGGTATTGGTAGCAATCTATTTCACTTAGTTTGATGAGTGATAAATAATTAAATATACTATATTACATATATGCAGAGAGAGATTGTACTTTTATATGTACACTAAAATCTACTTATTAATTGTATTGCAATCATTATTCGCGGGTTTTACTCCGGAAATTATACTAATTAGAAGGGTCATGGCAGCTTCCTCTTCCATATAATTATAGGATTGATATATTAATTTAATCCGTTTAAACGGGTGGGAATCATATGTTTTTGTCTCTATACTCTATAGTCGTCGTTTCAAATCTGGGAATAATAATTAATAATTGTTTTCATTTAAAAAAATTTTTGAATTGATGATTAATCTGACGAAATATATCTTGGGATGCTATAACTTGCTGCTAGGCGATGATGAGAATTCAGAAATAATCAAGCATTTAATCATCAAATCGTTGTTTGTTTTTGTAGATAATTCTAATAATTAACATTAAAGTTAAACGGCGAATTGCCAACAAAAACGACAGAGCAAATGGAACTTCACGTGTTGGATGTTTGTTATCCTACAAATTATGTAATTTATTTTAATTTTTGTAAAAATTTAGGTACAATTATTTTTATATTAAATTAATAATTAAAAATTATTAAATAATAATTTAATTAGATACATTAAATTATTTAATAATTTTTAATTATTAATTTTATATGAAAACAACTGCATACGAATATTTATATTTATTTTTATCGCTTTTTATTATTAAGTATCGTGTTCCATTTATTTATCAACTCATGTCATATATATATATATACCTTGATGTTTAATTAATATATAGTAGCACCAATATATAAAAATTGAAGTATGCATGTTTGGGATTCATTACATGGTTGGTGAAGTAGTGATGCTTTATAAGTTTATATTTATTGTCAAGGTTTGGGCTTTAATTTATGCCAACATAACAGATAATAAGGTATAAATTTAATAAAAGCAAAAGATATATAGTTAATTAATCCTAGGGTTAATTAAACAGAACCAATGCAAGTTGTTATTCAGTAGACAAGTGGAGGACAGAATCATTATGCTTCCTTCAACACGAGTTGTTGATAATAAAGCGCTATCCATTTTCTACTTGGAATAATTGTGACTTTAATTAGGAGGAAACTATTATTAAGTTATAAGCTAAGAAACCACACACACGTACAGCACAAGTAATTTATTAATAAAAAAAAAGAGATTATCAAAACCATTTTCTAGAATGGGTAGGTGTTATTAGGTGATTTTGTTGGGCTGAATCCTTGATAGAAATTAGCTAGGTTTGTTGAAGAGAATGAAATTCTTAATTAGATATTCATTCAATAGGTAGTGATAATAATAAGTTTAATTTTGCTCTGTATTATATTCATGATTCAGTAATTAATATATATTTATTAGAATTATATATAGTATATTTTAGACACTTATAGTATGATATCAATGAGATATTTTTGTGACATTCACTAAATCCTTGTAGCCCTGATGAACCTATCTCCAAATATATAACGTAATATTTTAATCCAATTGAGTTGGTCTTAATAATTAATTTACTAATCTACCTAAATAAGTATTGGTAATTCGAATTTTATCTTATATATATAATATAAAATTTAATATTATCAATAAGGGGCTATTACAATATGATAGCTAGATAAGTGATGATTCGTTGTTTAATTATTAACTCAAAATGATTTCATTATTAATAGATGAGAAGGATGTAATATTCACCTCCTATTAGGAACAATTTCTATTATATTTAGTTTCTCATTATAACATGTACCTGCTGTATGAACAAAATTTATGGTTTTGTTGTTTTGTGTTAAAATTGTGGTTTATTTACACCATGATTTACAGTATTTAGTAGAAAAAGTACAAGAAGCCAATAAAATATTTGTACAATATGTATAATAGAAGTTTATAGAGTATTAGAGATATAACTATTAGTATTATCTTTTCTCATTAGTTGAAGCTTTTGGGATGAGTGGTATCATGACATGATATTGGAACGCTAGATTCAAAAAGTCAAGTTCGATCCTTGGTAAATCCCAAAATTAGTACGAGAGATGTTCATTTTGTAACTCAATAGTCTATTGTATATATTGTATAAATAATTCATTGTCTCTCTAACGAAATCCTATTCAGTATTGTAATTTTAAACATTGATTTATCTACAATAAAAAACACTGCACCCGTGTAACTATTGTTTACTTAGGACAATCATGTCTTTATTTATTTATTTATTTATTTATTATTATTATTATTATTATTATTATTTATTATTATTATTATTATTATTATTGCGAAAAAGGAAAAAAACCCCACTGTTTGATGGTAACAAGTCAAGCATGCATGTCCTCTTCTACTGTGGACTGTGGTCCGATTCGTCCTTTTAGTGTCTTATTATCGATGGTCAATTTTCCATCCTTTGCACCAAAGTTACTATTACTCATTAGTAAATTTATTTTCTAGGAGTTTAAGAGTGGCTATGCAAATTTTTTTTTTCCATCAAATTCTAATATACTACATAAATTATCTATCTAAAAAGGTTTAATTATTAAATAAAATAATAGATAAATAATTATATGTTTAGCAAGATATATTTGAACTCTGAGATGGGAGCGCACTAATATTGTTGGTGTGATGGTGTCATCAATAATAGCATATTGGCGGGTCAAGTCCGTCAATTTTTTTTAATTATTAAATATTAAAATATATATAATTTTATAAATATTTTAATAAATTTATAATTTTTAAAAACAAAAATTATAATTTTTAAATTTACAAATATAAAGTATTTATAATTTTAAATATCTAATAAATATAATTATTAACCAAGTTTTTTAAAGCAAAATTATAAAATATCGGGCCGGTCGGATAAACTGTTCCATCAAAATATGTCAAAATCCGTAAATTAAGCGGTGCGAGTTAAGTGAATTTTTTTATTATATCGGTCTCAAATTTTTAATTTGGTCTGTTTTTTTGGTGAGTTACGCGGGACAACTCTACGAATTTCAACCCGTTTGACTCATCATATTCTTCTCTCATCTTACTGGATAATTTTTTTAGTTTAATTTTATTAATTATTATGTATTTATAAAAATTTTAAATATTGATAAAATTTATTCATAAATAAATAAAATTGATTGTAAGCCTTTCAAAGATATTTTTATCATAAAAATGCCTAAATATTAATTTTATTTTTTTACAAGCAAAAATAATTATTTATTTATTTATTTTCGTATACACCTAATTTCTTATATTTAAATCTATGATTTCACGAATCTCTTATCCCATGATTTAGGGCATTAATATATAATATAATATAACAGCTAGTGCGTATAAGATTAGAATTTGTTAACTCCCCTGTATCATTATTTGATTTGGTTAATTTAGTCTAATTGATCTATTAAATCTGTCTGTAATTATTAAAATATAAATATATAAATAA
Organism: Arachis stenosperma; assembly: GCF_014773155.1. NCBI lineage: Eukaryota > Viridiplantae > Streptophyta > Magnoliopsida > Fabales > Fabaceae > Arachis > Arachis stenosperma. The sequence continues at coordinate 3,146,632 of NC_080379.1, read as the reverse complement.
CTTTTTTATAATTAAAAAGTTATTAAATTGTTTATACTTTATTATAAATATGTTTACATATTTTAAATGCTATAAAAATTTATATATTATTGCTGTACGCATTGAATTTGATATATTGCGTATAAATAGTTTTTTTTTCTAAAAAATGTCTTTTCTAATTTTGTATACTTTTGCATATTATAAGATAAATAGTTAAATTTCAAAAAATATTATTATAAAATAAATTAAGTTTTTTTTTAAATGACAGAATAATCAATTTTTTGGCCTATCTAAAATTTTTATAGACTAATTTAAATACTAGCTCATTTGAGATAACAATCATACGATGAAAAATTGCACTTAATTTACTCAAGTTAACAAAATGGAGAACATTCACTTTCTCGATGTAACTATTCACAAAGGGTGAATTAGTTCTATTAGTCCTAAATTTAGTGATTTCTTTTTCGGAAAACTCGTATGCGATTAATTTGATGTGAAGTTAATAGTTGAGAATCGTTAGATAATAATTTAATTAAATTTGTTAAATTATTAAATGACTCTTAATTATCAATTTTATATAAAATTAACTGCACATGAATTTTTATATTCTTTAAATCTTTGGTAAAAATTTGAAAGGAAAAAAGAATTAAAAAAGAAAAGAAAAGTGTTTTCCAAAGCCTAACCTCCTCTTGAACCTTAAACGTCATATTTTTTTCCTGCTTATTTGTTCTTTAAATAAATGTTACTTTTTCAATGTACAGATGTAACGATGGCCCAAATTAAAGAAAAAAAAAAAAAAACCTTGAAACTTAAACACATAACTATTCTGCATTTCTGCTTAATCTTTAAATTTTCGTTTTTCAATGAAAAGATGAAATTAAAGTAAAACAGGTACTTTTCATTCAATTCGTTTGTTTTAAGAGAAAGCTAACCAAATTGTCATGTGATTAATCTAGGGGTGCACATGGCCTTGTCCGACCCAAAAATTGGATTCGGATTCGAATATTTTAGGACTAATTTTATTGGGTTTAGAATTGAGTAAGGGTCTCAAAAATATATCCGATCATTATATACACTATAAAAAAATTTGATAATTACGGTAGTTTTTTAGGGTTATTACAGCGATTTTAACCGTCATTATTACCTTGAACGACTCAAGAAAAACCACCAAAATTTGGAGCGTCATTTGGTTATTATGGCGGTTTTAAAAAAACCGCCACAATTACCTGATTAAAACGGCAGTTCAAACTACCGTTATTTTCAGATAAAACGGTATTTTTTGTTGGTTACAATGGTGGTTTCTGAAAGAGTCTAACAGCTGAAACGACACAAATGTCCGACACAAGAACAATATGGAAGCACTCACAACACAATATGGCAGCAACTATAGCAAGTAAAGCAATAACAAGAACACACTAAGATTTTAACGTGGAAAACCCCCCTCAATGTGAGAAATAAAAACCACGGGTCATCCAGACCAATGAAATAGCTCCACTATAATCAAATGAGGTACAAGAGAGTCTCAAACAAAGCACAAAAATGTGCAAATAACCAGCTAAAACATCAATGCACCAAAGCTTACAAGTAATAGGCAAGAAGATGAAATATACCTAAAAAAATAGAGCTGATGTCGAAGCCAATTTCTCTCTCTGCAGACCTTCAATTAAAATCTCCACCGTTCAGAATGAAGAACAAGATGTAAAGAATCTACAGTTTAAATTTCACGTCGATCCAACGGGGAAAGAATGAGAAACTGCTGTTCCAAAATTTCTGCTCTGTGTAAAAATGGGAAACCTAATTTCTCTCTTGCGAAACCAATTTCTCCTACTGAAAACCTCCAATCAACATCTCCACCGACCAGAATGAAGAACAAGATGATAGGAAGACGCAGTTTAAATTTCAAGCCGATCCAACGGTGAACAACGGAAAAACTGCCATTTGAAATTTACTGCTTTGGGCAAAAACGAGAATTCTGTTTTTCCCTCTTCTCTCTCACTTGGTGGCTATTCTCTCTCTCTCAAAAAACCTCAAAAAACTGAATTAGGATTGTGACACTAGGGTGCAAGAATACACCCCCAAAATGTTGGGCTTGGGCCTCACAAAGGAGAGAAAAAAACCCAACAAATCTCCCCCTTTTCGACTAGGTGGAGGCTCTCGCCATTCCGACGATCAAACAACATGTTTCAAACTTTTCTCTTGACAATGCTTTTGTCATCATATCAGCACCATTGTCATCAGTGTGAACTTTCTCAAGTTCCAACAACTTGGAATCTAACACATCCCGTATCCAGTGATAGCTAACATCGATATGTTTAGATCTTGGATGAAAAGTAGAATTCTTGGCAAGATGAATAGCACTTTGGCTATCACACAACAACACATAACGATCTTGCTTGAAACCAAGTGCTGCAAGAAACTTCTTCATCCACAACAACTCTTTACATACTTCAGTTGCTGCAATAAACTCTGCCTCTGTGGTAGAAAGTGCAACACACTTTTGTAGCCTTGACTGCCATGAAATAGCTCCCCCTGCAAACTTGACCAAATAACCTGAAGTAGACTTTTGAGAATCAATATCTCCTGCCATGTCTGCATCAATAAAGCCAACTAGCAAAGGTTTCTCACCACCAAAACTCAAACTCAAGTTAGTTGTACCTTTGAGATATCTCATAATCCATTTAACAGCATTCCAATGTTATTTACCTGGATTAGAGAGAAAATGACTCACAGTACCAACCGCATGAGCAATGTCTGGTCTAGTACACACCATAGCATACATCAAGCTTCCAACAGCTGAGGCATAAGAAATTTCATCCATTGCTTGTTTCTCCTCATCAGTGATTGGACACTGCTTGGTGCTCAATGATGAGCGGATAATTTGTACGCTTTTTGGCATTGTTTTTAGTATGTTTTTAGTAGTTTTAGTTGAGTTCTTAGTATATTTTTCTTATTTTTTAGTTAAAATTCACTTTTCTGGACTTTACTATGAGTTTGTGTGTTTTTCTGTGATTTCAGATATTTTCTGGCTGAAATTGAGGGACCTGAGCAAAAATCTGATCCAGAGACTGAAAAGGACTGCAGATGCTGTTGGATTCTGACCTCCCTGCACTCGAAGTGGATTTTCTGGAGCTACAGAAGCCCAATTGGCGCGCTCTCGACGGCGTTGGAAAGTAGACATCCTGGGCTTTCCAGCAATATATGATAGTCCATACTTTGCCCAAGATTTGATGGCCCAAACCGGCGTTCAAAGTCACCTCAAGAAATTCCAGCGTTAAACGCCGGAACTGGCACCTAATTGGGAGTTAAACGCCCAAACTGGCATAAAAGCTGGCGTTTAACTCCAAGAGGAGTCTCTACACGAAAATGCTTCATTTGCTCAGCCCAAGCACACACCAAGTGGGCCCGGAAGTGGATTTTTATGTCATTTACTCATCTCTGTACACCCTAGGCTACTAGTTTTCTATATATAGGACCTTTTACTATTGTATTTTCATCTTCGGACATCTAGTTCTTAGATCATTTGGGGGCTGGCCTCACGGCCATGCCTAGACCTTGTTCTTATGTATTTTCAACGGTGGAGTTTCTACACACCATAGATTAAGGTGTGGAGCTCTGCTGTACCTCGAGTATTAATGCAATTACTATTGTTCTTCTATTCAATTCCGCTTGTTCTTTGTCCAAGATATCACTTGTTCTTCAACTTGATGAATGTGATGATCCGTGACACTCATCATCATTCTCACTTATGAACAAAGTGACTGACAACCACTCTTGTTCTACAAGCATACGAGACTCTAGTGAATATCTCTTGGATTCTTTAACCGGAATCTTCGTGGTATAGGCGAGAACTGATGGCGGCATTCAAGAGAATCCGGAAGGTCTAAACCTTGTCTGTGGTATTCTGAGTAGGATCCAATGATTGAATGACTGTGACGTGCTTCAAACTCCTAGCAGGCGGGGCGTTAGTGACAGACGCAAAAGAATCGATGGATTTTATTCCGGCCTGACCGAGAACCGACAGCTGATTAGCCATATGCTGTGACAGAGCATGGGAACATTTTCACTGAGAGGATGGGAGGTAGCCATTGACAACGGTGAAACCCTACATGAGCTTGCCATGGAAAGGAGTAAGAAGGATTGGATGAAGACTGTAGGAAAGTAGAGAGACGGAAGGGAAGGCATCTTCATTCGCTTATCTGAAGTTCTCACCAATGATATACATAAGTATTGATGAGCGGATAATTTGTATGCTTTTTGGCATTGTTTTTAGTATCTTTTAGTTAGTTTTTAGTATATTTTTATTAGTTTTTAACTAAAATTCACTTTTCTAGACTTTACTATGAGTTTGTGTGTTTTTCTGTGATTTCAGGTATTTTCTGACTGAAATTGAGGGTCCTGAGCAAAAATCTGATCCAGAGACTGAAAAGGACTGCAGATGCTGTTGGATTCTGACCTCCCTGCACTCAAAGTGGATTTTCTGGAGCTACAGAAGCCCAATTGGCGCGCTCTCAACGGCATTGGAAAGTAGACATCCTGGGCTTTCCAGCAATATATAATAGTCCATACTTTGCCCAAGATTTGATGGCCCAAATCGGCGCTCAAAGTCACCTACAGAAATTCCAGCGTTAAACGCCGGAACTGGCATAAAATTTGGAGTTAAACGCCCAAACTGGCATGGGAGCTGGCGTTTAACTCCAGAAAAGGTCTCTACACGAAATTCCTTCATTGCTCAGCCCAAGCACACACCAAGTGGGCCCGGAAGTGGATTTTTCTGTCATTTACTCATTTCTGTAAACCTTAGGATACTAGCTTTACTACTTATAGGATCTTTTGACATTGTATCCGTACCTTATGACCTCATAACATTTTGTACACGTTTCTTTCCACAGTATGAGCCTCTAAACCCCATGGTTGGGGGTGAGGAGCTCTGCTGTGTCTTGATGGATTAATGCAATTACTACTGTTTCTTATTCAATCATGCTTGCTTCCATTCTAAGATAACACTTGTTCTTAATCCGGATGAATGTGATGATCCGTGACAATCATCATCATTCTCAACTATGAACACGTGCCTGACAACCACCTCTGTTCTATCTTAGATTGAGTAGTTATCTCTTGGGTTCTTTAATCGGAATCTTCGTGGTATAGGCAGGACCTGATGCAGCATTCAAGAGAATCCGGAAGGTCTAAACCTTGTCTGTGGTATTCTGAGTAGGATTCAATGATTGAATGACTGTGACGTGCTTCAAACCTGTAACCTACTGGGCGTTAGTGACAGACGCAAAAGAGGGATTCTATTCCGGTAGGGGAGGGAACCAAACCGGTGATTGGCAGTACTGTGACAGAGTGCGTGCATTAGCTTTCACTGCGCGGATGGGAGGTAGCCATTGACAACGGTGAAACCCTACATGAGCTTGCCATGGAAGGAGACTTGCGTGTTTGATGAAGAAGACGGTAGGAAAGCAGAGATTCAGAAGATGGAGCATCTCCAAACCTCAACCCATTCTCCATTACTGCAATACAAGTAACCATTACATGTTCTTTTGCTTTTTACAATCAATCCTGACAATTTCTGATATCCTGACTAAGATTTACAAGATAACCATAGCTTGCTTCAAGCCGACAATCTCCGTGGGATCGACCCTTGCTCAGGCAAGGTATTACTTGGACGACCCAGTGCACTTGCTGGTTAGTTGTGCGGAGTTGCAAAAGTGTGATTGCAATTTCGTGCACCAAGTTTTTGGCGCCGTTGCCGGGGATTGTTCGAGTTTGGACAACTGACGGCTTATCTTGTTGCTTAGATTAGGACTGTTTTATTTTTGTTGGTTTAGAGTCTTTTAGTTGAGTCTAGTTTTATATTCTAAGTTTGGTGTCAATTGCATGCTTTTGTTTTTTTTTTAAATTTTCGTTTTTGCATAGTCTTAGTCCCTTTTTGATTCATAAAAATTCTAAGTTTGGTGTCCTCTTTGTGTTTTTCTCTTAAAATTTTCGAAAATTTAGTGTTTGATTTCTAAAAATTTTAAGTTTGGTGTCTTTTTGTGTTTTTCTCTTTCCTCTTTTTAAAAATCAAATCTTTTTTTTTTCATAAAAATTTTTCAATCATATCTTCTTAATTGCTGTTTTCAAAATCTTTTTTTACTAATTGATTCAGTTCTCAAATTGCTTTGATCTCATTTTCCCTTTTGATTTTCGAATTTTTTTATTTAAATTTCTTTTTATTTTATTTTTTTTCGGTTATTTCAAAAAAAAAAATAAACAAAATTTATCTCTTTGCAATTATTATCATTTCCCTTTTGTCCATCATGGACTTAAGTGGAATTAATCAGTCCAAAAGGACTCTGGGGTCTTATGCTAACCCCATTACAGCTGCATATGGGAGTAGCATCTGTATACCTCCCATCAAAGCAAGCAGCTTTGAGCTAAATCCTCAACTCATTATCATAGTGCAGCAAAATTGCCAGTATTCCGGTCTTCCACAGGAAGAACCTACTGAGTTTCTGGCACAGTTTTTACAAATTGCTGACACAGTACATGATAAAGAGGTAGATCAGGATGTCTATAGACTATTACAGTTTCCATTTGCTGTAAAAGATCAAGCTAAAAGGTGGTTAAATAACCAACCTACAGCAAGCATAAAGACATGGAAACAGTTATCAGACAAATTCCTGAATCATTTTACCCTCCAAAAAGGATGACACAGCTAAGGCTGGACATCCAAGGCTTTAAACAAGAGGATAATGAATCCCTTTATAATGCCTGGGAGAGGTATAGAGGTATGCTAAGAAAATGTCCCTCTGAAATGTTTTCAGAGTGAGTACAGCTAGACATTTTCTACTATGGGCTTACAGAAAAAGCTCAGATGTCTTTAGACCACTCAGCTGGTGGATCTATACACATGAGGAAGACAATTGAAGAAGCTCAAGAGCTTATAGACACTGTTGCTAGAAACCAATATTTGTACTCTAGCAATGAGTTCTCTTCAGAAGAGGAAGTCATGACAATAGTCACTGACTCTAATCCTCAAGAACAGATAATGGAGCTTAATCAACAACTACTCCTGATGACTGAACAGCTAGCAGAATTTAAAGAGATGCTCCATGAAACTAAAGTTGCTAATAAAAGCATAGAACTACAGTTGAATCAAGCAAAACAGCAAATATCTAAACAGATAACTGAGGAGTGCCAAGCAGTTCAATTGAGGAGTGGAAAGACCTTGAATAACACTGTTCAAAAGAGCAAAAAGCCAAATAAGGAACAAATGACAGAGGACAACCAAACCACTGTTCAAAATCCCTCTGAGGACAGTAAGAGCCCAGAGAGGAATATTGGCGTTCAAACGCCAGAAAGGGAAGGAAAGTTGGCGTTAAACGCCCATTCCTTGCCCAGTTCTGGCGTTCAAACGCCAGAAAAGGGGAAAAGTTGGCGTTAAACGCCCATTTTCCACCCAATTCTGGCGTCCAAACGCCAAGGGAGGATCAGACACCTGAGAGTGCTGACAGTAATCCCCCTAACAAGGCTTCTTCAACCACTTCTGTACGGAATAAACCTGCAGCATCTAAGGTTGAAGAATATCAAGCCAAGATGCCTTATCCTCAGAAACTCCGCAAAGCGGAACAGGATAAGCAATTTGCCCGCTTTGCAGACTATTTAAGGACTCTTGAAATAAAGATTCCTTTTGCAGAGGCACTTGAGCAAATACCTTCTTATGCTAAGTTCATGAAAGAGATCTTAAGTCATAAGAAGGACTGGAGAGAAACTGAAAAAGTGTTTCTCACTGAAGAATGCAGTGCAGTCATTCTAAAAAGCTTACCAGAAAAGCTTCAAGATCCTGGAAGCTTTCTGATACCATGCACATTGGAAGGCACTTACACCAAGATAGCCTTATGTGATCTTGGAGCAAGTATCAATTTAATACCTGCATCCACTATCAGAAAACTTGGGTTGATTGGAGAAGTCAAACCAACCAGGATATGCCTCCAACTTGCTGATGGCTCCATTAAACACCCATCAGGCATAATAGAGGACATGATTGTCAAGGTTGGGCCATTTGCCTTTCCAACTGACTTTGTGGTGCTGGAAATGGAGGAGCACAAAAGTGCAACTCTCATTCTAGGAAGACCTTTCCTAGCAACTGGACGAACTCTCATTGATGTACAAAAGGGAGAAGTAACCTTGAGAGTCAATGAGGATGAGTTCAAGTTGAATGCTGTAAAAGCTATGCAGCATCCAGACACACCAGAGGACTGTATGGACGCTGACATTATTGACTCTCTGGTAGAAGAGATCAATATGGCTGAAAGCCTAGAATCAGAGCTTGAGGACATCTTCAAAGATGCTCAAACTGATCAGGAAGAGCCAGAGGAGGCAAAGGAATTTTCGAAAATTCCTCAGGAGGAGGATAAGCTCCCTAAGCCTGAACTCAAACCACTACCACCATCCCTGAAATATGCATTTTGGGAGAGGGTGACACTTTCCAGTGATTATAAGCTCTGCTTTAAATCCACAGGAAGAGGAAGCACTGATTAAAGTGCTGAGGACACACAAGACAGCTCTTGGGTGGTCCATAAGTGATCTTAAGGGCATTAGCCCAGCTAGATGCATGCACAAGATCCTATTGGAGGATAATGCCAAACCAGTGGTCCAACCACAGAGGAGGCTAAATCCTGCCATGAAGGAGGTGGTGCAGAAGGAGGTCACTAAATTACTGGAGGCTGGGATTATTTATCCTATTTCTGATAGCCCCTGGGTGAGCCCTGTCCAAGTTGTTCCCAAAAAGGGAGGCATGACAGTGGTTCATAATGAAAAAAATGAACTGGTTCCTACAAGGACAGTCACAGGGTGGCGCATGTGTATTGACTACAGAAGACTCAATACAGCCACCAGAAAGGATCATTTTCCTTTACCATTCATAGACCAAATGCTAGAAAGACTAGCTGGTCATGATTACTACTGCTTTTTGGATGGCTACTCAGGCTACAACCAAATTGCAGTAGATCCTCAAGACCAAGAGAAAACAGCATTCACATGCCCTTCTGGCGTGTTTGCCTACAGGAGGATGCCTTTGGTCTGTGCAATGCACCTGCAACCTTTCAAAGGTGCATGCTCTCTATCTTCTCAGATATGGTAGAGAAATTTCTGGAAGTCTTCATGGATGACTTCTCAGTGTATGGAGACTCATTCAGCTCCTGTCTTAACCACCTATCACTTGTCCTGAAGAGATGCCAAGAGACTAACCTGGTTTTAAACTGGGAGAAATGTCACTTTATGGTGACTGAAGGAATTGTCCTTGGGCACAAAATTTCAAGCAGGGGGATAGAGGTGGATAAGGCAAAGGTAGAGGTAATTGAAAAATTACCACCACCTGCCAATGTTAAGGCAATCAGAAGCTTTCTGGGGCATGCAGGATTCTATAGAAGGTTTATCAAGGACTTTTCGAAAATTGCAAAACCTTTAAGTAACCTGCTAGCTGCTGACACGCCATTTGTGTTTGACACACAGTGTTTGCAGGCATTTGAGACCCTGAAAGCTAAACTGGTCACAGCACCAGTCATCTCTGCACCAGATTGGGCATTACCATTTGAATTAATGTGTGATGCCAGTGATCATGCCATTGGTGCAGTGTTGGGAAAGAGGCATAACAAACTTCTGCATGTCATTTATTATGCTAGCCGTGTTCTAAATGATGCACAGAAGAATTACACAACCACAGAAAAAGAGTTGCTTGCAGTGGTCTATGCCATTGACAAGTTTAGATCCTACTTAGTGGGATCAAAGGTGATTGTGTACACTGACCATGCTGCTCTTAAATACTTACTCACAAAGCAGGATTCAAAACCCAGGCTTATAAGATGGGTGTTGCTTCTGCAAGAGTTTGATATAGAAATAAGAGATAGAAAAGGGACAGAGAACCAAGTAGCTGATCATCTGTCCAGAATAGAACCAGTAGCTGGGGCGTCCCTCCTTCTACTGAGATCTCTGAGACTTTCCCAGATGAGCAACTCTTTGCCATTCAGGAAGCTCCATGGTTTGCAGATATTGCAAACTATAAAGCTGTGAGGTTCATACCCAAAGAGTACAGTTATGTGCAGAGAAAGAAACTAATTTCAGATGCCAAGTACTACCTTTGGGATGAACCATATCTCTTTAAGAGATGTGCTGACGGAGTGATCCGCAGGTGTATACCCAGAGAAGAAGCACGAAGGATCCTATGGCACTGCCATGGATCACAGTATGGAGGACATTTTGGAAGTGAGCGAACAGCCACTAAAGTTCTCCAGTGCGGCTTCTACTGGCCTACTCTCTATAAAGATTCCCGAGAGTTTGTGCGTAACTGTGACAGTTGCCAAAGAGCTGGTAACCTGCCTCACGGATATGCCATGCCTCAACAAGGAATATTAGAGATAGAATTGTTTGATGTATGGGGAATTGACTTCATGGGGCCATTCCCACCATCATACTCAAACACCTACATTCTGGTGGCAGTGGACTACGTATCTAAGTGGGTAGAAGCAATTGCTACACCCACTAATGATACCAAAACCGTGCTGAAATTCCTCCAGAAAAACATTTTCAGCAGGTTTGGCGTCCCCAGAGTGCTAATCAGTGATGGGGGCACTCATTTCTGCAATAAACAGCTATACTCTGCTATGGTTAGATATGGAATCAGCCATAAAGTGGCAACTCCGTATCATCCACAGACAAATGGGCAAGCTGAAGTCTCTAACAGAGAGCTAAAAAGAATCCTGGAACGGACTGTGATGGCCCGAAGAAAGGATTGGGCAAAGAGCTTGGATGATGCTCTGTGGGCATACAGAACAGCATTCAAGACTCCTATAGGCACCTCTCCATACCAACTAGTGTATGGGAAGGCCTGTCATTTGCCTGTGGAACTGGAACATAAAGCCTACTGGGCAACCAGATTCCTAAACATGGATGCACAGTTAGCTGGTGAGAAAAGACTGCTCCAGCTAAATGAGCTAGAGGAGTTCAGACTCAATGCCTTTGAAAATGCAAAAATTTATAAGGAAAAGGCAAAGAAGTGGCATGACAAGAGATTGTCAACCAGAGTCTTTGAGCCAGGACAAAAAGTTCTGCTCTTCAACTCCAGGCTCAAATTGTTTCCAGGAAAACTCAAATCCCGGTGGAGGGGTCCGTATGTGATTACAGGAGTATCACCATATGGATATGTTGAGCTTCAGGATATTGATTCTGACAAGAAGTTCATTGTCAATGGACAGAGGATCAAGCACTATCTTGAAGGAAATTTTGAGCAGGAATGCTCAAAACTGAGACTTGAGTGATTCTCAGTGAAAGTCCAGCTAAAGACAGTAAAGAAGCGCTTGCTGGGAGGCAACCCAGTCATTAGGAAGGTGTATGATTAGTTCTTACAGAGGCAAGTATCAAAAATGAAGGAATTCACAGAGTTACAGAAGGATTCAGCTCAAAAAGCAGAGAAAATGAGCTTACTGGCGAAAAAACGCCAGTAAGGGGCATTTTGGGCGTTAAACGCCAGAATGGGCACCATTCTGGGCGTTTAACGCCAGTAATGGTACCATTTTGGGCGTTAAATGCCAGAATGGGCACCATTCTGGGCGTTTAACGCCAGGTGTGCAGCATCCTGGGCGTTTTGGAAAAACGCCCAGTGAGGAAGAATTTCTGGCGTTTAACGCCAGCCAGGGTACCTGGCTGGGCGTTAAACGCCCAAGTGGGGCAACAGATGGGCGTTAAACGCCAGAATGGGTGCCATTCTGGGCGTTTAACGCCAGCTTGGTGGGGGGACCACAATTTTGTTTTCAAATCAGATTTTTTCAAACTTTCCTTTTCTCACCCATACTTTTCTACAAAATCACACTTCAATCATTCATCATTCACCTTCAAATCTTCAAAAATCAAAACTTTTTTTTCAAATTTATTTCAAATCAATTACAAACATTGTTCAAAAATTTCACCCTTTTCTCAATTTCTTTTCATATCTTCTCAAATCTCCTTTCAAATTCCTCTTTTTTTTCGAAAACTCCCCTCCCCACCTTATAAATACACGTTTGTTCCCCTCTTCCAACCACACCATTCGAATTTTCTCTTCCTCCCCCTCTCTTCTCTCTTCTCTTTTGCTTGAGGACAAGCAAACCCCTAAGTTTGGTGTGCTTTTCCGTGATCACTAAGCCAAAGTTCATCAATATCATGGCTCCTAAGGGAAAACAAACCAATTTAAGAGGCAAGAAAGAGAATAATCCAAAGAATCTTTGGAATGAAGAGAAGTTCTTAACCAAAGAACATGAAGACCATTATCATAAAATAATGGGTCTGAGGTCAGTGATCCCGGAAGTTAAATTTGATCTGAAAGAAGATGAATATCCGGGGATCCAAGAGCAAATTCGAAACAGAGGATGGGAAGTTCTAACCAATCCTGAAACAAAGGTTGGAAGGAACATGGTTCAGGAATTCTACTCAAATCTGTGGCTAACAGATAAGCAGAGAATGACTGGAACTGCTTACCATACCTATAGAACCATGGTCAGAGGGAAAGTTATATACTTCCATCTGGACAAAATAAGAGAAATCTTCAAGTTGCCTCAACTGCAAGATGATCCTGATTCCTTTAATAGGAGGATGGTGAGAGTAGATAAGGGGTTGGATCAAGTTCTAGAGGACATATGCCTCCCTGGAACTAAGTAGATAACCAATTCTAAGGGTGTCCCAAACCAACTCAAGAGGGGAGACCTCAAACCAATTGCAAGAGGTTGGCTAGACTTTATTGGGCGTTCCATATTGCCCACTAGCAACCGTTCTGAGGTCACCATCAAGAGAGCAGTGATGATCCATTGCATTATGCTTGGAAAAGAAGTGGAGGTGCATCATGTGATTGCTTGTGAGATCTACACAATTGCAAATAAGAATTCCACTGAAGCCAAATTGGCTTATCCAAGCTTGATTTCCTTGCTCTGTAAAGAGGCTGGGGTGAAGATGGGGGTAGATGAGTTCATACCCATTGAACACCCAATCACCAAGAAGTCAATGGAAGGACAAGTGCAAGACAACTCCATCAAGAGGAGGGCGCAGGAATTCCTCCCTGAATTCCCAAGAATTGACTACTGGTCCAACCTAGAAGCATCTATTAACAAGTTGCAAGAGACTATGGAGCAACTGAAGGAAGAACAGCAGAATCAGAACTGCATGCTCTGCAAATTGCTGAAGGAACAAGAGAAGCAGGGGCGTGAAATTCAAGAGATGAAACGCCAAAAGCTCTCCTCTCAAGCTGAGGGAGCATCCACTTCTCAAAATCAAGGTTGTTGAGTTCTAACTCTGTGAAAACCTCTATCATTAGGAGCCTATTTTTTTCGTTTTTCTTGTCTTATTTTATATTTTTTTTAGTCTCATCTTATATCTATATTTGAGTCTTGTTCTTAGTTCATAATTAATAAAATTTAAGTTTATGCCTTAAAGCTATGAATGTCCTATGAATCCATCACCTCTCTTAAAAGAAAAATGCTTTAATCACAAAAGAACAAGAAGTACAGGATTTCGAAATTTATCTCTGAAACTAGTTGAATTAGTTTGATGTGGTGACAATACTTTTTGTTTTCTGAATGAATGCTTGAACAGTGCATATGTCTTTTGAATTTGTTGTTTTTAAGAATGTTAAATTTGTTGGCTCTTGAAAGAATGAGGAGAAAAGAGAACTGTTATTGAGGATCTGAAAAATCATCAAATTGATTCTTGAAGCAAAAAAAAAAAAAGCAATGAAAAAAAAATATTTTCGAAAAAAAAAAGAGAAGAAAAGAAAAAGAAAGAAATAAAGTGGTGATCCAAAGCAATAAGAGTGTGCTTAAGAACCCTGGACACCTCTAATTGGGGACTTTAGCAAAGCTGAGTCACAATCTAAAAAGGTTCACCCAATTATGTGTCTGTGGCATGTATGTATCCGGTGGTAATACTGGAAGACAGAGTGCTTTGGGCCACAGCCAAGACTCATACACTAGCTATGTTCAAGAATCATCATACTTAACTAGGAGAATCAATAACACTATCTGAGTTCTGAATTCTCATAGATGCCAATCATTCTGAACTTCAAAGGATAGAGTGAGATGCCAAAACTGTTCGGAGGCAAAAAGCTACTAGTCCCGCTCATCTGATTGGAACTATGTTTCTTTGATATTTGGAGTCTATAGTATATTCTCTTCTTTTTATCCTATTTGATTTTCAGTTGCTTGGGGACAAGCAACAATTTAAGTTTGGTGTTGTGATGAGCGGATAATTGTATGCTTTTTGGCATTGTTTTTAGTATGTTTTTAGTATCTTTTAGTTAGTTTTAGTATATTTTTATTAGTTTTTAACTAAAATTCACTTTCTGGACTTTACTATGAGTTTGTGTGTTTTTCTGTGATTTCAGGTATTTTCTGACTGAAATTGAGGGTCCTGAGCAAAAATCTGATCCAGAGACTGAAAAGGACTGCAGATGCTGTTGGATTCTGACCTCCCTGCACTCAAAGTGGATTTTCTGGAGCTACAGAAGCCCAATTGGCGCGCTCTCAACGGCATTGGAAAGTAGACATCCTGGGCTTTCCAGCAATATATAATAGTCCATACTTTGCCCAAGATTTGATGGCCCAAACCGGCGCTCAAAGTCACCTACAGAAATTCCAGCGTTAAACGCCGGAACTGGCATAAAATTTGGAGTTAAACGCCCAAACTGGCATGGGAGCTGGCGTTTAACTCCAGAAAAGGTCTCTACACGAAATTCCTTCATTGCTCAGCCCAAGCACACACCAAGTGGGCCCGGAAGTGGATTTTTCTGTCATTTACTCATTTCTGTAAACCTTAGGATACTAGCTTTTACTACTTATAGGATCTTTTGACATTGTATCCGTACCTTATGACCTCATAACATTTTGTACACGTTTCTTTCCACAGTATGAGCCTCTAAACCCCATGGTTGGGGGTGAGGAGCTCTGCTGTGTCTTGATGGATTAATGCAATTACTACTGTTTCTTATTCAATCATGCTTGCTTCCATTCTAAGATAACACTTGTTCTTAATCCGGATGAATGTGATGATCCGTGACAATCATCATCATTCTCAACTATGAACACGTGCCTGACAACCACCTCTGTTCTATCTTAGATTGAGTAGTTATCTCTTGGGTTCTTTAATCGGAATCTTCGTGGTATAGGCAGGACCTGATGGCAGCATTCAAGAGAATCCGGAAGGTCTAAACCTTGTCTGTGGTATTCTGAGTAGGATTCAATGATTGAATGACTGTGACGTGCTTCAAACCTGTAACCTACTGGGCGTTAGTGACAGACGCAAAAGAGGGATTCTATTCCGGTAGGGGAGGGAACCAAACCGGTGATTGGCAGTACTGTGACAGAGTGCGTGCATTAGCTTTCACTGCGCGGATGGGAGGTAGCCATTGACAACGGTGAAACCCTACACGAGCTTGCCATGGAAGGAGACTTGCGTGTTTGATGAAGAAGACGGTAGGAAAGCAGAGATTCAGAAGATGGAGCATCTCCAAACCTCAACCCATTCTCCATTACTGCAATACAAGTAACCATTACATGTTCTTTTGCTTTTTACAATCAATCCTGACAATTTCTGATATCCTGACTAAGATTTACAAGATAACCATAGCTTGCTTCAAGCCAACAATCTCCGTGGGATCGACCCTTGCTCACGCAAGGTATTACTTGGACGACCCAGTGCACTTGCTGGTTAGTTGTGCGGAGTTGCAAAAGTGTGATTGCAATTTCGTGCACCAAGTATCTCTATCTTTATCTTTATGCTTTTTTCGTTTATCACTATACCCATTTGAGTCTGCCTGACTGAGATTTACAAGGTGACCATAGCTTGCTTCATACCAACAATCTCCGTGGGATCGACCCTTACTCGCGTAAGGTATTACTTGGACGACCCAGTGCACTTGCTGGTTAGTTGTGCGAAGTTGTAGTGATCACAATTTCGTGCACCAAGTTTTTGGCGCCGTTGCCGGGGATTGTTCTTGTGTATGGACAACTGACGGTTCATCTTGTTGCTTAGATTAGGTATTTTTTTCAGAGTTCTTAAGAATGAATTCTAGTGTTTCAAGGTGATGTTCTTATCATCACCAAAGTTGATTGATCCTCATCAATTTAGCTCTTGAATGCAATGTCCTGCTGAAGCTTGGCTAGCTATGTCTAATTCCTTTAGACTAAAGCTTTAGACTAACATTGCATGATTCCTGGAATTCTCATTAAGAATTTTGATACCTTTGTTTTCTTTTCCACTTAAATTTTCGAAAAAGCACAAAAAATTTTACAAAATCATAAAATCCAAAAATATTTCTTGTTTGAGTCTAGAGTCTAATTTTAAGTTTGGTGTCAATTGCATGCATTTTTCGGATTCATGCATGTGTCTTCATTAATCTTCAAGTTGTTCTTGATGATTTCCTTGTTTTGATCTTTGAACTCTATTGACTTGAGTATTTCTGTTGTTTCTCATATGCATTCTCATATTGTTAGTGTCAGTAGTATACAAACTGCTAAGTTTGGTGTCTTGCATGCATTGTTATTTGATTTTAGTTGCACTATTGAAAATCCAAAAATATTTTTAATTTATGTCTTTTCAAGTCAATAATACAGAGAATTGAAGATTCAGAACATACTGCAGAGGAATCACACAGAAAAAGCTGGGCATTCAAAAATGCCCAGTGAAGAAGACAGACTGGCGTTTAAACGCCAGCCAGGGTGCCTGGCTGGGCGTTTAACGCCCAAAAGGGTAGAGTTTTGGGCGTTAAACGCCAGAATGTGCACCATTCTGGGCGTTTAACGCCAGGATGGCACAAGGGGGAAGATTTTGTTTTCAAAATCAATTTTTTTTCAAGTTTTCAAAGTTTTTCAAAATCAAATCTTTTTCAAATCATTTCTTTTCAATCAAATGTTTTCAAAATCAATTTCTTTCCTTTTTCAAAGATACTTGCTAACAATTAATGATTTGATTGAACAATTCAAGTATGTTGCCTTTTCTGTTGAGAAAGGTTTAATGTTTGAATCATATCTTTTCTTGTTAGGCAAGTCATTAATTTTTAAAATCATATCTTTTAAAATTGTTTTCAAATCATATCTTTTAAAATTGTTTTCAAATCATATCTTTTCAATCATATCTTCTTAACCACATCTTTTTCAAAATAGTTTTCAATCAAATCTTTTTGATTTCTAATTTCAAAATCTTTTTCAAAAATCACTTGATTTCTTTCCCACTTTTATTTTCGAAAATCAATTAGTGTTTTTCAAAATGTTTTCAAGTTCTTTTTGACTTAATTTTCGAAAATTACTTCCCTTCTTCTCACATCCTTCTATTTATGGACTAACACTATCCCTTAATGCAAAATTCGAACTCCATCTTCTTTGATAAGTTCGAATTTTCTACTTCTGTCTTCTACTTTTCTTTTCCTCTGACACCTAAAGGAATCTCTATACTGTGACATAGAGGATTCCATATTTTCTTGTTCTCTTCTCTTTCATATGAGCAGGAACAAAGACAAAGGCATTCTTGTTGAAACTGACCCTGAACCTGAGAGGACCTTGAAGCGAAAGCTAAGAGAAGCTAAGGCACAACTCTCTGCTGAGGACCTGACCGAATTCTTCAAAGAAGAAGAACCCATGGCAGCCGAAAACAACAACAATGCCAACAATGCAAGGAAGGTGCTGGGTGACTTTACTGCACCTACTCCCAACTTCTATGGGAGAAGCATCTCTATCCCTGCCATTGGAGCAAACAACTTTGAGCTTAAGCCTCAGTTAGTTTCTCTAATGCAACAGAATTGCAAGTTCCATGGACTTCCACTGGAAGATCCTCATCAGTTTTTAGCTGAGTTCTTGCAAATCTGTGACACAGTCAAGACTAATGGGGTTGACCCTGAGGTCTACAGACTGATGCTATTCCCTTTTGCTGTAAGAGACAGAGCAAGAATATGGTTGGACTCTCAACCTAAAGAAAGCCTGGACTCTTGGGAAAAGCTAGTCAATGCCTTCTTGGCAAAGTTCTTTCCACCTCAAAAATTGAGTAAGCTTAGAGTGGAAGTCCAAACCTTCAGACAGAAGGATGGTGAATCCCTCTATGAGGCTTGGGAAAGATACAAACAATTGATCAGAAAATGTCCATCTGACATGCTTTCTGAATGGAGCATCATAGGTATTTTCTATGATGGTCTCTCTGAACTATCCAAGATGTCTTTGGATAGCTCTGCTGGAGGATCTCTTCATCTGAAGAAGACGCCTACAGAGGCTCAAGAGCTCATTGAAATGGTTGCAAATAACCAATTCATGTACACTTCTGACAGAAATCCTGTGAACAATGGGACAAGTCAGAAGAAAGGAGTTCTTGAGATTGATACTCTGAATGCCATTTTGGCTCAGAACAAGATATTGACTCAACAAGTCAATTTGATTTCTCAAAGTCTGTCTGGAATGTAAAATGCACCAAGCAGTACTAAGGATGCTTCATCTGAAGAAGAAGCTTATGATCCTGAGAACCCTTCAATGGAAGAGGTGAATTACCTAGGAGAACCCTATGGAAACACCTATAATTCTTCATGGAGAAATCACCCAAATTTCTCATGGAAGAATCAAGAGAGACCTCAACAAGGTTTCAACAATAACAATGGTGGAAGAAACAGGTTTAGCAATGGCAAGCCTTTTCCATCATCTTCTCAGCAACAGACAGAGAATGCTAAACAGAACCCCTCTGACTTAGCAACCATGGTCTCTGATCTAATCAAAACCACTCAAAGTTTCATGACTGAAACAAGGTCCTCCATTAGGAATTTGGAGGCACAAGTGGGACAGCTGAGCAAGAAAGTTACTGAACTCCCTCCTAGTACTCTCCCAAGTAATACAGAAGAAAATCCAAAAGGAGAGTGCAAAGCCATAACCATGGCCAAATCTAGAGAGGGAAGAGAAGAAGTGGACGCCACTGAGGAAGGCCTCAATGGGCGTGCACTAGCCTCCAATGCGTTCCCCAATGAGGAACCATGGGAATCTGAGGCTCAAAATGAGACCATAGAGATTCCATTGGACTTACTTCTGCCTTTCATGAGCTCTGATGAGTATTCCTCCTCTGAAGAGGATGAGTATGTCACTGAAGAGCAAGTTGCTAAATACCTTGGAGCAATCATGAAGCTAAATGACAAGTTGTTTGGAAATGAGACTTGGGAGGGTGAACCTTCTTTGCTCATCAAAGAACTGGATGACTTGTCTAGGCAGAAATTACCTCAAAAGAGACAAGATCCTGGGAAGTTTTCCATACCTTGTACCATAGGCACCATGACCTTCAAGAAGGCTCTGTGTGACTTAGGGTCAAGTGTAAACCTCATGCCTCTCTCTGTAATGGAGAAGCTAGGGATCTTTGAGGTACAAGCTGCAAGAATCTCACTAGAGATGGCAGACAACTCAAGAAAACAAGCTTATGGACTTGTAGAGAATGTTTTGGTAAAAGTTGAAGACCATTACATCCCTACTGATTTCATAGTCCTAGAGACTGGGAAGTGCATGGATGAATCTATCATCCTTGGCAGACCCTTCCTAGCCACAGCAAAGGCTGTGATTGATGTTGATGGAGGTGAACTGATCATTCAAGTGAATGAAGAATCCTTTGTGTTTAAGGCTCAAGGATATCCCTCTGTCACCATGGAGAAGAAGCATGAAGAGCTTCTCTCAAATCAGAGACAAACAGAGCCCCCACAGTCAAACTCTAAGTTTGGTGTTGGGAGGCCACAACCAAACTCTAAGTTTGGTGTTGAACCCCCACATTCAAACTCTAAGTTTGGTGTTGGGAGGTTCCAACATTGCTCTGAGTATCTGTGAGGCTCCATGAGAGCCCTCTGTCAAGCTACTGACATTAAAGAAGCGCTTGTTGGGAGGCAACCCAATGATATATTTAATCTATTTTCCTTTGCTATTTTATGTTTTTTGTAGGTTGATGATCATAAGAAGTCACAAAATCAATTGAAAAAGCAAAAACAGAATGAAAAACAGGAAGAAAAACAGCACACCCTGGAGGAAGAACTCACTGGCGTTTAAACGCCAGTGAGGGTAGCAGTTGGGCGTTTAACGCCCAGTCTGGCACCATTCTGGGCGTTTAACGCCAGAAAGGGGCACCAGACTGGCGTTAAACGCCAGAAAAGGGCAAGAACCTGGCGTTAAACGCCAGATTTGGCACAAAACGTGTTTTTGCATGCCATTTGGTGCAGGGATGACTTTTCCTTGACACCTCAAGATCTGTGGACCCCACAGGATCCCCACCAACCCCACCACCCTCTTTCTTCTTCACCCATTCACCAATCACCTCAACACCTCTTCCCCATAAACCCTTCTTCACTCCTTCATTTTCACACCACCTAAACACCACTTCTCCCCCTCTTTGGCCGAACACAAAGCCATTCCCTTCTTCCTCATTTCTTCTTCTTCTACTCTCTTCTTTCTTCTTTTGCTCGAGGACGAGCAAACCTTTTAAGTTTGGTGTGGTAAAAGCATTGCTTTTTGTTTTTCCATAACCATTTATGGCATCCAAAGCCGGTTCAACTGAGAAGGCATGACCTCAAGCCCATCACTAAGAAAAGGATGGAGCAAACAAGAGATCCCTGAGATGCCTCAAGGGATGCACTTTCCTCCACAAGACTATTGGGAGCAACTAAACACCTCCCAAGGAGAATTGAGTTCCAACATGGGGCAACTAAAGGTGGAGCACCAAGAACACTCCATTCTCCTCCATGAAATTAGAGAAGATCAAAGAATCATGAGAGAGGAGCAACAAAGACAAGGAAGAGACATTGAGGAGCTCAAGCACTCCATAGGATCTTCAAGAGGAAGAACAAGCCGCCATCACTAAGGTGGACCCGTTCTTTAATCTCCTTGTTCTTTGTTTTTCTGTTTTTCGAAATTTTCATGCTTATGTTTGTCTATGTTTGTGTCTTATGATCATTAGGATCTTAGTGTCTATGCCTTAAAGCTATGAATATGAATCCATCACCTTTCTTAAATGAAAACTGTTTTTATCACAAAAGAACAAGAAGTACAGGATTTCAAATTCATCTTTAAAACTAGCTTAATTAGTTTGATGTGGTGACAATACTTTTTATTTTCTGAATGTATGCTTGAACAGTGCATATGTCTTTTGAATTTGTTGTTCATGAATGTTAAAATTGTTGGCTCTTGAAAGAATGATGGAAAAGGAGACATGTTACTGAGGATCTGAAAAATCATAAAAATGATTCTTGAAGCAAGAAAAAGCAGTGAAGACAAAAAAAAAAAAAGAGAGAAGCAAGCGAAAAAAAAAACGAAAAAAAAGGGGAGAAAAAGAAAAAGAAAGAAAAAGAAAGAAATAAAGTTGTGATCCAAGGCAAAAAGAGTGTGCTTAAGAACCCTGGACACCTCTAATTGGGGACTCTAGCAAAGCTGAGTCACAATCTGAAAAGGTTCACCCAATTATGTGTCTGTGGCATGTATGTATCCGGTGGTAATACTGGAAGACAGAGTGCTTTGGGCCACGGCCAAGACTCATAAAGTAGCTGTGTTCAAGAATCATCATACTTAACTAAGAGAATCAATAACACTATATGGATTCTGAGTTCCTAAAGAAGCCAATCATTCTGAACCTCAGAGGATAAAGTGAGATGCCAAAACTGTTTGGAGGCAAAAAGCTACTAGTCCCGCTCATCTAATTTGGAGCTAAGTTTCATTGATAATTTGGAGTCTATAGTATATTCTCTTCTTTTTATCTTATTTGATTTTCAGTTGCTTGGGGACAAGCAACAATTTAAGTTTGGTGTTGTGATGAGCGGATAATTTGTACGCTTTTTGGCATTGTTTTTAGTATGTTTTTAGTAGTTTTAGTTGAGTTCTTAGTATATTTTTATTAGTTTTTAGTTAAAATTCACTTTTCTGGACTTTACTATGAGTTTTTGTATTTTTCTGTGATTTCAGGTATTTTCTGGCTGAAATTGAGGGACCTGAGCAAAAATCTGATCTAGAGACTGAAAAGGACTGCAGATGCTGTTGGATTCTGACCTCCCTGCACTCGAAGTGGATTTTCTGGAGCTACAGAAGCCCAATTGGCGCGCTCTCAACGGCGTTGGAAAGTAGACATCCTGGGCTTTCCAGCAATATATGATAGTCCATACTTTGCCCAAGATTTGATGGCCCAAACCGGCGTTCAAAGTCACCTCAAGAAATTCCAGCGTTAAACGCCGGAACTGGCACCTAATTGGGAGTTAAACGCCCAAACTGGCATAAAAGCTGGCGTTTAACTCCAAGAGGAGTCTCTACACGAAAATGCTTCATTTGCTCAGCCCAAGCACACACCAAGTGGGCCCGGAAGTGGATTTTTATGTCATTTACTCATCTCTGTACACCCTAGGCTACTAGTTTTCTATATATAGGACCTTTTACTATTGTATTTTCATCTTCGGACATCTAGTTCTTAGATCATTTGGGGGCTGGCTTCACGGCCATGCCTAGACCTTGTTCTTATGTATTTTCAACGGTGGAGTTTCTACACACCATAGATTAAGGTGTGGAGCTCTGCTGTACCTCGAGTATTAATGCAATTACTATTGTTCTTCTATTCAATTCCGCTTGTTCTTTGTCCAAGATATCACTTGTTCTTCAACTTGATGAATGTGATGATCCATGACACTCATCATCATTCTCACTTATGAACAAAGTGACTGACAACCACTCTTGTTCTACAAGCATACGAGGCTCTAGTGAATATCTCTTGGATTATTTAACCGGAATCTTCGTGGTATAGGCGAGAACTGATGGCGGCATTCAAGAGAATCCGGAAGGTCTAAACCTTGTCTGTGGTATTCTGAGTAGGATCCAATGATTGAATGACTGTGACGTGCTTCAAACTCCTAGCAGGCGGGGCATTAGTGACAGACACAAAAGAATCGATGGATTTTATTCCGGCCTGACCGAGAACCGACAGCTGATTAGCCATATGCTGTGACAGAGCATGGGAACATTTTCACTGAGAGGATGGGAGGTAGCCATTGACAACGGTGAAACCCTACATGAGCTTGCCATGGAAAGGAGTAAGAAGGATTGGATGAAGACTGTAGGAAAGCAGAGAGACGGAAGGGAAGGCATCTTCATTCGCTTATCTGAAGTTCTCACCAATGATATACATAAGTATCTCTATCTTTATCTTTATGCTTTATTCGTTTATCACTATACCCATTTGAGTCTGCCTGACTGAGATTTACAAGGTGACCATAGCTTGCTTCATACCAACAATCTCCGTGGGATCGACCCTTACTCGCGTAAGGTATTACTTGGACGACCCAGTGCACTTGCTGGTTAGTTGTGCGAAGTTGTAGTGATCACAATTTCGTGCACCACTCAACTTAAAATGAGGAGCAAAAGAACTAGCAACACATTTGGCATCATTCATGCCAAACCTTTGAAGCACCTTCTTTATGTACTTCTCCTGTGATAAATAAAGCTTCTTGGAATCTCTATAACGAGTAATAGTCATGCCCAAAATCTGTTTGGCAGGACCCAAGTCCTTCATAGCAAAGAACTTGCTCAACTGTTTCTTCAACTCATTAATCTTCAAAGCATTCTTGCCCACAATCAAAATATCATCTACATAAAGCAAAAGAATGATAAAATCATCATCAGAAAATTTTTGCACAAATACACAATAATCTGAAGTTGTCTTACGGTAACCATGCTTCCCCATAATGGATTCAAACTTCTTGTACCACTGTCTTGGAGCTTGCTTCAACCCATAAAGACTCTTCTTAAGCTTGCACACAAAATCTTCCTTTCCTTTAACAACAAACCCCTCCGGTTGCTCCATGTAGATCTCCTTATCTAAATCACCATGAAGAAAAGCCGTCTTCACATCCATTTGCTCAATCTCCAAATCAAGAGATGTTGCTAATCCAAGCACAGCACGAATGGATGACATCCTTACAACAGGAGAAAATATCTCCTCATAATCAACACCTTTTCTCTGGCTAAAGCCTCTAACAACCAATCTAGCCTTATACCGAGGCTTAGAATTGTGTTCTTCATTTTTGATTTTGAATACCCATTTGTTCTTCAAAACTCGCATACCCTTCGGTAGCTTCACCAACTCATAGGTATCATTCTCAAGCAAGGACTTCATTTCTTCTTGCATAGCTTCAAGTCATTGAGCTTTGCTTTCATCTTCAACAGCCTCTCCAAAGCATTCAGGTTCTCTCCCATCAGTCAACAAAACAAACTCATGTGGAGAATACCTTGATGAAGGCTTCCTCTCTCTTGTAGACCTTCTGAGAGCATTTGCAGGAATTTCCAAAGTTGATTCTTCATCTTGATCATCATCACCAACTTCATCAAGTATCGGATCAATTATTCCATCTTCACCTGCACCTGTATCATGCTCATTATTTTGAGCTTCAACGCTACCATCTTCTACCATAGGCATAGAGGGAGTAATATCCAAGTCAGAAAAATCATCACTAGGCTGAACCATTGGCTTCTCCGCATGATCAACATCCTTCAATGTTTGGTTTTCAACAAAGACAACATCTCTACTCCGAATCACCTTCTTGTTAACAGGATCATAAAACCTGTAACCAAACTCATCCATGCCATAGCCAATAAAAATACACTGCCTAATCTTTACATCAAGCTTATATCTCTCATCTTTGGGAATATGAACAAAAGCTTTACATCCAAAGACTCCTAAATGATCATAAGAAACATCTTTACCTGACCATACCTTCTCTGACACTTCAAATTGCAAGGGAACACATGGTGTTCGGTTCAAGACATGAACAACAGTGCTCAAAGCTTCACCCCAAAAGGATTTTGCCAATCCAGATTGTGACAACAAGCACCTAACTCTTTCAACCAATGTTCTGTTCATCCTTTCAGCCAAGCCATTCAACTGAGGAGTCTTCGGAGGAGTCTTCTGATGTCTTATACCATGCTCTTTACAATAAGTATCAAATGGACCTGAGTACTCACCACCATTGTCAGTACGAATGCATTTCAACTTCTTCCCAGTTTCTCTTTCAACAGAAGTTTGAAATTGCTTGAACACATTCAAAACTTGATCTTTGGTCTTCAAAGTGTAAACCCATAATTTTCTAGAATGATCATCAATAAAGGTTACAAAATAGATAGACCCTCCAAGTGTTCTTGTCTTCATCGACCCACATACATCAGAATGCACCAAGTCAAGTATCTCCGGCTTCCTTGAAGGTGGATGGCTCTTAAAAGAAACCCTGTTTTATTTCCCAACAAAGTAATGGTTGCACTTTTGCAAAGTAACCTTACAACCAGATAAAAGATTCCTCTTGGATAAAATATTCATACCCTTCTCACTCATATGACATAATCTCTTATGCCATAAATTAGTTTCATCAACAAACTCAGCAGCATTAACAACATCTTTCACAATCTTTGCTTGAGTTAAATAAAGAGTAGAGTGTCTTGTACCTCTAGCAACAACCATGGAACCCTTGGTGAGCTTCCAACTTTCACGAGAAAATGAGCTATCCAAGTCTTCATCACACAACTTACCAACAGAAAGTAAGTTCAACCGAATATCTGGAACATGTTTCATACGCTTCAAAGTCAACTTGGTACCGTTGGAGGTTTCTAAGCAAACCTGTCCAACACCAGCACATTTTGCAACACCTTGATGAGCCATTTTCACATCACCAAAATCACCAGGAGTATAAGATATAAACAAATCCCTCCTAGATGTAACATGAATAGAAGCACCACTATCAATCACCCAACTAGTGCTATTATCAACAAGGTTAACAGATTCAAACTCCTCAACAACAAGAAAATCATCATGAGTTACATTAATCTTGTCTTCCTTGCTACCATAATCTTTATTTGTGCTCTTGTCTTTACTTGCCTTGGCTTTCTCCTTCTTTAGCTGCCAACAAAATCTCTTCACATGTCCCTTTTGACCACAATGATGACACTCAATATTCTTATACTTTCCTCGAAACTTGCTTCTGCTTTGATCTCTACCTTTAGGACCTCGACTTTTGCTTCTCCCCCTATACTCAAAAACAAGAACATATGAATGTGTAGTCGATGTACCTTGTGACTTTCTTCTCATCTCTTCATTCAAAATACTGCTCTTGGCAAGATACATAGAGATTACACCATCAGGAGCAGAATTAGACAATGACATTCTGAGAATTTCCCACGAGTCTGGTAAGGAGCCAAGAAGTAACAATCCTTGAACCTCTTCATCAAACTTGATACCCATGGAAGATAACTGATTCATAATTCCTTGGAAATTGTTCAAGTGATCTGTCATTGATGTCCCATCTGTATACTTCAAAGCCAACAACTGCTTGATCAAAAACATCTTGTTATTTCCAGTTTTCCGAGCATACAACTGTTCAAGCTTAATCCAAAGGGTTCGAGCATGTGTCTCTCCAATAATATGGTTCAACACATTATCGTCAACCCACTGCCTAATATATCCACAGACTTGTCTATGCAACAAAGTCCAATCATCATCAGACTTATCATTAGGCTTCTCTGTACCAAAAACTGGTTGATGAAATTTTTTGACATAAAGCAAATCTTTCATCTTTGACTTCCACAAATCATAATTAGGACCATTAAGAGTGATCATCCTACTAGTATTAGTATTAGCTTCCATTGTTCACAGAATCACAAGCCCAGAAAAATACCAACAAGCTCTGATGCCAGTATGAAAGAGCCTAGTAGCGAAAACGACACAAATGTCCAACACAAGAACAATATGGAAGCACTCACAACACAATATGGCAGCAACTATAGCAAGTAAAGCAATAACAAGAACACACCAAGATTTTAACGTGGAAAACCCCCTCAATGTGAGAGGTAAAAATCACGGGTCGTCCAGACCAATGAAATAGCTCCACTATAATCAAATGAGGTACAAGAGAGTCTCAAACAAAGCACAAAAATGTGCAAATAATCAGCCAAAACATAAATGCACCAAAGCTTACAAGTAATAGGCAAGAAGATGAAATATACCTAAAAAAACAGAGCTGATGTCGAAGCCAATTTCTCTCTCTGCAGACCTTCAATTAAAATCTCCACCGTTCAAAATGAAGAACAAGATGTGAAGAATCTACAGTTCAAATTTCACGTCGATCCAACAGGAAAAGAATGAGAAACTGCTGTTCCAAAATTGCTACTCTGTGTAAAAACGGGAAACCTAATTTCTCTCTTGCGAAACCAATTTCTCCTACTGCAAACCTCTGATCAACATCTCCACCAACCAGAATGAAGAACAAGATGATAAGAACACGCAGTTTAAATTTCAAGCCGATCAAACGGTGAACAATTGAGAAAATGCCATTTGAAATTTACTGCTTTGGGCAAAAACGAGAATTCTGTTTTTCCCTCTTCTCTCTCACTTGGTGGCTATTCTCTCTCTCTCAAAAAACCTCAAAAAACTGAATTAGGGTTGTGACACTAGGGTGCAAGAATACACCCCAAAATGTTGGGCTTGGGCCTCATAAAGGAGAGAAAAAAACCCAACAGTTTCAAACCGCCACAATTGCCTAGTTAAAACGGCGATTTTTTAGTTGGGTTAAAATGGCGGTTCAAATCGCCGTTATTTCCAGATAAAACAGCATCTTTTTGTTGGTTAAAATGGCATTTCATGTTATTTAAAACAGTAGTATTTATTGTTTAAAAATGGTAGTTTAAAATCGTCATTTTTTTCCGAGTTAAAATAGTGTTTTAATTGTTTAAAATAGCAGTTACAAGCCATCGTTTTTACTAAATAAAAATGATATTTTTTATCGTTTAAATTAGCATACACTTTTATCTGCACATGAGTTTTAACCGTCGTTTTTACTATGTTGAATAAATAATTTTTTGTTTAAAATTTTACAATGACAAATCATAACCTATAAACAAAATATTTCGTAACCAAATAAAGTCTTAAACATAATATATAATATTTTAGTATTGAAAATTAAAAATAATAACTCCTATACAAATAAATTATCAAAGATAATATGATTTTTTAATTTTAAACATAACATGTAGTTAAAGATACATTAAATCTCTATCATAAAAATCATGAATTATTGAATTATGATGGCTCCACCTAATATATAGCATTCTTTGAATTCGTATATCTCAATAGGATTTTTTGGTGAGGACCTAACTTTGCAGTTTCTTTTACCTTGTAACTTGAAACAAAACTATCAAAACTGATCAAGAAATGAAGGACAAAAATTTTGTTTATTAAAAAAGAAGTTGTTGAATATCACTATGCTATGATATCGGATGAGTATTTATAGAAAATATTTCAAATTATATATGCAAATGAAAACAAAGTAATGGCCTAATATAAGATATTTACAATGCAAATACAAAGATTAGAAATTTAGCATACACTTGTCAACCAGCGAGTAAAATAACTATTTAACATTTGATCTAAGTAAACAAGTATGCAGCAATGAACATCAAATATATCAGAGAATGAAGGAGATACCTGAAATAAATGGGAAAGAATACCTACAATGATGGCATGACAAAATCTATAAATAAAAAAAAAGGAATTGGTGTCAATATTTTTATATGTGCACAAATAACACAGTTCATTTATTGTTATTATGAGGCAACAAATCAATAGTTGCATACACATAGTTATTACCTACTTCAACATTTGCTTGAGTTTCGTTAGCTCAAAAAGTACAGACAGAACTCAAAAAGAAACAATGCAAGATAAATTTTTATTATTAGCTCAAAATTCAAAATTACTAATGCTAGCTTCTTTATTTGGATTATATCTAAAAATTCAAAACTGCTGATTAATAAGGTCAAAGTAACTCAATTATATTTAAAATTTTTGTATCTTAATTCTTAATTGCTTTTGACACAATCAATCAAGTAATAATAGTACCATATCGGTTATATTAAAACAATAATTTTTTTATGGAACCTAATAGAAAAAGAAGTAATGAGGTAATAATGTGCACGAAAAAAAGAAAGTAGAGAAGTGAAAGAAATTGATACCCATCCCTGGTGCACAGAGAGTAGCGTCATTATTTTGCTTTATGTACCTCTGCATCAATAAGAAAATTAAAATTCGATGGAACCAAAACCAAATTAACAAACAATTAGTGGCACAATCACAAAATTAACAATCGCATGGAGTGAACCAAAATCAAAATTCAATGGAAGCAAAACCAAAATCAAAAAGAGAAAAATCCTAAATTCGGTAATTTGATAACAACGCATCACAAGAAATGAATCGAAATAGAACTTCCATGAAATTACTAGGAAGAAATAAGCAATGAAGAGCATCGAGTCAATTATCAAAGCCTCGTGAAAGAAGAAATGCTAGAAAAAATAATTAAGAGTGAATACAAAATTGAAATAAAAAAATATTATTGAGAGAGGATGTAGTTAGAATAATTAGCATATAACAATCATTGAAGTAATTAGAACAAGAGGATGTGAATTTAGTTACAGATCTAAAAGTGAGAAGTTAGAACGCAAATTGAGAAACAGATCAAGGAGGCGAAGACACGTTAATGGATAGGGAGAAGCTAGTAGAGCAAAAGCTCGAGAAAGGAGGAGAAGCTCCTAGATCTGGAGAAAATCTTGACGAAGGAATAGAAGCTCGAAGGAGCAAAAATAGTGTTTCTGCAATAGCAAACTCGATGAAAATTCGCGTCTTTAGACGGAATTTTAGATTTGAGAGGTTGGGACTTCCTTTCTCCTTTTAATAGTATGATTACAGGGCGGTTTGAAACCGCCAGAATCACCGACAACCGCCATTGAAAAAGAGATGGATTATGGCCATCACATAAACTACCCTAATTAATAGATATTACAGCATTTTCATACATCTGCCATAATATTAATACCATTTTATACTTCTTTTTTTTTGTAGTGATAGGTTGGATCCGGATCAAGGTATACCCGGTTTTACCTAACCTAGGCTAGGAAGACTAAAAAAATATACATTTTAAATTAATTTCAATATTATGTTATATTAATTATAAATTTATTGTTTTATTTTTAGTCACATTTGTTGAATTAGAAAATAGATCAAAGAAGCATAAAATTATAATTTATAGACAAATTCAAGTTCAAGTATTGTTATCAACTTTTCTGTAACAAGTATTTTTTTTTTCTATATAAATGAGTGCATTATAGTTTTTTGACATAAAATTTATCGAGACTCAGACGTCACCCGGTTGAGACCCGATTTTAGTGTGGCCCAAAAGTAGTGTGATTTTATCGAGTCTAAAGTCGAGTAAGAGTCTCAAAAATAGATCCATTCATTATTTAGGGTCGGATCCGAATAAACGCGAATCCAGTTTCACTCGTCTCTATGTATACCCCTAGATTAACCAACCAATCCCGTTAGATAATCAACAGAGATCTAGCCAACAATAAATTAACAAACGTTTTTAAATTTCATTCCATACTAGTTAATTGACATTAATCAGTAATTATTTAAATTTTATGTTTAAAAAAATATAAAATTAATAATTATTAATTATAATTGTTTAAAATTGACTGATAAAAAATTATTTACCTATATTTTTTCTTAAACAATTGCATGCTATTTAATTACTCATTTCTCAAAAGTAAATCAAGGGAATACCTTAACAAGCCACATATTAAGCAATCCCATAATTAAAAATAAAAGAGAGCATTATTAGTATATTTTGGTTCCACATGTATACAAGGAAAGAGAAGAGTTTCTTTGGAAAAGAACCCCACAACTTAATAAACCCCATGTAATACAACTTTGGGTTACATGAAATCTTTGTATACTAATTTTATGTTGTTGGAGACATAATAGCCCCACTCCAATTTTTGAAAGATGATGATATATAGCTTTGAAGTTTCACCATATGTGGTCCTGTCGGTCATCATTTGGGGGGAGAAAATATACATAACCTTCCACTAATAAAAGGGGAAAAGAATAAAAATAAATTAAAATTATAAAAATGTAGTATAGTACTAGTAATTATATTCCTCCACCCATGTCAAAGTTTGGAACATATATGTACTTTAAAGAAAAGAGGTCTCTACACAATGTTGATGCCTGTCGGCCATGATGATATCCTACCTTCTCTCCAAGAATTTAAAATGTTATATGGATGAGTTCATAATCATGGTGAGTACTGAGTAGTATAGTACTATATAGATTGTGTTCAAGTTTAATTTAAATTTAGGAAATTCAAAATTCTGGTCTTGGATAGGGGTGAACACGGATCGGTTTGGTTCAAATTTATGATAAAATTAGAATCGAACAGATCAAAATATAATTGGTTCGATTTGGTTTAGATTTACGTTTTTTGTACATGTACCCGAATCAAATCAAATCAATTAAGAACAGATTAGTTCGGTTCGGGTAATTAGGTGCCCGATAACTTTGAAATTCATTAAAAAAAACTAAATTTTTATCTTAAAAATTCAGTAAGTACAATAAACATGTAACAGCAATAGAAATAATCCAAACATATTAAACACCAAATACATTAAAAACTAAACTCATTAAAATCCAAATATATTAATAATAAATAATCATTGTCTAATGAAAAAGCCATATATATATATATATATATTATTTTTTTTAATTAATATATGATTGAACTCGCATGTTAGTTTGGGTTCGCACCTCCAAAATCGATACCGAACCAATCACTAACAAAAACTATCGATTTAATTCGGGTTAGATCCGATTATCTATTGATTTCAGAACCAAATTAATTAGTTCGGTTCAGATTCGAACGGATAATCGAATACCCGCTATCCATGCTCACCCCTAGTCTTAGACTTTGGAAACTTAGATGTGAGAACATGTAAATGCTTAATTAGTATCAATCAACTTCATATAATGAATTTGTAATTTTAATTTTAGTGAAAAATTAAGTGGGGTTACTCATTTAAATTATTATTATTATTCTTAGCATTGATAGTTTAATTAACTTTTGTATATATATGCATGACTTCAATAATCAATATATAATTAAGATGATGAAATATTATGCTCGATGAGTGTGTACATTTTATTCTGCTTTTTGAGTATGAATAATGATGATAGGTTACATGCATTGTTATTATTAATAAAATGAAAATCTGTATCATCATAATTTTCTTAAGGAGCTGCACACGGACTATTATCATTGAACCTTTACTTATCCATCTGCATATATATTATGTTTTTACTTTTTCTTTCAAAAAAGTGAAATTCACACCCCTTATAGCTGCTAGGCTCTTTAATCTTCATCACAATCCTCAATCATGGTTTTTGAACCAAATTCTATCTCATCAATGCACAGGACCACTTCGTGGACCTGTATTCTTATATGTATCTTTTCATATTTATATATATTACTAATAAATTTATCTATAAATAAATAAAATAAATTTCATATTCATTATAAATTTCATATTCATTTAATATTTTATGGATAGAACCAATAGTTTCTTAATTTTTCGTTAATACAAAATTAATTTTATTTATCAAAGGATAAAGTTAGCAATATTTTAAAGTTTTATTGTTAGAGAAATAATAATTTATTATTTGTTCATTTATTAGTTTAAATAAAAAATAATTAAAAAAAGAAGTAAAAGCGCATAAATGATTTCATATTTTAACAAATATCACATTGTTATAATAAAAATGTTTATAAAAAGCATATGTCAAAACTATAAGAAGATACCTAACCTTATATTTTAAAGGGATAAATATTGTTCTGGTTTCTAATATTTAGGATCAGAATCGAAATCGTCTATCACGTAATTTTTTATTTATAATCGTTCCAAACGTTTTATTTCGCATTAAAATCGTTCTTTTAATTTTTTATAGATAAAAATATCCTCTACTACCAGCACTTTTATCATTACCATCAGTTCTCTTACTCTCACCAAATACTAATAATCAGATTCAAGAACACCAACAATAATACATTATTCAAATTTAGACACAACAACATTAAATTCAAAAAGCAAAAAAAAAAAAAAAAGCAAAAGTTGAAGCAAAAAACAGAAACCAAAATAGAAATATAAAGGTGCAGTGGTAAGGCAACGAAGTGCAACAGCGAGCTCTTTCCCTGACTCGCGTCTCCTCTTTCCTTTGCAAATTCTAATTCTCGACGACGATGACGATAACAACGAAGACTTCTTTATGTGAAAACGAATTGTTTACTTAATATTTATGTGGATATAATGATATATTATGCATTTTGGTGCATGATGGTTGGAATGCAGAACACTGGACCCGCTTTTTGTTGCCACAAACATAATATAAGCGCACCAAATCTTAAAAGTTTTGATCTCCCGTGTTGTATTCTACATAATATTCACCTTTTCTTTTATTAGAAGATTTTTAAGATGTAATATTATATGTACATCAAAATCAGTTATTAAAGTTTGTTATTAAAATTAATTATTAATATAAAATATATATTAAAATATAAATATATATTAAAAATAAATTAAACTGTACATGTATTTATATATAAATATATTAATAATTAATTTTAATAACTAATTTTAGTGTATAAATAATATTTTTTATTTTTAAGTATATTAATATATTGACATTTTAATATTTTTAATCGTTAATTTTAATTATAAAAAATATATATAATATATAATTAAAATTAACTGTTAAAATTTATTAAAACACGATATACTAATATATTTACAAACTTCTTTACACTATTCTACTGCATTGGGGATCCATCTTAATAATTACTATACAGTTATTGCTGCCATAAAATATTTCAAGTTTACTATTATTGCCAAGTGGGTTTGGGGTATTTGCATTTGCAGTTGACAAAGGTGCATCATGACCTATACAATAGGAAGAGTTTTTAGTGTATTTAAAATAATACGATATTTTAGTTACCGTTGATTTGAATTATAAAAAATATATATAATATATATTAATTAAAATTAATGATTAAAATAATTAAAATAGTGATATTTTAAATACACTTAAAATTATATATATATATATATATATATACTTTTAAATATATTAGTACACTAGTATTTCAAAAAATTTTAATAATTAATTTTAATTATATATTATATATTTTTTATAATTAAAATAAATGGTTAAAAATAATTAAAATACTAGTATATGGATACATTTAAAAGTTTTTCGATATTATGATGCATATACAGTATGTAATTGTTTCATCTTTTGCTTTTGCTGACAATTATGAAGGGTTCAAGTTAAACTACATTGTCATGACAATTGAGACTGTTTTTCTTTTTATTGTAAAAGTTACTTTTGAGAAAATATCTAAACTAATTATCAGTAAATTTTTAAATTAGACATTTTATTGTTATTAATTTATTAGGATTAACTACTAATTTGGTATTCGAAATATTCAACTGCTAACAAAAAGATTTTTAAAAAATATTTTCAACAAAACAATCTCTAAATAATTTGAAAATACGACAAAAAGAACTAATAAATATTTTATTTTTTATAAGTAACAAATAATTTTTCATATTTGACAAATAATTTATCCATTAGATCTAAATTTTTGTGGCAACATTTGAATAAATATTTAGAAGGTGCACAAAAGAATCCAGAACAAAAGATAATTTCTACTTTTTTTTTCAAAAAAATATGGTTATTCACAATAAAAATATTTAAAAATTTTACTTGACAAAAAATTAATAAATTTTAAAGATAAAAATATCTTATTTTTTTGGCATTAAAATTTGATCTCTAAAATTATTTTTTAGAATATATATTTAATATTTAGTTTTTTTTTGTCTTTATAAAAATCTTTCGAAAAATTTATTTGTCGTTAATATATTTTGGGATTCGTTTTGCAAAATCACGGATTTCGGGTACAATTTAATAATTTACTTAATTTTTATTAATTTTGAAATCCTTGAAACTTATTTTTGTCAGATCAGTTGAGATTTTAATAAAAATTTTAATATATGTATTGAATAAATAAGTTTTTAACAATTAGATTTTTTTTTTTTTGGTCAAGAGTTTATAACAGATTAAAAATTTATCATTACGAGACAATTAGGTGTGTTTTTTTTTTAATATCAGATCCAGAAAAAAAGGATTTAGGCTTTTTTTTTTCTTGGTCATCGATATAGGCCTTTCTTTGTAGAGACAAGCGGGACAATTGGTTTAGTGCAATGATATGGGCTACTAACACTGATTCATCTGTCCTATTTACATGGAATGGGCTTTATGTTTAGCCCAAAATAAAAGGGCTCTATTGACAGACCCAAATGTAAACGGGCTCCGTCATATCAAAAAAAAAATTGTACTATCTCCATTTTTAGTTTAAGAGTGTTGGTCCCTGTCATGTACTAAAAGAAAAATGCAGATGTTACCTACATACCTTAAATTCTGCCGCTGGAATAATAATATGCTCGAAACTATTGGTACCCAGATCCAAATCTAGCTACTTGAATAATTACACGGAAAATGCAAAGTAAAAACAAGAAAAAGGTATTAGTCACTTAATATATTTTTCTTTCACTAACGCATGAAAGAAGTCTGAGTGAACTACTATAACTAACTTTGTCTTGTTGAATTTCAGAAACTTTATATATGAAATAAACTTACAAAACATATAATTAATTTGTTCTACGCACACCAAGAGTGTAGCACGTACACGCACAAGTGCATGAGAAAAATTTCACCTACTACTACGTTCTAGTATACGTAACACAAGAATGTTAATTTAAAAGATGATTCAAAGTAATAATGGATCCCAATAGAGACAATAGTGTATGGAGTCGCATTCAACTGTGATGATTACGAATCTCAATGTGTGGCATGGTTTTGGAACAAGGCTAAGGGTTTATAGGGTTAATTGGAAGAAGAAGAGAAGGGGCGGGGGGCATGGCTAAACATAACACATCAAACTTTTAGAGTGCTTCATTTCGAGGCGACACGAGCACTTTTCCGCCATTTCCTCCCATCTCATAATCTCTTGGAAACTCTCAACATTAATATTATTTTTCTCTATCTCCTTCATGCAATTACACTTCTGCCCTCTATATAATCTTTACCTTATGTGTCTACATATATATGGTTAACTAGCTATATCCTGAATTGAAGAATATTTTTGAACTAATTTTGTAACGAAAATGATGGAGTTAATATTCGTAGTGGTTCTGAGATTGACGTCGTGTACTAAAATCGTTCTTGAAATTCTAATTTCACCCATCACGTTTTTGATATTGAAAAAATTGCACCATAGTATTTTCTTACCCGGTTTTCGTTAACGACATGACGTGGATCTTTGGTGACACGTGTCACCTCATTGTTTGACTTCGTGTAACGGTGTGATGACGTGTCGGTCAACGACACATGACATGCTAACATGGATGAGTATGTCACGTGTCACAATGTTATTTTGTCACGTGTCGCAATGCTATTTGTCCACGTGTCATTCACTATGTCATTGTTATATGTGCACCAAATTGGTCTGTTACTTTGCATCAAATGACTCACTTTAGTCCCTGAAATTGAATGTAATGCACCAAATTAGTCCTTTAATCAATTTTTTCTCATTTTTTTTATAAATTTAAAATTTTCATTATATATTTAAATACACTAATTTTAATTTTATCTTTTCACAAGTTATTTAAATACAAGTATTTTTATAAAATATTAGTTTTAATTATACAATTTCTTTCTACATTATTTTATTAAAATAATTATGTGATATATTGATATTGATTTAATAAAGAGTGTAAGTTAAGAGTATAATAATATTGCTTAATACAATTTTTTTAATATTTAACACTTTAATAGATATTTTAGGAATACTTGATAAGGCACTTATTGACTAATATAAATTTATTATTCTCATCCATTTCAAGAATGTCCAATTTCCTATATAATTAACTTCTCACTAAATTAATAAGATAGATTTATACTGTGAATTATAATAATTCATTTTATCTATAACTTAGTTAGACGGTTTTTTTATATATTATACTATTAATCAATTTAAGTATTTATTGTAACCATGACTTGAACAGTATTAAAACAGATACAAATAAATACAAGAGGCAATAATAAAGTTTTGGTTTTAGTTAACATGTACTCTAATGATACAAGTTAACATTATTAATTAAAAATTTTATTATAAAATATGTATAATAAAAAATATAATTAAAATTAGTTATAAAAATATTGAGAATTTTAAATTTATAAAAAAATAAAAAAAATTAATGAAAGGACTAATTTGGTGCACGATATTCAATTTCAAAGACTAAAATGAGTCATTTGATACAAAACAAGGGATCAATTTAGGACACATATAACGATGACAGAGTGAATGACACGTGACATAATCTGACACATGGTAAAATAGTATTATGACATGTGGTATACCTATCCATATCAGCATACCACGTGTCGTTGATCGATAAATCATCAAATCACGTCAGCAAATTATTAACGGAAAACGGGTCAAAAATTACTATAGTGTAATTTTTCTAATTTCAGAGACACAATTGATACAATTGGAATCTTAGAAATAACTTTAGTGCACAACGTCAATTTCGAATATTACTATAAAAATTTACTCGAAAATGATGGGGAGAAAAGTTGGTCAAAGTTTCCTTAGATACATTAGTTGTGTTTTTTAGCGCAACATGCAAACCGGATAATTGGTCGCTTCGGCTGCAAAGTTTGAAAGTGAAAGCAAATGCGTACACCTATCAATCAACATCGATTAAATTCTTGTTGACTGTGGATTGCCGGTGACCAATGAGCGGCACACCACCACCCCTCTCTTGTTCCTATTCGCTAAACACTATTTATTCTATTTCATAATTCACACATTTTCCAATTCAAACACAAAAATTCACTGTGTCACACTAGCAGATTTTTCAATCTTCATTATGCATGCACTTGTTTTAAACATATTATTCAGTTCATGTATATTAGGGTTTGGTAGAAAAGGTGGAAGTTACTGAAGACACAGCGAGGGACGTGGGGTTTTGCTCCCTTATTGTGGTGCAATTTGGTCAAATTCACCATTTCTTTTATGCCATACAAGAATTTGGCGGGAACACTACTTCATCACTGCCAGGTTATTATGCTCAATTTTTTAATTCCACTCACAATCACATTAATTTAATAACTAGGTTTTTGTTTGCTTTACTTTACTATTAACCTGCTTGTTTATATAGCCTTTAAATTCTTTCTCTTTTGAATTATTATATTAATAATAGTTCCTCTAGGTTGGTCCAAGGCTTAGTTCTATTAACCTGCTTTATTTACACTGCCATGTTCTCATCTATAGAAATTATTTTTATTTTATAAATAAAAACATGCATGGATTAACATGAATCGAAGTTAACCGGTATTTCACTCGATCTTGTCCCTCACTTTGTCATATATATACTAAAATATATAAATGGTATTTTTATCCTAAAAAATTAAACTGTTAATCAATTAAATCTTATTATTCATAAAAGTTTTACATAATATGTGTATGTATATATGTATGTGTGATGATTTTAACAAATTTAAAAGAGTACATAAAGAATACGTGAATAAAGAATATTTTGTTATGTATTTTTTGATTGATTAAATTATAAAAATAAAATTAAATATATACAGAAGATTGTCTATGAAAAATAAAAATAAAGATAAGATAAAAAATTAACATAAAAATAAAATAAGATGATAAAAATTAAAATTAAAATTGAATTCATATATTATATTAGGTTGAATTTGTAAATCGTAAAATTTTTTTATTATTGTCATAGATTAAAATAAAAAAATAATTTAATAAATTTAAATGCGGCATATACTAGATCCAACTTTTGCTACTAGCTAAATAACATAATTTGTCCCCTTATCTTATCTACAACTAGT
Source organism: Arachis stenosperma (assembly GCF_014773155.1). Lineage (NCBI taxonomy): Eukaryota > Viridiplantae > Streptophyta > Magnoliopsida > Fabales > Fabaceae > Arachis > Arachis stenosperma. The sequence goes on along the minus strand of NC_080379.1, from coordinate 3,107,785 downwards.
AATTAAATTAATTAACCAATAGACTATAGACATAGACATTCCATATAATATGAAATTGGTGTCATGTTATGCAATGATTTCATTCGGATACATGAAGATGCACAGGGCAAATTAAGTCATCATTATGCTTATATAGATAATTGGCAATCGAAATGGAACTAAGGTATATGACTTAAACCAAATCAGAATACAAGCTTCTAGTGTTGTTGGATATAATATGATATGATGTATCATTTACTTATTATTTTATTGTATTGTATATTTAATTTTTATTATAATTCAAACATATTTCAAGTTAGTGCCTTTATTTGACGGGTTTAGGAAATCGAGTAGGTGGTCAACATATTTTTACTTGGGGCCATAAAAGAATTGAAACCCTTTCAAATTAAGTATTTCTTAATTACTGCTTAATAGTAGAGTCGTGTTATTAAGTAATTTGTTAATGTTAATGTGGAACATAACTTCGTCCTCATTTTGAATATTATAAAATTTGAATGTGTTTCCGTTTTTCTCATAAAATATACAGTATCACTGTATTCATACATCTTTGACACATGGATGATTCGGGGATCCACAATTTGTGTTTTCTTCATTTATATATATATATACAATTCATTCAATTTTTTTTTTTATTATATATGTATCATGGGGCAAGATGTTATCACATGCAAATTGCACAAGATTTGATCTAGTAGAAAAAAAAAGCTATGGATAAATAAAAGTAAATGACAGAGACCAAAATTCATTTCTTGTAAACGAGTTATATATTTTTTTGTGCATATATGTATCTTTTGACAAACGATTTGTTTAAACTTTAAATGTTATAGGTAATTAATATTTGTTTTATTCATTTTATATTTAAATTAATATTAATTATTTTTTATTTTTCTATTAAGAATTTCCATTTTCTAAGATTTTTAATATTTTTAAAAAAATAAGAAATATATACTTTTTATTAAACTAATTATTTTTTTTATAAAATTCAAAAAATGAAAAAAAAACACGAATATATTAAAAATATCACTATTTCATATATCCTATCAATTTAAAAATATCCTATTTCATATAAGTCTAAAATTAAAAATGTTATTATACTAAGAGAAAAGGATAAAGTCATTCTTAACTTTTTGGTATATGAATATTTAAGTTTTAAAAAATTTAAAAATATACTTAAATTTTTTTATTTTTTTTTTAATTTGGACACATCGATCTATGGATCTAATTTGTCCCATTTTAAAAACTCTCTCACGTGTGCATTCGTATCAACTATGTCAGTATAACGAGAGTCACGCTTGATTTTTCTGTTCGATCTGACAAATCCAACTGAACATAAAGAATTAATATGTCTAAATCTTGAAAAGATCAAATGCTTAAATATATTTTATATTTTTAAAAATTAAATGCCCATCAATCAAAAGATCAAAGACCTATTTATCTTTTTCTTTTATACTAAAAAGAAAATGAAACAAGCCATTGTCCTTTTCTCTTGGACTAAAAAAGAAAATAATAAAAGTCAAATAAAAGAAGAAAAAAGACTATAGAAATAAAATCACACAATTCCAAAAGAATTCTTGCGTCAAATGCATCCTTTCCTACGTTAAATATAGAATTATAAATAGTTGATGTATATAATTAAACAGTATTATTGTATTGTATGTAGTTATAGTTGTAATTAATTTGAGTTAGAGAGGGGGTGGTGGGTTTTAGTTTAACTTTACGTAGAGTTAGGGTGAGGTGATTTGAAGCGTGTGGTAATGCTGAGCTTTAGGGTGTCAATTGTTTTCACTGAACGAGGAAACGAGAGTTCCAATAAATTCAACTCTTCAACTTGGTAGAGAGAGAAGCATGCATGTGGTGTTGTATTTTTGCAGTTTGGAATGGTGGTTTTGTCTCTGAACAAATTTAAGTAATGAACACACTCGTGTCCCCAATAATATCTTAACTCAGATATTATTATTTAAAAATCATTGTTATGCATTGCTGCCACATTCATAGATTTTGCCTTTGTTTTCTACTCTTGGAATTAATTGCCCGTGTGCAAACTGTCAGACACACCAACTTTCTACATTTTTTTAACACAAATATTGGTGTCTAATATTTTTTTATTTATCTTTAACTAATATTGATTAATTTTTTAATTTTACTAAAAAAGTGTTAATTTTTTTATATTTATATTTTCTGAAATTAATAATAAGCCAATGAAACACTAAATGAGCAAAATAAAAAAATAGTTAATTATTAAGTAAAAAAAAAAGGCTAGTTTTCAAAATATTTTGTATAATATTACTTCAATATTAATGACTTATTATTTTATTATTGTATGACACACTAATACAATATAATTCTTATTAATATGGTGTTTAAATTTATATTCTATTTTATAGTATTATACGTATTATTTTTGTATATTTTTCTTATATATTCTCTATTTTTTATGTCAAAATGATTAATAAGTAGTGAGATAAGGTAAAAAATTTATTTTTTATATTATAAAAAGAAAATATAAAAAAATATTATTTTTCCTTTGAATATAATACTATAAGATGAAATTATAGAGAAAAGGGGGAGTGGTATAAATAGAATTATTTTAATATATATGTATGTAGTTGTGGGATCTATGAGCTTCTGTATCTTCAAAACTGCTTTATCCTATTCTTGAAACTTACAAAGTGTTCATCACTCCAGTAAACCCTTCACTGCTGGTAAACCAATACTTTGATCTTTCCACACCTATGATTTCTTTATGTATTCTTATAATTACTTGCTAATGATAAATTTGGTCATTTTCTGTTGATATTGTATATAGATGCAGGTAGTAGTGTATGTTATTGAGAGATAATCATTAATAATGAACTCATCATCTTCAAACAATAATAACTGGCTTTCGTTCCCTCTTTCACCAACTCATCATCAAGCCACTACTCAATATCATCAATTCCCTCTTGGCTTTGTCAACGACACCATCGAAAACCCTTTCCACAATCATGGTATGTATATATATATATTCTTTAATAACCTCGCTCTCTCTTAGTAGCTATCTTTCTTTGATTCTAATATGTTACATACAGATTGGAATAATGTGATAAATGGTGGTGAGAGCAGCAATAAGAATGATCAAGTTCCAAAGGTAGCGGATTTCCTTGGTGTGAGGAAGGCAGAGGAAGATTCATCATCATCAGATCTTGTTGCTCTCACTACACACCTCTTCACCGGTAACAGTGTCTTGCCGTTGCAGCAAAACAACAACTATGAGGTGGAGGAGCAACAGTTTCAAACAAATAATAATCTGCAAGCACTCACATTGTCCATGGGAAGTGGTAGTAATAATAGTAATAATAATAAGGATTCATCAACAACCAGCTGTGACAATAACAGCATTATTGAAGCCCCACCTTCTAATAGAAGAACTCTAGATACCTTTGGCCAGAGAACTTCAATATACCGTGGCGTAACAAGGTTTCAATTTCATTATTTTGTGTTTCATTTGGAAATTCCTTCCTTGTATATTCCAATATATTAATTGATGAAAGAAAGAAATAAATAAATAGACATAGATGGACTGGAAGATATGAAGCTCATCTTTGGGATAATAGCTGCAGAAGGGAAGGACAATCAAGGAAAGGTCGCCAAGGTGTGTGTCTTCTATTTTATTTTATTTTATTTTTACATTCAATCAAGGTTTTTATGACTTTTCTCTTGTTTTGCACCTGATTTTCATGAATTCAAATGCAACTTCTCCCTTCCTTCAGTGTATTTGGGTAAGAGTCTCTCTTTGATTCCTTCTTGTTATTATGTGTTTAGGGAGAGTCTAGTTGATTTAATTGGTATGCATATATATATGTAGGTGGATATGATAAAGAAGATAAAGCAGCTAGGGCTTATGATTTGGCTGCATTGAAGTATTGGGGGACATCCACTACTACCAACTTTCCTGTAATTTACTCTATATATGTACCTTAATGCTTCACTTCAATCAATTAATTCTATATATAATTCCTGTATCACTGTTTTTACAGATCAGCAACTATGAGAAGGAATTGGATGATATGAAACACATGACAAGACCAGAATTTGTAGCCGCCATAAGAAGGTTAGTTGTACTAGTGCAATGAATATTCTTGAGTAGAATATATATTATTCAAACTCAGTTATTTTTTGTTCATCAATTGCAGGAAAAGCAGTGGTTTCTCGAGAGGTGCATCAATGTATCGTGGAGTTACAAGGTCGTTCCTAATCAAGTTTAATTTATCTAATCTATATTCTGTAATAATCACTAATGGAGTTTATTATTGTTGTTATTATTAGGCATCACCAACATGGGAGATGGCAAGCAAGAATTGGAAGGGTCGCGGGAAACAAAGATCTTTACTTAGGAACATTTAGTAAGAAATACAAATAATTGAGAAAAATGAAAACTGAATTATAAGAAATTATGTGAATATAAGAAAATTTATTTTGTTGCATGCAGGTACAGAAGAAGAGGCTGCAGAAGCTTATGACATAGCAGCCATAAAGTTCAGAGGCCTTAACGCCGTTACAAACTTCGACATGAGCCGTTACGACGTCAAAGCCATTCTTGAAAGCAACGCTCTCCCAATTGGAGGCGGTGCTGCTAAGAGATTGAAAGAAGCACAAGCTTTGGAATCTTCTAGAAAACGAGAACAGTTGCTTGCACTCGGAGCTGGTGCCTCTTCTTCTTCTTCTACTAGGTTCCCTTTCATGCAGCAGCATCACCAGTTCAATCAAGAGCTTCAGATTCAACCATTGTTAAACCTACAGAACCACGAGGTTTCTCATTATCAATTCATGCAGCAGGATCCTTCTTCCTCTTCTTCTTCTCCTTCTCCTTCTCCTTCTCCTTCATCGTTGCTTCATCACAGTTATCTGCAGACGCAGATTCAGTTACACCAACAGAATGCTCAGTTTTACAACAGTTACCTTCATGGAATGATCAACATTGGTTCTTCTCCTTCTTCTTTTTCGCTCATGGATAACAATAATAATAATAATAATAATAATAACATGCTTGGTGGTTTGGCTTCCAATAATTCTTCTTCCGAGGAACTTGCGTTGGTTAAGGTTGATTATGATATGAATCCTGGCGGTTATGGCGGTTGGCCAGGAACCACGGAGACAGCGTCGGAGTCTATGCAGGAACAAAGTGGCGGTGTTTTTACAATGTGGAATGATTAGGGATGAAGAAAGTGAAACTAAGAACTAACAAGTAGAAGATGGATTGTTTTGTTTGTTAATCTAGCGAGAGGAAGAAGAAGATGAATAGTTGTTGATTTTCAGTGTGTAATGTTATTATGACTTTGATTATTATGCTTAATGTTTATGAGTTTTAACGCTGAATTATTGCATGTCTATATGTATTGAAACATTATTCTAAAATGAATAGACATCACAAGATAAATTTTCTTAGTTCAAGAAAGAAGAAGATAAAGAAAAAGGAAGAGTGAGAATGAGTTTTCAAGAGTGTTACAATATAATCATTCATATTCTTATTTTTATCGGTTTAAATTTTTTAAAAAAATTAATTTTATAATAAGTTATCAGAATTTTTATAATTGAAAAATCTAAAATTTAATTATTATTTAAAAAAACATAAAAAAATTATACAAAAAAATTCATACAAACACAATAAAAGACTCTTGTATAAATGATTACGTTAGATATATAATAACTTATTTATCTTTTTGTATCAGTTTAAATTTAAAAAAAAATAAATTCATGACAAAATATTTACTGAATTAGGCCTAGATGATTTAGGTAAACAATTAAATATTTCTTTTATGAATATATAATTATTTATTAAGGGTTATAAGCTAAATATTAAAATAACTAATTAGATTTTTTTGTAAAAAAAAATACAATGTTTAAGTGTTTAAAATATTTAATGTATATTTTTTAAACTAAAAAGTTCAAATTTTTTTTAATAACCTTGTGATCATTTTTTCAAAGGATACATGTTAGCTAAATCTATTTATTAATTGCTACTCCTCATTTTTTTTTCACTTTTATTATGATTTTTAAGTACTATAAATGAAAACAAATCTGTATCTCATTCCCATGCACGTTGGATGTTAAGTAAAATGCAAACAACAGCAATTCGGATTCCAAAATTTTATGTAGACTACGAGTTGTCACGTGACACATGCAAGATTGTCTCATGCTCAAGAGAGTTGTGTTCAGTGCAATATTCCACACAAAGTTTTGGGAGTCAGAACAACCAAACTTTCCTAGTATAACAAAGTTATTGATGCTAAGTTAAGGAACATGTTAATTTTAGTAATAATAAGCGAGAGTTCTCAAAGGTTTTTATAAGAACAGTTAAAATTTAAAAAGTTTATATAAAAAATACAAGTCAAATTACGCATATGCATTAAATCCATCAGAAAATTTCAAAACTTTTTAATTTCATTCTCTGAACCACCAGCATAGCAGTTTATATTTTGTCGATTGCTACTGGATCAAATGCTTTATATAAGTTACAACAGTTAACTTTAATCAATTAGAAGCCCTATTTATTGTCGTAAAGACGTAAATTACCGAAAGGTTCAAATATTTCAACAACTAATGAAAAAGGACAAATGGTTGCAGGTTGGGCTGAGCCAGAGAGATGGATCATGTATGTGCTTCTATTTAGATTGATATACAATTCCAATACTTAATTTGGAACGTCTAATCCGAGCCCAAATAAACATAAAGCCACTTCTTTATTGAGATTGAATATCTTCTGACAAAAAATAAAATCTTCAAGTCCAAGTTTTTATTAGTCTATTACTGTAACGTTGAGGACTTTTAATTAGGTTGGCATTTGTCAAAAAATATATATATTTTCCTTTTAAATAATTTTTCGAATATGTGATGGCACTGAAATTGGATCAAGAACCTGACTTCTATTCTTATTGTGTCAACTAGTAACTCCTTATCTGAATCTGAGTCTAGATTGGCTATTGACTATTGAGAGTAACTTTGGAACTTGGCTCACTTGTTAAATTAGGACATTTTTTTTTCCTCCCATAGATTCCCGTTATTTAAACTTTTGTAATCCCTGCCACTGAAATTTGTTCTTCCCGCAATTCATTGAGACCGACAATCTGTGTTGTAACTGCAGACTTCGGAGTTAAAATTGGCCTTCAACACAAGTCTAAAGATGTGCTTATGAGTTTATTATACGAAATTACATCGCCGTCCATATTCTAATACGCATCAATTTATTAAATAGAAGCTAAGTTCCTCTGCTTCTTTCTTTTTTTTTCCAGTCTTCCGATTTTTTCCCCCTAATATTAATATAAGGTTTTTGCCAGCCTTAGTCTGAGAAGTTTTCACAAGAAAAGCACAGGAATAAAAACACTAGAAGGCCACAACAATTACAATCTAACTAACCACAAATCTAGGATGCTCTTGAAATCTTGTGTAAATTGTGCATACCATTTTTAAGCATCATAGATGCACTACTATAAAGGTAAAACCAACAAGTTCCACCGAACCAGCAGAGATTTAAAAGCTTAATACACTGGGGGGCGAACATATATATTTCTTTTGCCAGTTACATGATAGAGAGCTCTACTTCGTATTGCAGACATGTCCTACAACTCCAAGTATCCCACACCACATACAACAATATAATAAGAACACCATTAAAATATGCAGGAAACTTGGTCATTTCATGATGAAATCGAGCATAACAAAATCTCAGCGCAGTGAAACTTAAGCACAAACAAATGTTAAATCTTGTCAAGCTTCTCAGCCTTGACAATTGGGTTTGCTTTAGCTATGGCATCCTGTCCAGCAGTGCGGTAATCAAATGGACAGTTATGTTTGTCTGAGTAACGATGTACAGTGCAGAAAAGGTTACCGCACCGACAATTGAACCCTGTTAAACCAACCCGCTTGTTGCAGCTACTGCAACGTTTAGGACCATCCTTCGGCTTTGCCTCACCAGTCTCCTCAGAACCTGAACCAAATAGAGGTTGCCCTGAGATAGTTTTAGGCTCTACTGAATTGACTGGGATATCCACATTGGTGGTAGCAACAAGAAGATCATTTCCGCTGCTGCTTGATGACCCATTAATAATATTCCCAATGGACGATGCTGCAAGCTTGGCCTGCTCCTGTTTCAGCATCATGTCCTTGTGGCACTTCGAACACATGTTCATGGTAGCTGCACTACCAAAAAAACCACAGTTGTTGATGCACAATGTAGGACCTTCAGGGGGAGCCTGGCAACCAATTTTGTCATGGTCCATCCTTTTTCAACTTTCCTGCACCACAAATATTCAAATAAACATCATCTAGATCTGGCATCAAGTGAGCAGTAATTAACAATAAATATATGGCACTCTGGTCTGGACCACAACCAGTACCCTATATTTCTATTATGATTAGTAACCAATAAAAAGTTGCAATTATGAACACCATATTTGGCTGAATTTAAATAATAATGCTTAACAAGTTCCTAATCTGACATAACTTAAACAAGGAATTCTCTTATTCTCTCCAGGACAGTGTCTTTTTTCCTTACAACTGTGCAATATACGGTTACATAGAGGGAAAAACATAAGAATACGAAAAAAGTGATGCAAAATCTTCAAGACCAAGTTGACAATTATAGTTTGTCAAATTCATTAAGATAGCACACAAGTTTGATCGGTATACCTCAATCCACCCAAGTTACAATACTGAAACACATAGATAAGTGGGGCTTCCAGATGCTCCAACAGGGGGGGGGGGGGGGGGGGGGGGGGGGCTTACAGCTATAAAAAAGGTACTTTAAAACAATCCCGATACTTATCACTTGCTCATATGCCAAGTTAAGGCATTGATACTACTTTAATTAAGGTTGTATATTGACATAACTCATTGAACAAAAATTTACAACACAGAAGATTGAATATGTCTACATGAATTTTATTTCTCCTCAATTGTAAGTTGAGCCTCCCTCGGATTGAAATGCTACGACAGTTATACATGATCAAATTCAAACCCCAAAAAAAAAAAAAAAAAAAAAAAAGCAGTCCAGTAATAAATTTTCCCAAACCAGCCTTAGTTATGACAACCAACTTCGACTACTGCAGATACACCGTACACGAGCTCCGCATGTATCAAAGTATCAAACCCCAAATACACAATATAAATTTACCAGAACAGATCATGAAATGGTAAAATATCATTACTATCCACCAACATGAAAATTTTCTTCCTTTTTTTATAAAATAAAAAAACAAAAATCAAGCATCACCAAAAACCTTGATAACAGAGTTTCAAGTAAAAGTAAAAACACTAGACAGTATTTAGTATAGACAAAAAAAATTACCAGAAGCTTCAGAAACACAGAGAAACACAATAACAAACCCCAAAAAGCATTCAAAGTATTCAACGTTAGGATAAACTAGTTTCAGGAGCTACAACCAGAACAGTTAATACTTAATACTCTCCAATCAGATGACACAGAATTCAGACACCAACAATATTAAGTCTCTGCACTGAAAAATTTATAGATAAATTTATTACAAAATTCAACAAAAGCACCAGTCACACCACCATTATCAGGAAAAAAAAAACACCATGATCCTGTAAACTGGAACGCGAGAAATGTAAATTCCAATATATAAACGATGATCTTACCAGTTTGACCGGGAAAAGAAAATCGAAACCAAAAAAAAATGAAACAGGAAAACGAGACCTTGACGTCGATCTAGAACAAGCTCATACTAGAATCGGATACGAATCTTTGATCCACCAAAGGAGTAAGAAAAAAGGAACGGAAATGAAAAGTAACGATTAACAATCAGAGAAATTTCAGAACGAATTAGCGAGTAAGATGAGAGAAGAGAAACCCTAACCCTGGTGAATTTGGGATCGATGAGGAGAGAGAGAGAGAGAGAGAGATGCGTCGTTTGTGTCAGTGTTTTTGTATATAAAAGCGCTTTTTGGTGCTTTCACTTAGTTATGGGCGACGTGGGAAGTTATTATTGGTCATGGGTGTTATTCTACATTCCCTTTTTTGTCCTTTCTCATTTGCTATATTAACGCTTTTGCCACCTTCAGGATCATGTTATTCGTATCTTATTAATTAATTAGCCTGCTCTGTTAATTCTTTGCTTTAATTAATCAATTGATACGACTATAACTCAAACATTTGCTGATTTGGAAGGTTTAATAATGTGGAAAGCTCAAATCCGATAATAATATAAAAATATATGTTATGTAAGTGGTAAGATTTGAATTATGACTTAGGATGGGGCAAGATACGGGAAGAACGCAAAAATCACTTTTGTTGAATAGTCTCTTCCTTGTTTGGCATAGAATTTTCTAGGTTGTGAAATAGACAGAAATACCCAAGCTTGTGGTTTTTTTGTTTTTGTTTTTTGATATAAACTTTTTCAGTATCGTTCCTTAAAATATGAAATGATGCTATACCACTCAAAACATACTGAATTTTATTATTGAAAACACAGAATTGCTTTTCTACGTAATGATATGCAATTATGCATTATGCAATCCCCTATAACCAAGAATACGATTTTGCTCACCAGTCACCACAAACATACGACACATGTCCATTGCTGTCCTTCAACAATTTATTCTTCAAACACATCACTTCTCTCCCAACCACTCTTTACATGCATAATAATCATTTAAATAAAAATCAAATAATCTATTTCAATTGGTGGCTAATTTTTTTTATATTGATTAAATATATGTGTAATATATTGTTATTGAAAAATTAAGTGTTTTTTTATATGGTATTTTATTTAAATCAGACGTTCTGATTTGTTTGATAAAAAAATAAATTCTAAATCGAAAGATTTGATTTGTATTTTTTATTTTTTTATTTATTAAAATAAAAATCTAATGGTCCAATTTTAACATTAAAATTTTTTTTATTTTTGAAATCACAAATCAGACCGTCCGATTTATGATTATTTGTTTAAAAAATAAAACAATGTAAATAAATCGATTTATGCATTCCATAACTAAATAAAACACCTTTTTCCTCACAATATATTATCATACACCTTTCTCTCTTCCACACGAAAAATCAAAAGCGCCAATTGGTTCTTATTATTAACTTGGTGATGCCTTTCCTGTTCCTGTTCAAGGGGAAAAACCCATAAGGATTTATGCAATAACAATGTTGGGATTGGAGTTAAATAACTAGAAATTAGGAGGCCCAAGTTAACTCTCAAGTTTGATGGTGTGTAATTCGTAGTTATCTTGGGGTGACACTGTAAATTTTTAAAGTTTTGGGCCACAATAAAATATGTCAAACTTGAGAGTCTAGTGTACAAAACCCAATTGGGTAGTGGAAGAATTGCTTGAGGTTCATTGGCACAAGTTGAGGTATGGGGCCCTATGACTCTACCCTCTGTTGCAGATATTTATTTTTTCACTTGTTAAAAATATTTTTTATTTTTTATTTTTATTTTTTTTCAAAATTTTGATTTACATCAAATGTGCCGGTGACAGTTAATATAATTATCGATATAAAATATATATTAAAATATAAATTAAATAAATTAATAATTGATCTAATAATTACTTTTTAATATATAAATAATATTTTTAAACAATTATATTTCATAAATTAATATACATTATATTCGGCAAATATTATGATAAAGAGATGATTATTATTTAAATGCTCTTTATTAAATTAAAACTGTTACACTCTTTATTTTTTTTTTTAGTCACCAAAAAAATCTTCCCCATATATTTACTTAGTAAATCTTCACAGTGGTTTTGAGTTTGGCGTGGCAAAAATGGCCACGTTAATTCCTAATCTGTTATTCGTCGGCGGCACACTAATGTTGCTTGATATGCATTTTAAGTGACACATATTATAATATTATTTATTTATGCCTCATTTGTTATGTTATTATTATAAATATATTAAATTAGTCATTATTTTATATGAAATAATTTATTTTAATCTTTAAAATTAAATGTGTATTAAATTAATTTTTTCAGCACTCCATTTTTTTTCTCTTGTTTCTTGATAAATTTAAAATTTTTAATATCTTTTATAAGGAGTGCTACACATACAAGTTATTTTTGTTTACAAGTCTTATAAGTTGGGCCTAACACGCACGTTACAGAAGAAGAAGCGTGAATATAAATGACTTGTATGATTTGTATGGAAAAGCATTCTCTCTTTGCCTTTGATCTCCTTCTGTTTTTTTCAATTTTCATGGTTTTTGAAATCAAGCTTTGAAATTGTTTTGAAGATGATGGAACTTCAGAAATACACCTGAACGATTACAAAAATACACCCAAACGATTATAGAAATACATCAAAAGAATTACAGAAATACACCCAAACAGTTACAGAAATAAACCAAACGATTACAAAAATACACCCAAACGATTACAGAAATACACCCAAAGGATTTAAGAAATACACCCAATATAGGGAGAGACAGTATATTTCTTCTTGAAATCAATACACCCAAAGAATTATAGAAATACACCCAAAGGATTACAAAAATACACCCAAAGAATTTAAGAAATACACTCGAAATTCGTTGAAGTACACCTTATGCATAATTCAGAACTCTTTCTCTTTTTCCTCCTCATCTTCTGCTGCTGCTTCTTCTTCTTTAAAAACGATTTCAGAGCTTGATGTCAAAAAATAATAGAAACCAGAACAACGAAGAAAGAAAACAAAGAGAAAAGCACGTAAATGAAGAAGAACGTGTAGCAAAAAGAAGAAGAAGAAGGAGAAAGAGAAGGCAAGAAACGTACCTTGAATAATATTTCTTCGTTTTTTCTGGTGATTTTGATGAAGGAGAAAGAGAAAACGAAAAGAGGAGAAGAAATTTCAATAAAAAAAGAGGGAGGAAGAGAAGAAAAAGAGACATAGAGAAAGAAGAAGAAGAAGAGGAAGAGGAAGAGGAAGCACAGAGAAAGAAGAAGAAGAAAAAGAGGCGCAAAAAAAACGTAAAACGGCGTGTTTATAAATGACTTATATGACTTGTATGAAAAATCACTTGTACGTGGAGAATTACTCATCTTTTATATACTAATTTTAATTATATTTTTTAATATATTATTTAAATATAAATATTTTTATAAAATATTTTTAAGATGTTATATTTTTTTTACAATAATTTAATAAAAGAATGATATGATTGAGTAAGCATACTTTTTTATTTTCGTCCAAAAATACGCACATTTTTAAAAAAAAATTAAAAACCAAAATATACGTTTTTTATTCCTATAAAATACAAGTTTTGGTGACTAAAATAAAAAATATTTATTTAATCAATCATATAATTTTTTTATTAAATAACATAAGTATATATTATAAAATTTATTAGTATTAAATTATTATAGAAAAAATTATATGAACTAAATCTTAAAAATTTATATAAGTATTTGTATTTACACAACATATAAAAAATATAATTAAAATTAGTGTATTTAAAAGTATTGAAAAATTTAAATGTATAAAAAAATTGAGAATAAATTTATGAAAGAATTAATTTGGGACATGATATTTTAATTATTTAGGAATTAATACATAATCAATTATATCTATAATGTTGATATAATAGATGATATGTGAACAAATAATATTATGATATATGATATAATGATCTAAGTTAGTATATCATGTATCAAGAATATTTTTGTAACTATATCATTATATACTATTATATGTGGCCAAACTATAGTAAGACACATGTTACTAAAAATCAACATAACGAAAAATAAATTAAAAATTAATGTGAGGTACTTTTACGATGTTAAAGACATAATAATTAGTGCAACTATTTTCATACGAGAAAGTATGAGGAACTAATAGAATATTTGTACAAATAGATATTTATGAAATATTAGAGATATAAGCATTAATGTTATCTTTTCTGTCTATTGAAGGTTTTGGAATGAGTAGTATCATGACCTGGTATTAGAACGCTAAATTCAAAAAGGTCAAGAGTTCGATCATGAATCCCAAATTGTGTTGGGCATTTTTCTTTATTTGGTCTACGTCTGTGTTCGCCCTAAACAGGCTAGAAGAAGTGGCTTCTGGATCAGGTGGGGTTTTTGCATGTGTTTTGGACCTGGCCTTAAATGTTATTGGAGGGGATATTATACGTTGCTGCTTAATTAGTGGTTTGTTTGTTTCAGATTTCAAACAATGGTTGTTTAGTTTTAAAATATAAAATAAAATTCGGCATTTTCAGAAGATTTGAGAGGTTTGGATTAACTAGATAAGGGAACTTAAAATGTTAATTTGTTTACAAAACATTTCACCGTTCATAGTATTTTTCTATTAATTTTGTTTTTGTTTATTATTCAAGATTGTACTTTTGTCATTTGGCGTTCTCAGTAATATAGTATCACTAGTAGTTACTACTTAGTGCCATAAAATAAAATAAAAATGCGAATCAAGTTATCAAGATTATCGAACTTAATAACATAGATGATAGCATAACTTAACATTACTCCTTCGACACAATTTACATGAAGAGGAGAATAGCAATAAACATTTTAGCTACAAAATGTTTTGCATAGTTAGCTAGGAAAAACAATGAAAGGAAAACAAATCACTTATTATTATGATTATAAATAATTAACTAGGATCTCCACCTAGGTAGCTTCGCTTCTCTAATCTTCCTCGATCAAATTCACTGCAAATAGAAGGCCAGGAAGGTTAAGAGGGAAGCTCCAACTATGGAACCAACCGTGGGATTGAATGCATTCACGCCGTTGGGGGCAGGAGCCGGGGCTTGATGGGTTGTGGTCACGGTCACAGCCGGAGTTGCTGTAGTCGCCGGATGTGCCGTGGTCACAGTCTCTGTTGGAGTCGCCTGCGCCCCGGCCGCGGCGGCTGTGGCTGTGTGCTGGGCAGCTTGGGCCATAGCCACCGCGATCAAGGCGGCGACGACAACGAGGACAAGAGAGATTTTCTTCATTTCCATAGTTGGCAAGGTGGGTTTTATTATTGAATAGGATGGCTACTTTGGTAGTAGACAATAAACTTTATTAGAGGATTTTATTGTTTTGAATGTAATGTGATGAAGATATGATTCTTTGGAGGCTAATTTATATAGTTATTGTGTGGAGGGAATTTGCATTTCACGTGTATGGTTTTGCATTGATCAAGGATGTTCATTCAGTTCCAACATTTTTCGAAACTATTTTTATTGTATTCTTCATTGATTCAGTCAATATGATTAAATATAGTTTGTCAGAATTGTTCTTCTCATTAAGCAATTGTTAATAAATTCTGTAGATTAATTACTATATTTGAACAAGAAAAAAAAGGTGAAGAAAATAAAATACAAAACAAAATAATACTATATATAAGAAAATAATTTGATTTGAATCAGGGATTTTGTGTGCTTTTTCCAATCATTGCCATTTGTATATGTTATCTTATGTGGGTGTATTTTTAATAAATATATTTTGGTGAATGCTATGGTACCTAATATTTTGTACCTAAGTTATTAAAAGAGGTAAATAAATTATATTTAATAAATTTTACATGATTTATTTTTTATTTTAAATATTTTATTTTTTACTTTAAAAGAAAAGTTAGGCAATTTAGGCACCATAACAAAAACACCATAAAACTCACCATATATTTTTGCTGCAATTGTCAGTTGTCAGACGTTTTGTCATTTTGCCAATAATAATAATGTTTGTAGTAATTTGTATTTTATATATTTTAAATTTTTGATGATATAAAAAATAAATATTTATTAATTAACCACTTTAGATAAAAATAAAAAATATAAAAAAATTATACAAAAGTAATACATATAATATTTTATTTATATTTTTTTATTTAGTGAAAGTATAAGATATCAGTGAATTATCTAGATAAATATTTGTTACAAATAAACTATTAAAACTGATCGTAAAAAATTTTAACACAGATAAATCTAATCATTAAAAAAAAAACTAATTTATAACCCTGAATGATCTATTCTATTTGTAAACAACTAACCAAATGTTAATCGGAGATGAATAGCATTAGTGATTTAGCTGATATGTTACTGACGTGTACCCCTAAAACTTCGGCTACTATACTGTTCAGCTAAACCGACCTCATATCTCGGCATCTAAACAGATAAACCTAAAACATAACTTAATCACAAAAGTTACACGGGTCAGACCTTATCTTCAGCCCATTGCTAACGGAACCTACCAAGAATATCGGAACAAACCAAACAGTGCAGACCCTTCACTCGCTTATAAAACCGAGCAAACTCATAAAGGACTCAGGTCACAAACTTCACTTCAGTTCAATTGCTTTTATCTCTTAACTCATACTTACTTGAGCGTCGGAGTCCTTTTTGCAGGTGCTCCCGCCGCCTTGTTTCGAAGCTCCGAGGTTATCCACAACGTTGCTTCCTGACGACTCATAGTTCGGATCGGGAATTCGGCAACCATTCTGAGATCATCAGACCTCGGCTCATTCAGGACGGAACATTTGGTGCCCACCGTGGGGCCCGAAAAACTAACCCCACCTTTTTCCTTTATATTTCTACCTCTTGAGTTTTCTTTTTCAGATCACACGATCTCCGGACATGGCAGACAACGGAGTCCACCAGCCCACGCAGGCCGAACTCATGACCCAGATGGCTGAACTTCAAGCAGAGGTCAAAAGACTGGCCGAGTTGTCAGCACAAAATAACACCAACAAGCGGGATGAAGGCAATCCCAAGAGCTCATCCCAAGCCGTGACTAACCTATTAATCACCAACCCCCCGAAGGAGAGATTAACCTTGGATAACCCATTTTCCGAGGAGATTACCAATTACCAAATGCCAAAACATTTTACACTACCTTCCTCACTCGAGCCATATAAGGGGATTGGTGACCCCCGGGCTCACATTAAGAAATTTCAGTCTATGATGTTCTTTAATGGACCTAAAAATGAACCTATTCTTTGCAGGGCTTTTCCGACCTACCTCGACGGCACGGCCCTCCTTTGGTTCTCAAAACTACCTGAAGGATCAATCTCTTCCTTCGAGGAATTGGCAAGATCCTTCATAGACTACTTTGCTGCTGCCCGTATTTATGTGCACGAATCAGATTATCTCGGCACCATCCGCCAAGGTCCCCAAGAAAGCTTGAAGGATTATTTAACCAGATTCGCTGACGCAACAATGGAGATACCCGATCTAGATCTTGCTGTCCATCTCCACACCATAAAAGCCCGCCTCAAACCGGGAAAATTCAGAGAAATAATTGCCGTCACAAAACCGAAAACCCTGGAGGAATTCCGGGAAAGGGCCGCAGGGCAGATGGAAATTGAAGAACTCTGAGAGGCCGAGAAAGTAGACAGAAGGCAACCACGAAAGGAAGAAAGCCGAACAATCAGATCAGGGGACAACAGAGACACCAGAAAAACGTTTAAGCTTACACCAAAGTTTGACAACTACACCAGGTTCAACACCAAGAGAGAGAGGATCATCAAGGAAATACTCAACGCCAAAATCATCAAACCCCCTGTTAGGGCCGGAAGCTACCAAGACCAACGATTCGTGGAAAGGACCAAGCACTGCGCCTTCCATCAGAAATATGGTCATACCACCGACGAGTGCATCATAGCCAAAGACTTGCTGGAAAGATTAGCCAGGCAAGGACTCCTAGACAAATACATCGAAGGTACAAGGCACAAAGGAGCAAAAACAAATCCAGATGAGCAACAAACTCCGAGGAACAAAGAAACCGACAAATGGCCGAGCAACAATCCCCCAAAAGGAATCATCAATTGCATATCAGGAGGATTCGCATGTGGCGGAGAAACAGCCTCGGCACGAAAAAGAAGCTACCGCACTATGCTAGCAATCGAAGGAACAACCCCACACTATAATAAAGAAGTCGACAACCTCAAAATCACTTTTAACCAATCAGATATATGCTCGGCCACACCAAATGCAGATGACCCTGTGGTGATTTCCATCCAAACAGGAGAGTTACTGGTAAGAAAGGTCCTTCTGGACCCAGGTAGTAGTGCAGACATTCTCTTTTATTCTACCTTTTTAAGAATGAACCTATCTGAAAAACTAATACAACCCTCATCCGGAGAACTCGTGGGGTTCTCCGGAGAAAGGGTACCGATAAAAGGGTATATATGGCTAAAAACGACAATAGGTGAAAATCCATTATCCAGAACCTTTGATATACAATACCTGATAGTGGACTGTATTAGTCCCTACAATATCATTCTCGGGAGACCTGCTCTGAACATGTTCAGAGCGGTGATATCAACCTTTCATCTCTGTGTTAAGTTTCAGGCACAGGACGGCAGAATAGCAACAATCCACTCAGACCGTCAACAAGCTCGGCAATGTTACAACTCTAGCCTAAAAAGGTCAGACACGAAACAGAAGCAACACGAGGTCAAAGCAGTACAAACTAGGAAGGAAGTCCTACCTCTAGCCGAGCTTGACCTCCGAGGAGACACACAAGAAAGACCTCAACCAACGGATGAGCTTCAGAAAATCCAACTGACATCAAAACCAGAACAGGTAACGTACATTGGTCAAGCGCTACAAGAACAAGAAAGGTCGGATCTTGTAAAGTTGCTACGAGCCAACTCTGACCTATTCGCCTGGACCCCGGCGGACATGCCTGGAATAAGTCTAGACCTCATTTCTCAAAAACTCGCCACCAACCCAACAAGCCGACCTATAGCTCAGAAGAAAAGAAACATAGGAGCAGAAAAATCCAAAGCAGCCCTAGAAGAGACGAGTAAACTCCTCCAAGCCAACTTCATCAGAGAAATCCGCTTCACCACATGGCTCTCAAACGTGGTAATTGTAAGAAAGAGCTCAGGTAAATGGCGCATGTGCGTCGATTTTACAAATTTAAATAAAGCATGCCCTAAAGATGCCTACCCCTTACCTTGCATTGATAAGCATGTAGACAACGCATCAGGTTTCAAAAGCTTAAGCTTTATGGATATATACTCTGGGTATAATCAAATACTCATGCATCCTGAAGACCAAAGCAAGACAGCATTCATAACGGAACATGGAAACTTTTGTTATCGAGTAATGCCTTTTGGCTTAAAGAATGCAGGTGCAACCTATCAACGCTTGATGGACAAGGTCTTCCATCACCAAATAGGGCGCAACATGGAAATCTATGTAGACGACATGGTCGCCAAGACCATAAAAGAAAAATCACATTGTGAAGATCTCAGTGAGATATTCAGACAAATCCGAGCATATAATATGAGATTGAACCCGGAAAAGTGTGCTTTTGGGGTAAAAGGATGAAAGTTCCTCGGATTCATGCTCACCTCACGAGGAATCGAGGCAAACCCCGAAAAGTGTTCGGCGATACTCAATATGACGAGCCCTAAAACAATAAAAGAAGTGCAACAGTTGGCAGGGAGGATAGCGGCGTTATCTCGATTCATACCCGCGGCATCAAATCGAGCATATCACCTTTTCCAAACAATATCTAAGAACAAAAAATTTCACTGGACAGAAGAGGGCGAGAAGGCTTTTTCCGAGTTCAAATCAATCCTATCAACACCACCCGTGCTGCAAAGGACAGAAATCGGTAAACCTTTATATTTATATTTATCTGTTTCAAATTATTCTATAAGTTCGGCCCTTGTGATCGAAACAGGAAAAATACAACGGCCGGTATACTTCATCAGCAGAGTCATGCAACCAACAGAGCAACGATATCCGAAGATAGAACAACTCGCCTTGGCACTAATAATCACAGCAAGAAGATTAAGACACTACTTCCAGAGCCACACAATCATAGTAAGGACAAACCAACCATTAAGGCAAATATTGACAAAACCAGAGCTGGCCGGACGCCTCACCAAATGGTCCATCGAACTTTCAGAATTCGACATCCAGTTCCAACCCAGGTCGGCCTTAAAAGCACAAGTGTTGGCCGACTTTATCTCGGAAATAACAACCGATGAACAAGACAAGTCTTGGGAACTACACGTGGACGGAGCATCAAGCCGAGAAGGAAGCGGAGCAGGAATAATCCTCAAAGAAGGAGACAAAGTAATAGCCGAACATGAACTCCAATTCCACTTCCCGGCAAGCAACAACCAGGCCGAATATGAAGCCCTCATTGCAGGACTCAAGCTTGCCCTGAGCTTCCAAGTACAGAGCTTGACAACACATTGCGACTCCCTCCTCGTGGTCGAACAAATCCGAGGAGAATTTCAGGTAAAAGATCCGTTGCTCGAGCAATACTGGCTCGTAGCGAAGGATCTCATTTCAAAATTCAATTCATTTTAGCATATTGCATGTTAATAGAGGAAAAAATGTGAGAGCATATATACTATCCAAGCTCGCAGCCACTAGGGCAGGCACACAAACATCCGCATTAACACAACTCTCACTTGAAAAACCAAGCACCGAACTATTAAATGTGATAAATATTAACCACCTCCATGACTGGAGAGCTCCTTTCCTTGAATATATTAGTACAGGCGCCATACCAAGACACGAGCTCAAACCACAACATTTCAAGCGAAAGGCTAGTCTTTACACAAACATAGGAGGAAAACTCTATAGATGAGGATTCTCACAACCACTGCTGAAATGCCTAAGCAAAGATGAAGCAAAAGAAGTAATGGACGAAGTCCACGAGGGAGTCTGTGGAAACCACATCGGAGGACGAGCACTTGCAGCTAAGATCGTCCGAACAGGGTATTACTGGCCAACCGTAAAAAGGGATTGCATAGCAAAAGTCAAAGCATGTGACAACTGTCAGAAACACGCAGCTATATCTACCAAGCCAGCCGAGCTATTACATAGCATGGAAGTAAGCTAGCCATTCTATAGATGGGGGCTCGACATACTCGGCCCATTTCCAATAGCACCAGGCCAGGTAAAATTTCTTTTAGTAGCCGTAGATTATTTCTCAAAATGGATAGAGGCACAACCATTAGCAAAGATTACTGCCGAAAAGGTACGATCATTTATATGGAAAAACATTATATGCCGATTTGGAATACCTAGAGAGATAATATCTGATAATGGTAGACAATTCACAGACAATAAGCTCGGTTCATTTTTAAGAAACTTTAACATAAGGCATTATTTTAGCTCGGTCGAACACCCACAAACCAATGGGCAGGCCGAAGCTACAAACCGAGTTATATTGCAGGCAATAAAGAAAAAACTAAATGACGCTAAGGGAGAATGGGCGGAGCTGATCCCAGAAATATTATGGGGCTACAACACAACAATACAGACCACCACGGGCGAAACACCTTTTAAACTAGTCTATGGGTCCGAGGCACTGATTCCTATTGAGGTCGGCATTCCCACCCTGAGAACCGAGCTATACAACGAACAGCACAACTTGCATGCAAGGAATGCCGAGCTTGATCTAGCCGAAGAAACCAGAGAGCTAGCAGCCATTAGACAAAGAGCAATAAAACAAATAACAGAAAAGAAACATAACAAAAGAGTATCGCTGAGGACATTTACAGAAGGCGACTTAGTGCTCAGACGAACAGAATAAGCCAGATGTCCTCCAACCCATGGGAAGCTCGCCGCTAACTGGGAAGGCCCGTTCCGAGTAGTAAAGGTGCTCGGCATGGGGGCTTATCAATTACAAACATTACAAGGCAACCCAATATCCGGGACCTGGAATATCTCCTCTTTAAAGATATACCAATCTTAGGTTGTACAAATGGCGGATGAGGGTACTCTTTTTCCCCCTTAGAGCCTTTTTTCCCAAAAAGGGGTTTTTGCCTTAGGAAGGTTTTAACGAGGCCTGACGCACAATATCCTTCATCAATGTTCAAAATCTAATCAAACATTTCATATTTCATATTCAAAATATACATTCAACGGCGAATTATACCATAACCAACTATCATACTTGCTATCATAATAAGGCAAGTTCCAAACAACAAAACAAAGGCCAACCTAAACATGGTCGGAACCAGCGAATAAGTTCAAACTAACTAACACTCCATCTACAAATTATAAGTTCACTTACAAAGATAACAAAATAAGCAGGAATAATATCCGAACTAAGAAGGAGGGGGAACATTCTCATCATGGTCCTCCTCTGTGCCATCCACCACAAGCTTCCCATCAATAACAACCTTTGTCACGTCCATCCGAGCACAATCAAATTCAGGAACCAACACAGCGATCTGGCTAACAGCTCGATCGAAACCAGAAGCGAACATTTCCATACCCAACTCCTCCAATTCCTAAACACGGGCAGTCAGCTGACCCTTGGCCAAATCACTATCTTTAATATCGGACTGAAGGAGCCGAATCTGATCCCGGAGACGATTAACCTCCTCCTCAGATGACTTCAGCTTCAGCTCCACTTCCGCAAATGCTTCATCTTTCTTTTTCAAAGTCTTTTCCATCAAAACATCTTTTTCCTTCAACAAATTCTCCAGCTCGACAACCCTCCCCACACTCGCCTGCTGCTCAGCCCCGATTAACTCGGTAGTACGGCCCACGCACATCAAACGGGAAGCAACGATCTATCAATGGCAACACGAAAATTCATGAACAGAGGCGGTAACAATAAAGGACAAGAGGAAGCACAATAAATAAACATAGAAGCGAACCTGGATAAACTTCCCCATTCCCTCCATCCCAATGCGGCGGGTCATAAGCATATCGTCAGGGTATTGAGAAACCCTGTCGGAAAGCTCGGCTATAGGGAACTGGTCACTCCACAAAGAATGGGGGCTGGTCCCAGGTATAAATCCATGAAGTCGCCTTTGCCGATCAAATGCGGACTTAACAGTACCCGCAATCTCCCTATCACATTCAGAAATAACCTCCAAAGATTCATCAACCTCATCCCTCTTTCTCTTATGGGATGACGCGGGCCGAGCAATGGATTGAGCCGCCTCACCACCACCATCCTTGGGAGCCCCAGAAGCCCCAACATCCTTCTCCTTTTTCTTTTTCAAAAACGATTGAAACCGAGAAGGATCAAGGAGAGGAACCCGCCCACCTGCACAAAGGAAGAACAGTCAAAATAAAGAACATAAACAAGCCACAAATAATACAGCAAACCAGCGTTACCTATATACACTCGCAAACCCTCACTATCACCCGCATCATGTAGACGAAGAAGATCAGGAATTGACAAACACACCCCATCAGCAAAACATTCAATGAGAAACTCTAACAAACACTCCTCATCCTCACTTCGCTCAGTAGCCTCTAGTATTTGACATGGTTCAGAACACCAGTACAACGGGAACTTTTCTATAAGCTCGTCATCCAGGTAAAAGGGATACTCGGATTCCGACGATCGGACTTTAACAAACAAAGACTTAAAATTTTTAAAAGAAGATTTGTAGAGCAAGAAAAGAGAGCGACCCGAAAAGCTACTTAGACACACCCACAAGCCCTTCCTAACCCCTTTTGACTAAAACAAGGAAAAGAATAAAGGAAGGGAACAAGGAAAAGACAAGAACTCCATTAAACACTGAAACGCACGAACAAAGGCCCAGGAATTTGGGTGAAGTTGAGATGGAGCACAGTTCAGTTGAGTCAACAAGTCACACTCGAAAGACGAAAAAGGCAGCTTAACACCTAATTCAGTAAAACAGGGAGTGTACATGTAAAAATACTCCCAATCACCCCTCCTTTCAAAAACCCTATCGTCAGTCGAACAGGGAAGAAACTGAACATTCACGCAACAACCCTCTCGCACAACTCTAAGACCCCCCAGCTCACGCATAGACGCAGAATCAACATAAGAAGAAGAACGGGTCTTAACGTCATCATGGACCCAATGATACGGATTGTCCTTCTTTTCTTCAACAGCCACCTTTTTCTCTTTCTCTTTCGCCATTACAAAAGGCAAAAACAGTAAATGTGGGAGTAGAAAACTAACCTCTAGAAGTCATGCTCACAGATAAAAACCAAAGGAAGATAAGGAAACAAAGCATCAGTTCCAAAAACAAAAATCAGGTAATATCACCAAGCCCACTAACTTAGTGGGTAAACCAAGTTACAACCATTAAATGCCTCGAAAAATCGAAAGGACGCATTAACCACGACGCGCTAAACAAGAAAAACTCCTGACTCTCTTTGACCAGCATTGACTCCCAGACCAAAAACAAGCCCAACGAACAACCAACAAAAGCAAAGCCCAGTTATTCGAAAGCTTGCCTGTCACCTAAAAAACGGAGACAAACAAGCTTGGGGGCTATGACGTGTACCCCTAAAACCTCGGCTACTATACTGTTCAACCAAACCGACCTCATATCTCGGCATCTAAACAGATAAACCTAAAACATAACTTAATCACAAAAGTCACACGGGTCAGACCTTATCTTCAGCCCGTTGCTAACGGAACCTACCAAGAATATCGGAACAAACCAAACAGTGCAGACCCCTCACTCGCTTATAAAACCGAGCAAACTCATAAAGGACTCAGGTCACAAACTTCACTTCAGTTCAATTGCTTTTATCTCTTAACTCATACTTACTTGAGCGTCGGAGTCCTTTTTGCAGGTGCTCCCGCCGCCGTGTTTCGAAGCTCCGAGGTTATCCACAACGTTGCTTCCTGACGACTCATAGTTCGGATCGGGAATTCGGCAACCATTCTGAGATCATCAGACCTCGGCTCATTCAGGACGGAACATTTGGCGCCCACCGTGGGGCCCGAAAAACTAACCCCACCTTTTTCCTTTATATTTCTACCTCTTGAGTTTTCTTTTTCAGATCACACGATCTCCGGACATGGCAGACAACGGAGTCCACCAGCCCACGCAGGCCGAACTCATGACCCAGATGGCTGAAATTCAAGCAGAGGTCAAAAGACTGGCCGAGCTGTCAGCACAAAATAACACCAACAAGCGGGATGAAGGCAATCCCAAGAGCTCATCCCAAGCCGTGACTGACCTATTAATCACCAACCCCCCGAAGGAGAGATTAACCTTGGATAACCCATTTTCCGAGGAGATTACCAATTACCAAATGCCAAAACATTTTACACTACCTTCCTCACTCGAGCCATATAAGGGGATTGGTGACCCCCGGGCTCACATTAAGAAATTTCAGTCTATGATGTTCTTTAATGGACCTAAAAATGAACCTATTCTTTGCAGGGCTTTTCCGACCTACCTCGACGGCACGGCCCTCCTTTGGTTCTCAAAACTACCTGAAGGATCAATCTCTTCCTTCGAGGAATTGGCAAGATCCTTCATAGACTACTTTGCTGCTGCCCGTATTTATGTGCACGAATCAGATTATCTCGGCACCATCCGCCAAGGTCCCCAAGAAAGCTTGAAGGATTATTTAACCAGATTCGCTGACGCAACAATGGAGATACCCGATCTAGATCTTGCTGTCCATCTCCACACCATAAAAGCCCGCCTCAAACCGGGAAAATTCAGAGAAATAATTGCCGTCACAAAACCGAAAACCCTGGAGGAATTTCGGGAAAGGGCCGCAGGGCAGATGGAAATTGAAGAACTCTGAGAGGCCGAGAAAGTAGACAGAAGGCAACCACGAAAGGAAGAAAGCCGAACAATCAGATCAGGGGACAACAGAGACACCAGAAAAACGTTTAAGCTTACACCAAAGTTTGACAACTACACCAGGTTCAACACCAAGAGAGAGAGGATCATCAAGGAAATACTCAACGCCAAAATCATCAAACCCCCTGTTAGGGCCGGAAGCTACCAAGACCAACGATTCGTGGAAAGGACCAAGCACTGCGCCTTCCATCAGAAATATGGTCATACCACCGACGAGTGCATCATAGCCAAAGACTTGCTGGAAAGATTAGCCAGGCAAGGACTCCTAGACAAATACATCGAAGGTACAAGGCACAAAGGAGCAAAAACAAATCCAGATGAGCAACAAACTCCGAGGAACAAAGAAACCGACAAATGGCCGAGCAACAATCCCCCAAAAGGAATCATCAATTGCATATCAGGAGGATTCGCATGTGGCGGAGAAACAGCCTCGGCACGAAAAAGAAGCTACCGCACTATGCTAGCAATCGAAGGAACAACCCCACACTATAATAAAGAAGTCGACGACCTCGAAATCACTTTTAACCAATCAGATATATGCTCGGCCACACCAAATGCAGACGACCCTATGGTGATTTCCATCCAAACAGGAGAGTTACTGGTAAGAAAGGTCCTTTTGGACCCAGGTAGTAGTGCAGACATTCTCTTTTATTCTACCTTTTTAAGAATGAACCTATCTGAAAAACTAATACAACCCTCATCCGGAGAACTCGTGGGGTTCTCCGGAGAAAGGGTACCGATAAAAGGGTATATATGGCTAAAAACGACAATAGGTGAAAATCCATTATCCAGAACCTTTGATATACAAAATACCTGATAGTGGACTGTATTAGTCCCTACAATATCATTCTCGGGAGACCTGCTCTGAACATGTTCAGAGCGGTGATATCAACCTTTCATCTCTGTGTTAAGTTTCAGGCACAGGATGGCAGAATAGCAACAATCCACTCATACCGTCAACAAGCTCGGCAATGTTACAACTCTAGCCTAAAAAGGTCAGACACGAGACAGAAGCAACACGAGGTCAAAGCAGTACAAACTAGGAAGGAAGTCCTATCCCTAG
Organism: Arachis stenosperma; assembly: GCF_014773155.1. Taxonomy (NCBI): domain Eukaryota; kingdom Viridiplantae; phylum Streptophyta; class Magnoliopsida; order Fabales; family Fabaceae; genus Arachis; species Arachis stenosperma. The sequence goes on along the minus strand of NC_080379.1, from coordinate 3,081,227 downwards.
CCGAGCTTGACCCCCGAGGAGACACACAAGAAAGACCTCAACCAACGGATGAGCTTCAGAAAATCCAACTGACATCAAAACCAGAACAGGTAACGTACATTGGTCAAGCGCTACAAGAACAAGAAAGGTCGGATCTTGTAAAGTTGCTACGAGCCAACTCTGACCTATTCGCCTGGACCCCGGCGGACATGCCTGGAATAAGTCTAGACCTCATTTCTCAAAAACTCGCCACCAACCCAACAAGCCGACCTATAGCTCAGAAGAAAAGAAACCTAGGAGCAGAAAAATCCAAAGCAGCCCTAGAAGAGACGAGTAAACTCCTCCAAGCCAACTTCATCAGAGAAATCCGCTTCACCACATGGCTCTCAAACGTGGTAATTGTAAGAAAGAGCTCAGGTAAATGGCGCATGTGCGTCGATTTTACAGATTTAAATAAAGCATGCCCTAAAGATGCCTACCCCTTACCTTGCATTGATAAGCTTGTAGACAACGCATCAGGTTTCAAAAGCTTAAGCTTTATGGATGTATACTCTGGGTATAATCAAATACTCATGCATCCTGAAGACCAAAGCAAGACAGCATTCATAACGGAACATGGAAACTTTTGTTATCGAGTAATGCCTTTTGGCTTAAAGAATGCAGGTGCAACCTATCAACGCTTGATGGACAAGGTCTTCCATCACCAAATAGGGCGCAACATGGAAATCTATGTAGACGACATGGTCGCCAAGACCATAAAAGAAAAATCACATTGTGAAGATCTCAGTGAGATATTCAGACAAATCCGAGCATATAATATGAGATTGAACCCGGAAAAGTGTGCTTTTGGGGTAAAAGGATGAAAGTTCTTCGGATTCATGCTCACCTCACGAGGAATCGAGGCAAACCCCGAAAAGTGTTCGGCGATACTCAATATGACGAGCCCTAAAACAATAAAAGAAGTGCAACAGTTGGCAGGGAGGATAGCGGCGTTATCTCGATTCATACCCGCGGCATCAAATCGAGCATATCACCTTTTCCAAACAATATCTAAGAAAAATTCCACTGGACAGAAGAGGGCGAGAAGGCTTTTTCCGAGCTCAAAGCAATCCTATCAACACCACCCGTGCTGCAAAGGCCAGAAATCGGTAAACCTTTATATTTATATTTATCTGTTTCAAATTATTCTATAAGTTCGGCCCTTGTGATCGAAACAGGAAAAATACAACGGCCGGTATACTTCGTCAGCAGAGTCATGCAACCGACAGAGCAACGATATCCGAAGATAGAACAACTCGCCTTGGCACTAATAATCACAGCAAGAAGATTAAGACACTACTTCCAGAGCCACACAATCATAGTAAGGACAAACCAACCATTAAGGCAAATATTGACAAAACCAGAGCTGGCCGGACGCCTCACCAAATGGTCCATCGAACTTTCAGAATTCGACATCCAATTCCAACCCAGGTCGGCCTTAAAAGCACAAGTGTTGGCCGACTTTATCTCGGAAATAACAACCGATGAACAAGACAAGTCTTGGGAACTACACGTGGACGGAGCATCAAGCCGAGAAGGAAGCGGAGCAGGAATAATCCTCAAAGAAGAAGACAAAGTAATAGCCGAACATGAACTCCAATTCCACTTCCCGGCAAGCAACAACCAGGCCGAATATGAAGCCCTCATTGCAGGACTCAAGCTTGCCCTGAGCTTCCAAGTACAGAGCTTGACAACACATTGCGACTCCCTCCTCGTGGTCCAACAAATCCGAGGAGAATTTCAGGTAAAAGATCCGTTGCTCGAGCAATACTGGCTCGTAGCGAAGGATCTCATTTCAAAATTCAATTCATTTAGCATACTGCATGTTAATAGAGGAAAAAATGTGAGAGCATATATACTATCCAAGCTCGCAGCCACTAGGGCAGGCACACAAACATCCGCATTAACACAACTCTCACTTAAAAAACCAAGCACCGAACTATTAAATGTGATAAATATTAACCACCTCCATGACTGGAGAGCTCCTTTCCTTGAATATATTAGTACAGGCGCCATACCAAGACACGAGCTCAAACCACAACATTTCAAGCGAAAGGCTAGTCTTTACACAAACATAGGAGGAAAACTCTATAGACGAGGATTCTCACAACCACTGCTGAAATGCCTAAGCAAAGATGAAGCAAAAGAAGTAATGGACGAAGTCCACGAGGGAGTCTGTGAAAACCACATCGGAGGACGAGCACTTGCAGCTAAGATCGTCCGAACAGGGTATTACTGGCCAACCGTAAAAAGGGATTGCATAGCAAAAGTCAAAGCATGTGACAACTGTCAGAAACACGCAGCTATATCTACCAAGCCAGCCGAGCTATTACATAGCATGGAAGTAAGCTAGCCATTCTATAGATGGGGGCTCGACATACTCGGCCCATTTCCAATAGCACCAGGCCAGGTAAAATTTCTTTTAGTAGCCGTAGATTATTTCTCAAAATGGATAGAGGCACAACCATTAGCAAAGATAACTGCCGAAAAGGTACGATCATTTATATGGAAAAACATTATATGCCGATTTGGAATACCTAGAGAGATAATATCTGATAATGGTAGACAATTCACAGACAATAAGCTCGGTTCATTTTTAAGAAACTTTAACATAAGGCATTATTTTAGCTCGGTCGAACACCCACAAACCAATGGGCAGGCTGAAGCTACTAACCGAGTTATATTGCAGGCAATAAAGAAAAAACTAAATGACGCTAAGGGAGAATGGGCGGAGCTGATCCCAGAAATATTATGGGGCTACAACACAACAATACAGACCACCACGGGCGAAACACCTTTTAAACTAGTCTATGGGTCCGAGGCACTGATTCCTATTGAGGTCGGCATTCCCACCCTGAGAACCGAGCTATACAACGAGCAGCACAACTTGCATGCAAGGAATGCCGAGCTTGATCTAGCCGAAGAAACCAGAGAGCTAGCAGCCATTAGACAAAGAGCAATAAAACAAATAACAGAAAAGAAACATAACAAAAGAGTATCACTGAGGACATTTACAGAAGGCGACTTAGTGCTCAGACGAACAGAAGAAGCCAGATGTCCCCCAACCCATGGGAAGCTCGCCGCTAACTGGGAAGGCCCGTTCCGAGTAGTAAAGGTGCTCGGCATGGGGGCTTATCAATTACAAACATTACAAGGCAACCCAATATCCGGGACCTGGAATATCTCCTCTTTAAAGATATACCAATCTTAGGTTGTACAAATGGCGGATGAGGGTACTCTTTTTCCCCCCTTAGAGCCTTTTTTCCCAAAAAGGGGTTTTTGCCTTAGGAGGGTTTTAACGAGGCCTGACGCACAATATCCTTCATCAATGTTCAAAATCTAATCAAACATTTCATATTTCATATTCAAAATATACATTCAACGGCGAATTATACCATAACCAACTATCATACTTGCTATCATAATAAGGCAAGTTCCAAACAACAAAACAAAGGCCAACCTAAACATGGTCGGAACCAGCGAATAAGTTCAAACTAACTAACACTCCATCTACAAATTATAAGTTCACTTACAAAGATAACAAAATTAGCAGGAATAATATCCGAACTAAGAAGGAGGGGGAACATTCTCATCATGGTCCTCCTCTGTGCCATCCACCACAAGCTTCCCATCAATAACAACCTTTGTCACGTCCATCCGAGCACAATCAAATTCAGGAACCAACACAGCGATCTGGCTAACAGCTCGGTCGAAACCAGAAGCGAACATTTCCATACCCAACTCCTCCAATTCCTAAACACGGGCAGTCAGCTGACCCTTGGCCAAATCACTATCTTTAATATCGGACTGAAGGAGCCGAATCTGATCCTGGAGACGATTAACCTCCTCCTCAGATGACTTCAGCTTCAGCTCCACTTCCGCAAATGCTTCATCTTTCTTTTTCAAAGTCTTTTCCATCAAAACATCTTTTTCCTTCAACAAATTCTCCAGCTCGACAACCCTCCCCACACTCGCCTGCTGCTCAGCCCCGATTAACTCGGTAGTACGGCCCACGCACATCAAACGGGAAGCAACGATCTATCAATGGCAACACGAAAATTCATGAACAGAGGCGGTAACAATAAAGGACAAGAGGAAGCACAATAAATAAACATAGAAGCGAACCTGGATAAACTTCCCCATTCCCTCCATCCCAATGCGGCGGGTCATAAGCATATCGCCAGGGTATTGAGAAACCCTGTCGAAAAGCTCGGCTATAGGGAACTGGTCACTCCACAAAGAATGGGGGCTGGTCCCAGGTATAAATCCATGAAGTCGCCTTTGCCGATCAAATGCGGACTTAACAGTACCCGCAATCTCCCTATCACATTCAGAAATAACCTCCAAAGATTCATCAACCTCATCCCTCTTTCTCTTATGGGATGACGCGGGCCGAGCAATGGATTGAGCCGCCTCACCACCACCATCCTTGGGAGCCCCAGAAGCCCCAACATCCTTCTCCTTTTTCTTTTTCAAAAACGATTAAAACCGAGAAGGATCAAGGAGAGGAACCCGCCCACCTGCACAAAGGAAGAACAGTCAAAATAAAGAACATAAACAAGCCACAAATAATACAGCAAACCAGCGTTACCTATATACACTCGCAAACCCTCACTATCACCCGCATCATGTAGACGAAGAAGATCAGGAATTGACAAACACACCCCATCAGCAAAACATTCAATGAGAAACTCTAACAAACACTCCTCATCCTCACTTCGCTCAGTAGCCTCTAGTATTTGACATGGTTCAGAACACCAGTACAACGGGAACTTTTCTATAAGCTCGTCATCCAGGTAAAAGGGATACTCGGATTCCGACGATCGGACTTTAACAAACAAAGACTTAAAATTTTTAAAAGAAGATTTGTAGAGCAAGAAAAGAGAGCGACCCGAAAAGCTACTTAGACACACCCACAAGCCCTTCCTAACCCCTTTTGACTAAAACAAGGAAAAGAATAAAGGAAGGGAACAAGGAAAAGACAAGAACTCCATTAAACACTGAAACGCACGAACAAAGGCCCAGGAATTTGGGTGAAGTTGAGATGGAGCACAGTTCAGTTGAGTCAACAAGTCACACTCGAAAGACGAAAAAGGCAGCTTAACACCTAATTCAGTAAAACAGGGAGTGTACATGTAAAAATACTCCCAATCACCCCTCCTTTCAAAAACCCTATCGTCAGTCGAACAGGGAAGAAACTGAACATTCACGCAACAACCCTCTCGCACAACTCTAAGACCCCCCAGCTCACGCATAGACGCAGAATCAACATAAGAAGAAGAACGGGTCTTAACGTCATCATGGACCCAATGATACGGATTGTCCTTCTTTTCTTCAACAGCCACCTTTTTCTCTTTCTCTTTCGCCATTACAAAAGGCAAAAACAGTAAATGTGGGAGTAGAAAACTAACCTCTAGATGTCATGCTCACAGATAAAAACCAAAGGAAGATAAAGAAACAAAGCATCAGTTCCAAAAACAAAAATCAGGTAATATCACCAAGCCCACTAACTTAGTGGGTAAACCAAGTTACAACCATTAAATGCCTCGAAAAATCGAAAGGACGCATTAACCACGACGCGCCAAACAAGAAAAACTCATGACTCTCTTTGACCAGCATTGACTCCCAGACCAAAAACAAGCCCAACGAACAACCAACAAAAGCAAAGCCCAGTTATTCGAAAGCTTGCCTGTCACCTAAAAAACGGAGACAAACAAGCTTGGGGGCTATGACGTGTACCCCTAAAACCTCGGCTACTATACTGTTCAGCCAAACCGACCTCATATCTCGGCATCTAAACAGATAAACCTAAAACATAACTTAATCACAAAAGTCACACGGGTCAGACCTTATCTTCAGCCCGTTGCTAACGGAACCTACCAAGAATATCGGAACAAACCAAACAGTGCAGACCCCTCACTCGCTTATAAAACCGAGCAAACTCATAAAGGACTCAGGTCACAAACTTCACTTCAGTTCAATTGCTTTTATCTCTTAACTCACATACTTACTTGAGCGTCAGAGTCCTTTTTGCAGGTGCTTCCGCCGCCGTGTTTCGAAGCTCCGAGGTTATCCACAACGTTGCTTCCTGACGACTCATAGTTCGGATCGGGAATTCGGCAACCATTCTGAGATCATCAGACCTCGGCTCATTCAGGACGGAACAGTTACGTTACTGAATACGTGTCACCTGTGACATGGATATTTGAAGTTAAAATTAAATCAAAATTAATAAAAATGATGATTTAAGTAAAGACTCTGAGTATGACTTTTTATTTCGCGCTCTTTATCTCATGAAACCCTTATCCTAGCAGAGTCCTCTGTAACTTGATCACCATTGACATTGGGTGTGTTTGGTTTTGTGTTAAAAAGAAGAGACGTACGTTTGAGTGTATCGAATGCTTCCTCTTTTTTGTTTGGATATTTTTTTTTTAAACGCCAACGTGATTTTAGGTTCTTAACGTGCGTTTATAAGAAGCTAGAAATTGTAGCTTCTGCGTTTAGATAATCATGTTAGGATTGGATTTATTTTGTTTTATCAATTCTACCTTTTACTTTTTTGCTTGTAGTCCTTTTAGTATTTAAATATTTCAAATATATAATTATATTTTTTTATTAAATTTTTACTTTTGATATTGTATAAAAAAATATTTTTGTTTGACTTTGTTAAAATTTGTAAGTATAATTTTTGTATATTAATTTATTATTATAATTTTGTTATAATATAAATTATTGATCCCATTAAAAAGAACAAAATAAATAAAAAATTAATTATAACTAAGAATAAAATCATGGATAATTAAAATTTATAGTTTAAAATAGTATTAAATAAAAGAGTACTGAGAGTATTAAAAAAAATTATAAGTAATATAATTTAATAAAGTATATTTTGATATATTTTTCATATATTATTTTTGCTTTTGATATAAAAATATATTTTGTCAATTTTGATATATTATTTTTATTTTAGTAAGTAAATATTAATTATATTATAAAATTAATTAATAATATTTATTTAAATATATAAATTAAAATGATAGAATAATATAAAAAATTTATTTTAACTTGATGTCTATTTCAGTAATTTTTTATCTAAAAGTAATTTTGAGTAATGTAATCCAAACAATATTTACTTTACTATAATCCATTTTGATAAAAAGATTACCAAACATAAATCACTTTAATACAAACTCACTTTTCATCAAAATCAAATTTGCAAAATTAATTTTATGCAAATTCCCGTTTACAAACTGAAATCCAAACACACACATTGTAGTCAAAAGAGAGTAGTGTTTGGGTGATACTGGCGTTCTCGTGGTGCTCAATCTATCAGAATGCGACAGCGCGTGAGGGGCTATCTCTTACAGGAAGGAGATTCACTCCCCAGCGCCAAAACATACACAGATAAGTTCGTGAATCGTTCTAGCTTTTTTTTGTGAAGTTACAAAAATTTAACTTTTTTTTTCTTATGTTAGCATCTAGGTAACACTGAAAAGCTTATAGTGGTTGAATTTAGATAGGATTTTAACATTTGATTGAATGTTATTTATGCTCCATATTCTTCCGGTTTTTAAGTTTAGTGGTTACTCTTTTAGTTGGTTTTAAATAGAATATTGAATATTGTATGTTCTTGTGGATTGTTACAGAGGACTCTACTAAGATAAGGGTTTTATGAGATAAATAGCACGAAATGAAGAGTCACATTCAGGATTTTTGCTCAAATCACCATTATTAGCATAATTTTGATTTAATTTTAAATTCGACTATCCACGTCACAGGTGATAGGTATTCGGTAATGTGACAAGTAGACTAAATCACTAACGTCATTGACGTTTGATTAGTTTCGATGAATGGAATTGAACATAAGTTACAAGATAATTTTCTTTTTTTTTATGATCAGATTTGTCAACGTTAAATATATCAAGATCAATTTTAGTAGGGGTGGCAACATGGCGGGTAGGGATGGGTTTTTATTCTACCCAATTTCGTCTCGTTCTACTTCTATCTGCGGGTAATAAAACGTTAAATCCTAACCCGTCTTGCGGGTATTCGCCCCTTCCCTACCCGCCCTTATAACTATTAAAATCTAATAAATAAAATTAAATTTTAAAATTTATATAACTATCATCACATACATAACATAAATTAAAGTAAAAATTTAAATATGATACAATATTATTAATTATTTACTAATTATTTTACATATATTATACATATTATATATTAAAATTATATATATTATATATATAGCGGGACGGATAGGAACGGTTTCCTAAAAATCCGCCCCGCTAAAAACTCGTCCCGTACCGGAACGGATAATTACCCGCCCCAAACAAGTAAGAGTGAGGTGAATACCCACGAGTTCGAGTAGTATTGCCATCCCTAAATTTTGGTAGTTTATTCCATTTGTCACCTTGTCTTTATTTTGTGTGTCTGACGTGAAAGCAAAAATTATAGGAAATCATTTTCAGATCGATACTGTATAATCTTAAAACAAATGAGAAATTTGGTATGCAATTTTTGTTTTTTCAAAAACAAAAGAAAAAAAAATCAAATTTTCACTAATTTGACTAATCTTAAATTTATTACCATTAAATATATTTAATAAATAAACGAGTAAATTAATAGTGTTCAATCATTATTAATCTACCAATATTAGACAATGCTTTTAAGTTTTAACATATGTATGCAAAATAAAACAAAACAATGTTAACAAGAGCCACCTTGTTTCTTGCTCATATCATATTCCCTAGCTTCTAACGTTGGCCACTCTGGCCATGGTCCACTTACCTAGAACAAATTATGAACAATTTTGCACCACTGGATCATCCTCATACTTACCTGGTTTATAGTTTTGCATGTTCTTCAAGTTTATTTTAAATTTAAGAACCAAATCACAACTTCATCCCCAAGTATATGGCCGTTGATTCTGCCTTAAAACATACTTTTATGGGTAGCCGTTTGAAGCCTGCTTTAAGGGACCACCACAAAGCAGCAAACAAAAATGACCTGTCTGGTGTGTGTGGGGTCCTATGCCAACCTCAAAAGAATTCAAAAGCATTAGAGACGTTGCCGTCTCTAAACTCAATTGCTCAATTCATTAGCTTAAAAATTATTCATTTATCTAATAAGTCATAACAATGATTACCCGCAATAATGTGGAGTGATTAGTGAAGGCTATAAATAAGCCAAAGAGTTATTGCATTTCTCAACACATACAAGATAATTTCTCCACCTCCCTAGCTATTCTAAAGCTTATAAGCTTCAAGTATACCTGTTCCCTTTCTTCTTTGCATCTAAATGGCACGCATTAGCAGAGCAGTGTTCTTCATGGTCTTCATCGTGGCACTTATGTTTGCTGATGCAGTGAGGGCACAGAGCGGCGAAGCGCCGGCTCCAGCACCCATGGACGCTGGAGCTGGATCTATGGTCACATATTCTGCTACATTTGTTTGCTCCACGTTGATCCTCTCTTTCCTTGCCCTTCTCCGCCACTAAATTTTCCCTGCATCTTTATTTTTTTGGTTAAATTTTAAATGGGCTGCAATATTTGTTGTTTATTTATTATGTTGATTACTTGATTGTATTATCTTATTCTTCGTCCCTAATTATTGGTTAGGGTCTAATTCAATTCATCCTATCTAATCTATTGTGGACAAGAAGAGAAATTTGTACATGTATTATGTGATGGGTTGTTCTGTGTCTACTTTTTCCTTTCCCGTTCTATAAGCGGTGCTCTTAAAAGGGTCACAAAATATGAAAGTAATAACTTAAACCAAACAAGTACTCACTACATATATCAATTGTTTTACCAATTATACAAGCACCGAAGCACATGCTATGTAAGATACTAGCAAGTACTTTGTGCAAACACTCAGAACTTTCAGAGTAATTAAAAGTTTAAAACTAATAATACTATGTTCGCAGGTCTAGATGTTCAAACAAAAATGTGATAAAGAAAGATCCTCAACTTGCATTTCATATTCAAATGTGAGAATGTTTATTACGGCCAAAAGTAATCAACACAATTGTTCGGTTCCATACTTCAGTTACATGTTCACAACATAAACTGTAGTCTGTAGAAAGAACAATATATTTGTTGCAATTGAAACTCTACAGAAAAATAGGAATTAAGATGTCAGTTTCATGCTTCTAATATCAGGGAACTATATCTGCAACACACACAAAAACCAACAGAACTCGAATCAGGTTTGAATAACTGAAAATACCCATTCCAAGTTACCTCCTTCACCCATGCCTTTTCTTTTCCCTGAGGATCTAGCAACTACAACAATGTCTGCAATCAAATAACTCTAAGTATGCGCATCATAAGCAACTAAACCAGTAAATCCCAAACCAAATGCTCTATGTTCATCAACTACCAAATGTTTTGGTTGACTGCCTATTCTTAATCCCTAAATCGTAAACATACACAATTATACCTCGTTCTCTTTCCTTGTACGAGCATACAATAATTTCTCCTATAATATATCAACAACCTAGATCCTTTAAAGCAAAAGCACCATATTTTGTCTCAGCATTGTATCAACATCATAAACCTTACAAAGGTCAATCTCCCAATGGATTCACAAATTCTAATACAAAAGAATGATCAAATGAAGTTCAAAGACCCAGTGATGGGTTATGTAGCTACAAACTTGAGATTTTACAATCTTATAGAAAGCACTAAATCAATTTCCAAGGGTGCAAATGCAAACTCTAATAGAATACACAGAATCAGATGAACTTAACAGATAGCACTGTAGCAAGTAAAGCTTGAAAGTTGAAAGCTCACTTCCATAGCTAATAGCAAGCTAAAGGCACAAGTTCAAACCAAATCCAAGCACAAGAATATGCATCCAGACAACATAATTTGATAATTACATCAAATCATTAATATTTGGTTACAAACCTTGTAAATGTTTCTTATTTATTTAAGAGATATCATCATTGTATAATAACTATGCATTACAACAACACTACAAAGTGCCTCAGTAACAATCAAAATTGATCACTCTTCCAATCCAATATCCAAACTTTGTTCTTTACCAATGAGTAGTTCATCCTAATTATTACAATAAAAAATTCAACCTCATCCTATGGACTACGGTTAAACAATTCTCATCCCTCCAAAAATCTTAACAGTATAAATAGTATCATTTGGGATATTAAATTCAGTTCACAATTTAATCCCAAGAAATTAAATTTAAAAATTACCAAAAATTAGGCAGAGAGAAGCAGCCCCATCACCATCCACCTAAGAGCTCTTTGCTGCCACTGCAGCCTCTGCCGCCGATTCCGCTTCTTTCACTGCAGCCTCCTCAATGATCTTCTTGTTCTTCTCAATAGCCGCCGCAACCTCCTTAGGCATATACTTCTCGTCGTGCTTTGCTAAAACCTCCGTGGCGGAAAAATAGCAGTCTCCGCTCCTTGCCTTTCCGGAGACGCTCTTGGCTGACACCTGCTTCCTGATCTCATCGGTGAACGGCTTCACGAACCCTTCCACCACCACAGAGTGACCTTCCCTGAAGAGATCGGGAAGCGAACCCTGGTACCGGACAAGAATATCGGTGATCAGATCGGAGACCACGAATTCCATCTCTGCAGAAGATGCAGGCTGCACGACGCTGCCTTCCAGGACCAAACCTCCCAATCGGAACTTCGTCTTCGTAGGGTTCTGAGCGTACTTTTCGAGAGCTTCCGATGGAGTAACGTAGAACACTAACTGGTCCTGGAAGTTGTTCAGAACGATCACGATGAACCCTGCCATGCATCCGAACGTTAGGGCGTAGGTCCACAGGCGCCGTGTCTGCATCTGCCTGGCTCGCGCGCCGATGTCAACCGTTTTCTTTGGTCGAGATGCCGAGCGACGAGCCGCCGTGGAGAGGAGACGCCGGTGGATAGAGAAAGCGAAGGGGAGGGCGGAAGGTGAGTCGATGGAACGGATGAAGGAGGCAGCTGCGAGAGACGGCGAGAGATTGGCGGCGGTAGGGTGGCGCGTGTGGAGAAGGGAGGAGTGGAGGAGTGAGGTGGTATGGAGGAGGCGGGATCTGAATCTGAGGGCGAGTCCGGTGGCCATCGGAATTTTCTTTTTACTGTTTTTTCTTGTGTTTTCTCGGGAAAGTGAGGGAAAATAAACGTGGGAAAATTGGAGATTGGGGGTTAGGGTTTAAGAGTATTAGCCGCCATAATTGAGTAGAAGTTTGGCGGCAGCAATGGCCTTTTTTGTGGCAGCGTTGGAAGCGAAAAATGGAGAAGATTCATGTAACCATTCACAGAACATGGATCAAAAAGAAGGAGAAAAAGTGAAAAAAAGGAAAAATATTTGCACGTGACAAGTGGACTGCGCTGGCCCAATTTATGGGCCATTTTTCTTCCATGTTGGAGTTTCATTGATATCGAGGCCCAGTATGTAGAAGACTTCTGTAATGCATGGTCAAAATTCAAATCCATCCTTGTCCAAAAATTATTTCAAATCAATGTAATGTGGACAGTGGAAGATAGGCGACATGAGAAACAAAGAAATTAGAAATCAGTTAGACTTTGTGTGTACTCACAGAATACTATAATATATAGGGTTGTGCTACTGTGCTGAATGAAAACTTTTTCCTCACCTGCTGAAACGACGTGGCTACATTAGAGGTAGACGTGTGTTGTGTCGCTGCAAAATTTCTGCTGCATTCGCAAAAATTGCAGAAACTATCAGAGCAGTTGTCGCCTTATCGGTAAATGTTGGTTACAATTAGTAATTGATAATCCTATAGTTAATCTACTGGGCTTTTTTCTGCTGTTTCAGAGAAATTTTTGATATATGAGTTTGGACTTGCTTTTTTGGTTGGTTTGAACATTGTGTGACCCATACGATATGTTAATAAAGTTTTGGACTATATATGAAGCAGGAAAAAAATGATATAGACCTAAATAATAATAATAATAATAATAATAATAATAATAATAATATAATAATAATAATAAGGTGAAGTATATTTTTTGTTTCTAAAGTTTGATAAAAATTTTAAAAATATCTCTAAGTTTTATTTTGTTTTAATTTTGTCTGAAAATTTTTTATTTGCATCAAATATACTCCTGACGGTTAATTTTTCAAAAAATTTAAGACTAATTCAATAATAATTTCATAAGGATAACCCTCAATACAAGCAAATTAAGCATAATTTTCATGTATTATTGTTTGATTGGTTTTAAATTTTTTGAAAATTTAGTCGTTGAGGGTATATTTGATACAGATCGAAAACTTTTTGGACAAAATTAAAACAAAATAAAACTTAGGAGTATTTTTAAAATTTTTGTCAAACTTCAGGGACAAAAAACATACTTTACCCATAATAATAATAATAATAGAGTTAAACTAAACCTCACTTGTAGACAAGGATTCAGATTCTTAGATTCGTGCCAGAGTGAACATGTTTGGCTCCTTATATGAATGATAATGTTAAAGAGAATTTATGATGGACTGATACGAACATGAAATACGACGTGACACAAAACATTTCGATACATAAATTTTAAAATTTTATAAGATATAAGGACAAACATATATATAAAATATAAAATATTTTATAGATAAAATATAATGATATTTTAATATTTTATTGATAGTAAAATATAAATTTATTTTTAATTGATTTTACTGTCTTATTTTAATTATAGAGAGTATTTAAAATATTTTTATTTTAGTAAATAATAATATATATTATTTCTAAATTTATTTCGAGAATATACGTTGAGAATAAAGTTAGATACATTAACACGTGATGATATTTAGATGTGTCAGAAGCGTATCCGAAAAAAATTCATTTTTTATTAAGTTGGACACATACTATCATGTATATTTCAATTTTTTAAATTTAAACTTCTCATTTCTTAAAATAGAAAGTTTGTTTAACTTGATTAATTAAAATTACTTATAATATTTATTTTGCAACTTTAATTTCCAATACTTTTAAAATTAAATAAAATATGAAATTCAAAATTATTTATTCTCAAATATTTAATAATTTCAAATTCTAAAATTTAAAATTAAAAAAATTAAAATTTAAAATTATTTATTTTCAAATCTTTAATGATTTCAAATTCTAAAATTATTCTGCTATGTTTGTTTATTTAAATTTTATAATTTTCTACAAATAATACTCAATAAATAACCCTTAAATTTTAGGAGTATATTTTTTAATTAAAATTACTTATTTTAAAATTTATTCTACAACGTTAACTATCAATACTTTTAAATTTAAAAAATTACAAATTTTAAATTTTTATTTTAAATAGAAAACTAACTTTAACTAACAATAGAGTCATATTAAAGTAACATTTATAACTCAAAACAATATTATATCAACTAATACTAAATAAATTATGAGTAACCTAATTTAATAAAGTATATTTTCATATATTATTCGTATACTAATTATTTATGTTTTTGATATAAAATACATTTTGTCAATTTCTTATGCTAATTTTAATTCACTAAATAAATATTAATTTTTATTATAAACTTGATTAATTCAAATAACTATTTAAATTCATATTTTTTAATAATTTTTTATTTAAAAATAATTTTAAATAATATAATCTAAATGACTTCTTAATTTATTATAATCTATTTTAATATAAAAACTTGACAAACATAAACTATGCTAATCTCAGCTCATTTTTAATCAAAATTAATTTTATGCAACTTCTTATTTATAAACTTCAATCTAAACACATATTTAGTAGTAATAAATTCTTTTTTACAATTTTAGTTTTCTTTTGACATTTATTATTATTATTTTTTTGGACAGGATCTTTTGTCATTTATAAACTTTATCTTTATTCAATAATACAATCAAAAAACCCAAACATTAGTGTAAGCTCAATTATTTACTAAATTGTTGCTGGGCCATAAAAAAAAATCCAAAATCATAATCATCTTCGTTAACGCATGAATTGAGATTATGTAATTAATTATCTTATATAGTACTCTCTGACACACTGCAGAATTGTCTAGGACTTTACCAACAACATAAACACGTGTTGTTTTTTTCTTATGACACATAATTTCAGCACCAACTGAAAAAATTTCTTTTCAGCACCATAGTATTGGCCTAATATATAAACTAAGACTAATTTTTTTTTATCTTTATTCCTTCTAAAATTCATAAATGATAAAATAATTTATTTTTAATAAAAAATTCACTAAAGCATACATTTTTCTTTAAAATTACTTCATTTTTTATCTGTATAAATCATATGATTGCAAAAAATATATATTTGTTTCTTTCTCTCTCAACAACTCCAGCGGTTTACACACGTGTCCCAATTCACATAAATCGCTACTGCCAGTAGCGGTTTATGACCAACCCCAAACAAATAAAAACCGCTATAGGCTGAGCGGTTTCTATGCTACTACATTTGAAACGACAGGCAGTAGCGGATTCTGTGTTTATGTAAACCGCTACTGCCAGTAGCGGTTTCTATAGATATATGAAACAATATATTTGCGTTTTTATTATGGAAACAATGTATTTGCATAATTTTAAAGGTGTAACCATTTATTTATGTAAATTGCCCTAAATTTTATTTTATGCATATAATAACTTATTAGCAGTGATAAATTTTTAAATAAAACTCTAATCTATGACATAACAAATTAATTATTGACTTATCGGATTGAAAATACAAAAAACAAAAAAATAAAATATGTTAGTAGATGATTATTTTGGTAAAAATATTTTTATATAAAAGTGATTATTAGGATTGAGACATAAACGTATTATGCTAAGTCTTTTAGTCAGATATATAAAATAATCTAATAAATTTTAATTATTTTTTTATATTAAAATATTTTTATATGAATAGTCATTTTATCATGATATAATTTAATACAATTATAAAAATTAGAGTTTTATATATTAAAATTCCATAACGAAAAAATGAGGACAAATGTTAAGAGAAAATTAATAATAAAAAATGTTAAATGATCAATATTTTTTTTTTCATTTGTCTTGCACCTGAGCTAATATTTGTACAAGTCAACTTTTCATTTATTTTTCCACTAAAAATATTGATCCTTTAATATTTTCTATTAATGATTTTTGTATATTTTATTTTCAAATAGTACACTTTATTTTGATTATATTTTAGAGGATATAAATCTTTGCGCATCTGCTCATGGTAGTAACTTATTCGAAAAGAATTAGGTTCACCTATGATAACATATACATATGTATCTCTACCCAACCTAAAGAGGAGAAAATAATAAAGTAGTGCTTTTCGTGGACCAACTTCACAATCCATCTCTTTCTTTTGCTATCATGTCTAATTTAGTTTTGTTTAGTTCTTATGCTTTCGAATATTCAAATACCACATACCTTATCCCTCTCATTTCCCTCCACAAACGGTTACTTATTAATATTATTAGTGCTATAAAGATAATAATAACAATAACCGGTGCAGTCCAACTATTTTCTTCTTTCAATTATCAATCACTTCCCCAAAGGTGTAATTAATTTATTTGAATTGTGTTGCATTGAATAGAGCCGTGACATCCTTAATTCAAGGTCATGGATTCTCAGCTCATGGTTGGTCTTGCTCTCTCATGCATTGGTGGCTTGAGTACTTCCATAGGTACTATTTAATTTCATGTTTCTTTCCATCAAAACTCTAATTTGCTTCATTCACACAAACTTGTCTATGTTGAACAGGTGGACTCTCTGTAGTAATCAACAAAACTCCAAGTTTAAAGTTGCTTGGACTGTTGCAGGTATACATATATGATGTTTCATTATTGATTAATCAAACTCAACATTTTTTTATTACTTAAGCATTCACATTCTAATCATAAAAGGGTTTTGCTGCTGGTTTGATGCTGAGCATTTCATTCTTTGACCTTGCTCATAATGCTATTAACTCACTTGGATATCTCAAAGGAAACCTTTGGGTAAGTTCTCTTATATATTATTCTTATTCACCATAATATAATGTTTTTTTCTTTTTGTTATCCACGGTATCCCTAAACCCGACAAATCAAGGACTACTTCGTGATAAATCTGAAACGGAATTCGAAATACCGACACTTCCTTAAGCAAAACCAACCCAAGTTGACTATCATAATATAATGTATTTTTAATCAACGATATCTCTCATCCAGACATAGATTAAGCACTAATCGGCGTGGATCTGAGCTCTATTTAAAGGTTTCGTATTGGTTAATAGGTTGCTGTATAAACAATGCGAGATTCGAACTCCTAAAACTTACTTAAATAGATGAGTGAGCTAATTACACGATAACCCAAATTGGTTACCATAATATAATGTTTAATTAAAGTCATATTTATTCTCACAATGAATATATTTTTTACCTTCTTTGTTTCAGTTTTTTGCTGGTGTCATATTCTTTGCTGTTGTAACCAAATTTATCCCAGAACCAACAGCAGTTCCCATTCCAGACGATAAAAAGACAAAGGTTCGTTCTTTTACTTAAACTTGTTTAATTTCTATCTACCAAATTAAATCTTAAATAAAATGCATGGTATTGTAGCTAAGCTGCTATATATGTTGAGTAAAAAACAATCTTATAATATGATAGCATGCTTGAAAATAGAATGTTGGAGATCGTAGAAACAGGGACATCATGAAAAGGCAGCGCCGTCAAGTTTTGTTCAGCGGAATTATCACTGCCATTGGTATTAGCTTACATAATTTTCCTGAAGGAATGGCAGTGTTCCTTGGTTCCATGAAGGTAATAAACTTCAATTTTGGTGTTATTGTTGCATATTAATGCCTTAATATTGTAACTTTATGCCATTAATTCTTCTTTTATAGGGCCTTCGGGTTGGTCTTAACCTTGCATTAGCCATTGCTCTGCACAATATTCCAGAGGTATTTTTAATTATCTTTTACCTTATAATATAATCTTAGTGTTCTATTAATAAATTCCTTAATTAGTTTAACGTTAAACAATTGTGACACTCTTGTTGTATATATCTTTTTTTCAGGGTATTGCTGTTGCACTTCCTGTTTATTTTGCAACAGAGAGGTAATAAGATCTGGATCTTTTTCTCTTGTTAGTTAAATCTATTCATATCAAATATCACACATATAGCAATAACCATTAATTTGTGGATGCATGGTTCTTAATTAGTAAATGGCAGGCATTGAAATTGGCATCATTTTGTGGGTTTGCTGAGCCTTTAGGAGTCATAATTATAGGTACATACACCATCCAAAACATTCTCTATATACATAAATAATTCAAAGATTATATAAAATATGATGATGATGATTTTCCCTTGTTACATAACAATGTAGCATGTCTCTTCCCTAGAAGCTTAAATCCTGAGATTCTTGAAGGTTTACTTGGAGCAGGTTAGCCCTTGCAACTTGATTGGTTTGTGTGCAATTAGCAATATGATATGTTATGTTATGTTGTGCTGATATTAATTATTGTTGATTGCATTAAACATAATACACAGTTGGTGGAGTAATGGCATTTCTAACACTTCATGAAATGCTGCCATTGGCTTTTGATTATGCTGGACAGAAGCAGTCTGTTAAGGCCGTCTTTTGTGGCATGGCATTCATGTGTGCAAGGTAATTAAGAAATAAGATTAGTGCTAATATTGTACATTTAAATTATTATAAGATACTTAACTGTTTCTTGGATGCTGCTGCAGCTTGTTTCTTCTACGACTGAGTTTACCAGAGAACATGGTTTAATGTACAAGTAATCCCAGGAGTAACATACATGACATGAACATTAAAATGTAATTAACTATGGTTTAGTTTCTCCTACTATATAGAGGAATGTTGTACAAACTACAAAGAACAGGAGAGGGTAAAAAAATAATGACAAGAATTTTAATCCTGTGTATTACTCGAAAAAGAGATCATCTTGTCATTATCCATATATATATATATATAAAGATGATTTGTAAATATATTTGAAGCTATTTGCAAGTGATATACTTTTTATTTCATCTATTAATATTTTAGTATCACTTTAATAAATTGTGAATTAAAAATTAACTTCATAAATAGGTAATCTAACTTTTCTAAAAAATCTTTTATATATAGATACAATATATAAATGGGTGATGCTAGGTAACCAAAAAATAATTACAATATAGAAATCTCACGTAAAAATTCTCATTATCTTGATAAGCAAGTGACATACACTTCTTTATCACTTATCCTCTTTATCACCTACTATTTTGCTGCATGTTTGGAGTCATTAATATTCTTTCCAAAATTAATTTCAGTTTCTCCCAAATCAAATCCCTAACATCTCTCAATCACATTATTATCCATTAAAATGCAATAATTCTCTACAAAAATTATAAAAATTAAATTAAAAATTTTTAACAACTTCTACTATACAACTTATATTTTACATATAGACTACTAAAAAATAAAACATAAAATATAAACAAAAATTAAAAAATAAATTTTTAAAAATAATTATTAACTCGTTATATTAAAATCAATAAATAAACATACATATGAATATTATTAAATAAAAATATTAAAATAATTAAAATCATGACCTATTAGTGCACATATGAGATAATTTGAAAAATATAATAAGACGTATAGTTTAAAATTTGATAATATTAATTATAAAAATTTATTAATTATAGACATCATATAGGTATGAAATTATGAATATTATGAGTACAAATTATGGATGTTATTAACATGAAATAATGGATATTATGTGTATGAATCTATGGATGTTATGAGTAAATTTATCAATTGAATAAATTAATTTAAGAATTTGATATTTTTTTAAATTCAATTATGATAAAATTTAAAAATATCTGTGTTAATTTTATAGTTACTTATGCAATAACTAGAAAATGATATGTGTATGGATGTAATATCTAATAAACATTAATTTAATTTATAGATGTTAGTTATATATAATTATGGATGTTATGTATATAAACGTATGAATGTTATGTGTATGAACTTAGTTAGTACAATATAATTATTATAAATGCACATAAAAATACACACACACAAAAATTAAAACAGTTTATTGTCGTACCTTATCAAAACTAGTGTAGTTTTTCATATTATCAAAAATTGATTGACTGGCAATAACCTCGTCGGATGAGTCAATCTGTTGTTCAAATTCTTCAAAACTTTCTACCATAGGTATCGTATTAAGGTCAAATTCAAATGCCATACTATTTGTAATGATAAAAATGATTTCTTATAAAATTTCTTGACCTATTCTAATTGTGCTTGCAATGGTATTAGAGTTGTGAATTTTGAATGAAAATAATTGAATTAACGGAAACAAAATCATATTAAGGTAGTGTTAGGATTTGGTTGAATTAGTCCCACATTGCTTAGGATAGCAAATGGAGTGGGTGGCCTAGGCTATAAATATGAGGCTAAGTTCTCCATTTGTTTTTGCACCAGTCAGAAACACTTTAAGCTTGTATCTGATATTTCTTTTCCTCTATACTTTTTGATTAGAGAGTGTTGTGAGGTATAGTTAGATATTTGCTTTGAGAGAGTGTGGGTGTATTGGGGTGCCGGTGTTAGAGAGAAAGAAGTCTATGTGTTGTAACAATTTTCACATAGTGATATTCTCTGGTTGTCATTTGACAACGGCCGTGGTTTTTTCTCCGATAATTGGAGTTTCCACGTTAAATTCTTGTGTTGTGATTGTGTCTATTTTATTTCTCTGTCAAAGGTGTTTTCTCAATGGAGAATGGTGTCTTATTCCCAACAAGTGGTATCAGAGTTTCGGTTCGGTGGGATTTATTATTAGTATGCTCTGTGGTTGCAGCCTAGTCTGACCTTCCACATCAGAAAAGAATTTTGTCCTATGGCTTGAGGTTGATCTTTGGTTGTTGTTGTTGTTGCTGGAAGGCAGTGTGACACTGTGAGAGTGCAGTTTGGAAAAGTTCTGGCTAAGGAAAGACCTGGTATTTAAGTGTGTCCATTGTGACCCACCTCTCTTTCCTGGGGACCCTTCCTAGTGCACGGTACTATTCAAGTATACGGTTGCAACAATGTCAGGATATTTAAGTGCTGTGAAGCTTGAAATAGAAAAATTTGATGGAAGAATCAATTTTGGCTTGTGGCAAATACAAGTCAATGATGTGTTGATACAATCAGATTTGCACAAGGCGTTGAAGGAGAAGGTCTCTGGTTGTTCTATCTATGAGAGAAGATGATGTTCTCTAGAAGACAGGAAGTATCCTCATGGTATTACCGCACTGCCATGGATAAGGATAAGCTGTGGCAATCGGGTCCACAATTGCACACGCGCATTGGTTGGCGTTGAGATGCAAGGTGTGTGGCGGAATTAGGTCGATGGCTGAAGAACTTCCAGGAAAAGCCAATTTGGAAGTTGCACCATAAATTTTCAGCAAGGTTTCGATCTGTACCAAGGCGAAATGCTTGGAGTGGTCTAATTCCAAGTGAGTATACTTTCATGGTGGAGCATGATAGTTCTCTGAACTATGATTGTCGGTATAGACAATGGCAGCAAAGAATTGTCGGTGTTGACAATGGAAGCTGAAGATGTGTAACTATTTCAATCAATATGGAGATTGTTAGGATTTGATTGAATTAGTCCCACATTGCTTAGGATAGCAAATGGAGTGGGTGGCCTAGGCTATAAATATGAGGCTAAGTTCTCCATTTATTTTTGCACCAGTCAGAAACACTTTAAACTTGTATCTGATATTTCTTTTCCTCTATATTCTTTTATTAGAGAGTGTTGTGAGATATAGTTAGATATTTGCTTTGAGAGAGTGTGGGTGTACTGGGATGCCGGTGTTAGAGAGAAAGAAGTCTATGTGTTGTAACAATTTTTACATAGTGATATTCTATGACTGTCATTTGACAACAGCCGTGGTTTTTTCTCCGGTAATTGAAGTTTTCACGTTAAATTCTTGTGTTGTGATTGTGTCTATTTTATTTCTCTGTCAAAGGTGTTTTCTCAAGGAAGAATGGTGTCTTATTTCCAACAGGTAGCAGATTTTGTATCTCTCCATTGAATGATGATAAATGAATTAACAAAAATAGAAAATTAATTACAATAAAAAACGATAATGATAATAATAATAAAGTAAAAAAGCATGTATGATAATAATCAATTATAATTATTGAATTTATGTGATATTATCGTATTTCTATTAGGCGAAAGAATAAAGCAAGAATCAATTACAATGATAAATTATAACCGTTATTAATTATTATTATTATTATTAATCTTTATATAAACATACCAGAGAAACTATATATGCTATTACGTGTGTCTTAGGACAATTAATGTCATATAATCATTTTTATTTTATTTTTAAATATAAAAAGTAAATTATAAAAGAAAATATTAAGTATTGATTACAAGAATGTCTAATAGTAAGCGATATGATATTATAATTAATATTATTAATAAGTTGAGTTGATAAGAATATGATAAGTGGAATGATAAGTAGAATAATAGAAAAGTGGGTTAAAAAATAAAACTGTTATTAAATTATGTAAATAAAGTATATTATAAAAAGTTTTGGCTAATTAGGACTGAAATTTTTTTGTTATCAAAGTTTTTTCTTTATATATTAGATTGGTTAGTTTCAGTTTCAGTTGGAGTTCTTTTTTTTCTATCTTGGACTTGGTTGCAGTTGGACTTTTAACCATGTTTTATCTATCATTATGTCAATATGTCTATTGATTATTGGGCCCTAGCCCATATACCTCATTTTGGGTTTCGATTTGGGTCTCTGCCTACATGGATCATATCCCCAATTTTGAACACTTTTGTATCCATGATATTTATAAATACCTCTCTCTATCTATTCCGGTAGTATCTCTAATACAATAAGATTTAATTTGATAAAATTTTTATTTTTTAAAAATAATTTATAAAAGTTAATTTTTAAAAAATAAATTTAATTTTAATATATTATTAGTGTAAAACTATTTTATACATGCATCTAATAATCATATAACGCTATATTAGTAAAAATAATTATCTTTTATATTGATAGCGTGAATAGTCATCTAAGAGAATAGTTGTGATTGGTGTAAAATTTTTTACATTATAAGTGCATTAAAATTAAACTCTTAAAAGATAGATTTTCAAAAATTATAGTATCTATGTTTAGTAAATTAAATTAAAAATAACTTTTAATAAGCACAAGTAATAACAAGTGTATTTGGTAAAATAGCTTTTAAATTTAAAAATAATATAATAGACATTAATGTAATAATTAAATGAGTTTAATTTAATGCACTGACAACCATTCTCTTGGATGACTATTCACGTAGTCAATGTAAAAGACAGTTATTTTGTCTAATGTAACGTTATATGATTAGATACACGTATAAAATAATTTTACATTGACAGTGTATCAAAATTAAATTTTAATTTAAAGTTTAATATTAATTAATGTATAAAAATATATTAAAATTTTTAATTTTAATAAGTACAAATCATTTTTAAAAGGCTCTACCTTACGTATTTTAAAAAGTGTCCATATCTTTTACTTATTTTTTTTTTATTTATCAAATATAAAATAAGAAGTTTATATTTTTGAAAAATAAAAATATCTTTTTAAAAAATTTTACTAAATCAAATCTAAGTAACTAGGGAAAAAAGTTATTACCAAATTAATTAGTTAAAGTTTAAATTTTGTTATAATTAAGAGATTCTTCTTATATTATTTTTATTATAACTTGTAGAATCATTAGAATACAATTATACAAACCTGTGTATAAACTCTCATACATGCATACAACCCATGTTCCTCGTCAATATTATTTGTATGAATCCGAAATCTCTCTTTTTATTTGGTACTCGCAGAAAGAACAAAAAGGGAAGTAATCATTGATTGTAATGAAGAATATTTGTAGATATCACATGCATGCACGCATTACTTTTGGGATGGAACAACATTTACCTTTTAAATATAAAATATATCCTTCGTCCTTGATGTGCCTGAGCCATTAAGGACACAAATTAAAAATTTCCCACTTTATTAAAGAAATACAAAAAGATATCAATAAAGCGTTTTCCTTTTTCTTAATTTATATTTTTTATTTGTTATGGCGCGCCACACTTAGAATGACACTTAACACTAATCAGTATTAACCAGCCCTACTTGCTCCACTGCTAGCCTTAAAGATATGGATATTAGCTGATAAACTAAATACAACATTAGCTTTATTCTCTAGCTAGGAATCCTTTTTAATTTCGTAATTAATTGATGGCCCATCTTTCTCATAATTTTAGGTTCGGGGAAAAGCTTATGCTAATGATAATCATCAAGGTTAAATTATATAGCTTACAAAAATACATACCAGAGATGAACCAATAATATATATAAATATATAATTATTCTACATATACATATAATCTTATCGAATTTTTAATTAGGTTCCTATAATTTTTTTTAATTGGATCTTTATATATATATTTTTTTAATTTAGTCCTTATTAACGTTAAACATCAAAAAATTATTAGTAAATTGTGAAATTATTTGTATACCTTTAGAGACCCAATTGAAAAAAAATATAGGGATCTAATTAAAAATTCGATAAAACTATAAATATTCAATGAAATATATTCCTATAATCCTATTCAATGATTCTACCACATGTAAGATATTTCTATAATACTTTTTATTTTGTTACGATAATTTTTTTACTTATTTATATACAAATTGTACCAAAAATACTTTTTTTTTTTACTTTCAAAATACCTTATCTTAAGAACATACAACAAAAAAATGGATAAAATGAAACAAAAATAGTAGTATAAAATTTAGTTTTCATCATTCAAGTATGTATTATGATCATGTAACATTTTACATTTGTGTGGATTCATGGAATATAGTTTGTGTCTTTATCATATCATGGTACACCATAGATAAGTATTCAGAAATCGTTACCTATTTTGACAGATCGAATTGTTTAAAAAAATAACTAGAATTGTTTAAAAAAACTTATTTCTATATAATTCTTTAAACAAGAGAACCAATTTGACCGACAAAAATTCAAAAGTAAGTATATTAAAGGTATGGATTTTTTCTATATTCAAACTAGAACAAACAACACATATTTTCTCAAGTATCAATAAAAAATAAGACACAAACAATCCAAAATTTTCTCTACACATTCCTGAATTAACACTATGCCTCATGATATGTTATGTTGTTTTATAACAACCTTTTAATAAAAGAAAATTTGTTTGCATATCTTATAATCCTTCAAGTTTATCATTGATGAAAAAAATTCATAGAAACGTCTTGGAAATACAATAGTAAACTGACAAGTAAACTAACTTATATTCTGAGAATTAGCATCACTTTTTTCACTTGCTACCTTCAATTGTTATAAGTTCATAATCTGACTTCAATGAAGTTAACAATGACATTCAGGTTAAATTTAGCATCTTTTAGAACTGACTGTGCTTCTAAAATCATTGCATTGTACCTGAAAAAAAGATAAATAAAGGCAACCAAGTCTTAGAATAATTCAAAAGTAACAAAATACCTTTCTTATTTTGTTGAGACATACAACAGTTTTAACCAGAATTACAATCTTAATCTACATAATTTAATTGCAATAATCCATATAATCGCATACAGCAGAGGATGCTTAACATCTTCGTCATTTTGAGAGGAATCACTCACACCAAAAGAAGGATCAAATTGATGAATCATAGACATGATGGGGGTAGCATCTTCTCCAGAAACAACCATGGCATTGCCAGCAACAACTGGGTAGTAGCAGAGCGCAGCCTTATTCTAGGAATCTTAGATTTTTCTTAGAATCCTTGAGTGCCATTGCTAACGCTCAAATTTTGCCACTTATCCTGAATAACAAAAATTAAAAATTCTAAACTATTGACTTAGTTTTTTCACACTCAAATTTCACCATTTATCTAGAAAATGGAATACATAAAGGGAAATTAGGCACACTGTGGTAAAATTTAAAACCATAAATTGAGATAAGACGCAAAATTAAACACGCTAATTAAAAAAATTTTGCATCTTAAGGTTGATGTTGAAACGTGAAGTGAAAAAGGGTGCGAATTGAGGATCTTTGAGAATATGCTTCTGATTACCATTTTCGATTTCGTTCTTCTTTCTTTCTTGAATTCTTCAGCTCAATGAATTCAGTTTAAGAGAAATTGAAGAGCTTCCTCCAGAGCTGTGGAGGTAACCAAGATTTCGATAGTGACGTCTGTTATAGAATTGCCACTAATAGCGCAGAGCAATGCAGCACAGACCAAAGACAACGGACGATGATGGATGCTCACGTTGCCAAGGATGACGACAATGCAGATGGACGACGACACCGGCGAATAGAGAAAAAATGTCACTGGCTTCAAAGAACAAGTGCTAGCTAAGATTCTACAAAATGTCAAGGATAGTTTTGAAAATTTGAAAAATTTGAGGTGGGCTCAGTTTGCTTTTTTAACCAAATTAAAAGAATATTCGATTTTTTAACAGAATATTCTGTTATCTCAAACAATTTTGTCACAGTAGGAACTAAATTAAGAAAAAATTAATATCTAGAAAACCAATTTAAAAAAAAATATAAAAATCTAATTGAAAATTCAGTAAAATTATAGAGACATATAAAATAATTAAACCTATATATAACAAATAAATGCTACAAGTACAACTTAAGAACAAAAATATCGAAGTCAAATTTATGAACAAACCATGTCTGAAACCGACATATCATGCATGTGATGAGTGTGAGTCAGACTCTTCTAACTACGAGAGTTTTCTGTTTTTATCATTTCGTTCATGAAATTATAAAATGTTGTGGTTCAATAATTAATCCTTCTAGACTAAAGAATATAACAATGCAAAAACAAACAATAGAGATATATATCTTTCTCTATTTTTTACTATCTTTTCAAAGAAATTACTAATATAATAATATTGAAACAAAATGAAACATTTTAAAAGATGAAGTATGAAATTAAAAATCCCTTAGGGTATGTTTGTTTGAGATGAAAATGAGAGGAAGGAAAAGGAAGGGAAAGAAATTGGAAGGAAAATGGTTATTTTCCCTTGTTTGGTTGAGAAGAGAAATGGGAGAGGAAGGAAAATGGATGGAAAAATATTGGTGGGGTCCACTAATTTTTTTTCCCTCCAACAATGGAGAGAAAATGGAGAGAAAACTAATTCTTTCTCTCTACTTCCAATATTACCCCTTTACTTTTTTCAATATATTTTATAATATAAGGGTAAACATGTCTTTTTATATCATTTCTTTCCTTCTTATTTTCCTTTCATCCAAACACATCTAAAGAAAATAAAAATCCACTCAATTTCTTTCCTTTCCTTTCTTTTCTTCCTATTTCTTTCCTCTCTATTTCTTTCCTTCAACCAAACATAGGCTTAGGGTTGAGTGCATGCGGACGAAGACTGTAGGTGGATACATGTGTGTTGCATGTGGAGTGATATTGATATATGTATGGAAAAGAAAAGTTATGTTATGTTGTATCACATCTTTGTTTTGTTAAGTTGACAGGGTTTGCGGTTGTGACTGATTGACGTTACACTGTTCTGAATGGATTACCAACAACTACAAGCAATGCAATCCATCCATCCCCTTCTCTTTGATTTCTTAAATTTCCATGATTATTATTTTTACCATGTTTTCAACATCATCCAAACAAGGGGGACAACAAGGAACGTGGAGTCCCGAATTTGTTGGATGACATTATTTCTATATCTATATATGCAATTCAAACTCTGCTATCTATGTATTTATCACCCACTTTTAAAATTGAAATGACATTTCAACCTGCTACATCTCTTTCTCTCTCTCAAATTTACTTCACCTGCCCTACACCAACATTCAATCTTCAACAATTATTTATTTTTCTCCCTTCTACATACACTTAGTTAATTTTCTTGAGATAGAATGTAGATATAAATATACAAAAGAATGTATTTACAATTATGGGAAGAATATACTTAAAGAATTTAATTTTTATATATTACTTGTCTGAATAAAAATAATTAATTGTATATTATTACATTAATAAAAAATTAGTACTATTTAAAATATATATCAATTAAATACATATATAAATCTAATTGAATGATCATTTCATGAAATTTTTATATTGTATGTATTGAAATTAAATTTATATATAAAATAATCTATGTCAAAACTTTTTTCTTTTTCTTTTCTTTTTATAGTTTTTGTCCTCTAAAAAAAATGAAGACATAAGCAAAACACATTCAATATTCGTGTCTTTGTTCTATATCAAACGCCAGCTATAAATAATAAAGAAAAACAAATCACCTTAGGGTAAAAAAATTAGTACAAAATTATTTCTAAATGTTAAAATTAAAGCGTACAGTGTTAGGATCAGAAATTGGTGCCTTACGTTTTGAATGTGGTGATTGTATTAACGGGGAGGCTCATAGACCGTTGTTTATTTTCAATTGAAATTGATAATTAAAAATTGTTAAATAATTTTATTGATTTTGATTAAATTATAATTTAATAATTTTTACCTATTAATTTTACATAAAAAAAATTACGTGTAAATCTTCATCTTGTATTAATTTTCATATATGTTTTTCCCCTTTAAGAATAGTAATAGCAGTACATGAAAATTAAAGATGTTCTCTTCAGATCCTAATCATTTTTCACAGAAATCATTATAACATAGTATTATTTGACGGTCCTTCATGTTGATGGTCCATCAAAAGTAGTTGAAAATATATAGCAGCATCATACGACTCATAAAGCTGATCATGGCTGGTTCTATATATTATGATATGCTAGTACGTGTTTATTAGTTTTGTTTTATTTCTTTCTTAAATAGTGACTTTATTAAGAATGAATTCTTTTTAACTAACAATAAGATAATAAAATTAAATAGTTAGAATTTTAATTATTATTAAAAAATAAATATTAAAATACAAAAATTATATTAAAAATAAATTAAATTACATATATATTTATATTTTAATGTATATTCTGTTTTAATGACTAATTTTAGTAACTAATTTATTAGCATGTTGTATCGATAGCATTGTTGTTCATCATAAAGACTATACATAATTGTTGTAAATGACTCTTGTCGCATAATTATATATAAATTAGTTACCATTTTATTTTGAATAAATTAACTTTTATTATGATAAAAAAAAAGTTATGCGATGAAAATCATGTTAAACAGCAAGTGGAGGGATTTGTCACATACCGGATAAAATAAAATGCGAAAAATTTATAAGATGAGAAATTCATAATACTCTAAGATATTACGTTGAATATGATATATTTTTATTTTGTATTATTTCATTTGATTATTTTTATAAAAAATTTTAAAAATTCTAATAAATCGGCTAATTTATACTAATTTATAAAAATTAATATTAAAATTTGAAGACATATTTTCAATGAAAATGTCTATAATATTATTCACTTCGTGTTAAAATAAGTATTATTTTTACTTTTCAATTTATGAAAATTAATGTATAGAAATTGTCTAAATACATTGATTTTTTAATGAACTAAAATTCTAAAAATAAGTGAAAGCCACACTTATTTCGAAAGAGTAAGTGTTATTTATTTAAGAGTAATGTTAGAGAGACAAAAAAAAAACAGTCAAAACTTGTCTTATTTAGTATTCATTAATTGTCGTAACAGTTAATGAATACTAAATAAAGCAAGTTAAAAACGATTTTAGAAATCTTTCCCTGCCTTTTTTAGAAAAACGATTTAATTCCTTAGGCGTGATATGACCACTGAAATTAAAATCCTGATCACACATTGAATCTAGAAAGTTAAAAAATTACTTGGTCTACATACATATGCAATAACAGGAAACATACATAAGGAATTAAGCTAGCTAATAATAATAACAGAGTGCTAATTAAGCTAGAAATTAAAATATATATGAGAAAGCATAGCATGCATGATGTAAATTATACTAGGAGTGGAATGAATCATTTTCTTCAACTTCAGAGGCAGCTCCATTATTATCATCTTGATCAACACAAAGATGGTCATTAATTGCATAAGATTTGTGTCCATTTCCAAATGCCTTGATATGATCCTTAAGGGATCTCTTGTGCTTAAAATCAGAGCCACAAGAGCAATACCATCGCTTCCCACAATTCTTCTCATGAGTCCTCCAATCACCTCTCACAGCAAATGCCTTGGAACACTTCCTACAAGTGAAGGGTTTAAGTCCATGCTTTCTCTTGTAATGAGTTTGAAGGGTTCTGAAATCTTTGAGTGGTTTTGCTCTAGGGTGATCTATGTTGTTCTTGCATCCTGCTGCACAGCAATAACATGGCAGTTTCAACATTGCTGTTGGTTGTGTTCCCCTTAGAGATTCTGGACCCTTTCTATATTGAGATCCATGCCCCCACATATGCATCTATACATACACATTGTTTTCCTTTCATGCATTAGCTACCAATATATATACATAATCAAAATGAGTTTAATTTTGATGTACTTTAACAAATTTTATATCATCATTTAATTAGATTAATATATTTAAATATTTTTTATTAAATAATAAATTTAAAAATTAATTATTTTTGTTGATGTGATAATATATAATTACACTAATATTGTATGAAAATTAAAATTTAATGGAAAATGTTATAGGATAATCACTTTTGATATGAAAAATTAGTTATTTTAATTTATTTTAACTTACCACAAGCCCTAGTATGATATATATAGCAGTATGCAAATAAGTTACCAATGAATGGGTGCAATGGTAAATGGTAATAATGACTTGGATGTAATAATTAGCTGAAAAGGGAAGCATGGAAGGAACCACACGCATAGAGGACTGAATTTTTAGTACTATTTATATCATCCAATATTAGGTCTTTGTTGTATGATGCAGGTTAATTAAGTTTAACTGTTAAGATTTTGAATAATTATTTTATTAATTATTACTATAACATTATTATTTATAGCAGGACGCGCCTCCTTCATCAACACAGGGCCATGTTTAGGATTAAAGAAGCTAATTAGGTACAACATGGGTCATTTGCTACTAAAGAAAAGGTTTGGAAGCCCAGAAAGAGAATATTACAGCTACTTGTATTCATTTTTGTGAAACTTAATTAATTAATTCATGTTGCTGGGTTTAATTAGTATATACATATATTAATTAGAGGCAGGTCCAGATAAAAGTGAAAAAAGGCAGTCTAAAAATTAGGTAAAGTAGAAACCCTAATTATAAGTACAGTTCCTTAGAGAAATTAATTGAAGTAATTAGTGAGTACCTGCATGTTATTGTATCTGTTGAAGGTTTTGAAGCAAAGGGGGCATGCGAACTGTGTAGGACCGATGAGGATCTGAGTAGGTGTTGGGATCCAATACTGTCCTCTGTTAATTCCATTTGACAGAACATATTCAGAAGCAACAGTGATTTTTTCTTCTTCTTCATCTTCTTCTAATACTGAAGAATCTTGTACTACTAGCGTGCTTTGAAGCCCTAAGTGTAGAGGCACGTTATTGTTATTGTTGTTGTGAACTTCCATGGCAGAAAATGAAGATTGAAGATCTAGTTGTTGTTGATGTTGATGTGTTGTTGTGATTGGTGGAGGATGAAAGTAATTGAAGGAATTGGTGGTAGAAGGAGAAGAAGATGGAGAAGGAGAAGGAGAATAATTGAGATCCAAGAGAAGGAGGTTGTTAGTATTATAGTCATTATTGGAGTTGCTGTAGGTTGAATCTGCCATGACCATTGAGATAGAGATAGAGTAGAAATAAAAGGAGGATATATATGACTATCACTGTCATCCATGATCACCTACAAATAGTAGTAGCAACCTTATTACTACGAGGAAAACTCAGGTGTAGTCGACTTTATGTGAAATTGATAGTTGAGAGCCGTTAGATGAAACTTTAGTCATATCAGTCAAATTATTTAATGACTTTCAGTTATCAACTTCACGTGAAGTCGACTGTACTTGAATTTTCATCCCTTATTATACCACTATTCTATATTATCAACACCAATAATATTACATAATTAATAAATATTATTATTTTAAATTAGTATTTAATCAATGATTATTTATATTTATTTAGGGAAAATAGGGAATAAGGCACTTCACCCACAAAGAATTAAACTAGAAAATTATAAATTTTAAATATATTGACTTATAGAATTAAACTATAAATTTTTAATAATAAATAAAAAATATCAATTAGTGTTCATCAATTAAAAGTTAGTTCTTTACATTTATTTACATAATAATTATGCTCTTTTATTATTTATTTTCTGGTAACAAATCTCTATATATATTTCGATTTTTTAAGGGGAAAAAATATCATTAGATTAGATGTTTATAAATTGTTGTATGTATACCTTGTCGGTATATAGTGTGTTATAATTGTTGTAATAATAATAATAAACTAAAGTTTAACTAGTATATGGTTATTTTATTTATGAAAAGAGTTTAAAATCTCCATGTAGTTATACGTGTAAAATTAAATAATGATTGTCTCATAAGTAATTAGTACTACATACTTAATATTTAACGAATAAATTTATGCTTTTAAATATTTGGACATAATGATTAGATTTTCAAACGATAGTTATTGATCTTTAATTTTATTTGATGCTTATATAATATAATGATTAAATTAAATATTCATTATATATTCTACGCCTATTATGTTTCATATATAATAATAAATATGTATGTATATATTGTGGTATCTAGAAATTAAAAGAGGTGCTGAATAATATGTTCACCGACTTAACCAACATATAGGAGAGAAAATAGAGAAGGCACAGTCACTTATCGAAATTGAAGTCTTGAAGACTATTTGCCGTGTCGTTATTACCTAAACATTCCTATTCCATTCAGTCATTTACTTCAACTAGAAACTACTACCTTGTATTGGATACAAAACAGTGGGTTATAATTGTACGTATTCCACCTAGCTACTTTAGTTTCACTATTTCATAATAGTTATTTTTAATTTATAGAGAAGCATTAATAATATGTAGTATAAATATGCCCAAGTTACATTATTGGTATAGTTCCATCTAATTATTATTATACATAAAAGAAGCTGAAAATAGTTTATTTGTTCTTTTTGCTCTCCTGTTTTTGTTTTGTCGTGGCTCCACCACCCGGGACTTTTCTCAATAGAATTTTTTGTATTATTAGTTATTAATTTATTGGTGAATTCTACCAAACTCCCTCTAAAATAACATGTAAGTTATCATTTATGATGTGTCACACTTTAATTGGTTATTATCTTAACTATAGTTAGGTTATTTTATAATTTATTATTTTAGATGGGTAATTGTATAATTTCTTAAAATATTAAATTCTACTGAATTCTACAAACTCCCTCTAAAATAACATGTAAGTTATCATTTATGATGTGTCACACTTTAATTGGTTATTATCTTAACTATAGTTAGGTTATTTTATAATTTATTATTTTAGATGGGTAATTGTATAATTTCTTAAAATATTAAAATTCTACTCGATAAGCAGCGCTGACTTAGTTGCATGCAATCTCTTTCTACAGTGCATCATTCCTTAACGAGTCGTTGAATTCCTATGGCTTGTAGCTTTCCCGTTTTTCCCGGTATAGCCAGCGCCGACTTCATTGCTATCTCCTATCCTCTCACTCAATCCCTTTTTTTCGTGGATCACTCCTTACCAACATAATTAATGGTTAGTTCGGTTATTAAATTTTTTTCATTAAAATAATATATGGAATATATATTCATATATAAAAATATATATAATAAAATAAATCTATTCAGAGTACTTAAAAGTATAATTAAAATCAAGAATATACAAAATAGTAATAAATTTGTACTCTAAACAATAAATATATCTTTTATCATACATAATTATTTAAAAAAATATAAATTATTAAAATTAATAACACAAATTTAAAATGATAAAATTCAACTTTCTTAGTATTTTTATAGTATTTTTATTCTTTTAATTTTTTTAATTTATTAATATTTTATATTTAATTAATGATTAAACAAATTATTTTCATGAGAATTATTTTTTGTATAATCTTAAAGAAGAGACCAATATAACAGTTTAAAAATTAATGTAAAAATGATATTTTAAATAAAAATAGTTAATATTAAAATTTTTAAATACAAAAATAAATTGTATAGATATTCAAGATATAAATATGAAATATATGTTTAAAATAAATAAAGAAGACAAAAATAATTATTATTTTTATGAGTACTCTCATTTTATCTGTTTTATTTATTTTATGCATATATTTTACAAATTATTTTTGTATTTAAAAATTTTAATATTAATATTTATTTAAAATTTTATTTTTACGTTATTTTTTAAATTATTATATTGGTCTCTTCTCTAAGATAATACAAAAAAATTTTATAAAATAATTTGTTTAATCATTAATTAAATAAAAAGTACTAATAAATTGTAAATTAAAAAAATAAAAATATTATAAAAAATACAATAAAAAATTGGATTTTATTATTTTAAATTTGTATTATTAATTTAATAATATATTTATTTTTTAATAATTTATGTATGATAAAAAATATGTTTACTTGGTTAGAGTACAATTTATTATTATATTTATATGTTCATGATTTTAAATATACTTTTAAGTATTTTGAATAGATTTATTTTATTATATTATATTTTACATATAAATATATATTCCATCATGTAATTAAATAAATATATATTTTTTAATGAAAAAAATTTAATAACTGAACTAACCATTAATAATGTTGATGTTGGTAAGGAGTGATTCATGGGTCATGGCCAAAAAAAGGGATTGAGTGAGAGGACAAGAGATAGAAATGAAGTCGGCGCTGGCTATACTGGAAAGAACGGGGAAATTACGAGCCATGAGAATTCAATGACCCGTTAAGGAATGATGCACTGTAAAAAGAGAAGAGATTTGCGTGAGAACGTGCTTCAATTAACGGGGTATAATTTTAATATTTTAAAAAATTATACAGTTATTCATCTAAAATAATAAATTACAAAATAATCTAACTATAGTTAAGATAATAACCAATTAAAGTGTAAGACATCATGAAGGGTGACTTACATGTTATTTCAGAGGGGGTTAGGTAGAATTCACCTAATTTATTATTATTGAATTCTCTACTTTTTCAATTATTTAATTACCTTCTTCCACCAGAAAACCAGCCATGCAACCTAACACATTGGAAACTGATGTTATTGTGTGATTTTGCTTCTTTGATTTGTATTAACTCGTTTAGATAGAGTAAAACTCTTTTTTCTTTAAAAAAATTAATTATGTTAGGTATATATATACTAAAATCAATTACTAAAATTAGTTATTATGTATTTACATATAAATATATATTATTTAATTTATTTTTAATATATATTTTATATTTAATAACTAATTTTAATAGTTAATTTTAGTATACTAATAGTATTGTTGAAAAAAATATATCTTTTGACAATTAAAAATATTGAATATAAATATTTACAAAAGATACTCCAATATTCACGTCAATATTAATTTATCTGTTAAAGATAAATAAAAACATATTTTTTTAATGTTGATATATTTCTTTTATAAGTAATGAATGATAGTAATTTTGTTAGTCGTTTACAAATTTTAGAATAAATAATTAAATATCCATAATAAATTAATAATTCTACGGTTAATAATTTATGAAAAAGTCGAGGAATCAGCAGTTTTATTAAAATTTGTCCCGTACTTAATTAGCAAAAAAAAAAAATAATTACATACTATTAGATGTAATTTTATACCATTAAAAATATTAATAATAACTAATTGATTACTACAAATTACAAAACTTACTGGCCTAATACTCCTCCTAACTTATAACATTAAAACAATATAGTTTTTTGTTCAGATCAGAAGGAACTATTAAGAATTGAACAAATAGAAAGAGAAAAAAAAACACATGTATTATTATTTTAAAACAACAATGGCTAGCTAGCAATATAATATAATATAATAATAATAAGGCAAATAGTAATAGTAGTAGTTAATAAGTTAATAGTAGTAGTATTTCCGAGGGGAACATGCACAATGTGAATGTTTGACATGTTGGATTATTGTGATTTTCCGTTCCTAGGGAAGCAGATAAAAATTAGATAGATTGTTAGGTGGAATGTTAAAGCGGCAATTTTTCTTTGGCTTGCACGCTTTGGTCGGCTTGGCTTCCTCAAGGGACACAGATTCTGTCGGTGTCTCCCATAATGCTCACTAATTTTCTTCACTTCTAATAACATTACATGTAAATCAAAAACACCCTTCACTGATTCCATCTTCTACTATCTACTATCCATGCATCTTCCATCTTCCTTTTTCTCACACTATCTATAGTGATACGAGCTAGTTTTGTTCACCGAACACACTTTGGAATTTGGAGTTTTGAAACCAATCACATGCCCAAGTTGAAATTATTTTCCAATTAGTATATTTTCTTTTTTTCTCCCTAAAGATTCTTTTACCTTAACATTAAGGCTAAAGCATTAATTCAAGTTGGTACGTATTCATCAATAGTTATTGTTAGTTTGACTTAATTCTAAGTTGCTTTATCTCATATTCTCATGTTATGCATGTACCATAATTTTGCCATCCATACTTTAAAAGGATTTGAATCCTCTAAAATTTAAATTTCACTTTAGAGAGTAAAGTATAATTTTTTACTTTTGAATAGTTTTTTTTTCATATTTATTCTTGGTCACACCTATAAAATCAATGGTAAGAGATCACACTTTACTCTCTAAAGTGAAATTCAAACTTTAGAGAAACTTTAAATGGCATGCATGCATGTAATTTTTCTTTTCTTTCATGGATTATTTCTTTCTTCTACAAATAATGACATAATCCAATTTGAGCTATTTTTCTTCCATGTGGAGCCAAGAAAAATATCATAATTGTATAAAATATTCACTTAATTTATTTGTTTCCTTTTTTTGGGTATTCAACT
Source organism: Arachis stenosperma (assembly GCF_014773155.1). Lineage (NCBI taxonomy): Eukaryota > Viridiplantae > Streptophyta > Magnoliopsida > Fabales > Fabaceae > Arachis > Arachis stenosperma. The sequence goes on along the minus strand of NC_080379.1, from coordinate 3,044,248 downwards.
TTTTTTTTTTGTTTTCTATGATATCTATCAATTCGGCAGATCAAGTGCTAATTTGCTGTGAATATAAAGATTATTTAAAGATTTGTCGATAACCAATTGATTACAATATACACAAGACGGAATTCAAATCCTAGGCCAATTTGGTTAACCAACTTAATTAATTAAGCTCTTTTTTATAAAATAACTTAAACAATAAATGACTCTGTTAAAAGTAACTTATAAATAAGTTATTTTGTGTTTGGATTTTTAACTCTAAAAGTGTTTATTTTATAGAAATGTGATAAAAAATAGAAGTATTATGAGAGAAATCATTTTTTTAACTTCTCTATAAGTTTCTAAATAGCTTCTTAGAAAGTTGCAATTTGGTTTTGATAATTGCACCAGACATTAATACTACTATTTTTCATAAGTCAAAAATTAAAAAAAATTACTTCTAAAGTTTCCAAACGGACCCTAAATCTTGTTTAAGCGGATAAGTGAGTTAATAACTCAACTAACCAAAGTTAGTTTAGTTAGTTTAACTATTTTTTTTTAGTTGAGCCAACTAAGTCTTTTTAAAATTTATGTTTACTCTTGCTGGGATAGATCAAAAAGCAAGGCAGGCTTTAAGCCCAAAAATAGATAAGACCCATTTTTCTGCTTCAATATTTTTGTCATTAATCAATGTCCGAACCCAAACCGAAAGGTCTATTTGTAGACCAAAAACCCGCTCTACATGGAACAAAAAAGGTTCTCTATTCAGTGTTTAGTACTTACCAACAGAGTGTATGTATAATAATAGTAATAATACCACTATTCTTGTGGCATGTATGTGATTAGTAACTTTTGTCACTATTTTCTGGCTGCTAAGAACTCTGCCTGGTGAAGAGGCATTTCAATTCTTATTCCACTTGTATATGAACAATTTGTTCGTTTCATGTGCTTGTTTTACTGCTTACATGCTAATCTGATTAGAAGCATGAAAATGAGTGCATGATTCTGTAGTTGCATTATGTATGTTATACATATTTTTTGTTAGACCATTTTAATCAAAGGCACTGGTTAGGCAAAACTTGTTGTACTTGATAAAACTTGTTTGAAATTGTTAGTATTTTCATATATCTTAGGCAAATAATGTCTTTGTTGAATAAGATGAAAGAATTACAAGTAAGGCTTCCTTTAGATACCTAATTCAACATTTGAATACAGAGAGAACTGTGGAGAGTTCTCAAGCAAGAGAACATAAGATGAAAAGACACCACATCCAACTCAAAACTTTAAAGTGTCAAGTTAATGAGTCTCTCATCTTATAAACTCTTCACTCTTCTTTGCTTTTTTGACGTGGGACTAACTTTATGCACTCCTCACACTTGCAACATTAGCAGAATCTTCCTAGAAAGACCATGTTGCGCACATGGCTAAATTACATTTAGGCCCTTGGTGCAACCCTTTGATCAGTATCAGGTTGCTTCCACAATTCCATGGCTTGCTTGCTAGTGCTCACTTAGTGCGGTTTCTTCATCTCTTCTGTGCAGGTTTATAAGAAACACTTTGATGTATTATTGTATAGTCTACTTGACTGATTTCATGTTAAAGCTAGCATTAGTCTTAAATAATCTTAATGGGCCATTTCTTTTTTAACTTTCTTGAAGCTGCATCTTTTAATTTTGGATTAGCTAATAGATGTCATTTTTCTCTTTATTTTTGCTGTAATTATTGGATACCAAATATGTGGGGTCCCTTCTTTATCCTCAACACTTTATTTTTGAAATAACAAAGATTACTTGTTCATAAAACCAACTCATATTCTTTACATACATACCTTGCCTTAACTAGAGTAATTAAGTAGTTGATTATCATTCATTGTGTTGTATTCTAGTCTTGGCATGATTGTTAAATTACAATTACAATGATATAGGTGATAATTAATATGGCATTGGAATACATAACACCTGGTTGAGTGGTTGATAATTATTTTACTTATTAGTGTAAATATTAAGCATCTATGCCAGTCTTATTATATAAATTTTTTCATTCGAAACATGTTACATTATGTAATTTTAAATTCAAGCGTGATTCTTATGAAACCTAACCACGATTCTCAACAGTTTATTTTAGCTCTCTTGTCTTGTTATCCATGGAATAATAACAAGTTATATATATTTTCCTTAAACAGAAAGAGAGCAGAAGCAGAGGATGATGATTGATGTGGGTTCATGTAAACTATGTAAGGTCGTTTTCTCTAAAATGTTGTATGGCATGTGACATAAAATAAAATGTGCAATGTAAAAAAAAAAAAAAAAGAGAACAAAATGAGACCCTTCACCTTTGTGAACAAGCAGTGAATCTCTTTTATTCATGACCAGCCGAATAACAAAGAAAGAAAGGGGGTACCGTAGCTTATTATTATGATTATTATAATTATTAATTATGAATGATACTTTTATAGTGGCTTCACTTCACTTGCACGCCAGGGTTTTGGATCATTCGCTTCTCAATTATGTTATCCCTGATTCCCCTCCTCACATGCCTGACAGCCTTTTCCTTTTGTTCCTTCTCGCAGGTCTCTCATTACTTATTTTTGCTACAAATTAATTAAAGTCTAACCATATAAATTACTCTTAGTTTAGAACAAGATTGTTGTTCTACTTGGAGGAAAGTAGAGGAGAATTTTGTTGGTTGGTTCCTAACAAAAGCAGAGTGGTTTGGTTTTGGTCACCTCTATCCAACTAAATATAAGAGTAGAAATCACCTATTTCCAAACTCAGCCCAACAACTAGACTTGTCCCTTGCAATAATAATATTACTACTAAAGTATATTTGATTATTATACATAAGTAATACGCGACATAGAAATCATAATATTCTACGTACCTATTGTGGAGATTTAAAAAATAAAATCAAAGGGGGAAAAAAGAGAGGACACATCTTCCAATTTCCTTTCCCTTTTTTAATAACAAAAATATGTAAAGAATGCTTAAAATGATTCAATGTTCTGATAGTATTGTACTTAACTAATTATGATATTAAATTTAAATGCTTCCTGACATATATATTGAAATTATTACTGAATAAAATAAAAATTAAATGAATAGAATCCATTCATTCATCCAATAATGGGAGCCACTCAAAAAAGTTTTTTTTAATGTTTTTTAATAATTAAAATTTAATATATATAATCGATAAAATCGTATTATTTTTGTCTAAATTAAATCAAACAAATTGATTTGTCCAAAAATCAATAAATCAAACATTGAATCAATCTAAATTAATATTCTTTTATATAAAAGATAACTACAATAACTTTATTATAAAAAATGACTAAAATACTCTTTTATATATATATATTAATTTTAAAAATTTTAAATTCTAATCCTATAACGATAAAGAAAAAAATAAGAAGAATTAGAATTTAGAATTATCAAAATTTAAAATAATAATAATTATAATAATAATATTTTAATTATTTTTTATAATAAAAATATTATAATTATTTTTTATTAAAAAATATTAATTTAGACCAATTTAAAATATAATTTATCAATTTTTTGGCCAAATTAATTTATCTAATCTAATTTTAATAAAAATAATATAATTTAATTAATTATATATATTAAATTTTAATTACTAAAAAATATCTTTAAAAAAATAATTATAAACGTGGCGCCCTCCAATAATATCACATTATTTTGGCAACCCAAATGAAGAGAATATTTCTATCCTTTAGGTTATGTTTGGTTGAAAGGAAAGAAATAGAGAGAAAAGAAATAGAAAGGAAAGAAAGAAAAAAAAAAGAAATTGAGTGGATTTTTATTTTTTTTAGATGTGTTTGGTTGGAAGGAAAATAAGAAGAAAAGAAATGTTATAAAAAGACAATTTTACCCCTATATTATAATATATATTGAAAAAAATGAAGGGATAGTATTGGAAGTAGAGAGAGAAACATTAGTTTTCTCTCTATTTTCTTTCCAATGTTAAAGAGAAAAAAAAGTGGTGGGCCCATCAATTTTCTTTCCCCTCAATTTTCCTCTTCAACCAAACAATAAAAAATAATCATTTTCCTTCCCATTTTCTTTTCTCCCTTTTCTTTCCTTCCATTTTCCACTCAAACAAACATAACATTAATTAATTTTTTTACAACATATTTAATAAAAAAAATCCGCAAGGGGTTGGAAAACAGGTGCGATGCAGGTGATCACTGTCTATCTAACGGAGTTGGCGTGTTGCTGAAACCAGCACCACTGTGTGCGTAAAGCAGCACACCACAGGAGAGAGAGAGAGAGAGAGAGTTACAAAACGAGTGTGTGACGAAGCCATTTCACCATTTTCACTTCTCTCACCAAGTCACCAAGCAACGAAACCGAGATCAAGGTATCTAACATTTTCATTATCCTCTCTCTCTCTCTCTCTCTCTCTCTCTCTCTCTCTCGCAGCTTCTTCAATCTCATTCGGTCATTCCATTGTTTATTTCGTTACCTTTTCACGCGATTATCGTTCTTGATCTTACACTGTTTTCTCGTTATTGATCCGTAAAGGAGCATTGCATTTTCAGCTTCTGTTGCAATCGACGCAGCTGCCGGATTTCTCTGCCTCGATTCCCGCATTTGCGTCGCGTTTAGCAGGTGGCTCCACTCTCTTAGCTCTTTTTGCCGTGTTTAGTTTCAGCCGAATTAATGACAGCGGATTTGAAGTTTGTTTAGGAGATATAATCTCGTTGTTTTGCTTGCATTTTCTACTGGATCAGATGCCACAACAATTTCCTTTTCAGTGTTTCTGTCTGTGTATTTTCAATTCTTCATTGATGAATCTTCGTGCCTTCCCGAGAGATCTCGGTATATTATTATTTAAGAAAAACAAAATATGATCCTACGCTGCATTTTTTTTAAGAATCCAATTAGCGAAAAATTGTATTCAATTTGCATTTATTATATATATATATTAAAGCATGATTTTGGTTTTGGTGGAGTTTTGTCAGCTTCATTTGTACTAATGCGCTTTTTTTTTTCACTTAGTTTTTTGAGCTGTTTGATTAGGAATGCAGATTTTAGAAAAAAGTGATGTGAGCAAAACTAGTGGAATTAACATTGGAGAAATGGCTTTCTGACAATTGTCTTCTTATACATGCTGAATATATCTGTATGACTTTTTTTGGGTGCAGGTTAACAATTTAGGAGTAGCTGTATCGTGTTAGTTATCTTCAAGTTTTATTGATGAATCTGTGAATATTAAATTTGTGTATGTAATTTAATTAATTAATTTGTTAATATTAATACAAATTTTGTTGTGTTCTACTGTTTCTGCACCTCATTGTCTTTGCTCTGCTTAATGTTAATTGCTGGGGATTCATTCCGCAGACTAGTTGTGTTGTCTGGCTGAAAGGATCCAAAATGAGTTGGAATCCACACATGGAAATCCACCATTACAATAACATCAGCTATCCCTATAGTACAGCAGGAAGCTTTATTGAATATTTCGAAGGTCTCACATATGAACATGTCAATTTCATCTTTTCTGGTGCATCACATGCTCAGGTGCCTGCAAAGATTTCTGTTCTATTTAGCATTTTATGTCTTTGTTTTGGTGGAAATTGCTGCACATTTCTTGTTTCCATTATATAGATCTGCTGGAAATACCCTGCTCTGTTTCACATTTTGTCTGCAAATTATTTTGATATCCTTTTGGTATTACTGGAAAACTATTAGAAAGATCCATAATACTCGAGTTGAATTAAAATGGTATTCCATTTATATTCCAGGAAAGTTCATACCCTTCAACTACAAGCTTTTATAAGTTTGGACTTTCTGAACCTGACAGCACTTCATACTATCGTTATAATCATGGTTATGATGTAAATCATCATCATGAACCACTGGTTGACGAATATAGGAGGCCTTTGGAAAACTCAACGACTGTCAATGAGCATACTGCAGCTGTAAATACAGAATGGGGAGAAGGGGTAAACAATACCACACGAGACAATTCTATTGAGTGTATGTTCCTGAGTTTCATTTGAAGATAATTTTCATATGAAACAGATAGATTTAGATCCTCTGCCTATGCTTTGTTTAGCTGATAAAAGAGATTGAAATCAGTTAAATGAGTAATCCCACTTTTGTAATCCATCCGGTGGTTTTCTAAAGTTTTTTTTTTGTCTCTTCTGTTCCAGGTCCACGAAGACATCATAGTAATTCCAATGATTATCAGGTATTTGCCTTCAAAAGTCCTGATTTATTTAGTGTTAACTCCTGTGATTGTGTTAGAAATTTGTGCAGTTACCTTTAGCTTTCCATCTCTGAGAAGCACAATGAAAGATATCTAAGCAGTTTTGCCATGTTTTACAGGTTGTTTGGCAAGACAGTATTGATCCTGACAACATGACCTACGAGGTTGGATTGAGATTCTCATATTATGATCTTTATTGGCTTAATTTACTTCTTAAAACACAGCTACTATATCTCTGGTTTTCTTAGGGTTAATGTTCTTGATACGTATAATAGTTAATCTTGCAATTAGAAATGTTGACTGCAGTTAGAAAACTGTCGATAACAACTAAAGTAAAGGAACATTAGTTTAGAAAATGATATTAACAGGGACTAAGTTTTGTCCTCCCAAATGGGTCACTAATATGGATCAAATGATTCCAGTGTCCTATCATGAATCATGTTTCCATTTAAGCCATATTTGAAAAATTTCTCAAGTGCAAATGTGGCTTTGTTTTCCCCCCATTTCCCTGCCTTAAGATCATATTATTTATTACAGGAACTACTTGAATTAGGTGAAGCTGTTGGAACCCAAAGCCGTGGTCTTACCCAAGAGCAGATTTCGATGCTTCCAGTTTCAAAGTACAAGTGTGGGTTCTTCTCAAGGAAGAAGTCGAAGGATGAGAGGTAATATTGGTGTTTTTAGAGTTTCAAAGCAATTGCTGCTGTTATTATCCATTTATGTCTAACTGTCAAATATTTGTTTCAGCTTTATATTTTTAACTTACTCCTGTTCTTCGGTTATTAACTTCTTTTTAACAATTCAACTTCCCTCTGGGGTAAATCGATGTTAAGCTTATTTTTTGGATTAATATTAATCACATATGCCTTTTTCTTTGCCAAACTACTAATTTCTATAGTTATATATATTATGGGGTAAAAAGGGACAAGGTGCATATCCTCACTGGAAGAGGAAATTTATATTATTCCACGAACTTATAGATTCTTGTGATCTTAAAAATACTAAGGTCATTGAGAACAAATTTACTATGCATCATAGTCCTAAAATCTAATACATCCTGTATCATAATCTGTGAATGAGAACAAGATGCTTACTCAAATGAGTAGTCAGCTCCTTTTAACTGATAGTGACTATTATCTGCTAATTTGTTGATCTAACACATTGTCCGGTTTAGGTGTGTGATTTGCCAGATGGAGTATAAAAGAGGGGACAAGCGGATCACTTTGCCTTGTAAACATCTCTATCATGCTAGTTGCGGGACCAGATGGCTTAGCATCAATAAGGCAAGATACTCATCATGAACTTGATACTTTTAGTTCTTGTTCTGGTGACAAACACTGTATTTGGCATCCACTGAAATTCATATGATTTTAAACTCTCTTTTTCTTCTGCATGTTTTTTCAGGCTTGTCCTATATGTTACAGGGAAGTGTTTTAGCCAACAGAAATAACCTCGGACAAATTTGTAGAAGTAACCTGCATATGATTCTATTCTCCTTTAGTCTGGGGTCTTTCATAGAAATACATTTATTTGTTTCCTTTTTTCCTTAGTGAGACGAATCATTACTTGGTTTAGGGGGAAAAAAATGCAAAGATAGCTTTGGCGTGGGTCATAATCCCAAAGTTTTATAAAATATTATGGGACGATTGACAATTTGACATGCATCGTGTTGTATTGGATAACCTGGATTTTATGGTTTGTTTTTGTATAACTTTTTAGTGTGCTTATATTTCACGTACTTATTGTCAACTGCTTAATAAGTGTGTTTGTGTTGGAGGGATCGGTACATCACTTGAAATTGCATGATGTATCCCGTATCCACCAATTTTATGACATTATTTAAACTTCTATCGATCAGGGTAGTTACATCATTGGACAAAGAAGTGATTAACTTTCCTGCGCTTTAATCAGTCTTTATCATAGTACAATCATAATAGAGGTAAAAGCTACATTGTTTTGTGCTGGCATCAAGCATTTGCATTTGGACAGACTTAAATCTTGTACAGATAGTTGGATGACATAGTCGAAGTTGTTTGCTCTAGATAGAGATGCTTGTATTGTATCTCTGATTTTAAAAAAACATATGAAGTAACTAATGTTTCACGCTGGCACTTTAGTTGTTATTTGCTAATAATCAGAGTTCATTTCTAATTTATAGGATCAAAGGCTGTAGACTCTGGTTTTTTCATTCCTCTTGGTGTTGGTCTGATTTGCAATTATGTATTAATGGGACTCACAAGTGTATGTATAGATGGACGTTATACTGTTCAGGGTCATTACATTACACTCTGCATATAAACAACGAAAAATCTCATCCCAGTTCATCAAGTGGACCAAAATATAGTAATATCATAGCGGGAATGAGGTTAATGACTCGATCTTATAGCTGAAAAGACAATCGATGATAAAAACATGTGAACGTGGAAATTCGTTTTCATTCGAAATTGATAGTCGAAAACTGTTAAATGACAATTTAATTAAATTTTTCAAATCATCTAATAGTTTTTTTATTGTCAATTACACATGAAACAATTACATGAACTGCACGTACGTTTTTATCCATAAATTATTTATACTTCAATTGCTTTAGTGCTTCAACCAGCTCATGTAACTCCTTGGAGGAGCTTCCACTGTCACCGACAGCCTTAATAGCTTCCTCTCTCAATGCTTTTGACCTTTCCTTTTGGATGCTATCCGCACCCATGGACTGATGTATGACCCGACCCATATCATCCGGGTCAAACAGAGAATCTGCCCCATCAGATACCATCACAGCAACTCCCATAACCTCCACCAACCACCATGCATTAACAAATTGGTCAGCCTCCATTGGCCATCCCAATAAAGCAACCCCAGCTGCTACCGCCTCCAACACTGAATTCCACCCACAATGGCTCAGGAACCCACCCACAGCTCGATGACCCAAAATGCTCACTTGTGGAGCCCATCCCCTCACAAGTAGGCCCCGACCCAAAACCCGATCCTCAAACCCATCCGGCACTGACCCGTACCCTTTCTCCACGTGCTCTGCTGTGGTTGCCTCCTTCACCACCCAAACGAATCGGGTCCCTGACCTTTCCAACCCGGCCGCCAAGGCCTCCATGAGCTCCTTCCTCAACAGCTTTTGACTCCCAAAGCACACATACAAAACCGATCCATCTTCCTCACACCCATCAAGCCACTCCAAAACATTACCGGATCCGGTATTCGGGCTCCGATCGACACGATTAAACCCGCCACCAACTCCAATCAAACACAAGGGGCCCACCCCAAAAACCCGCGAATGTCCCATTATTTTGCTCACGTGCTCCAAATATGGACCCTCCAGCGCACGTGACGTGTTGAATATGTAACCCCAACTTTTGGTCGTGTTAGCGATCATGCTCTCCCTCACGAACTCTGATTCCGATTCCGATTCTTTATAGAGTCGTAGAAGCGACGGAAGGTGCTCGTTCCTAAACGACGGGGCTCCGAGCAGGTCAGGGAACTCCACCATCGGACGGGCTCTGAGTGCCGGCGCCTCCGGCCAGGTGCGGTGGAAGATGATGGCCAAGAGAGCGGAGGAGGACTGAAAGGCGATTCTCTTGATACCGAGTTGGTCAGCGAGTTGGTGAGTCCAGCCAAGGAAGAAATCGGAGATAAGAGCCACAGGGGGGTTAGTGTGGGTCCTACACCACTCAATGATTGGAGTTTGGAGTTTAGAGAGGGCGTTGATGAAGGGGTAGTTTCCAGTGTTACCAACATCGCGGACGTGTTCTACACGCGCCGGAAGGGTAGGGTGAGAAGGGAACGGGAGTGTGAGTGTACGGATGGTTGTTGGGTGGGTTGTTAAGAGGGGTTTGAGGATTGGGAGGTTGTTTGGTGTGATTATTATGGTTATGCTTAGACCTCTTAGAGCTAAATTGTGGGTGAGGTCTAGGAGTGCTAGGATGTGGCCTTGAGCTGGGTATGGGAACACCAGGATATGAGTGTTGTTACTGTTGACGGAAGAACAAGACATGTCTTCGTTTTTTTCTTTTTTTATTGCTTTGTGGTGTGTAAAGAATTGAATCGAGGTTTGTCTGCCGATGAGATGAAGAATGAAGTTTATCATAATAATAACTAATAAGCAGTGATTGGGCTGCATAGGATTATTGGGTCAATCATTATTGTCTGTGGAACTTTTTAAGATAAGAAAATTCAAGTGGGTACCGGGTCGGTTAGGGCCAGGGGTTCTTTGTTTATGGTCTGGGCGGGTCTGTTAGTGCAGGTTTTTGTCCAAAAAAAAATAAAAAAAATTTAATAAGAGAAAATTATCATTTTTATTCGAGTAAATATTCAATTCGATCTTTGTTCATTTTCACGAAAAAGCGATTTCTATTAAAAAAAAAGAGATACTTCGATCCTCAACTTTTTTATTTTGGAATAATATGATCTCTATTAAAAAATTCATTAAACAATAACAAAAATTAGTTTTGTAGGAATTTTATTTGTATGTTGTGGAGGTTTTAGGGTTTAGGTTTTATTTCCACAAACTATTAATAAATTTGTTTTTTAAAAATTCCTTTCCCAATGGTGGTTAAGTGAAGAAAAACAATTGGTGAAAATGATGTCGCAAAAAAAAAATTGTAGTACAATACCTTTAAAAGGAAAAAAATAACATCGAATAAAAAATGAAAGAAGAGAACTTTAATATTGATAATATTGATATTGGTGATGATAATGGTAGAGGAGATAATGATGATGATAAAATATGGTTACACAATAAAAATAATAGAGGTAGGAGTGATAATAATGAAGATGAAAAAGGTAGTGGTAGTAGTGGCACTAATTAGTTATATTGTTGAAAAAAAATTTGTGGGAGTTTAAAACATCCACAAAATACAAATAAAATCCCCACAAAATTAATTTTGTTATTATTTAACAATTTTTTTAATAGAGAGATCGTATTGTCCCAAAATAAAAAGGTTGAAAACCGAAGTGTCTCTTTTTTTTAAACATGGATCACTTTATCCTTTGTGAAAATGGACAAAGACCGAATTGAGTCTTTACTCTTTTTATTCATACAAATTGAAAGCATTGATATATCTATACATAAAAAAAATTATTATTTATACTAATGAAATATAGATTTTCTACAATAAAATTATCAAAATACTAAAAAATTATCTAAAAATCTCAAATTACTCTTATCTTTATCACTACTATTATCATCTCTTTCTCTTCGCATTTTTTTTTAATTTTTCTAATTTTCTATTTTTCTCATTTCCACCCCTCTTCACAATGAACTTCCGTCGCCGGCTTTTCCTAACATTACAACAGCGACCAAAAGACCCACAATTACCACCATTACACTTTTTCCTCTACCTTCCAAGGCCTCCGACGCCTTCCTACTTCCGACCTGCTTCGTCGAAAAGCAAACCCTATCTCTTCCTCCAAATATCTTGAATTTACTGGACTCCCTGAAGCACTGTCACGCAACCTCCATCAGTCATAGCGACTTCAATACACCAATCATTAGCACCGTTGCACGACCTCCATCATCCACGACGAGCAGACGTTGCAAAGCGCGAGGACGCGGTCTCCGATGAGGATTGGATTCCATGGCTTCGCAAGAAGATTGGAAGAGAATTTTATCTATTGGTGGTTGTTGTCGCCGGAGAACTAGAGGGCAAGCAGTTTGCTAAGGACCATCACCGATGACTTCATAATGCCTGGTTGTGGAATGGTACACTTCAGGCCCTTCATCTTTTCTCTCATTTTCTATTACCCCTTTATCATTGTTGTTGGTGCTGTTGTTGTTGTTAGAGAATGTGGAAAGGAGTAGAGACGAAATGGTAGACTTGCACCTTGTGGATTGAATTTGTGGCCTTGGATCTGTTTCTTCTGCAATGATGTGGTTGCACTGGTTCAATTGATTTATGGTTCTTCTCTATTTGATGTGTTCTGCTACTGTTATTGGTGCAACAATACACAGAGAGAGGGTAATTTTGGGTTTTTAGGTATGCAGATGATGATAAGGGTAATTTGAGGTTTTTAGGTAATTTTTTAGTGTTTGCATAATTTTGTTGTGCGGAACTCATGTTTCATGGATACAAATAGTAATTTTCTTCTTCTATGGATAAATGTGTTAGCGTTTTCAACTTTCACACACACACACACACACACACACACACACACACACACAGAGAGAGGGTAATTTTGGATTTTTAGGTATGCAGATGATGATAAGGGTAATTTGAGGTTTTTAGGTAATTTTTTAGTGTTTGCATAATTTTGTTGTGCGGAACTCATGTTTCATGGATACAAATAGTAATTTTCTTCTTCTATGGATAAATGTGTTAGCGTTTTCAACTTTCGTAGGTAAAAATGATAGTTTACTCATTTAATAATCTTTTATAGTCATTGCTATCGTTGGCCTCCTCTTCTCTCTCATCGAACTTGACATCAGCTACAATAGGATCACCTCCTTGTCTTGTAAGAATCCGGTTTTTGATAAATAGATTTTTTTTGCTATTTTAAAATCTATCTTATAAAATCCTGAATCCCGGCCCAGTAAAAAATAGTGAGGCAGATCCAATGGTAAAAAAAACGAAAATTAAAAAAAAGAAAAAAACTTAAATAGAAAAAGACCATTAATAACGTCAAAATTTACTTTATGAGAATAATTAATCCCTCTAAGTCAAATTTGACTAGTTGGTATTAAATATGAGCTTACCATTGACTTATTTTTCTCACTTGAGACTTTTGAACCCGAAAAACACTTTTAGTGATGGTTTGCGTGCGCTGAGAAAAACTCTAGTAACTGAAAGCCTCAGAATCAATGGTAAAAATAATTTCTACCCAACTAAATGTGTCTCAAGAGTTATGTTAGCCATCCATTCATGATTTACTTTTTTAAGAATAAATATTAGCCATTAATTATTTTACTGCACGGTAAAAATTACTCGAACTGAAATTCTAGCTAGTATTTTGCAAACAACTCCTAAAGATCTCGAATTCTCTTGCTTGTTTTCAAAGCAACACGCCCCTCTCTCAGCCTCTAAGCCGAGATTATCTCAACCTCTCATCCCTCTCTACTGTGTTTTCAACCCCAAGTAACTAACTGCGGTTAATTGCTGATAAGCTTGACATGCAAGTGCAGACAAAGCTTCGTCATTTTTATGCCCCTTCTTTATTAAAGTACAGCCCTTGACCACGAAAATTTCAGACTCTTTTAACATCATAAATTTAGCAGGACTATAATTTATTATTTAAGAAAGCATTGGTCACAAAATTCACAAACACTTTATGCATTTTATTACTTTTTACCTTGTTTTAGAGTGAGAAAATGAGAGTAAATTCTGCATTACTCCTCCATATCCTAATCCTTTTTCCTCATTATTCATACATTATTCTTTAAGTGTTTTTCAAGGAATCAAGCCATATAAACACAAACCTTTGCCTATTTTCAGTAATTCTTGTGTTTATATCGAAATTTCGATAAGGTAGACTCTTGTTCCTTCTCTTTTTTTTTTCAACCGTAAATATGATAAATTTTTACTCTCTTTCATTTCATGTATAGAAAACTCCTCTTGAAACACCCATAGAGCACAGCTAAGGAGTTAGAGAAATTCGAGCTCAAAGTAGTTGAATTTTGATGTTTTTATGATACTTTCGACAAAAAAAAAATTTGCACCATCACCAGATGTGCTTATGTCCTTGGGTATACATTTTATAGTGTGTGAAAGGTTTAATAACTAAATTAAATAAGAGGTAAAGGTTATGATTGGTGCAGAATTTATAACCCACAAACTAACCGGCAAGTGCACCGGGTCGTACCAAGTAATACCTCAGGTGAGTGAGAGTTGATCCCACGAGGATTGATGGATCAAGCAACAATGGTTACGTGATTTACTTAGTTAGGCAAACAGAAAATGATGTTTGAGAGTTCAATAACATCAAACAGTAAATTCAGAGAATTAAATAAGCAAGCAGTAAATTGAGATAAAAAATATATGGAGAAAACAGTTAAGGCTTTAGAGTTATCTATTTTCTGGATTGACTTTTCTTACTAACTAATTTAACCAAGCAAGATTTAATTCATGGCAAACTATACGTGACTAAACCCTAATTCCTTAGACCTTTTTAGTCTCCTCTAAATTCATCAACCGCCAATTCCTTGGTCACTTAATTCCAATTAGAGGGTGAAGTTCTATTCTAGTTTATATGCCACAGAAATCCTAATTACCCCAATAAGAGAATTATATGTCACATATCTCATTAAGTCCAGATAATTAGAAATTTAGGAGAATATGTTTTCAAGCTGTTGTTCAAGTAAAAAGTTTTTCTAAGTTATACAAGAACTCTATTAGAAAAAGGGTCATACTTTTGTTCCACCCAAATTCATAAGACAAAGAACGAAAACAATTCTTGAAATATAAATCAATACATGAATTAAAATAGAAAAATAATAGTATCAATCCATACAATAGACAGAGCTCCTAACCTTAACAGTGGAGGTTTAGTTTCTCATGGTTCAGCGAGAAAATAAGAATTCAGGTAAACTGTGAAGTACGGAATGAGATTAGAGAGAAGAGAAGTGTTGATTCTCTTCCCTTTTATATCTAATCCTAATTAATTTAAAATCTATTTTCTAAAACTAAAATAATATCTTTTCCTATTTTAAAATAAAATACAAATTTAATCAAAATTAATTAAACTATGCGTGCAACTTTTGGAAGAAGATTGGGGACCACTGGTATTATCAGGATCCACGCTGAACTTGGAAATTTCCAAGTTCAGTGTGGAATAGGTCGTATTGCTTCCATGCTTTTCTTTCGAATCCACGCTGAACTTGGAAATTCTCAAGTTCAGCGTGGGATAGTACATGGATTTCCCTTAGTGCGTGAATTCCACGCTGAACTTGGAAAATCTCAAGTTCAGCGTGGACAAGGCCGAACTTGACTAGATGGAGGGTTAGTGCTCCACGTTGAATTTGGAAAATTCTAAGTTCAGCATGGAATGAACAACATCAATTCTTCGTTTTTTCCATTCTCTAGCCTTGGTTTTGTCCAAAATGCCACCTGAAATAAATAGAATTGCACACGACTCAAAGTAGCATTCATAGTGGCTAAAATATATTAAATCTTGATTAAACTTAGCAATTCAAGTGCAAATTCACTAGAAAAAGATAGAGAAGATGCTTACGCATCAATGATTAGTTAAAATATATTTATGCTTATTTTTTGTGTTTATATGAGCCACTCTGTGTTGATTTTATGCTTGATTTTTAATTCTAAAAATTCAGTGATGCTTTTCTAATTTTGGATTGTTATTTGAATGATATATGAAGCTTATTTACTTCTGAAAAATGTATGGAATAGCCAAAGATTAATGGATTACTTAGAATTTAAATTTTAAACCTTAAACATCACCAAAAATAGAGAAAAATATAAAACTGCGCCTTTGAAAATTTCAGCACAAAAATTATGGTGAAAAAGAGTTAAAAAGAAGTGAAAAAGTCATTTCAGATTAAAAAAAAAGCTAAAAATATAATATAAACAAGATATAATTAAAATTATGAATTTAATAGATTTAGGAGTAAAATAATAGTTATATAAATTATTTGGGTCAAAGTGATATTTAAAATAAAGTTTTAAACCTAAATCAAAGTTTTAACAAAAGTTAGAAGTAAATCGGTAAAAAATGGTAATTAGAGCAAGTAAATTAATTAATGAAGGGTAAATTAGCTTTCAGGTTTCTAGTGGTAAAAATTGGTCTTTAATAAAAATATTAGGAGTAATTTGGTCATAGAAAATTACTAGGATTAATCCGGTAAATTTTTTACGTAAACAAGGTTCAACGGTAAAACTAGAATACTTAGGTGCAAAAATAAAATGTTTAGGCATAAAACACAAAATAAAAAATGACTAATTAAATTAATGAAGGTAAAAAGACCTTGTAGCAAAAATATGTGAGTATAATGGTAAAGTAATAACATTAGTGATAAAAATGTCATTAAAAATCTAAAAAAAAAAGTAAAAAGAGAAGTTAAGTAAAAAGGATAGAATGGTAAAATGAGATAAGGCTAAGATATTTTAAGAAAAAGACTGGGCACAAGTTTTTATAAAAGAATGACAGAGAAGTCCCTTAGAGATAAATTTCATTTGAGATGTGTCGCAAAAAAAGAACTGTAAACCTCAAGGTGATAGAGGTTGTTTGGAAGCGGATATTACCCACTGACTGTTAAAATTCTATTTTTCCTTTTGTGCACATATTATGGCATCAAACTTTACGACGATTGCCTGTGTCATGAACTGGTGTTATTCCTAACCATGTCGACATGTATGCACAGATGGACGCAATCGGAAACCATATCTAGAACTAATTCCCAGGTAACGTTGGGTTGCGAATAGTCAACCAACGCATGAGTTGATGGCCTGCATAGGACCAGACATGCATCGTACTTGGTTGCTGCATTCTCTGTATTTGTGATTACTTACTTGTACCTATGATTGTGTTTTATCTCTACTTCTTGTATTTTGTACTTGGTTACTATTCTTCTATACACTTGTGCTTATACTTGTTTGCGTGACTTATCTATATAACTGCGCGAAATCTTATACTTAGACTGCGAAAATCCTTAGGTTTTTTTAGTAGTACCCTGTTGGGAACTTTAGGTTCTCATCCCTTACTTCTCCCATTCTGCATATGCAAACTGGCGAGATCTTCTTTGAGTTTCCAACCTTGAGATGGGCGAGTAGTATTAGCATTACTAGTGGGTCAAAGCGACTTCTTTTACTTTTCACACAGCACTTTTGTGTTTCTTTAGCTGCCAAGGATCGGTGACCAGCAGTAGTTATAATAGTAGCAGCAGTAGTAGTAGTAGTAGTCTTTACCCTTATTATGTATAGACTTTTAGAGGGCTATGTGCTTTTGTAAATATCTATATAAACAAGTTAGAATGGCAGGTCCCAAACTAGGGTGACTCTTGTGAGTCGAGGCCTGTTAGTATAAATATGGAGTCTGTAAATATTTTCATGAATAAACAACGACACAACCCGGTGTGAACTATGATGTAGTAAATGATCCTTCGAGCATATATGTATGATATTACTACGTTTTATGTGTTTTCTATGCTTCATGTAGACATTATCTGTCTAATTATTACTTATTCTGTTATATCTATATATCTGACATGCGATCTCGACTAGCACTACAGGCTCATATGTATATATTTAATATAAGGTCTAGAGCCTCTAAAAAAAGCTGTGAAGTAGCGCCCGGCGACTAGCATTGGTTATGACGCTTTAGAAGTTGGGTCGTTACATGCCTTCCTCCATTGCTTGACTCAACAAGCTCCAGAAGTCCTGTGTCGATGATAATTCGCTCATGTCGCCGCCACTGTAAGTGGTGGAGCAAGGCTTGTATGTCATGAAGGGATACTTCTGCTGAAAGATGAATTTTTTGTCGTCGTCATCTCATGAGAGCCCATCAGCGAAGAAGAAGTCATAGGTTGGAAAGCTGGTGAAGTATGGAATGTTTAACAAAAATAATTAGGAGTAGTGAAATTTTTCTATCAGATTTAGTCAAGAGATATGATGGAGGGGTCGTCATGACTCACTTTTGAGATAAAACAGGAATCGATATGAGTGTAGTTTTTTTTTATAAAAGTCATTTTGTCCTAATTTAAAATGGAAGAGACTAAGTTAGATATTCACTTCTTTAAAATAATAGAACAATATTAATTAGGATGGATATATAAAATTAAGAGAAAATTTTACTTCTCTCTCCTGCGAGATGCTAAAATGACACTCTCTCCCCTCTATTTTTATAAATGTACATGCCCCTCCCTTCTAACTTTTAAAAAACATTTTCTTTAATCTATTTTAAATTTTTTGTGTTAACTAATATTAACTTTATATATTTTTTAAGAAAAAATAAATTATTTTTTGAAAAAATATCCATTAGCAAAAATTTTATTTTTTATCATTAAATTTTGCTTATCAAAATACCCTTTAATAAATTATTTTTTTATTGATTAAATTGTATTTTTACCAAAATAATTTTAAAAAAATTAATAATTAAATTATTTTTTTAAAGATATCTACTCTTCAATAATTTTTTAATTATTAAATTGTGATTTTACCAAAATTTTTGTTAACAATTATTTTATATTTTACTATTAAATTTTTGATATCAATATATATTATTTTAACATTAAATTAAAATTTTTTACCACTGTTAATATGTATAACAATTAATATATATTGATATTGAAAAATAATCTTATTAAAATTTTTTATTTAATGTTAAAATAATATATATAAATATAAAAAAATTAATAGTAAAATATAAAAAAATTGTTAACGAAAATTTTGATAACATTATAATTTAATAATTAAAAAATTATTGAAGGATATTTAAAAAAATATCATTATTAAATTTTTTTAAAAATACAATTAAATCAATAAAAGAATAATTTATTAAAGAATATTTTGGTAAGTAAAATTTAATGATAAAAAATAAAATTTTTGCTAATGAGTATTTTTTTTAAATAATTTATTTTTTCTTAAAAAATAGATAAAGTTAACATTAGTTAATACAAAAGGTTTAAAATGGACTAAAGAAGAGATTTTTAAAGGTTAGAAAGAAGAAAAATGTACATTTATAAAATAGAGGAGAAGATAGTGTCATTTTAGCATTTCTTAGAGGAGGGAAGTATAATTTTCTCTTATTAATAGTCAAAATTACTCAAATCAATTAAAATATCTTAACTATAAATTTTTGCTTTTAAAATTAAACCCTAAAAATAAGATATTAAATGGACTTAATTTTGATTAATCTAAAAAAATATACGAAACTACAACAGAAGCGGAAGTTAGCGGCGATAAATTTGGGGCAATTTGTAAAAATGCCGCTATCTAATGATTTTAGGATAGTTGATGCAGCGGTTTAGTTTTCCCAGCCACCATATCATTCGATTTATGGCAGATTTGGAACAAACGGCCGAAATTATCATCTATTCTATTATATTAGATATTAGATAAAGAGAAAGAAAACTCCAATCTTTGTTTTCATTTTCTTTGTTACATCTAGGAAAAATTCCCATTCTTCTTCTTCTCTATCTTAGTCGAGAGATACGTAGGCTCCTTTTTCCCCCTTTACTCGAATAGTGTCATCACGGTCTCCTCCGTCGAAATCGGCTAACCTGGTCCTCACAATCGTCTCAGCCAAGCACCTCAAAAACGTGAATTGGAAGAACGGCATTCTCAAACCCTATGTCGCATTTTGGGTCATCCCTGATCGCCGATTGGCCACTAAATCCAACGATTCTGGCTCCACAAAACCCGTCTGG
This sequence comes from Arachis stenosperma, assembly GCF_014773155.1. Taxonomy (NCBI): domain Eukaryota; kingdom Viridiplantae; phylum Streptophyta; class Magnoliopsida; order Fabales; family Fabaceae; genus Arachis; species Arachis stenosperma. The sequence goes on along the minus strand of NC_080379.1, from coordinate 3,024,729 downwards.
AGCAAAAAGTGTAGGAACCGATATGGAGGTATGGGTTAGGTGTAAAATGCAACAATATGTAAGTATTTGATTTTATTGACACATGCAAATACTATGCTTCTTAGGTTGCTGACAGAGAAGGGTTACTCTAGGCTGTCAAGGAGTTGGGCACTTGTGATCTCTACCCACAAGTGAGTTAATATTCTTCTTTCTCACTTGATGTTCCATTTTATTGCTCTGCTTCCTCTGATTTTGAAAGATTTCTGCTCTTTCCCAATTTCCATCATACAACCCTTTCTTTGTGGGATAATGAAAATGAATGATTGGAATCTTTATCCTTAATTTGATTTATACATGTTTTGAATTTGATTTATATGCATGCTTTGTTCGAGCAAGATGAAAAGTAATATTTTGGGGATGGAGGAAACTATGGAGTACCTTCTTGAAAAAGTAAGTGTAGCATTACTATTTGATTTTTGTTTTTGGGGTGTTGCAGAATTACCGGTTTAGCTTCCTAGATCCATTGTTCTCTGGTTTGTCTTGCGTTGTTTCTGTGCCCTTCTACACTGGTTTCCTCCCTCTGCTTTTTTGGGTGTGTAACTGTTGATCACATTAGATTTTCATCAACACGTGGGATTTTTTATATATAAACATAATTTTGATGTTGTGGTGAGGAAATTTATTTTTTTTGTGTCATTATAGAGTGGCCATGGTAAATTGGCGAGACAGATGACGTTGTTGATTGCGTTTTCTGATTATACTGGAAACTACATAAAGGTATATTGATATGAAATTAGTAGATTCAGTCTTTCATTTATGTATAATTAACTGGTTTTACCTGTTAAATTAAATGCTTTTGTTGGGGGTTTTTGACCTTTTGTGATTCAACAGGATGTGGTTTCTGCTCTAAGACCCCCTTCTCCCCCTGTCCATAGAATTACTGCCACAAAAGATGAAGAAGATAATGCTTTAGAATATGGACTCCCTTCTTCTCATACTCTTAACACAGTTTGCTTATCCGGGTGGGTATCATTTTCACTTGACTTTTATTCTTGTATGTGTTGGTTGGGTTTTAAGAATGGGGTGAAAAATTTTATGAATGAATTCTATGGTGTAGTTACAAATGATTTTAACTATATGGTGGAGCTGTTGAGAATGATGTTAGATATGTACTAAAGGAGAATTGACATGTGGCATGACTTGTAGGTCAAGTATATATGGTTACTTACTAGTTACTAGTAATGATTAGTTTATCTGTGTTTTTTTTTTTTGGGATGAACTGAGGTCAAAATAACCAACGTAAGAGCTTGGTAATGTATTTATAATCACATATGTTATGTTTCAAATTCACATTATCCTTTAAGAAAGATGAAGCCTTTTTGCTTTCAATTCCTTGGTTTTGTTATTAATGGGGTCTTTGTTCCTCTGGAATGTATATTTTATTAGCTACCTTTTGCACTATGTGCTATATCATACTAAAATAGATGGTGTCCATGCTACCTATATTGGAGTTCCCCTTGTTGTCTTGGTGGTGACTCTCATTGGCTTCGGTAGGTCTTCTGATACATTATTAGCGGCTTCCTATTGTTATCCTGCTGCACAGAAGCAATGAAAAATTTTGGTCTTTTTTGTAGCAAGAGTCTATCTTGGTATGCACAGTGTGATTGATATCATTGCTGGCCTTCTTTTTGGACTTGGGATCCTTGCATTTTGGCTTTCAGTTGATGAATACATAGACAATTTTGTGGTCTCTGCCTCTCTAGACAAAACGGTATTATTCTAAGTACTAAATTTACCATAGGATAGCATTTTCCTATATGATTAGCAATAATAGAAAAATTATGTTCTTTAGGATTTTGGGATTTATTTCTTAACCAAACTTCTTAGAAGACATTGGAATATAACTGATGCTCATGGCAAAAGTGAAAATGTTTGGTCAGTACATTATTCTTTTTTTTATGCTTTATTTTTTGTTTCTTTCTTCTTTAAGTTGAAAATTTTAGGTAAGGTTAACACTAATTGATCCACTAAGATTGGACCATGTCTTTATAGGCTAGGTTAGACTCTGCTATACCTGATTAGTTCTATATTCTATATATGTGTTTTGTATTCTAATTTAAATTCATATTAATTTAGGTTCAATATAACTACTTTATGTAATTTGCATTCTTGATAACAGGGGCTTTGGGGTGGTTAGGGAAGAGCCAGCTATACTTCCTAAGAGTAGTTTTGAATACTCTTGGATTTTCATTAAATACACAAAATGAAAAAATGGTATACTTTTTTTCCCTCTTATTGTTATTCATGAGCTAAATATTGTTGCTTTTGTCTGATTTCTGTAATTATTTGCATCAATCATCAAATCATGCTTATGGGAAAAAACAAATCAAGGCAAGTTCTACAGCCTTCTGTAGTTTTTGTCATAAGTTGCATGTTGCATTATTTCATGGCTACTTCTAGCTAAAATCTTCACATAATGCTCATCAAATTTGAGTGTTTTATTTTATAGGAGAGAAAAATTATAATTAACCCAAATTTGGAAGCTTTTTGCATCATTTGTCTCATTATTTGTTGCATATATCTATTTAGGTTCATGATTGGTTTCAATTATTTTTTCATCAAGTATTAATGGATTTATAGGCATTCAATAACATGAATAATTATATATGATACTCACATGCCATGAATAATTTTCGCCCTCTTTCGCTGCAGAGTATTGCTACAGAAGTGTAGAGTGAGTCTAAATGGAAGCAGTTGGGGGAATTAGCTATGTCTAATGGAAGGGTACTTTTCTATGTTATTTGAAACTTAAGTTGTATTTTTCTAACACCTAAGCTGAATTTTATTTCTAACTATCCATGTCAAAATATTCTAAAGTAAGTGCCTTGTTGTCTTGCAGTTAGATATGGCATGCGATGGATTTGAGTGGGTTATTACTGCTGTATTCTTCTTTAGGAGATGCTGAAGAAATATTAAAACTTGTTTTTTTCTAGTTGTAGAAAAAATTAGTTAGCTTTGTGGAGAAACAATTTTTTTAATCCAATGTGAAGATTGCGGGAGTTATAAACCTGGTATTTTTCTTAAAAATGCATGTTGAATTGCGGCGGTTAACAACTGCCCCAATTTTTTTCAAAACTTGTTTTTCAAATAGCGGCGGTTTTAAAACAGCCGCAAATAACTCTTCTCATTTAGCGGCGGCTATACCAGCGGTTGCTGAAAACCGCCGCAAAATCAATTCCCCGCGCCCCTAACCATGGCGGTCCATTCAATTGCGGGTATTTGATTTTGCGGCGGTTTAAAACCGCCGCTAATAAGCTAAAAAACCGCCACAATTTACCGTACTCTCTGCGGTTAACCGGCTCGCATGGTAAACAAATTGCCTATTTACTTTAAGGTGAATTTTAGTATACAGATCAAAAAGTCATACAGATTTAAAGATTTGTTTACACTACACTTTCTAAAGCCATACTTTTCACTTTAAACCGTAATTCTTCACAAAAGCGTCACTTAATGGAAAAAAGTAAATTAGAAGATTAAAGAGAAGAAATAATTAAGTTATCAAAATTAATAAATCAAAAATTAATGATTTTAACTAATGTTAACTGTAATGACACCGAATTCTTAAAATCAATACAAAATGATTTTTCTCAAAATCTTTATTTTACTATAAGTTTTATTGAAGAACTTCAAAAACCTGAAAAAACTTATTTTTCACACGGAATTTCTAAGAAATGTTACCATGAAAATGATTCCCCACATCTTTATCATACTTTTAACCCACAATTAAATTCTATAGTAGATATGTTTGAAGAAATATTAGTATCCATAAAATTTCAAAGAAATAAGGAAAAAGAGAATCCTAAAGAAGAAAAATTTCAAAATATAATCAACATAACAGATTTAAAAGTAAAATCACCACTAAAATTATGAATATTGAGGAAAAATTAGAAGAAGTTACAATGCTCTTTAAACAATTAAAAATGGCTCAAGAAAATAATATTATGGAACAAGGATTTCAAATAGAAGAAGAATTAGTAAATTCTGAAAATATAGAAAATGAAGAACACATCCTAGATTATTCAAGTGACGAAGAACCAGCAATTCCAATACAAGTAAAAAATAAAGCTGGAACATCTAAAGATAATCAATCTCAATTTAAATGGGAAACAGGTTTTGATAATTATGCTTTTAAAAAAGGATTTATAAATAAAGATTCAAAATATACAAATATACCATCAAAATACGTTCCTAAAATCCAGAAAATGGAAGGAGAAAGAATGCTTGATTTAGACTGTAAAAAGAATGAAAAAGAAATTTTCGAAAATTGGTTGAATTCCTTTTTATTAGAAGCTTTTACTAATCCAAAGCTTAGTGATTTGTCTGGAAGGGATATTTGGAATTACATAGGGTTTCATACTAAAGGAACTATAAGAGATTATATGACATCAATAGAAAACCAAATAATAAAAGATTTAGCAACAAAAACAACAGCTTATGACAAGATATTATATATAATGATGATTCTATATAAAGAATTTTTTGGAAAAAATATTATAGATCATAGACAAGAATTCTATAATAAAGAATATCAAGAAGCAAAAAACCATTTAGCTAATATTCAGATATATGATCTATGTAATGTGGAATCTTATATATGCGAATATAGAATACATTATTACAAATTAAAAGAAGAAGATAAAAATCATTATTTTAGTATGTATATAACAAAACTTTCATATCCTGCTAATGAATTTATAATGGGAAGATTTATAAGAGAAATAAATAGAGGGACAATTGAAAATAATTTTGGTGGAGCAACCTCTGCAATAAGAGAGGAAATAAAAGAACGTTGTATGCAAGAAGCGACTCAAAAAAGATTTGCAAATATAATTAGAATCTGCTGTCAGGATAATGAAGAGATACCTCAAAAATATGGTCTTAATAAAAACCTTCAAAGAAAAAGAAAATATCAATTTAGAAAAAGAAAATACTATCCAAACTGGAGAAAAAAGAGGTATTTTAGGAAGGAAATAACAATAAAAACAAAAAAAATAACTATTGCCCAAATAAAAAAGAAAATTGTAAGTGTTGGTATTGTTAAGAAGAAGGACACTATGCAAATGAATGTCCAAAAAAAAAGGATAAAAAGAATCTTACTAAACAAATAGAAATTGCTAAGTCTTGTTTCATGGAACCATTAGAGGAATCTGATGATAACTTAGACTATATTTTTGAATATGTCTCAGAAACAGACTCAGAGATTGAGTAATAATGCCACATTTATTACTATAAAAATAACAGAAAAGTTTATAAATGCTTTCATAGATTCTGGAGCAACACAATGCTTTGCTAGTTCAAATATAAAACTTGATTGGAAAAAATTAAAGAAACCATTAAGAGTTAGAATAGCTGACAAATCAATACATAAAATTGACCAAAAACCAGAGATGGCTGAAATTTTTATTCAAAATTATAGGTTCATTGTTCCATCTATATATATGTTAGATTCTGGAATGGATTTTATCATAGAAAATAACTTTTTAAAGCTATATCATCCATTCATTCAAGAATTAACATATATAGTTTTAAAAGCTCCACACGATTCTTCAATAAATCAAAAATCGAAACGTATAAAAATACCAACCACTACTATAGATAAGATTCTAAAATTTAAAATATTTTCTATATTAGAGACATGTTATTTAAATTTATACTTTCAGATAAAAATTCTAAAAAATAATCTTGAAACAAAGATAGAAGAACTTCTGGATGAAATTTGTGCTGAAAATCCTTTGGATATTAAAAATACAAATAACGAATTAGTAAGCATTAAATTAAAAGACCCTACAAAAGAGATAAATGTTCCAAATAAAATTCCTTATTCCGCAAGAGATAGAGAAGAGTTCTCATTAGAATGTAGAGATCTTTTGGAAAAAGGAATTATAAGATTAAGTAAAAGCCCTCACGCGGCTCCAGCCTTTTATGTCGAAAACAATAATGAAATTAAAAGGGGAAAACGAAGAATGGTTATTAACTATAAGAAGATGAATGAAGCAACTATTGGTGATGCTCATAAACTTTCAAGAAAAGATTCTATTTTAGAAAAAATCAAAGGAGCAACTTGGTTTTCATCTCTTGATGCAAAATCAGGATATTGGCAACTTCGTTTAGACGAAGAAACAAAGAAATTAACTGCTTTTACTTGCCCAACAAAAGAATCAACAAGTGTGTTGCTCTATGAATGGAATGTATTACCATTCGGATTAAAACAAGCCCCAGGTATTTATCAAAGATTTATGGAAGAAAATCTAAAGGAGTTAAATGAATTTGTTTTAGTGTACATTGATGATATACTAATTTTTACAAAACAGGATAAAGAAGATCATCTTCAAAAATTATTAATAGTTTTAGAAAGATGTAAAGAAAAAGGATTAGTTCTCAGCAAAAAGAAAGCAAGAATAACAAAACAAGAAACAGAGTTTCTTGGATTAATTCTATCCACTCAAGGAAAGCTAAAACTTCAACCAAATGTTATAGAAAAAGTAAATTTATTTCCTAATAAAATAGAAGATAGAAAACAATTACAAAGATTTTTAGGGTGTATAAATTATATTTCTGATCAAGGATTTTTAAAGAATATAACAGAATACACTAAAAGCTTATTTCCAAAAATAAGTACTAAAAAAGAATGAAAATGGGATGAAAAAGATAGTATGCAAATTCAAAGAATTAAAGAATTATGTGAAAAACTTCCAGAACTTTATATTCCAAAAGAAAATGACTACTTAATAGTAGAAACAGATGCCTCAGACATAACCTGGTCAGGATGTCTAAAAGCTAAGAAAGCTATAAAAAGCTTGGAATAAGAAAAAGAATCACTAGATTCTAAATATCCCCCAAAGAAATTACTTTGCAGGTATATTTCAGGAACTTTTACTCCAACAGAACAGAGATATACCACTCATGAAAAGGAAACTCTGGCAGCAATTAAATCTCTTAAGAAATGAAAAATTGATTTACTACCCAGAGAATTTACATTAAGGACAGATTCAAGTTACCTAACAGGTTTTATACGATATAATTTAAAAGTTGATTATAATCATGGACGATTGGTAAGATGGCAATTATTTTTGTTACAATATCCAATAAAAATTGAATATATTAAGGGTGACAAAAATGTTATTGCAGATACATTAACGAGAGAATGGAGTTCGTCTACAACGCATTAGATCAAGAAATTCAAAAATATGAACAAGAACTCGAAAAATGCAAGCATTGTCAGCAAATAAGGACACAGATCCAATCCCTCAAGAAAGCCATTGAAGCAATAAAATCAACACAACAAGCAAAACCATCAGAGTTCAGCCAGTTAAGCATGGTGGACAATTCAGGTGAAAAAAAAATTTCAGAAAATAAAACAATTGCTGAAATCATTAAAAAATCCACCCAAGATAAAAAAATATTATGTAATTTATAATGGCCTCAAGAAAGGAGTATATGATGCCTGGGAAAAAGCAGCACCATTCACACATCAATCAAGGATAATTCATAAAGGAGAATTTCTAACACTGGAAGAAGCAAAGGAATCCTTCAGGGAATATGAAGCTCTCCATCCAGAGCAAACCCTAAAAAGAGCAGATAAAGCTCCAATTCAAACCCAGAGAACAGGGATAATAAGAAACATTCCTACAAGGGCTAAAATCAAGGAAAAGAAAAGGGTCTGTAGATCAAATCTCAGAGAAACCCTTAACATAGTCCTAAATTGGACTGAAGAAAAAAGGGCAATTTTGGGATATTATCCTATTGCCAAAGAACAGCTAACAAAGCTGGTTATATTTCCAAATGCTTCCCCATCGGACACCTATCAGTTTTTTCAGTATGGATTAATTGATACAATTTTAATTTTTAATGATCTAAAAATTATTAGTGAGTTTCCTGCAGGATTTGTTGATGCAGTAAAGAGATTTAAAAATATGATTGACAATGTAAATCCAAGGGATATATCCCTAAAATTTACAAACAGTCAACCTATTTTTAATGAAGAAGAATAATGCTTGGTTCCAGCACACTAAGTAATATTCATGTCCGTCTTTCCAAGAAATTTTCAACCAATTGATCAGATTCAAGACTTAACGATTTACAGTCATGAAGGAAGACTAGCCAGCACACTAGCAAAGGTCTTCGAAATAACTCAAAAGATAACAAGGGAATCTCACACAAGAATCAATTATAAAAGCAGAAATACTCTGCTTGTGTCCAGTAAAAGAAATGAAATTGAAGAAAGAGAGATGAGACTCTTGGTAGAGTTTGAATCTGCATTCTACAATCTATCCAGACTCTTAGAAAAACTTTCTGAAGGGATAAAAAGGAATCTCTGCTATTTGATAAAAAACAGAGAAGACCACAAGTGCCAGCTGTGTGTCTCAAAAATATCTGAAGAAAGCAATAATGAAATGGGATCCACCCACATGATAAAAGAAGAAGACAGCTCATCCACCCACATAAAAGAAGAGGACAGCGCATCTGAAGCATCTCTCGACATTATTGCATAATGACGTAAGCGCTTAGGTCATAGAGCACCAACAATGTAGCTGGTGCAAGATAATAAACAATGACGTAAGCAATGACGTCATAAGAAGGGTAAGGATGGGAATTGTCCATCAGACCCAACCATTATAAATAGATTGCTTAGGCAATTGTAGAAGGATCAGACAATAGAAAGCAGGAGGCTAAGAGTACTCATATGCTAGGAGAGCAAGGAGGAAGCTGCCAAGGCGATTCTATAGTCTGAAGAAGAATTCCCTTAGGGAAAACCAATTCTAAACTCCCCTCTGGAGTTAGTATCTACAATCTCCCCTCTGGAGACAAAAACATCTTATGTAAAATATTCTAAATAAAGGAGGTTTTTCTCCAGAAAGGTACGCCTTTATCCTAATCTTTTAGTTATGAATTATTTAGAAAGTTTAGAATTAACGGAAGAATCTGATTATTATAGATTATCTGCCTTATTAGATAATGAAAAACAGGCTGTTCTAAAAACAGAATTAAATCTCAAATCAAATGAAAATTTTAATAAACAAAATCTTTTAAAAGAAGTTTTTAATAGAAAAAATATAATATACTATGGAAAAATTCAACTTGAAGCACCTATAAAGATAAAATCCGCCAATGGAGAACTTGAAATAGCTTTGATAAATGATGAAGAATTGAGTAAACAGATTGAGAAAATTAAGGATCAACAAAAAAGATCTAAAATTGGATGGATCCATATTAGTACTATACAAGTCTTAATCAAATCTACATACATGAAAGGAATTAATTCACCAATAAGCTTAGCAATCTGCGATAAAAGAATTACTGATGACCCAATAGATCAAATAATTGGAATTGTTCATGGAAACTTGGCAAACGTAAATGTTAAATTCAATGCCCATCTTGGATACGCTATACCTTTATCAACTGAAAATCTTGGAAGATCTATAAGCTTAGCTTATAAATTTCACAGAAAGAATCTAATGGAACAAGATGATGAACCATTTTCAATTACATATGCAATAAATTATGCTTTAACAAATAGCCATCATAGTATAATATTTAAAAACAGAGAAAGAATTTATGTTGATGAATTATTTCAGAAAATCGTAAAAACAGAAATACCAAAATATAAAGCTATTGAAAACCCAGTTCTATTATTAAAAGAACCATCAGAAAAATTAGTTTCATCGAATTTTCAAATAAGAGAATCTAAAATTAATAGCCCTTTAAGTTTATCTAAGTTAAAGATTAAAGAAGAAAATTCTGAAATAAAAGAATTAACCAAAAAGGTCGAAAAATTAAATGAAACCCTAAACACTAAGTTATGACAATAAATAAAGAAAAAATATATGTAACCTATCAAGACAAGAAACAAGAGCTCTTTGAAAGAGAAAATCGGTTGAATTATTTACAGTTTTTTGAAATAAATCAAAGAGCATTTGGAGCTCTAAAAGTAATCTATGACAAATTGAAAGGAGAAGTTGAAGAGTTAGAAAAATTAATAGAATCTCTAGAAAATAGTGATGAATCAATGATAGAATTTGCAGAAATTCTAAGATAAATAATGAAGTATACAAAGATTGAAAGACCAGAAAACAAAATAAAAAGAAAAAGGGCGAAAAAATTAAAAAGTAAAATAAAGGAGTATAAAAGGGAGTTAAATAACCTTCAGTTCGAAATTAATGACCTTATAATAAAAAGGATAGAAATAAGAACAAATATAAACAAGTTGGAGCTAAACTTAAAAAATTTATAAATGCCTGTAAAACCATATTATGACTTAAAAGAGTTAAAGCTGTTGAAAGAAAAAATGGAGAATGAAGTTGAAAAATTAAAAAGATATTTAGAAACAACAGAAAGTGTAGAAATAAAAGAAGTTTTTGAGGATTTAAAAAATTATATTAAAGAAAAAGACAAACAGATAAAAGATTTTATATACAATAATCCATGCAAAAAAGAATATTATAAACTAAAACAAAATTGAAAAAACTATAAAAATGAAATCAGAATTAGTAATAGTAGAAATGGTCAATACTTTTGATTATAAAATTGCAAATTATAAAGTACCACCAACCAAATCTATACAAATTATAAACTTATTCGAAGCAAAATATGAAGAGTTAATAGAAATTTTTGTAAATCTGTACCAAAACACATCTACACTAGATGACCTTACTTTAATATTTTAGTAACTTTACATTTTCAAAAGTCAATCTAATCATAATTGAAGATCCAATCTAACTCAACTAGTACACCCACGCACCCCCTAAATCTGAGGGAAAAAAAGCCTAGTTTAGTATTGTTTAAGAAAATTGTAGCTGTTTAAAGTTCTAGTTGTTTTTGTCCAAATTGGTTTCTGTTAGATTACGGACCTCAAAATTCAAAAGAAGTTGCATTTTAAAACATTGAGCCAATGTTAATGATGATGGTAAGATAACACTAAAAGGGATAGAATCGTCCTGGAAAAAAAATAACAAAAATAGGGGATAAAATCATTCCTTTTGCCACCAAGAATCATATAAACTATATGCAGCATAAGTTCTAATTAGGGAAATGGCCTACGTCAAATGGCATAGTTTTCATACCACTTCAAAGATCGTGGGTTCAAATTTTTTTATTTTTGGAGCTAACTAATTATATCTCAAATAACATAATTTCTTTATACTTATCTAAGAGGTCGCGAATTCGAGTATCTTTATTTTCGATAAAAAAAAATAGAGGACCTCAAATCTCAATTAAGCGGAGACAGTAGTAGCTTATGCTCGTTATATGTAACTATTTTTTGACAATTTTTTTTCTAATGGACTTTGTTTTTTTTTAATTTGTCTATTTTTTATTGTTCTTTTTATTTCTTCTACTGCTTCTTCTTTTTTCTATTTTTTTATTTTTTTATTATCGTCGTTGTCACCACCACTACACTATCACCTCCTCTTTCTTTTCTCATTTGAATTTTTTAGATTTTCTTTTTTTCTTTTCTCCTTCCTCCTCTATCATCGTTATCATCGTTATCATTATTGTCATCATTTTTGTCTTTTTCTTATATATATATATAAATTCAAATCCAAAATGCATCGAAATTCTTAAATGATGACGAACACAAACTCATTTCAAAACAAGTTCAAACCAAAATGTACCAAAATTAAATTCAAAACGCACCGAAATTATTTAATGATAATTCAAAACTCCTTCTTCTTCTACTCCTCCTCCTTTTCTTCTTTTCTCATCTTTCTCATTCATTATAATCGTCGTCATTACCACCACATCACCACCTCGATCTCCTTCTCCTCTTCTTCCTCCTTCTTTTCTTATTTGAATTTCTTCGATCTCCTCTTCTTTTTCCTCATCCTCCTCCATCATTATTATTATCATCATTGTTATTGTCGCTATTGTTGTCTTCTTTTTATTTGTATAACAGTTTAAATTTAGAATATACCGAAATTTTTTAATGATGAGAACACACAAATAAACTCAGTTTAGAACAAGTTAAGACTAGAATGTACCAAAATTAAATTCAAAATGCACCGAAATTCAAATTCAAAATGCATCGAATTCTTCCTTCTTCTTTTTTATCATTATCATCATCTTCTTCTTCTTTTTTTATTCGTCTTCTTCTTGTTATTTTACCTTTTCATTATTCTTTTGATTTTACCTTTTTAATAAAAATAAAAAATAAAAAAATCAAATAAAGAATAAAAAAGGCATAATGTTGCAAAATCATTAGAAAGAGAAGAAGAAAAAGAAAAAAAAATGCAGTAATAATAACAATAAAAAATTGATAATGAAAAAGAAATATGCAAAAAAAAATGTGAAAAAAAAAGTAAAAATGCAAAAAAAAAAAAAAGAAGGAAGAGAAAAGCAACGCGAAAACATTCACGTATTTAGAACATATATATATTTACATTCTCACTAATAAAATTAATTTTTATTAAATTTGGATCAACTTGAATAAATTTAATTGCCAAAAAAAATTAAAACATATAACATGACTCAAATTATTATGAATGATGAGTATGAGAAGCCTTACGGTATGGAGGCCAATCTCACCAATATCACTACACCATATAAGCCTATGGATCTTCTCCTCCACAAGAGAGGTCCATATGAACTAATCTTGGATTATATTCATTAAAAAGTAATATTGCTTTGCAGAACTTATTACAAATTTGGGTTTATTATATATTAACAATTCAGCATGGTACTATTCGTACCAAATGTAATAGGTTTCTATAGAACAGAAAATTACACGAGATTAATACTCGATCTTATAGCCGAAAAGACAAAACGAATGATTGAAAAAAAAAAAAAAAACATTTGTGAATGACCAAAAGTAGTAATTAACATGCATGCTCTAGGTTGAGATAATATTTAATTTGGTTTTTTAATGTATATTCAAATTTTAATTTAATTTTTAAAATTTTAATTGTCTTTATTTAGTATTTAAATTTTAAAAATGTAACTCATATTAAAAATAATTTTTTAACATATAGACGTTAATAAAAATGCTGTTCTCGATAGCTGGACATTATATTAGACTCTACAAAACAAAGTAGTTTTAATTTTGATATTTAAATAATTTAAAAATATTATAAATAGTGTTTATTAAAATATTTTTTTTTAAAAATAAGTGATACAACATCATTTTTTAATTATTTAAGTGTCAAAACTAAAACTGTATCATTTTATATATTCTAATGTGATATTTAATTGTTCATGTCAATATTCTATTAACATTTATGTATTAAAAATTATCCTAAAAACCAATTAAATTATGTTTGCAAAGTTTAAAAATTAAATATAAATAATTAAAATTTCAAAAATTAAATTAAATTTCTCATACAAATTTAGAGCTACAAATTTAGAGACCAAATTAAATATTAACTCGTTTTATATTCCTATAAGATAACTAATGATAAACTATATATACAAAATAACAGAATTACAAGTTATAAACCCAACTTAGAAATAATAATATTAACCTAATTTACCCCGTCAACTGGAGACTCCGCATATACATAATTTAGTTACAATAACCTTACAAGAGCTTTAATTTCCCACATACTCTTCTATCTTAGATAAACCAAGTCACAAGGTGGAAGTGATCAAAGGAAAAATTGAGCAAATTAAACTTATTATAATAACGGGGAAAAACAAATATTAATGTAGCTATTTACAGCGACAGATAGCGATTATTATATATACCAAGTCAGATGTCAAGGGAATTTTCTTCGGTGCAATTTGCCAGGTGTGGTAGTTAGCCTGTTGATGACATTTGACAAAGATGTGTAGTAATAAGTTTAGCACTAAATCATCACTTCCACCGGCATCTAAGCATACAACAGCTGTGAAGAAAATTAATTAAGTTTTGCTAATAATCATCAGCAATTTTGTTACGAGTATATTACATGTATATCAAAATCAATCGTTAAATTAAATTAATTATTAATATAAAATATATATTAAAATATATAATATATATTAAAATTAAGTTAAATAATATATATTTATATAAATAATATTTTTTATTATTTTAATATAAAATGTTTAAAATGGTTGGACATTAATCATCTTATGAGAGTAAAAATATAAATAAGTTATCAAATTAACTTTTATATCAACAAAAATAAAGGGTCGTGTAAAACTATTTCAAAATGAAATAATATTATACATATATGAGCCGTATCCTCGAAAACACGTTTTATCTAAAGATATTGAACAAATCTACCGTGTACTTGTTCAGCCAAATGCCATCATCATACATAGTTAGTTATATACCTTGCACGCACTCTTCTTGACTTTGTAAATTAAACTTTGATGTTGAAATATAAAAAATATTAACATCTGCAGTGTTAGGTGACATTTTTAATCATTATTAGGGCAGTTTTTTAATCCATTGAAGGCTAATATAAAGGATGAATTACAATCCTTACTTTGCCAAGCAAGAAGTAGAAAAGACTAGAAGTGTTCAAAGTTATAAACACACAAGAGATTAAGAGAAGATAGATGGAAAGCTCAATGAGGCCAAGGCATTGGCCTCAAGTCATGATGTATGCATTAGCATTTTGTCTAATTGCTATTAACAACGTTGCTGCCATTGATGAAGAGAAGCAACCACCATACTACTTTTATCCCCATCCAACTCCGCCATATCATGATGAAGAACATCCACCTCCCTATTACTACAAACCGCCACCATTTCATTACAAATTCCCACCTTCTTTACCTCCTTATGGTCACAAATCTCCACCTTCATCTCCCTATGTTTATAACTCTCCACCGCCTCCTCCGTATGTCTACAACTCTCCACCCCCGCCATCTCCATCACCACCACCACCATATGTTTATAAGTCTCCACCTCCTCCGTCTCCATCACCACCTCCTCCATATATCTACAAGTCTCCACCTCCACCATCTCCCTCACCACCTCCACCATATATTTATAAGTCTCCACCTCCGCCTTCACCATCACCACCACCTCCATATGTATACAAGTCTCCTCCACCACCATCTCCTTCGCCTCCTCCACCATATATTTACAAGTCTCCACCTCCACCTTCTCCTTCGCCTCCACCTCCCTATATATACAAGTCACCGCCTCCGCCATCACCTTCACCACCTCCTCCATACATATATAAATCTCCACCTCCACCTTCTCCATCACCTCCTCCACCATATGTTTACAAGTCACCGCCACCACCATCATATTCACCACCTCCTCAATATATATACAAATCCCCACCCCCACCGTCTCCATCACCTCCGCCATATCATCCCTACCTCTATAACTCACCCCCACCGCCGGTGTACGGATAATTAAGCTTGCACTAAGTACAATTTATTTTTTTTTCTTTTTCCTTTTAAAAGTTTTACTACTAGCATTGTGCTATTCAATACAGATGATTGTTGAAGTTTGTAATCGAGCATGGATAAATAATAGAGAGTCCACAACTAAGTACTCCACACTATGAATGTGGACTATGTTGTGTCACTATATGTGTGTACTACTATCCTTTCAATTAATTTATTCAGATATTCCTTTTGATTTCATGTATCAAATTTCCATATACTATCTATTACGCGTATATATATATATAGTAGATACAATTAATAGATTTTTTTTTTGGTGACTATACAATTAATAGATTAAAATAAGAATACTAAGTTATTCTTAATTACAAAACCTAAGAATTTTTTTTCTGCAGATAAATTATTGTTATACGTTTTTGATATTATGATTTTTGTACTTAAGGCACATATTTTATAAATAAATAGTATATTCTTGAAGAAAAATAACTCTTTAAAACGATACAATTCTTCGCAGAGATAAAACTTTTCAAAAATAATGTAATCTTTAGGCATAATTATTCATAGATTTTTAAAATCTATCTCAAATTTATCATCATTGTACAAATATATAATGCAGCCTCATGTCCTGACATATAGTTTAGGGTTTAAAATTAATTTGGTCACTGTATCTGACGGTTACATAGAAAAGAATAAATCGATCTCTGATTTTTTAGTCTGCAGACATTTAAATTTCTAAAAATTTAAAAATATATTTAAGTCCTTGACCTTTTTAAAATCTATACATATCGATTTATGAGTTTAATTTGTCCAATTTTAAAAACTTTTTTACGTGTGCATCCGTATTAATCAGGTCAGTACAGCGAGAGTCACGGACTTAAATGAACATGAGAGATCGATAAATCTATATTTTAAAAAGGTCAAGTACTTAAATAAACATAAAAAATTGATAAATTTAGATTTTGAAAAGAATAAAAACTTAAATATATTTTTAAATTTTCGAAAACTTAAATATTTATAAATCAAAAGATTAAAGATTTATTTGTTATTTTTCTTAAATTATAATTAGGAAATTAGGTAGAAAAATCGCCAGAGTTCTTTTGACTCATAAATAAATGGCACTAACTTTGTTGTGCATAATTTGGCAATTATATTTATGAATTTTAATTTTAATGTACTGTTAGTATAAAATTATTTTATATATGTATTTAATTATATAATATTATATTAAAAAAATAATTATTTTTTACATTAATTACGTAAATAATCATTCAAAAGAATAATTATGATTATATAATTGTGTAAAATATTTTACATTATTAATGTATCAAAATTAAATTCTATATTTATAATTTGATAATTACAATTTATAATTAAAAAAAATAGTTAAAATAGATGTTAAAACTCTCAATACAATTGCACTGTGATTCCTACATATAAGGATGGTAACGCCACTCAAATTCGTAGGTATCCATCTCCAACCTGCCCTGCACTTAGACAAATTTTTAGCGGGACAGATTTTTTAGCAGGATGGAATAGAGTTGGGTTTAGATAATACTCGCCCCTACCCACCCCGGTATATATATATATATAGTTTTAATATATAATATGTGTAATATATGTAAAATAATTATTAAAATAATTAATAATATTGTATCATATTTAAAATTTTACTTTAATTTATGTTACGTATGTGATGATGATTATATAAATTTTAAAATTTAATTTAATTTATTGAATTTTAATAATTATAGGGATGGCCGGACGAGTAGGGACGAGATAAGTACCTACAGAGACAGATTAGGGTTCAATTTTTTATTATCAACAGATTAGAATGAGATAGATTCTATGCAAATTATTATAAGACGGAACAGAATTAAGTAGAGTAAAAACTAATCCGTCTCTACCTATCCTGTTGCCATCTCTATCTACACATACTCATTAATATTTCAAAAATCAGTTAAAGATTAATTGAGAAGAGCAACACGTACATTTGACCGTTGTCACTGAAATAGTTGTTACATATAATTCGAAAATTGAATTATATCACATAACGGTCATACCATCAGATGATAGTTTATTAAGTAAATAGTTAAGTTCGTCTCTAAAAAATTACTTATTCTTAAAATTAGTCTTTTAAAATTTTTTTAATTAAATTCGTTATTTAAAAATTTTTAATTAGTGTTTTTCTATCACTTCCATTATTATTGATATTAACAGAATTTATTAATGTAATACGTTAAATAATTAACATTACAACAACACATATTTAGTAGTTTTAATAGACTATTAACATGTTTAATTTATGAAATTAGATCAAATAAAATTAATTTGACTAATTTAAAATTTTTAAAGAAGAATTTTGATTTAAAAAAAATCTTTTAAACATCAATTTAAAAAACGAATAATTTTATAAGAACTAATTTGACTATTAACTTCTAGTTTATATAAGATAAATAAAATAGAAGGTAAAAGGACATCTGAACACTTGTAACGACACTTTAAAATTGGATTTTATTGGATCTTTAGTTAATTTGAGTGTCAAAATGCTTTTTATGAGTATCACACTTGTCTAATATTCTATATCATGAAAAAAAAAAAAAAGAGAGAACGACATCCCCCTTAAAATAACAAGATATACCTAAGACAAATTATCTACACAAGAACAAAAAATACAAAAGGTGTTACTATTTCAGTATTTTGTGTTCCACTCGTGAATCTAAATATCACAAACCGCTAAGTCCATCAAAAAGAATAGAGTAGCGTTTGTCAATAGAGTAATGTTAGTGAATTAACATCAACTAACTTTTTAAAATTATTTTTTTATTTTAAATTTTAAATTATAAATCTTAAAAATAATTGGTTAATACTAACAAATTAAAAATGAGTTTTTTATTTATACTTTTTCTTATTTCATTTTCTCTCTAAAATTATCAAAAAGGTTAAATTTAAAATTGGGTTAAGTATGATTTTAGTCTCCAACGTAAAGGCTGAAAATTTATTTCGTCTCTAGTCTTTTTTTGTTATAAAATGGTTCCAATAATTTCAGTTTATTTTAAAATCGTCATTTTTACCAACTTTATTTTTTTTATTACCAAATTATTCCACATTAAAAAAATTATAAAATAAAATAAATATAAAATAAATAAAGAAAAAGAGGAAAGAAAGGGATACAGAGAAGCGGGTGGGTGGGGAGAAAAAGAGAGGGGCGCAAGAAAGTGGGGGAAAGGAGGGGGAGAGAAGGGGGACCGCCATACCGCCGCACCACTGCACCACCGCACTGTCATCTTGCTGCCTGTGATCTCGCCACTGCCCGCCTGCCGCTTCTTCTTCTTCTCTTCTTCTTCTTTTGCTTTGATCATGTTGTTTTTTATTATTGTTGTTTCTGGTTGCTTGATTGATTATATTGTTTCATTATTATTGTTGATGTTCTGTTTCAGCTCCTACTTCTTCTATTTTTACTTGATTTCATTGTTGTTTCATTAGTGATTTTTGTTGTTGTCCTGCTGCTTTTTTGTTTAATTAATAACTGTTGTTGCTTCTATTGGTACTTTTACTTATGCTTCTGCTGGTGCTTTGCATGATTTTGGAGAAAAAATGATAGGGGCATTTTGGTTCGAAGAACGGTTTTAAAACAAACTAAAACATTGGGGCCATTTTGTAGCGAAAAAAGGCCAAAAACAAAATAAATTTTTAACCTCTATGTGTTAGAGAACAAAATCATACTTAACCCTTTAAAATTAGATTTACAAATTATTTACATATATTACCAATTAAAAGTTGTCCAGTATAAATAATTTTGAACTATTTTTAATTTATTATATAAATAACATTTCAATTAAATAATTAAGCGTAACTGCAAATATTAAATTTAGCTAATCCAATATAGATTAATATTTTTTAAAATAAAAAATAATAAAATAAAATAATAAATACCTAATTGGCTAATTACCTTTAAATCAAAATAATAAAACACACGCATTATAAAAATTATAAGCTCGATAGTTACGTTATTGAAATCTCCTTTTTCTCATCTTATAAAATAAAATTTAGAAAATCTTTTTTCATCACATATATATTGCCCATATCTGAAAGTTAAATTTAAATTGACAACAAAGATTTTTGGAAGGTCAACTAATTTTGACAAATAATTATTCAAGGACAGAGATATAATTATTTATGTATTTTTATTTATTAATTTACGTTTAAAAAAAATGATTTTATGATATAATATTAAAATTGTTATTATTTAAAAAAATAAATTTTAATTTTATTAATTAAAAAAAGCATAAAACATTAGAAATATAACAATATTTATATATCTTCTCCAATCAACGTATCAAATTTTTTATTTTTTATTCGTTTTTTAACACATATGCACGTATATTAGTGTAATTTGAACACATATTACACATAATTTGTGTATACAGATGACGAAATATTATACATAAATATTCTTTACATCTTCTTCATATTAAAAGAAATTACATACCGCCTCAAGGCATAAATTCTCCCAATAATTGTTACGTATGATCCAAATTTTGACTTGCTTCATATCTCATGCAACAGCACCGAATAAGATTTTTATTCGTTCTAATTCTTGAACTTAAATAAATTTCTTCCTCTCTTTTTTTCTTTTTATAATGGCTTCATCATCATAATAATAATAATAATAATAATAATATATTATTATTATTATTATTATTATTATTATTATTATTATTATTATTATTATTCTTACTTGGTAATTCCGAGGTATAGCTCGTCCTCTGGTAAGATCGGCAGACTCCTAGAGTGAACCGAGGTATACGTCGGCGACGAACGAACGGCGAGGGTGGGTACCTGCAAAGGCACTCCGACGCTCAAGTTAGTATTGTAGGGATGATAGTTCTTAATCTTGAAAAAGTTACGTACCTTCTTTTGGTCTTTTGTCTGCTTTATATTAGCAGGAGAAGTTTGGCCGTTATCCTTCAGATGTAACGTCTGGGGAGAGCGTAAATGGTGAATCCGACGTTATTGATTTAAGGTCATTCATGATGAAATCGTCGGTTATGATTGGGGCTGATGTGTAGCCGAGCTATAACGTGTAACTGATTTTTACTGGTCATATCACAGCCCCCAAGCTTGACCTGACTTTTAAAGAGATAGGTTGAGCTTTTTATAACGTGTGAGTAATAGCTCGGTACACGGTGCCCAGCCCCAGGTCAACGTAGCATCTTTAAAAGTTAATGTTGGGTTACTGAAGAGTTTAATAATTATTCTTCAAGTTGTTATTGGTGTAAAGGGCTTTAATTATTATTTTATTACTTTTCCTAGATAGGTGCGAGTTCCAATGTTTACTTGGAACCGTTGGTCATGGTGCCTCATTTAATGTTTTTAATTTCCATCATTAATTCTAGAGGCTTTAAGTAAATGAACGGTTTGATACTTTTGCCCCTTTCTTTTTCTTTTGGAGTTTTTTAGTTTCAGAAGGTTTTAAACACCATGGGCAGTAAAGGTTAGTAACAAAATCCCTTCTTTTTGTTTGAATCTTTTCTTCCTCCTTCTCTGATTTCGTCAAAAACCATGAGTGAAAAGAAAGGTAAATCTTTGCCCCATTTTGATGATGGTGGCTCGTATGACTGGGTTGACAGCGATGTGAAAATAAGGGCTTCGCTTTTTCTGGATATGGATAGTGTTAGGCAGGTTAGTGTTGCTGGTATAGTAAAACCCGGTTGTCGCTTGGAGTTACTTCCATGCAACCGCTCAGATCGGGTTTTTCATAGGAGAGAGGATTTTGAGAGTTTTTATATGTATAGTTGTGTGTTAGAGGAATTGAGGGTTCGACTTCCTTTTAGCCAGCTTGAATGTGATATTCTGAAATAATTGAACTGTGCTCCTTCACAAGTTCATCCTAACGGTTGGGCTTTCATAAGATGTTTTCAGATTTTAATGGAATTTCTGGAGGTTAAACCAGATTTGGAGCTTTTCTTTTCCTTATTTCAAGCAAAAGGGGTATGAAAAGGGTTATGGGTGAACTTGAATAGCACACCTGGTTTTGCGATTTTCAAATTGTACAAATCTTCCTTTAAAAATTTTAAAGAAATGTTTCTGAAAGTTAAGGCTGTGGATGAGGACTTTCCTTTTTATATGGACGAAAACCTTGGGGAAAAGTTTCCCTTATACTGGTGTTGTCAACCTCAACAAATTTTGGGTCCCGAAATGATATCTGAAAGGAACGAGTGTATCATATCCTTTTTGATTGAGATGGTATCCAAGGGGGGATTGGTGTCTGTGTCGGAGTTGCTTCCTTGGGAGGTTAATAAGTCGGCTGTTATTGATTACTTTGGTGAGGTTATCAGGGTATGCTTTTGTTTTTGTTTTTCAATTAAATGAGAATTTTATTATGCTGATGGTGTTCTTGTTGTTTCTATGGCAGGTGGGAAATTTCCTGGAGTTACTGCTTCGACTCTTAGGGCTCGGTTCAAGTCTAAAAACTTTGAAGGATCTTCATCGAATGCGGAGAAGGTGGAGGTTGGGGGAGAGGTCGATCAGCCTCTCCCAAGAAAGAAAGGAATCGTTTTTAAGAAAAGAAAGACGGAGGGTGGTGCTACCTCCGGGAATAAGGAAACCGTTATTCAGCTTGATGACTTGTCTAGTTTTAGTGTGAAGCAGGAGAAGCTTCACGCTTTTGACAACAATGGGGATGGTTAATCTCTTTGGGACCGAGGTTTTCCTTTTAATGTTTTTGCAGACGAAGTTGTGCAGGGCGTTGCTGATATAGCTCGGGTGGAGGAGGTAGGGGATGTTGGAGTTGATCAGTTTCTGCAGGTATATTTATTTTAAGTATTGGTTTCGCTTAACAACTTATGTCTGTAAGTTTTTTAATGGTTGAATATTTAAACCTCAGGTGTTGGGTTTTCGATTGGCTTGTGTTGGCCGTAGCCAGGAAAAAAGGCATAAGAAGATGGCTACTGAGGTTGAAGAAGTCGGTGTCCTAAAGGAACAGTTGTCGGCTAGGGAATTAGCCTTAACAGAATTGCAGAAGAAATTTTCTGATTTGGAAAAGGAGTTAAAAGTTGAAAAAGAGAATCGTGAAAATGATGCTGAACTATTAAAAAAGAAAAATAGTGATGTTGAGAATATGAATAAGCGAGTTGCTGACCTTACTGCACAGATGAAGGAATCAAAGGCTAGTAGAGAAGGTGACATTCTTGATGCCTTTGCTGAAGGTTTTTACCGTGCTGTGACACAGGCGAAGTTTCTGATGCCTGATGGTGATTTTGGGGAGATGGATCCGGGCAAGGTGATTCGGGACGGCCAGCTTGTAGATGACGAGGAAGTAATTGAGGAAGGTGGTGATAACTTAGTTAAGTAATAGTTCAGCGTAGTATTTTAGCAGTTTTGCTCTTGTTTTGTAGAACTGATGTTCGTGACTGTTTTTTGTTTTAACAATCTGCGTAATTAGGCTTTGGATTTTCCTAATTGCGTTGTCTGATACCCGTTAGTGGGGCTGAAATGATGTTTTGATGATTTGTTTGTCTGTGAAGGGATTTATTAGGTAACAAACCCCTTGTGATTGTTGATGATAACATAGATTCGGTCGGATAGAATTTGTTAAAAGTATATATAAATGCATTCAAACTTTGGGCAAAGCAGTACCTTACAATTTTAACTCGGGTAGGCTGGCCTCGTTAAAACCTCCTTGAGCAAAACCCTTTTTTGGGAAAAATCTCAAGTGAGGAAAAAGAGTACCAGCAGTCTGCTTTTGTTTTAACTGAAATATTGCTTTAAAGAAGTGACATTCCATGAACTCGGAATCTTGGTCCCATCCAAATGTTCTAGTCTGTAAGCCCCTCTGCCGAGGACTTCAAGTATACGGTAGGGTCCGTCCCATGTTGCTGCGAGCTTTCCGTGGGAGGGTGGTCGCCGAGCCGCTTCGGTTTTCCTTAGGACCAGATCTCCGATGTTGAAAGACCTTGGTTTTACTCGTTTGGCATGTCTTTGATTTAGTTGCTGCTGAAGGGCCTGGTGACGGACGGCTGCTGTATTTCTGATTTCCTCTATCAAGTCAAGTTCTGCTCGGCGAGCTTGATCATGATCCTCTGCTAAGGCTCTTAATGATTGTTGTGAAACTTCTAAGGGAATCATAGCCTCGGATCCATAGACCAACCTAAAAGGTGTTTCCTTCGTTGATGTATGCACGGTAGTATTGTACGACCATAATACCTCTGGGATTAGCTCGGCCCAGAGTCCTTTGGCGTTGTCGAGCTTTTTCCTTAAAGCGTGTAGGACGACCTTGTTGGCGGCTTCTGCTAAGCCATTAGATTGTGGGTGTTCCACCGATGAAAAGTGGTGGTTTATCTTCAGCTTCTGTAGGAAGTCTTTAAAACTATGATCGGTGAACTGCCGACCATTGTCGGTGACAATATGCCGGGGAATTCCGAATCTGCATATGATTTGTTTCCACACGAATGATATCATCTGGGAGGATGTGATTCTTGCCAGGGGTTGTGCTTCAATCCATTTGCTGAAGTAGTCAATAGCCACAACCAAATATTTCAGTTGTCCTGGTGCGGTAGGAAAGGGGCCGAGGATGTCGATTCCCCACTGGTTGAACGGCCAGCTTATTATAGACTGGTGAAGCTGCTCCGCTGGGATGTTAATGATCGGTGCGTGTTTTTGACACTGGTCACAAGTTCTGACCTTCTTTTTGCTATCCTCCCATAAACTCGGCCAGTAAAAACCGGCTCGAAGTATTTTCTGTGCGAGGCTCCTTGCCCCTGAATGTATGCCACATATTCCTTCATGGGCTTCGGCTAACACAAGATCAGCATCACTCCTGTCCAGACATTTCAAAAGAGGTCGGGAGTATCCCCGCCTATACAGAGTGTTATTTATTAAAGTAAAGAAAGAAGCTTGTCGTCGAAATCTTTTCTTATCTGAGATTTCTTTTGGAAGAGAACCCTCTTTTAAATACTGTATGTAAGGTAGTTGCCAACTTGTTTCATTGGAAATGTTTAAAGTGCTCATGACATGTATGCTCGGCTTGTCTAAGGTTGACTGTAATAATGTTGTTGTGTGTGACTGTGTAGTAGCAAGTTTTGATAGAATATCAGCCCTATGATTTTGTTCTCTAGGAATGTGGCAAATTTCAATTTGTCGAAAGCCATTTACCAACTGCTGTACAAGCTCTAAGTATTTCAATAAAAGCTGATCTTTAGTTTGAAAAACTTGATTAACCTGTTGCACTATTAATAGAGAATCGCAGTAAACCTTTAGGGAGGTAATGTGTAAATCAATTGCTAACCTGAGCCCAGCGAGGAGGGCTTCATACTCGGCTTGGTTATTACTGGCCTTGAAGGAGAATCGGAGGGAATGTTCGAGGATGATACCTTCAGGACTTTCGAGTAATACCCCTGCACCTGACCCTTGTGGATTTGAAGCTCCATCTACAAACAGACTCCAGGCCGAGTTCTGCTCGTCCATATTTGGTTGGTGGCCGGCGAAATTGTGAACTATACTTTTTCACAACTCTCATAATCCCTGGTAATGGCTCCAAAAACTTGGTGCGCTCAATACCATGGCATTACACAACTTCGCACAACTAACCAGCAAGTGCACTGGGTCGTCCAAGTAATAAAACCTTACGTGAGTAAGGGTCGATCCCACGGAGATTGTTAGTATTGAAGCAAGCTATGGTCATCTTGTAAATCTTAGTCAGGCAAACTCAAATGTATATGATGATGATGAACGAAAATAACATAAAAGATAAAGATAGTGATACTTATGTATATCATTGGTGTAAGAGCTTCAGACAAGTGTATGAAGATGCCTTCCCTTCCGTCTCTCTGCTTTCCTACAGCCTTCATCCAATCCTTCTTACTCCTTTCCATGGCAAGCTCGTGTAGGGTCTCACTGTTGTCAGCAGCTACCTCCCATCCTCTCAGTGAAAGCGATTGCATATGTCCTGTCACGGCATAGCGGAATTCATCTGTCGGTTCTCAATCAGGCGCGGAATAGAATCCAGTGATTCTTTTGCGTTATCACTAACGCCCCCGCCCTCAGGGTTTGAAGCACGTCACAGTCATTCAGTCATTGAATCCTACTCAGAACACCACAGACAAGGTTAGACCTTCCGGATTCTCTTGAATGCTGCCATCAGGTCCTGCCTATACCACGAAGACTCCGAAGAATCCAAGAGATATTCACTAAGCCTCGAATGCTTGTAGAACAAGAATGGTTGTCAGTCACCTTGTTCATAGGTGAAGAACAAGTGATATCTTGGTAAAAGAATAAGCGGAATTGAATGGAAGAACAATAGTAATTGCATTAATACTCGAGGTACAGCAGAGCTCCACACCCTTAATCTATGGTGTGTAGAAACTCCACCGTTGAAAATACATAAGAACAGGGTCTAGGCATGGCCGAATGGCCAGCCTCCCAAAGATCTAAGATAGCATAAAAGTCTTGATAGCTACCAAAGTCTCGATAAAAGCTACCAAAGTCTCGATAAAAGCTCCTTAATACAATAGTAAAAGGTCCTACTTATAGAAAACTAGTACATAGATGAGTAAATGACATAAAAATCCACTTCCGGGCCCACTTGGTGTGTGCTTGGGCTGAGCAATCAAGGAAATTCGTGTAGAGACCTTTTCTGGAGTTAAACGCCAGCTCCCATGCCAGTTTGGGCGTTTAACTCCAACTTTTATTCCTGTTCCGGCGTTTAACGCTGGAATTCCTGAGGCCGGATTGCTTTGCGGGTTTGGGCCATCAAATCTTAGACAAAGTATGGACTATTATATATTGCTGGAAAGCCCTGGATGTCTACTTTCCAACGCCGTTGAGAGCGCGCCAATTGGGCTTCTGTAGCTCCAGAAAATCCACTTCGAGTGCAGGGAGGTCAGAATCCAACAGCATCTGCAGTCCTTTTTTGGTCTCTGAATCAGATTTTTGCTCAGGTCCCTCAATTTCAGCCAGAAAATACCTGAAATCACAGAAAAACACACAAACTCATAGTAAAGTCCAGAAAAGTGAATTTTAAATAAAAACTAATAAAAATGTACTAAAATCTAACTAAAAGATATCAAAAACATACTAAAAACAATGCCAAAAAGTATACAAATTATCCGCTCATCACAACACCAAACTTAAATTGTTGCTTGTCCTCAAGCAACTGAAAATCAAATAAGATCAAAAGAAGAGAATATGCAATGAATTCCAAAAACATCTGTGAAGATCAGTATTAACTAGATGAGCGGGGCTTTTAACCTTCTGTCTCTGAACAGTTTTGGCATCTCAATCTATCCCTTGAAATTCAGAATGGTTGGCTTCTTTAGGAACTCAGAGTCCAGATAGTGTTAATGATTCTCCTAGTAAAGTATGATGATTCTTGAACATAGCTATTTATTGAGTCTTGGCTGTGGCCCAAAGCACTCTGTCTTCCAGTATTACCACCGGATACATACATGCCACAGACACATAATTGGGTGAACCTTTTCAGATTGTGACTCAGCTTTGCTAAAGTCCCCAATTAGAGGTGTCCAGGGTTCTTAAGCACACTCTTATTTGCCTTGGATCACAACTTTATTTCTTTTCTTTTTCTTTCTTTTTCTTTCTTTTTTTTTTTTTTTTCGAATTTTTTTTTTTCTTTTTTTTTTGAATAGCTTTTTCTTGCTTCAAGAATCTTTTTATTGATTTTTCAGATCCTCAGTAACATGTCTCCTTTTTCATCATTCTTTCAAGAGCCAACATTCATGAACCACAAATTCAAGATATATATGCACTGTTTACACATACATTCAGAGAACAAAAATATTGCCACCACATCAAAATAATTAAACTATTATAAAATTCAAAATTCATGCAATTCTTCCTTTTTCAATTAAGCACATTTTTATTCAAGAAAGGTGATGGATTCATAGGACATTCATAACTTTAAGGCATAGACACTAAGACACTAATGATCATAAGACACAAACATGGATAACATAAAGCATAAAATTCGAAAATCAAAGGAATAAAGAACAAGGAAATCAAGGAATGGGTCCACCTTAGTGATGGCGGCTCTTCCTTGCTTTTGAAGGTCCTATGGAGTGCTTGAGCTCCTCAATGTCTCTTCCTTGTCTTTGTTGCTCCTCCCTCATGATTCTTTGATCTTCTCTAATTTCATGGAGGAGAATGGAGTGTTCTTGATGCTCCACCCTTAGTTGTCCCATGTTGGAACTTAATTCTCCTAGGGAGGTGTTTAGTTGCTCCCAATAGTTTTGTGGAGGAAAGTTCATCCCTTGAGGAATCTCAGGGATTTCTTGATGAGAGGGGTCTCTTGTGTATTCCATCCTTTTCTTGGTGATGGGCTTGTCCTCATCAATGGGGATATCTCCTTCTATGTCAACTCCAACTGAATAACAGAGGTGACAAATGAGGTGAGGAAAGGCTAATCTTGCCAAAGTGGAGGTCTTGTCCGCCACCTTATAGAGTTCTTGGGCTATAACCTCATGAACTTCTATTTCTTCTTCAATCATGATGCTATGGATCATGATGGCCCGGTCTATGGTAACTTCGGACCGGTTGCTAGTGGGAATGATTGAGCGTTGTATGAACTCTAACCATCCTCTAGCCACGGGTTTGAGGTCATGCCTTCTCAATTGAACCGGCTTTCCTCTTGAGTCTTGCCTCCATTGTGCGCCCTCTTCACATATGACTGTGAGGACTTGGTCCAACCTTTGATCAAAGTTGACCCTTCTAGTGAAAGGATGCTCATCTCCTTGCATCATAGGCAAGTTGAACGCCACCCTCACACTCTCCGGACTAAAATCCAAGTATTTCCCCCGAACCATAGTAAGATAATTCTTTGGATTCGGGTTCACACTTTGGTCATGGTTCTTTGTGATCCATGCATTGGCATAGAACTCTTGAACCATCAAGATTCCGACTTGTTGAATGGGGTTGGTAAGTACTTCCCAACCTCTTCTTCGGATCTCATGGCGGATCTCCGGATATTCACCCTTTTTGAGTGAAAAGGGGACCTCGGGGATCACCTTCTTCAAGGCCACAACTTCATAGAAGTGGTCTTGATGCACCTTTGAGAGGAATCTATCCATCTCCCATGACTCGGAGGTGGAAGCTTTTGCTTTCCCTTTCCTCTTTTTAGAGGTTTCTCCGGCCTTTGGTGCCATAATGGTTATGAAAAAGCAACGCTTTTACCACACCAAACTTAAAATGTTTGCTCGTCCTCGAGCAAAAGAAGAAAGAAGAGAGTAGAAGAAGAAGAAATGAAGAAGAGGGAGATGGTGGTGTATACGGCCAAAGAGGGAGAAGAAAGGGTGTTTAGGTTGTGTGAAAATGAAGAGTGGAAGAAGGGTATTTATAGGAGAGAGGGGGGTAAAAGGTTCGGCCATTTGAGGGTGGGTTTGGGAGGGAAGGTGGTTTGAATTTTAAGGGTGAGGTTGGTGGGGTTTTATGAAGGATGGATGTGAGTGGTGAAGAGAAAGATGGGATTTGATAGGTGAGGGGTTTTTGGGGAAAAAGTGTTGAGGTGATTGGTGAATGGGGGAAGAAGAGAGAGAGTGATGGTAGGGTCCTGTGGGGTCCACAGATCCTGTAGTGTCAAGGAAAAGTCATCCCTGCACCAAAAGTTGCTCAAAATCACGTTTTGAGCCATTTCTGGCGTTAAACGCCGGGCTAGTGCCCATTCCTGGCGTTTAACGCCAGGTTGTTGCCCTTTACTGGCGTTTAACGCCAGTCTGGTGCCCTTTTCTGGCGTTAAACGCCCAGAAAGGTGCCAGACTGGGCGTTAAACGCCCAACTGCTAGGCTTACTGGCGTTTAAACGCCAGCAGCTTCTTCCTCCAGGGTGTGCTGTTTTTCTTCCTGTTTTTCATTCTGTTTTTGCTTTTTCAATGGATTTTGTGACTTCTTATGATCATCAACCTACAAAAAAGATAAAATAACAAAAGAAAATAGTTAACTATAAAACATTGGGTTGCCTCCCAACAAGCGCTTCTTTAGTGTCATTAGCTTGACAGAGGACTCCCATGGAGCCTCAGAAACACTCAGAACCGTGTTGAAACCTCCCAACACCAAACTTAGAGTTTGAATGTGGGGTTTCAACACCAAACTTAGAGTTTGGTTGTGGCCTCCCAACACCAAACTTAGAGTTTGACTGTGGGGGCTCTGTTTGGCTCTGTTTTGAGAGAAGCTCTTCATGCTTCTTCTCCATGATGATAGAGGGATATCCTTGGGCCTTAAACACCATGGATTCTTCATTCACTTGAATGATCAACTCTCCTCTATCAACATCAATCACAGCCTTTGCTGTGGCTAGGAATGGTCTGCCAAGGATGATGGATTCATCCATGCACTTCCCAGTCTCTAGGACTATGAAATCAGTAGGAATGTAATGGTCTTCAATCTTCACCAAAACATTCTCTATAAGTCCATGAGCTTGTTTTCTTGAATTGTCTGCCATCTCTAATGAGATTCTTGCAGCTTGCACCTCAAGGATCCCTAATTTCTCCTTTACAGAGAGGGGCATGAGGTTTACACTTGCCCCTAAGTCACACAAGGCCTTCTTGAAGGTCATGGTGCCTATGGTACAAGGTATAGAAAACTTCCCAGGATCCTGCCTCTTTTGAGGCAGTTTCTGCCTAGACAAGTCATCCAGTTCTTTGGTGAGCAAGGGAGGTTCATCCTCCCAAGTCTCATTTCCAAATAACTTGTCATTTAGTTTCATGATTGCTCCAAGGTATTTAGCAACTTGCTCTTCAGTGACATACTCATCCTCTTCTGAGGAAGAATACTCATCGGAGCTCATGAATGGCAGAAGTAAGTCCAATGGAATCTCTATGGTCTCATTTTGAGCCTCAGATTCCCATGGTTCCTCATTGGGGAACTCACTGGAGGCCAGTGCACGCCCATTGAGGTCTTCCTCAGTGGCGTTCACTGCCTCTCCTTCCTCCCAGAATTCGGCCATGTCTATGGCTTTGCACTCTCCTTTTGGATTTTCTTCTGTATTACTTGGGAGAGTGCTAGGAGGGAGTTTAGTAACTTTCTTGCTCAGCTGACCCACTTGTCCTTCCAAATTTCTGATGGAGGACCTAGTTTCATTCATGAAACTTTGAGTGGTCTTTATTAGATCAGAGACCATTGTTGCCAAGTCAGAAGTATTCTGCTTAGAACTCTCTGTCTGTTGCTGAGAAGATGATGGAAAAGGCTTGCCATTGCTAAACCTGTTTCTTCCACCATTATTGTTATTGAAACCTTGTTGAGGTCTCTCTTGATTCTTCCATGAGAGATTTGGGTGATTTCTCCATGAAGAATTATAGGTGTTTCCATAGGGTTCTCCTAGGTAATTCACCTCTTCCATGGAAGGGTTCTCAGGATCATAAGCTTCTTCCTTAGATGAAGCATCCTCAGTACTGTTTGGTGCATTTTGCATTCCAGACAGACTTTGAGAAATCAAATTGACTTGTTGAGTCAATATCTTATTCTGAGCCAGTATGGCATTCAGAGCATCAATCTCAAGAACTCCTTTCTTCTGATTAGTCCCATTGTTCACAGGATTCCTTTCAGAAGTGTACATGAATTGGTTATTTGCAACCATTTCAATCAGCTCTTGAGCTTCCGCAGGCGTCTTCTTCAGATGAAGAGATCCTCCTGCAGAGCTATCCAAGGACATCTTAGATAGTTCAGAGAGACCATCATAGAAAATACCTATGATGCTCCATTCAGAAAGCATGTCAGAAGGACATTTTCTGATCAATTGTTTGTATCTTTCCCAAGCTTCATAGAGGGATTCTCCATCCTTTTGTCTAAAGGTTTGGACTTCCACTCTAAGCTTACTCCATCTTTGTGGTGGAAAGAATTTTGCCAAGAAGGCATTGACTAGCTTTTCCCATGAGTCCAGGCTTTCTTTAGGTTGAGAGTCCAACCATATTCTAGCTCTGTCTCTTACAGCAAAAGGGAATAGCATCAGTCTATAGACCTCAGGGTTAACCCCATTAGTCTTGACTGTGTCACAGATTTGCAAGAATTCAGCTAAAAACTGATGAGGATCTTCCATTGGAAGTCCATGGAACTTGCAATTCTGTTGCATTAGAGAAACTAATTGAGGCTTAAGCTCAAAGTTGTTTGCTCCAATGGCAGGGATAGAGATGCTTCTCCCATAAAAATCAGGAGTAGGTGCAGTAAAGTCACCCAGCACCTTCCTTGCATTGTTTGCATTGTTGTTGTTTTCTGCTGCCATGTTTTCTTCCTTGAAGAATTCGGTCAGGTCCTCTAAAGAGAGTTGTGCTTTGGCTTCTCTTAGCTTTCTCTTCAAAGTCCTTTCAGGTTCAGGATCAGCTTCAACAAGAATGCCTTTGTCCTTGCTCCTGCTCATATGAAAGAGAAGGGAACAAGAAAATGTGGAATCCTCTATGTCACAGTATAGAGATTCCTTTAAGTGTCAGAGGAAAAGAGAAATAGAAAGAAGAAGGAGAAGATAAATTCGAACTTTAGTTAGATAAGGTTCGAATTGTGCATTGAGAAGGAGTGGCACTCCATAAATAGAAGGATGTGAGAAGGAGGGAAGAAGATTTTCGAAAATTAATTAAAATACTTTGAAAACATTTTTGAAAAACATCAATTAATTTTCGAAAATCAAAGTGGGAAGGAAACCAAGTGATTTTTGAAAAAGATTTTGAAATTAGAAATTAAAAAGATTTGATTGAAAACTGTTTTGAAAAAGATGTGGTTAAAAAGATTTAATAAAAAATGTGATTGAGAAGATATGATTTGAAAACATTTTTAAAAGATATGATTTGAAAACTATTTGAAAAGATATGATTTTAAAAATGAATGACTTGCCTAACAAGAAAAGATATGATTTGAAACATTCAAACCTTTCTCAACAGAAAAGGTAACAATCTTGTGATGTTCAATCAAATCATTAATTGTTAGTAAGTATCTTTTAAAAAGGAAAGAAATTGATTTTGAAAACATTTGATTGAAAAGATTTGATTTGAAAAAGATTTGATTTTGAAAAACTAAAAAAAAATTTGATTTTGAAAACAAAATCTTCCCCCTGCACCATCCTGGCGTTAAACGCCCAGAATGGTATACATTCTGGCGTTTAACGCCCAAAATGCACCCTTTTTGGGCGTTAAACGCCCAACCAGGTACCCTGGCTGGCGTTTAAACGCCAGTCTGCCTTCTTCACTGGGCATTTTTGAATGCTCAGCTTTTTCTGTATAATTCCTCTGCAGCATGTTTTGAATCTTCAATTCTTTGTATCATTGACTTGAAAGGACACAAATTAAAAATATTTTTGGATTTTTGATAATCAAAATGCAAAAGGAATCAATTAACAATGCATGCAAGACACCAAACTTAGCAGTTTGTGTACTACTGACACTAACAACATGAAAATGCATATGAGACACACAAAATACTTCAAGTCAATAGAATTCAAAGATCAAAACAAAGAAATATATGCATGGATTCGAAAAATATAACAAAAACATGCATTTGACACTAAACTTAAGATGAGACTCTAGACTCAAACAAGAAATATTTTTTTTTGGGATTTTATGGTTTTGCAAAATTTTTTTTTGTATTTTTCGAAAATTAAGTGAAAAAAGTATCAAAATTCTTAATGAGAATTCCAGGAATCAGTGCAATGCTAGTCTAAGGCTCCGGTCCAGGAATTAGACATGGCTTCACAGCCAGCCAAGCTTTCAAAGAAAGCTTCGGTCCAAAACACTAGACATGACCAAGGTCAGCCAAGCCTTAGCAAATCACTGCTCCAACAGCAAGATTGATACGAAATCAACAAGCTCTTGTGGTGATAAGTTGAAACCTCGGTCCAATCAGATTAGACATGGCTTCTCAGCCAGCCAGATTTCAACAAATCATCATGAAACTCTAGAATTCACCTTCAAGAATTTCGAAAAAAATACCTAATCTAAGCAACAAGATGAACCGTCAGTTGTCCAGCCTAAACAATCCGGGCAATAACACCAAAAATTTGATGTTGTTGCCGGATCTTGGCTCTGATGTTACCAAAAGCTTGCTCAAAACATGAACAATCCCCGGCAACGGCGCCAAAAACTTGGCCGGCGAAATTGTGAACTATACTTTTTCACAACTCTCATAATCCCTGGTAATGGCTCCAAAAACTTGGTGCGCTCAATACCATGGCATTACACAACTTCGCACAACTAACCAGCAAGTGCACTGGGTCGTCCAAGTAATAAAACCTTACGTGAGTAAGGGTCGATCCCACGGAGATTGTTAGTATTGAAGCAAGCTATGGTCATCTTGTAAATCTTAGTCAGGCAAACTCAAATGTATATGATGATGATGAACGAAAATAACATAAAAGATAAAGATAGTGATACTTATGTATATCATTGGTGTAAGAGCTTCAGACAAGTGTATGAAGATTCCTTCCCTTCCGTCTCTCTGCTTTCCTACAGCCTTCATCCAATCCTTCTTACTCCTTTCCATGGCAAGCTCGTGTAGGGTCTCACTGTTGTCAGCAGCTACCTCCCATCCTCTCAGTGAAAGCGATTGCATATGTCCTGTCACGGCATAGCGGAATTCATCTGTCGGTTCTCAATCAGGCGCGGAATAGAATCCAGTGATTCTTTTGCGTTATCACTAACGCCCCCGCCCTCAGGGTTTGAAGCACGTCACAGTCATTCAGTCATTGAATCCTACTCAGAACACCACAGACAAGGTTAGACCTTCCGGATTCTCTTGAATGCTGCCATCAGGTCCTGCCTATACCACGAAGACTCCGAAGAATCCAAGAGATATTCACTAAGCCTCGAATGCTTGTAGAACAAGAATGGTTGTTAGTCACCTTGTTCATAGGTGAAGAACAAGTGATATCTTGGTAAAAGAATAAGCGGAATTGAATGGAAGAACAATAGTAATTGCATTAATACTCGAGGTACAGCAGAGCTCCACACCCTTAATCTATGGTGTGTAGAAACTCCACCGTTGAAAATACATAAGAACAGGGTCTAGGCATGGCCGAATGGCCAGCCTCCCAAAGATCTAAGATAGCATAAAAGTCTTGATAGCTACCAAAGTCTCGATAAAAGCTACCAAAGTCTCGATAAAAGCTCCTTAATACAATAGTAAAAGGTCCTACTTATAGAAAACTAGTACATAGATGAGTAAATGACATAAAAATCCACTTCCGGGCCCACTTGGTGTGTGCTTGGGCTGAGCAATCAAGGAAATTCGTGTAGAGACCTTTTCTGGAGTTAAACGCCAGCTCCCATGCCAGTTTGGGCGTTTAACTCCAACTTTTATTCCTGTTCCGGCGTTTAACGCTGGAATTCCTGAGGCCGGATTGCTTTGCGGGTTTGGGCCATCAAATCTTGGACAAAGTATGGACTATTATATATTGCTGGAAAGCCCTGGATGTCTACTTTCCAACGCCGTTGAGAGCGCGCCAATTGGGCTTCTGTAGCTCCAGAAAATCCACTTCGAGTGCAGGGAGGTCAGAATCCAACAGCATCTGCAGTCCTTTTTTGGTCTCTGAATCAGATTTTTGCTCAGGTCCCTCAATTTCAGCCAGAAAATACCTGAAATCACAGAAAAACACACAAACTCATAGTAAAGTCCAGAAAAGTGAATTTTAAATAAAAACTAATAAAAATGTACTAAAATCTAACTAAAAGATATCAAAAACATACTAAAAACAATGCCAAAAAGTATACAAATTATCCGCTCATCAGTTGGGTAAGCTCTGCGACAAAATCTGCTAGATATTGGGATTTGACGGATCCTCTTTGCTGGTATTGGATATCGAATTCAGAAAGTTCGATTGCCCATTTGATAAGTCTGCCCGCCAATTCCGGCTTTGAGAGGACGTGCCGAAGAGGTTGTTCGGTTCTGACGATGATAGTGTGTCCCTGGAAATATGGTCGGAGTCGTCTCGAGGAGAAGACTAAGGCTAACGCCAGCTTTTCCAATTTTGGGTAACGAAGCTCGGCACCCTGCAGTGATTTACTCACAAAATAGATCGGTTGCTGAACTTTCTGCGTTTCTGTTTCAAGGACAGAACTAATTGCTGTATCAGTAATAGACAAGTATACATATAATGGCTCATTAGGTTTTGGCTTTTGTAAAACTGGTGGTTTTGAAAGAAATTGTTTTAAACTTTGAAACGCTGATTCACAGTCTGCGGTCCATTCAAAATTTTTTGTTTTCTTTTTTAAACATTGGAAAAAGGTAAAAGACTTTGCTGCCAAACAGGGTAGAAATCTGGATAAGGCGGCGAGGCGTCCTATTAGTCGTTGCACCTCCTTTACCGTTTTTGAGCTTTGCATATCAAGGATCGCCTGACATTTTTCAGGGTTTGCCTCAATTCCTCGGATGGTAAGAATGAATCCGAGGAATTTTCCCCCGCGTACTCCGAACGCACACTTTTCGGGATTCAGTCTCATGTTATATCGTCGGATCTGCCCGAAGATCTCAGCTAGGTCCTGTATGTGAGAGTTGCCGACCATGGTCTTTGCCACCATGTCGTCCACATAGACTTCGATATTCCGACCTATTTGGTGCTCGAAGACTTTATTCATCAATCGCTGATATGTTACACCTGCATTCTTTAGACCAAAAGGCATGACATTATAGCAGTAATTACCATATTCAGTTATAAAGGCAGTTTTGTCTTTGTCTGATGGATGCATGAGGATCTGGTTATAACCAGAGTATGCGTCCATAAAACTCAGCGAATCATAACCACAGGAATTGTCAACTAAAGTGTCAATACATGGTAAAGGATAAGCATCTTTGGGGCATGCCCTATTTAGGTCAGTAAAATCGACGCACATGCGCCACTTACCGTTACTCTTTTTTACCATAACAACATTGGCGAGCCATGTTGTGAACCTGATTTCTCTGATGAAATTCGCGGCAATGAGCTTTTTTACCTCGGCCAGGGACGCGAGGCGTTTTTCTGCTCCGAGGTTTCTTTTCTTTTGAGAGACTGGGCGAACTTCTGGATTAATTGCCAACCTGTGGGTGATAACAGATGGATCTATTCCGGGCATATCGGCAGATGTCCAGGCAAACAAGTCGGCATTTTGTCGTAAAAACGTTGTGAGTGATTCCTTCTCCTCTTTACTGATAGATGTCCCCATGAAGGTGTATTTGGTGGGGTCCTTGGTCAAGGTCACCTTTGCTAAATCTTCATTCGATATGGGCCGATCTTCAAAGTCGGCTCTGGGATCTATTTCCGTTAAACTCGGTTGGTCAGGTTGAATGGAGTTGACCTGAACCACGTTGTTCCTTTTGATCGGCTTCAGGCTTGTATTATAGCATTGCCGAGCTTCATGGAGGTCACCATGTATTGTTGCCACTAAATTATCCTGCACAGGGAACTTAACACACAGATGAACTGTAGACACAATTGCTGTAAATCTATTCAAAAATGGTCTACCTAATATTAGATTGTAAGGGCTAAAACAGTCGACAACAAGATATTGAATGTCTTGTGTCTTAAATAATGGTTGCTCACCGAGTGTGGTTTGTAACCACACGGAACCCAAAACAGGGACTCGTTCCCCGGAAAATCCGACCAAGTCTCCATGATATGGCTGCAAAATTTTGTTACTTAGTTTCATCTTTTCGAAGGTTGTAAAGAATAGGACGTCTGCACTACTTTCGGGGTCGAGAAGCACTTTGCGGACTATTAGATCCCCCAACTGGATAGAAATCACTACAGGATCGTCGTAATTAGCATCAGTATGATTAAAGTCGGTTGATCCGAAAGTCATCTCTGGCAGATCTTGGACCGGCTGGGGTACTTTAGGGGCATCTGTAACGGCCAACATGGCCCGATACGTTCTCTTCCGCGCCGAGCTGGTATGTCCGCCTCCTGCATATCCTCCTGAAATACAATTTATGATTCCTCTGGGTTGGGCTGGTGTTTTGTCTTTTTCTTTTGATGAGGGACTTGCTGTCACAAGGTCGGAAGCCGAGGTTGTATTCTTCTGCATACGCCCGGCAATGAACTTGTCCAGGTGTCCCTGTCTTGCGAGGCGCTCTAGGAGATCTTTAGCGATCACACATTCATCCGTTGTGTGACCATGCTTCTGATGAAAGGTGCAGTATTTGGATTTATCAACGGTCTTAGACTCCGGATAAGCGCCAGCTTTACGAGGAGGCTTGATCAATTTGGAGTTGAGTATTTCTTTAATAATATCATCTCTCTTTGTGTTGAATTGGGTGTACGACTCATAACGGGGAACAGGCTTGAATGCTTTCTTACTGTCGCGGGGCTTATCCTCGTCCTTGGCCGCGGTTGACTTTTCTGTTTTCCGGGCTTGCCGAAGTTCTTCGACGTCTATCTGTCCCTTGGCTTTTTCGCGGAATTCGGCCAAGGTTTTTGGTTTACTCACAGCTATCGTCTCCTGAAACTTGCCCGGACGGAGGCCGCTCTTGATTGCATGGAGATGGACTTCAGGATGAAGGTCGGGGATCCTCATTGCGACTTTTGTAAAACGAGTGATATAATCCTTGAGGCTCTCTTGTGGTCCTTGTTTGATCGTTGTCAGATAGTCAGAATCGTGTAGGTATATTGCGGATGCTGCAAAGTGGTCTTCGAACTGCTTTGCCAGCTCTTGAAAACGCGATATTGAATCTGCAGGCAAAGAACAAAACCAGTCAAGTGCAGGACCGTCTAAAAAAGATGGAAAACAACGGCATAAAATAGGGTCAGATGCACCATTAACGATC
The DNA here is from genome assembly GCF_014773155.1 of Arachis stenosperma. Taxonomy (NCBI): domain Eukaryota; kingdom Viridiplantae; phylum Streptophyta; class Magnoliopsida; order Fabales; family Fabaceae; genus Arachis; species Arachis stenosperma. The sequence continues at coordinate 2,986,696 of NC_080379.1, read as the reverse complement.
ATAATAGATCGGAATTTCTTGATGTGCTGCTTTGGATCTCCCAATCCATCATAAGGGGTCAGAGTGTTCGGCAGGGTGAACTGTCGAGGCAGCTGAAAATTCATAATGTCGGCCGTGAATGGTCCGGCAGAATTGTCGCGCTCATCTTCCTCATCGCCTGGTTGGGATCTTTCTGTATGCTGAGCTTCTTCTTCTTCCTGCTGAGGCGTTTCTGAAACATGAGTCGGTATTGACCGACGTTCATGATTTTCCTCTCGATTATGAAGATCATCATTGTGTTCCAGCCGATTAGTAACCAATTGCGCAATTTGTTCCTGCATTCTTCGGTTTTCCTCTGCCATTTGTTGGTTTGCTTGCTGAAGTTCGGTCACCATCCGAAGGAGCTCAGATGGGGTCGGGGGAGGGACGTCAGCCATGGTAGTGTTTCAAGGGTGTTTTGGGACCTTTGCAAATGGTTTTTCGAGTTGCTTGGCCCCACGGTGGGCGCCAAATGTTCTTACTTGGTAATTCCGAGGTATAGCTCGTCCTCTGGTAAGATCGGCAGACTCCTAGAGTGAACCGAGGTATACGTCGGCGACGAACGAACGGCGAGGGTGGGTACCTGCAAAGGCACTCCGACGCTCAAGTTAGTATTGTAGGGATGATAGTTCTTAATCTTGAAAAAGTTACGTACCTTCTTTTGGTCTTTTGTCTGCTTTATATTAGCAGGAGAAGTTTGGCCGTTATCCTTCAAATGTAACGTCTGGGGAGAGCGTAAATGGTGAATCCGACGTTATTGATTTAAGGTCATTCATGATGAAATCGTCGGTTATGATTGGGGCTGATGTGTAGCCGAGCTATAACGTGTAACTGATTTTTACTGGTCATATCAATTATTATTATTATTATTATTACGTACAAACAAGTCGACTAATATTTGAAGAATATAATCTGTTGACATGTTGCATCTTTATGTATATCATGTCAGAGTGCAAGAAATGATCATCCAGTTGTTAGCTAAAACGCGCCTATTTTGTTAATATTATCAAACATTAATTAAATAATTATCATTCCCGCGTAAACTCACCAACCCTTAGCTTATTTGTGTTCGGTACTCACCTTAGACAAATTTTAGGAACCGTATTTTTATTAAAATTTGCCTAATATTTAATTAACAAAAAAAATAATTTTATATTATTAAATATAATTTTACATTATTAAAAATATTAATAATAATTAATTAATTATTATAAATAAATCACAAACCTACTAACTTTTTAGCAGTCTTTTTCACTTTATTACAGTAAAATAGTTTTCTTTTTAATCTTTTTACCATATATATACTACAATAATACTACAATGTTAGAGAATTTTTATAAAAAAAACTTATGTTCTGATATTATATTAAAAATAAAAAACTAAATTAAAAAAAATTGTATATTATTAAATTGTATTAAAAATATAATGTACAAAAAATATATATAATAATCACTAAAATAATCAAAATAATAAAAACATAAAATCTTACCATTAATATATAGATATATTATATTATCTAAATATAAATAATACTATTTTATTTAAATTGATTTTAATAATTCTCTGACAAATACCATATTGAGGTATAAATGAATCAACAAATATCAATTTGCTTGCCTCACCTCCGAGTCTGATCTATATTTTAGCTATAGATTATACTAATTAATGAGGCATAAATTAACAAAATAATTTTGTCAGGATGACCGTATAATAAAAGAATAATATTACATATTTAAGTTTTTATATGAATTAAATTTAATTAAATTAAATAATAAAATTTGAAATAATATTAGTTATAATTAATTTTTGTTATGTTAAACTAATTTAGTTAAATTTAATTAACAAAAATATTTAGATATGTAACATTATTTATAATAAAAATGATCTCGCAATCAATAATAATAGCCAATAAGTTATAGTTTAAATGACATAATATTTTTATCCTCATTTAAGAGGTTGCAGATTCGAATTTTTTTATATTTAATAAAAAATAATAATAATAACAATAAATGATAAATATAAAACAATAATAATAACAATAAATGGTAAATATATATTTTCATGCCAAAGATTCTTGCAAGGAAATTATAATTATTATTAGTTATTAGTTTAATGTTATGTCATCAAGTGTTAATAATGAAGTATACATGCATGAACATGGCATACATATCAAAGGATATAGATAGAGGTTCCTTTCGGTTCGTGCCTCCATGATAATCTGAAACATAAAACTATATTATCATTATCATGAAATTCCAAAATAAAATATATAGACCCTAACATGATATAAAAGTAAACAACACTACAAAATAGTAAAATACAATAATTAATTAATTATATTCTCTGTTGGCCAATGAGAAAGGGGACGTTAGCATGTCAAACCCCAAGACCTCCACAGTTGCAAAACTTGCGCTGCTAGTCAACTATATTGTTTATCTCTAATTACTACTATTATAATGAGAGGATTTAACAAAAGGCTCTAGGGCTGCATCTAATTAAGTCATTAATAAATTGTGGAAGAGTTGAAAATGGATATAAATATTTTTTTTGCTAAGGATGTTTTACTTTTTAAAAAATTAGTAGGTGTACCGTAAAAATTAACTATTGTGTATATATACATATTTGTTGTAAATAAAAAATTTAGTTCTTGAAGTTTTAATTATTTCAAATTTTTAATTTAGTCTTTAAATTTTTTAAATTTTAATTACAGTTAGTTTCTGTAGCAATTTTTATCACAGAATCAATTAAAAATTTTAAGAATTAAATTAAAGTAATTGAAACTTTAAAGAGTAAGTTGAGACGAATATATCTTCAACGACCAACCTGAATATATTTTTTCTACATTAAGCATATAACTTAAAAAACTATGCCCACCATATATAAGAATGTTGAACAGTTTTTAAATTTTAATTATTATCAAATGTTACATATGATAAAGTGTATATTAATTTCATTAAGTAACTAGTACTGAAAACAAAGTCCTATTTTGTAGAATGTCCAATGAACTAATAAAATAGGAAGAATATCAGAAAATAAATGTACTAGGAAGTGAAGAATATAAGAAATTACAACGGGAATATTGACTAAGTATAGATTAAGGGGAAAATAATTCAGAATCAGTTTTTTTCCAATCAACATTCGATTAATTTTGTTCTTTTTCGTTTCTTTTTTTCTCTCTTTCTTATCTTTTATTGTTTCAATTTTTTTTTTAATTTTTTGTTGCACAAAAAGAGTTGATTTTCCCTAATTAAGTGGGTAAATTAATAAAATACTGTCAGAACATTAGTAATTAGAGAGACCAATCAAATGAACGAAAAATAAAATTGAAGTAAAAACACATATATGTTATTGTCTTTTTATAATTCTACTATAATAATGTCAATTAGATTTTAATAAAAAATACTATTTATATATTAAAATTAGTCATCAAAATTAATTATTATGTATACATATATAATTTAACTTATTTTTAATAATAATTTTAGTGTGTATCTATCAGCAGAATTGAATTTTAATTTATATATTAAACTATGACTAGTATTTAACACATACAATCACTTTGTTTTGAAATTTTTATAGATATATATAGACCACTAATCCCTCCCAAATTAGACTCAATTAGGCCGTACCACACAGTCCGCTTACATTTTTTGTTTGAAAAATGTTATATAGGTATTAGAATTTATTATCTTTCGTTATTATTTGGTAAGCAATATTTAAAAATATTTTATTAGATTACTAAAATAAAAAAATTAAATTGATACCTAAGTGATAATAAAAAATAATAAATTTTGATGATTTTAATATTTTTTGTTTTTGTCTTTTGCATATATATATATATATATATATATATATATTGGAGTAAAAAGTAATCATACTCAAGTTAATTACACACAATGATAGTTTTCTACCATATGTCATCATGGTTTATATTTTGTTAGTTAGCACCTTGACAAGGATGTTTGATTATTTTTTTGAGGCAATTTAAACATTATTCACCGACAAAAATGTGAGCACAAAAGCAAATATATAACACTAATAACGCGTTTTTATAATCCAGAAATATATATTGCTAAATGTGGATCAAAGAACAAATAAATCAAAGTATAAAGAAATTAAAAAGACATATTAGAGTAGGTTAGTCATTGACTTTGATAATAAGCTGTTTCACAGTTTGGAGTTTGGGGTGCCCGAAGAGAAATAATCGGAAATGTTTAGTAACAAAGAAAATTAGCCAAAAACAGTCATAACTTATCTTATTTAGCATTTATTAATTGTTGCGATAATTAATTAATGCTAAATAAGGTAAGTTCTAACTATTTTTTTGTCTACCTAGCATTACCAGAAATAATAACACTCTTGAATCTTGATACATATGCTAATGCTACTAATTAATTTGAGAAATTAAATGTTTACTCCTCCATATGATCCGGTGCTTTAAGTATGATTAAACACGCAGAATTAATAAAAAGAATGCATATAGAACAAATATAAAAGAAAGGAAATAATCAGAGTTGTCTGCCCTTACGCGGTTGTAATCTGAAAAACTCGTTCTTCAGCCGTGCGTATGCCATCACCAACCCTCTCTAATAACTTTGACTTTGTTATGGAAGATGTGAACTTTGTTTTATGGAAGCCACATCAAGTTGAAATAAATTAAGAAAGAAAAGTAATGAGAAGCCAGTCTGTTAATGTATTTAACAAATAATTGTTGTAAGTCAAGGTATTGGATGGTTGCAGTATATAAAGGGTTACAATCCTCACTATGCCAAGCAAGAAATATAGTGTGTTGTAGTAAGGGGAGGAGGACTAAATAGGGTTTAACACTTAACACGAGTTAGTATGGGAACCTCAATGAGATGGATTTATGCATTAGCATTTTGCTTAATTGCTATCAATGTTGCTGCTCATGATGACACTCCTTATTATGGAGGCAACTCTCCCTACCACCCAGCTTCACAGGCGGCGCCACCCGCACATAAACCTCACCCACCTTATCGGTACAAGTCTCCTCCTCCTCCATCCCCATACGTTTACAAGTCTCCACCACCACCTTCTCCCTCGCCACCTCCTCCCTATTATTACAAGTCTCCTCCTCCACCTTCTCCTTCTCCACCACCTCCATACGTCTATAAATCACCACCCCCACCTTCTCCGTCACCACCACCTCCATATATCTATAAGTCACCACCACCTCCATCTCCATCACCACCTTCCCCATATGTCTATAAGTCACCACCTCCACCTTCTCCATCTCCACCTCCTCCATATATTTACAAGTCACCACCACCTCCATCCCCATCACCACCACCTCCATATGTCTATAAATCTCCACCCCCACCATCACCATCACCACCACCTCCCTATGTCTATAAGTCGCCACCACCTCCATCCCCATCACCACCACCACCATATGTTTACAAATCTCCTCCTCCACCATCACCTTCACCACCACCTCCATATATCTATAAGTCTCCTCCTCCACCATCGCCATCACCACCACCTCCCTATATCTATAAGTCACCACCACCTCCATCCCCATCACCACCACCACCATATATGTACAAGTCTCCTCCTCCTCCTTCTCCATCACCACCTCCACCATATGTTTACAAGTCTCCACCACCACCATCTCCATCACCACCTCCTCCATATGTCTACAAGTCTCCTCCTCCTCCTTCTCCCTCTCCACCTCCTCCCTATCTCTATAAGTCTCCACCACCTCCATCCCCATCACCACCACCACCATATATGTACAAGTCTCCTCCTCCTCCTTCTCCATCACCACCTCCTCCATATATTTATAAGTCACCACCACCTCCATCTCCATCACCACCTCCTCCATATGTATACAAGTCTCCTCCTCCTCCTTCTCCCTCTCCACCTCCTCCCTATCTCTATAAGTCTCCACCCCCACCATCACCTTCACCACCTCCACCATATGTTTACAAGTCCCCTCCTCCACCATCGCCTTCGCCACCACCTCCATACGTGTACAAGTCTCCTCCACCACCATCTCCATCACCACCTCCTCCTTATGTGTACAAGTCGCCTCCACCACCATCTCCATCACCACCTCCACCATATGTTTACAAGTCTCCTCCCCCACCATCTCCTTCACCGCCTCCACCCTATGTCTATAAGTCTCCACCGCCACCATCTCCTTCACCTCCACCGCCATATGTTTACAAGTCACCACCTCCACCTTCTCCATCACCTCCTCCACCATATATCTACAAGTCTCCACCACCACCTTCACCTTCACCTCCTCCTCCTTACATTTACAAATCTTCACCACCTCCACCAAAGCAAGCCTATCTCTACACTTCACCTCCGCCTCCCAAGTATTAAGCTTGCATGAAAAGTGCTTTAATTTGAATTCTTTCAATAATATTATGTTCAACATTATTATGGTTTCTCTACGTATTTATTTTAAGCGGTCATTAATAAAAGGTTCTACGCCATATAAGGCAAGTAGAAACCTAGTCATTATTATATATGAATGTATCTTTATTTTTCAATTGATTATCATATTTTCATGAAATCCTAACGCAGTGTGGTTAGAATTCTATTTCATTATTTGCATATGATGATAAGATCTCATCAGTGAAATTCACGAACTTGTGAAACCAAAGTTTAGTTTGATAACAACATTATGATGATAATAACCTAAGGATAAATTTTAAAAAAATGCAAATTTATTTCACTTAATATTTTTACAAACAATGCAAGCAGCAAAAGCTGGATCCTTCTAGTTTGGCTGACGCACGCTTCGAAAGAGAAAATAAAATGAACGTTGAAGACACTTACGCGCGCTATCATGGCAAACATTAATTTGAAAAAAAAATAAAAAAGTATAACGTACTGTTTAATATAAATAATATCTGCACTACAGGATAATAATTTTTTTACCTATTAATGATCAAATATTTACTTTCTGAAAAAGCTTTATCTGATAATCATATTACAAATACTGTTTTTAAATATATAATAAATCCAGAAAATTCTGCGAAATTAACTAATAATTAGCTCGCAAACACCTTACGTAAAGGAGGCATTTCAAGTTAAATATTCCACTTTTTTATCCATCTATATTTATAATTGATGTTTCAGTAAAATTATTAACTGAGAAATAAAAGGGGCCTCCAACATATATATAAAACAACTTAAAAAGTTAACAGTTGAGTTATGGTTATCCAATAGGTCTCGTTTAATTCCAGAGAAATGATATTAATATTATTCTTTATCGATGTGTACACATTTTAAAATGAATAATTAGAGATATAATTATTTATATTATTTTTTTATCACTTAAATTTTAAAAAAAAAATAATTTTATGACATAATATTAAAATTATATATGCAAAAAGACAAAATAATTGGTCTAAAATTATTTATCTGAAAAACAAAATAATTTTTTATAATTTAAAAATTTTAATCCGATTTCTAACAATTTAAATAATTAATCTAAACGATTTTTGACACATCAGTTGGTCATTCTTTATAGAGACTGTTTAGTTTAATTATTTGAATAATGATGAATCAATTAGATTAATTAATTAAATAGTTAAGAATTGATTAAAGACTTTTGAATTGTGAAAGATCACGTAAAGATATTTGCTCTTAATAATAAGTATATCTAAACTTACGGATTTGAATCATTTAAAGTTTAAATTTTATTTTAGAGAGTAAAGTAGGATCTTTTACTCTTAAATAATCTTTTTTTATATTTATTTTTGGTTTTACCTATAAAATTAATAGTAAAAAATCACACTTTATTCTCTAAAGTGAAATTCAAATTTTAGAGGATTCAGATCATAAATCTACATAGAGCTGATTTTTTTTTTATCGTGAATTGTTTTGGGCCTAAGTTTATATATTTTTTGTTCGTTGTCTGCTTTAAATACATTATAAGTTTAGGCCCAAAAAAAGAAAGAAAGAAAAGAAAGAAAAGAAAAGAAAAGAAAGAAAGGGTTAGGGGTGGCGCCGCTAGAACGTGAGTGAGATTGAGGGCAGTTGAGTATGGCAGGGGTACCAACGACTCTGGAGGAAGTGCGAACGCTATGGATTGGAGACCTTCAGTACTGGGTCGACGAATCATACCTCACTCAGTGCTTCGCACACACTGGCGAAGTTGTTTCCATTAAGATCATCCGCAACAAGCTCACCGGCCACCCCGAAGGCTACGGCTTTGTTGAGTTCCTCTCCCACGCCGCCGCCGAGCGCGTTCTCCACTCCTACAACGGCACTCCCATGCCCGGCACCGACCACAACTTCCGCCTCAATTGGGCCTCCTTCGGCGTCGGCGACCGCAGGCCCGACGCCGGCCCCGACCACTCCATCTTCGTCGGCGACCTCGCCCCTGACGTCACTGATTACCTCCTCCAGGAGACTTTTCGCGCCAATTACCCTTCCGTTAGAGGCGCCAAGGTCGTTACGGACCCTAACACTGGTCGATCCAAGGGCTATGGTTTCGTTAAATTCGCCGATGAGAACGAGAGGAACCGCGCCATGTCGGAGATGAATGGAGTTTATTGCTCCACCCGGCCCATGCGTATTAGCGCTGCTACACCCAAGAAAACCACCGCCTTTCAGCAGCAGTATGCTCCAGCTAAAGGTAAATGTTGTTAGATAACTCAACTCAAATTCACTTATTGAATTTGTTCAACTTTATTTTTTATTCTATGTTAAACGCAGGGTTAAGTAGTAGTTATTGTTAATATAATTGAAATCCAGTTAGGGAAGGCAATGTGTTGTTTCAATGCATACATAACTTAAATGTTGATTAGACTGGTCTGTGTTATGAGGTTTGTTCTGTCAATTAGACTAGTTTGTGTATGTTTGCTTTTACTATTGTGCTATTTCATCTGAGCATAACGTGAAAGAGAGACTTATATGTCAATGGATGTTTGTGGCAGCAATGTATCCAGTCCCAGCGTATACTGCTCCAGTTCCGCCGGAATATGATATGAATAATACCACGGTGAGTAATGATCATATAGATGCAATTTTTATGGTTTTCATTTTATTTTATTTTGTTTTTTAATTTGTAATATTGTCTAACATTGCTGTGTTTTGCAAGGTTTATGTTGGTAATTTGGATCTTAATGTCACGGAGGAGGAGCTGAAGCAAGCCTTTATGCAATTTGGGGATATTGTGTCTATCAAAGTTCATGCTGGCAAAGGATTTGGTTTTGTTCAATTTGGGACTAGGTTTTCCTTTCCTTTCCCTTAGTCTTTTCTAACATTTGAATATTTTATGTGATTACACTCTAGTATTTTGAAACTAAAGAGGTAATGATATTATTTTGATTGTTTGTATCTACCCTCCGCTTTCCAAGGCAGTAAGTTTCATGTGGCCTGATGTTACACTGCATCTTGTGAGGTCTTTAAACAATCCCTCTTTTAGGGTGTTTTTCCTATTTCTTTTTTCTTTCTCCTGTTATGCGGTCTTTTAAACTCTCTGACCACTTGTGTATGTAGAGCTTCTGCTGAAGAAGCCATTCAGAAGATGCAGGGGAAGGTGGTAGGTCAACAAGTGGTTCAACTTTCTTGGGCTAGTACAACTAGACAGGTGATTTTACCTTTAACTTTTTGACCAAGTGAATTTTAGTTTGTCATGCTGTGACCTGTGCATGTGTGTAGTCTTGTAGTATGTCATGCATTTTAATTTTAGGAGCTGCTACATTGTGTATCAAAACATCTTGGTTCTAGGATAATTTTAGGATTATGTGTTGCCATGTTTAGTGATTCGGTAGGAAGTGCATGTTTTGAATATAAGTTTAGGCTCAACTACTTGATACTATGATCATCACAAATTTACAAGCCATTCCAACAAGTAGCAAAGAGTAACCTTAACCTGAACCTAAACAAAGCCTTTTTCCCAATAGATGGGGTTGGCTACATGGATCCAAAGACATCATTGCATCGTGTCTATGCATTGCGACCGGTCAAAGTTTTTCATGGGCTGTCTCGGGCCTAACACACATGGATCCAAAGATGTCATTGTGTCGTGGCCATGCATAGGGATGCGACAAGGTTATACACGGGATATTGCAACCCTAACACAACCTTCCCCGTCCGGGCTTGGGACTGATTATGTAACATATAGCCCGAGCTAAGTAGCATAAGAGTAACAAGAAAACAAAGTTCACTACCAAATCATAGTTACTTATTTACATTAAATCCTTAAGGCTTTAAATGGTCAGTAGAAAGGTTTTAGGCTCAATTTTTGTTGCAAGATTTTAATTAGCTTTTTATGATCCCTTGCTGCATTTTCTGGCTTATCATAACCTTGGAGTGGTACAACTTTCCCACCCCCACCCTTTCATTCCGGATGATAAATGAAAACATTCGTCAATACTGAGTAGATAAATTTTATTGTGACACGGTATAAATGAGAACTTAGTTTTGTGAAAAAACAGTGAAGTAGGTGTGTTTTATTACATGTATTTCCCCTTTTTCCCGCATGTGAAAATTCAATAAGTTATATTTGTTGAAAGATATTGATTTATTAATTCTCCAATGATGAGGATGGCCAGTAGCAAATGTACTACCATGCTACAATAATATAAGATTCATTCCTTTTGATGTTTAATTCTCAGCATTCAGGACTTTCCTGTGTTTCTCCTTTATAACATAAACGTCGTTAGAATTCTAGATTCACACGTACGAATGAGTTTGTTCTCATTGAATTGCTGGTATGTAGGGTTCACATTTCTTGTTTTTTGGTGCAGAATTATATTAGCACTAACAATTTTTTTTATTGAAACCATTCCAGGATCCTGGTAGCTGGGGGCAACAGATGGATCCAAATCAATGGAGTGCCTACTATGGGTACGGCCAGGGTTATGAAGCCTATGCTTATGGAGCTACTCAAGATCCTTCATTGTATGCATATGGTGCATATGCTGGTTATGCGCAATACCCCCAACAGGTTAGTACCTAAAATTTAGTATACATACTGGCTCTTGTGGCAGAAAACGATTTTTCATCACACTACTCATGCAAATGAATTGCTCGTCTTTATTTTCAGGTTGAAGGGGCTCAAGACATGTCAGTTATGTCTGTTCCTTCAGAGGAGTTGTATGATCCTCTTGCAATGCCTGATGTAGATAAGTAAGCTATTCTTATTCCCATTTAAAAGCTAAAACCATAAACATTTTTGGTTGATAGTGTATTATATATATGAATAATTATGATGGATTTTTTAATTGTTTTGACAGGTTAAATGCTGCATATCTCTCAGTACATGGAAGTGCCATTTTAGGACGTCATCTGTGGCAAAAAACCTCGCCATTCGTACAACAAGCTTAGCATGTATTTGTGTTATTGAACATGTAAATGTCAAACAAGCGGATAATCCGAACATGCATTTTACTTTCAGTTTTTGTAAAATTAGTAGTTCTAGAATTCACTATAGCAGTTTTATATTTATCATTAGTTGAGTGAGAAGAGCATGAAATAGTTAGATTGATGAGGTGTAGAACTTAGAATATTCTGTTTCATCATAATGCAACTAGTGTAATTTTGTTCTATAATACATCATTGAATATGACTACTGTTTTTTGTTTTTATTACACTATATTGCTTTTTGTTGATTCAGCATTGTTATCTATAACTAATCATTGAATTAATCTGACAAGAATATAGCCCTAATTCTCATTAACTCCGTTGATAGGAGTCTGCAACTAACTACACTTCATGTATCACAACAAAGACATCTATGTTTTGCCGTCGGACATTTATGCTCTGATTTGATTTGTTACAATTTATTTTATTTATAAATATCTGGCTGATGATATTGCAACTCATAATTCTCCAGTCCAGCAACCACATAATCACTTAATCAGAAAAAGAAAGGAAGCTATAAACACTTAAATAAATAAATAATAATACTAGCGATGGTGAAAGTAATCAGGGTTAGCGAAATATGATCTGCGTTTTGATGGTGTCTTTAGGCCAAGCAAGACAAGGAGCAACCCCAGATAATCATAGTTGTAAGAGACCTCAAGAAGCTGAAACTTGTTCAATGTCCATGGTGGATACCTATACCAGAAATCAGTGAGGAAGCTTCTTCTAACTACTGCCTTTTGGCTGCTGAATGTGTCAAAAGAGAACTTCCCATGGTACATTCCAAATCCACTTTCTCCAACTCCACCAAATGGTAGAGAATCCGCTGCATACTGCACATTATTCTAAATCAATGTTCATATATAACATTTTTGAAGCATGTGAAAATTAAAGATCAAGAGTAGATAGAAAAATACTTGTAGAATTGCATCATTGAAAGTTAAACTGCCAGAAGATGTTTCAGATATCATTCTATTCTGCAGTGTCTTATCTTTGGAAAAGACATAGAGTGCAAGAGGCTTAGGCCTAGAGCTTATGAATTTGATACTGTCTTCAATTTTGTCCACCTGAAATTATTGAAGGCAACATTAAGAAAAACGTCAATTCTATATATAGCATGATTTTCACCGAATCTTACAGTAATAATTGGAAGCAATGGGCCAAAAATTTCCTCTGTCATGATTGCTGATTCAAGTGGGGGATTCAACAAGATTGTTGGCTCAATAAATCTGCACATAAATTTATATTACATTTTGATATAGATATGATGAAAAATAATGTGTCTCCAAGTAATTAACAAACAAGTGAAAAAGTATAGTGTTAAAACTTACAAGTTTCTTTCGTCCATAGAGCCTCCATAAACCACAGATTTCTTGATCTCTGGATCAGCCAAAAGATTTTTCAATCTAGACAAATGTTGTTTATTAACTATCCTCGCAATGGTCTTGGAGTCTTTTGGGTTCTCCCCAAACATTTTCTTGATCCATAGTTTCATCAACTCTACCTGAAAAAAATCAAGAGCAACTAACTTAACTAATCACACACTCCATCAAATATAGACAGCATATGAAGACACATGAATGAATGAGAAATAATGTACCAGTTTTGGATAGTATTGATTTTCCACGAGGACATAGTCAATTGCTATGCATGCTTGACCACCACATGCCCCATATTTTCCCACTAGAATCCGCTTCACCGTTACCTTTTGATTCAATGGAAAACTTACTTTGTTAATCAACATAAACAATATAATCTCTTCATGAGTTTAACATATTTTGAGAACAGTAAGACAGTGACAAAAACTCATCTTATTCGATTATCAGAAAATCTCAAAAGTCAGTGTTTTTCAACAAATTGTAGCCAGCATTTGGCCTTTAACATTCTGTTGCATTTGAATTTTTTCTGGACTTATGATAAAATTTACTAGCATTGTAGCACTACTGATTCCATTATTTCGATCCGACATAATCTAAACATGAAAAGATTATCTGAAGTCACCTCCAAATCCCAAGAAGATGAAAGTGAATCAACAACTGCAGGACATTTTCCACCCAACTCCAAAGTCACAGGAGTCAAATGCTTGGCTGCTGCTGACATCACAATCTTCCCCACACGTGCACTTCCTATATAGTATTAGTGTTGTTTTACATTCACAAAACCATATGAAGAAGAGTGTAGTGATTTGTGTTTTGTGTAGTAGTGTACCTGTGAAGAAGATTTTGTCCCATTTATGCTGGAGAAGGTGCTGAGATTCATGGGGTCCACCTTGTACAACCTTAATGGCTTTCTTGTCCAAGAAATTGGGAAGTCCAAGGGCAAGTATGGAAGAACATGCTGGTGACAATTCTGAAGGCTTTAAGACCACTGTGTTTCCAGCTGCTACTGCTCCTATTAGTGGCTCCAAGGATAAACCTGTCATTAATTAAATTGTAACTCCCTCTATTAATTTGCTATACAAATACTTGATCAACATAAGGAAAATGGTTCAAAAAGCATGACTCACCAAAGGGGAAATTCCAAGATGAAATAATGAGGACTAGGCCCAGAGGTTCAGGAACAATTTCTGCACTACTAAGCAGTGCTATTTGTGGCAATTTAGCCTATCAAAAAACAAATTTGAATCCATTAGTCTTGAATGTTTATCTTTGAAATTAAAAAAAAAAGGAATTAAGAAAATTGGCACTGATCTCACCTTTTTGCCTGATATCCAATATTTTAAGTTATTCAATGCAAAATTCAAGGACTTCATCAAAGTTCCTATCTGCTTAAAAGGGCCAATTCGTTAATTAGCAACTAGAACTGAGAAATAGTTTTCTTTTTTTTTTAATGTTACTATTATTACTACTCAATGCATGCATAATGCATGAATTTAAAAGAAAGCTTAAATTAGGAAGGAACTATAGTGATTAAAGATTAAATTAATAGAAAGGCAATAATAATAATGTTAAATATTTTCATTAAACTTAGAAGTGGTAACTAGTATATATGATGACACACTTTTTTGAACAGAAACAAACCATTTTCAAGTGTAATTATAAACAAATTAAATAAAGGCATAACCTCATCTCTAAAAGCTTCAACATGATGCTTTCCTAAGTCAAGCATTAAGGCCTTCAAAATATCTTCTTCTTTTTCAATGAGGAAACGACGCAACCCTTTGAGTTGTGATTCTCTCCATGACACTTTCTTTGTCTCTCCACTCCCATAATACTCCTTCATATCATTCATTTCTTTCTCAAAAGTCTCCATTGTTTCTTTGTGATGATCCCTCTGCTTACACCTCTAGTAGTATTTATATTTGTTATGGTGACTGTGGTGTGGAGATTATATGGTAATTTACACATGTCTTTGTGCTACTTGTGTGGTAGCTAGGTGGTCAGAGTAGACCTTCATAACCATCAACCCAGAAGACAATCAAGGATTCAAGGATTATATCTAATTATTATAATTAAACATTAAACACGCACGTTATCTCATTTATATAACTATACTATATAATATAATATAATATATTAATTTTATTTTTCATGAATAAAAGGTTAATCTAAGAGGCTAGTATTAATTTTCAATTCCCTCAACCATTTGCATTTATTATTATTTATTGGAATATACTACACGCCAAAATTTTACGATGTAAAGGATTTGATTTTATCTAGGAAGCACGCTAAAGTGGTTACACGTCATATTTTTGTTATTATGACTATGAAAATTCCAATTTGATTTGTACTGTAATGCTACATAGAGTGTATAACACCGACGATTAGATTCTACATGTGGATATAGTATACCTTATTGAAAATTGTTTAATTTCAATCATGCAGAAAATCTCTTATTATGCATGTTAGTATACCAAATCATAAAGCATTAGATCACAAAAAATAGCTATTCAATTTGTTTTCTAATAATGCACTTATTATAAGTTATAATATCTGCAAACTCTCTAATTAATGTGTCTTTTGAATGCATCTTCAGATCCTCTATCTACCTTTAGTAACATTACTGTCTCACATTAAAGGAAACATGTCCTTTTTATTATATTAAAATATAAATTTTTATGTGTTCATTTGTTAGCCATAAAATATTTTATCTTGTTAAACACTCCTGCATATATTATCACATGTTTTACAGGAAAAGGTGTGATAGAAGTTAAGGCCTTGTAATAAAATAACATTACATGCCATTGACTGCATTACCTTTTTTTTTAATTATTATTGTTATATATATATATAAGCACATGACACGTGGTGATCTATTTGGTAGTTAGGTAACTTAGGCTGGATTAATAGTACAAAAGTAGTTGTACAATAAATTTTACAGCAAGGTAGAAATTAAAGTTATGGGCATGTATATTGGACATTATTTATGTATGTTGAAGAATTAATGAATTGACACAAAGTAGCCTCTCGTTATACTTACCAAAGTACTGCTTGAAACTGTCTAGTCAACTTTTTTGAACAGTCTTATTTTTTGTTACTAGAGAATATTAATATTGAAAGAATTCACTTTGTTTTAATGATGTTAGTTGATAATTATTGATCTAAAACAAAGAATGAGCAACAGAATTGCATGATGAGGCACAAGTTTAGCATGTGTTTTCTACCATTTTTTTGTTTTAGAAATTCCTAACTAAGTAAAGTGCGCACATGAAAAGAGTGATGAGCAACAAAACAGCATGTTTGTTTGGGATGCTATAGACTATAGAGTATAGAGATGAGGAATAAATTTATATGTTACTGAAAATGGAAGATGGCGTAAATAGTAATACTATGTCATAGTTGACTAGAAAATAATTGGCCATGTCTGCAATGGTTTGTGCACTGAGCATCAAATGCCTTTAAAGGCTTTAACCAGAGTCATGGATAAGATGGTGCGAAATAAAGAGGTTAGGTGCAAATGGGGAGAGGATAACTTAAATGAAGAGATGTGTAGAATTGGGAAAACTATCTCGAATGTGGGAAGTGCATTAACTTAATTAAAAGTTTAAAACCCTTGGTTTTGTACTTCAATCTCAGTACCACTAGATAAACCAGTACTCTCAACTCCAACCAAACCCATCACACACCTGTCCATAATAAAGAGCATTTAAGATGTAAATGAAATCCTCATACCATACCTACTTCCCTTAGACAGTTAATGCGGTCAGAATTGTAAGTTCTGATGTTTACTGTGTTGTACTTGCTGATGGTGATTGGCTAAGTCACTGTATAAAGGTCACAATTAATTTGCTTAACCATCAGTAAATGCATGTTCAGCATGAAAAATATTGAATAATTAGTAATTGAAGAACATATTTTTTATGTATAAAAAATTTTACAATGTATTTGTTGATGATTGAATATGCCTAAGGATTACAGAAACATCCTGATCACTGTAAATAATTAGTATCATCCACATTTCAGGCACACTTTCCATCATTTTGGAGCTTTCAATAGTCTTGATAGATTTCAGCTTGCACGTATTGGGCAATCTTGATAGAAGTTCTGAGTCTTTTTGATCTCTCCTTTTCAATTTCACTGGCAGCGTCAATAATTCTTTGTTCAACAAAACAAAAGGGAATCAGCAATTCTCTGAGAGGATCAACTCCAATAAAAGATTTCAATCCTGAGTAAGTCATAATATCATGACAAATATGGCACAATATTAGCGATACTGTGTTACATTTTAAAGTATGGCAATGGTGCCAAAATTTTCTTATATACCTCTGCTTCATTTTTATTTTAGAATTTTCACCGTGTCTGTTTGTTGCACAGCTTGCTTTATTCATAGTTGTATGTTTTGTCAAATTTTGGAGACCGTACAATATCATTATTTGAACGAATGAAGATAGTTGAGTTTCTAAATACGTGTCGTCATGTAACTCAAAAGTAAATCAGTATTGTTTCAGCATTCAGCTTTGTTTTGGTCTGAACTTGTTCCAAGCTTGTGTGATCGAAGTTCCTACAACTGTATGAAAATATAGTACCGATCGATTATAAGAGGAAAGAAGTGTTTGGATACAATAGGAAATTATACTATACTTTATGCTTTATAATATACTTTTTTTAGTTTCCCACGATATCCTTCGACCTGACGGGTTAAGGACTAATCCGTTGCGAATCTTTGCAAATCCGAGCTCTATTTAAGAGTGTGTCATTGGCCAATAAGTTGTTGCATATATAAAGCGGGATTCGAACCCTGACACTTGCTTAAGCAGACGAGTAACCACTCGACCAACCAAAGTGAAAAATATTAACAAATATTTTATTACTGGATAATACCCTCTCACTATTACACTCTTCGGCTTTGGGTTTGGGCTTTAGCTTTATTTTAGTCTTGGGTCTAGTTTTATATTTAGTTTATTGGGTAACAAATTTGTTTGAGGCCCCGCAGTTTATAAAAACAAAAAATCACTTCTCCATTTTAAAACAACTTAACGAATCATGTATGTGGCTCAATTGCTAGGAAATTCTGTTATCTTAACAAAATTTTAGATATATATATTTTAAAATACAGAAAATTGTAAAATAATAAAATAAAGAGTTGATTATTATTGAATTTATAATTTTTATTATATGTGAGTTTTTCTATCTTAACTTAAAAGTGATTAAGTTTTATTTTTTATTATATTAATTTATTCACTTTATAAAAAATTAATTCTTTAATTTGAGAGTAAGTAGACTATATTTTTTTACTTTACTAAGCACCCCACTTTAGAATAATTTAATCTGTCATTTCTATGACTAATTTCATTTGACATGATATGATAATAAACTAAGAAAACGGGTTCCTTCTATATGCACATATAACCACCACTAATATTAGAGACAATCCGTTAACTCTGGTGGTTGCACTTTTCTTACTTTATTACTAGGTTTGTAATGGTAAGTTGTTGTTAGTAGGACCCACTCTCATCTAACTAAAGTCATGCTTGCTTATTTATGAGGTAATCAACTTGAACAATAAGGCCTAAAGTTTTGCCAATGGAACATTAAAAAGGTGCTTAAGAAAGCGTGTAATGAAGAAGCCTTTGAAATTTTGGAGTTTTGTGACTAATAATTTAGCTAGCTACTAATCTCCAACAAAGTTGTACGTATATATGTGGCATCATCAAATTCAAACGAGGTTAAGTTATTACATGTTCAAGTTTGTATATAGTGTTATATATGCATACCTTGATTATACCTTTCTACAAATTAGATACTAATTTTATTGATAATGGATGCATTTTGAAGCAACTTAAAACAAGGGTCAATAATTCTTATGTGAATATACGTGATGTTTTTTAGGATAGTGGACATGAATCCTTTTACATCTTTCTGTAGAGCCTATAGTATCTGCCAAAAATGTGACCAATCATTATATTATTTGAAGTCAAAGCAATATGATGTTGTGCTAACGACATAGATTGAAACTGAGCTGGACATTTTTTTTTCATTTTCCTTCCTTAAGCTTTTTATTTTAATTTTCATGCATTATTGTTTTTTTTTTTTAATAAACAACCAATAAATTTTTCATTTCCACATATTTTACATTAATTATTCATAGTAATTCAACAAAGTTATTTATTTTTCTACCTTGGAAGCAACTATATATATCGCCTTGCC
The DNA here is from genome assembly GCF_014773155.1 of Arachis stenosperma. Taxonomy (NCBI): domain Eukaryota; kingdom Viridiplantae; phylum Streptophyta; class Magnoliopsida; order Fabales; family Fabaceae; genus Arachis; species Arachis stenosperma. The sequence continues at coordinate 2,967,740 of NC_080379.1, read as the reverse complement.
ATAGTGTCAATTCCATAATTGACACCAAAAATTAAAGCAAATCATGAAGTGCCACATTTCAATGTGTAGTTTCCAGAACTTCATGATTTTGTGACTGAATAATATCATCCAAATTCTTTCACTTGGACCCTCTGGGAAGTGTTGCTGTTTTGATAAACGCAATTGATTGATTTCATCACTTTTTCTTGTATTATCGTGGCAACTTTTTTGACAATTCTTCTATCCTTTCTGAGCCTGTAGAATCCAGTACAATTAAGATGGTTGGTTGCAATGAAAAAGAACAATCATAATAAATATCTTATCCAGATAAATCATTCTGATAAAGGGAAGACACATTTTTCACATTATTTTAAAATCAGATTTAAATTTAAGTCTTACTTACTAATTGATTGTATTAAAAATTTAAATTTTTAAAAATAATAATTGTTATGTTGGGTAAACGGAGATTGATGGACTGGACTCGCGAGATTGGCCCAATCGTCTTGAGAAGAAGGCCTTCAGGCTTGATCCCGCGTATACCTTCGTCCGACTTGTATTTGAAGGAAGAAAAAGGGGGTGGTACCTGCAAAGACACTCCGATGCCTAAGTCAGCAAAGGTTGAGAGTTGTTAATGTATTTATAGTGGTGAACCCATAACCACCGTTGGAGTGGTTCCACCTTTTAAGGAAGATAACCATCCTTTATCTTAGAGAGGTTGGGATTTGGCTCCTGGAAGTGAGTTGAGAGATTTTAAAAGTAGTTACTTATTTGAATAAGTGTTATTTGTCAACTAATCTTCGTTCCCGACTTCTTTGTGGCAGAACCTGTGTCAAACCCGAGTTGCAGGGGAAGGCCAATCTTGTGGATTGAGCCTTTACGTACTATTGGATGTGAGCCTTATCATTAGGTCAGGGTATGAATAATAATGTAAAATTATTTTAATAATAAAAAAATCTCTTTTTTTGTCCAATTTTAGGAGTGAAGATATTTAAAAAATAATAATAAAAATTATGTGTTAATAATCCAAATTAAATTATTAGAGCTTGTACCAGCTATGCATAGCAGTAGAGGATCTTTTTACTGTTCTTCAAATTCATCCAGTGCCATTTTGATAAGTGTTATGAAGTGAGGTTTTAAACCCCACACCTTTAATTATCACAAATCATCTATTATAAACATAGAAGATTTTTCAGAAGCTTATTTTAAAATAAATAAAAAAATAATAACCACAATAATATGACCCACACTCTTAAAAAATTAATTCAACTTTGTGTTGCAGGAGGTATTATAATGCTGATTATTGTATCATAAAGAAAATTCAGTCTGCATTATTTTTTCATGTATAAATATTTGTACCTTAAATATTGCTTTAAAAAGATAAAGTCAAAAAAGTTAATGATCTTGTTGTTGCACCATTTCTTTCTTCTTTTTCCTCAAATGATTCAATTCATCACCTTTGTTTAAAAAAAAAAAGAGAATATTCATGACAAAACCAAAATAAGCTTTTTATGACAAAACCCAAAATGAACATAATCATCTTCCTTCAATCACAATTTACTCATCTTTTTCTCTTTATTAGTTTACTGTTTATGAAAACTTGCATTCTCTCTTCTGCAGAATCACACCTTCCATATATAAATATATATGTATGTTAAATGTGTTACTCACCCATTTATTATATCCGCAGCCAAAATGAGACTTTAATTATCCTACGAATAATATGTTGCTATTTATATAATTTAATTTATTTTTGGTAGGTGAAAATGTAACACACACACACACATATATATATATATATATATATATATATACATTGAATTGGCTAGCTTAATAAGATAAAGTCGTTATAGTTATACTTATTAAAAATTAGAGTAAGACTTGCGCAATGCGCAGAGAGGTAGATTATTTATACTATATAGTAATAAATGTTATATTAAAAATATTTTAGAGAATATATTATAAATAAATTTTAAATTTATTTATTTTCAGAAAAGACATAGATTATTTATATTAGAGTTATACAAAACTACACTTTTATTTTTTTATATTTTTTATTTACATTAATGGCTACACTTTGTCTTTTTTTTGGAGTTTTTTGTTTGTAAATAATTAAAAAAATAAATGAATGAGAATAAAAAACATATAAAAATGTTATATTAAATTTAAGAAAATTTTGACAATTAGTATGAGAGATTAAGAAATAAAGAGTAGTAAGAATCTTAATATGTATAAGTGGTAGAATTTAAATATTTGTAACTGAAATTTTTTATAATTATTATTATTATGACACTTTTAATGTATGTTTATTACATTTAATTAGTACTCGATGTTTCAATTGAATAATAATAGATAAGAATTTTTTATTTTAATTTTTTAAAACATTTTACTAAATAGTGATTGGTTGATTTTCATCTTTTGCCAAGTCATTAGAATTGTTGATATGGCATCATTAGCAAAAAAAAGATGGCTTAAATTCATTGTGGAGAGAATTTATATTAACTGTTATATATTATAAATAAATATTTAAATAACCAAAAAAATTAATCAAAAATAATAAAAATTTGTCTTATTTAATATATATTAATTATTACAATAATTAATAAATATTAAATTAAATAAATCTTTTTTTGTTTTCTTAACATTATTGTATATTTATTTAGTGTACAAGATATATATACATTGATATTAATAATCAATAATAATGATAAATTGATAATAGTGCCTCTTCTTGACTTAACAACCAATCAACATATATATATAGAAGTGACTTCTCTCTTATAATATATCATCGAACTAAACGGCTGTGATTGCTTTCAAAATTCTTCTTATGATGACTCCCACCAGCTGATGATTATGGAATTTTGGATTCAGTGTATTTTATAAGAGATTTGCTGATCTAAGACGACCTATATAATATGTATGCTAAAATTAAAGTATAGGACGGAAGAAACCTCCAAAATTGTTTTTTTCTTTGTCACTTTTCACAAATGAGTGAACAAAAGGGGTGTATATATAGAATATATTATTTCATGTTCACATACACATTTTTATTTTGAGTCTGTATTACTTTTTCTGCATTTTGATTGTTTGTATACAAGAGTCAAGAGGCTTATAGGATAATTGTGATTTATCTCATAATAGACTAATTGTTATATTTTTTATAATAAAAATAGATAAAGTACATAAAACTAACTTTTTAAGTAGTTAATATTAATTAATTTTTTATTATAAAAATATTTTTTTAATTTCAGTTATTTTATAATTTAAAGCTTAAAATATAGGATTTAGATCAGCTGAAAAATAGTTGATTTTTTTTTAATTAAGCACATAATAATTCTTTCAAAATTAAACATATAGAGGATTGAAATTGAAGACATTTTATGAATAAAAAATAGGTTTAATTATTCTGTTGGTCTTTATAATTTCGCAAAATTTTCAATTAGGTCTCTATACTTTTTTTTTAATTGAGTTTTTACACCAATTTTTTTTAATTGGGTCTCTACATTTTTTTTTCTTTTATTTAGGTTTTTATACCAATTCTTTTTTAATTGTATCCCTATAAAAATTAAACCAATTACTAAGAAGGACTTAATTAAAAAAAATTAATGTAAAAACTTAATTAAAAAAAAGTATAGAAATTTAATTAAAAATTTCACAAAATTATAGGATCAATAGAGTAATTAAACCTAAAAAATAAACATGGGTTACGTTAATTGATTTCTTTTTTTCTATATGATAATAATATAGATATATAAATATATGTTGAATATCTTAAATCACACGTGTAGGCAGGGTAGATTATGTAAAATGGAAGCAAATAACTTGGCTTGGTTGTAAAACAAACTGATATATATCATATATGTATATGTATGTATATTTGTATATATATTCACACACAAAAATAGTATAAAAAAAGAGTGTGTGGCAGCGTATGATGATTACCTTGTGAGTGAAGAAAAAAATAGAGAATAATAAGAGCATGGAGTCAAAGACAAGACGACACCAATGTTTCTTATGAAGTCGCTCTCGAAACCGTTTTCTACTGACTCATCAACCAACCAACCCCTCTCTTCTCTTTCTTTCTTTCATTCCCTATTTTGTAAGCAAACCCCACAACCATCACCATCATCATTATGCCCATCACTATGAAGCTTCTTCTTCTTCTTATGATCTCTCTATAAATCATCTCTTCTCTTATCTACAATAGCCAAGGAAGGAAGGAAAGAAGAATGAGGAAGCCTAGTGAGCAATCATCATCATCGAAAAACAACAATAAGTTGAGAAAAGGGTTGTGGTCACCGGAGGAAGATGACAAGTTGATGAACTACATGATGAACAATGGACAAGGTTGTTGGAGTGATGTTGCTAGGAATGCGGGCCTCCAAAGGTGTGGTAAGAGTTGTCGCCTTCGATGGATCAATTATCTCAGACCTGACCTTAAACGTGGTGCTTTCTCTCCCCATGAACAACAACTCATCATCCATTTTCACTCCCTTCTTGGAAACAGGTATCTACTTTTCGATTTTCACGTAAAGTTGATAGTTAAAAAATTACTGTATGTAAAACACACTACCATATATATACATATATAACAACCTAATAAGGGTTCTCATGTATACGTATATATAATATGACTCTAATTAATAACATTATTTTTAATTATTTGTATTATTAATATTTGAAAATAATACAAGAATTGAATAGTATAGGGTTCATGCTCCTGAGTTTCTTTCTTAGTACTTATGATAACTTCATATAAATTTCTGCATTTCATATGATTAACCATCTAAAGGTGAAAATGCTTAATTTTTTGGGTAGGAAAAAAAAACACTTAAATATTTTGGTCTTTAATTAGTGTAGCATGCCACCATTTTTTTTTTTTTTGAAGAAATCCTTCAAATGTGTCTGTGTGAAATTTAGCCGCTACCTACTCTGAAATTAAATAGGAAACTAAGAGATTAAAGAGTAGTAGATACGAAATATTATCTCTGTATAAGTATATATATCGATCATTAGTTTTCTGTCCTTTTAAATTATTATGATAATGTCAACTATATTTTATATGTATATCTTATAGAGACAAACGATAATATCACTTTTAATTATGTGGTAACCTTACTCAAGAGGAGCCTAATAAAATTTTTTCAAAAGGTAGTTATGCTTTTTATTTCATGTTTAAAAAAAATCATGTGCTTTGTACTTTTAATTTTAAAATGTTAAGTGTGCTTTTAAAACTTATTTGTACGTCTAAAGTAAAAAATTTAATATAATTTTATATATTAAAGAATATTTATTTTTATTTTTATTTTTTATTATATTTATATCCATTAAAATTATTTTAAATATTAAAATAAATTTATCAAATACATTTTTTTTGTAGCATGTTTATTAAAACTTATTTTTATTTGAATTTATCAAACATAATTATTTAATATTTTTAAACTATTTTTAAAAATTAAATATACATTTAATTTACATTTTTATTTTTAATATTTTGTATTTTATAATTTTATTAAAAAACAATAAATATAATAAAATTTTAAAAATAAAAATCAAACACATCCTAAATTTTTACAAATGTGACCTCAATCTTATAAAATGCTTTAGTTGAAAGATAAAATTAAATAAGAAAAAATATATATACGATAAGACAAGTAGTCTTCGGATGTCAAAATATATGATTCTGTGTATATATTAATCCAAGAAACGCCACAAATGTCAAAGTTGAACAATATAAATACATGCACAACATGCATTAAATTAGGGCGGCTCCTTCTCCTTCTAGCTTGTAGTGTACATGTAGAACATACCCAATAATGAATAAATAAATAAAATTTTATTCGCGTTATGGTTCTTTCTGCCTCTTGACTTCGAGTTAAAGATACTCCAGCTCTGTATCATTAAACATAAATAAATAAGATAAAACTCACTTGCAATTATTTTAAAATAAAATTATTAGTTAAGAATATTAGATAATTTAATATATTTAATTAAATTATTATCTAATTATTTTTAATTAATAATTTTAAACAAAAAACAACTGCATAAAAATGATAATATAATGAGTTAGTTATTATATTATATTATAAAAAAATTTAAAAGATTCTCATTTTTATTAAATTTGTCTAACATTTAATTAAAAAAATTAAATAATCTTATATCATTAAATATAATCTCACATTAATAAAAATACTAATAATAATTAATTAATAATTACAATTTACAATATCCACTTATTCCTATCACTCCTCTTATATTATATCATGGTCTACCTTAATAATATCTTATGTTATGTAAATTATTATACTCTATTAATATTACTGACATTTAAACATGCATGTTTGATGACTACTGTTAAAGATGGTCACAAATAGCTGCGCGTTTACCTGGAAGAACCGACAATGAAATTAAGAACTTTTGGAATTCAACAATCAAGAAAAGACTCAAGCAGCAGCAGCAGCAATCAACTAATTCACCAAATGCAAGCGATGATCATGATTATTCCTCTTATGACCCTAACAACATTGTAGGAGGAGGAGAAGGGCTTAATAGTAATTCTACTACACAACAATTTCATCAACACCATCTTCATTTTATGCCACTAGTGTTCAATTCTTCTTCTTCATCATCATCATCCTCAATGCAAAACACAGTTCTCAACACCCTAATTGACAGGTTGCCTATGCTAGATCATGGTCTTAACATTCCACCAGCTAATGGATTCAACAACAAAGGCTTTTATGATTTGGAAAATGGTGTGATTGGGGGTGTAGATAATAATAATAATAATATTAATAATCTTGGTGCTGAAGAAGTAGTAGTAGGGGATAATACATATACTAATACTAACACTTTTTCTGACCATGATAATAACCTAAAAGTGTTGGAGAGTGCATGCATTAATAACAATACTAATTACTTTGATGACATAAACAACAAGATCATGAAGGGTGGGGTGGTGGAGAATTTGTTTCATGAAGAGTTGACCTTGGGAGAGTGGGACTTGGAAGAATTCATGAAAGATGTTACATCTTTTCCCTTTCTTGCTGATTTTTCAAATTGATCCAAATCATCATTATTGTTTCATCTTACTAATATAGCTAGGCACAATCATCAATCCTTGTAATATTTGTAGGTTTGTGATTATTATTACTATACCTGATATATATGATGATGAGCAAATTATTCACACATTAAAAAGATAAGCCAAGGCAGCAAATAAAAAAAGAGTATCATGTATATTTGAGTATTGAAAAATTTGTCATATTATTATGAAATAGAAGAGTACGTAGTAGTGAATTACAAGAATATTTTGTGAGTCATTGTAATATATATTTCTAGATGTATGTATGTGTACAAATTAAAATGGTTCATCATGCATTAGCGATAAGTTTGTTATTCATTAGTTACTTTATTATTTGTTTGTAGTAACAACTCTCTTCCCACTAACCACCCCTTTAATCTCTTTTTGAAGCAACCATCAGATTTGCGTCATGGTTGTGTATGTGTATAAACTTGATGAATTACTTTAATTAATCAGTGTTACTTACTTAATTATTTCAACCGGACTATTATCTTTGGCATTAATCATATTATTATATCAAAGTTAGTTTAGGTTAACACGGTTGAATTCCAACAAGAGTAATTATTACTTCATCTTGGTTTTTCAAATTCTAAATAAAAGATAGATAAATATGATAATATTGACAAATCATGAGTGCTAACGTTAAATTAGCAATATAAGTCTACTTCCGGATGGATAGTTATCATGAAGTGAATTTAAAGCAACTTAATTTGAGATGACAAGTTGTATGTGCTTATGGACGGAGACAAGAAAAAAGGATCAGAGAGTGGTTTAAGGTATCATTTTCCATTGGAAAATTAACGTGCCATGCCATAATTAACACGTGTTTATGTCTTTGTGAATTACTTTAACCTAGCAACCCCATCAATCATGACAGATAATACACAAGAATGACTAAATTTTAGACACTGATCTTTATTAACAGTTGTGTGTTATTATAAGATGTCTATGTTATAATGATTATTATGATAGTTTTAGTATTTTAAAAAATAATATTAAAATTAAAATAATATTTTTTATTTTTTAGTAAATTTTTTTAAAAGATATTGCTAAAAAATTAAAATATAAAAAAATATAATTTTAATTTTAACAGTATTTATATAATTACCATAACTATTATAAACTTAAGCATATTAAAATTCATTTTATTATAATTAGTACTCATTTATAATAAAATATATAATAAGATTCCATCCAACAATAGAAAAGTAATTGTGATCTAGAAACAAAGTACAAATCTATATATATATATTATCCTATGAAGAACCAGGTTGACTAATATATATATTCTCCTAAATTTCCATCATTAGGGTATAAATTTTTCACTCTTTTACATGCAAACAAAGTCTCAATGTAATATATTTATTAAATGTGAAGGATTTTGAAGTTTAGAATATTTTTGTCAACTTTGAATATTTTCTATAGCACTAATTATTTGTAAATACTGGTTTTATTTTAAGTATTATGATTTATTAACTATTAGTTTTCATATTCATTTTAGGGACAATTTTTTCCATTTATACAATTTGATTATTTTTTGAAACTTAATTATAAAGAAAGAGGCCAGGTAATTTAGAATTAAAAGAGAAGAGAAATAGTGAGGGTCATGTGCTATTTAAAGTAAAAAAAAATAAAAATAAAAAATAAAGTAGCTACTAGAACCTAGTGATTATAACTTTTACTTATCTTTACCTAATAATTTACTTTTGACTCACTTTAATTTATATGCTATAATAATAATGATAATCAAAAGTTAACACTTAACAGGGCTTGTATAAATAATTAGCTTCATTTCATAACTTTTAGAATAATGCACATTTGATAATAGTATAAATAACAATAATAATAACAAAGGAGTGTAAGAGATTTCTCAATCTTTGAAGATTTTTTCACTTCCCTGATTTTTTAGCATTTGGTTATTTTGAACTTGTCATCGAACGAGAAAGAAAGGGTACGATGTCCTAACCCCCATGCAACTTAACTATCCAATAATCTACTCTTATGTCAAAGTATCAAACACATCTTTGTTATTAATTATTATTAAGGGGTAAGTTTTTTTCATGGGACAAAGTATTTTAAGATCTTAATAATAGACTATAAATAATAGTAGAATTTAGAGAAAATGGGGATGGAGTGTATTTGAAAATTTGTTATGTTTTTTTAAAATATAGTAGTAGCGATAAAATATGCAATAGTTGATGATGGTGCATGCTGACATGATTTTGCTTGTGATTGTGATTGAAACCTATTTTAGAGGAAGTTATTATTAGATTAGATCTGTCTTTCTTATTATGCCGAGACTTAATTTATGCTTAAGTTTCATTTTGGGTATATACCTTTATTTAGTGAGACTCTATCACCCTAACATGTTATCTCCTTTTTGCAATTAAATTTTCATATTTTTTAATTAGATTTTATATTATTTTTAATTTATAATTAAATTTTTTGTGTTAAAAATATTAAAATTAATAAAATATTCCTCTAAAAAAATATATAATCAAATATCTAATTAGATTCTTAATTATAAGTACCTTTAATTTACGAAAAAATATTTCGTTAACTCTAATATTTCTTATACTAATAAAGATCTAATTACAAAATTAAAAGTAGTATAAGAATCAAATTGAAAGAAAAAAAAATATAAAAATCTAATTACAAATTTGATAAAATTACAAAGTTTAACGGAATAATTAAATCTTTATTTATTTATAGTTATCATTATTTACAATAATTCACACTCACGTTGTTCATACTTCAATTCCTTTGTAATGATGAGATAAATGAACGGAAATCAGAGACATTCACCGGTTGCATGATTCCTTTGTGCAAGAATAATGGAGAAGAATGGTAATGTGTATTGTGCTGTAAGCACTCATTAAGCAGCATAATCATGATCCTTTTTCCATAATTGCGCAATTGGTATATATAGTGACATTGTTTTCAGGCAACTTGGTACAATTTCTATTAGTGCAAAGATTCACAATGATGATGAACCACGATCTCCCTTTCTGAAGTTGAATAAAACCTGGATCTATTACGTGTATTTAGATAGCAAAAGTTCACAACAGCATCAGTGGATGAGTATCATTATATGTACAAAAAGCCAAGAACTTCAAACCAAACACATTATAGCCACAAAGAAATCAAAGTAATATCACCAAAAAATTAAAGGGTAAAAACAGAGAAATCGCCGCCTGAGAGATTCGAACTCTCGCGGGGAAACCCCATGTACTTAGCAGGCACACGCCTTAACCACTCGGCCAAAGCGACAGTTATTGGCTAAGACACATTCTTAAATTAACTTTCTTTGTAATAGATTATGCCTTGACAATTGAAATAGCTAAAGTGGGAAAGTGAATTTTTTTTTTCTTGAAATAATTGCTGGTAGCATCAACTTTTATGCATGATTTCTGATAGATAAAGAATTTAATTATTATGAATTGTTGTCATATATTAATATGTTAATTTTAACTAGGAAACTATTCGGTTAAAATGCTTATTTTATTTTTTGTTAAAGATGTTTTTGTGTTATATTTTAAATTTTTAATTGGTTTTTTTATGACTTATTTAATGTTCTTTCTCACATATTATTAAATTTTTTAAAATAATTTTTTAAAAAAAAAACTGAATTGGGCTAACACAAACTAAAAGACCTTAATTATTAGGGTTTTTTTAACATTATTTATACAAAAAAAGCATGTCACACTAAAAAAAAGAAATATGTCACTAAATAATTTATCATCTGAATTATATATGAATTAAATCGATAATAAGAAGGTTAATACCAAAGAAATTGATAACAACTAAGGACTTATAAAACCTTTCTTAAGTCCACAAAAAAATATATTTATATTTGTGTGACATATGAAATAATTACTATATATTATTATTATTATTAAATTTTATATATATATGGCAAAAAAAGTTCAACTGATTTAAAGTACAATTTTCTTCTAATATTTTATTAACTTATTGTTGTATTTAGTACTTTTTTTTTTGGGAGACTTCCTCTTAATTAAAAGTATAATCATTATAAATTTTTTAATTACATTGTTAGGAATGTTCGCAAATCGGATATGGTCAAAATTTCGATCTAATCTGCACGAAATTCATCGTATCAGATTCGATATCTACACTTTTTATGTTTGGATCGGATATTAAATATATCCATAAAATAAAAAATATAAAAAAATTTATTTCTATAAAAAAGTTAATAATTTTTTTTACTCTTTTAAACATATTTATTCCTATCCGATTAGAGTGAATCAAACTCGATCTAATCCGATCATCTTATTACAGATTGGATTATATCCATAAATTACGTTTTAGATACGGATAAACACTGTAAATTTGTGGATCGAATCTATGAACATCTCTAATTACTGCTATAGGTTCGTTGCTGCAAAAATATGCTACTTTTTTATTATAAATCATTATTAGATCTTAATTAGTATTAAAACAATTTAATTGTCAACAAAGAGATAATACTTATATTGGTCTCTGAAGTTATGTTTGTGTTTCAATCTAGTTTTGAAAGTTTTGATTTATTCAATTTAGTCTCCCAATTTAGTAGTTATGACTCACAATGGTTCCTGGTTTTATTTTTGTCACAGTCTCACGGAATCGTTAACAGCATGTTGAGATGGATTGACGACTACTATGATGTACTTTCTAGCGACTATTTGATGTGACAATTAAAATTTTTTTACCTTATTTTTTTCTAACAAAACACTTAAAACCCTAATACGAGTCACGGATATCAAATTAAAAAATTAAATTGAGTAAATTAAAATTTTAAAAATTAGATTAAAGCTCGAATATAATTTTAAAAGAGAACTTTAACTTATGTAGTAATTAATTTAAATAAAAATAAAATAAATCAAAATTCGACATAGTTTTTATCAATGCTTTCAAATTCAACATTTCTATACCAAAATTAACTAAGAGTTCTCTTTAAATTAAAATTTTAATGAAATAGTAACTTTAATTATCTCAACCAATGTTTCAATTAATTACTTTTATTGTCTTTAAAAAAAACTGTATATGAGAAGAAATTAATTAATTTGTTCATTTTAATAAATAGTTATTTGACTAAAATGAAAAAATTTATTTTTTTAATCTTAAAAAAATAATTAATATTATATATATTTTGTTACATTAATTCTAATTAAAAAATTTTATTTATTTTTAATGCTTATATTAAAAATAAAAATAAATTTAAATTTGGATTTAATCTATAATGTAATATATAGTAATTATTTTATATATTGAACGAATATAAATTAATTATTTTTTTATTTGTAAAAGTTTTATGAAGGCTTGAGTTTTGTTATCAATATAATTCATATGATAAATTTTAGTTTAAAAAAATTTTAGACACACACATATATATATAATAGTTAATATATTATTTTATATAAATAATTTTAGAAAAAAATCTAATAGTTAATTTATTATTTTTTTAGTTTTAGTCCAATCTAAATGATTTTTATTGTTTTTGGAAAGAAAATCTTTTAAGAGATTTAATAATATGTGACGAGAAGTATCGAATAAATTATACAAAAATTAATTAAAATACAACACAAAAACATCTTTAATAAAAAAATAAAATAGACATTTTTATTTGAATCGTCCCTTTTAACTATTGCAGTAGAAGTTGATTTTAATTTGATATTATAATTATATAAAAGTATTTTGATCACTGTAAATTTCTTTATATTTGATCATAATTCTTAAAAATAAATAATTTAACTCATTTTAGAAACATATAGGAAATACCTTGATTGTTCTCCCAGTTGGCAATAGCAGCTCAGTTCATTTTGTATTTAACCAATTTATTATGCTTGGCTTATATATATACATTTGATTCCATTTTCCAATTGCATTCCTATCATGGTTGCTAGCTGTTGTCTTCTTGTGTTAAAAAACTTATTGCAAATTTGTAAAGAATGTGTCGTATGCAGGTAGAAATTATTCATCGTTCAATCATAATGCATAATGTAATATCCATAAATGATGATAGAATTATTGAAGAAATTATTTGAATAATTTTCTTTTTGGTCTTGAAATAATTTGAAGAATGAAATGGAAAAAAAAAAGTGCAATGTCCTTTTGGGTATCAATGGGGGCCATTATGAATGATATTTTTGGGTTTGATGATAGCCCATTACTGTGTGGCAGGCAATAATTTGTTTATCGTTGTTCGAGAAACCCAAAAATAATAAAGCATTAATATTAGGAAATAATTTATGAAAAATTATAGGTGGACAATTAAAATATTAAACAATGTAAATAATTGATATATTGAATGTTCAATTTACTAGGTGTGCGGATAATTATCCTAATATTAAGATTTAGATGGATAATCTGGAAGGTGTAGTGTGTTTTTATTTTATTGGACCAATTTTAGAGCCTATTAACAAACCACACCACAAAGCCAGTACAAGACAAAAAGAAAGAATCACCCAAAACCAACCTACAACTCAGTAGCACAATTCCATCTTTATCAGAAAATGTACCATCATAATTCTAGAAACATCTTTTTTGCCTTGCTGTACAGAAAAGATATTGCCAATCATAGAATTATCCAAGTTTCACCATTCAATAATGAGCTGTAATTTCATATATATATATATATATATATACCATTCTCATTTGCAATACAAGAAGAATATTACATTCTTTTTACTCATTGATCATTGTCTTTTGCTCTCTTTATTTTTTCTGCACATTTAGTGTTCTGTCTTTGATTGTATCAGAGCTCCAATAGGGGCCTGCTGCACATCCACACCATGTCTCAAAACAACCAAGAAAAATTGATGTCACCCAATCACCATTCAGTCCATACTATATTCACCCAAGTGAAACACCTTTTACCGTCCTCGTCTCTCCGCCATTCACCGACGACAACTACCATCAATGATCTCGTGCTTTCTCCATTGCACTTATCTCAAAGAACAAGATAGGTTTCCTGGATGGAACCATCCCAACTCCAGCCACCGACGACCCCCTCTTCCCTTTCTGGCGTAGATGCAACACATTGGTCTCCTCCTAGATTTTCAATTCCCTCTCAGCGCCCATTACTCAGAGCGTCATTTATTTTGACTATGCAGAAGCAATCTGAGAAGATCTCCGCAACAGATTCTCACAAGGAGATTTGTTCCGTGTTGCTGAGCTACAAGAACAGATTTATGACCTCAAGCACGGATCTCTCTCCATCACTCAATACCACACCACCCTCCGAGCACTATTGGAAGAGCACGACACTTACCGTCCCGTCAAACCCTGCATATGCCTGGCACAATCTTACCACGACCAAAACTTCATCATTCGGTTCCTCAAAAGCCTAGACGACAGCTTCACTGTCGTCCGATCCCAAATCTTCCTCAAAAGCCTGGTCAGTGTTGTCGTTTAAGGAAGTCTTTGTATGGCCTTAGACAATCAGGAAGACAATGGTATGAGAAGCTCAGCTCCTTTTTACTCTCGTGTGGATACCAGCAGACCCTAACAGATTACAACCTGTTCTTCAAAGTATCTGGTAAAGTATTTACTGCCCTCATTGTCTATGCCAACGATATAGTTGTCACTGGTAGCTCTGTTTCTGAGATTGAATCTATTAAGGATGCCTTAGACTCTAAGTTCAAAGTTAAGGATCTTGGCATTGAGGTAGCGCATTCTGCTGCTGGCCTCTACCTTTGCCAACAAAAATACTGTTTAGACATTATCATTGATGCTGGCCTTACCGCTACCAAACCCTCATCTACCCCAATGGATGACTCCATTCGCCTCAGCCAAAACACTGGAGAACCCCTTGATGATATCACTGTCTATTGACGGCTCATTGGCCGCCTCATTTACCTCACCATAACCAGGCCTGGCATTACCTTTGCTACTTAACAATTGAGCCAAATTGTCCATAACCCAAGCAAAATTCACTTTAATACCCTCCGTATTCTCAAATACTTAAAAGGATCGTCAGGAAAAGGCATCTTCTTTCCAAGGGACTCCCCCTCCAAATCTCCAGTTTTAGTCATGCCGATTGGAAACGCTGCCCCGACACTTGCCGATCTACCACTAGATATTACTTCTTCTTTGGAAAATCTCTCATATCTTGGAAAACCAATAAATAGGACACAACATCTTGTTCCTCAGCCGAAGCGGAGTATCGAACTCTCTCTACAACTACCAAAGAATTACTATGGCTATTCAACTTGTTTCAGGCTCTCAACATCAACTGCATCCGCCCACCCACGCTATACTGTGATAATCAAAGCGCCCTCCACATCACTGCCAACCCTGTCTTCTATGAGAGAACTAAATATCTCGAAGTGGATTGCCACTTAGTTCGCGAAAAAGCTCAAGCTGGACTTTTGCACCTCCTTCCAGTTTTCTCCTCCAACCAACTTGCGGATGTCTTCACCAAAGCATTGCCACCACGCCTTTTCACTGTCAACATATCCAAGCTGGGATTGAAAGACATCTTTCAATCTCCAGGTTGCGGGGGACTAACAAACCACACCATAAAACCAATACAAGACAAAAAGAAAGAATCACCCAAAACCAACCTACAACCCAGTAGCACAATTCCATCCTTATCAGGAACTGTACCATCATAACTCCAGAAACATCTTTTTTGCCTTGCTGTACAGAAAAGATGTTGGCAATCATAGAATTACCCAAGTTTCACCATTCAATAATGAGCTGTAATTTTAGTCCTATTGTGTGTATATATATATCCACCATTCTCATTTGCAATACAAGAAGAATATTACATTCTTTTCACTCATTGATCATTGTCTTTTGCTATTTCTATTTTTTCTGCACATTTAGTGTTCTGTCTTTGACCTATTGTTCACATTATTCACAAAATCCATCATTGGTCGAGTAATTAACTCACTCATCGATTTAAATAAATGTGGAGAATTCAAATTCTGCTGCATGCAGCAACCAATCGACCAACGATAAATCGTTAAATAGATATTAGATTCTAACAAACATAAAATTGTGAATATAATTTTTCTATATACCTAACAAATCATTCAAAAACATATTAATTTTGTTAGAATATATTAGGATTAATTAGCATTGATTAGAATGATTTAATATATCTGAATATTTATTATAGAATATTACGTCTTTATTATTTTGATTTTCTTAATATCTATAAATATCATTCTATAACTACTTGAATATACACAAATTTCTACTGCTCTCTCTTACCTTTTCTAACATGATATCAGAGTCATGATATCCTCCTTAAAGAGGATAAATTATTTTTTTTTCTAATAAAATTATCGTATTTTTATGGCAGTTCCATCTGTATTTTCTTGTGGCATTTTCATCTGCGCTTTCTTCCGACAGCTCTGTTTGCACTTTTCTTTTTAGCATTCTATCCGCCTCCGTTCTATTATTTTATACATTTTTTCTCTGTTTTGTTGTTTTCAATAAATTTTAAACTCAAGTGACTGTCATTTGAGTTTGAGGAAGGATATGAAAATATATTACAATTAATTAACATTGATTAAATTTATTTAATATATCTAAATATTTATTATAAGATATTATGTTTTTATTATTTCGATTCTGTTAGTACTTATAAATTTTTTGAGAATTATACTCGTTAAAATTTTAAAATATTATATATATTATAGTTGTGTACATTATTTATGTGTATCTTTTACTTATGATATTAAAAATGGTGCACACAAAATGAGGGGAAAACAAAATAAATTTAACATTTTGTATGAAACATACCCAATAAAAAGTAATACAAAGGTCTAAAACTTTTACCTTGCATTGCTTCACCAAATTTAACATTTTACTATGTATCTTTCCTTAGTATACTCAAAGGTCCTTACTCCTTAATGCTTTACACAAATCCTCCTCATCACACCGCATACTTAGAATAAATACAAAACACTTTACTAGGCAGCTTCACTAGGCATACCGAAATAACTAACAAGAATAATATGATGACTATTGATGACACTGCTAACAATAATAAGCCTAATAATTTAACCAACTAAAAGAAACAATAAATATATAGAAACCAAAAACAGAGGTAGAGATAGCTAGCTAGCAGTTGCTGCATGCAATCTGCAAAACCATGACATGTGGATTCTGCTGACTTTATATGATGTTCAATATATCAATCTATCTCAAATTATATTCAGCTTCTTTTTTCATTCTCAACAAGGTGATAACACTCTTCATCCATGGCTTCCACATCTCTAATAATCAGATACCCTCTTCCGAAACCAACCACACTGCCATTCACTTCAAACCTCTCTTCCATCAAATTCAAACCCCTTCAAACCACAACACCACTCTCATTCCCTTCGATCAAACTCAAACCCTTCCAATTCACAACAAAACTTATTAATAAACCCTACGCTGCCGCCGCTGCGTCTACTACCACAACACTCCCTCCTCCACAACCATGGCAAGGTGCGAAGCTGAAGCCATTACTGGCTTCCGTCGCAACAGGTCTCATCCTCTGGCTCCTCCCTTCGCCTTCTGGAGTACCCAGAAACGCGTGGCAGCTTCTCTCCATTTTCATGGCGACTATCGTCGGCATCATCACGCAGCCGCTTCCGCTGGGGGCTGTTGCTATCATGGGTTTATGCACCGCCGTGCTCACCAAAACGCTAACATACGCCGCGGCATTCTCGGCCTTTGGTGACCAGATACCTTGGCTGGTGGCGCTGGCTTTCTTCTTCGCCAAAGGGTTCATCAAAACCGGGTTAGGAACGAGAATCGCGTACCACGTGGTGTCACTCGCCGGAAGCTCCTCCCTTGGTAAGTAGTAGTTATGGAATTTGGTGACAAAAGTTAGTTAAATGCATGCTAAGAAGCAGATTTATATTATGTGATCAGGATTAGGATACAGCTTGGTGTTGAGCGAAGCATTGCTTGCACCAGCCATACCTTCAGTTTCAGCAAGAGCAGGTGGGATCATACTCCCATTAGTGAAGTCTCTGAGCGAAGCATGTGGCAGCAACGTTGGCGATGGAACCGAGAGCAAGCTAGGCTCATGGCTCACTCTAACCTGCTTCCAAACCTCCGTGATCTCTTCTGCCATGTTCCTGACTGCCATGGCCGCCAACCCTCTGTGCGGGACGCTGGCGCGTGGGGCCATAGGGAGGGGGATTGGATGGAGCGATTGGGCCGTTGCGGCGGCTGTGCCGGGTGCGGTGTCATTGGTTGTTGTGCCGTTGATCTTGTACGTGATTTACCCGCCGGGCGTAAAGAATAGCCCTGATGCTCCAAGGGTTGCTAGGGACAAGTTGCAACTTATGGGACCTATGACTCTCAACGAAAACATCATGGCTGCTACTCTCTTCCTTACGGTACGGCACCATTTCTTTTTTCTTATTTCGCATATAATTTTGTATGTTATAGCTGGGCCTTGTGGCCCAAAAAGGTCTTTGATTAAAGCCCATAGCGCCACTATTACGCATTGGACAATTAGACACGTAGTCCATGGTGACTTTCCCATGCTGCTCGCTGTCCACACACCACATAACTGACCCGACTTCACTTGTCTCGTTATGTTTCAAGTTCGGAGATTCCAATAGCTCCAACTGTGACAGACGCCATTCACAAGGGGCAAGCCAACAAATCTGCATATTCCTACCTACGCATCCGACGCTCCAAATTGTATCTCTCATCACTTCAGCGCACCATGGCGCTGCACCTCTATTAAGCAACAATACACACACACACACCACATCGGATCCCAGCCCCTAACATGGCCTCCATAGCCCTCTCCGCCACCACTCTCCCCTCCCTACGCCTCCGCTCCCTCTCCCCCAAACCCAAACCACTCCTCCATTCCCTTCCCACCACTTCCACCACCTTCAAACCCCTCACTCTTAAACCACGCTCTTTCAATCTCATCACCTCCATTTCCAATGCTCCTTTCAAATCTAATCGAGCACATTCTACCGTCGTAGCCTCCGTCGCTGGTACAGCTTCCATTACGTCAGCATCTCCGCCACCTCCACCTCCTCAGCCATGGCAAGGGGCCTCCATGAAGCCCTTACTCGCCTCCATAGCCATCGGCGTCCTCGTCTGGTACTCTCCCGTCCCCGCCGGCGTCTCTCGTAACGCATGGCAGCTCCTCGCGATCTTCCTCGGCACCATCGTCGGGATCATCACGCAGCCGCTACCTCTCGGTGCCGTCGCCCTCCTCGGACTCGGCGTCTCTGTCCTCACTAAAACCCTTCCATTCCCCGCGGCGTTCTCAGGCTTTGGCGACCCGATCCCGTGGCTCATCTGCCTCGCCTTCTTCTTCGCCAAGGGATTCATCAAGACCGGCCTCGGTAACCGCGTCGCGTACCAGTTCGTCTCACTCTTCGGAAGCTCCTCGCTAGGGTTAGGGTACAGCTTGGTCTTCAGCGAAGCGCTTCTCGCGCCAGCGATTCCCTCGGTTTCAGCGCGCGCCGGTGGAATTTTCCTGCCACTTGTGAAGGCTCTCTGCGTTGCATGCGGAAGCAACGCTGGCGACGGGACGGAGAATCGCTTGGGGTCGTGGCTCATGCTGACGTGTTTTCAGACGTCCGTGATCTCGTCGGCGATGTTCCTGACGGCGATGGCGGCGAACCCGCTATGTGCAACTCTGACTCAGAATGCGATTAACAAGACTATTGGGTGGGTGGATTGGGCTAAGGCTGGGATCGTTCCGGGCCTGGTTTCATTGGTGTTGGTGCCGTTGATACTGTATGTTATCTACCCGCCCGGGATGAAGAGTAGCCCCGACGCGCCGAAGCTTGCGAGGGAGAGGTTGCAGAAGATGGGACCTATGACTTCGCATGAGAAGATCATGACATTGACACTGCTTCTTACGGTAATCATAGAATGAATTCAAGTTGCTGAATTTAGATAAATTTTGTTTCTGTTAGTTGGTTTTTGCGTTCTATGTAGAGAAAATGAGCAATTGTGCGGTGAAGTGTTTCCCATATTTGTTTTTTGGAGCTATGCTTGTGGATGGCTTGGTAGGGAATTCATAATTTTGGTATTCAATTTGACAATAACTTGTTTGGTTGTTGAGTTGATTTGTTGACAGTGTTAGCTTGTCAATTGATTACACAAGGATTGGAGTTTCAAATTTGTAAATGCAGAGTTGATAGATAGGAACTTGTTCAACGACAAACTTAGGAATTTGTGCTTCTTCAATGTTGACCGTGTTTGAATCTATTGTTAGCTGCATGCAAGAGTTTGAATTGGTGTGTAGTTCGCTATTGGATTTTGTGTTTAGAGTATTGTTAATTGGATATACACATCAGGATAGACGTGCATCCTGGCATTGTGGCTTTACTATTGGGCGATGTAACTATAGTAAGTTTAGGGCATTGGTTATGACTAGCACACCACTGGTTTGCTTAATTGATTTTTGAATCCTCTGGTTATTTATAACTAATTTACTGGTATGAGAAATTGATGGTACAGTAGTTATGTTGCCGTATACCATGAAATCTTCTATCCCCTGGGTATTGTATTCACTCTCTTGCTCTGTTGTAACAGGTAGGACTTTGGGTTTTTGGAGGGGTTCTTAATATTGATGCTGTCACTGCTGCCATTCTTGGATTATCTGTACTCCTTGTCACTGGGGTCGTAACATGGAAGGAGTGCTTGGCTGAGGGAGTTGCCTGGGATACTCTCACATGGTTTGCTGCCCTCATTGCCATGGCTGGATATTTGAACAAATATGGTCTCATTTCTTGGTTCAGTCAAACTGTGGTCAAGGTATGTTATTCTGCCTGGCCGATGGTTAATCTTCATTGATCATTTCATATTTTGAATAATGTAGATGCTAATAGCTATCAACCAACTGTGTATAATATAAGAAAAAGTATAGGTAGATAATGAAAATACTAAACAATATGAACAATGGATATGTCGGATGTTCAATTCACTAGGTGTGCGGATGGTTATTCTAATATTAAGATTTGGGTGGGTAATTTGGGGGTGTAGTATGTTTTTACCTTATTGGGCTAATCTTAGAGCCTATTGTTCATATTGTTCACAAAAGGCATTGTCTACCTAACAAAGTCCATAATATAATTATTTGAAATATTCATCTTGGAATAATTAGGCTTCGTGTTTCATGCCTCTGCTCTGTTAGTCAACAATACTGCCTTTAATTCTTATCACATTCCTTGATTCTTCTAATGAAATGATTTGTTAATGTTGTTTCATGCAGTTTGTTGGTGGATTGGGTCTCTCTTGGCAACTATCTTTTGGAATCCTTGTCCTCCTCTACTTCTACTCTCACTACTTCTTTGCAAGTGGAGCTGCTCATATAGGTGCCATGTTCACTGCTTTCTTGTCTGTCGCCACTGCTCTGGGAACTCCACCGTTCTTTGGAGCCATGGTGCTTTCCTTCCTCTCCAACCTCATGGGCGGCCTTACTCATTATGGGATTGGATCAGCCCCTGTATTTTACGGCGCCAACTATGTTCCACTCGCCAAATGGTGGGGCTACGGATTCCTCATCAGTATTGTTAACATTGTAATCTGGCTTGGACTTGGAGGAGTTTGGTGGAAAGCCATTGGCTTGTGGTAAATGGGAGCCTGTTAAAGAGTTTTGCCCACACACGATTTTAACTTTTCAAGATTTTTGCACATCTCGTTGTAATCAGCAGTCGAAGCATACTGCTAACCTTTTTGCGATTCTCCAAGAAATAATTATCGGGAGGTTTTGATGGAGACTTAGGTGGGAAAAATTACAGCTGGTCATTTTAGATCTGGGGTAGAACATTTTATATGATTTTTGAAATGTAAGGACTTCCTGCTATTCAGGAATCAGGTTAATATTGTAGTTGTATGCCTTGCTGCTTCAAGTTTTGCTGAATAGTTAGGAGTCTAAAATAATTCCATTTTCTTATGCTGAATTGTTAACATCTTGACATACAATAACACATTCTGAATTCAAAATTACACAGGAAAATATAAAATTTCAGTAATTGATGTTATAATGGCTAAACATATTTAATATTTAAAAGGCCCCACGGAAATTATTATTCGATTAAATTTTATTGTGTGGAATTCAAAATTAATTTTGATCATTACCATTAATTTTAATAATTTTTAATGGTTTAGATGATACCATTGACCATGTCCAGTTTTTAAAGCAGCAGAGAGAATCCGTTCCCGATTCGAAATTCTCTCGGCATAGATTCGTTCATTATTGGAATTCGAAAGAGAGCTCTGTTTTAGTAAATCACTAATCACTTGGTTTGATCTTAAGGACCAAATTCCAAATACACTGATACGTGAGAGTTTACGACACTTTATCTATACGTTTTACCTTTTTCACCTTTTAATCACATTCACATGTAAAATTCACGGAAGAAAAGAAATTCTTGTACCTTGTTTAAAACAAAGTATGTATCTATGTACAAAACATAAATTAGACAAGGATTTTTGTTGCAACATTGAAGTACGTAACTAGAAAAGTAATGTTATTCATTTATTTAGATAAAGTTTGGGATTCAGTCTTAATCACCGTACCAAGAAGTGTAACAAATACCAACATTTTTTTCGTATAAGAGACAAGATTGTTATTAAGAATAAAATATTAAGATACAAACGTAAGCCAAATGCCACCCCGGATCATGGGAGCGGCTAGTGAGGACGAAGCAGCAAGTGAATTTTTTCGATGAAACTAAGGTTTTTTTTTTTTTTTTTTTTTGCGAGATGAATTGGATAACTCACAATCATATTAAGAGGCATATGAATTACCACTTGAACTAAAGTCTCAGCTACGATGTAACTTAGGTTGTTCACTTGTTCTCTTGAATCTTGCACGCAACTTGAGTGTGACACAAACATATTTTTAGTGCATCCAATAGTTAATGATTTTAATTTTAGTCTCACACATGTCACATGCATAAATCTATTTGTATATGTATACGATAGCCCAAATTGCTTAACATACATTTACTCCAAAATGTTTCCATTCATGTTCAAGTCCATGTGTTGGATACTTGGATCAAACACTTACCACTAGGCCTAATACTATGGTTGTTCACAATGGTGCAAGTTTAATAAAACCAATGTAATTATTATCATATGATGAGAGGGAAGAAAATTGCATTTGGAGTTGTTTCACATTAATAATGTGTAGTGATATTATTTCAAGGTGGCACTGAATGTGCTCTACATAGTTTCCAAACCTAAAACACTTTGCATTTATATGACATGTTGACATAACATGTGCCGCAAAATGCTGTTTAATTCACTCAGGAAGAAGAATCTGCAAGGCAGTTTCTTTGTCTTATTTGGAATCAGAGTTTGGTGGGTCTCTTTCTTTCTTTTCATTCAAAATCTTCTATCTCCTTAGTTAAATGCCACTCTAAAGGGAAATTTCTGGTGAACTTCCTCTGAAAGTGTCATAGGAAACTGTCCTCTTTTTCTTTCTTTTACCGTTTGGCACTCTTATATTAATTTCTAAGCGCCTCCACCTGCTCTATCAACTTGTCATAACTGTTCCTTGATCATTGATACTATGCTTTGATTTTTAGGCCAGTATTAAATCATATATATATGGAGAACATAGAAATTTTTGGCGTCTGAATTCTGGTATCTAGTATCATTTTAGTGGCCCTATTAACGACAACTCTTCATGTTGGTTTCATAAGTAGAAAACTTAATTTGGCTTCCTTGATATGGCTGACAAACTCATTTCAATACAAGATGGGAGCAGAATTCCAATTTGCAGTTTATTTAGGGATACCAGGTACTTATTTTCATTGCTACTTCATTGTTTCTCTTCAACAGGTGTAATTCTTGACTTTTTTTTTTTCTTCTTACTGCAGACTTGTTTTCAAAGCAGACAAACTTGGTTGGGAAATATTGTCAATTGCAGTGCCTTCTGCTATGGCTTTGACAGCTGATCCTATTGCTTCACTGGTTGACACAGCATTCATTGGCCGAATAGGTATATGTTCCACCATTAACTCCAAGTTTGCTAAGTGTCTCGTAACAGAAAATATAAAAAAGGAGATAGAGATAAGACAAAATGGTCATGTCTCTATTTATATCCATGTATCTGTCTCTTTCTCCAAACAAGTTTGTGTCTGTCAATATTTTTGTATTTCTGTCCTAAGACAGTTACCAAATGAAGTCTAAGGGCTAAGTGATATATACTTGAATGTTGTATAACGTGTCCACTGTTAAATATCGTTGGTTTATGCATACAGGTGCAGTGGAGCTTGCTGCTGTAGGAGTATCCATAGCTCTCTTCAATCAAATATCAAGGATTGCAATTTTCCCACTCGTCAGTGTGACTACTTCTTTTGTGGCTGAGGAAGATGCCCTTACAGCAGCCAGCCCTCTGGTAGAGGATAGTGAATCCTTGGAAGAAGGTTCCATTCTGAAAGCTGAAATCAATGAACTTATACCAGATAAAGGTAACATTCTCCCATTCTTATCTAAATCATGGTGGTTTGGTTTTTAGTCATGTTTTCTTCGAATATTTCTACTGTCTATGTTCTGCCAAAAATTCTTAAAACATGGACACGTGACACGTCACTTGGTGTGTCCGTGCTTCATAGTTTGCACAACAAGGCATTGAGACACTTTTTTTGGTTATAACAGATGGAGATGTTCAGAAACCAGATTTGATCCATATGGACTCAAATGTAGTTAAGGTTGAGAATAAGAGAAGGCATATCCCTTCTGCATCATCTGCATTGGTAATTGGTGGTATTCTTGGCCTTGTCCAGGCAATATTCCTCATATTTGCAGCAAAACCTTTATTGCACTTCATGGGAGTAAATTATGTAAGTGGTTTCTTATAAACATTTGCAGAATGATCATTTTAGTTTCAGCGCTTTAGCATTTTGTTTAACATATTTATTGTACACAATATTTTTCATGAAGGACTCCCCCATGCTGAAACCTGCACAGAACTACCTGACATTGAGATCTCTTGGCGCGCCGGCTGTTCTTCTCTCGTTAGCAATGCAGGGAGTCTTCCGAGGATTTAAAGACACTAAAACACCTCTATATGCAACTTGTATGCCTTAAAATTTTATCAATTGTGTGTTGCAACATCCTAATATCATCTAATTCTGATGACCCTTTCCCTTATGTGATCCAGTGGCAGGAGATTTGACCAACATAGCACTGGATCCTTTGTTCATGTTTGTATTCCGCTTAGGTGTTAGTGGTGCAGCCATTGCTCATGTTATATCTCAGTAAGTATTATATCATTGGAGTTAGAACACTCTAACTATACTCTAATGTTAACTCTTATTTTTCTTTTGCTTCTTTCCCTCTTAGTCATCTCTTATTTTCAAATTAACTGTGAATGCAGGTACCTAATTTCTGTAATACTCCTGTGGAAATTGATGCAAAAAGTTGATCTTATGCCTCCCAGCATCAAGCATCTGCAGTTCGATCGATTTCTCAAAAATGGTAAGGTTAACTAGCATTTCAAGTTGATTATCCCTGGGAAATAGCCAAATAGGTTAACTAGCATTTCAGCATTGAGATTATTTTTTGTTTCATTCTTGTCATCCAGGTTTTCTGTTGTTAATGAGAGTAACTGCTGTAACATTCTGTGTCACTTTGGCCGCCTCACTAGCTGCACGCCAGGGATCAAAATCTATGGCTGCATTTCAAGTCTGCCTGCAGATTTGGCTGGCAGTATCTCTTCTTGCCGATGGTCTTGCAGTTGCTGGGCAGGTTGATACCTCTCTGTTTACATAATGCACTTTTTTTTACTTCATCCTACTTTCAATCTATTCTTGTTCATAACTTCTATTGAGAATATCAAGTTGATTGCAGGCAATTCTTGCAGGCGCATTTGCTGCCAAGGACTATGACAAGGCCACTGAGACTGCGGCTCGAGTATTACAGGTTCTTTACATTGCTATTTACCAAAAAAAACAAAAAAAAAAAGATCCTAATCTTTGCTCAATTAAATTAGCTGCAAGACTAACAAACTATTATATTGCAGATGGGTTTGGTTCTGGGATTGGCTCTTGCATTCATTCTTGGTGCAGGACTTCCTTTTGGAGCTAAACTATTTACAAGAGATGTTGATGTCCTCCACCTCATAAAAATTGGAATACCTGTAAGTCTATTTTGTGTACATTGGTATTTAATCTTTTCAGCACCCTAAATTTGTGAGACTTATATTTATGTTTGATTGTTTCTATCAGTTTGTTGCAGCCACCCAACCCATCAATGCTTTGGCATTTGTATTTGATGGTATTAACTTTGGTGCATCTGACTTTGCATATTCAGCATTCTCTTTGGTGTGTATTTTCTTCCATGTCTTCGTGCTATAAGGGATTATATACTGCATATTTTATGAATCTTAAGTAGTTATAAATGATGCAAAGTTAGCATCCAAACTTTGCTAAAGATTGTCTTTTCTTGATAGAAATTGATTTACTTAATCATTATCTTCATTCTCAGCTTATAGTGGCAGTTGTCAGCATCATTTGCCTACTATTTTTATCAGCATCATTCATAGGAATTTGGGTTGCTTTGACCATCTATATGGGTCTTAGAGCATTTGCTGGCTTCTTGAGGTAAAAAATTCAGTTGGATTTTTCCTAAACGATCACTTTTCCAAGGCATTTTTAGTTCTTACTATGTTGAATTCAAGGTAATCAATCAATGAATTA
The DNA here is from genome assembly GCF_014773155.1 of Arachis stenosperma. Classification (NCBI taxonomy): domain Eukaryota; kingdom Viridiplantae; phylum Streptophyta; class Magnoliopsida; order Fabales; family Fabaceae; genus Arachis; species Arachis stenosperma. The sequence continues at coordinate 2,941,034 of NC_080379.1, read as the reverse complement.
TGTTTATGCAGGATTGGAACAGGATCAGGACCTTGGAAGATCCTTAGGAAGTGAGAGTATTAGTCACCATATGACCATAATCATATTCAAAGGCATAGCTTCATTTATTTGACCCCACTTTCACAGGCTTCTACCAAATTGTGCTTGGTTTGATTGTTTGACAAATAATTGCTGGCTATGAATCAGCATCCTTAAGCGGGATTAGAGTCACAATCAGATTATAGAGCTTTATAATAGCCAGTGAGCTTAAATAATTAAGAGTTGATTCTTAGTTAATGTATATACCTTTGGATGTAATGGTAACCACTCAATCTTACAATAGTAATGATTAGATGAACATTGTGAAAATGAAAGATTCCATGGAACATGCAATGTTGGAAGAAATGACAGGGGGAGTGTCTTCTACTTGTAGTATGGTTTGTCATTTTTTGTTGATGACACATATAAAGAAGCTTAATTTGTCATTTTTTCCAAAACCCAATCAAAACTAAGCCATAGACCTATTGAAAAAGCTAAATAGTGAGTACAAATGTACAGCACAATGACATTGATAATATCAAGGTGTTGATGGTTAAGGTTTTATTGTCTCAGGTTCTTTGTAACAAAGTGTTTCTTACCTTTGATTATTAACCAATAATAATTCAAAAAGATTAAGAGGTAAAAAATACCAACCAGTTTGTTAAGTGAATATGATTATAAATAACGGTACAGGAGGCTGACTGAAAAAATTAACATCTATAAGAATGAAGAAGCTTGAACAATTTGTGATTCACAAGATTGGACCAAAAAGAACAAGCATATGTAGGCCATAGCCATAGCAATCAAGTGTCTTTCAGCCTAAGGGAGCTGCTAAGGGAAAGATACACTTTATGTACCATATATTTTAGTCATATAAACTTCCTAGCATGCAGATCTTGTTAAGTATCTCTTGCGTCACACGAGTAACTACACTAGTAACTATGATAAAATGAAGGGAAATCAAAGCAAGGGAAAAAAAGGACTATACAGTTTCAATTTCTATGCTTCCTGGTTTCCAGTATTGTGCCGTCTTTAAGACTTTCCTGTGCATCGTTGTCCATGCCAAGGCTGAAGAGTGCAGCAGCTTGAAGATAGAATGCCGTCGGCCATGTGGGAGATACTGATTGAGCTTGCATAGCATCTCCGAGTGCCTCTTGTGGCATGTCATTCATAAGATAGCATAAGCAACGCCTGGCATACACGGTTGGCGATACCATGGTCCCAACATCAATGAACTACACATAAAATAAGCATAAAGAAATCATAATCATATATCTGGCCAAAGAAAGTATAGTACTATAGTTACATAATGCATTGTGAATAATTGACTTATTCTGGAAACTCAATCCTCTAATTGCAACTTGCAAAACATGAATATATTCAACTGTCCATCAACTTAAAAATTTCATAGGATTATAGGTAATACCAAAGCGTTAAACTTTAAACTTCACCTTCTTTCTCTTTTTTTTGTTTTTTTTGTTTTGTTAATGTATGAATGTTGTTTTGGTGATTTACAATGGACTTCTCTCCCAAGAATTTGAAGCTAACTTACTTGTGTGTAGTAGTCAATGGCTGTGGAGAAGTCTCTAGCACGAAAAGCAGTATCTCCAAGCTTCTTAGAATTCAGAGTTTCCTGTATTTGATTTGTCCACATTTGGAAGGAAAGCTGCAATAAAATATAAAGTTGCACAGATACCAATTTAACACAAGGTTACGGAAGGTTATCGGAATATCTTGTCATAAAATTCAACCAAAAACTTTTAAGAGAGAAACTCAAAAGGTCTACACTTGGAAATATTGGAAAATTGAGTGGTAAAAAAGCTAGTCCTAGCTCATTTGGCATCCAGCATACAAGCAGAATCTAAAATTCTCCATAGACAAAAAAATTAAGTGTAGCCTATAACAGAATTCTCTTAAGAAAGGTCCAAATCAGAAGGAAATCTAGAGAACAATAGGATACCTCGTTCGCAACATCTTCATCATCCTTGTACCCCACCTTATCCAAAATTTCATGTATAGCAGTGAGATCTCTTCTTGAACAAGCTTCACCAAAAGGTGTCAAAGAAACTGTTTCCTTTGATGATACATTCCCATCTGGTATGCCCATCAAAACATACGACAGTACCTGCAAAATACCACAGCCATAAACAAAATACTAAATATGTTTCGGTGCTTCCAACTGTCTTCAATGAAGAAAGTCAATGAGTGAAAGATATTGCATACTGAAGTTTCTTTCTGAAGAGGAGTTAGAGCGGTCACAAGTGACTTTGCATTTGGTCTCTCCCGAGGTTCATATTGTAGACAACGCGAAGCCAATCTCACTATCTCAGTTCCATCATCATTCGAAAAATGACCTTCTAAACAAGAGTCCATCAGCAAGGAAAAATTTTTGCCGCGTATAAGGTCAAGTGCCTGCACATAAAAAGCATTATGTTACCTATTGAATCTGAGTTATATAGCAATGATTTGATCATGTTAAGCCAAACCATCATTTATGTTTTAAGGTGCAAGCATTTGTTCAGTTTGTACAGGCCAAAGGCTCACTGAACAAATACAACCTTAAATTATAAAGAAGAGAATAAATGTTCAAGGAGGGAGTTTACATGACTGGGTGGAATATGCTTTCCACTCAGAAGATCAAGCAAAAGTGTGCCAAAACTGTATACTACACTTTCAGGGGTGATTCTTCCTGCCGAATTTCAAACATGCTTTGGATCAGTAGAAGAAATTGAAATAAGTGGTAATGCTTTTAACTACTAAAACAGTTCTATATCAAATTGAAGGCTAAGATTTTTGTTGTTGAATTAGTTATTTATTACCGGTCCTCAAGTACTCCGGAGGAGTGAAGGCTAAATTTGTGCTATAGCTTCGGCCGTCTCTACTGTTTTTCATGAGTCCAAAACAAGAGAGCCTGGGGTTGGCATCCTGTCCACCATTGCAACAATATAAGATATGGTCCACAAAACCAAACAAAAGGAAGCACAAAACATGGCTTTAAAAGCTAAAGTACCTCATCAAACAAGATTCTATAAGCATTAAGATCATGATACAATGCTCTTCCTCTACTGCTGCAGTAATCCAATGCTTGTGCCAAATACAATGCCACTCTCAACCTCATTGCCCATTTCATGGGCTGTGTCTCCCCTGCCAGAGAAGTTCACACATATCCCACAATCAACGGATCACATAAAGGGAACAAATACTTCACAAATAAATAAGTAAAATGAACACGATAAAGACAGGGCAAAATACAGTTCAATCTATAATGACAACAAAATTAGATCTTTACTCCTTTTGATAGCAAGACACATAAACCAACAAATGGAAACTCACAGTGGAAGAGATGTTTGGAGAGAGTTTCATGTGGCATGAACTCTGCAACAAGCAACCTCTCTTCTCCTTCACAGCAGCATCCAACCAAGTTAGCTAATCTTTCATTCCTTAACTGCCCCACTGCTCTTGCTTCCTCCTAAAAACCACTCCAAATAAACAAAGAAACATAACATCACAGATATGAACTTCCACTCACTAAAGCTACACACACAAACTCAACACATTCCAAAAAGTCAAAATCAAAAGAAGAAGCAAGACACTAACTAGAAACTGTCTTGAATCAGGCCAAGCTGATTTGTTGAAGCGCTTCACAGCAACCAACCTATCATCTTCAAGCCTTCCTTTGTAAACAACATTGGGAGCTTTCTCTCCATGTTCTGAGACAATGTTCTCTGGTGAGAAACCTGAAGTTGCAACCTTAAGCTGATCCCACGTGTACTCATTGAATCCAACCCATTGATCCTTCTCATTCTTGCCCCCGTCATCTGCATACACACACACACACAGAGAGATATGAATCCATATTAAAAACCTCAACTTTAAGCTCAAATTAGCTTCTTTTCTTATTCTACTTGTGATCGTAGAAAGTGACAACTAAAGTTACATAAAAATAAAATGAAAATGAAAAGGGTCACCATTATCAGATAAGTCGTGAAGGTTTGATTTGATGTGTGAAGGCCACCAACAGAGAGAGAATTTAGAGCAACGAGCTCCCATTGGTGAAAAAACAAAAAAACACAATGCTGCTTAGAAAAAAAAAAAAAAAAAAAAACAAAAGAAGCAGCAGAAGAAGAAAAGAAAATGTGAGGAGCTATCTCTTTCTCTGAAGCAGTGGTTCCTCTCTGTGTGTTTTGTGCTTGTCACGTTTTATGAAGGGGTAGAGAGAGTAGAGAGGGGGGCAAAAAGAAAAAAAAGAAAATGAAATGAAAATGGGGTGTGTTTGGGAAGAGAGAAAGTGGGGTGTGGGAAAAAGGATTACTTTTTTGGGATCCAAAGGGAAAGCTTGGTTTTTTTTGGTGTTAGCTTCGAACGAATGATATCAGTCACTTCTGCTCTTCATCATTCCTTCTTTTTCCTTCTCTTCTACACTTTTGCTCAGACACTACACACTACTGCACTCTGCACTCTTTGCTTTCTCTTTTAAAATACTCATTTTGATTTATGCCTTTTAAGTTTAAGTAAAAAGAAAATCATTTTAAATCTTTATATTATATAACAATTAATATTAATATTGCCAAAAAAAACCAGCAATTGATAAACTATATTTTACAATTCGGTAATGTACATTCACATTTTTCATTGTCTCTAATCTGCATTTGTTTTCAGGGACGAGTCGGGACAGGATAATGAGACATTAACAAGAGACACAATTTATTTTTTATTTTTTTTTTATTGTTTTTGTTAATTTTTTATAATTATATATTTTTTAAAAATTTTTAAATAAAAAATAAAAATAAATTAAATTTTTATAATTTATTTTAATTTATACAAAAACACAAAATTTTATGTCTTTATCTTTTATATTTTATTTTTAATGTCTTATTTTATCTTCTTTTCATAAATAAACGCAGCCTAAAATATTATTGTTATAATTTTACTATATAAGCTCAAAGCATTCTTGTATAGATATCAATAAAAAATGTTTGAAGGAAAAAAAAAGTCAAAAATAATTAAAATTTATCTATAACAATTAATAAATATTAAATAAGATAGATTTTCATTATATTTTTTTATGTCTTTAATATTATCATACTAATTATGTTCATAATGCTTTTGGAAATAACTATGATTACCATCATTCTCTTTACTAATTAAGTAATTATAATCACTAACTCTCAATAATTATCATCACTAATTACCTGCAATATATTCTCTGTATGAGCATCAATTACTACACTCAACTGACCTTCTTCAATGGTATATTCTTATTGCTATTAATGTAAAAATTGAAAGCTTATATTACACATTTACAAATATCTGAATTTTATAATAGCCCAATTTGCACCTCTTTATAAATAAACAAACATATTATCTGAATTTTATATGAATTTTTATATATGATAAATTAATGAAAAATATGTTAGGTATCAAAGTTAATAAGATCAAATAACTCAATTAAAATTTGTGAACAAAAAATTAATATAACTAAAAAGAATTAAATAATAATAAAAATAATATAACTAATATTAAAATTATAATTTCTCAAAATATATTAAAAAAATATATAATATTCTCTTTTTTTTTTCAAAGATAGTAAGTTATATTTCATTAATTATTGAAAAATGAAATACAAAGATGTCCAAAAGCAGGACAGCATAATGAAAGGTGGGGATTTCCCAAAAACACTACACTGAAGGTATTCATCCAACGGTGTGCAAGATCGAAAAACGAAAAAAATCTTAAAGAAGAAAGAATGATAAATCAAATTGAATGCAACTAAGAGTTTGCCTCATGGAGATGACGACCTAAACTGGGAGTTCTTTGGATTTTACGGAGCAACTTGATAGAGCTTGCTAGAATGGCAGACGGCATTGAAGTAGAACCTTCAAAAATCAACTGGTTGCAAGCTTTCCAGCAGTTCCAGCAAATGATGGCAAGCAATTGAGGATTACGGTCATCATTCTTCAACAAGTTAAACATCTCTGTTGATGCAATCCACCATGTCCAAAAGTCGTTAGGACTCTGAGGGGGAAGACAGTCACGAAGATAACTCTGAGAGCATACATTTTTAATTCTAGAGCAATCGATCAAACAATGAGTGACTGTTTCGGTGGCTTCATGACAGCAGAGGCATATTGGCTGGTGATATAGATGGGATGCGGTGATGAATCTAAGCAAGCACCGGGAGCCGACCATGAAGAACTTTCCAGATAAATAGCTTAATTCTCATATATTATGAAAATAACACTCATATAAAGATATTAGACATATAAAAACTTTACTGTTTTCTTTCTTAATTTTCACTCACTATTTAATTTCTTACAAAACTTAACATACGAGAGGAACAACGCACCATTTAAAGTTGTTATGGTATTAAATTGATCAATTTAATTTTATTAAATTGTGATCTTGTTCAATTTTATCAACTTTATCAAATTATATGACAAATTCATAAATAATTAAATATAAACTTAATCTTATCATTAGGTACTATTTGTTTTCAATACATAATTAGATAACTACTACTTATTATTTGACTAAGTCAAAAATTATAACTAAATTAATTTATCTAATTTTGACCAAATTAAAAATTACAATTTGACTATCTAATTATCCAAATTACATGTTTGATAATTATAATTAATCAAGGTAAACTTTGCATATGCCATCACTTATTATTACTTTAGCCATTAACAATAATTTTTAACTTCAAAAGCAAAACAAGGATTTTACTTCTTTTCACAAAAAAAAAAAAGGTTACAACGTGTAAAATTAAAAAACCAAAAATGACTCTGTAGCCTTCGCAAAGGAAATTTCCACACTAATACTATAAGACAATAGAGAAAGAAAAAAAAAATACAATATTTATTGGTTGAGAAATCAATTCCCAACAATAAATTAATAAAATATTCAAATATAATCTTTCTTTGCTACGAAAAAGTTGATAATTTATTGGTCGGAAGAAGTTAATTCTTAAATATTTCTAACAAGTAATTATAGGCAACATCGTATAATTAGAAAATCAACTTTTTCTTCTAACAATTGGCCAAACAAAATTCAAACATAGTATTATTTATTTGTATTCATTCAAAATAATTTTTATTTTTTTTTCTGTAAAAAGATTACTAAATTTATCATTAAATTAATACGTACTTTATTATGGCATATATCATGAGTCTACGTCCAAACCTGTCTTAATAACATTAGGTACATAAAAGAAATAAATTTTTTATTTTTAAATACTTTTAAAAAATGTTTATTAGAATGATCATTAACAAAATCCATTTATCAATAAAAATATATTATTCAATTGTTGTGTAACAAAAAGCGTATATAATAAACTAACCATTTTAGTTTATTTTACTTTATGGTCCAATATTTTAGTTATAAAGAAATGCCTTGTGTTTTGGGTTCCATAATTTACCGAGACATGCCATGCTTTTCCTTTTCCCTCGTATGACTTTTGCCACCTGTTGTCCCTCTCTGTCATTTTTTTTTTCCCAAAGAATAATTGAGGATTGTTGGTTGTACAGCCATAATATTAATATTCAATAATTTAGTTTTGTCAATTTACAACATTTGATAGAGCAAGGGATACATAGTACAAAAATCGCTGTCAATTGTACTGCCCAAAATAAAAATCACTATCGCTAATGATATTAAAGGTAAGCATTAGTAAAAATGGGGCAAAATTTAAGAAGCAATACCCGTTACATGTTATTAAGTACTATGCTATGATCAAATTTAGTGCAGAGATGAATTTTTGAGTGACTGCGTTAATAAATAGGTAGTACCTTTCCCTGAGATACTACTACAAGTACCTAAAGATTTTTTTCCCCGGTATTAACATTTGTCACCTTGTTAAAAATATTAGGATAAAATGAGTTTTGCTATTCTATGTTGTAGTTCAAAAAGTATAGGTTAAATATATTATAAAAAAATAATATTATTTATTATAAAAATAAATTCTTTTATATTTTTAATGTATAAAAATAATAAATAACATTAAAATATTTCTTTTATAATATGGTTAATTTATACTTTTTGAGACATAATAACAAAACTCAAATAAAATATTTCTTGTGTCTAATATTTTTAACGTTTAATTTAGTTTACAACAACAACAAAGTCTTGTCCCATTAGGTAGGATCGGCTACATAAATCAAACGATGTCATTGTATTCTATCATGTATCATGTCTAACCGTTTATATATAAATCTCGTTTAGTCATCTCATGAATGGTTTTCTTAGGTCTTTCTCTGCCTTTCATCTCTTGTTCATCTTTCATCTCATACACGCTCTGATTAGATATTCTTTCGGTTTTCTTTTTACCTATCCAAACCACTTGAGACTTGATTCAACCATCTTTTCCACAATTGGTGCTACTCCAACTCTTTCTCTTATATATTCGTTCCTTATTTTATACAATTGCGTATGTTCACTCATCCATCTCAACATCTTCATCTCTGCCACACAATATTTAAAGTAAATTTTAATTTTATTCCTAATATTAATTTTACAATAGTGAACTATTTTACCAATTTTATTCCTATATAACATAATATCGTCTTCATGATTACACCACCTTCTCCTTCCGTGATCATCAACACTACAGCCACGACTGCCAGCCACCAGCACCACCATCATTATTTTTTTCTTCTTTTAATCACCATTACCATTATCACCACCACCAATTAAACCTTCCCATCCCTAATATACAGAGACACATACACTGTTTTCTTTCTTCTGATTCCTCAATTGAATTCACCAAATGGAAACCAATTTCACAAAAACCCTAGACAATTCAGTTGATCCATAAAATGAGTACATTTGTGATGAGTTTAGCTCCTTTTTAATGGCTCACGCTCATCACTTTCATACTATACTTTACCTTGTCTTCTTCCTTACACCATGATTTCTCCATTGTTGACTAGCTCCACGGGGATTACAGTCTCCCGGTGCCACCTCAGCCTCCGGCAGTACCTCCTGCGACCTCAATTCGAGTTTGGTTTTCGATAGAAGGAAACGCGGGAGCCTCAACGTGCTTCAAGGTGCGAGCTTGAGTTGCCCAATTTTGGGTTGCGTGATTTTGATCAACGTCAGTAATGGTGATTAGAAGAATAAAAAAATCATGATGGTGATGCCGATGGATGGGGGTGGTGGTTGCAGTGTATTGATGATGGAAGGAGAAGGCTGAATTAGGAGTGGTATCACCATGAAAATGATATTATATTAAATGAGGATAAAATTGGTAAACAAAATTGGATTAGACTCAATTCACTTAAACAAATATCAATATAAAAAATTAAATTTTGTAGTATATATACAGTAATTTATTGGCCAACAAATCTTTAAAATCAGGTAAATACCAAATTATTATATATATCAGGGATTTATAGTTATAAACAAATATAATCTAAAAGTTTATTTTCTTCTTTTAACACTAATAAATAAATAGGAACTATAAAGACACCTGGACTTCTTTTTTTGTGAGTTTTTGAAGGGAGAGCGGATTGTATGAGATGTGATCATATTAATTATGAAGCTAATTTTAAAGATACAGTAACATGGATTTATGAAGGTAACTTTAATAGATTAGAAATGAGGGGCAAAAGGAATAAGAAAAAGAAGGTTTTTTGTAGGCTTGGTACTAGGTCCAATAATTTAAAGATGTCCAAAAAAGATAGAAAATGATCTTTGGACTCGACTTCTTCAATCAACCGGTTCGGTGATATTTGGTTGGGTCTAGAATCTGAGTCAGGTTTGATGGAAATAGAGCATGGTTTTTACGATAGGGATGGGCACGCTAGAAAAGGGTATACGACAAGTGTGCAGGAAGCTGCATCCGCAAAATTTGTGCTAGAAACCGGCGTGGATTAGATCGAAGGAGACCGAATCAGTGTTGAAGGAGGAAAGCTAAAAACTGGCCACGGCAAAGGAGGTTCAATGTGGCAAGAAAAATGCATAACCCTGACGCCACCTATGTTGGGTCATGAGATCGAGGAAGAGTCGGTGGCGGAGAACCAAGCCACTACTCTCCTGGCGGTAACATTGAATGGAGGGACTGGTGAGTTGGGTGTGTATGTTGATGATGATGGTGCAGAAGACGTTGACGAAGAAACGCGTGATAGGGATGACATTGTGAATAATAGTGGTATGGGTTTCGGCACAAAAGGAACAACATTGACAAAGAGATAGGGAGAGCTATGATGAAAAAGTTGTTGGGAAGAGGATGGTTGATGATGGTGGTTCGGACAAGAATGAAGGTAGTCAGGAAACAGAAATAATATTTTGGAGGAGCAGATGCTTGAAAATAGAAAAATTTTGGACCTAGCGTTGGAATCAGGTGCAATTTTATACAATGAAAAAGATGATATTATGGCTATTCTCCAAGCACAGAATAAAGAAAGAAATTGCTCAAAAAAGAAGATTGACAAAATAGAAAGAGAAAGCAAGACGCTGCAGACCCAAAAATAAAAAAAATGTGTGTAATAATTTATTAAAATAATTTATTCTTGAAATAATAGGGGGTTAATGGGTGAAGAAAATTGAGTATGGTCAAAAATCTCAAGAAAAAATTAAGTTGAATACTTTGGGCTTATTTGAGATTAAGTGGCGGATAGTGACGAAATTTGATGTAATAAGAATTCGGGAGAGTGACGTTGCGAGATGAGAATATATTGAGTCGGAGGGTACCTCAAGGGGTTTACTATTAATTTGGGATGAAATAATGTTTAAAATGAGTCATTAGAGGTCTTACTAAAAATAATTTCAATTATGTTTTCTGTGGTGTATGAAGTTCATACAAGAGAAGAGAAATTTATTGCGTGGGAGAGATTGTGCAGGTGGAAGGGAGGAAAGATACTGTCAGATTAACAGAATTTTAGTAAGAATTGATAAAAGAAGATATGCAATTGATAGACTTTCGATTAGCGATTTTACAGTTGGATTGACAGAATTTTAATAAGATTAGAGTGATTGAAGATGTTTTCACAGAGTACAAAATTAGGAGTACACTATAAGAAGGAGGAGCACAAAAAATAGTTGATGAGTTTCTTTGCAATTTTTTTTTCTTTTTTAACTTTTCTATTTGCTTGTTGTTGTTCTTTGCTCCACTTATTGTGTCGAGCTTTATTGTTAAAAAAATATTTTTTTAAAAAATATTTTTTAATAATTAAAATTTAATACATATAATTGATTAGATGGTGCTATTTTTGTTATAATTAGGCCAGACAAATTAATTTGACCAAAAAAATAATAAATCAAATCTTAAACTAGTTTAAATTAATATTATTTTTCATAAAAAATGATTATAATATTATTACTATAGAAAATAACTAAAATATTCCTATTATATATATTAATTTTAATAATCTCAAATTCTAATCTTTTACTTCTATATATATATATATATATATATATATATATATATATATATAATAGGAATATTTTAGTCATTTTTTATAAGGATATTGTAGTTATCTTTTATAAAAAATAATATTAATTTAGACCGTTCAAAATTTGATTCACTATTTTTCTGGTCAAATTAATTTATCTGAGTTAATTTTAATAAAAATAACACACAATTTAATCGATTTTATGTGTTAAATTTTAATTAATAAAAAATATTTAAAAAAAAGACGTTTCAGATTTTTTTATTTGAGTGTGACCATAAAAATAATAATAGAGATCACCGGGAGATACATGCCCTCTTTGGTTAAGGAACTAATCTTTTTGTAAAGTGTTTTATTTATTTCTCTTATTCATTTATTTATTTTTCTTGATGATCATACTCATAACTTTCCAGCTCTGAGACTCTCAGTTGCTCACTGTTTTTCCTTAGTGGCCCTATTTGCCATTCACTGTTTCCACGTATAAATAAGAACTATATCTTCCATACATATACACAGTTCTTTCTTCTCCTTTAATTTAATTATCAGAATGCATGCATTAATAGTCTAATGCACCTTGCGAGTTATGACAATGGACAAGGTTGGATGATTTATATAGTGGTAATATAAATTTTCCCAAGATTTTAGCAGACATTGAGGATGCCCTCGGGGATCTGCTACGGAAATCTCCAACATCACACTCAACAAATTTTTTTGATTTCGGGTATACATTAGAAACAAGGGACCCTCTCTTTTCTTTCTCATAATTAACAAAGTACGAGTTTCGCAATTATAAAATTTTGTATCTTAATAACATTATAATACACAAAAATCAATAACAGAGAGGTTGGGGGTTCTTTGGGGGATTAATAAACAGAGAATCCATTTTATGATAGTAATAATTTGAAATATATTATTAGTGCTAGCTAATCAACTTGCACTTTTAGACATGTTCGTGTATATATATATTCAAAGCATTGCCTATTACAAAATAATAGATAACTTTTTTAGTTTTATATTCTAATTATATATGCCATTTTCGGGATAATGATAACGCAAGAGTCTAATGCATTTGCTAATTTGGCAATGCATGAATAGATATTTCATAATTGTACAAAAAAGAATTGGTAATACACTAAAATATAGTTAGGTATTCTATATTCATTAATATATTATTTATATATAAAATCCAATAACTTTTTACAAAAACATATATACAAGTTCCTTTTTAAGTATGTAGAATATCATATTAGATTCACTTGTTGCACTTTTTCCATCACTGATGCTATCCGCAATACTTCGATATAGATGTGAATCGGATCATATATACCGCTATATTTATTTGTATTTAATTTATAATTTAGTCTGATTCGTAAGATGATCCGAATATTTGTATTTGTAAATTTAATCTGTATATCCACATATTTATAACAAATAATAAATAAATAAATAATATATATTGTATTTATATTTTATTTAAATTAATAATTATTATTTATATATATTATTTTATTTTATTATATTATTTAAAAGAAATTAGTTTAATAATATTTTAAAAGTTTAAAAAAGTGAAAAAAAGTTTTATGAGAGTGAAAATAAGATTTTATTGACTTTTTTTTTAGAAATAATATTTTTAATATATTTTTTATTTTGAAGACATATTTGATATCTAATTCGATCTGTAATATACAAATTGGATCAAATCGAGCATAAAAAGTATAGATATTAAATTCAATAGACAGTACTGTACAGTGTACACACACTAAAAAGTATAAATGCATACATCCTTGAAAAAAAATTAAATTAAAGTTATCAATTACTATTTGAAATAAAATTACTAAATTTTGTCACTATATATTAAAGATAATAGCATTTTTTTCCGTGACTAATAGCATTTCCTGTTTAAAAGGGAAAGAAATGACCAAAAATGTACGTGACTTGTGAGATTGTGTTTAATTTTGATAATAGAATAAGATAAGATACTGAAAAATTGAGAATAGAATATAAAAGATAGAAATACAAAATTAGTATTTTTATATTTTATTTAATAATAAACTGAATATAAGATGAGAAAAATTCGCATGTTATATAAATTGAAAGTTAAAAATTATTAAATAATTTAGTATATTTGATTTAATTATCATCTAATGATTTTCAAGTATCAATTTCATATAAAAATAATTCTATATGAGTTTTTATAATATAAAATAAAACACACAATAAAAAGTTTAAATTTATTTTATTTTTTCATACAAAATAAAAAAATTAAATGATAAAAGATTAATAGTGATAATAAAAGAAAATAAAAAAAATTATATCTCTACTCAATGTTCCGACAATATAAAATATATTAATTCAATATTTTAAAATATAATATTTTTATTTATGTTCATTTATTAAATATAATTTTGTGTCTCTGCCTGATTAAATATTTTGTTATTATAAATAAAGGCAGTCTAAATTATCAAATAATTGACAAAATTACTTTTAAAAATTTTTAATAATAAAATGGCAATTTACATAAATAAAATGAATGAAAAAAAACCTTTATGCAAATACAATATTGAGAAACTGCAGACGAAAATGCAATAATTCCGATTATATATAATCCGCAACACCCTAACGCGAATTCCAAATACACGTAATTCGCTAAACCCTGTCGCGGATTACGCTGAGAACCTGACATCACAGTTTATGACCAAATGTGCAGAAAGCATAATCCACTACACCTTGTAGTGGATTATGCGGAGAGTGACTCACTATAAAAACTGCGTGAGGCTGTAGTGGATTTCATTTGAGCATAGTGGGAAAGAAACTTAGAGAGAGACAATAGAGAAAAGGGAGAGGATATTATTAGAGCAGTGGAACAATGGAAGATGAACGGCAGTTGTACCAGTTCGACAGCGTTGCTCACGTAGCCGGAACCATCAATGAAGAGGTAAGTCTCTTTATTTTCTTTCAATTAGATAATAAATGTATGTTTTATTTAATATTAAGGAAGTTATTTATTAATTAGAAAGATAGAGACTTAGTTTAAGTTTGGGTTTAAAAATTAAAATTTGAAATTTAAAATTTAAAATTAAATGTAGAGAATTTGGAATTTAAGTTGTGGATGGTAAATTAGTAATTTTAAAACCTAGGTAGTTTAAGACTTGAAACATAAGTTATGGTTTGGTGATGTCATTGTTAGAAATTAAGCCGATGTTCTTTATTTATGAATATGCAGCCAACCTGATGTATTTATAGTGTCCGTGGACAATAGAATATGCCGTTACATGATAGGATCATACTTTACTTGGAGAGGGCTGGGTTGTACCACCTGGCTAGGTTGAACACGCATTGGTTCTGGTTGGATGAGCCTCTGGTCAGTGCATTTATCGAGAGGTGGCGGCTTGAGACCCACATTTTTCATATGCCATTTGGAGAGTGTACTATCACGCTCCAGGATGTGGCATATCAGCTGGGGCTACCCATGGATGGCTAGGCTGTTTCTGGGTGCATGACTGACTTCCACCTGCACATCGAGGAGACCAGCATGGGAGTGGTTCCAGGAGTTATTTGGTGAGCTTCCAGGAGTTATTTGGATGATCAGCTGGCTGGACCACAGTTCTATATGGATTTCGCCAGAGATCATACGAGGTGACAACGTTCATCAGTACCAGAGTCCGATTCCAGGCCACAGCCAGCAGATGTGCCGTCCCAGGTTCCTGAGTCCCAGCTCCCGGTCGACCTGAATGAGCCCGCAGGCAGCCCGTACGACCCTTGGTTCGGCATGGGGGGATGCCGCCATCTGCATTTGGAGTTGGGTTACAGAATGCTCCACCCGGAGATCGGCGAGCGACCAGAGTGAGGTGTCCGACTCGATGTGGCACAGGCTCGCACCTACTTGCTCCATTCGAGGCCGACCATGATGATGATGGTGACCAGCAGTAGCGCCTATTGTGTTAGTTCCGACTGTTATCATTGTATCAATTATGGCTTATTTATTTTCTGTTAGTTTTAACGACTTGTGATAGTTATCTTTGTATGATTTATGTAGTTAACTTATTTTGTGTTAGTGTTAATGCCCGGTGACTATTATTTTTGTACGACTTATTGCTTATGACGATTACATTTTGTATCAATTCGTGCATTTTGCATCATGTGTGGTTATTATCACAAAGGTATTCCTGTTTTTTTTTTATAGTGAGTCACTCTCCTCATAATTCGCTACAGGGTGTAGCAGATTATGCTTTCTACATATTTAGTCATAAACCAGTGTAGCGGTTTATGTGATGTCAGGTTCTCAGCGTAATCCGCAATAGAGTGTAGCAGATTACGTGTATTTAGAATCTGCTTTAAAGTGTCACGAATCATGGATTACATATAATTGAGATTGTTGCATTTTTATTTGCAATTTTTCAATATTGTATTTGCATAAAGATTTTTTTCACGCATTTTATTTATGTAAATTGTTTTAATAAAAATATTTTAAAACATGATAAATAATTAAATATTAAAAAATATAATTTCCTCTTTAAAAAATACTTTTCATTTTGATTTGCTGTAGAAGGAAGCAATAATTTTTAGATATGTATTGGGTTTAGCGAAACAGCGTCTGAAAAGAAAGGCGCACACGCATGTGTGATAATCCTTTTCGGTGCCTTTTTGAGTTTTGCATGGAATTGAAAGTAAACAGAGGAAATGTCATGTTTATGAATAATAGAAAAAAAGGGCAAAACAGCAGTGCCTTTTGAAGATAGTAGCATCAATGCCTTAATAAAAACATATCAAATTAATTTCTATCTGGTGAAAATTGATTAAATAAAATATATATTATAAAATAATTTATAAATTATTGTCTTAAAATTTTAGGTCAAAACTTCATTTAATTAATTGATTGAATATTTGTTAGGTGTATTGAAAATGATTTTGTTTTATTTTTTTTCAATAATATTATTAAGTATAATTTTTAATTATATAACATCTTTTTACATATAACTTTTTCTTAATCTCATTTAAAAAGTATATAATAAAAAATAATATTTGATAATATTACTTGTAAAAAAAAAATTGAGATCATAGAGAAAGTCATGTGATGTGACAACAATTATTTCCAATAGCATGCATGCTTCCCCATCCTAGCAGGCCTAGAGCTACACAACATGAAGAGATTTTTAATGGAAGGAGAGGGGGAAAAGCTTTCCGAAACTAAAAAGTAATAAGACTTTTGCAGAAGTACCCGGGCGTGGACATCAGATAAGAATAATAATTGTTAAACTAGTTTGAGAAATAACATTTTAAGTCCAATACTTTTTTCCTTAATAAATTTTAAAAGGCAAATCAGTCTTTAAATTTTTATTTTGTTAGTCAAATTATTTTTCACATTAAATTGTTTATTTATATAAAAAATTGATATAAAAATTTACAAAATTTTTAAGGATTATTAGAGATGACAATTAGTAGGATAGGATAAAATTTCGATCTAACTATAATCTTATCCGTGGGTTTATTTTTTCACTAAAATTCAATCCTAACTCTATGTATCCTCAATTTGTGGGTATCCAACCTTATTTGCAGATCATAAAAAATGTAATATTTAATAATATGATAAAATCTTAGAGTTATAATTTGGTATTTATATATTACTAAACAGATTTGACTTTTATATAAACAAAAATGTTAAATCTGCAACTGAATATTTTAATTTAATAGTTAAAGACTTTTTATATGAACGAAAGATTTTTAGTTCGCAACGAATTAGATTGGTAATCCTATTTGACCGGATTAAATACCCACAGATAAAGATGTTGTCCTAAAGATTATTAATTTTTTTATTAAATAATAATAGACATGGATTTGTCTATTTTTTTAAATCAAAATTTGATATAAAAATTAATATATCTAATAGAATAAAAAATTAATTTAATAATTAAATTGTGTAACTAACAATTCTTTTAGGATTGATTTGATATATTACCTAACTAGTTTTTATTTTTTAGATTTTGGTTTTAGTCTCTCTCTCCCTCTCTTGAAAGCCTTTTTTCATGGTGAGCTCATGTATTCACCAGAATGGAAAGACACTTCTTAACAAAATTTTTCTTTTTAATAGTAAATGACTAATAACCAATTCCTTAATGGAGTAGTACATTATTGACCTAAACCAAAATTTTCAAGTTACAAGCCCAAAACCAAATTTCATGCCACAACCGCAAACTTAACCCAAAAATATTGTTACTAATAAAAATAGGAGAAAATGTCAAATAGGTCTTTCACTTTTGGTTGATAAACATTTAAGTTCTAAAAAATTTGAAGATATATTTAAGTTTTTGGTTTTTTTTTTTTTTTTTAATTTGGACACTTTGAATTCTCATATTCATTTAGGTCTGTCAAACCTAACAAAAAAATCAAACGTGACTTTTATTGTACTGACTTGGTTGATATAGATACACACGTACAAAAATTTTTGAATAGAATAAATTAGACTCAGAAATAAATGTGTCCAAATTTTAAAATGGTCAAATTCTCAAAGACTTAAATGTGAATAAAAAAATCAGGATCAATTTGTTATATATTTTATTGATCTATTCTAACTGAACTAAAAATAACTGTGAACAAACACAAGGGCAATTTGGACAATTTGGTACACGAGACACAAGTGTAGATTATGCGTTTGTCCCTTTGTCTTGTTGGTCATTTAGCTGGAGATTATTGTTTGGTAGCTCTCATTGATACTTAACCTGTTTGCATTCAACATTATTGTCAGTTGCTCACGTTTTAAGCCATGCTTCAACCAAATCATTAATCGCAAATTTAAAATTTCATGTCACGTATCTTAGAGTACGTTTGATTTGAATTTGTCACATTTATCATTTATGACATTGCTGACAAAAGAAAAGATACAGAAAATGCAAGTTACACTTTTAATCAAAAGAATCCAGATTTACTTGCAAACCGTATTTGACTTTAAAGATAACAAGACAACAAAATAATGAAATATGTAACCTTTCACCATAAAACAAAAACCAATTTACTCATACTATTCACACTTCAATTGATTGATATTTTCTAACTCACATGGTAACTGGTACATTCTAAATAGTAAATACAAAAAAAGCATAAAAATTACTATGATGCTGCTTCAATCTCATAATATCTATAAGACTATTATAATTTATAAGTTATAACTCTACCTTGCAATGATAATCTTATGAAAACTTATTAAGGGGATTCCTACAAGGGAGAGATTGCTATGCTTCATGCTAATTTTAGACCCTACCAACAGGGGAGTGTGGTGGATAAGAGACATAACTTGCAGGAATGTCCTCCAATTTACCAAAAGCCTTAAGTTCCTCATTTTGCACCAATAGTGTTGTTTCCCTTGGAATTTTACCTTCAATGGAGCTTCTTGATCCTGAAAGCTCATATGGCACTGGCATCTTACTCTTCATCAATGCTATGCAGATGGAGAATGCTTGCAAAAGTGAGAGTGATGAATCAAATGCCACTGAATACATTCCATGCTTCAAGGGGGTCAAACTGAATGCAGACCGGTGCTCTTGTTCATTCCCCTGTGGTTAGCAAGAAAAAGACATTGAAAACGTTGTAGAAAGACAAACTTAAATCATAAAGCTTAGCTCATAAACTCAACTTAACTCATAACAAGTGAACTTGAGAATTTGATAAGCTTATTAAGTACCTGGAGGAAGAGTTCAAGTTTATCTGCAAAATAAGCCTTGGATGATCTTGGTTTTTTTCTGGCTTGATTTTCATTAGAAAGGATTTTAAGTTGGCAGGCCAAATCCCAGCCACCACAGTCACATGATCCGCCTGATCTCCAGCGCTCGATCAAAGATGAAGGCCCACCTTTACTAGGAAGACTATGAACCCCACTTGGAAGCAAAACTGTTGCATGGACAGGATCCTGATGTGCATCATTGATGAAACTGATAGATTTAGGTGTTTTGAGAACAATGGCAGCAAGCTCGTCATTCGGCTGATAATCGGTGACTTGATCATCTCCCTGCACTAACTTCACTGAAACCAGAACAAACTCTTTCATGTTATAGGAGTCCAAATTGTCTCCATGTTTGTCAGATACCTTCATTTGGGCAACAGCATGAGAAATGTAGTCAGAGCCTTTGTTTTTTCCTGCTTGAATCATCCAACTTCCATTCTTCTTCTTAGCCTCCCTAAAGGTGTAAAAAGTATAGATACAGTTGCATTCATCTTCTCCTGAGGAGCTTAAGTTCTTCACTGTCGCTGCAAGAATGTTTCTGTCAGTGTTGTCCACACCAAATGTGAAAAGAGGCATGCCATTCCTCACAGCAATTCTAAGAAAAGCTTGAGTTGCTGATGCGACGTGATGCTTGTCCTTTGAGGAATCAATGGCATTAGCTGAGCTATAATCCCTGTCTAATGCTTTGTCTGCCTTTTGACTGGAAAGATTCCCATTAACCGAGATATAATTCTTGTTCATTGATACCGAATCCTTCTGAGCTAAATCCATCGAAGGACGGCTTTTAGCTGTCTTTGGTTTCAGCAATGGATCCAGTAACCTCCTCAATGGGCTTGATTTTCTTCTGCCTGCATCAGAACCTTTATCATCGCCTAAAGTGTTTGATCTAACATAGCCCCTCACATTTTGCATGTTTGATTTAAGAGCTGGTGTGGAGCTCAAATGCGACATGTGCCCAGCCTCTTTAGAGGTAGAACCTTTGCTTGTATGGCCAATGTTGAGGCTTAATCGACGAAAAGGTGAAGAGCTTCTCGACTTTTCAGGCATTACTTTCGGGTCTGATCCCTGGCAAGGCTCATTTGCAGATGAAGTGGAGCCTATGGTTGGCTTCTTTTCTTCGGTCTTACTAACTCTGGATGGACTTATGCTCATCTTGACCGACATGGGTGATGAGAAAGTAGATAAGGGTGATGAGAAAGTTGAAGCAGGAACTTTGATACTTTCCAGATCTGTCGAACTGAAACCTGATCCTTGATACTGAGAATTATTGTCATAGCTAAGTTCATCTGGTAAAGGACAGGAGTGCGGAACATCATAATCAAATTCTTTGTGGTAAAATTCCCTAGGCTTTTCTGAAAAGCTCATTCGACTAAACTTTTCAGACAAGGATGTATGCATATCAGGGACAGCACAATGACTCTTTCGAGCAACTTCTCTAGGAAAATGAGGAACTGGCTCACTTTTCCTGAGTGCACCTTGTACAACAGCATCAATGTTTGGTCTTCTCAAAGTTTCTGATCTTTTCTCCAATCCACCATCTTGAATGCTTACTCCCATCCTACCCCCACACAATGCTGCCTCATACATTCGATCATTCGGAAAGATGTCACTTTCTTTACTAACAAACTGACCCAAGTATTTCCTGTCACAACCTTTCAGTCTGTTACTAGGCTTGTTCCAAGCAAGATAACCATCTGTGTTAACATATCTGCTCTGTGCATCTGGATTGCCATGGCAACCTGTAAAATTCTGACGTTTTCCGACACTTTGTCTAGAGGATTTGATGGCTTCAGAGTGGCTTTGCATTGGAGATGCCATGAAATGAGCTTGTAGTGAAGGGTTGTTTTTTCTTTGACCAGAAGCACAATGACTGTTACCTCTGTTAGAAGAACAAGATAACCGATCTGTCGAAACAGAAGAGGATGCATTACTAGATGTAGAAGTTCTGCTGCCACTTTTATGAGACACATATTTATGGCTGTACTGCCATTGTTCTAGACGGGTCCAATCAAGAACGCCAACATTCAACACTTTCTCCCTATTCTTCTTCCCCCTCTCCAGATAACCTGGCAAATTCGACATGTACTTAACCAGCTCATCATCATCGCTTTCCCTTCCACAGTTCCCATGCTTGAGGTGACTCCATGTGCTGTCTTCCTCATTTCTGATAACTTCATGACGAGGATGATATCGAGACTCCTCTGACTTCAACTGGTCAAAAAGCTTTCTACTCATGGCTGTAGTAGATAGTTTCTGAAATTTGTCTTCAGATTTGACAACAATCCATCAGCTGAACACTCTGCATCACAACTGTATTATACTTGAAGAATCAAACTTCTAATAGTAACAAATATATCAAGCTAACTCAATTATTGCATGCTAAGAATGGGAACAATACATCAAGAGTGTCTAACTCTAACATGAACCAAGAGCAAAACCAATAATTAATGCCATTTGTCATAACAGCATCAACTTAGATTCATGGCATTAAAGTAGATCTAAAACATGAAAGCACAATGCCTGAGACAGAGAATCTATGAGCTAAGAAAGCATAATAAATGTCCAAGAAAAATCCTTTTCCTGACAACTGTTGAAACCAAGGAGTAAAGATAATGTCTCAACTATAGCCATCTGCACTGAATTGATGCATACACTACATAAGTCTTTGGTCTTTGAATTGATGATGATAATATGATAACACGTGACTGAAGTGGACTTAACATAGCTTAAGATGAGAGAAAAGCCAGATGCAAGAGTAAAAGAAATGAATTGCACTAAGATAATAGGTAAGTTTAAGTATGGTATGGAGGAAAGTGAAATCACAAAGCCACAACCAAGTGGTAAGAGAAGTGGTCCATATAAATCAAACAAGGCAAATCACAATGTTGAAAATATAAAGAAAAATCAGAGATAAGGCAAAAGGACCCGTCTTGATCCAAATCAAATTCCCCTGCCACAACTCTGCAAGAGACAAAGATCCACAGCTAGAGCTAGCTATTACACACTTCAAAGTTCAAAATCATATTACACAACACTACTAGGCCCTCATTATTCTCAAAGGACAGAATTGCACATGCCCATAAAAACATTTCCACAATACTACTAATAATAAACTAACTAATACTAACAACAATAAAAAATAAGAACAAAAAACGGTGCCTTTCTTTTGAAGGCATAGGAACATAGAAAAGAAGCAAGTTGAGATTTTGAAGGAGAGAATGCGTACCAGAGAGGGAGTGAGTATGGAGAATGGAGAGAAGGTGAGAGCTTTGGAGGAGAAGGAAGGAGTAGTGTCGGTGTTGCAAAAGGACATAGCATCCAACAAAAGAGTAATAATAGAGAATGCTAATAATGAGAATGCATATACCAAAGTGAAAGGACTCAACCCTTTTCTCTTTTTTCCTTCTTCTTCTTCTTCACACTCACTCAGAGGGTTCAGAGTGTTAAGTTTATAGACCACAAAAAAGGGGGCTTTCAGAGAATATCACTTGCTACAAGACACTGAGCTTTCAGACGCGTTCACACACTCATCATAAATAAACAATGAGAGAGAAGACAGAGAAGTGTTTTTGCTATTTTTATTTGTCTTTTAAGTCCATAGAAGAAAAAGAAAGAAGCAATGAACATGTGAGTGTGTATCTGGTAATACAAATGCACTGAAAATGTACTAGAGAAGTAGCTGTAAGCCTGTAATGTAACATGTGTGAGACTGAGAAGAGGGAAGTGGGGTCAGATGGCTTCAGATCAATCCCAAGGTTGAAACAAAAGGGTGGTTTGCTTTCTAAATTACATTTATTGTTTCTGTTTTTTAATTTATTTACGTACCTTTGTGAAATTAATGGTCAATATTTTTTTTTATTTTTGTTTTTCTTTTTACTAGCTTTTACCAATATTTTAAAAATACACCATTACATTACATATATATTAAAAATCAGTTAATTATATAAAAAGATGTAAAATAATTCATATAATTTATACATAATACATAATAAAAAAAAATATAAGATTCCGTTAGAAAATTAACTTAGAGTATAGTCAATTATAACTAACTAATAAAAAAATATGCTAGTTACATAAAAAAGAATAAAACTTTCCACTATTCCTATTTTTTAATATTTTAAAATTAAAATAAAAAAATTAACTGAATTGATTTATTATAATTCATTTTCTAGAATTTTTCAAAAACATATCTTTGATTTATGCTTTTATTTTAAATAATAATTTTTGTTAGTTATAAATACAAAATATATAACGTAAAGATAAACTCAAAGGGTTTTTTCAGTTTCTTTTTTCTAATAGAAATAGAAAAATAAATAAAAAACTGAAAAAAAGGATATTTTGAATAAGGATAAAATACAAATAATTGATTCTGTTTTAAACACATAAATCTACAAAATTTTGTCATTTCAAATAAAAGATATAAAAATTTATATCTGTATTTTTATATTTATGTCTCAATATCCCAAAATATATTTACTTTGTTAATATCAATGATACATGTGAGATAAGAAATAAAATATCTTAAAATTAGAATCCACGCTACTTGTGGACTAAGATTATTTAAAATAAAAAATTATACAATAATAAAATAAAAAGTTAATTATTTTTAAATTAAAATAATAAATACATATTTTATAAAAATTACAAATTTAATAATAAATAAATTATTACTTTATCATTTTCTTAAATTTTTCATTTAAGACAATCTAAATTTGTTGTGTTTAAAGCACAAATTTATTACATTATATCTTAATTTTTTTAGATATTTTATTCAAACATAAATTTTTATGTTTAATTCTTATTTCTTTATGTAAAAAAAGTGAAAATTTTTACAGTATGATTTTTTATTATTTACTATTTTTTCATATTTTTTATCCCATCTAAAAAATATAAGTTAAAAAAACATATTTTACTAAATAATTGACAAAACAAAATCAGAAAATTCATTTCGGAACTCATACGGTGATGGAGATGAGAGAGACAGGCGCCGAGAGTAAACAGAGAGAAAGAGAGAGAGTATGTACTTCGGGCCCCACTTGAACCCACATTTTATTGGGTTGCCTTTGTGGAAAGTGGTATTTAAAATAATGGTGGGCCCGTTCTGCCAAAGATGGGCTTAAATGGGACCCACTTAAGTATTCCATCCTATGTATGGGCCGTTCGATTGGACTGCAGTTGGCCCACAAGGGATAAATCGTCGTTTATAAGTGTCCTTATTCAGATGAATTATTCAATTCAATTATGTTCCTTTTTATCTCTTTATTTTCCATTTTCATTTTTTCTCCGGTTTTGATAATTTCGTATTTGCCTTTTCTTCCTTCCGATTTGGATTCTTCTGTTCTTTGACGTTCGGCATAGGCAATGGCAGAGGTGGTGCTGGCTTCCATTTTCATATTTGGACGTAAATAACCTCTATTATCTTTTCTATTTTTTATTTGTAGGTACACAACTCCCAATTGAGTTTAATAATTCTAAAAATATATATTATCCGAAGAGAAACACGACACAAAACTATTCACTTGTGATGTGTACTACTTATGTTTTAGCATATTACGAGGTTCTTCCATGCTGTATAATCGTCATAAACCGTGTTAAATTTAATTAGAATTTGTTTTATTTAATAAAATATTTTTTATTTTTATATTTTTAATCTTAGAATTTACTAAAACAATAAAAAAAAATAAGATATTGTTCGTATATTTAGCAAACTTACTAAGTAAGTAATTCGAAATCTCATTTTTTCTAAATGAATGAACTAGAGTTGATATCAATAAAAACATTCTGATGATTCAATGAGTAAAATATTATTTTATTATAATAATTGAAAATTTATTCTTTATTTATAGGATAGAAAAAACTTTTAATTGTAGTGATACATTAGTATTTTAGTAATTTTTAACTGTTAATTTTAATCATAAAAAATATATAATTAAGATCAACAATTAAAATTCACTTAAATAACAATAATATGCTAATATACCGAGTCACTAAAAAAAAATACTAATATACCATTATGAAGACATCTTTATCCTCGTAATGATATTGCACCTTTATGAAGTGTTAATAGATATTAAATAATAATTATATAATTTTATGATTGACTATTTAGTGTTTTTATACGTATTTCTTAGTATAGGACAAATATATTTTAATTTTATATTAGTAATATTATATATTAAAAATTTTTTATGAATCAAGTTCAACCAAATTAAATAATAAAATTTGGAATAATATTAATTATAACTGATTTTTATTATATTAAATCAACTTAGCTAAAATTAGTTAATAAAAAGATTTGAATATATAATATTATTCTAGTTAATAAAACCCTAAAAACACAAACTAACAAATAGTCTTAATGTCGCTATCTCCTGAACACTTAGCTCAAACCTACTAAGTAAAAATATATATTAGATAATGGAAAGTAAGTAAGTAAGTAAAAATATAGAATAGGACCAAACTTGCACTTTTGTTGCTGCGAAGTAAAATCATCTAAAGTACTGTTAATTAAATAATTAAAGGGAAGAAAAGTATATTCGCCTATCGAGGGAGCGCTTGACAATTGAGATCAATGTTGTCATTATTATGCTACTAAGGAGCACAAAATCGAAACCGAAAGTGAATAAGAGTATAACATATATACATATAGCTAGGGCCATATGAAACAGAGGAGATACTTAAAGAAAAGCAATGGATGATAAGATTATTGAAGGGTTTAATTATACGATGAATAAAAGGTGAGGGTTTAAAGCCGGACATCATTATTACCAATAAGATCCAAACGCTGTAATGATGGTACTTGCACTTGCTTAATCAGCCACTTTTGATGCCAATTGTTGTGACCATGCTTCTCACCAACTCTTCGCATATTATAACATATTAATTATTTTTGTCTAACTAATACAAATTCGTCCCTCTTTGGCTCATACAATTATACATGGAATGTTTGGCAATAAAAGGTTACTGAAATTTGAACATGGGAGATGTGCATAATAGTAATACTGATATTAAGGCATAATTTTAACATAATTACATTCATTTAAGATAGGATGATCATGAAAAACAAACAGAAAGAAGTAAGGGAAGAAGTTATAATTTGATTTTTATTTTTAGGAGAAGAGAAAAAATACTTTTACTAAAATAATAAGGAGTATAAACTTTAAATTAAAAGGCTATGATAAATATTGTTTGTGGCAAAATATTAAATTTTAGCCACTGTGACAATGTTTTGTGCTAAATACAAGACACATTCATTTATTTTTATCACGTTTCAGTGTTCGTGGTTAAAATTTAGTGGCTAGACTCCGTTTTTGTGGTAGTGACTCGTCTCCAGATCAAAGATGTATTTGTATTTAATTCAAGACACAAGGTAATGCTAATTGTTATCCTTAATCCCTAATTCTAATTATTAATTTCTTTGTTGACAGTTGTCATTACCATATTAACAAGAGTTAACAATGTCTGAAATTTGACTCCTTGTCTGTGGCACATGCATGCTGTACACCAAACCTCTATATTATTCGAAAAAAAAAGTTGTTAAGTAGCAAAATAATAGACAATAATCTGAACGAATTAAGATCTTCTAAAAGGAGTTAAGTAACATAATAATGAATAATAATCTTTGAATAGATCAATATTCTCTAAAACGAAAAATTAATCACTCTTAAATTAAGATAATAGAATATATATTTTATAAAAATTATAAAATTAATGATAATTATACTCTACTATTTTTTCACTTTGAAAAATCCAAATTAATCTGAATTATAGTTAAGAAAATGAAAAAAGAAAAAAAAGAACAGGTAAATATAATAATGGCTAGTAGATTCTACTTTACTATAAAATCTAATAGATATGACATAATAAAAGTGTACTAGCCAGTGGGTAGCGGCAGCCTCAGATGTCTGGTCTGGACTCCAATTATTGAGAGCATATTGCACAATGATTCAGGTCAAGAACTTCTCCATGACTAGCTACGAGGTGGCCAATAAGGCATCATCTTTCATATGATCGATGATGATGAGTGATGACTATGGTCACTTTTATTTAATCATAGAATGATAACCCTAGCTATGCCATAATAATAGTTAATCATATTTTTACTATTAATTTATATCCGGGTTGCCTTTTAATTATATGATTCACATACTAAGAAATAATATATGCTCAGAACTCAGAAATCAGAATCGCATCCTACCCTTCATTGACTTATTGCCCTCCTCCACATGTGCTGCATTATTCTCCCGTCATAATTATTTTTTCTTTTTGGACAGGGTTAATAGAATATGGGCTCACAAGCCCAACAAGGTGCACTTGAGTAAAAAACCAAATGTTCCAATGGGCCTAATCCAACAAAGCAAATAAAAAAATGAAGCAGCAGTAGGTTCTAGATCCATGAAATGACAAAATTGCCCTTCCGTATCCAATGGTAAAGGGGGTGCATTCTGGAACATTCTGAGTCGGTGAGTGAGGAGAGATTAAAGGCTGTGAAAGTGTGAAGAGTGATGAGTTAACAGAGTGGGTTGAGGATGTCGATAGTGCCAATGAAGCAGGATGGTGAGGGCGAGGGGTCTAACTCTTTGGTTGATGCATTCTTGGGTTCCCGTATGGAGCTGTGGGACCCCTTCCACTTCATGCCCGCCCCGTTCTCCAACATGTTGTCGGGTTTGGGATTGGGGTCATCGGTGAACACCCGCTTGGACTGGAGGGAGAATTCCAAGGCACACGTGTGGAAGGTGGTGCTACCTGGATTCACCGATGAGGACGTTCTGGTTGAGCTCCAAGACGAGAGGGTGCTTCAGGTGAGCGTGGAGAGCGGCAAGTTCATGAGCAGATTCAAGGTACCTGATGACGCTAACCTTGAGCAACTCAAGGCCAAAATGCACAACGGGGTTCTGCTTATCACTGTTCCCAAGTATCAACAAGCCTCCAACATTAGGGTCGTTGAGATTGAAGGCTCTGATTGATTCCCTGTTTGCTTGCTTACCCTATTACTATATTGTCTCTGTTTCACTAATGCAATGGTCGTGTTATCACTGTATGTTAAGAATGTATACCATATGTGTGCGGTTTAACTAATGTATGTATGAAATGTTAGTGTTTACCAGTTAGTTACTATTCAGTGAGTTGCAAGAGGTATTAGCTTATTAGAGGTTATATATTAGGGTATGAGTGAATTATGAGATTTTGGGTTTGATCTCCTTACGGTTATTTATAGTAGATATTGTAACATTAAGAGGAAAATGATTGGTTATTAAAAGCAACTAAACTCATAAGGTCAACTAATTATTATTACCCTTAGAATCTGAAATAATTCTTCTTAACCATGAATCCGAATCTTTGGGAGTATTTGAGCCTTGTTCCTGGCCTAGAGAAATAGTTCCTAACAGCTCCATCGCCTGCCGTTCTTGTTGGGAAGAATGAATGTAGCGATTCCTTCAACGTTTTCAACCCTATTAATTGTGTTATACAAGTTCGCCAGTGCTCTCAGCATGCAACAATTGAGTATTTAACTGCTTCCTATACATTTCAAGTAAACTATATGGCAACTTGTTGAGTTGTTGGGCTAGTTTTGTTACGTTGTTTTTGTACCAAGTATCATTCAAACAACTAACAATAATTTCAATAATCAACCAAGACTTTACAACATTAGATTAAAAAAAAACCACAAAACTAGAACTTCATTGAACCTACCAGTGGAAAAAGTGTGTCAAATTAAAGGATATAGTGGAGATCAGACTTGGAGGACGGTGAAGTAGCTACATATCTAGTGAGGTGAGGGAAGAAGGAAAAGGAAGTTCTAACTACTTATGTTGTCTCATTCTATCAGTTAAATTTTTTTAAATTAGTGATTTTATAATATAATATTAGAATTTAAATATAAATGAAAAAAAAATTACACACAAATGATTATATCTGGAACAACATAATTCGAATGAATCTGCCTACCCCTATATACTTTACTTACACATGCTATGGTATAGGTGGGCCGTGCCCATTATTAATGTTACACTATTTTCTCATATACGTTTGGTCAAATTAAATAGGAATTAGGAATTAGGAAATCACAAATAGGCATATCATACAATGTTTAGGAATTAGGAAATCATATCATTACGATTCTCGTAATCTTAGTCCGCTAGTCCATTGCATATAATAAACACAAGAAATGTCTTAATTACATTGGGTGAGGAAAAAAATCGGTTATAAACTTCTACATGATATCGAATTACATATTTTTTAAAGTAAAAACTCACGTGAAATCGACTTCATGTGAAGTTGATATCTAAGAGCTTTTAAATAAAAATTTAGTCAAATTAGTCAAATTAGCTAACGGCTCTCAGATATTAATTTCACATGAAGTTGACTATACGTGAGTTTTTACCATTTTTGAATCATGAAACGTGTTTAATTAATTTAAAATATAAAAACACGCACATATATATATTACTAATGAAGAAAAGTTTTTCATAATGAAAAAGTCTTGCACTGTTTTATTATCAATGCAAAAAATATTTAAGAAGTAAGCCTTGATAATAAACCATGCATTTATTTGAAGCTTGTAACTTTACATAAAGATAAGTATTACTACAAAAAAAAAAGGCCTATGGTCACGATAAAAAACCGTGACCATAGCTAGTAAAAAGGGTGATCATAGATCTATGGTCACGGTTTTGGATCTATGATCACGGTTTTTTACCGTGGCCTATTCTCTCGTGGTCATAGGTCTATGGTCACGGTTTTTTGATCTATGGTCACGGTTTCAATTTTCAAAATCTAACACTTTAGGCCACGTTTTTTTACCGTGACCATAGCCTTATCTATGGTCACAGTTTTCACCGTGACCATAGCCTCTATGGTCACCCCTCTTTAAAACCGTGACTATAGATAAGGCTATGGTCACGGTTTTTACCGTGGCCATAGCCTCTATGGTCACCCCTCCTTAAAACCGTGACCATAGCCCTATCTATGGTCACCGTTTTCACCGTGGCCATAGACTCTATGGTCACCCCCACCTAAAACCGTGACCATAGCCTATCTATGGTCACGATTTTACACCGTGGCCATAGCCTCTATGGTCACCCTTCCTTAAAACCGTGACCATAGCCCTATCTATGGTCACGGTTTTTTCACCGTGGCCATAGACTCTATAGTCACCCTCCTTAAAACCGTGACCATAGCCTATCTATGATCCCGGTTTTTTACCGTGGCCATAGACTCTATGGTAACCCCTCCTTAAAACTGTGACCATAGCCTTATCTATGGTCACGGTTTTTCACCGTGACCATAATCTCTATGCTCACCCCTCCTTAAAACCGTGACCATAACCCTATCTATGGTTACGGTTTTTTAAAATGGTGACTATAGCCTGTTGTTGTTTATGAGATTCAATTTCTTTAAATTATAATCACATCCCAAAATGATAATAATCACAAAATAAATCTAAAAATAAGAAATTCAAGAAATCTAAATCATAAAAGTTTCATTATAAGATATATATGTTTAATTTTTAGTCTAAACAACACAAATTAAAAAGAGTGAAATTTTTCCAATTACATGTAATACCTCAAAAAGTACATAACATATCAAAATATTACATTTACATAACTAAGGTCATTGTAAGACCCATCCCATGTGATATTTGTATGGAACATATTTTCTTCATCACATCATGTCTTCCTGCACGTAAAAGAAACAAACATGTTAGATATCTTGCAAAAATACTTTTGATGATGCAATACATATACAGCAAAAGAAGAGAAACATTCATCCACAGCAACACTCAAGAATTATTCACAACCATTATTCACTAAATACTATTATTTTAATAATTAGTTGGCACATTAAAGGTGGGATTATTTTTAAATAACGTTACAAATCACCAACAAGTAAACCTTGGCAAATATTCATATATAGAGAGTTGTTATAATAACCGACAATTAAGTTCTCAAAAAAAAATACCAAGTGACAAACAATTGAGACATCACGAGTAAAAAACAAAGATACAACACGATATGCAAAAATTTCTACAAGAGAGAGAGAGATAGAGAGAACAGCATTAGAGCCGGCTGACAGTGTTCTTAAGATGGATCAATAGCACAACAAGAAGCTATAAGAGTTAAAAAATGAATGTTACTGGAAGCATATCAATTTATCTATCTACTTCTTCCTGAAATTTTCTCCTCATAGATTAATCAGAAGAATTCACTTCAGCCATATATAAAACTTTTTAGCATTAAAAAAACAATATTATAGAGTATATTGACCCTATTATGACCAACTAAAAAATCTCTTAGAAAAATAACATGGAACAAGTGTCTACTGTCTACATGTAAAACAATCATAAGCTTAGAATCAATTATAAAAAAAATCAAATACAATCACAAGCTTAGAAACAATTATTAAAAAAAATAAAATACAACAAATTCATAAAGGATAGATTCAAAAGAGCTTCATGAGTAATAAAAAACACAAATATGAAAATCCAAAATTGACTTTCTAATATCAGATTTTAAATTTAAACTAAAGACTAGAAAAATAACTCATATATGGAGTACTATCTTATGTTACCGCTGTGAAAGTGATCAAGACAAATTTCAGGCTCAACAAGATCAAATACCATTATTGATTACTCTTTAATTTAGAGTTTTTTAAATAATTCTCGGTTCTTTGTTGTTATCATGCTATTGAATAAAGAATTTGTTGTTGATTAAGGTTAATTTAAAACTTCTATGGTACATAAGTTAATATTATTATATTGATTCATCAGAAAACAACACACAAATAAATTATTATGAGTAATGACATCCACTTCAATACTTAATGACCTTGGTCTTTATCGGATTAAGCTAATGAACAAGGTTCCTTTGTTTACATTGAAAAACCATATAAACATAGCAATAAGGAAAAATCACAACAGTTGATAAACTAATCACAATAACAGTTAAGAAAATTCACCAAGATGATACACTAATTAAATAATTCATACACTAGTCTATTCACCGAGTAAAACCCCCAATTGGTTTAGAAACGTTTTCTGAGTGGCGACTTTAGTCTTTCATTGTTGTTTTTCAACCATTATTCCCTAAATTTCAAATTATTATAAAGATTAGCAATTAAACATGCAAAAGGGAAATTTTAGTCCCCAATCAAATTTTACAAAATAGTACTCATCTGTCTCACAATGTGAACATCTAGGAACTAAAAGCTAATAAACCAAAACCAAAGAATAAAGTTGCCACTGGGAAAAAAAAAGTTTAGGGAACAATTTGTGGTTTTTACTCTCTTTCTCACTTGGATCATGTCTGTTTCTTCACTTGGAAGATGTCTTGCTAGGATCAAAGATAAGTTGAGAAATTTACACATAAAACACAAGAAGTAGAAGTGTTCTACATTCCTGAAAGGGAAACATTTAATTGAAGATCACATGAAATATCTATGGCACAAATTCAAAAAATAATGTTTAAAAAAATTACCTACATATAATTACACAAAATTTGCTTGACAAGTATAGCATCCATACTTCAACAGATTTAAACATGAAACTATGTAGCTCCAGAAATGTATCAATTGACATGATTACTAACACCATAGAAGCAGCAAATCTGCATACCTGCCCATCTAAGGCCTGAAGGGCACTTGACGCCTCTTTCACTGAACTGTAAGTAATAAACCCAAATCCTCTGGATCTGCCAAAATCACGGTACACAATTATCCTTGCTACAAAAATCACAAGATAAAACAGAAATTAACATTGAATCACTAACTTGAAACTAATCCCAAACCAACAAAAAAAATAGCAATAAGAGAATCCAACTATTTACCATCAACAACATCACCATATTTCCCAAAAACCTCCCTCAAACTTTGCTCATCAGTGGAATACAAAACACCTGCAACAGATAAACACACCATGCTCATCACTGAAGCTATATTATGTAAACCACATTACTCAAAAAATACAACATTGAATCCATCCCACATAAAACAGAGTAACAAATTCATGAAACCATGAATCAGTACAAAAAGTTTTCCATTTAACCTAACACTCAGCTTATTCTTTACCCAAACAAGCACACATATTTTACAGAAACCGTTAATTAACCTCCACCTAACAAAATATGAAAAATTAGGCCATTTTAACCTAAATTTCGTCTGATTTTGGTTCAGGCCTAAAAAAGTGTTCTTATATATTAAGATCACCAATTCACCACAAAATAATCATAAATAAATAGCAAAAGGAATCAATAGAAGAGAGAAAAAGAAAAGAAAGATTAACTCACGTTCCTTTCCTTGCTGTGGTGGATTCTCTTGTGCTGTGGTGGTAACGGCGGCAGCAGCTTCCCCTGGCGGCAGCTCAGACGGCAGCAGCAGAGCTTCAACAGCGGCGGTGAAGGCAGTGGAGGCGGTGACAGACACCAGCTCAGCTTTTGACCCCTCTCTCTCTCATCTTCATGAGCTTTCTCTCTCTCTTCGAAGTTCGACGGTGGCTGGATAGCGGAGGAGCGCGATGCCTACTCTTCTTCCTCGCGGTGACAGGAAGCTCGCGGTGAGACGCGACAGAGGAGCTCGGCGACGCTAGGGTTTCTGCCTTCGTCGATCTTGGGGGCTGTGACGAAGTAGGGGCTGGGAGGAAGGTGAACGACAATGGTAGGGGCTGGGAGGAAGGGAAATGACGTACTATGGAGGGGGTTGGGAGGAGCTCGAAGTGATTGGGGTGAGAATGGGGCTGTGACGCAAAGTGATTGGGGTTTTTTTTGTTCTAAGTTAGGAGGGAATGGGGATTTTGCTAGGAGAGAGGGGGAAATTTTGGGATTTGGAAGAGAGAAGGGGGGGGGGGGGGGGGGGGGGGGGGGGGACGACAGCGTTTAAGGGGAGGGATAATTAAAAAAATAAAAAAAATGAATTTAAAAAAAAATCTTGATTATAGACCACTTTAGGCCACCCCTAAAAACCGTGACCATAGAGTATCTATGGTAACCTTCTAAAACCGTGACCATAGACCCTTTTAGGTCACCCTTTCGAAAAACTGTGACTATAGACCTTTTTTGGTCACTGTAAAAAATCGTGACTATAGACCCCTTTAGGTCACTCCTAAAACCGTGACCATAGACCCTTTTAGGCCATCCACCAAAATCGTGACTATAGACCACTTTAGGTCACCCCCCAAAACCGTGGCCATAGACCCTTTTAGGTCACCTTTTTTTGAAAAATCGTGACCATAGACCCCTTTTTGGTCACCGTAAAAAACCGTGGCCATAGACCCCTTTAGGTCACCCCTAAAACCGTGGCCATAGACCACTTTAGGTCACCCCCCAAAACCGTGACCATAGGTACCCTATGGTCACCCTTTTTGTAAAAACCGTGACCATAGACCCTTTTTTGTCACTGTAAAAAACCGTGACCATAAACCCCTTTAGGTCACTCCCCAAAACCGTGACTATAGACCCTTTTAGGCCACCATTTTTTAGAAAACCGTGACCATAGGTACCTTATGGTCACCCTTTTTATAAAAATCATGACCATAGTTTTTTTTCTTTGGGTCTATGGTCACGGTTTTTTACCGTGACAAAAAAAACCGTGGCTATAGACCCAAAAGTTTGTACAAGAAATATGTTTTTTTAATGGAGAATGTTAGGGGATAATGATTTTATTGAACAATATGAATAATCACCAATCAAATAAAAATACATTATATCTCTAAATTAATCTTCTAAATTTTAATATTAAAATATCTATTCGTATACTAGTAAAATGAACATTCGATATATCTATTATTTACATTGTTTAATATTTTCATTATTCACCTATACTTTTCCTTTTTTAAAACGTTAAAAACACGACTGTGTCCAAAGAACCAACAAAAGAACATTCTAGTATGCAAAACAATGTTATACATTATCATGAGCTACACCGTGGAAAAGAAGAGATAGTGTACTGTAGAGTGAGGCCATGACTATGACGAGTTATGATTATTACGTGGTGCAGAAGAATTAGAAGAAGACATGACGATAGCATGAACAATTCCATTTAAAACATCATTATCTCTAACACCTATTTTAATCTTATTCTTCATCAACACCGCTCTCTCCCTCATCAACTTTCCTTCCTCACTCACCATCATTCTCCTCACCGCACCTTCCACCTCATCCCTCCTTATTCTCATCTCCGAGCATTCTATTCCCACCTTCCACACATTACTCACCAACCTTGCGTTCACCCTCTGGTCTCCGAAGCACGGCTGACACATCATCGGAACTCCGAAGCACACGCTCTCCAGCGTAGAATTCCATCCACAGTGGCTCCAGAACCCTCCCACTGCTCTATGTGCCAGAACTTCTCTCTGCGGTGCCCATGTTACTATTCTACCCTTCTTTCTTGTCGCACTTTTCACTTCTTCCGGAATTGACTCTATCGTTTCTGGTCTTATCACCCATAGAAATCTTTGTTCGCTGTTTCTTAAGCCGTACGCCACTTCAATTAGTTCCTTTTCTTCCCAACTCGCTATGCTTCCTAAACTCACATACAGAACTGAACATGGCTCTTGTTCGTTCAGCCATGTTATGCAGCTATAGTCTGCTTTCATGAGGCTTGTTGAACAATTATTATTCTTCTCTTGTGTTTCTGATGACGCCATGCACATATGTAAGGGTCCTATGGGAAACACACCAACTTTGTAGAGTTTTCGGAGTTTTTGGAGGGATGAAGATTCGAGGAATTCAATGGTATTAAAGATGACACCTAATGATGGTTTCACTAAGAGTGATTCAGTTGCTTGTTTCACCATGATATCCGTTGCAGATTCTCCCAAATTAAAAATTGGTAGATCTTTGAATCGTAGAGGTTCAAGTCCTTCCACCATCTCCATGCACCTATAGTTAGAATCTGCCAATAAAATTTCTAACCAGTTAAAATTTTTTGTTCAACTTGAAATCAACACATTTATATAAACATGTTTAATTCATAAATATACACTTATTACTAGTTGCTTATAATTTCATTCCTAATACATATTTCAAAAATATTTACAAGTGATTATATTTTATTATTTAAAAACTATATTAAAGAAGCAATTATATTATATATTTCTAAAATTATGCACATATTATTACTCTAAAAATAGATACATGTTTTTATTTTGTTTTTCTTTTCGATAACTATCACTTTGTGTGAATAGCTGTAATCTCATACTTTCTACTTTCGGTTGTACAATATTGACTTTGCCATATAGCTTATTAGTATTCAATTTTGCTAAAAAGCACAACAAAAATAAACTAACAAC
This sequence comes from Arachis stenosperma, assembly GCF_014773155.1. Classification (NCBI taxonomy): domain Eukaryota; kingdom Viridiplantae; phylum Streptophyta; class Magnoliopsida; order Fabales; family Fabaceae; genus Arachis; species Arachis stenosperma. The sequence goes on along the minus strand of NC_080379.1, from coordinate 2,904,634 downwards.
TTTACATATTTAAAATTTAAAAAATTACAATTTCAAGCTTTATATTAAATTTGCTACTTTTTTATTGTCCACTTAAATAGAATTATTGTTGAAGTTAATTGAAATAAAATTTTTAATTTTTTAATTTTGAATAAAATATTCATATATTAAATAAACAATATAGCAAAACTCATAAAACAATACTATGACATAGCCTTTATTTAAGTTTGAATTAACATGTAAAATATGTCTTTATTTCGTATGTTAGAACATGTAAAATATTAAATAACACAATTATTCATCTTTGTTTGATATATATAATTAATTTTCAACTATTGAAAATAAGAATTAATAGCTTTAAAACACTCATTAAATTTACTCCAAAAATTTGAAAGAATTTTTCGTTAGAGCAAAGAGCTAATTAAGATGATATATACTCTTAACACAATTAATTATATAGAACACATATAAACAAACTCTAGCTTTAATTTAATTATCATTGAAGCATGCATGCACATAATATATAAATTGCATACCTTGTAAGGGAAGATATCCGTTTCTTTGTAGCATAGATAACCAATGATAAGAGAGATAATTAGTAGCACATGTGGTTCTGAAGAGTATGGTAGGAAGGTTGAGTTCTCTAGCCACAGAATCAATAAAGTGCATTAAACCATCATAGATAACACATGAAATCTTCTCTTCCTTGATGATCTTAACCAAAACCTTCTTAAGCGGTGTGACACAATTGGTATTGAGGTGTGAAGAAATATGAATAAAGTTCTTGGAAGAAACAGTGTATGAATCGGATAAACCGTCATGAAAGGGTACAAAAATAAAATCAGGATGGTTAGTTGGGTCAGGAGAATTGAATTTGGTGTGTAGTACAGTGATGGAGAAGCCTTTGGAATAAAGAATAGTGGCTAATTGAAGCATAGGTGTCATGTGGCCTTGAAGAGGTGGTAAAATAATAATTAAGCGATGATTTGATGCCATTATCATGAATCTTTAATTGACAGATGTATAAGGTTGTAGTGGAGATTATATAGATGTATAAGGTTGTAGTGGAAATTATATTGAAGTGAAGATTCATTCAAAGAAATTCAGTAAGCACAAGGCATAAGGCATAAGGTATGTGCAAAACTTATAAGGGGTGCTTTGATGCCATTATAGCTTTTTTCTTTGAGATTGACGTGGTTTTATTTTTTTTGTTGTTAATTTCTAGAGTCTCCTTAAAAAGAAGTCTCATCTTTGTTAATCCCAAGATGCTAGGCATAAGGCATGTGCCTTTGACATTATTGGACTCATCATCATATAGTCAATAATTTACAGCGCTCATAAGTTAGAGTGCATTGAATTCATCGTTTAATTAACATGATACACTAATAATTTTAGTCTTTTATTCAAGTTTAGTAAAATTCATCATCAATTCATTTTTTTTTTTTTTGTTACGGTTCGGACATTCATTGCTTCCAATTGAGTCTCAAGTACTACAATTCGTCAGACTAATCACATTTTTTCTGAGAGCATTATTGAATTATAAGATATCTTTCACCAAATATTAAGTGGAACTTCTATTCTACTGAGATATATTACCTTATCTTAATCATATGCATTTTAAATTTTGATTGATTTAAATGTTTGGGTTCCTTGTAAGTACCACTTTTTTGTCAAATTCAAAAATTGTAAGCTGATTGAAAGTCTCCATTTTTTTTGAAAAATAATTCTCATATGGTTACTATTTAACATAATTAACATTATGTTTATAAAAATATTTAGTGTCATATTCTATACAAATTATTCTCAAATATGAAACAGATTAGTTTTTAATATGTTAGATTAAGAAATACAATAAAAAATAATAATAAAATTTATATTAAATATAATATAATTATTATTTGTATCTCAAAAAATTTGAAGTATGTAGTTGAGTTGAATTTTGTTATCAGATTATAAAAATATTTATAATTATTTTATTCTTAAGATATGTTATCGCAAATTAACTTTTTATAATTAAAATTTATAAGTAAATTAAAATCAAATGTAAAACTGATTTCAAATATATGAATATAATTTTTATTGGAACAAAAATGGTTAAATAATCCGATTAAGATATAAATAATTCAAAATCATGTTCCTATCAAATAAAGTATAATATCAAAGAGAATGAGATAAATAATAGGGATATGAGGCTAAAAAAAAAGAGAAAAAATTGAGAGACTTAAACCAATTTTCTTCTTTTTCTTTTTTTTTTGGAAAAATAAATAAATTTAATATCTCCACTTTTATTTAAAAAGAAAAAAAATAAAAGACGGGACTAAATTTAAGAGAGTGGTGTCAAATATTTTTTATTCTATGATAATTTCAATTACAAATAATTAATATTTTTAAATAAATAAAATTAATTTAATGAATATAAAAATATTATTCTATTTTTTATCAAAATAAATTTATTAAAATAATAGATTTTTCTGGCTGATTTTTCTTGCCTTAAAACCTAAAAAAAAAAAAAAAAATTTGCCTTTCATGCTTTTACTTATCGCGATTGTTGTGAACTGTGATGGCTATTCATCAAAAGATTTATTAATTAATAGTCATATCAAGTTAGAGACCCAAAATTTTCCTCCATCTATAAACAATTGGAAACATTTTAAGTACACTGAGAGTATTGGTGTACTAATTATTTTAACCGTTGATTTTAATTAATATATATTATATATATTTTTTATGATTTAGATCAACGGTTAAAATAATTGATGTACTGATACTCTCATTGCACTTAAAGTGCTTCCTAAACAATTATATAATCATCACTCACTTTCATAAAATTTTCATTGTTTTGCCCATCAATCTCTTTCCGATCTTATCTCAAATAATTGATTTTCTATTCAATTTGCACATAACATAACACATACACGTACACATAATAATAATAATAATAATAATAATAATAATAATAATTAATCGTCAAATAATTCTCGTTCTTAAAGATTTATTATTTTTAAATTGATTTTTGATAAATTAAATTAATTATATTAATCTTATAATATAAAATATAAATTAAATTAATTTTTTGTTAATTAAATAATAATATATTACATTAAATATTATATATCATAATGATATTAATTATAAATAATATTATGTATTATAAAATGATTGGTTAACCTTTTAAATTAGCAATATATGACATATTGTGTGTCATGTGTTATAGTTCATTTTTTTTAATATAAAAAAGATTTTAATATAACCCTCCGTTATTGAATTTTGTGATATTTTTTTAAAATTATGAGAGTGCGACAATACGTTCCTATATTGTATATTTTAATTCGACGAGCTGATTCCCTGTGAAGGCCAAGACATATATATGAGACAGCCAAGACCGAACTCAACTAGGGCACTTTGATTTCAGTTTTGCTACTATGCGCAGGGTTGAAATTTTCTTTCTTTATTTTTTTTCATACTGCAATACGAAAAGGGTTTTATTTTGGTCGGCACGAAAAATAAATGCTTTTAGGACTTTAGGCATCCTAACAATCACAATTTTAAGTTTTATTTTGTAAACCTAACTACCTAATAAGCAGGCAAATTAAAATAAATAAAACTAAGGTTCTATACAACTTAGAAGGTTACGAGCTGAGTTACGACCAAGTCTAAAAAATGTTGACGCAATTGTCATAAAAATGAAAGCATATTTCAAGAAAAGATTTTAATTGTCTGAGACTTCCACTAACTTAAGTGGATAAGAAGAGGAATATAAATAATTATATTTCTCAGTGTTTTTATTATAAGTTTATCATAAAAGTATTGTATAGATCAATAGAACATCCAAAGAATAGGAAAACAAAAAGAAATTATTATTCTTATGTTATTTTTTGTACTGTTATCAATAATAATGTTATATGTATATAAAAAATAATTATTAAATTATTTATTTTATAAAATATATTTAAATATAAATATACATTAAAAATGAACTAAATAATGTATATATTTATATATAAATATATAGTTACTGATTTGGTATATAAATAGAATTTTTTAAAAGAAATTAATTACACTACCTATAAAGCACGAATATTTCACCGAGTTATCGTATTAGATATTGTCATTTATCTGACACGTGTATTTTCTGTGCCTTAATAAAAAAAATTTTTTTTTCAGTATATATTATTTTTAAATAAAATAAAAAATATTTTAAATATTTTGTAATAAAAAAATATTATCTTGTAATTATAAAATATCATTATAATTTATTTAAAATATAAAGTATTTTTTCATTTAAAAAATACTTATAAAAATTTAAAATTTATGTATTCATTTATCTTGTGTCGTATTATTCTGTGTTGGATCAAGATTCATGCATTACTATATCATTTTTTATAAGTGTTTAACGATCAATAACCTTAGCTGTTAATCAAAACAGTATTTTTAGAGAACTGGTATGATTTAGCTAAACCTAATTAATGACAATTAGGAAAAGAATAATGAAGTCAATATATATGTGGTTAGAAGGTGGAATATTCGTATCATGGATCACCGGCATGCTTGTACAATGTATCATGAAAAATGGCAGTGTAATAAGCCAGTTATGCTAATGGGCCAGCATTGTATTGCTAGGACTATGCAATTGTAACATCATCATCCGTGATAAGTATGAACCAATCAATTAAGAAAGGCAATTAATTAGTCAATGGAAAATGAGGAGGGAGATAATGAAAGGAACCCAAATGATGTAGATAAGTTTCAAAATGTCTCTTCCATTACTTACAACAATCTGCAGAAACCATGGTTTAAATATTAGAGACAGTAATTAGGAATAGACGTACACCTGACTTCACTTTCGATACATCATGTATCATATGCATGTATTATTATCATCATTACGGCACCTTAATTTAATTCAACTCATTTCGTGACTCGCAAAATTTCTGTAACCAATTATAATGCATATGAACTGGTTTTGATTCATGGATTTTTATGTTACAATTTCAAGTATAATTTGTTCAACACCATTCACATAAAAATAATAGTTAGAGATATGTTTATTTATGTCTTTTTTTATTAAGTTAAGTTTTTGAGAAATGTTGTTTTAAGGTATAATATTAAAATTTTATAATTTAAAGTCTAAAATTTAATTTTTGATAAATTTAAAAGAAACAATTTTAATATAAAGCAAATAAAAAATAAGAAAAAGTCTATAAAAAAAATTACATAAGACTTTGGATAAAGAGAGACGTTAGAAATAAAAAGTGAATTTATGATAAGTTGACAATAAAAAATTAAAAATGTTATATGATTTAATATTATTTAATAATATTTAGCTGTCATCTATATACATAAAGACATGTGTAATTAATTAGATGTATTCTTGAACAGGTGAAAGACTGTCTTTGATTGACTATACAAAGCACACAATATGCAACTATGCAAGATCTGCGAAGAGAATTATTTTTCCAATTCTATTTAATTTGTTTTGAACTTTTCCAAAATTGCAAACCTCTCGTACAGTGAATTCTCCGGAGATAGGACAACTGGACAAGGCATTTTTAAAGTTTTTTTTGCAAATGAGAATGCTAAAAGACCAATATTTTTAGTGAAGAAAAAAAGTTTATTATTAATTCAAAGACAAAATAAATATAAACAAAATGTATGTTGATCATATAACATATCTGCTTTGTAAAATGGTACATGGATATATAAATCCGTTTTTGTTGAATCACATAAAAAAGATTTCACAATTTAGAATTTTAATTATTATTCATTTAAATATTAGTGTATTTCCTTTCCTCAATTACAAATACTATGATGTTTGTTCTCTTTGCTTAATAAGTATAACGATCAAGGGCATCAGCAACGAGTTTTAATAACAATCATTGAATACTATGCTTCATAATTGTCTTTTTTGGTGAAGCTTGATTCACTCACAGGTGAGAATTTGATGAATCCAATGGATAGCAATAGTATAAACAGTGAAGATCTGACAGAAATTGAGAATTCCAACAGAGAGGACCCTGAACAGCCTCAGATTGAGGGTGAGGAGCTGAATAGGATAGCTCCATGGGAAAAACAAATCACAGTCCGGGGAATAATTGCTAGCTTACTGATTGAAACAATTTACAGTGTCATAGCGATGAAGCCGGGCCTTGCAACTGGTCTAGTATCTAATCTCAATATATCGGCTGCACTTCTTGCCTTTGTGTTCATTAGGACTTGGACTAAGCTCCTTTCCAAAGCCAATATTGCTTCAATACCATTCAGTTGGCAAGAGAATACCGTAATCCATATTTGTGCAGTGGCTTTCTAAGAATGGCCATGTATCTATAAATGAGGGCATATGGTGCCTTGAAATTACCATATGGGTTCCCAACCTCAAAGGCCTTGTAGAATAGGAAGAATGTGAGAGGAGCCACAACACAGTTTATCCCTGTGGCGATTGCTTGGCTTAGAAGCATTGAACGAGGGGATGTGAAAGTGAGATGGCCGGTCTTAAAATCATGCATTAAATCAGAAGAAATGGAAACAATTGATTTGATCAAGCCACATCTCACAAGTCCTTCAACTACACCCCCAGTTTTTCTGGAAAGGATGCAAGTACAAATGTACAATGAGAGTCACTTTGACGTAGTTATAAGCCATGTTTATGTCAGTTAATCGTAAGCATTGCAAAATCCAAGTGAGAATGCAAGAATATAGGCAATCACCACAAAACCACTTCACTTGGGGGAACATCAAAGGTATCACAATGATGGGAAGAACAATATGTACGCTGCAACCGCCAACCATAACGGAATGCTATCTTTTAAAAACACTTCATTCCGTCTAAATTCTTCGTGAGACAGCTGCCTCTGGTTCTCTAAATCTGCAGTGACAAAGAAATATGAAAATGGCTGAGATCATAGACAAATTCACCAAAAAATAGCTCTATGCAAAGAGACACGGGGACTAGAATGATTACATGTATTAGGATTCTTCTTTTGCATGCTTGCATAGATATTAATTGCTGTGAAACAGACTACAAATCGACTTAGCCCAGTGGAACAGCTACTGCAGTTCTTATTAATGGATTCCATACTCCTAAAGGAGACGCCATGACCAAGTACAAATCTGTTTTGTTTTTTGTTGATTTCTGGTTTATCTTATTTTGTCCAACAAAGTAAATATTTATGTATGAAAGGTAAAACTAACTCAACTGCTTTTGCAGGAAGCAGGTTCATGGTTTCATGAAGTACTTCTCATTCAGTTTCCTTTGGGCATTCTTTCAATGGCTATACAGGTGGAGATCAGTGTGGGTTTGTTCAGTTTCCAACTTTTGGATTGAAAGCCTGGAAAGCCTCGTGTCTCTTCATCAAGCATCAACCATGGAGTACTTGTTCATTGTCATTGATTAAACCTCGTGTCTCTTTGTACTTGCATCCTTGGCCAGAAAAACTGACGGTATAGTTGCAGGACTTGTGGGGTGTGGCTTGATCAAATTAATTGTTTCTATTTCTTCTGATTTGATGCATAATTTCAAGACCGGCCATCTCACTTTCACATCCTCTCGTGTTCCATGCTTCTAAGCCAAGCAATCGCCACAGGGATAGGCTGTGTTGTGGCTCCTTTCACATTCTTCCTTTTCTACGAGGCCTTTGAGGTTGGGAACCCAGATGGTAATTACAAGGCTCCATATGCCCTCATTTATAGAAACATGGCCATTCTCAGCAAGCCACTGCACAAGTATAGTTTACGGTATTCTCTTGCCAAAGGAACGGTATTGAAGCAATATTAGCTTTGGAAAGGAGCTTAGTTCAAGTCCTAATGAACACAAAGGCAAGAAGTGCAGCGCACACATTGAGATTAGGTACTAGACCAGTTGTAAGACCCAGCTTCATCGCTATGACACTGTAAATTGTTTCGATCAGTAAGCTAGCTATTATTCCCGAACTGTGATTTGCTTTTCCCATGGAGCTATCCTGTTCAGTACAATAGTAACAAATCACCTTCATTATAGGTCCACACAGTACTGTACTACACCCCACGCCACCCCACCTTATTACAACAAAGAAACCCTTCACAGCACCCAACACATCCACAACATGGATCATGACATGGGCATGGCAGCACCACCGCCATCCACCATGGTGATGATGAAGCGCCGCCATTTCATGCACATGACATTCTTCTGGGGAACAAAGTCTGAGGTTCTGTTCGACCAATGGCCCGGGGACAGCCGTGGCATGTACGCGCTCGCTCTGCTCTTTGTTTTCGTCATGTCCTTCCTCGTGGAGTGGCTGTCCCACACCCGCTTTATGAAACCCGGTTCCAACAAGCTCAGCGCCGGTTTGTGTCAGACCGTGTTACACCTCCTTAGAGTTGGTTTGGCATACCTCGTTATGCTTGCTCTCATGTCGTTCAACGCCGGTGTCTTCTTGATGGCTGTGTTGGGTCACGCTCTCGGCTTCTTCTTCTTTGGTAGCAGGGCTTTCGCTAAACCACACAACGATAAGAGATATGATGATCTTCCGCCAATGTCTTGTTGATTACTTTTTATTCTTAGGCTTTTTTTGGAGTCTTTTATTTCCCTAGTTGAGATTAGGTACTAGACCAGTTGTAAGACCCAGCTTCATCGCTATGACACTGTAAATTGTTTTGATCAGTAAGCTAGCTATTATTCCCCGGACTGTGATTTGCTTTTCCCATGGAGCTATCCTATTCAGCTCCTCACCCTCAATCTGAGGCTGTTCAGGGTCCTCTCTGTTGGAATTCTCAATTTCTGTCAGATCTTCACTGTTTATACTATTGCTATCCATTGGATTCGTCAAACTCTCACCTGTGAGTGAATCAAGCATCACCAAAAAAGACAATTACAAAGCATGGTATTCAATGATTGTTATTAAAACTCATTGCTGATGCACTTGATCGTTATGCTTATTAAGCAAAGAGAACAAACATTATAATATTTGTAATTGAGGAAAGGAAATATACTAATGTTTAAATGAAGAATAATTAAAATTCTAATAAGATATTTTACTTCAACGTAACGACTGGTGAGAAATGAGACCCCCAACAGATATATTACCTTTTAATTCTTCTTTCCACTTCAACTACACCCAAAAATAAATTTGGAATCTTTGAGACAAGGACAAAAACTTTCAATTCTCCAAGATCAGGGTCAAAAAGAGATGAAGGACAATAATATTGACCACCTAAAATAACAAAGTGTGAGACAGAAAAAACCACAATCCAGAGTTTTGCTGCTTTCAAATAAGTGAAACTCATAAATATAAACAGATTATGTTCAATTATTTTTAGTTAGTTAGTTGAAAAAATATAAATCAGATTGAAAAAACAGAAGCAAGAACAAAAAATCATAACAATAACTAAGCACGGAATAAATAATCAGATTAAAAGTCAGCAAGAACAAAAACAATGAAATTAAACAACCCTAGCCAAGAGCAAATAATCCTAACAAAAATCAGCAATAACAAATAATCAGATTAAAATCAGAATTTTTTTTTTGGTGACGATTAAAATCAGAATTAAGACAACAAATTGTGACCAATAAACTGAATTTAAAAACATAATTAAAAAAGAGAAAGTATAGGGAGCAAATGGCCTAAGCGTACAATGTGTATAATGGAGGTTTAGGAAGTATTAGAGATATGACCGTTAGTGTTACATTGTCCTGTAAGGTTATGCTTTTGGGATGAGTGGGCATGGTATTAGAGTTCTAGATCCGAAAGGTCAAAAAAATTTAAAAATTAGAATCATAACAACAAACTATGACAAATAAAAACACTTAAACATTTCTTATTCTAGCAGTGCACAAATTATACACTTATCAACTTTATACATTTATATCTTCCATTGACATTATGAATTGACTACCCACTTTAGAACAAAATCTGTTATTAACACCATACTTCAGAGTGCAAATACCTACATTAATGGCTCTTTCTTTAACTCAAGTGATCCGGTGAAAATGCAAAAACAGTACTACATTAAAAGTTAATTACATTTTGATATGAATAGAATTTCCCAAAAGATTAAAATAAACATTATCCTAAATAATACCCAGATTTCAAATACTACATTCGTCACGAAAAATAATGATATGAGATATTCAATTCAGAATTACGTCATCAAATTATCAATAATAGCAGCAGTGAACCCTAAAATCAACAATGAAGAACAAATTAAAAATTAATAATAGCAGTGAACAAAGAAAAAAAAATTAAAATTAAGTTCAACAATCAATAATTAAAATCAAGAACAAATTTATAACAAGAACAGAGAATGAAAAGTAAGAAAGGAAATCAAGAACAAACCTGCGTGGCGGACGGCACGGCGGCTGGACTGCGCTGCACGGAGGGCGACACGGGGCTGCTGATACGTGGACGACGACCCTGCTGCTGTGCCACTGCGTGGCTGAGTGCAGGGAGGTCTTGCTGTGAGTGGAGGACGAAGGCGTCTGGTGCGTGCTGCTGCTGTGCGTGGAGGAGATGGCTTGCTGCTGTAGAGGGAGAGGAAAGGGCTGCGCCTCCGCGATGGTGGTGTCCGGAGGCGGAGAAGAGGGAGGAGTTTCGAGACTGTGATGGGATGAGAGGAGATGGCGCTATGGGAGGACTTAAAAAGAAGAAAATAATGCGCTACACATCAAAAGGAGGGAACAGAAAAAGTAATGCGCCATTGCACTTACCTTGTCTATTAAGAGTTTGATTTTTTAATAAGATAAACATTAGGTTCAGATTGACAGGGTAGTTTTTCATATGGAAGTCTTTCTATGTAGAACACTGTGGAGACTAGACATGTTGCTCTCTTCAGTCTTCACCCAGCAATCCAGGTTTATAATATCAGCTTTGCGCTCCTGTGGTTTGATGGTTAGCGTGGAAGCTAGCAAGCTGTTATTATGGGAGCCTATCAATGGACAAGTCAGGGCGGAGGTCGCTGTAGTTTTGGGTTTATTTGAATGTGTTTGGCACATGTAAATTTCTTACAACAAAGTCTTTTATAAAAGAAAAATGTTATATGGATATCAAAATTAGCCACTAAAATTAATTATTAATGTATTTATTTATAAATATGCGTATAATTAAATTATTTTTAATGTATATTTATATTTTAATATGTATTTTATATTGTAATTGACTTTGTTGACTGATTTTATTGTACACCTAAAATAACCTTTTTAAAATGATTGTTACAAACTTACGATAAGTTAAAAAAAATAGGAAAAATATTATTTGTACATTAAAATCAGCCACTAAAATCTGTCACCAATGTATCTATGTATAAATATATATGTGGTTTAATTTATTTTTAATGTGTATTTATATTTCAACATATATTTTATACTGATAATTTCTTTTAGTATACACCTATATTAATCCTAAAAAATAAATACTAATTACTATAATACGTTAATAAATAATACGTATTGATTTAAATATTTAATACATATATTGTTTAATGATAAATTAACATGTAGGCTAATGACTATATCATCTGGAAAAATAATTTATTGTGATAAAAATATATTATATATTCGTTAATATTAATATATCCTTTAAATTAAAGAAAAATATATGGAACTAAATCTAAATTAGTTAAAAATAGAACAATTTAATTAATAATAAATATAATAATTAGTTTTATTTATTGAGAAAGTTTAGAAAACCAGTAAATTTTGTGGTTTTTAGTCATTAATTAACTATCAATGATATTTTTAATGGTGTAGAATCATTCAATTTGCCTATAAATCATTCAATTTGCCCATAAAATTATCTTGATAAGAGATATTTATTTCGATAAATATATTTTAAATTATTTATTTCGATAATTATTATAATTAATTTATTTATTAAAATAAAAAATCCTATACTCATGTACTATATATACTAGTGCAAAACCATCAATCCATGACATAAGAGTGCAATAATGGTAGAGTGAGAAAATAGAATAAAAAGCCAAAATTGCAAAGCTTATTACATATTGGCATATGTATCCTTACTAAAATTACTCGCCAGATCAAAACTGCATTTATAGTTTATACTATATGGAAAGATAGCTGATGCATATATATTTATATTATATCCATGACGCCAGATTCGCTCCAATTGTGGCTTTTTGTTGTCATTGTTAGTTGCATCAAATCCCAACTTCACACGTATATACAAATATGAATAATACTAGAGCTTGTGGCTATACCAAATTATGACTTGCTTTATTATTCATTTTCCATATATGTTCGTTTTGGGGAATAAATAATTGATTGTATTGGACCGCAGCTTGGCCCAATTGAATTAAAATCGTGTCATTTATCATTGTAACGGTAACGCAGTACAATATAACAAATCACCTTCCTTATAGGTCCACACAGTACTGTACTACACCCCACCTTATTAAGAAACCCTTCACAGCACCCAACACACCCACAACATGGACATGGATCATGACATGGGCATGGCAGCACCACCGCCATCCACCATGGTGATGATGAAGCGCCGCCATTTCATGCACATGACATTCTTCTGGGGGACAAAGTCTGAGGTTCTGTTCGACCAATGGCCCGGGGACAGCCGTGGCATGTACGCGCTCGCTCTGCTCTTTGTTTTCGTCATGTCCTTCCTCGTGGAGTGGCTGTCCCACACCCGCTTTATGAAACCCGGTTCCAACAAGCTCAGCGCCGGTTTGTGTCAGACCGTGTTACACCTCCTTAGAGTTGGTTTGGCATACCTCGTTATGCTTGCTCTCATGTCGTTCAACGCCGGTGTCTTCTTGATGGCTGTGTTGGGTCACGCTCTCGGCTTCTTCTTCTTTGGTAGCAGGGCTTTCGCTAAACCACACAGTGATAAGAGATATGATGATCTTCCGCCAATGTCTTGTTGATTACTTTTTTTTTTCTCCTAGTTTTTTTTTTATTTCCCTAGTTGAAATAACTATAATTAGAGCATTTATTATTATTAACTTGGAACTATTTTTGTGATTTTAATTGTGTGTTGGGTAGATGGAATTGTAGGTGGGGATTAAGATCCAGATCCAGATCAAATTTCACGTATACTTGGTTACCCATGGTCACTCATATAGTACAGTCTTATAGTTGTAATAATGGATAGAAACTCTTATTGTTATGTAATGTCTACGGTTTGGACTTTGGACCCATCGTCCTTAAAACAAATTTCCCTCAAATGTCATTCACTGTATGTGCACACTGCATGCTCAACTCTAATGGGCTCAACCCACCTAGCCAAAAATCTACCGTTGTTCTACGATTTTCTCTTTGTTAATTCATTATAAATCAACTTGCATCACTAGAATTTTCATAAAGAGTTTTTGAAGTCAAAATGGTCAAAGAAGAAGCAAAGTTTGAGTTGAATACAATAATCATCAATTGGTTAGATATTGCTAGAAGCTAATGTTGGAAGCTTGAAGATTTTTGAAGAACATTCAAGAGAGTAGTATAACTACAACATTCTACAACATTGAAGAATTCAAAATCAAATTGAATTGAAATTAGAAGATTATAGAAACTACATTAATACAAGTTGAAAGATGATTCATGAAGCCAACTCATGAAATGGTAGTCATTACAAAATTGATTTGTGATTCATAAATTATTATTTTAGTAGGAAGCATTGCCTATATAAAGGCACATATGCCTTGTGTATTGTATGTGTGTTCCATGAAATGAAAAAAGATATGATTATGTGAAGTCCTTCTTTGTTCTATTATTTCATATGAGTGTTGGTGAAGTTGAGAGATGAAAAATATGATAGCGTCATTTATATGAGTGAGTGATCTTAGAGCCAATATAGTGTGGGTATTTTACTTACATTTGGTATCAGAGCTGGTTAATCCAGCGCCTGGTGTTTGAGAGTTTGTGAGGTGTGAGAGAGTTCTCACATAGTTGTTTATTCATAGAGTCAGTATGGCAAACACTTTCAATATTGTGTGGTCCGGTCCCAAGTTAGATGAGAAACTTGATTATAGTTATTGGGAGACTTTGATGTCCACCCATTTGAAGGCCCAGAACCTGTGGAATTTCATTGAATCAGATTTGCAAGAAGGAGCAGATGCTGTCCAACAAAGGAGAGATCAATTGGCGCTATCTCAAATTCATCAAGGAGTAGATTATACGGTGTTTGGCAAAATAGCAAATGCCAAAAGTGCAAAGGAAGCATGGAACACGTTGAAGCTGTCATACAAAGGCGTAGATAAAGTTCAGAAAGCAAAGCTACAGTCTTTAAGAAGAGAATATGAAAGGTACGAGATGTCTAGCTCAGAAATCGTTGAGCAATATTTTACTCGTGTTACAGATCTAGTCAATAAGATGAGAGTCTATGGAGAAGATATGCCCGATAGCAAAGTGGTGGAGAAAATTCTTCGCACCATGCCGATGAAGTATGACCATGTGGTGACTACGATACTAGAGTCCCACGATATGGATACTATGACGATTGCAGAGTTGCAAGAAACTATGGAAAGCCACATCAGTAGAATACTGGAGAAGTCAGAAAAATCAACCGAGGAAGCCCTGAAAAGCCGAGTGAATTTCAACAACGTTGCAGAATCAAACCGTACACAAGAAGGACGAGGTCGTGGTTTCAATTTTCAAAGTAGAAGCAGAGGAAGTTTTAGAGGTAGAGGTCGTGGCAATTACAACCAAGGAAGTTACAATAATTTTACACCACCTAATTAAGGAAGAGGTTGAACGAATTTCAGACTTGTCAACCGAGGAAGAGGTCGAGGCAATTTTTATCAAGAAAGAACCAATTTCAATTGCTTTCATTGTAAAAAGTATGGACATAAAGCAGCAGATTGCAGATTTAAAGTGATGAATAATAATCAAGCACACGTTGCAGAAAATCAGCATCAAAATACTGATAATAATCCGGGTACTCAAACTTTATTTTTTACAAGTAATTCATGTGCCAAAGATGAAAATATATGGTACTTGGATAATGCTTGCAGTAATCATATGTCTGGTAGAAAGGAGTTATTTTTTTCATTAGATGATTCAGTTAAACTATTATTGAAGTTTGGTAATAGTACAAAGATCCCTATTGAAGGAAAAGGGCACATACCAATTAGATTGAAAGATAGTTCTCTGAGTTATATTTCTGATGTTTTCTATGCTCCTGAACTTGATTACAATTTACTGAGTATGGGGCAATTATCTGAGAAGGGATATAAGATGATAACTTATCATGGATATTGCACTGTATTTGACAACAACGGAAGGTTCATAGATAAAGCAAAGATGACCTCAAACAGAATGTTTCCGTTAAAAATTCAACATGCTAATCCCTCTTGCATGAGTTCTGTGATACTTGATGATAACTGGTTGTGGCATATGCGGTTTGGGCACTTTCATTTTTCTGGCCTAAACTACCTATCAAGAAAAGGACTTATTTCTGGTCTACCACGGATTCATATTCCCAATTGTATTTGTGAGATTTGTCAACTGGGAAAGAAGCACAGAGATCCATTCCCTACAGGAAAGTCTTGGAGAGCTGGAAGATTACTTGAAATTGTGCATTCAGATCTCTGTTCTGTAGAAGTTCCAAGTAATGGTGGTAGCAGGTACTTTATCACTTTTATTGATGATTTTAGTAGATATACATGGGTATACTTTCTGAAGCAGAAATCATAAGCATGTGATGTCTTTAAGATATTCAAGGCGTTTGTCGAAAAACAAAGTGGCTGTAAAATCAAAATTCTCAGAATAGACAGAGGAACAGAATATCTTGCGTGTTCAGAATACTTTAAGCAACACGGAATTCAACACCAACTAACAACTAGATATACTCCTCAACAAAATGAAGTTGCTGAAAGAAAGAATAGAACCATCATAGATATGGTCAGATGCATGCTCAAGTCAAAATAAATGCCTAAAGAGTTTTGGGCAGAAGCAGTTGCAACAGCAGTTCATATTTTAAACAGATGTCCAACAAAGAGTGTTCGTGATAAAACACCAGAGGAAGCTTGGAGTGGAAAGCGGCCTTCCATTCATCATTTCAGAGTCTTTTGGTGTATTGCTTATGCCCACATACCAGATCAATTAAGGAAGAAGTTAGATGACAAAGGCGAGAAGAGTATCTTTATTGGCTATAGCACAGACTCAAAAGCATACAAGTTGTACAATCCAGTATCAAAGAAAGTGATCATCAGCAGAGACGTGACGTTTGACGAGAAAGACATATGGGATTGGAACACAAAGACAGAAAAGCATCCGATTGTAATTTCAAATACATGTGATGATGAAGAAGAAAGACAACCGGACGCAACCGAACAACTAAAATCATCTAGAAGACCTCAAAGAGAGCGGAGACTACCTGCTAGATTAGCAGATTATGAAGTTGGCAATGACAACGATCCGTCAGATGAAGAAATCATAAATTTTGCTCTATTTTCAGATTGTGAGCCGTTGAACTTTGAAGAAGCCTTTAAAGACAACAATTGGAAGAAAGCAATGGATGAGGAGATTCATGCCATTGAGAAGAATGACACATGGGAGCTGACAGATTTACCAACAGATAAGAAGCCGATTGGAGTAAAGTGGGTTTACAAGACTAAGTACAAACCCAATGGTGAAGTTGATCGTTTCAAAGCAAGATTAGTTGCAAAGGGATACAAACAAAAACCAGGTATCGACTACTTTGAAGTATTTGCTCTTGTTGCTAGATTAGACACTATTCGTATGATTATTTCACTCTCGGCTCAAAATAAGTGGAAGATACATCAAATGGATGTTAAGTCTGCATTTCTAAATGGCACTTTAGAAGAAGAAGTGTATGTTGAGCAACCTGCAGGATATGAAGTACTTGGAAAAGAAGATAAAGTTTATAAATTGAAGAAAGCTTTGTACGGCTTAAAGCAAGCACCAAGAGCATGGTACAAGAAGATTGATTCTTATTTCATTGAGAATGGTTTTAGAAGATGTCCGTTTGAGCATACTCTTTATATCAAGTTCGTTGAACCTGGAGATATCTTGATCGTGTGTCTTTATGTTGATGATTTGATCTTTACTGGGAACAATTTGAAGGTAATTGCAGAATTCAGGGAGGCTATGATAAAGCACTTTGAAATGACAGATATGGGCTTGATGTCTTACTTTCTTGGCATTGAAGTGGTTCAAAGAGATGATGGAATTTTCATTTCTCAGAAGAAATATGCAAATGATATTTTGAAGAAATTTCAGATGGAGCATTCAAAGCCAGTTTCTACTCCAGTCGAAGAGAAGTTCAAGTTGCTGAGAGAAGATAAAGGAAGAGCAGTAAATCCCACATACTACAAAAGCTTGATTGGAAGTCTGAGATACTTGACTGCGACTAGACCAGATATTGTGTTTGGAGTTGGTTTGCTTAGCAGATTTATGGAGGAGCCTTGTATCAACCATTTGCAAGCGGCAAAGAGAATTTTTCGATATATCAAAGGTACTTTAAATGATGGAATTTATTATGAGAATACTAATGAAGTAAACCTTGTTGGCTACACTGATAGTGATTGGGCCGGAGATATAGAAACAAGAAAAAATACTTCAGGGTTTGTATTTCATCTTGGTTCTGGTGCAATTTCATGGTCGTCAAAGAAACAACCAGTAGTAACACTATCTACAGCAGAAGCAGAATATATAGCAGCAGCAAGTTGTGCAACACAAGCAGTTTGGCTAAGAAGAATTCTTGAGGAATTGAACGAGAAACAAAATACTCCAACAACAATATTTTGCGATAACAAGTCAGCTATTGCACTTTGCAAAAATCCAATATTCCATGGAAGATCGAAGCATATTAATATTCGATTTCACAAAATCAGAGAGTTGGTGAATGAAAAAGAAGTTGTGATCGAGTATTGTCCAACTGAAGAACAAGTTGCAGATATCTTTACAAAGCCATTGAAGATAGAGTTATTTTACAAATTGAAGAAGATGCTTGGAATGATTAATTCTGCAAGTTTGATTTAAGGGAGGCAATGTTAATTCATTATAAATCAACTTGCATCACTAGAATTTTCATGAAGAGTTTTTGAAGTCAAAATGGTCAAAGAAGAAGCAAAGTTTGAGTTGAATACAATAATCATCAATTGGCTAGATATTACTAGAAGCTAATGTTGGAAGCTTGAAGATTTTTGAAGAACATTCAATAGAGTAGTATAACTACAACATTCTACAACATTGAAGAATTCAAAATCAAATTGAATTGAAATTAGAAGATTATAGAAACTACATTAATACAAGTTGAAAGATGATTAATGAAGCCAACTCGTGAAATGGTAGTCATTACAAAATTGATTTGTGATTCATAAATTATTATTTTAGTAGGAAGCATTGCCTATATAAAGGCACATATGCCTTGTGTATTGTATGTGTGTTCCATGAAATGAAAAAAGATATGATTATGTGAAGTCCTTCTTTGTTCTATTATTTCATATGAGTGTTGGTGAAGTTGAGAGATGAAAAATATGATAGCGTTATTTATATGAGTGAGTGATCCTAGGACCAATATAGTGTGGGTATTTTACTTACACTCTTTAATAAGTCAAGTATTTTGTTGGATTGACAATGGTCCATTAATATTTATTTTATCACTAATTTCTTAACATTATCATTTTTCTCCTTTCATAGTTTTTTACCTTTGTATCAGCCTTTGGGTTTCTTGAAAAGACATGATAAACGGTGAGCTTCATGCAATGCAACACACAATAATATATATTCCCATTTAATAAAAACCAACTGAATTGAAAAAGGGGTCACAATTAATTACTTAATATTTGGCCCTTATCTATAAAATTACTTGTTGCATGGTTTTAATCAAAGATGAAACAAGTAATTTGCATTGCGTAACAAAACTAATTTCTTAGTAGGTCAGTACTACTACTACTACTACTATATATATACATAATTTGTCACATAACAAAAAAACGTGTAAACTTAGCATACCCCTTCAAATCTCCCATAAAGCAAATCTAAAACCATAAAAGGGTTCATTTAATTAATTCCTTACATGCTTCTTATGAATTGCAATATCCAAAATAATCATGGATCATGAGGAAATGCATGATGGCAAGCGGCAGCATTTCATGCACATGACATTCTTCTGGGGGACAAAGTCCGAGGTTCTGTTCGCCCAATGGCCTGGAGACAGCCAGTATTGGATGTACACACTCGCTCTGCTCTTTGTCTTCATCATGTCCTTCCTCGTCGAGTGGCTCTCCCACACACGCTTCACCAAACCCGGTTCCAGAAACATTGTTGCTGGTCTGGTTCAGACCTTGCTGTACCTCCTTAGAGTTGGTTTGGCCTACCTTGTTATGCTGGCGCTCATGTCTTTTAATGGTGGTGTGTTCTTGGTCGCTGTGCTCGGTCACGCTCTTGGCTTCTTCTTGTTCCGTAGCAGGGCTTTTTCTAAACCGCCAAATGATGATCTTCCTCCAATGTCTTGTTAACTAGTCAGGGTCTATGCTGCTCTTTTCTTTTCTTTTTTCTTCATCAAATAATTATTACAAGTTCGATCTTCTTCACATTTTCAAAAATAACAAATGATGAAACATTGTATGTCATTTTAATTGATAAAAAAACAGGTATTAATACACCAAACATGATAAACACATCAAGCTATACATTATTTAATTTGGTCGTTCATCCTAACATATATTTGGTCTCTAACTAATGATTTACCGATTTTCAGTACAAAAAGTATTTCAGCAATGATTTGTTTTCATCCTCGTATTTTTCCTTCTAAAATAAAATATTTACACAGTATACCCTGTTGGCTCTCTCTGCATTGCTTTTTTTATGGACCATATTCTACAAATTGCTTAAACAAAAGCTGCCAAGAGGTGTTTTTAATTGATTAGTATTTTTAGTAAAAAGGAAAAAAAGTGATTAGTATTTATAGGTGAGCCAATTATTTTGTGACATGTCATCATTTAACTAATGAAATAACTAATAATTTACAAAAGAGGAGGGACAGCAAGTTTTGTATTTTGTAATCATCAATTAGCCATTAATAATATTTTTAATGATATGAGATTACATTCAATGGTGAGAGATCATTCACTTTTCTTTTGATGGTTAAGTACTGGCCAGATTGTTATAAAAGTGCTGGTCCCTAGACTTTTCCTTTACAAAAATGTTATTTATACACTAAAATCAACCACTAAAATCAGTCACTAATGTATTTGTGTATAAATATATATGTCGTTTAATTTATTTTCAATATGTATTTGTATTTGAACATATATTTTATACTAGTAGCTGACTTTGATAACTAATTTTAGTGTATATGTAACATACCTCAATAATTTAACTTATATTTTATTTTTCAATGACTAATATAACTAATTTAATTTTTTAAGGATTAATTTAAAGAATAAGTAATTTTTTAGAGATAAATTTAATTATTAATCTAAATTATAGTTCAGAAAAAAGGAAGAAACAAATAAAATGATTATAGATTGTGTTTATTATAAAATTCATTAGATATATATGACATTACAAAATAACTTAATAATGGACAATAATCTTAATTATGGTTAAGAAAAAGAAAAAAAAAGGAGCGAACAGATTAGTTAGTGGATTCTCTTTATTATAAAATCTATTAGATATATATGACAGGAAACATTACAAAAGTAATAGTGTACTAGCTAATAAATAGCGGCAGCCTCAGATGTCCCGACTCCAATTATGGAGAGCATATTGCACAATGATTCGGGTCAAGACCTTCTCCATGACTAGCTACGAGGTGGCCAATAAGGCATCATCTTTCATATGATCGATGATGATGGGTGATGACTATGGTCACTTTTATTTAATCATAGAATGATAACCCTAGCTATGCCATAATAATAGTTAATCATATTTTTACTATTAATTTATATCCGGGTTGCCTTTTAATTATATGATTCACATACTAAGAAATAATATATGCTCAGAAGTCAGAACTCAGAACTCAGAAATCAGAATCGCATCCTATCCTTCATTGACTTATAACTTTATATGCCCTCCTCCACATGTGCTGCACATTTTTTTGGGCAGGGCTAATGGAATATGGGCTCACAAGCCCACCAAAAAATGTGATGAGTATTTTCAGTGCCTTCTTTTGGGCTTTTTTTTAAGATTATATTTAGTTGAAAAGAAATAAATAAAGAGAAAAAAATAGAAAGAAAAGAAAGAAAAGTAAAAAATTTGAGTGGATTTTTATTTTTTTTAGATGTGTTTGGATAAAAAAAAATAAGAAAGAAAAAAATTTTATAAAAAAATAATTTTATCTTTATATTATAAAATATATTAAAAAAAGTAAATAAGTAATATTGGAAGTAGAGAGAAAATTAATTTTCTCTCCATTTTCTTTCCATTGTCAGAGGAAAAAAATTGGCGAGTCCCACGGTCCGATCAATATTCTTTCATCCATTTTTCTTACTCTCCTATTTTTCTCCTATTTTCCTCCCTTTTCTTTCCTCTCATTTTTACCCCAAACAAACACACCTAAGTGGGTTTTGAAAGAATAAATTCACATAAGAGGATATAGTAATGGCTGTCTAGAGTATAGTGCATACCATACTAAGAAAAAGTATAACTAGATAATAATATTGCTGAACAATGTGAAATTTATTAGCCATGAATTTTATAAAGAGGAGTGCTAGGGAGTTAGTAACTTGTGTGATTTGTAATCATCAAGTAGCCATTAATGATAATTTTAATGGTGTGAGATTATTCACTTTTTTTTGTTGCTGGTTACATACTCATGAGACTTCTATAAATATGCATATAATTAATAACTTGCTAATGGCAAAGGTACCTAGAGTGGGAGTAAGATAGGATTGCCAAGGAAGGAAAGAAAGTGTGAAACAACAGAAGAGACATATCAAGAGTTGGACTAAGAGATGATCTTTACTTTATTTCGCCATGGATGCAGCTTGAAAGAAAAAGTCAGGGAATCTAAATCCTTTTATTTTGTACCACAAACAGCAAAGAATCCTACTTATTTTCTACGTAAATAGAGCCATCCATTACAAAATATTCTACATTTCTTCTTACTACGGGACAAAACTCGTGACTTGCACTGCAAATTGTTCTTGTTACAGTTATCCTTATACTAATGCTCAAATAGTCTATTAGATCGTTTCTTCTCTTGTCCTATATGGAGTTAGTCAAACAAAAGACAAGTTAGTTTGTCATTTTTGGTTGACGTGCCTTGCATTCTATCATAGACACGCATTTGATTGTAAATACAACCATATTATTACCTATACGCTAAACATTAACCATTAAATCTTCTACCTGTATATATTTTGAAATATAAAAATATTATTGAATGCTTACATATATCAATAACAGATTTAAAGTCTGAATTTTTATATACATATAGCAATTTCGTTGAACATAAAATACATACAAGAGAGAGCAAAGTAATTAAGGCATAACTAGAGCTGAATTATTATTGCAAAGGATTATAAAAAAACATCCTTATTATTAATTTTGAATTCTGATCAAGCTAAGGCTTAGTTCTAAGCTATAAGCTAAGAGACTCGTCTGGCTCATATTATACAAGATATTATTATTGATTCACCCTTAATTCCAAAACAAATTGAGCCATAATTATTGCTAGCTAGCTAGATAGTACTAGTATTGATCATCCTTCACTATTCTCCATGTGATGAGATCGGTATAGTAGGGACCCTGGAGATAATTTTGTTCTTTATTCCTTTTCAAGAAACCGCCAAGATCACCATCATAATTATTATCATTACTATGAACATGTAAAATCTCATAGCAGAGAGAAATGGATGCAGAATCATATCAATAGGTCCACTCTTGAGGCAGAATCATATCACCCTGCTGCATATTTGGCTGTGATTTCCGTGATTGCCGCTTCTGCAGCGAGTACATGCCGTCCCTGTTACTCACCAAAACATCTACAAAGTACAAACACATACAAAATCAAATTACATTGGATATTGTCTGTCATTTAGTATTATTCTCATAATTTAATTGATATGAAAAGTGTTACCATGCAGGGGAGGGAAGCCAGCAGCTGCTTTAGGTCCAGAGGTGACAGCCATTTGTTCAAAGTGATGTTGCAAAGCTTGTACCACTCTAGCTGGTATAAGAATATTGGAGCAACCTTTACCTGACCAAAAATAATATCACAATCCTGTTTTTATTAAGTCATGCTGTATATAATACTATAATATCAAAATTTGCTCATACATTCATTGTTTTTCCCTCCTTTTTCAATTGATGTTGTTGTTTTACTTTAGCCTAAAGAAATGCTATTATAGAATCAATCATATAACATAATTAGTCATCAATTACACTTGCCTATAGAAATTTATGTTTGATATTTTATATTATAATAGAGAAATTTGATTATTTGTCTAAGTTTGATTATCCTGTTAACTAAAGAATGTGTAACCCAATATACACAAATATATATGCTTTATATAGAATAATAGGATTAGAGAAGATTATGTAGCTTAAAATTTAAACCATTGTCCAGAATATTAGAATATTATTGGATCAACATTAAGAAAAGATCCCAAACCAAAAACAAAAACAGGAAAATACTGCCAACAAATCTTTAAGGAACCGAAATCGGCCTATCACATGGGAAATACAAATACTTAAATGCCTTTAGAATAAAAAACAAAAGTTGTGTTAATAGGTGAATGCTATGATGCCTATCATTCTGTATCTTAAGTTACTAAAAAATGTAAATAAATAATATTTAATAAATTTTGCATAATTTATTTTTTATTTTAAATATTTTATTTTTTACTTTAAAAAAAAGTTAAACAATTTAAGCATTATATCAAAGGCACCGTAGAACTCGCCTCTAATTTATTCAATCTCCCTTTGGTGTCATTCATGTTGTTAAATGTTGACATTTGGGTTAAGTGTAAGTTAGGAGATCACAGAAGCCCATGATATTATTGTGAAAAAATAAAAACTAAAATGTGATAGATGCTAAAAAAAGGGTATAGTAGTACTAAAAAATCTGAGAGTTAGTTAGATGAATATACCAGGTGTGGTCCGTGATAAATGAGTAGTTGCGGGACGTGGCAAGAAAACACCGGTCCCTGAAGAACCACCTCCTCTTGAACCGGAAACAGACCCAAACGTTGATACCTCCGGAGCTGCCCCTGTTAGACGCGTTCTAACTCCGTTACCAATTTCAACTCCGATAGCCCCTACCTTCTTCTCTTTTTGCATCATTTTCTTCTTTTCTTCACCAAATCCCAACTGCACCAACCCAACCATTCATATAACTTAATAAATAAATATGTTACCTAATATTTTTCATTAGTAATAATAGATGTATGTACATGCATCATTTTTTATTGCAATGGAATAGAATATAATTACCTGAATAGCTCGAATTTGTTCCTGGATTAATCCAGCATGATGAGTGGGATGGTGGTAGAGTTTGATGGTGTTGTCGGGAATTGAGAGAACGTCGTAGGTTGTTGTTTCGAAGGAAGAAGAATCATGGCTGATCCCACCAGAGGAGGCTGTAGGGCTCTCCAAAGAAGATGATGAACCCATTAAGTCCCACATCTGCTGCTGCTGCAATAATAATAATATTCAGCATTCATAAAAAAGAAGAAATCAACAAGAGTTTAGTAGTAGAGAGTAGAAGAATAATACCGAATCGAGAATCCAAGAGTCAATGGGGTGTGCCATGTTAGGCAGAGGAATTGGGACTTGTTTGGGTATTTGTAGAGATGAATGGAAGTAGTGGTGATCACGTGATGAGAGAGTAAGAGGTTGTTCATTGCCCTTCCCCTGCTTTTCAGGAAGGAACCGGTAAGGTAGCAGTGATGATGATGATGATGATACTGATGATGTGTGTAGGTCAACGCCCATCTTTAACTAAAGTAGTTATCATCAATTTCAAATCAGGATTATCATTATACCCTTTTGCTAATGCTTAGGAGCAAGGGTTTTATGGAAAACAGAGTGAGTGTGTGTGTTTTAAGGAATCAAATATTACTACCGAGACTTAGCTTAGAGATTTGCTTTCTTGGTAATGCTATATATATCTCACACATTATCCCACAAACTAGACAAAGGGACACCAACGTTAATGCCCAACAATTTGTTTCTTTTTTTTATTATTATTTGTTTTATAATTGCCTCTCAATAACAAATATAATAAAATAATTTATGCCTAGTTGATTAATTAAATTAAACGGAATCTAACTAACATCAAATATATAAAATTTGAGGTCCATAGCCATACAGTTATTATTATTATTTTTAGTTATTAGTTAATTATTAATATTTAAAAGTAGATTAAATAATGATAAAAATAATAAATTATGATATTTTTGATATTTTTATTGTAGGAATATTGAAATTCAAATAAGAGATGTATAATGGCGAAAGGGTTGGTCCATGAGGGAGTGTTATGAAGGGTTTTGATGGAGTTCAAGGGTCAGCTTTGTTAGTTGGACCGTACATTTAACCAGCTGTGCATCTCACCTGCCATTTGTTGGATGAAGTTGTAACCACACCATGCGAGAATCCCTTTAACACACAATATCCATATAATATTAATGAATCACATATATAAAATATGAATCCATGCCAAAGGCCATGTAGGTTATTAAATATTTATTTAACTTGTTTCTCCTTGATTGCAAAGATCTTATTATAAGGTAGTTCTTAGGATTTTAAAATTTTACTTAAAGTTTTATTTTAATGCAATGATTTCCTTGAAACCTTCCTAATTAGTAAAACACTTGCATAATTCAGATGCATGTTTTTGCCACGAATTATGGTTGGTTTAGTTTGGAAGCAAAACACAATAGATGTGCAATAGAGACTGAATCATGCATGTAATGCTGGAAAAGCATGAAATCTAACCGTTCACATTTCATGAAAAGAACTTGTTTGAATGGCGAAATCACGAGTCCACACGCAATCGCGTGGGTCACACTCACTGCACTAGTGAGACATATTCATATGATCTTGTTTGAACACAATTACATTTTGCATTTTGTCGGGTCCTACCATTAGCGTTTACAAGCTGAGCCTTATTAAAGCTTATGATTAGATTAGGTTGGATTTATCTACCCTTTGCCACTTATCATGTATCGAATAAAACAAGACCGTACCACGCGAAGTTATGTGAATGTAATTTTGAATATTTTTTTTTATGTGATAATTTCGAATACGTTAAATATACACTAAAATCAATTCACCAAAATCAGTTATTAGTATAAAATATATATTTAAATATAAATATATATATAAAAAATAAAATAAATTATATATTTATACATAAATACATTGATAATTAATTTTAATGACTAATTTTAGTACATCAATAACATTTTTGACGTACCTTATATTTATCCTGGTTTCCTCTTCCATGAACACATAACAAAATGAATACCACTTTAATAAAGACACTAAAAATATCTTTTTATAAAGATATTTATATGTATCATATTATTATTGGACATCTTCATTAAATCGATTAATAATTTATTTTTTAATAAACCAGAATAAAATCAGTTTATTATAGTAGTAATAATAAATTCAATTTTCTGTATTATAATTATTAGACCCGATTTGATCCGATCAAATTGCACAATTTAAATCGAATATCTTTAATTTTTTGATAAAAAGATAAATATATCTTTGAATTTTTATTTTGTAGATATTTAAATCCCTAAAAATTTAAAAATACAATTAGATCTCTAACCAAAAAAAAATAAATTTATTATTATTGTTATAAAAAATCGATTTTATTCTAATTTATTATGAAATTAAAAAATAACTACTTTATTAATACGTCCAATAATAATACGATATATATACGTCACATTTTACATGTCTTTATAGAAGGATTTCCTAACAAAATTTAATGAATGTGAAAATAGCACTTATATTTCGCTTTTGCAGTGATTGAATCAAAATTTCTTGTGTGCCTCTGAGAATGAATGAATGCTTTTATTTTGTTATTTATTTTATTAATATTTTTAAGAATAATAATAAAAAACAAATAATTAATTGAAATAAAATATTGACTTATTTTCCTAGTAACTAAAAATTTCTTGTGATTGAATAGTGTGATAAAACAAAACAAAACCGCTGAAGAAAATGCCAAAAGATAGAGAGCAGGTAGTTGTTCAGTTTTGACGCGTATATCCTAATCACCATTATCAGATCATTGATTCATGAGTTCCCGCTGCTGCTATAAACTTCCACAACTGGTTTAGAGTTAAATATGATTACCAACAATTGTATCATAAACCAATTTGTATATTTATATTTTTCCATCACATTAACTCATGCAGAGAAATGAGATATTATTGAATTATTTAACACCAAAAAACAAATTCAAACTAGGGATAATTTTGACTAACGTTGTCACTTGCCAATTAAAATTCACAAATGTAAATTTCCCAACAAATTTGTCGGTCAGAAAAAGCTTGACATTAAAAAGGAAAAAAGAAAAGGTAGGTACCAAAATTTATAATATGAGGACACGTATGCATGTTAAAGTTAAAATATCTAAAACAACAAAGATTACGCACTTAGCATAGTTGAATTTGAGGAACAAGAAGAGCAGACACAAATTGAGATTGAAGCAGAAAGATAGATATGTCGAGTGGTAGATCAATTGGGGTGGCCTTGGACTTCTCTCATGGAAGCAAACTTGCTCTGAAATGGGCTATTGAGAATCTCATCCGAAACGAAGACACCCTTTATGTGATCCACATCAAGCCCCCTCAATCTAGTGAATCTAGGAATCTTCTGTGGTCTACAACTGGTTCTCGTAAGTTCCTTGATACTTGACAATACATCTCATGTTTTATTTGGAATGGATTCTGATTATGGTGTTTGAATTTGGGGCTTGAAGCTCTGATCCCTTTGGTGGAGTTTCGTGAGCAGGAGGTCATGAACAACTATGAGGTCCAAACTGATCCTGAGGTCTTGGACATGCTTGACACTGCTACTAGGCAGAAACAGGTTCTTTAATCTCTCGGATTAGCTACGTTTTTGTTCTATAGTTTGATTTGGTTGTTCAAGGTTAGTGTTGTTACTTTGTAGGTGAAGGTGGTAGCAAAGATATACTGGGGTGATCCAAGAGATAAAGTTTGTGAAGCTGTTGAGGACTTGAAGCTTGACTCTTTGGTAATGGGTAGCAGAGGCTTGGGTGCCATTCAAAGGTACTAACTTTACTATTTATTGAAAACCTTCATGCTTAACACTGTTTTGTTTTCAATGAGAATAAGTTACTGATAAACATGTTGATTGCAGGGTATTACTGGGGAGTGTTACAAATTATGTAACTACAAATGCAACTTGTCCTGTAACAATTGTCAAAGACTCTGCCCCTTCTACTGCTTGATCATGCTGTTGTCCTCTGCTGATAGTGTTTTTAGTTTCTATAAATAAATAAGCTTTGTGCTGAACTGGACATACATGATTCAGTGTCTTCTTGGAACCAGAATTTTGTTGCTAGAATGATGTGCAATGTCTTTAGTTTATTATTATAAAGTGACTACTATTCACATGAATTTGTTTAGGATCTAAAGTTCTCAATTATCTCCTTATTAAAGTTATTATAACTTTTTGGTTTTAGGACATTCTCTTGTCTTGTTTATACATCAATGCTTGTCAATGAATCCATCCAAAAAGAGAACTGAATTTTTCTCTTCCTCAAGCAACCCTACATGTTACTAGTTACTACTTACTACCCTCTCTTTCAATAGGCTTCATATAACCCTGTGTATTCAATGCTTTTTCAATTGTCTCAGCTCATAAGCTATTCCTTTTGCTTAACTCCATTGTCTTGTCTTTTTCATGAGCTACTAACAAACTTAAATTCTGATAATGCGAACCTTTAGCACTCACTATCCACGCTGACCCTGGGTTCATCATATATGCAAAGTAACTTTTTTGTTGATAACATTTTTCTATTCCTTTGACTCATAGATGATTCAATGTTACAAGCTTGTGACGATGTTGGCTTTGTTCACACATTTCGTATGGAATTACGTTTAGGGATGCTTATGACAAAAGTGGGATTACCAACTTTATATTGCAGAAGATCAGTAAGAGCATCACATCATTTTATCATAGTTGTAAAATTTTAAAGGATCCTAAAATCAACAAGTCGTTGTAGTATAGTGGTGAGTATTCCCGCCTGTCACGCGGGTGACCCGGGTTTGATTCCCGGAAACGGCGAATTGATATTCACTTTTTGATGCTTACCGATTTGGCTAATGAAACAAGCTAACATGGGTTCTAAACTTAAGCTTCCACGCCACCCTCCTTTACATACACACACAATGGTTGCTTGCAAGTAACGAAAGATCCCACAAGCATTAATTACATTACCTAATAACATCATGCATTTTACAAAAGCTTCAAGCTTAGTATCATGCTTTTGGGTTCTTCTCTTTGTTCCTCCAACGCAGCGGCGCAGGAAATGTCAGCTTCCACGACCAGCATTCACATTATGGCCTTAGATGGCATCGTGAACGTGAATTCCCTCTTCACCTTAGCGCTTTTCGTTGGCCTCACAATCACCAGCCCTGACACTGCCCTTGTTGGTGGTAGTGGCGGCGTAGACACCGCCTGTGCTGCCGGGCCCTCGGTGGCAGAAGGCCTCATATCAAGCCACGTGCACTCCTTCAGCTGCTTCCTCTTCTCCAGCCTCATAGCGTTGGCCCTCAAAAACATCATCAACATAAGAAAAACCGTTGAAGATGGGGATAACATTGATGCTCTTGGTGGTGGTAGTAATGGCAAGGTGGCGCACTTTGCAGCTAGCTTCATCGGGGAGGTTAACGCGGTGTCATTGAGGGTGGGGACACTTGTTTCGGCTTTTGGGTCGGTATTCGGGTGCGGGTTCTTGGTGATGGCTCTGGTGGATTTGGTGCAGATCAAGTTGGGGACTTTTGGTTGTGGAAGTAGCCGTTACAGTATTGCTGCTGTGGCACCTTTGCTTGTTCTTGTTCCCACTGCGCTTCTCATCTATGTTTCTCTCGTGCTCTATGCCTTCACTCGTTAGTTAAGCTTATTATTTATTGAAGGAACATTGTTTTGAATTTTGAATAATATGAGTCAAACAAAGGCTTAAAGAAGAGACCCGGTAATGGTGTAGCACTCAAATTTAATAAACTATGGTTTTTCTTTTTTGAATATTATAATGTGCAATTACTTACTCCTATGGTGTTTCAACATGTGAAATTTATGCAAATCTTGCTTACCACTGAGTCTCCTAGAGAGGTTATTCCTCTGGTCTCATCTCCACCTTTCCCAGAAGTCACATTCACAGATTCACCACTTCTAAGACAAATTCTTCTTTCCTTATCCAATTAGCAACTTATGTTTTCCACCTCTCCGAATCAGCACTTGCTTATTACCCTTAACATGTTTTAAGTTGAGACCAGTTTGGAATATAGATTGGAGACATGGTAGTGCCACTCAACAAGATTTTTCATCAAACTCCATTATTCCTGCCTTCAAGATGTTCTCTAAATTATCAATTGATAGTATAAAGGTAGTGAAAAAAAAATAAAATAAAAGAAATAAAAGAAGAGGGAGATGGATTGTTGGACATATTGAAACAGGAAAAATTACCCATTGCTTAAAAGTTTAATATCCATCATGCTGTTCAGCAAATACTAAAAATTTATTTTTCTTTGATAACAAATTGCACATTGCTGATACGGAGTTATGGACGATGAAATTGAAAAAGAGCATCAACATCTTTCAAACCGATCTAAGTTCAATCCACCTCAACACTATATACAAAGACTAATCAGTAAATGTAAACCCTCAACCTACAAAATGAAGCTCAAACAAGAAGCACCATCCATAACAGCCTTGGCCCTCAACTCCTACCCTGGTTGTTCCACAACTCAGCTCCTTCCAGAATGCTTCATAAGGCCTGGAGCTCCTATCAAAAAGGGAAGGCGTTAATAGGATACTAAAATTACCAAAGGCATTTGGCATACAAAACCAATCCCCAATAGCTATTGAGAAACCTCTAAATCAAGTTCATTAACGATAGACTTTGAACATAAATGTGTTCACGGGTACCAAGAGGAAAAAAGTTTATGTGAATGCAAGCTTATGAACATAAGACAACAGAGTGAGAAGGAAGCAACTACCTCAGCGTACACCAAATATCTCTTGTGGTGGATCATATATACTTGAATCAGGAAAAATCTCCTCAAAATCTTGTTTCACTTTGTTTCTCAGAAGTGGATGAGGCAAGAGCCCTTTCAACAGAATCCTGAATGGTAGCTCCTCTGGTGGATCTGGAGAATTCTTCATGTCCTCATACACATTCATCGCATCTGCAGGAGACCCATACTTCAAGAAGCCTCTTATAACCTCAGTATAGGTCTGAGAATCAGGGTAGAGATTCTCCTTTTTCATGCTTTCCCACATTTCCATTACTTCGTCCATCTTTTTAGCCCTTGCCAGTGCAATAATCAAGTCCTTATACAAGTATTTATCCGGAATGTACCAATCTTGCTTTTGCATCACCTTAAAAACCTGAAAATTCGCTAACATACTTGTAAGACCAACAGAGCAAACACCACTTACAAGTATCAATATAGAAATAAATTTCAGCAAAAAGGGCATGCCCCCAAATCCAATAACTGTATCAATACTCTCTTGATATTAACTTTGATTTACTATTCAGCTTAAAATGTCATTAGAGGCACTATTAGTGAGAGTTGATTAAACTAAATAGTATCCTTCAACCAAACCTTAGAACAAAGCATGTTAGTACTTAGTAGCAATATCACTTAACAGACATTCTAACAAACAGGTTACGGGCAACCAACAAAACAATGAAAGAGTGAATAGAAGAGAAGATAGAGAATGAGAAAGAAACCGTGAGGGCGAGAGAAACTTCTTCCTGGCGCTCAAGCTCAGTGAGAACAGCGATCAAGTCGAGCTTCAAGAGCCTCAAGACATGGTTTTTGATGAACTTGTGAAGTTTGTCGTGGTCATCCTTGAAGCGCTTCAAACCTTGAATGACAAAGAGCGCCTCTTTGCCAATGAGCTTCTTTCCTCTCCAAAGTGGGCCTCTGGGCCTTCCGTCGTGGTAGTGCCGGAAACACGACGCCATTTTGGCAGAGTCAAAGACTCTCAGTAATGGTGGCAACAACAATGAAGAAGAAGAGTGGTGGGTAATGGTGTTGGGAGTTGTGGTGAAGTGTCGAAGGAATACCGAAGCCAAACGAGCCCGTCTCAACATTGTGAAGCAACGACGAGACGCCATGATCAGT
Source organism: Arachis stenosperma (assembly GCF_014773155.1). Lineage (NCBI taxonomy): Eukaryota > Viridiplantae > Streptophyta > Magnoliopsida > Fabales > Fabaceae > Arachis > Arachis stenosperma. The sequence goes on along the minus strand of NC_080379.1, from coordinate 2,872,402 downwards.
ATCACGCTTCACTTCATCGTCATGAATTATAGTTATTACTTATTTGAACCCGTAATCGACCCAGATACATAACTGGATCACTCGTCCAACTGCGTAAATTATTGTAATTAATCCGGTCATAATAAAATATAAAATTATAAAAAATATAATTTAAAATTTAAAAATATGAATTCACAAACATATTAATAATAATCCAATATCAATTCTTAAACATAATTAATATCTTAAAATTTAAAAGTATAAATAAAAAATATATTAATTATTAATATAAAATATTTTTTTAATTTAGATAAAAAGAACAAAATATAATAAAATAAGTAAATTAAGTCCAAAAAAAATTTTAAAATTAATATTTATATTTTTATTGAACAAATTTAAAATTGGACTAATATTACCTTTATTTTGATTTGCATCTATATCTTTTATAACATTATTATAAATTAATTAAAAACTAAATTCAACTAATTATACTAAACACTAACTATGTAATACTAAGAATCAACTCAATCAATACTAAGAATAAAATCTATTCTTCCAGCAAAAAAAATCAGCTCATTGATAATTTTCAGCAAAAAATTCAATTATGATAATTTCTAGCAACAAAAAATTTAACTCCAAAGATAATTTACAGCAGCAAAAAATTTAGCCAAGTGATTATTTCAGCAAGACTATAACAAATTCAAGATTCAGTGATTATCAGCAACAAATTCAACTTAGAGATAATATTCATCAACCAAAAAATTAGCCCAGTGATATTTTCAGCAACAAATTCAACCAACAACAACAAATTCAGTAACAAATTCAACTTATCACAGAAAATTCAATAATTCCTAGTTCAGTCATAATTTACAGCAACATTTAGATCAACGACAAGACAAATGAATTGATTTTAGCAATTCAGCAACATCTCAACATACAGGGAGAAGGAAAGTCCGGAAAAGAGAAAACAGGGGACTCACCAATGATCCACGGTCCACGCGAAGACGACGAAAAGAAACCAGAAGACGACGACCCCACGGAAAGCGACGAAGCAAGCCACGACCCCACGAGTTGCCTCTGCCGCTGGCGACGAGGAGCCCAGGGACGAGACTCGAGTGAGATGACGAGGAAGGCCGCGTGACGACGAGACGTCGGCGAGACGAACCACGAGACGCCGGCGAGTGTGACTGAGATGAGACTGGAGTGAGATTGAGAGAGACTCAAAAAATGAAGGCGAGACAGAGACGTTCTGACAGATGAAAGAAAATGAAGGCGACACACGCGAAAGCGGGAGAAATTGAGAGTGAGTGCCTGCGGGGTGGGTCTACTTTTTCTTGTCCTGGCCATTTGGGCCAAGGCCCATAACAGGCAAGACCAAACCCAGAAATAACCATCCCACCTTGACCGAAAAAAAAAATTCTCACTGCTACATATTTAGTTATTTACAAGCCCATTACAAATTTAGCAATTAGGAGAGTCAGATTCTCTCAAATACTTCACGTCCAAAAAAAAAAAAAAAGATTCTCTCAAATACTTAAATACCTCGCTTTTGTATATGCATTTATTAGTAAAATTTGAAACATTACAATTCAATATATTGAAAGGTAAGTTCCCTTCATTATTTCTTCAATGGTTGGAAAGCGATTAAGAAATAATAACGTTGAATTTTTCTGATTTGGTTTTGCATGGAGTGATTTAATTGTTGTCTCTGGGTTGAAAATCTAAGAAAATCTACATGTACTATATTGGCAACTCTTAAGAGAAGTTTACTGTGATTTACGTTTAAATAAAAAAATAAATTAAGAAAATATCCTCTCCGTGAATACAAACACCAATGCATCCTTTTTGAATGCGCGCATAACAATCATGCAACAAACTAAAAAGAATGTGTAAAAAGAAGCAATTAAGATAAGATAAGGTCCATAAGGATACATGATATGAAAGAAACCTAATAATAAACAACTTTGATTTCAATTATTGAAGGGTCTATAAACTACAAAGACCTACTATATAACATATATACCATCTCTCTGTACCAAATCAAAACTGGATAGCCTATTAGCATAGAATAACTTAAAATAAAATAATTGGAACAAGAATAACTTAAAATTACGAACCTTAGCTGTGAAGGGTAGAGGAAGGCTTTGATATGGTGGTTGTGACTGCACAGCAATTTGCTTGTATAATTGCGTAACATCCTTTAATTTTCAACGAGTGTCCATTTTCAATGCACGAGTCTGTCATGAAAAAAAAAAAGCAATGTAGATTAGCTAGTAGGCTTTGAAATAATTAATTAAGGAATGAAACTAATTAACATCATATCATTTTGTATAAGTTAATTATTAAGATTGTGACTTGGCTTGCAAATTAAGATCTAGAGGTAACGCCACTCTGGTCCATGCTTTATTGACATTATTATTAGAAAGATATGATCGGGTTCGCATCCAAATCATACTTGGGAAGAAAATCATCCAAAACATTTGTCTCTCTCTTTAGGTAACTATCTTTCTAAGAGTGTTATTTCTTTTCCATTTTCTCTGGGTCTTGATTAAGTTTCATAATTTTATTTCTCCAAGTTTGTGCATGTTATCATCATTTGTCTTTTTTCATAAATTTGAACAAAAAAAAAATAAAGAAAATTAATTATGGCTAGTCACAGTCATTCTTGAATATAATGTTGCCCACCAGAACCAAATAAAAGTCCAATTGCTTGGCATGATTCAGACAATGCAAAAGAAATTAAAGGAATCGTTCGTAATTGAGACTTAGACAATTGCTATATTTAATTGAGACTTAGTCTAGGTTGATGAGTTATTGTGTAATTAACTAACTAATAATTATATAACCGTGAAATTATAATATGTTCATGTGAGGACAGATGATACAACTGGTGAATGTTTGGCTTGTTAATATAAAAAGAAAAATAGCATAATGTCCCGAGTTTGATTCCGCAGCATAATTTATTTTCCTAAATTAAAACACAAGTCCAGCGACATAATTTGTTTTAGCTGGAAGTGGTTGTCCCGAAGGTGAGAAAAAAGTGTTGGTGTTTTTGTTGTGTTTACAATACAATAGTTAATCTCTTGAAGTTTGGCTGCTTCTTGCTCAATAATTATTTAAAAATTTTACATAAATTGCTCCAAGTCTCTAATGGACCAAATTAAAACATGACTTCGAGGTTTTTTTTGACCTGGTCTGAGTTATTTTACATTCAACTATGAATTGAAACTTATATTTTTGTTTTACTCGCTCTATGTATAATATGCAGCTGACACACACACAAATAATAAAATGATATTGATATAAGGTGACTAACATTTTCTGAAGTAAATAAATTTGTAAAACAAAAAACAAAGAATTAATTACTTTTAAACTATTTAGAGGATTCATAGTCACACAGCTAAAAATGATTAATCATAGTTTACAGTAATGAGATCAAATCCATTATATACAATATAACCAAAAAGAGGAAGAAAACAATGCAAGAAAGAAAAAGATTGAAAAACAGTGGTGGCAACTGCCAACGTCGTCCACCCTGAAGCCAGCCTGCCACAGCCTATACTTCCACCTCACTGCCCTACGTGCACACGGACTTTGTCCCATTCTACCTTATACTAAGATTTACATATATGATACTTCCAACAATTTAAATTAAGGGTAACAAAAAATAATTTTTATATCCCAATTCTCAATAAATTATATTCAGTTTGAGTTGTTAGTTGTTAGAGTTTAGAGTTTAGACAACTATTAAATAATCATAAAAAAACAAATTCAACCGTATAATTATATAAAATATTTTATAATATCACTACATTAAAATTAAATTTAATATATTAGATTTTTTAGTTTATGGGATGTTATGTACCCTCAATTATATTCATAAAGGAGATTAGTATCATATATCATAAATATTTTCTTCTTCTATTTCTAGAGTCCACTATAAAAAATAATCAACAACAATACCACTAATTATTATGGGAAAGTCTAAGGGGCCAATAATCCTATTGAATTTTGGCCAGCATGTAATCAGCAGAGAAAGGTGAGCCATTGGATGAAATCTCACACCAATCTCACACCATCAAATCATCATTGATGACTAGTTAATGATTAATAATCACAAAAATTGCTGCCCCTAACATTACTCAATTATTATTATTAACGAATAACGATTATCATTTTAAAAAAAGGAGAAATACGGAACTTATATTTATATTTATTTATTTTGGGTTTCGAATTGGTTTCTCACTCATCGATAATTCCGTTTTGTTCCCCATTGGCCAGTTCGGCCACAAGCACCTCCTTCATCATCTTCTCCACTCAATTTCCCTCCGCTTCGTGCCATTACCCGAACTCTACCTTACCCTACTCACTGTCTCCGACTCTCAACTTCCTTATCTGAGCTCAACAACTAACCACTTCAAACTTCAAAACGCATTTCATTCTCATTTTTCCCTCATCCATCAATCGGCTTTGCGCTGACGGTTAGTTCTCTCTCTCTATTCCAAATTCATTTCATACATAGATCTGTTCATCCGTGGCTTCGCTTTTTGTTTTGTTTCGGTTTTTCTGAGTGTGTAGCTACGCGCCGCCGTGGTGCGACTTTGGATCTGAATGAACGTTCGGTTTCGTGTTTTTTTGTTTTTTGTTTTTCGTCGCTGGATCTGATCTTCTGGTTTTAGGTTCGAGAGATCGGAGAAGGAGAAGAAGGATCTCATGGCTCACAGGGTGGACCACGAGTACGATTACCTCTTCAAGATCGTGTTGATCGGTGACTCTGGCGTTGGCAAATCCAACATTCTCTCGAGGTTCACGCGCAACGAGTTTTGCTTGGAGTCCAAATCCACCATCGGCGTTGAATTCGCCACCAGAACTCTTCAGGTACTTAACTTTCTCTTTTCTGCAGTTCTTTGCTGCTTCTATCTGTTTGTGTTATGTGAAATTCTAAATGCGTTCGCATGCCGTTGTTTGTTTTTTCTTGATCCTTTGTTGTTTTCTTATGTTTATGGCTTATTTTTTATTTAATATTGCCATTTTTGCTTCTGATTGGATTTCTACGTGGTATTTTGCATTTGTAGCATTGGAGTATGATAATTTATTTTAATGTTTTTGCTCCAAAGCACTGATTGCTTAAGGATTCAAGAATTTCTAAAGCAGATCCTCTTCTGAGATAGTTTTGGTGGAATGGTTTTAGCTTTATGTGCTCCGAATGAAGTGGAGAGGAGTAGAGAACTATGATTTATAAGAAAATTTCTTGCATAGAATTGGTGCGCTCAAGTTAGATACAACTAAGCCTTGTCTCATTAGCTGGGATTCAATATAAAATAAAGTGGTATTGGTAGATCAATATAAATCATAATGTGATGTGCCATACTTCAACAAGCATAAACATTGGATATTTTTCACTCGTACTATATATTTTCATGATAGTACGAGAAAATTCTTATACAAGTTATATGCATTTTCCCAATTGTTAATTGGCCATTAAGATTTTGTAAACCAGTGATTGGTCTTATGCTTCTAACTTGGGTGCTTCAGGTTTTATGAAAAAATTCTCCAGGTTTATGTCTGGTCCTGTTCATGGACAAGAACTCAGTCGGTAACTAAATGACAATGAATGTATTGGTCCTGGAGCGTTTATGTTTGTTACTACATGCTGATTGTTGAGACTTGAGAGTAAACTGTTTTCTTATTCTAAACAGTTGTTTTCAATATGATGTTATCTGGAGATGATTTATGAATTTACCGATAATGATCAATTTTTTGTCCGACCACCACAGGTAGAGGGAAAGACTGTTAAGGCACAAATCTGGGACACGGCAGGTCAGGAGCGGTACCGAGCCATCACCAGTGCTTATTATAGAGGAGCCGTTGGTGCTCTCCTTGTGTATGACATAACTAAGAGGCAAACCTTTGACAATGTGCAAAGGTGGCTCCGTGAATTGAGGGACCATGCAGATTCTAACATAGTTATCATGATGGCTGGGAATAAATCTGATTTAAACCATCTTAGGGCAGTTTCAGGGGATGATGGTCAATCGTTGGCAGAGAAGGAAGGTCTATCATTTCTCGAGACATCCGCACTGGAAGCTACCAACATTGAGAAGGCATTCCAAACTATTTTGACCGAGATTTATCATATTGTAAGCAAAAAGGCACTGGCAGCCCAGGAAGCTGCTGGTAGTACAGTTCCCGGTCAAGGAACCACAATCAATGTTGCTGATACATCTGGGAACACAAAGAGAGGCTGCTGTTCTACCTAATGTGACATTTGAGGATGAAACGTTGCTGGCAGATATTATTTTTTCCCCCTCTTCCAATTCTGTTTTTTGCGCCCCCTTTTTTTCCCCTTTCTTTTATGGGTGAGAGAGAAACATGTAGAGTACATTTTACTTCATTGAGTTGCAACGAGGAAGCTTGTGAAATTCTATAAACGATAGTGTCTTTGGATTATCTCCTCTGTTATTTGATAGTTTCTCATGAATCGATGTAATATTTGGAACTGACAGATATTGATGATATAGCGTGGTCAATCAGAATGTGACATCTCAGAAGCCATGTAAGATTATACTTAGCTGGTTCTTTCTTTGGTTTTTGTTAGTTCGTTGTTTTTATGAAGGCTACTTTTGGACCAGCCTGCTTGATAGAATATATGATCCCGTCTTTCTCAATCTCCTTTTCCCCCCATAGATCAACTCACTTGCCTAAAGTATAGCAACCAACCAACTAACCTTGTATATTAGTTAGAATCGGCTAGCTTCTGTGCACATACACTAATCATTTTGATGTTTATATTAAGGAAGCAAATAACGCGGCATTATTTATCAGAGGTTATATACACTTACACTTGTTTATCAAAGGGAAAGGATGTCTCTGTTTTTTAGTGTACTTAAAAGGCTGCAAGTAAAACGAACAAGACACATCTTGTGAAGCTTGACAACTATGCATATGTAAATACGTTAAAGGAGAAACAATCAGAGGAAAAAGTATGTAATCTCACTCAATTTGTACGGTTACATGTTGTATTTTATACGTTTTCTCACAATGATATCTAATCCTGCCAAGTAAATCAATGGAATTTATGCCAGACTCAGCTACTACATGACAAGAAAGAACAGTTTTTCCAACTGTTATGGCCCAAACGTGCAGGTCATGAATACCTTGCACCCCCCTCAAACTTCTGAGGTCATTTTCTAGTTTCATGACATTGATCTCACTTGGTGTCCTTTCCATAAGAATGCCACAAATACTCCTAAGCATAGGCATGGTAGTTCCCAAAGATATAACAGAGAATATGAGTGTACATATAAGATCAACCACCAACCATTCTGGTTTAGCCCATATTATGGCTCCAGCAATCATCACTCCGATAGATTGAATCATATCTGTAATCACATGCAAATAGGCACCCTGCAGATTTATGTTCAAGGCATTAAGATTTCTCTGACTACTTGAAAGCAGGTTAAGGTCCTCTTCATCAGTTACTTTAGCTAGTTCCTCCTTCCCATGATCATGATCCGAGTGTCCACAATCATGATGATGATGATGATGACTATGATTGTGACCATGATGATGGTCATGACTATGACTATGATCATGACCAAGCCACACAACCATGATAAAGTTAAACACAAAACCAAATGCTGCAATTGCAAACATGAGCGTTCCATTCACCCTGGCGCTGCGATGCACAAGTCGACCTATTGCTTCGTATACTAAAAAACCAGATATCCCCCAAATTATCTGCACAGATAAAAGTGCAGCCAAAACCTCAAGTCTATTGTATCCAAAAGACTGATGCGGTGTTGCATCCCAGCCAGAAGCCCATACTGCAAAGAGAGAGATGCAGAATCCTCCGATATCAGAAAGCACGTGTGCCGCATCGCTGATAACAGCTAGGCTGTTGGCCTTTATTCCACCAAATGCTTCCACAAGCATAACAATGGCATAAAAAGCTATGAGTCCACAGAGTTTCTTTGCTGATTTCGATGACTCCTTGGACGCCACCAAACTGTTCTCGTCCCTGGAAAAAGGGCAAACAGAATCGCATACTGACTTGACAATTATTGGAGGAACATCGGATTCCTTAGAGACACTGTGTATCTCAATTTCCAGCTTGGACTCTTCTTCCAAGACTGGAGCTTCTTCTAGCTCCATTCGCTTCAACAAACTGGTTCTACCAACAAAACAAATGAATCAGTCACCAAAAGTCATCTCCCAGGACTTACCACATTTATATTGTATGATTGCTAAAATCAACATCCGTCAAAAACAAAGCTTTAGATTGGGTAAAGGCCGTGTTTGTTGGGTTCATAGAAAGTTTGACAATTTCCAACTTTAAGGGTCAGTAATTAACATAAAATAAGAACAATAAAAACATGCTAGTTATTAGCACTAGTGGAGGATCAATAACAATTTGACAACTTCAAACGGAAGAAAGAAGAGGTCATTGCCATAAAATAAGAAGAAAAAAATGACATATGAGTAGTAATACTTATTAATGAGGATTAATGACTAATTTGACAACTTCAAATTGAAGAAAGAAGTTTATAATTCGAGAGTCGTTGAGAATTTGAGAAAATCAGAGAAAGAGACAAAGCTAAGAGCCCCAATTCCACACATTAAAAAATGTAAACACGTCTTTTGAGTGATCAATCAGAACAAACAAATGTAATCATAGAAAGTAAAAGATGTTGTTATAAGAACAAATTTGCATAGAGAAAACAAGAAAAATTTAAAACATTACCAGAGTATGATGTTAGAATCTGTGGAGAAGTGGAAAGCCTGAATTGGAAAATGGGAATTGTGTCCGGGGAAATATGAGAAGGAAGAGGTATGAAGCGATCAGATCAACTCAAAAAGTGTGTGAGCGTCATCGGCGGAGAGTTAAAGGCGTGTGTTTGGATTGAAAGGGGCTAAACGTCGTTTGGAAGTGTTCCGACGGAAGCCCCAACGAGCGTTTAGCTCCCAGCGAGAGAAAGAGGGATTGACAGTAAAAACTGCAAGGAATGTATAGAGCGGAAAAACAGAGCTTTAAAAAAAAAAAAATAATAATTGGTCTGATTTCATTCCATATACTATATATTATACAAAAAATACTATTTGTACATTAAATAAATTATTAAAATTAATCACCAAAATATATATAATTTAATTTATTTTTAATATATATTTTATGTTAATAATTAATTTTAGTAATTAATTTTAATATATATTTAATATAATTATATATTATATTAAAATATTTTTAACGTTCAATTCAATTCATTGCGAATGATAAAATATACTAATATTAAATTATTAATAAGTATATATTATGTATATCATTTTATATAAAAAATTAGTTATTATGTATTTATATTTTTTTAATTTATTTTTTTATTTATTTTAAATATATTTTATATAATTATATTAGATATATATTAAAATTAATTTTTAAAATAAAATATAAAATATATATTAAAAATAAATTAAAATATATATAATAATTAATTTTAATTATTAATTTTAATGTGTAAATAATTTTTTTATATTTTATAATAGTAAATGATTCGGCGGCTAATAGTTGTATGTAAAAGTAGTATAGTTAGTTGTTTAATTTACTTAACTCTACTGTACTGTTGAAACAAGATCAATAGCCATTTATCTAAAATATTACCGCTTGAATAATAATCATGAGGTATTTCCCAATGATTGGTCGATCTAAATGTGGCTTTTCAACCACTTAAAAATGAATCAATTTGAAGCTCATCATAATATTTCATACCAAATGAAATGCAAATTAATTGAAACTAAACACACAAGCCTAATATTTTCAAGAGGAATGTTAGGAACAGCAATATTTGGGATTTATAGTTATCAAATAGTCATTAATAAAGTTTTTAATGGTGTGAGATTTCATCCAATAGCTCATTCTTTTTTTATGGTTACATGCTGGCTAGAATTTGATAAAATTGCTGGCTCTTAGACTTTTTCTATTTTCAAATAAAACATAATTTCTCTTTCTGCTTAATAAATCAATATGTCGATATCAATGTCAAATGCATGGATACAATATCTTTCTTGGGCCAACCTTATTTTTTGGTCGTAAAAGAGGGTTTGAAAAGTGTGAAGCCCAATCTCATTATTATTATAAGTTATAACTGAACAAGACCAGAAACTTCTGGCGCTAATGACTCATCAGAATTGAGTCACTATCCAACTAAGTGAACTAATCAACGAACACATTATATAAGTCAAGTAGTCAACCATACATTAAAAGTAAAGAGGCTGCACGTAACTTCTCGCTCTTTCTCTCTTTCCAGGTCCGTTTTTACTTCACAACAGTTGTTCTGTGTTACTCTTAATTTCATCTAATTCATGTTTCAATGAATCATGTTGTCAGATGTTAATTACATGCTAGTTTCTTGCTTATTGACACATTTGATGACCGTTTTTGTTGTTTCTTGTTTTTTTGTTTGTTAAGAAAAAAATATTATCCAGCATGTCTTCCATCATCTTCGTGCAACCAGGTTTGTAGTGTCTTCACAGCTTTTTGATGATCTATTGCTTTTTCTTCATATATATGTTGTTTCCTCTTGCTGTTTCATGTATGAATCGATGGTTGCTTATAGTGCCAGAATCTGATCATATTTTTCCTTTCTTCTTTGTTCTTTACTCTGCATAATAAGCTCGTTTTTTTTTTTAATTCCAGTTTCATAAGCTGCTAGATCCATGCACTACTACCACTGCCAATATAGAAGCTTAGATGTTTCCCCTTGTTTGTATTTAGCAGCTAGTTATTTTCTGTTGCTTATTTATGAGGGTGTATCTTGTATTCAAGAAGATTATATTGATCTTGTAATCTTTCTCAATTTTTTCTCTGGCAGTCTTACATCATTTCAAGTCCTTTCGGTGGAAAATAACACTCAGTCAAGATGGTAAGTTAATGAATTAAGGTTATTTATGAATTTTTATTGGATGAATCTTTATCAACAATTATGAATTTCTGTTAATTTTTGCAGGTGAAGTTTACAGCAGAAGAGCTTCGGCGTATTATGAACTTGAAGCACAACATTCGCAATATGTCTGTTATTGCACACGTTGATCACGGTATGCATCGATGTGGCAGAACAAATTGCAAATGTGAATCTATAACATTCTTGTGTTGATGTTTAATAGTTCCCTGTTGCAGGAAAATCCACTCTCACTGATTCTCTGGTGGCTGCTGCTGGTATCATTGCAAAGGAAGCCGCCGGGGACGTCCGGATGACGGACACACGGCAGGACGAAGCAGAGCGCGGCATCACAATCAAGTCTACCGGAATATCCCTCTATTATGAGATGACTGATGAAGCTCTCAAGAACTTCAAGGGAGAGAGGCAGGGTAATGAGTATCTCATCAACCTCATTGATTCCCCTGGCCATGTGGATTTCTCATCTGAGGTTACAGCCGCATTGCGCATCACCGACGGCGCACTCGTGGTGGTGGATTGTATTGAAGGTGTCTGTGTCCAAACCGAAACTGTTCTCCGGCAAGCCCTCGGCGAAAGGATCAGACCTGTTCTCACCATTAACAAGATGGACAGGTATCAATTATGAGAAAGTATAGGGAGCCAATGGAGTATCTGTACGTACAACGGGAATTTAGGAATGTTCGATTCAGTAGGATATCAGATGTTTATTATCCTAATACCTGAATGGTTATTCTGGATAATATGAGTGTATCGTATTTGAGAAATTAATAATATTTTACTCTGAATATTTATTTTTTAACTTATATCGAGTTAAATAAATAGCTCGTTGGACACATTATACCTAGCAGGATTCTTATTATTAGCTTTCAGTTTGTGAATTGGTTAGAATTCAGTTAGATTAATTGAATAGTTGATGACAGATGCTTCCTTGAGCTTCAAGTGGAGGGAGAAGAAGCATACCAGACATTCCAAAAGGTTATTGAGAATGCTAATGTTATCATGGCTACATATGAAGATCCCCTTCTTGGTGATGTTCAGGTCTACCCGGAGAAAGGGACCGTGGCGTTCTCCGCCGGTTTACACGGCTGGGCGTTCACTCTGACCAACTTTGCTAAAATGTATGCTTCTAAGTTTGGAGTTGATGAGTCCAAGATGATGGAGAGGCTGTGGGGTGAGAATTTCTTTGATCCAGCAACTAAGAAATGGACAACCAAGAACACAGGCTCTCCAACTTGTAAGCGAGGTTTTGTTCAGTTTTGTTATGAGCCAATCAAACAGATGATCGCAACTTGTATGAATGATGAGAAGGACAAGCTCTGGCCTATGCTGCAGAAGCTTGGTGTCACCATGAAATCGGAAGAGAAAGAACTCATGGGGAAACAATTGATGAAGCGTGTAATGCAGAATTGGCTTCCAGCAAGTAGTGCACTTCTTGAAATGATGGTGTTCCATCTTCCTTCCCCTTCAAAGGCACAAAGGTACCGTGTGGAGAATCTCTATGAGGGTCCTCTCGATGATCCTTACGCAACCGCCATCAGAAACTGCGATCCTGATGGACCGTTGATGCTATATGTATCCAAAATGATTCCTGCTTCTGATAAGGGAAGGTTTTTCGCCTTCGGCCGAGTGTTCTCCGGCAAGGTCTCGACCGGTTTGAAAGTAAGAATCATGGGTCCGAATTATGTTCCGGGACAGAAGAAAGACTTGTATGTGAAGAATGTGCAGAGAACTGTGATTTGGATGGGGAAGAAGCAGGAAACTGTTGAGGATGTTCCATGTGGTAACACAGTAGCCATGGTTGGGTTGGACCAATTCATTACCAAGAATGCAACCTTGACAAACGAGAAGGAGGCCGACGCACACCCGATTCGCGCCATGAAGTTCTCCGTTTCGCCGGTGGTGCGAGTTGCCGTGCAGTGCAAGGTAGCTTCAGACCTTCCCAAACTTGTTGAAGGCCTAAAACGGTTATCGAAATCGGATCCCATGGTAATGTGCACCATAGAGGAGTCAGGGGAGCACATCATCGCCGGCGCCGGCGAGCTCCATCTTGAGATCTGTCTGAAGGACTTGCAGGAAGATTTCATGGGAGGAGCTGAGATAATAAAATCCGACCCTGTGGTGTCGTTCCGCGAGACTGTTCTAGAACGTTCTTGCCGTACCGTGATGAGCAAGTCACCCAACAAACATAACCGTCTCTACATGGAAGCAAGGCCAATGGAGGAAGGTCTCGCGGAGGCCATCGACGAGGGCCGAATCGGTCCAAAAGACGACCCCAAAAACCGGTCTAAGATCCTCTCAGAAGAATTCGGATGGGACAAGGATCTGGCCAAGAAAATCTGGTGCTTCGGACCGGAAACCATTGGGCCTAACATTGTGGTTGACATGTGTAAGGGTGTTCAGTACCTGAACGAAATCAAAGACTCCATTGTGGCTGGATTCCAATGGGCTTCAAAGGAAGGAGCACTCGCCGAAGAAAACATGAGAGGAATCTGCTTTGAAGTCTGTGATGTGGTTCTCCACGCCGACGCAATCCACAGAGGTGGTGGCCAGATCATTCCAACCGCAAGGAGAGTATTCTACGCGTCGCAGTTAACCGCGAAACCGAGGCTTCTGGAACCGGTTTACCTTGTTGAAATCCAAGCACCTGAACATGCACTGGGTGGGATATACAGTGTGCTGAACCAGAAGAGAGGCCATGTGTTCGAGGAAATGCAGAGACCCGGAACACCGTTGTATAATATCAAAGCTTATTTGCCGGTGATTGAGTCTTTTGGATTCTCGAGCACTCTCAGAGCTGCCACTTCCGGTCAGGCATTCCCTCAGTGCGTGTTTGATCATTGGGATATGATGTCTTCCGATCCGTTGGATCCTGGGTCCCAAGCTTCTCAGCTTGTTATTGATATTCGTAAGAGAAAAGGCTTGAAGGAGCAGATCACACCTCTCTCTGAATATGAAGACAAGCTCTGAACTCACTCCTCAATATTAATATTGCATGTATTAGTATTTAACTATTTATATTTATATATGAATAAATCAGTTATCCCTGTAGGGTTTGGACTGAATAAGTACCTATATTAAATTATGAAACTTAACCCATATTATTCATGGATGATCAAATTATGTTTTCTAACACATTACAAGGATATATTTGAACACTACAATCATCACATACATGATATTATTAATGCAAAATTCAGCCTATGGTTCTATGATGATAGATCCTTATTTTCTAACAATTAAATCATACAAAGCTATTTAGACAGCGTTGACAGTTAAGCCGCCATCAACACAAATGGTCTGTCCAGTTATGTAAGAAGCCGAAGGCATGCAAAGAAATGCTACAATGGAAGACACCTCCCCTGCCTCTCCCATCCGTCCAAGAGGAGTTCGCGAAACAAAAGCATCCACCAGTTTCGCCTCTCCGTCTAAGTTTAATACCCTTTCAGCCAGACTGGTTTTGATTGGCCCCGGTGCAATGCAATTACTCCTTATGTTATGTTTTGCCCATTCACATGCCAAATTCCTTGTCAGTTGGTTGATTGCTCCTGCAACCAGTTATTAATCCCTCTTAGAATTTCATAATCAAAAGACAACAAATCGGTCACTAAGTATTTGTGTATAAATATGTGTGTTATTTACCTTTTGCTGCACTGTATATGGTTCCTTTCATGTCTAATGAGACCACGCCTGCAATGGAGGATATGAAGACTACGCTTGCAGCCTCTGATGATTTGAGGAGTGGATATGCAAGCTGGCTTATGTGGAAAGCAGATTCAAGATTCGTGCTCACAAGGAATCTGAAGTCTTCCTCTGTGATCTCAGTGGTCTCCTTTTGAAAGTTGGTTCCAACATTGTTCACAAGGATGTCAAGTTTGCCGTTAAACAAACCAGAGACTTTAGCAATGAGGTCTTCTCTCTGCGGACGAGACGCCATGTCACATACAGAACCTGTGACATGGTATCCCTTTGCACTCCATTCATGTAAGGACTCATTAAGTTGAGCTTCGTTCCTAGAACAAGTGTGTACCCTGGCCCCTAGCCCTGCTAACTCTTCCACAATAGCATACCTAATATTTGTTCATTGTTGCACACAATGTTAATAAGCTTATTAAACAATAAATAAGAAGGGGAAAAAAATGAAAGATGAGAGGACTAGAGAGGAACCCGATTCCTTTGGATCCACCAGTAACGAGGGCTGTCAACCCTTGAAGGGACCATCTACTGCTTTTGCTACCAATGTTTGATGCTTCAGCCATCTCTCCTTAATTAATTATTTCTCTCTCTCTGTTTTTTAATTACAAAATAGCCTTTTCTTCCATCTTCCCGAATGGGGTATATATAGTAGTTACATGAATGTGACACTTAAATTTATGAATTATGATTAGCCAGTGAAGAAAATTCTAATAAATAACCTTGTCCTATATGTACTTGTTATATTTGGAGCGGCTTTTACTTATATTTTTCTTGGGAAACTTTCCATCAAGCACCTAATTATTGTTATTATTATTATTATTACTTAATTTGAGGAGAGAACAAAGCTACTCCAACGGTTTTACTCTAACTAACACTAAATTCAATCAGCACTTTGCTTTTACTTTTGAGACGTGGAGAAGAAAAAGATGCTATTCGTATACTATATCGTAATTGCATGCGTAACTTGGTTCAGTACACTGGATAATTCAATTTGGTTTCGCTACGGCATTTGATAAAACTTTCAAAAGTGCCTATTACTATTTGTTTCAAACGCTTTTCTGCTCACCATTGGGTGGGTCAAGTATTAACAACCAATGCTCATACATAGCTAAACTACATATCATAACACACTAACACTGTTTCTTATTAGGAAAATTACTAACGTATATTGTGATTATCAATTTCATCCATCCAAATTAAATCATATAAGACAACAAAGTGGCTACACTACACAAATATCTAAAACGCATAAGGACACTCATCATGATATCGTATATTGTGATTATCAATTTCATCCATCCAAATTAAATCATATAAGACAACAAAGTGGCTACACTACACAAATATCTAAAACGCATAAGGACACTCATCATGATATCGTATATTGTGATGATAAATCACCCCCTACTGGCTTTACGCGACCTAGCCACCAACAACACTTGGGACTCTAGTTCATCCTTGATGCTTCACAGACTTTTTTTTTTGTTTCCCACGGTATCTCCCAACCCGACAGGTCAAGGACTAATCCGTCGCCGCTGGCCAATGGATTGCTGCATGCACAAGGCGGGATTCGAACCCCCGACACTTGGTTAATCGGACTAGTGAGCTAACCACTAGACCAAATCAACTTGGTTTATAATTTAAATTCTTAATAAACATAATCTTTAATCAAATTTTTTAAAACAAAAAAACCAAATAACATTGTCCAAAAAATCTAATTAAACATTATTTAAGTTTTTAATCAAACAAACATTACATAAACCTTAAAAAAAAAAAACAAATCTGCTGGGCAAGCCCGTCCCACATAAGCCCGCATATTAGAAGGTTTTTGCACATGACAGTCAAAACTCTAATCCAAATCCTTTTTTATGGCAAGTTAACCGAGTCAATCGACAGATTTCGACCCGTTTACCTAAACGACAGGCCAAAACCATTTGTTAATAATTACAAAATTTGAACATGTGCCATTTGGGTCTATGCACAATAATGCAATCCATGAATGGTAGAGAAGACACATTCCTATGTATGAGTTGGGTAGAATCCATTTACGGTCATCCCTCCATCAACACAAATAATCTGGCCAGTGATGTATGATGATGCTGGTAAGCACAGAAAAGCAACAACAGAAGACACTTCTGCTGGATTTCCTAGTCGCCCAAGTGGGGTTCTCGAGTACACCTCTTCCACATACTCCTTGTTGCTCAGCACCTAAAAAAAGTTACCATGCCACGGTGAACCCTTTTTGCTCAAATCAATGTTATAGGTAGTTTAGCTCATCCTAATTTGTGGTTACAGGATAAGGAGGAAGACAATTACTTTTTCAACCATCGAGGTTTTGATGTACCAGGGTGCAACTGCATTACTCCTTATATTGTCCTTTGCCCACTCACAAGCTAGATTCCTTGTAAGTTGATTAATTGCTCCTATAAACCAGAAAACGAGACGGACATTTAAATTTTATTACTCTATACTAACTTATCGACATTACTGCATTAGTTACCTTTTGTTGCTCCTTGAACCGACATGGACTTCAGGGAGACGAAACCAGAAACCGACGAGACAAACACAACACTTGCAATTCCAGATGCTTTCAGAAGTGGATATGCAAGTTGGCATATATGAAAGGTGGACCCTAAATTGGTATCCATGAGTCTGGAAATCTCTGCAGTAGTGAGTTCTGTCATTGGTTTCCTAATGTTTGTCCCTACATTGTTTATCTATACCGGTATTAAAGTAACAGTTAATGTGAATTCAAAACATACACAACAGTGTTAGTTGGGGAATAATATCAAACACATGATATGCAAAGAAAGAAGAGAGCTTACAAGGATGTTGAGTTTCCCTTGGAATTGAGAACACACAGAGTCCATCAGCTTCTCCCTCTGATGAGGGACGGAGACATCGCAAACAGAGCCAGTAACATCAAAACCAGAATCATTCCATTGGATGAGAGACTTGGTGAGCTCAGCTTCGTTCCTTGCACACGTGTGCACTCTTGCTCCAAACCCAACCAGTTCCTCCACAATGGCGTGCCTTTTTTTGCAGAGAAAGTAAAGGGGTCATTGTGATGAATGAATGAATGAATGAGGAGTTTGAAAGATGAGATTTTGATTAGGTACCCGATTCCGCGGGTTCCACCGGTGACAAGGGCTGTCATTCCTTGGAGAGACCACTTGGGATGTGTCGGCGGCGCGTGCAACATGGTGATCGAATTTGAATGTGAATGTGAATGTGAATGTGGTGTTGTTGTTCTGAGTTTGGAGAGTGAGAGTGAGAGTGATGGAGTATGGAGAGCAACTACACATTGAGGTTGATGCATCATTACTCTTCTCTTGTCTCTTTGACTCTTTCTAATGATTATTGTCTAAACGTGCCACTATGTCTTCTTTCTCCATTTTAAGGAACCTTGCATTGAATTACTGTAAACTCAGTCAACACATTCATTCAAATTAAGAACTAACATGTTTAATAAAAACTCAGTTTTCAGGCTTTTAGTGTAGGATACCTACAATATTTTTTTTACTTAAATTGTCTAAATATGAGCGTTGAAAGATGAGACCCACCTTTTTATACGGGCCTGCTACACATACAAGCTTACAAGTTTACAAGTTGGCCCAGCCCAAATACAACTCACGCGCATGAAGAGAGATTGAATGGAGCGTCACTTCACGCGCTCGCCACTCAAACGGTTACGTACTCTACGAGTAATGGCAGACTCTTCCACTTTTTCCACTTCCCAAAGCGATTCGAAAACAAAACAACCCTTCCATTTTCGAGCGAAAATCGAAGTTCAAAATATACAAGTCATTACTAACCTTCGAAACCTCCATCAACACACCATCAAACTCTCTGTCAAAAATTTGAAGAGAAAACAAAGCAACAATACTCAAGCTAAGTTCATTAAGATTCCTGTATATTTTCGAGATTACGAAATAGGTTTTACTTTTCTTCTACATCGTTGTTCTAGGGTTTATTGTTATTCTTGCTTCTTTGCTACACTGTTCTTCTACGTTGTTGTTCTAAATTCTCCTGTTATTCTTGTTGTTCTAGATCTTCTGGTAACTGATTATTGGGGGTATATTCCGTATATTGGGGGGTGTATACTGCTTGACCTTGTAATGTTGCTTGATATTGAAGCATGTTTGAGTGATATCTGACTGATATATATGGATGTATCTGAATCATATCTATGGGTGTATCTCACTGTTATCAATGGGTGTATCTTACTGTTATTAATGGGTGTATCTGACTCATATATATGGGTGTATCTTACTATTATTAATGGGTGTATCTTACTGATATCTTTGGGTGTATTTTTCGTTTCAGATAAAATGGCAGCAAGAAACCAAACAAAAGACCTTAAGTGTGCCACACATCTCCTAAGTGATAAATTCAGAAACATGAGTGAGGAGAAGAAGGCGATTGTGAGGGATCTCGGATTCGGTGGGTTGATGCACATCCCACCACTAAGGGTGCATCACCAACTGTTAAGGGAGCTGGCAAACAACTTTAAACTTGGGAAGAACAGACTGGAAACAGGATATGGTTCTTTCAAAATAACACCAAGAAAGATAGGTCATGCGCTTGGCATCAATGCAACAGGTAACTAGCTCAAAATTATAGGTGTATATTAAGTTGATGCTTGGGTGTATTTAAGTTGATGCTTGGGTGTATTTGAACTGACTTTGATACTTTGTTGTTTTCCTTTTTGTAGGAGATCTATTTCCTGAGAAAGTTGAATATAAGAAACTTTCTGAGGATGACAAAATAATTTTTAGAAGATTCCAGGGTAAGACCCTCAAAAGTCTTACCGATGAGATGATGGAAATCGGCATTGGTAACGGAGAGGAACACCTGATATTCAAGAGGATATTCATCCTCTATATACAGATGGCGTTCCTTTTGCCAACGACGATAAACAAGATCTCGCCTGTCCATCTGCCCCCAATTTTTCAGATGGACAGCATCACGGAGCGAAACTGGGGGGGCATGTTTTGACCTTTATCGTCAAAGGCATCACAGACTACAAGGAGAAAAAGAATAAGGCAATTGATGGCTGCCTCTTTGCCCTGATGATAATTTACTTTCATCTTCAAAAAACAAAGGGAAGAAGAGGGATGAGAGACCACCAAAACCATGGATTGTCAACTGGAGTAAGGAGCAGTTGGTGGAAAGAATGAATGCAGAAAGAGAGGAAATTTTGGTAAGTAAACATAATATGTTGGATGTATTTTATTTACCTGAATGCTGCTAACTAAAATATCTAATGTTTCAGGGGATTGTGAAGATGGCGGAGACAAGAGAAAAAATGAAAAAAAAAAAGAAAAAAAGAAAAAAAAAACAAGAAATCAAAAAAACAAAAAAAAGGAAGGCGAGTTCAACATCGTCTTCGGAGACAGAAACAACTACTGACAGTGACAGTACTACCTCTGAGTCTGAGACTCAAGAAGACTCAGAGGATTCAGGAAGAAAACACCCCAGCAAAAAGGGGGAAAAGTAAGTACCATACTTGGGTGTAATTTCTTTTTCGAGTTGGGTGTATTTTGTTGATCACGTTGGGTGTATGTAGTTTATTAAGCTGGGTGTGTTTCATTTGCTGCGTTGGGTGTATATTGTATATTCAGTTGGGTGTATCTTGTGCATTCATTTGGGTGTATTTTTAGTATGTTCTAAATAATGATTTTTTTGCCTTCCAGAATGGACTCCAGAAAAAGAAAGAAGAGTCAAGAGGAGTCAGATTATGATTCAGAATCTGAATCTGAATCAAGTGATGAGTAATGTCCTAAAATTATTACTCCTTTCTTTTGGCTTCATTATAAAGATTTCGTATATTAACTGAAGTGTCTATTATTAACTTATAGGAGCGAAGAATCATCACCGGTGGAGAAGAAAAAGAAAAAGAAAAAGACAAAAACAACACCAAAAAAGTAAGCACTTCTTTAGATAATATTCTGTGATAAAATTAATTTTTTATTTCTAATTGGTACTCTTTTTTTTCCACCCAGAACACAACCAAAAAAAAAAAGTTATTGTGGAGGATTCACTTCCTAAAGAAGATCAATACTTTGATGGGTACAGTACCTCGTAAGCTATATTACCATCTATCATCGTAATTATATTTGTTAAAATCTTGTTTTATGAATGTAGTGAGAGATATGAAATATCAAGTGAAGAACTAGATGAATTGCTAAGGGAAAACGTTGATAAATCTGCTGTAGAGGGGTATGTCTTGCTGGGCTGTCTATTTCAGATTTTGGTGTGTTTTCTTTCCTAATAATTTTTTCTTGTTTCACAGGGAGAACCAAGCTGACCTGCGATCGACAGAAGGTCGCTATGTCTCCTCTGAAACGTAAGAAGCTTTATTTAATAAAATCTTGTTATCATGGTTTGGGTGTATTTTGTGGAACCATTTGGGTGTATTTTGCTGATCAAGTTGGGTGTATGTTGTTTATTAAGTTGGGATATTTCGTTTGTTGTCTTGGGTGTATATTGTCCATTCAGTTCGTTGTATCTTGTTCATTCATTTGGGTGTATTTAATACCTGTCTCTTATTTTGTCTGAATAACATGAAATCTGTTTAGAATACCGACTGTGAACTTGGGAAGTGATGATCCTTCCTCTCAAGGACGCACAGAACAGAGTAGTGTAAACCAGCCGTTAGAGAGCATGTAATTTCTCTTTCAAATAACCGTTACTTTTGTTCTTCTATTACCTTCTACTTCTAATTTTGTATATATTTTTTTTTAGAAAAAAAAGCCCTTTATTATTTTATTCAAGAAAAAAAAGGCAAGAAAAAAAAGCAAAAACTGCAAGTATGTAAGTTCTCAAAAAACAAAGCCTGTCTTCTTTTTGAATTGTTCGGGTGTATTTTTTGACTTTCTTTGGGTGTATTTTAGGTTGAGTCCGGCTGATTCGAATATGATGGTTGTGAAGGAACAAACACCGTCGGATGCACTTGCAATGTGAGTTTTTCAAGAATATTTCAACCTTATAACCTTATTATTTTCAAAGGCATTGTTAACCTTTCATTTTTCTTCTTCTTTAGAGTCCCGATTCAAGTTTTTGTGCCGGCGTCCCAAACAACCACTGTGCCAGAACTTCAAGAAACACCTGAGTCAGATTTTGAACCAACCCCGCCTCAGATAGAAGGAACTACAGAAACGTAAGAAATAGTATTGGGTGTATATTGGGTTAAAGTTCGGGTGTATAGTTGGTAACAGTTTGGGTGTATATTGTTCCTGATTTTTTTTTACGCCGTGATTAATTTTGTGTAACTGTACAGCACTCCTGAACCCCCCCTAACAACTTCAAGAAACCATACCCACGCTTCCCCCAGCTCCAACTAAAATGTAAGTTCATCGGACTAAAATCAATCTTTGCTTATCATCCGTATATTCTTATTCTTATAATATGTTATACATGATGACGCAGTCATCCAGCCGCAGAAGACGTTGCTGCCCTTATGATGATGGCACGGACAGCATCCTATGTTCCTAAAACAGATCCAGTGCCATCATTCAGCCTTGGGTTGACTGATTCAAGCCAGGAGGGAGCGTCAACGCAGGAGACAGAAAGGGCAAAATCTCCAGAAATTGCAAATTTGCTAGAACAATTAGACAATTTGGTCCAAAAATTAGCAAGCAGTGCGGCGAAGGGAAAAAATGAAAGTCCACAAATTCAAAGGGAGACTGGGGGAGAAAGTTCTGGGAAGTTTGAAACTCCTGAGGGAATAAATCAGATTACGGATGATATGAAACAAAAGTGCTACATCTGGGGGACGCGACTGAAGACAGACGCACGTGGCAATACTAACGAGTATGAGCACATGTGCACTCTGATTGCCCAACATAAATATATTTTGATTAGAATGCACCTTGCATCCCTCCAGGCAGAAAGTTATATAGAATCTGAGGTAATATTAGAATAACATTAATGTTTTTACACCAAAGTCAACTGCAATATTTATTAATGTAAAATTGATTTTGGCATATATTTCTAGATTGTATCTGTCATCTCCCTGATCCTCAACCAGAAAAATGAAAAAAGGTTTCAAGAATAAATATACTGTCTCCCCCCCGATATTGTGGTAAGTGTTACTTCTACGAACTTTGGGTGTATTTTCTGTATTGACTTGGGTGTATTTTTTACGTTCGATTGGGTGTAAGTTGTGTAGTCATTTGGGTGTATTTAAAGTATTCACTTGGGTGTATTTTCAGTATTTCATTTCTTGTTTCGCAATTGTTGCAGAACATGGCCCTTTCAGATCACCCAAACGGGGAATTCATATCACCGAAAACAAATAAAGAATTCAGGGTGGAAAACTACCCGAGTTTTATTCCCTTCATAGATGCAAAAAAATTAACTTCGCATCCATATGTAAGTTTTCATTTGCTAAATTTGTTAGTACGCTTCTTTACTTATATGCCAAATAAAATAACACACTGTTGAAATGTGGCAATCCTTCAGATTTTTGCACCTGTTTGCTACTCGGGCCATTGGTGGTTATGGCTAATAGATACAACGAAGCGGAGATGTCATATGCTTGACCCGCTACATAAAAAAGCTCCAAGCGAAGAGAGAAAGCAGCTTAATAAATTCACTGTAAGTTGCCTCTGTCTTCATTACTTTAATAGATAGGTCTATTTCGTTAGTTGTGTTTGGTGTATATTGTCCATTCAGTTGGGTGTATCTTGTGCATTCATTCGGGTGTATTACTGATTTGTTTTGGTATTTAAGGGATATGTATTTTCAAAATTGATAACATATGCCGACGGGGAACCTCCGAAGAAAGGCGAGAAGGAGAAGGAAATTAAAGCATCATATGTTAAAATATCAAGCCAAAAAACAAGGTATAAATTTGTGACTCTGAACATTAAACTTTCGTAAATGAGATTTGTAATTTATTTTCTTCGTTTTCAACTATGACTGCGCTATCTACGTAATGAAGTGGCTTGAGTTAATTGAGCCGGAAAACATTAAAAAGGGGAAGTATGAATGGGATAATTGGCCACAGGTAACTGTCTTTAGAACTATATAACTCTGTGCTACTTTACTGAATTAATATTGCTGTTTAAACAGAATATACTTTTTAATTGTAGGAGGAGGTGGACCACTATAGAGTGGAGTATGCTTCACGGATACTATTGAGTGAGATGAATAAAGAAAGAGATCAGGCAATTAGAGAGAGTAATGCTATAAAGCTGTCGAAGCCATCCTCTGTATTATTGAGTCCGTTTTGTCAGATAAATTCTGCTGATATAGAAACTGCGTAATCCAACTGTTGGGTAGTTTGTAAATTGAACAAATGCTGTAAATATTTGCCATTTATCAACAACTTCTATTCCATGTATATTTTTTTTATAGTTAAATTATCTGTGCTATTAAACTGTCTGGGCTGTATTCAAAAGCTGTATTACAAGTGGTAAAATATGAAGGAAAAAATCAAGGCATATATAAACGCAAATTATAAACTGTTACACCCAACGCAAGTCTAATAATACACCCAAGATTGCATAAAATATACACCCAAGCTGTCTGTGCTGTATTCAAAATGTATGAATTACAAGTACTAAAATATGAAGAAAAACATTAAATCAAATATACACCCATAACCTGCGAATTTTTACAGCTTTTGTTCTATATGTATCTATATATGTATCTATATGTAAATTGTGAATTAACAAAAATACACCCAAAAGAACAGTGCTTTTACACCCATATTCTATAAAACTATACACCCAAAGAGTTATCCCCTGCTGCTAGTATCCTAAACTGATTATTCATAACGTGTCCTTGATATTTGGTGGAATTTGAATGCACCGCTGATGCAGCATCAAACAGGTTTATCTGAATATAACACTCACACATTAGCTAAACTATTAACGAGAAAAATAAACTCAATCGCCACAAATTTAAAGAACATTACTTTTACCTCGCTTAAAACTTTCGTTTTCTTCTTCTTTGTGGCATTTGCAATCTGTTTGTCCAACTTTGAACCTAGCCTATTTTTTGGACGTCCTCTTGTTCGAATCCTTGGCGGGCTTTGAAGCTCGTTAACGGATTCCAAGTTGGCGTCTTCGTGGGATAAAGAAGATGTCTCCTTCCTTTTGGCTTTTAATGATTCCATCTCGGCCATGACGTTATCGTACGCACGGTGCATAATTGCAGTCAGCTCCTCCAATTCGGATGCAAATTTGCAAATATTTTGCGAACAAAAAATCAATTGGTCGAACCTCTTGCTTCTTGGCTCCATCAGTGGCTCGTCATGGCTGCTCTTGATGTGTGTGTGTCGCCTCTTTACCTTCTTACTCCATCGTTCTAGTATATATCTAGGTGACACTTGGCTTACTTGTTCGAAGCTTAACACGCTTAGTGCGTCATAGCACAGTATCCCTCTCGACTCGAATAATAAGCATTGGCATTTTACCTCGGCTGCAACTGAATCGTAAGTAACCATGAACTTGTTGAATATTGAGCTGGAAACTTGTTCTCCGACTTCGTATACTGAATAGCCTAGAGCGGAATTCTTTAATCTGGTGATGCAATTCGCCTTTCCTTTGAATTGCGCTTGGACTTCCCTAAACTTTGCATGAGTGTACGCATCTTGAAACTAAGCTTTAATGGAGGATTTGGTTGCACACGGTATGACCGTATGAAAATCTACAGCATCTGATTCTCTCTCTGCTTGCTCCCTGCTTCCGAGGCAATTATCGTATTGTTTGACGAACTGAATAAGCGAGCTGTTTCGGGTGATAAACTTGTTAAAAAATGAATGCATACTCTGGCTCCTTTTTGTGCTTCTCATCCCTGCCCAAAAGTGGTGATCCAGATAGATAGGAACCCATATATGACGGTCTTCATACAGATCTGCGGAATACACCCAAACACAGACTGTGAATACACCCGATAAACACATGCAATTTACACCTCTGCTGCAGATTTTAAACAAACATTACCTGAAAGCCACTTGTTGTCCGCAAGACCAAAATTCAGCAGACAATCATTCCAATTCCTATCGAATGAGTCTTTGCTATGAGAGTTCCAAACAACTTGGCTCATTTCTTGTTCCATATCGGCATGTCCCTTGTACCCGTTTAATTTGCTTGGAATCTTCTTCATGATGTGCCAAATACACCAACGGTGAATTGTTGTTGGCATACAGGCCTCTAAAGCCCTTTTCATTGATGCGTACTGATCGGTGAGAAACCCTTTCGGAGCGTTTCCTCCCATGCAACGAAGCCAGCATTGAAATAACCATTTGAATGATTCAATTTCTTCGTTCTTCATCAAAGAGCATCCGAGAAGTGTTGACTGACCGTGGTGATTCACCCCGACAAAAGAACCACAGACCAAATTATACCTGAAACAAATTACCATAGTGCAGTATGCAAACTCATTAGGTACACCCCAACAAAAGCTTCATATACACCCAAAGAAACAGCCAATATACACCTCTGCTGCGGATTCATAAAAATACATTAATTTAGCATCATAAACAGGGGCAGTTTGTTACCTGTTTGTATTGTAGGTGGTGTCGAATGAAATGACATCTCCAAAATACTCAAAGGCAGCTCTGCTTCTTGCATCGGCCCAAAAAGCCAGCTTAATCAATTGATCCTCCTCGAGTTCGAGCTCAAAAAAGAAATTCGGATTCTTCTCTTTCATCCTTAACAAATATTTTCCGAATTCCTTTGCATCTTCTTGTTCGGAAACATTCCGCACTTCCCTAGTAATGTAATTCCTCACGTTCTTTTCGATAAATTTTAACTCGCGGTGACCCCCGGCAGCCGCAACAAATGATTGGTAGGTTTTGCTTGGTCTGATACCGGCCTCCTCGTTATTCTCTATTGTACGACGAATGGACATGCTTAGTTTCCTATGCTGTTTGAGCATCTCTGCTTTACTTGGACAGTAGGGGTGTGAATGATCCAGCACAACCTTTGAAATGATCCAAGCACCGACATCCTTCAATGTGTGTATATAAATTCTTGCAGGACAGTTTAGACCGGCTGTCGGATTGGTCTTCTCGGTCGGAGATATTTTAGATTTCCATTTTTCCTCTCTGCTACATGTAATCAGTTGATTCTTAATCTCGTTTCCCTTCCTATTTGTGCACCGAACTCTTGTAGAGAAACCTGCAGCCTTGGCGTAGTTTCTGTAAAATTTTCCAGCATCTTCAAGGGTGGTAAAGGTCATTCCAACCTTTGGAACAAGCTCGTCATCAACAACCGAGAGAGGCTGCACAATACACCATGTCAAAAACTATGAATACACCCATAGATATGATTCAAATACACCCAATTATGTCTAATATGATACACCCGAACCGCAACAACTCAACTAAAATGACAATAAAAGCCATAAACTGTAAATACACAGGCTGCAGAATACACCATGTCAAAAACTAAAAACACACCTAATCATGTCTGATATAATACACCTGAACAACAACAACTCAATTAAAATAACAAAAAACCAGTAAAGTGTAAATACACCCATACTTCTAGAAAAAATACACCCAATCATGTCTAATATAATACACCTGAACAACAACTCAATTAAAATAACAAAAAACCAGTAAAGTGTAAATACACCCACACTTCTAGCAAAAATACACCCAATCATGTCTGATATAATACACCTGAACAACAACAACTCAATTAAAATAACAAAAAACCAGTAAAGTGTAAATACACCTACACTTCTAGCAAAAATACACCCAAAAAAGACCTGATCTACACCCGAGCGTCTGCTATAAATTCCAGATAATTAATCACAACTAATACATTGAATCGACAGATTCATGTTAACGTGTTAGTTTCACAGTTAATGTTCAGCAATTTTTCAACTACACAATGCTATACAAATTACTGCAAGAAAATTCATACTAATCCTATGTAAATCAAACCTCGGGAACTTCGTTAGATTCAAATTCATAATCCACCTCGCCTGGATTCAGCTGACAATCCGAGGTTGAATGATCCATTATCTTCAAAACGAGATCAAACTTTGATTTCAGAAAACAACAAATCAAAATAAAAAACGAAGCTCGAGTTGCACAGAGAGAGGAAAGTAACGTAAACGAAGAACATACCAGTGAGAAAAGGAGAGGAAAAGAACGATGGAGAAGAAGGAGGGAAGACGCGCGAGAAGAAGAACAACTAAATCTCAAAATAACGAAAACAAAGAAGGAAACAAATCTTTTAAATTTGGTAGTTAGATATACGCGGGATCTTAT
The DNA here is from genome assembly GCF_014773155.1 of Arachis stenosperma. Taxonomy (NCBI): domain Eukaryota; kingdom Viridiplantae; phylum Streptophyta; class Magnoliopsida; order Fabales; family Fabaceae; genus Arachis; species Arachis stenosperma. The sequence goes on along the minus strand of NC_080379.1, from coordinate 2,844,541 downwards.
ATAGCGCGTGTATACAACGTATATGGAGCAGCGCACTTTTTTGTTTTATTGCTTAATGAACTTGTAAAATATACAAGCCCTAATGGCTTGTATACAGAGCTTTTCTGCTTTTTATAAAGTTAAAAAATGTATTATTTATAGATAATGGATATCATAAATTACATTTTTAATATACTATTATTTCAATTTTGTTAGGTAGACAATTACTTTAGTAAACCATGTAAATAATAAACTTTAAAATTAGTCCAATATGATAAAAACATACTACACCCTAATATTTCTATGAAAATCATAAATAAAAAAGAGAGGTTATTATATACATAACTGTATTGTTCACTAAACTCATTATTTTCCTATAACTTTTTCTAATAATATTAACGAATGAATTTAATATACAATAGACATTCATATTAAGTTGTAATAATTTAATATATTTAATTAAATTATTATCTAATCATTTTTAACTATCAATTTTCATAGCAACTGTTTATAGATTTTTACCTTAACATACAATATTTAAAACCAATACAAGATTGGTATAATAATATCAAGAGTTTAACTAGAGTTTAGACCTTTAATTTTTTTTCAATCAATACTAGTAATTTTTTTTAATTTTAAATTCTAAAACTTAAATTTAAATTCTAAATTTTAAATTATAAATAATAAATTATCAATTATAAATAGTAAATTAGTTAACTCTAAATCCTCAAAAAATTTAAAATATAATTTTATAATAAAAAATTAATTAATATTAACTAATTAAAAATTAATTTTCTATACTTATTCTAATCTCAAGTATCATTTTCTATAATGATATTACCAAGTTAAACGCTTAATTTTAAGATGGAAATAAAAAAAAATCTATTTTTTTGTATGTGGCCAATAATGAAATCAAATATAAATCTTAACATTCACATAGTTTTAATAAGTTTTATCTAAATAATATATATCACAAATCTCAAATCTCATATTTCTTAAAGATATGTGATAGCTATCACAATCTCGCTAGGTAGACAATAAAAATTATAAACAATATAAATAATAGACTACATTTTAGGTCTACTAAATATAAATAAACTTAATTAATTTAAAATTTAAATTTTAAAATTAAAATTAACTTTCTTTTTTTAATTTATTATTTAAATTATTCAAAAAAAACATTATTCCTCTATCCTTTCTCTATCAAGTATAATAGTAATTTTACACTATTTTTTATATATTTTTATTGTAATTTTTATTTTTGATATTAAAATTTATTCGTAAAAAACAAAAAAATATTTTATACCATAAAAAAATACAAAAGAGATATGCGTAAAAATTAAAAAATAATGCAAAATTATTTTCACACACACATATTATGTCCTTGACCAGAAGCACTGATGTTGGCCGTATATATATATATATATATATATATATATATATATATATATATATATACCATAACCTTACTTTACGATAAATGCATGCATGCATACTGTAACAATAATAGTATATTATTGTTTATTCACTTATTGAAGGTTGGAAGGAGAATTGAAGCCCCATTTTGCATCGACATTGTATGAATTCTCGATATGTCCAACTTAGCCTAGTGAGGGCTTTAGTCCATAGTTAATTAGTTTCCACGTGGAAGACGTTTAGTAGAATGTTTAAGAATTAATTAATTTGTATTTGTATGTTGTACTAAATAATTAATTAATTATATTGTAGCATGTTGACACAAACTATGCAAAGATATAGTCTTCTTCTCATCTACCAGCCTGCACAGTAGTACCCTATGTTGCTCTTGTTTCCATTTTAAACATACAACATCATTTGCCACAAACTACTAAGTCAGATTCAAATTCAATAATATTCGAGACGGCTAAACCCACAAACGTGTTAAGACTACTTTGACTGAATTAACTACTTATTAAACTTACATTATCCAATAATAATTAAAAAATCCACAGACCATAATATAATATAATATAATATAAATTTCTCTTTCAATTAATTAACTGGACGAATCGATACAAAAAGAGTATACATGCATGAATCGCAGCGAACTTATCAATACTCATTGTTTTAAAATTTGGGACGATTATAATTATTAGTTTTTGAAAACTAATTAAATACAACAATCTTAACGAGATCATGTTGTAAGCGGTTGCGTGATTCCTATTATGACCAGTTCATCAGCAGCATATGCTATGTTATATATATAAGATAGCAATTCATTTTTAACAATATATATTATAATATAATAATAATAATAATAAAAGATTGATTCATCGGATATATTAAGCAATCGCCGCTTGGCCCTAATATTTTATTAGTAGTAAGTTGGTTTTGTAAATAGAACTTGAGCAATTATTTAACGGTTCCGCTACGTTACCAACAACATATCTGTCAAACTTCTGCCAACTCTTATTTATAATTGTGTTTCATAGAAGTGTGTTCGTGGATGTGTCTAATAAAAATGTCTTTTTTATAACTGTGTTTAATAAAAGTGTCTTTATAAATATATTTTTTGGATGTGTCTCTTTATATATGTATTTAAAATATATTAATTACTAGACACATCTACGAACACACTTCCATAAAACACAAATATAAATAAGAGTTGGCAGAAGTTCGCAGATAATATGTTGGTACTCTATACTTTTCCATTATTTAATGAATTTATTAAATGAATCCAAATTAAACAAGTGGATGTACCATAACAACTTAATTACTAAGCAACCCCTCAGAGGAACATCTGCTTGTATGAAACTAATTACCGGAAATTAAACTTAATATATTATTAAAAGAAAACATAGCTGTTTGATTGTAACGTTATGTGTTTTAAGAAACAATGTAGAAGCCAACGTAGGTAAAAAGCTACACGCCAAATTGCAACAAGACAAGCTGTTCCGAATTCAGTGACCAAGTTTGTCTATTTTGTCCTTTCATACAACTCAAGCTGTATAGCAATCGTTCCTTAAAAATTCATTTTTAATGGTGAACTTTGTCTCATTTTTAACTATAATTAACAAAATTAATTATCATGTATATATAGAAGGTGAAGTAGCTTAATTAAAAGCATCCCTTGTATTTATATTTATATATATAGTTGACTAGTACTATCTCTATACATACATATATATATATATATATATATATATATATATATATATATATATATATAGTTTGAAATAAAGTTGAAAGTAATTGATGAAATGGAGAAGCAATCAGATGATGAACAAGATCATAGAAGAAGAGCAGAAAAGGTTGTTGTGAGTAGTAGCAGTGACTATGGGAATGAAGTGCAAGCAGTGAATAATGTGAATCCAACAAGGTCATATGAATGCAACTTCTGCAAGAGAGGCTTCTCTAATGCACAAGCACTTGGAGGTCACATGAACCTTCATAGGAAGGACAAAGCAAAGATCAAAGAGCAGCAACAGTTTTCTTCTTCTTCAAATCAAACTACTCATCATCAACAATTTTTATTGGAGGGGAATCTTGGTAGTAACAATGATAATAATAAAGAGCTTTTGAATGTGCCTCATCAACCAGTTATGGACGATGAAACCAATAATAATAATGTTGTGATGATGAGGCAGTTACCACTCTTTTCAGAATCATCATCATCACCTCATCATCTTCAACAGCAAGAAGTGGATCAAATTTCTGGTCAACAAGGTCCCTCATCATCTTCAGAATTAGACCTTGAACTAAGATTAGGGCTTGAGCCTCCACAAGGATCTAATTCATCATCAGCTACAATAACGGGTACTAGAAAATTCTTTTGAATTTAATAATATTGTTCTATATATAACAATAATAATACATATATACACACATGGTGATTATATTGATTTGTTTGTTTGTTTTCCAAGAACCCTTTTTCACTTTTCTTGGTTCAAAGAATAATTCATTTTCTTTTTTATTTTCTTACCCTCACAATAGTCATTTTAGCTCAATTATAATTGTTATTGTTTGTTGTAAACTCTAAAGGATATATGAGTTTAATGTTGTAAGATGATGATCGAACGAAATCTGCTACTTCAATATAATAATTCTGATTCTTTATATATATGTATATATATCAAATCCTATTAATATTTATTGTAATTACGACAGAAGATATACTTAATTTTCTCAGAGTTATTATATGTTTTGTTTTGCCTGTTCAAAATTATATACACGGTTAGGCTTTACAAATTAAAATGCATGCATATGATGTATGTAATATTCGGAAGTAATACGATGTATGCATATATATATGTTACGGTATACTATATACTGATGATAATTAATCTGCCTGAGATATTTTATATCCATTATAGTTCACAAAATGATGATGTGTTATGTGAAATTATTACTTTAGCTTTCACTAATATATATATATCATTGAGTACCATCGGCAATAACTAGGTAAATCTACTTAAGTTGCGTGTTTGAAATACATGGGATTCAAACAATGCAACTACATTAAATTAAATATTAGTTTTAATTCAATTTTAAGACAAGAACATTGTATAGGTCTCTTTAGGTACTTCCATAATTAACGTTGCCAACTTTTATCAACAACTTATACCCAGTTCTAAATTTTCCTCTTTATTCTTATACTCCTATGTGTTATCTCTTCGTTGTAATCTATAACGCTCATCCTGGGCAATTGATAAGAAGAAAGATGGAAGGATTAACAAGTTAGTGGATTTCCTTAATGATAGAGAAATCAACACTTTATTTAAGTGTAGGCACTCATTTTATTATCATTTTGGATAGAGTGTTGGCTTTTATTTAATTTATGTATCTTATATTTAAATTGTTTTATATAGGTCTGGTTTTTATTCTCGTACCTTATTATATTGTTTTCCTTTTCATTTAATTTCATGGTTTGAGCCAAATTTATTGAGAAAACAAAGTGTAAATCATTTTGATTCAAATCAGATTATCCATGTTCAATATCTATACTCGAATAAGGTCAATTAGGCCAAAAAGTATATAAACATATAAAAATGCAGAATAGATATTAATTCAAGGAAGGAATGAAGCATACATAGTTTGTCGCCCTTAATAAGAAAATCAAAGGGAATAATTCATGCACATTTTTATTTTTTACATGGAAAAATGGTATCTGAAGCATGATGCTATTTTCACCAAACTGAAAACATGTCTCTCAAATATTATTAGTTCATGGCAGTTTATGTAAAACAAAGTGAGAAATTTGAGAAGTTAAATCTGATCTTACATTTTGCCCCCTCTAATAATATTGTTACAGGGTCCTTAATTAACCAATTACAACCACAAAATTATCTTGCATGAAAATATAGAACTTTACAAAACCATACACATCCCCAACCAAATAATCTGCATTAACATCGCATACTCATACAACAGATTTAGAGCTGCACAAAAGCATGTTCAACTTTTCCTCTAATCATCGTCGACATAGATAGTTTCTTGCTTGAATAGGCCACCAAATACCTTCCTCACCTCTGTGGGTTTCTCTGCTTGCTTTGGCTTTTCCTCCTTCGGTTTAGTGGTGATGTTTCGAGTACTTGTTTGCTTAACAACTGCTTTGTTAGGCGTAAGGCTCCGAGCCTTGGCCTGTCCCCGAACGGTGGCTAGTTTAATATTTGGTTCCTCGTCCTCACCGGCGTTTTGAATTGAGGCCGAGATCTGTGAGCTAAACTTTTGCCAGGAAAGCCCTGCTCCGAAATCTTTGGCCTTGCTGAAGAGGCCTTCCACTGAGGCCCCGGCAGCCACTGCCTTATCTTGAGCTTCTTGAGCTAGACTCGCAGCACGGGCTTCTTGCTGCGAAAGCTTTTTCACCTCTTCTTCCAGCTTCTTTGTTGCTTCTGCAGCTTCTTGGGCCTTTTCAGCAGCCAATCTTGCCTCCTCTTCTGCTTTCGCTTTCTCGAGCACTTCAGCATAGGCTTTCCTTCTTCCATCCTCAGGAATAGTGCTGGAAAGAAATTCAGAAAATCAGATAGAACAACACATATAGATCTTGTTGTTGTATACAGATAAGAGAACAGAACAACTAGATACATGCTACTTATTTACCTAAACAATTCATCTACACGCTTCAAGGGGGCTTCTGGACTTGTATACACTTGCACAACCTGTTCAAGATTTTAAAACAAAACGATGAAGAAAGTAAATTAACAAACAGAACGTTCAACTTTTTTAGCTTTTCAAATACTTTAAGGCACAGGCATGCTAGTTGTCTCAAACAGAGAAATCAACCATAACAGTTGTAATGTAAAACTGATGATACCTTGTTTTCTGCCACCTCTGTGTTGGAGAAGACATCAGCAACTAAGGATGCTATCTTGGACTTTGCAACCTATAATAAACATTAAAGATAAACCATCACTTTCTTATAAACAATTGCCTACAAATATGAAAAATTAAGAATGTAAAAGGAGGATTGAGAAGACAAAATTCCATTTAGATACTATCGCATACATTACATTACTTTATAGTCGCTCGCACTGGCGCTCCCTTCGCCTAACACAACGACATTATAAGAGCCCTCCGGTGAGAAATCATCGGTTAAACTGGTCTTGATGAAGGTATACTTGACATCAGTCTCAATAACTTTCTGCAAAAACTCTTGTATGCTCAATGGTTGATTCTTGGAGAATATATTGTTGAAGAATGAGGTGATGCCATCAAGGACATTGTAGGTTGAGGTGGTGGTGGCGTTGTTATCATCGTAGATAACAGCCACGTGGCCTACGCCGGCGAGCTGAGCAGCCTGAACTACTTGCAAGGCGTCAGCTGTGGAGACCTCTGCCGTTGGACCATTCTCTGTTGGCCCAATGGTGACAACAACTTTGCTGGCATTGCCTATTGCTTTGGCTATGGAGTCTGCATCATCAAAGCTTGATTGCACAGCATTGAGACGCTTTGCCTCTTCTTTTGATATGATCTGCAGTAATCAGCAATGGAGTGTGAGATCACATGAGCTAAAACTAATCAATTCCATCCAATACCCCAAAACAATATCCAAAATGCTATATATCATGTATTTATACATGTCAGCCATGTAACTCATTTTCAATTTTTGTGTACACGTGGCTTGGTGGAATAATATAGAACACTTAACTTCATCTTATTGCAACCAACTCCAAATCCAATCATGCTTAAATATATAAAACCTAATAAAGTAAAATAAAAAGAAAGAGGAAAAGATATAGCTGATGAACTAGATGATGTGTATTCTTAGTTTATATTGTCAAGTGTGGAACGAATAAGAAGCTGACCTTGTATTGAGCAGCAAGACGAGCAAGTTCTTGAGCAGCACCAAGTTCGGGAACACCAGCTCTGACGCTGAAACCTTCTCTGAGAAGTGTCTGAGAAATGCGAATACCGGCCTGGCCGGTAGCACCGGCAACAAACACAGTGGAAGGGTCCTTCCTTCTTGGGTTGCCAAATGACAAACCAGGTGAAGAGGAAGAGGAAGGGTTGTTTACAACAGGGATCAATGACGTCACATCAGGTAACTTGCCGAAGTTGAAACGGAAGGGATTGGAGTTAGATGAAGCTTCTTCACCATCATTATCATCATTATCCTTGGGTTTACCAAGCCTGAGTGATGGGAATGGACCATTGTTGTTACTCTTAGCTAAGACTCTGAGCCTTTGGTTCCTGGGGAGGGTGAACCTTGTTGATGAGTGAGGTAAGAGAGATGAATTGGAAGTAAGAGTTGGAGCCATGGATTAAGGACCCTACTCTACTACTCCTCACCCTTCTTCTTGTTCAAATTGGATTTTGAATAAGTGTAGCAGTTTCTCATGAGGAGAAGAGAACATAGTGTGTATGCTTTAGGATTTCAGGGATTAATTTTGTTTGGTTGTTATGAGAATCATTATCTGGATGGAAGAGGAGCGAATGGGGTGCAGCCACGTGGTCACATTTTATCCAGTTCCACATATCTCCAACAGTCCAACACCAAGCATTCCAATTTCCAAAGATCAATAAAAACGACGTGACTGCACTCTGCTTACTACATTTCTTCCATAGCTTGTGCTGAGTTCTTAAATGAGCCTAGGCCATAGGCCATATATAATTCATTAATTTGTTTATAAAAGAATTTTTTTCCATTCAAAGAAAAAATATTTTAATCCTTTTAAATGTAACTAATTTGCTTCTTCAATATATATAGTTGGTTTTGTTTTTGGAACTTAGATAAAGTGTTGATAAAGGATATTTCTAGATATCGGAAGAAAATTTGGAAACATCCGTAATAATAGAAAACAAAATTTCCAATATTTTTAGCATTAAATTAATATTCCAAAGTATTTATAAGAACCAAAATTCATAATATTAGCTCAACATTTAGAATATATAAGAGAAACTTAGGCATTAGATTTCCACAAGATAAAACTGGCGCTTACTTGAATTAGCACTTCCCATGCACGCAAAATAATGAAATAAATAAAAGAATATTCTAAAGTTAAAACTGAACGTATTATAGATAAGAAAAGATTAATGCGTTAAACAAAAAAAATTAATGTAGTTTTCATTCATAAAGTTAAAATAAAACTAAACGTCAACAAACAAAGAATATTCTAAATGCCATAATTCTACCACTAATTATATAGTATTTAAGGTTATGTTTAGTTCCAAATAACATACAAAGTATCATAGATAAGAAAAGAAACTTGATATAAAAATATCTCGCATTAACACATGATTCAAAGAGAAGTCACATTCAAAAGATGCATAAACAGCCTATCCTGGATTTAAAGGGAAAAAAAAAAAAGCCAACCAAAAAAGTTAAATTTTTACCTGTTTATCTAGCTTGAGAAACCAAATTGTTCAATCTTTACAAGTACCAATAAAATGATATACTCCAAAAATAAAATAGTGTTCTGATTCATTAATTGTGCTTTATATTGATATTATTATAAAACCACTTTTTAATTTAAATTTTAAAAATGAACAAAATAAAAACTAACATCAAACTGACTCATTTTTTGAATGGAATAAAATGAATGACGGATAATAAAAACATTCATTTACTCTCCGAACACAATTCTGAATTTCTTAACTGTTAAACTAGATAATGGTATATACACAAACGGGGAGAAGGAATTCCGTCATCCCTTGTTCCGGATTAAAATGTGCGGTCCAAACACGCCATGCTAAATGTTAGCACAACTGAAAGTGTGCAAGCAAAAATCATATCGCGTCACACCCTTGGTCCCTCTTACCTTCCTTCTAACTCTTTATCACAGATCATGAACACATACAAATAAGGAAAAAGGCATAATTCTACTAAAAGCCTTAACACTCGTAGGGAATCCAAATGCAGCCACCAAATAACATCCAAGTTATTCAAAGCACTAGGAATGCAACAAGTCGCCCCGAGACCAACTTAACCAACAGCACAATTTCAAACAAACACTTGCCGCATTGGCATTGCCAAAAAAAAAAAAAAAAAAAGAAATGAAGAAACCTTCACTTGGACACAGCCTTAACACAAACACCTATCGATATTAATGTAAGTTGGCAAGAATCAGCACACACACACAGACATATATATAAAATTAAGTACATGTATTACAGTATACATATAAAGTCATGGAGCTGTATCAATCTCAATCATCAGATGGATCCGTTGAATGACATCATGGAGAATTCCAGAAAGGAGTCTAGAATAGCTCCCAACAATAGATACAGGGCTTTGAAAAATAATATTTACTACAGCCTGGGCTATGTTAGATACAACGGATTACTTGTTAATATCATCTAGAACCTGTAAAGTCTGCAAAAGAATGAGAACTTCACCTGTATTTAAGTTCAAAATATAGGTCTGCATATTGTCTGGTCACCAGGTCATCTAGAGCTGACATAAATTTCATCTACCAATTGACCAGAAAGCTAATTTAGTATCGACCTCATCAATAACATTCATATAAGACCTTCAGGATTAATCTAGTCTAAATATGAAATAGTCAAGAAAAAGAACCACATCAGATCCCTAGGGAACTGTTGTGAAGAAAATAAATGAGGAACTACTACAGAACAAAACAGCATCTTAAAAAAATAGGAGATAAGGCACCCAAATGCACACCACCCAAAAAACGTGAGATTCCCAACTAAGGGGAGACAAACATTACCAGTAAATACAGGGCAATGTCTGCACAGAGTTGCACTCAACAGATTTGCTCAGAAATCGTCATTTATCCATTTCAGCTGCCAGCATTAAAGATAGACTACATCAAACATTTACCAACAAAAAAAGAGAGGAAAAAAAGCATACGCATTTCTAAATCCAAGTTCCTTAATCTTTAAGCTGCTAAAAAATAACAAGATATTTCTCAAGAAGTTTTTTTAAGTAATAAAATCAAAACTCAAGTGATGTATTCAGTTATTCATGCCCTTCTTTGCTTTGAGAGATTCAAGAGCCTTATTCCGCAACTCAATCTCAAGCTTCTTTTGTTCAGACAACATCTCGTCATTATCACTACGACGATGATCCATTCGTTCAGCTTCCTCATCGTCTGAACTATAGTCAGTTTTACCCTTCATTTTCAGCTTCTCTGCCCGCCGTTCTTCCCTCCGGCGTCTTTTCTCTTCCCGTCTTCGACGTTTCTCCTCCTTCCGCAGCTTCTTCTCCTCCTTTTTCCTCCTCTTAGCATCTTTCCTGTCCTCCATTTCAGAATCAGAACTATAATCTTCATCTGATGACACAACTTTTTTCTCTGACTTTCTATGTTTTCTCTTTTCCTTCCCTTCCCTTCTATGTTTGTCACTTTCCTCAGAAACAGAATCATAGGAAGCACTATGATTGACACGATCAACTTTTCCAACTAAATCTCGAGTTGCTTCTGATTTGTAGCGCCTATCACTATTTTTTGCATAGTTTGAAAGAGAATGATCCTTGTCATCAGACTTCTTAGTATCTACAGCATAAGATTCATGAGGCTTCTCACTGGAATAACTTTCTTTATTCCTTGGCGATTTAGGTCGCACATAAGATTCATCACCTTTTCCAGAAGAAATATCACTGCAAGAGAGGTTGCATTATCAAAAATGTATGCCATGCACAGAAATTTAGAATAACTGCAGTATACCAAACTATTACCCTTTAATCTCTCGCCCTTTCCTACTCCCATCAGTGTTATCATAGTGACGAGACCCAGAAGAAACGCGACCAGCTGCCATTTCGGGAGAGAAATCTTCCTCATCATGAAACTTTGCAGGTGAGTTTTTCCGCTTACTAACTGGGGATAAATATTTTGTTCTCTTTCCGGATGACTTTGAATTAGGATCTCTGTTGTCTCTACCAGAGAGAAGAAATCAGACAATTCAACAAATTTATCAGAGTAACATACTCCAAAATGAAGCACAATCAAGTATAAAGTTATGCAATTAATATTCAAACCTAGAATGGTATGTTCCTTCTGCATCTTCGCTTGTCTCTGGGCTATCATGGCGAGGTTTCTGGGTTCTTGGTCTCTTTGGAGGACTCAAGCTTCTTTCATGGGTCAACTTGTCTCTACTTTGCCTCACCGGGCTCTTCGGTGGACTAAACATTTTCAATAACCAAATAAATGTGCAAACAAACCAAGTTAGAGAAAATGATCTGTAAGTAAGAGCAACAAATAAGATTTTATTCAAAAAATACTACCTCCTGTCTTCACTGCTATTCCTCCTCCTTGGTTGTGGAGACACTGATCGTGGTGGAGACTTCTCACCTGACGAAACTGAGTCCGGCGATTTAGTGCGTGAAGCTTTATGATCCTTATCTTTTGGGTGTTGATGCGCCACAGGTGACAATTCTTCCGGTGTTCTGCAACAGGTATCCCCACAAATTTATAAATTTCCTTGGAAGAACAAACCCATTAAAAGAATAACATTCTGCACAATTTTTGCAGATCAAAGCTGGGGTTGGTGTAGTGCCACTATAACATTTCTGGCAGTAAACTCTAGACCTACTTCAAAATTGTGCAAATAACTCTATTGGAAATGTTTCATTTTAAAAGTTATGCAACATTATTAAAGCAATCTGCTGAGTAACAATCGTTAAATACCTGACTCTCCCCCTAGAAGGCTGCACAGGACTTCTTTGACGTCTTGACGAAGTTCTCTTTACTGGAGATGTAGATACATGCCGTGCTGGGGACTGAGAACTCCATTCATTTGGAGGAGACCTCCTCGGAGAAGGACTTGGTGATCTTCTCTTAACAAAACCAGGTGATCTACGCCGCAGAGGAGATGGAGATCTGCGTTGTGGACTTTGACTCCCGTCCCTTCGACGTGTGGGAGAAGTGGATTGCATGGGAGATCCTGATCTAGACCGTAGATGGGTTGGAGGCATTCGGCACACAGGTGGAGATCTATACCGCGTGATGGGAGATCGACGTCGCAGTGGAGAGGGTGACCTTTGTCGCCTTACAGGAGAGGGTGATCTGCGTCGACGCACTGGAGAAGGTGATCTACGTCGACGGATTGGTGAAGGAGATCTACGTCGACGCATTGGAGAAGGCGATCTGCGTCTTTTCACAGGAGAAGGTGATCTGCGTCGACGGTAAGAGGGTGAACTACGACGGTAGGGGGAATGCATTCTACGTCGTAGAGGAGAAGGAGATCTATAAGTTGAGCGGGATCTAGATCTTCTCCTTGAATATGGAGGCCTCCGGTAAGGGGATCGCCTAGGTGAATACCTCCGAGGAGAAATGGATCGTCGTCGTGGAGAACGGCGAATCCTATCAGAAGATGGGGAGCGTCTTCTAGCTTCTGGAGACCTGGATATACTCCTCGATCTATGTCTACCACTAAATAACACAAACTCATTAACCCCAAAACATCAAAACTAAAGGAAAGTTAAATGTGCATGATAACACTGAATAAGGGAAGAGCATATAAGGGATAAGAAATGAAACAAATAATTACACCACATCAAATTATACTAATATACGGCAACAAACCAATATATAGTGTACAAGCACATAAGCTATATATAATAAATAAAGTAAAAGGCATACTAAGCTATCAATACAAAAAGCATACCCCGAATAGCTTCGTGAATTTGAAAATGATTTACTCATTGACCTTGAAGGCGAGCCTCTGCTGAAGATAGCAAACAGCAAATATTTCAACCATCAAAATAAACATGGGAAGTCTATTAAAACAGTGTTTATTTCTAAATGTGTTACCGATTAGGCGAAACAGAAACAGCAGGTGAGCGCGGGGACCTAGAAACCCTGCAACAAAGCAGGCAAATAATTTAATCTTTCCATCCAAAGATCAATGTAATATTCAAATAATGAAGCTTAAACCCAAAGGGAAGTTCAAAATAAATGCTTATGGTCTCACCGGATAAAAAATGCACTCCTACCACACATAACACATCAAATATCAAGAAATAATATGTATTTTGAATGATTCATAAATAGAAATTGTTTAAACTTTTCTTCCAGTCTTATAATTGATTTTAATTTACAGGAGATTGAAGGTTTTCATGGTAAATTCAAAGCTTTGGTACAATAGTATATAGATTAGGGAACTTCTGTAAGTCAGGCTTGAATTATGCCTATTTTACTGTGATGCATACTAGGGATAGAATTCTAGGTTGTCAACTAGAACAACGCCAAGCCACTTTCACAATGTGTCACTTTGCAACTTCAGGAATGCACAAATACAGCCTCTATAAAATTGAAAATCCTAGTTTATACTGTGAAATTTGATGCAATATATTTAAAAGAAAAATAAGCAAGGAGTTGTCCCATTTAACCTGCTCCTTCCTCTAACACCATTCCTCTTGTCACTTTCTTTTCCATCCTGAACATAGTGCCCTGTGGTTGAGTCCAAAGCAGTATCATTATCCTTCGCATCAAATCCACCGTCCTACAGTAGTTTGAGGTAAAGGACATGAACCCAAATAATTGCAGAAGCTAGCTGAACGCCATGAAAACATGAATAAAGTTAAAACAAAAGTCTCAACTTTACAAAACGTAACTCCAGCACGGAAAAGGTAGTATTACCAGTTTTTTCAGCCTCACTTCCATGAACTCTCTATCTTCTTTCTCTCTTTTCCTCTGAATTTCACTAGTTATTTTATCATTTTCAACCTAAAGTAACAACCCACAGGAAGCAACTTACATCAGAAACACCCCAACAAAAGTGATAGAGGAATTCGTCATGAAAGTTCAGTAATGGTATATCAGGACTCAAAAGTACCTTCTTCTTCCGGAGTTCTTCTTCTTTGGCATCCAAGAACTGCTGAGGAACACCACTGGCATTTTTCTGTGCACTGAGAAGAAGCGTCCAAAGCTCTTTCATGAACTTTCCAGTGTTTTTTTCCATAAACCCAGTAAGTTGTATCTGGATTTCCTTCCCATTCACTTCCTGTGTCACAAGAAATAGAATGTGACCAACCCAAAAGAGAGGAGGGGAGGGAGTACTAGGTGGTGTCATTAGTGTGTACACATTAAAGATATTTCATTCTTAAGTGGGGACAAGGTTGCACGATCAAATGCTAAAAGCAAAATGACATTATATACAGAAATGCAATCCCGATTTCAACCAATGCACATGAAAATAAAATTATCAAAGATGTGAAGATTCAGCGAATGACAAATAGAAAATTTTAGACTCCAAGAACACCATATAGCCAATAAAACTTGTGAAGCGGAAAACTGAGGAACACTACAACAATGACAATAATAAGATTCAGCGGAACAAAAAGAACAACTAAAACTTAATAGATCAGTTACCTTCGCATCAAGCAGACTGTGTATAAAGTTAATAAGCACTTCATCTTCGAACCCGAGAAGCTCAGTCACCCTTCTGGTGATCCAAGGCTTCATCACCTCCATGTTCACCTTTGTCATGTCCACCTATACAAACCATTGTTTTTCCAAAACTGAATTCAAAACAAACTAAAACCAACTAATCTCACCAATTTCACACACACACACACACACACACACACTAATCCTTGTCATCCCAAACCCACAAACATTTCCCTAGAAACAGAAAATTGAAAAAAAAAATTTAAAAATATAAAACGAACCAGGTGCTCCAATTCGGGGGCAAACTTTTGCGACTTCAGCAGCTTCAATTGTTTATTCGAAAACCGAGTGTCCTGATCCGCAGATGTGCCCTATACACACAAATTTCAACAATTACATTTAACTAAGTAACGCGCATCAATCCGTAATTAGTTAATATTACAGAGGTTATTATGAAATCCAAAGCACACGAGATCTGAGAACTGTTAAGATTACTTAACCCGAATCAAGGGTAAGATATGAGCAAAATTTACCCGAAAGAAACCGCCCGACATCTTGTGAAATCGACCTCGATTCGGAACGCAGAGAGTGTGTGTGGTTGAGATTGAGCGTGAGAATAAAAGTTTAACGACGGAGATTAATCGAAGAGTGGGGTCGTGCGGCGAAGCAGCTGCTCCTTCTTCTCCTTGTTCCCCTCTGCGGAGTGCGAAGCTGAGCTTAGAGGGTTCAGAAGCTACTCGAAGAAGCAAAATGCCCTAATTTTAGTTTAACACGATGTGCCATTTTTACAAACTATCCCTTCGCGTAATTAGTTTTACGATTTTACCCTTGAGTGAATCAGACAACCGATATTTTTTTGCTGTTACCTTGTTTGAACTTATTTGGAGATAATATTCGATCTAGTGTGAACTTGCATTTGATAATTTTAGTTTCTAAAATTTTAATTATTTTTATTTAATTTTTTAAATTTTGTGACCATAATTTATATTAATTTATAAAATAATTTTTGATGTATAAATGTTAATGTAGATAATTAAATGTCATGTTAGATTTTATAAAATAATATTATTTTAATTTTGATATTTAAATAATTTAAAAATATTTTAAGTGGTGTTAACTGTTTATTGAAAACTTTTTTTAGAACAAATAATACTTCATCATTTTGAAGTTATTTGATCACTAAAATCAAAATGACGTTATTTTACATATTCTAGCATAATATCTAGTTGTTTATATCTGTCCTCCATTAATGTTTATGTACCAAAAATTGCACTAATGACTAATGTGAGTTACATGACAAAATTTAAAAATTAAATAGAAGCAATTAAACCAACTTGGTTGGTCGAGTGGTCAACTCATTCCTCCGGCTAAACAAGTATCGGGAGTTTGAATCTCGCTTTGTGTATGCAGCAACCCATTGGCCAGACCCTTAAATGGAGCTTAGATCCGCGCGACGGATTAGTCCTTGACCTATCGAGTTGGAGGATACCGTGGACAACCAAAAAAAAATAAAAGCAATTAAAATTTTAAGAATTAAATTAAAGTTCACTTATAAATTTAAAAACCAAATTAAATATTATTTCAATTTCTTTTTAATAAATATAAATATAATACAATTTATTATAATAAAATTTATTTTTTTCTTTTAAAACAAAAATAAACTATAATTTGTACACCAATGTCTCTTTTACAAAATAAAATTAACGTTCTAATTATGCAAGATAAATTCTAAATAATAAAATTATCTAAATTCTAAAATATATTTAAAATTTTTAAATTATCCTTTTTAAATTAAACCAAACTAACTTACTAGTCACCAAAAAAAAAACTAAACTAACTTACCCGACCTCAAACTCTAACTAATCCTCAAATAGGGTGGTGGTAGTGAAGGGATAGAGACTGACGGGTAAGATAGGATCAAAGTTTGAGATTAGGTTGGGTTATAAAGAATAATTTAAAAATTTTAAGTAATTTTTGTTGGTCTGAACAATTTTATCAGTTGAAATCTATCTTTTATCAATATAATATTAGTTTTATTTTTTTAATATAGATTTATTATCATTATAAATATTTATAGATATAAATAATAGTTTATTTAATAAAAAAATTAAATAATAAATACTTAGATAAAAACTATCATCATTAAAGTTTTTTT
The DNA here is from genome assembly GCF_014773155.1 of Arachis stenosperma. Classification (NCBI taxonomy): domain Eukaryota; kingdom Viridiplantae; phylum Streptophyta; class Magnoliopsida; order Fabales; family Fabaceae; genus Arachis; species Arachis stenosperma. Next base: position 2,827,663 of record NC_080379.1, on the reverse strand, counting down.
ACTAAATAAAAAATATTATACTCTTTATTAATTAAATATATTTTAACTCTTTATTTATTATCTTTTATATTAATAATTTAAATTTAACATTTAACTATTTTTTATCTTTAATTATAAGTTAATTTTTAGATAGGATAACTTAAATTATTTTTCTCAAATTTATTTATTTACCCATAATTAGCTCAATAAAAATTTAGGGCAATTGACTTATATAAAATAAAGCTGAGAAACATTTACTTGATTATAACAATTGGAAAATAGTTACGTGCATGTATTGTTTCAATTTTTATATAATCTCTGGAAACTAACCACGGTTTTCAGATTACACATAAATCGTGCCTGACAGCAAAAGTTTACATGCAAGAAGAGCTCAATGTAAACCGTGGTAGGCAGCCACGGTTTACCCTTGGTGAATGCGAGATGAAAACTGTTGGAAGCAGCCACGGTTTATGAAGACAAATGTGCATAAAACGGGCTAGCAACAACGGTTTATGAAGGGTTTCGAATGGGCATAAACCATTGTTAGCTCTCACGGTTTATGAGGAGAGAAATTCTATATATATGTGAGTGAGATTCAAGCTGGTGAAGAGATCATTATCACAATGTCAAGTGAGGAAGAGAGTTTTCTTGTCTTAATGCATTACTTTGAGAAAATCAAAAGAAGCAAAAAATATGGTGTGAAGTTCACTGACAGAGAATCATTGAGTGTATTCATTAGTTCATCAAGCACTTTGTCAGATGTCAAGAACAGCATCTTGCGGAAGTTTGGGGTATTTGGGAGCAAGTTGGTGAATAAGTTATTCTACAAGATTTCCATCGCAGTAGTCTCGACCAGTGTTAAGTATGATATGTTTGTGCTAGCGGCTGATGAAGATATCAGGATTCTGTTTCATTGTGTTAGGAATTTTCTGGATGTCAGAATACACGAGTTGTTCGCGAAATTGGAGGTTGACATTGATAATTCTGGGGCATAAGCTCTAGTTCATAGCTCAACTGCCGCGAGCGGTGCGTCTAGTTCAATGCCTGCGGCCCGGCCATCTGTTCCGCAGGTTGCATCCCCTTCCTTCGCGGCTGATTTAGAACGAACGGAGGCAGATGGTTCTGTACTGTTGGAGAATCCTGGGGTCTGGCAGCAGGCATTTGAGGGGGATACAGGTGGTGGCATAGTTCATGAAGTTCAAGGCTTCGGGAAACCTGATCGAGTAGAGAATGCAATGCGGGACGATGACTCTGACCAGGAGCCTGTAGATATCATTGGGACAGTGATGATGATACAAGTGCTAATCCACATGCACAACACGCACCATCAAGTTCTGGCACACAGCAGTACCCTCCACACTTCTCCACTCTAAACTTGGAGGCTCTGGGTCAACAGGCGGACGGAGGTGCAACAATTGAAGGTTCTTCTATAGAATTTCAGATTGGGCAATCGTTCCAGAATAAAGATGAAGCTGTTCTGAGTGTGAAGAATTATAGCATCCGTCGAGATTTTGAGTACCAAGTGTTGGAATCAGATCATCTGAAGTATTATGGAAAATGCAAGGAGTTCGGCAAGGGTTGTAGTTGGTTGATTCGAATATCGCTCCGTGCACGAAAGAGCACTTGGGAGGTTAGGAGGTACAACGGTCCCCACACTTGCTTGGCCACCTCTATTTCCAGTGATCACCGTCAGCTTGATTACCACGTTATCTGTGCGAGGATTTTTCCGTTGGTTAGGGCGAATGCTGCAATTACGATAAAGGTGTTGCAACAAGCAACGAGCCTCCTCCGTCAACACAATCGGCCTGGGATCCTAAAATGCAACATCAGGGGATAGGAATCTGTGAGCCACACAGCACCACCAGTCCAAGTACTCAGCTGATGGACCGGGGTCAGTGACTCGGTCGACCGGTATGACTGTATCAAGCCGGTCCTCCCAATGCTGATGCCACTCCTGATAATATATGAGGAACCATCGGTCTCCACCCATTCCATCTTTCGCATGGAGCCAATCTATGTTCAGAGTCAACTGAGGAAGATGCTGAACCCACCGAACTGCGGCATCACCCTATCCACCTGGTGCCACTCAATTTCGGTAAAATAAATCAGGCTAGTAACCGCCGTCCATAGCCTACGATGCTCATCAACTAGTATCTCCGGATGAACAACAGTCACCTCGGGAGAGGAATAAGGCTCCCACACGAACTGTATCGGAGAATGTAACATTAGGTAAAAGCATAACTCTATACAGAAAGAACTACTTGTAAGAGCAATAACTAAACGACTCACATCATGGACACGCAATCTATCCAGACAAAGGCGTGCATCCACCACTCTTTGATCCACTGCATCGTTTCTTGGTAGATACTCATCCCACCTACAAGTTTCATTCAAAGCATGTCATAACGGGTAACAACACATGTAATTGAACAAGTTATGGACCTAAAATAATATATCTGTACCTGGATGTAAGCAGAAACCCGAATATATTGAAACCACTAGGCCTTAAACTCGGAAACCTCCAGAAAATCCAAGACTGTAGAAGCTGAAGTGGCCCCGCCAAGTTAACAACGTTTCTGTTTGTCCTACGACAAAGACATCTATACAACCAGGCCAGTGCCGCCGAGCCTTAGCTATAGATACCCAAGTCGTCCAACGATGCCAATAAGGCAACCATCGAAAGTGGACCCGGTTTGCGTTCTTATCCGCAAACAGCTGAGACGATAATAACATCAGAATATAGGCACGCGCGTATATACGCACAGTCTCGTCAGTAGCATCTGCTGGGAGAACCCGAAACCGCTCATGGAACCATGTGTAGCACACTGTCATCTGCTTGACTTTATTCTGCGAAAGTAACTCCCCAAACAACTCGCGGAACTACACCCATGCCGGTCTTCCGTTTTCCATCAGATTCTCAAAGTCAGTCAGGCACCCACTCACGGCCCCCCATCGATCAGCAAACCCAGCTGATAGGCCACGTCTTGCAAGGTGATAGTACACTCCCAAAAGGGCATATGAAAGGTGTGGGTCTCAGGACGCCACCTCTCAATGAATGCGCTATGTAGAAGCTCATCAACCCAGAACCATTGACTGTTCAACCTAGCCAAGTGATACAAGCCCGCGATCTCCAGATACGGTATAATCCAGTCGTGTAAAGGCATATTCTGTTGTCTCCTGACACCGCTAATAACCCTAGTAGGCTGCAAAAATATGGATAAGAAAATCCTCAACATACGACCAATACTAATAACATCTATATACTTTTAAAAAATTATTATACACCAATATTGGTTTTCTATGTAATCTAATGATGACAATAGTTCTAATAACGACAACAATAACAAAAATAACAAAGTAACAATACCAACAGAAATCACAAAAGTAACAACAACAACAATAATAACACTAACAACTCGCAATAATAACAATAATAATAATAACCATAATAACAATAACGATAATAATAATAACAATAATACTAACAAGTCACATTACTAATAATAATAATAATAATAATAATAATAACAATACTAGCATTAATAATAATAATAATAATAATAAGAATAATAATAATAAAGTTGTTTAATTAACCTCTTGGTCAATATATCCAACCACGTGTGCAACGCCATTTAACCGGTACATGCGAGTTTCGTCTTCCATCGGTCCACCACTCAACTGGTTCAAAACCTCAAACCAACCCCCTAAACCACAAAGCTCTCCAGATTCTCTTTTAGCCACCCAACTTCACAAAATTTTGAATGCTCAAATGTAATCCACCCTCACCAACAACGGCTTCTATATTTATAGTTGCTCATGCATAAACCGTGGCTACTTCCAAGGTTTTATGCACACACCATCTTCTTCATAAACCGTGGCTGTCACTCACGGTTTATGTGTTGCATTCTCCAAGAGTAAACCGTGGCTGCCTCCCACGGTTTACGTTCAACTATCTTTGCATGTAAACCTTTGCTGCCAGGCACGGTTTATGTGTAATCTGAAACTGTAGTTAGCTCCCACGGATTATATAAAAATTGAAACAAGATATGCACGTAACTAATTTCCAATTATTGTAATCAGGTAAAGGTTTCTCACATTTATTTTATATAGGTAAATTGTCCAAAAATTTATTAGAATACTTATAGATTATCCATAACCTCACAATAATAGAAAATGCTTAAATTCAAATATTTGCCAGACACATTTCTTTTTAGCAACATATTTGTAGAATACAATTAAAATATTTATCATCTATCCTAATCTTTTTTGGCATCATCATCCTCTATCTTCTAAATGTAACGATACATATATATATATATATATATATATATATATATATATATATATATATATATATATTCACCTTTCTATCTATTACTTTTAATTATTTTGATCCAACGTATTATATATTTTCTATTGCACTTTATGCAAAATTGCTTATAACGAAAAGTTTCATCTACACTTATAACGAAATTTAAACCTTTTTAAAAGAAAAATACTAAGAATATAACTAAAATGTATTCTATAAAAATAGATATGTTGTATTAAATTTAGATAATTACAAAATTATCACTATACTAAAATAAAAAAATAGAATACAACAATTATTTAATATATCAATAAATGGTATAACATGTTTTCTAAGATAATAAAAGATAATAAAATATTTAAACAATTGTTAGCCACTAAAAAAACAGAAAAAAGAAGTCCAACAGAAATGTAATTTACTATTACAGATTATCTTAAAAACACATAACGTCAAGATACCTATTGATAGCAAAACAAAATATATACAATATATATAAATTTGTTCATTAAACAAAAAACAAAATATGTCCAAGACAACTTAACATATAATTCAAAATATCCATCAAATAGAGTTATACATAGGAGGCCTAACGTCGCTGAATCGATAACTCTATCTGGCGGTTAGCTATCGAGCTGAGTTTCAAGGTAATGATATCACCCTCCTTTAAATTGTATACTCTACAACATTCATTCTACCCGACCCCAAATTTTCACTCTGCACCTCTTCCTCCACTTTTCAGTAAGTGAAAAAAGAACACATTCTTCTCTACATTGGAATCTGGACTGGTGATCGTCCAAATCGAACAATCTCCAGATAGTTTAAGATACGCAGCAAGTTTTGAAGCCAAATACTGCAACAAATAATTCATAGTTAACATAAACATAATATTTTCATACAAAATGAATAACAGATTTAGGAAGAACATCCAATAAGCTTGCAAGAAAAAAATAAAAGAAATCACTCTTTTGATATGAAGTTACCAATCTAGATTGACCCAGATCCGAAGCCGTAATTATCTTTTCATAATAAACCTCTGGAGCGCATCTAACTCAAGATAATTTAAATATGTTAGTCACTACACTAAAAAAATAGTAAGCTATGCCATGATATTAAAATCCAAAACAGAAGGAAAAAAAGTTACATCTAGCATTACCTAGGATTAGACAATTCGTTTGCCGTGTTACTTTGTTCGTTGACCTCCGATAATAAACTGCTTCCACTAGACAAATCTATCGGATTATGCGGATTATCCCCTACCAGTGTCCCATCTTGATCATTGTTTTCATCACCATCTGATAAAAACTGCTCATCAGATGGTTCAGAACCAGATAGAACCATCACATCAGCTGATAACTCCTCATCAATCCTGGTATACTTGATGTGGAACACTCTTGATACATTATCAAATGTCTCTGGGTCCATTAGCTCATGCACATATACATTAGGATCAAGGTGAACTTGGATGGGTTGGTTGTCCTTATTCCACAATGAAATAAAAAAAATTTCAAAACTGACATACCTAAATTGAACAGATGTCCCTCTATCGATAAAATAGAAAGTTCTAATCTGTTCAAATGAGTAGTCAGTTATGAGCAACTGATCATTCTTTCTTATCACCTCCACGACTAAACAATTATCTAGCTCGTCAATGACATAGAACATTGGCCCAAATCATTCGTCATGAGTTGAAACAAAAGTTGAGGGAAGAAGTCTCTCACCCTATATTCAAATTTCTTTCCAAAGTTAATTCATGTGTAACAAAACATGCTAAAAATGCTTCACATAATTTTACCTAACTATTTAGCAAAGAGAGGTATTTGAAATCTACCATTATTACTAAGTGAGCAACACAAGAGAACAATAATCACGTAAATGAACTAACATTATAATGAGAAGAAAGCTTTAACATAAATAATTGAGAAGATTCTAGTTCAGTAAACAGCTCAATGAATTTAAACAAAATATCCATAGAAAAGGGACAAAGGGGCAAAGCAATCACTCTCAGACATGCAGAAAATAGTAGAAAATAACAAATTAAAGAACATAAAGTCAAATCAGGAATCTAATTCATTGAGATTGATATTACTGGCCAAAACTGTACATTGGCCATCAAGCTTATTAAGAATCAAAGAGAAAACTGAGAGATTTCAACAATGAAAAAGAAATTTCTGTTATCTTGATAGATTTTGAAACCAAATCATATACATGAACTTTGAATTATCTTTTCAGGTATTAATAAATGTTGAATTTTTAAAGTCATTATCAATATATGTATGATTAGTAAACCTTATATTATTTATTTTGAATGGACATTGATAATTTATCAAAACTAATCTTTTTAGAGTTGTTGTAGTCTACACCTATTTGAGAACAGAAAGACCAGAAACGCAGAATTAGCTAATCAAACTCATCTAACAGGGAAAAGAAACTATCAAGAGGAGGAAAGTAGAAAATACCACTAACTGAATATAAATTAAAAACAAACCATTCGAAGTTAAAGATTTAACCCACCTCTTTAATCGGTTAACATGCATGATATAATATTCCATAATATATTTCGTTATCTGCTTACTGAAAAGGCGAAATCTAAAAATCAGTTCTTTTCCGTTGGGCTAGTATTGCTGGGTTGCTAAAAATCTCCTATTAGCACATAATGGTACGATTAGAATTTAAGACTAATACTTTTAATCAAGAAACCAACTAACTAAGTATACAAAAAAAGAGTAACAAATTAAAAGTACATCAATGAAAAATACCCAAGAGACCACGTTAGAAAACTACTACACAATATATTTTACAGATTACAACAACTTCTGAAATCTGGCCTACATATAAATGAGAAACCAATAAAATTAAATTACAACATAAAAAATATATGAGAAAGAATTAAAAAAAAACTATAGATAGCATAACATCGATATTTAATTGACATTAAAATTTTCAAAAGTTAATCTGAAATACATTGAATGAAAAAGTAAATGAGACTTCAATCGAATTGAAAATGCAGCAAAGAAAACATCTTCTCTAATGCTTAGCAACATACCTATTTGGATATTCTCTATTGGCATCCATGGCCTGATGGCCATTCAGCCTTATCAGATAGAGAGACTTGGTATAAAGATTCAAGAACAAAGAAAATATTTTGTCTCTTATTGCAAAAGAGAAAATTATAATAAAGTAATCTCGAATAGGAGATTTCAACAAATTCAAGAAAAACAGGTGATAAAATTGAATAAAGAAATTTAAAGAACAAACATAAAGAAGAAACAGCAACCATTCATAAACAAAAGAAGAAATAGAGGAACAAAAATATCATTATTTATTCTAATAAATTAAATTTCTACTAATGCTAATTATAATGTTGAGAAGTTTAAGAAATCTAACAACTACTACTAATAATAATTTAAAGAAACAATCATGAATTATGAATTTATTAATTAGAATATGCATTACAAACGATATGAAAAAAAAGGAAATATACAAAAATTAGATCAATATTAAAATATAAAAGACTATAATGAATATTAAAAAATTATAATTACGATTTTATTTTTTTTTACTCTTAAAAATGTTTTAAATTATCTACTTAATATTTTTTCTTATTCGATACAATATAGTAATACCAAAATTGCCGAATTTCACACGGCCAATACAACCTCACTGAAACTGAATTAATTAACTTGCTAAAAAGAAATTAACAAAAAAAAAATAGCTTCCTGTTATTATCCTTTGAAGTTCTCTCATGTTAATAACTTACATTTTAGTATGTTACCTTAAATGTAGCTTCCTATTCAAGATGATTAACAAAAGTAGCAGCTACTCACGCGTGACAACCTGCTAACAAAAACATAAAAAAAGAACTTAATAACAATCAGATGTTGGACAGATCCCTTGTTTTGGAAATAAAAAATTTCTTTCTTTCTTTTTAAATCGGGGAACCACACCCATGCCGGTCTTCCGTTTTTCATCAGATTCTCAAAGTCAGTCAGCCACCCACTCACGGACTCCCCATCGATCGGCAAACCCAGCTGATAAGCCACGTCTTGCAAGGTGATAGTACACTCTCCAAAGGGCATATGAAAGGTGTGGGTCTCAGGATGCCACCTCTCAATGAATGCGCTATATAGAGGCTCATCAACCTAGAACCACTGACTGTTCAGCCTAGCCAAGTGATACAAGCCCGCGATTTCCAGATACGGTATAATCCGATCGTGTAAAGGCATATTTTGTTGTCTCTTGACACCGCTAATAACCCTAGTAGGCTGCAAAAATATGGATAAAAAAATCCTCAACATACGACCAATACTAATAACATCTAATATAATTTTAAAAAATTATTATACACCAATATCGGTTTTCTATGTACTCTAATGATGACAATAGTTCTAATAACGACAACAATAACAAAACTAATAATACCAACAGGAATCACAAATGTAACAACAACAATAATAATACTAACAACTCACAATAATAACAATAATAATAATAACCATAATAACAATAACGATAATAATAATAACAATAATACTAACAAGTCACATTACTAATAATAATAATAATAATAATAATTATTATTATTATTATTATTATTATTATTATTATAAAATAATCAAAATTAAAAAGTCACAATTAAAATAATAATAGTAATATTTATAATAATAATAATAATAACAATACTAGCATTAATAATGATAATAATAATAATAATAATAATAATAATAATAATAATAATAATAATAATAATAATAATAATAATAATAATAAAGTTGTTTAACTAACATCTTGATTGATATATCCAGCTACATGCGCAACGCCATTTAACCGGTACATGCGAGTTTCATCTTCCATCGGTCCACCACTTAACTGGTTCAAAACCTCAAACCAACCCTCTAAACCACAAAGCTCTTCGAATTCTCTCTTAGCCACCCAACTTCACAAAATTCTGAATGCTCAAATGTGATCCGCCCTCACCAACAACGGTTTCTATATTTATAGTTGCTCATGCATAAACCGTGGCTGATTTCAAGATTTTATACACATATCATCTTTTTCATAAACCGTGGCTGTCACCCACGATTTATGTGTTGCATTCTCCAAGAGTAAGAGTAAACCGTGACTGTTTCCCACGGTTTACGTTCAGCTATCCTTACATATAAACCTTTGCTGCCAAGCACGGTTTATGTGTAATCTGAAACCATAGTTAGTTTCCACGGATTATATAGAAATTGAAACAAAATATGCACGTAATCAGTTTTTAATTATTGTAATCAATTAAAAGTTTCTCACATTTATTTTATATAGGTAAATTGTCCAAAAATTTATTAGATTAACCTCACAATAATAGAAAATACTTAAATTCAAATATTTGTCAGACACATTTCTTTTTAGCAACATATTTATAGAATACAATTAAAATATTTATCATCTATCCTAATCTTTTTTGGCATCATCATCTTCTATCTTCTAAATGTAACGAAATATATATATATATATATATATATATATATTCACCTTTCTATCTATTACTTTTAATTATTTTGATCCAACGTATTATATATTTTCTATTGCACTTTATGCAAAATTGCTTATAACGAAAAGTTTCATCTACACTTATAATGTGTTAAAAGTTTTGAAAATAATCATTTTCTTGGTGACAATTTGCAATTGTTTTGGTATTTTCTGAAAATTAAAGAATAAATTACTCACTAATATGTATATGACAAGATAGATTAAAAAAAAACCGAAAACTATTGTCTTACTAATAACAGCATATAGTTGCTTTTTACATTTTTAACCATTGCAATTTGCTAAATATCTTGTGTGAAACTGAGTGTGCTCCGAGAATCACACACGTGCATTTTTTCTATTTAAGATTCACAAAGAAAGAACCAAAAACATATACTCTGTCTAGTGTTCTTGTTGACCTCACATGGCACTAACAACTCTCATCAGCTTCAAGCTCTCCCTGCTGAACCCACTTCACCATCATCATCACCGGATAAAGAGCTCAAAACTTCAACTCTCCAATGTTGGCATCAGTCATCAGCACCGCATGGTTACTTCCATGAACCATCATTTGGTCCCCAAGTACCCGTTTCTTCTTCCCTCTTGCAATGGTCATAATCCTAAGCTCAGATTCCACGTGAGGACCCCATAAAAAAGAAAAGCTGAAAAACTCTTCAAAGTTTCATGCTTTTTCATCTAATTTGGCATCTCAGTCTTGTGGGCAGGTTGGAGCACAGAAGGGGTATGCTTCTTCTGGGGAGGAACCTCAGTCGCGTGTTTCTGACACAAGTACATACCAAGAGGAATTCTCTTGGTCTTCTGTGGTTTTTCCGTACGTTTCTATCTCTGTAACACTGTTTATATTCATTATTCTATGGCCTTGCTTTACATTTTGATCAAAATTGGTCAATGTATTTAAGTTTGGAGTTGCATTGTTTTGGGTTCAAGCCAGATTAAATTACATGTTTGACAGCATTTGAAACAAGTAAAGTCAAAATTAAGTTGTTTAGATTGAATCGTAAAATGTGACAAGTTTATACGGTTTAGTTTGATAGATTTTGGGGTGGAATTTTGTTCCTTTTTGTTTCCAAATTTCAATTTTCTGCCGTTGATATCCCTGTGAGGAATTCAAGGCTAAAGCTTGGAACTAGGACGATGCTAACTTGTAAAACTTGCACGTGCATGGATTGGTCAAACACTGGATTTTGAAATGTATGAACTCCTGATCTACTTGTTTCACTTTCGATTGATTAATACAGTTCCTTTCAAATATAGGTTTCTATTCCCAGCATTGGGTGGCTTGTTATTCGGTTATGATATTGGTGCCACCTCAGGGGCCACAATCTCACTGCAGGTAAACTTGTTACTCAATGTCTTTCAATTACACTTTGTTGTATTACTAGTGCAGTAATTTATATAATTGAGCTTCAAGTTGTTGATTTGAATTCACAGTCACCTGAGCTTAGTGGCATAGCTTGGTTCAATCTTTCGGCTATTCAGCTTGGACTTGTGGTATGATTTCAGCATCATAGTTGAAAATTTTATTATAAATTTACAGAGAAGTTATTGTTCTCTATACTAATTAGAATCTCACTTCCAATGTCATACATAGGTCAGTGGTTCCCTCTATGGGGCTCTTCTTGGCTCACTTCTTGCATATGCCGTTGCTGATTTCCTTGGTAAGAGCTTTAGTTTGTTGTTATCCAGGAAAAAAGGCTTCTTATTAATCAAGTAAAATGGCTTAAACATTAGGGAGGAAGAGACAACTCATTGTTGCAGCACTGTTATATGTGCTTGGTGGTTCGATCACTGCGTATGCACCAGAGCTCAATGTCCTCTTAGCAGGAAGGCTGCTTTATGGACTTGGTATAGGTTTGGTAGGATACTATGACATGTAATGTATTTTGTAATGTTAATTATACCTGCATCATCTTCGAACGAATTGATTTGCAGGCCATGCACGGTGCTCCTTTGTATATTGCTGAAACATGTCCATCACAAATCCGTGGGACTCTAGTATCATTAAAAGAACTCTTCATTGTCTTGGGGATTCTGGTATTGCACTTGTGGCTTTTATGTCTCTTTTATTAACTAAAGAGCTTGCTGAGTTGGGAATGAACTATTGTGCAGCTTGGTTATTTTGTGGGAAGCTTTGAGATTAATGCCGTTGGGGGATGGCGGTTTATGTATGGCTTTAGTGCTCCGATTGCTGTACTAATGGGGCTAGGAATGTTGAGTCTCCCTCCCTCTCCGAGGTGGTTGCTTCTCAGGGCAGTTCAAGGGAAGGGTTCATTTCAAGATTTGAAGGAAAAGGCAATTCTTTCCCTGAGTAAATTAAGGGGCAGACCACCCGGCAACAAAGAATCTGAGAAGCAAATAGAAGAGAACCTTGTTTCATTGAAGTCTGCATATGCAGATCAGGAATCAGAAGGGAGTTTCTTGGAGGTGTTTCAGGGTGCCAATCTGAAAGCTTTCATAATTGGTGGGGGGCTTGTCTTATTTCAACAGGTAGTGCTTCTTCCATGCAATGAGTCAGTTCATAGTTATTACGATTGTAGTTTCCCCTTCCGCTTTTATCATGTTATTGACGGAAATATCGAATATTCCATCTACTATTTTTCTGATTAGACACCTTCTTGCTCTAGATAACTGGCCAACCAAGTGTTCTGTATTATGCAGGCCCAATTCTTCAGGTATGTCATCAATAATTTCAGTTTTTCTTTCTTTTCTGAAAAAGAATTTTTTCTTTTTCATTTTTCTCACTTTAGATTATTCTCTATTTTTGCTTTATCTAGAGTGCTGGATTTTCTGCTGCAGCCGATGCTACCAAAGTTTCAGTTGTTATTGGCTTATTCAAGGTATAACTATTTAGTTTTCTTTTTCCCCTTCCTAGGAAGAGTGGCTGCTTTGTGAACCTGACAATAATTTATTCTTATTGATGAATCTGCAGTTGCTAATGACATGGATTGCTGTCTTAAAAGTTGATGATTTGGGGAGAAGGCCTCTTCTGATTGGAGGTGTCACTGGCATTGTACGGATTCGTTAACATTTTAAACTAGCATATTCTTGGAGTATTCTGTCTGCAACTTGTCAAATGCTCATTGTTGTTGATTTTTATTTTATTTTAAATTTCTGCAGGCCCTTTCTTTAGCTCTTCTTTCTGCTTATTATAAATTTCTTGGAGGGTTCCCACTTATTGCTGTCGCGGCTTTACTTCTTTATGTTGGTAGCTATCAGGTAAAATACCCCCTGGTCATTGGCCTTGCTGCTTTTTGTAGAAAAGAAAATACCAGGCTTGCAATTTGGACTATACAATATATGTTGACATCAATTGTAATTCATGGACCGCTCTACTACTAGTTAAAGGGGATTCCAACGAATCCTGTTTGAGAAGAACAGACACAGCAGTTCCTCTGTGTTTACTAGACACATGTTGTTAATTTCTATTTGCATTGCAGGTATCATTTGGCCCAATAAGTTGGCTAATGGTATCAGAAGTTTTCCCATTGCGCACGAGAGGACGGGGGATCAGTCTGGCTGTTCTAACCAACTTTGCTTCAAATGCAGTTGTGACCTTTGCATTCTCTCCTTTAAAGGTTTTAGATCCTTTTACCTTTCATGTTCACTTTTCATTCAAGTGTAAACTTCACCATTTTTACCTTTCTTTGTCAACTCTTGGAGTTTCTAATCTGCATTGGCTTCTTCTGCAGGAGCTTCTAGGAGCAGAAAACCTTTTTCTCCTTTTTGGGGCTATTGCTTTACTGTCACTTATCTTTGTTATATCTTCAGTTCCCGAAACAAAAGGCTTGAGCCTAGAAGATATTGAGTCCAAAATCTTGAAATGAGTAAGTGACAGCTTAAACTAGCATCTTGTAATCCTAATGGAATATAATTTTGGAGCGCATGTAATGTAATACCTATGCATACATCTCCCACTTGGAATTCATTGGTCGTGTAAATATGTTTTATGGTGAGAAAAATGGTAGGTTCCTTATTGTTGCTCATAACTGAAGTTTAGAGTTTAGCTTTGATCCAAATAATAGAGTTTCATGGCAAAAATATTAAAAGAAAAAACTGAAGAATATTTAGTGTAATATAAATATACAATAAGTCCACATGGAGTACAAAGATATTAATACATACAAATTAAAATTTACAAATGTAAATGGAAATGATCATTCCAGTCTAAATATTGGATACATATACAAAGATATAGAACAAAAATTGAATACATATAGCACAAGGTAGCCATAAACATCATGGGAACTTTCAATTTGCCTGAAGAATTCTTTCATGGTTTTCTTCCTGAACCACTGCATATTTAGAAAGAACTATAGGTTTATGTTTAGAACAAAAAAGAACTATATGAGGAAAAATAAACAGATTATACTACCATAATGAACTGCTGCTTTACCTTCTAGAGCATTGGTAGATACTGGGATTTGAGATGAACTGCGAGCAGCACTGATAGATACTGGGTTTTGATAGGATGTGCTTGCAATGTTGGTGTCAGTGGTCGTGATAGTGGTTGTTGTGTCTTCTTGTTTTGGTTCCTCAGTTCGGAGCAAAGAAGTTACAGCTTCTCTCACCTTCTCCATCACACCTGCATCACCAGGAGTTCTCTTTGGACTCATGGCCTCAGATATCACCTGAGACAAAGCTTTTTCATCTTCTCCCGGCTCAAGCTTGTTCATCAAGTACTCTTTCACCGAAACACCCTTATCCCATATCTGCGAGCCAGGGCTGGCATACCTGCCAGTGGTTGGAGCAGATGAACATGAAGGAGTCTGTGGTGACGCTGGAGCTAAAGTTTTTGGGGTCACCGGAGCTGACCAAATTCGTGCTGCGCTTGGAGAAGTTTGGGAAGATGTCTTTGGAGGAGTACTTGGAGCAGAAACAAAAAAACTACTTTGAGTTCCATCCTTTGGTGATGTTGAAGTGTGAAGCTCATCAGGTTTGTAAATAGTGAGGCCTTGAAACTTGGAAGTCATAGAATGTGATCCTTTGTTCAGTTCATGAGCTAAGGTTCTAGTCGTCGCTACCCTGTTCGAACCGGCATCAATAGTATTGGTGCTAGTAGCAGCTCCAGCTGCAGCATTAGCCACAGTTGCTGGATGAGTTGTTCTCTTGGAGAATGACCGAGTTAAACATTTTTCTTGCATTCCTAGACCTGATTTTGGTTGATGTGCCTTCTCAGATTCATACACTGAAATAATAATTTTACACAGCAACATAAGATCAAAGTTAAGAGAAACCTTTTCAGAAAATTGAAAGTTAAGGTCTTGATTACTTGGAGCTCCATGGTATTCAGCTTCGTCGTGTGTTCCTTCGTCTTCCAAGCCAGAGCCGGGTGAGGGAGTTTGGTTTCCATCGTCGTGCTTTTTCTTGCTGAGGCTGTGACGCAATTTCTTAGCCTTCTCCTTCACTTTGGCAAGGACTGATTTCTTCTGGTTCGGGCTATGGTCTTCTTCCGAGTCATGGTGCCTCAACTTATTGAAAAAAGGTGATGAATTAGAAGAAGTGGAGGAGGTGGAGGAGGAGGACAAGGTGGCAGTGTTGGTTGACATCTTAGAACCTGTTGGCGATAGCTTAGAACCTTTTGGTGACACTTTAGACCCTTCTCCTGTTGTGCATCAAAACAATAACTTAGAATGATAATTTCAGCATCTAAGAATGTATGTTGGTAAATACTAGCATATACCATAATCAAATCTTTGCCAAAAGACATTATAGGATGATGATTTTACCTCGGAGGAGTTGTTCCATGGTATGGATGGTGGGAGTTTTTGAAGTTTCAACACCAGGTCTCTGAGGGCGTTCGAGTTGAGCCATTTTTTATGTAACTAAATTTTTTACATCAACAAATTTGCTTCCACCTTTTAATAAATCTGCTCTTATATTTGCTCTTTCTTTGGAAAATATATAATAATGATAATAATAATAGACATAATTACTTTTTTAACAAAGAATGAACCGTGGTCATGCAATGGCTTCCGGGGTTCTTGCACTGAGAAATGATGATCAAGAAGAGCCTCAGCATGCACCATTAGCACCCATTTGTGGATTCTTTTCTCTACACGTGTAGACTAACAGTTTTTCTTGCTACTAAACCAAACAAATTAGAATCACCCTGAATTAGTAATTTGACCAGGCCAACACAGGAAAGATTTTTGAACCATTTCAATATCTAAGTGGAATTGATATTCGTATGTTCTATAATAATGTTGTAGAGTAGTATATATTTGATGATAATATAAATTTATAACAAACAAAATGAAATAAATGGGCGAAAAAGTCTATGAAACTCACATTTTTATTAAAATTTGGCCAGTACTTAATTAGTCAAAAGAAAGTAAGCAATTTTATAATGTATCATATCCCTCGTATCTCGAAAAACACGAGTTATACCTTGGTTGGATAAGACAAAATTCAAATTAAATTAAATTTATCATCGTGACCCACTTCCCTCCGAAATTCTCAGCCCTAGTTGTCCATGACCAACAGACTTCCCTTCTTCTCGAGAATCTCGGCCCTAGCCATTCACGACTAACAGACCGACAAATAGTTCAAATAAAGGAGCCTATAAATCAACTAGAATAAACAATAGGCCACACAATAAAAACAAAACACATAACCCACTGATCATATACTCTTTCTGACAAGTGATTCTTTATTGAGTTATGCGCGGGAAAATTTTTTTCAGGTACCACGTTTCAGATCCAAATTCACCAAGATATTTTCAGTCTAGCTCGAGCTGCCAGGGACACCGTATTAACACAAGATTGAAGTAAAGCTTGAGAGAAATATTCTTACACGAATATATACTATTAGATGTAATTTCATATTATTAAAAATATTAATAATAATTAATTAATGATTACAAATATAAAATTTAATGTTCTTAGCACTTTTTTAAATTGGATTTGGATTCTCTAACGTTTGAATTTTTATTTTAGAGGATAAAGTATAATTTTTTACTGTTGAATAGTTTTTCTCTCATATTTACTTTTGGCTCCACCTATAAAATAAATAGAGAGATCACACTCTAATCTTTAAAGTAAAATTCAAAGTTTAGAGCTTCTAAATTGGCCTTTGTCCCTCACACTGCGACAGTGAGAGTCAACACTCACCGGTCACCACCATGAACTCCTCCTTCGCCGCCAACCACCTCATCACCACCCCGACCCTCCCCCCTCCGTGCCGCACATCCTCTTACCTCAAATGCCAGCTCCCTTCTTCATCCTCCTCTGACCACACCAAAGATCACTCCAATTCCACTCTCATCAAAACCCTTTCCACCACCTTCGCCCTCTCCTCCGCTGCCTCCATCGTCGTTTTCTCCACCTCCCCTCTCCGCTCCCTCCTCCCTGATGCATCCGGACATTTCTCCTCCGGCAGTGGTGGTAATGCAGGAAATGGCGGCAACACTGGCGGCGGCGGCGGTGGAGGCGGAGGAGGCTGGTTTGGCGACGACGGATCCTTCTGGTCAAGACTCTTCTGTCTATCTCCGGCCATCGCCGCCGACGAATCACCGTCGCCGGAATGGGACTCCCACGGCCTTCCCGCCAACATTGTGGTGCAGCTGAACAAGCTCAGTGGTTTCAAGAAGTACAAGATCTCCGACATCTCGTTCTTCGACCGGAGCCGCCGGGTCAGGATCAATGCACCTGACGACTCTTTCTTCGAGTTGGTGTCGCTTCGCCCCGGCGGTGTGTACACGAAATCGCAGCTGCAGAAGGAGGTGAAAACCCTAGCCTCCTGCGGAATGTTCGAGAAGGTCGACATGGAAGGGAAGACCAACCCTGACGGAACCATCTCCCTCACCATCGCTTTCACGGAGAGCACCTGGCAGTCTGCCGAGAAGTTCCGCTGCATCAACGTCGGCCTCATGGCTCAGTCCAAGCCCATCGAGATGGACCCCGACGTGACTGACAAGGAGAGACTCGAGTACTACAGGTCTGTTAATCAGTTATAACTGTTATGACAGTTAGTTAGTTAGTTTGTTACCGTGTTAGTTTTTACAGTTATGATAGTAGTTAGTTAGTTAGTTAGAGAATGAGTCTCAGCACAATTGTAAGGCTGCATTTTAGCTGTGATAGTTAATTACTTAGTTAGTTGTGGTAGTTATAGTTTTGGACTTTTGGTAGGTAGTTAGTTAATTACTTCGTTGTGCTACGGCTGAACTGATACAGGTCCCGAGAGAGGAACTACAAGAGGAGGATGGAGAGGGCAAGGCCATGTCTTTTGCCAATGTCAGTTCATAGGGAGATAGCAGATATGTTGAGGAGCCAGGGAGCAGTTAGTGCCAGGTTGCTTCAGAGGATAAGGGACCATGTCCAGAAGTGGTACCATGATGAAGGGTATGCTTGTGCCCAGGTTGTAAACTTTGGGAACCTCAATACCCAGGAGGTTGTTTGCGAGGTTATGGAAGGGGATATTACCCAATTGACCATTATGTTCCTGGACAAGCTTGGGAATGTTGTTGAAGGCAACACCCAAATCCCGGTGGTGCAAAGAGAACTTCCCAGGCAGGTGCGTGTGATTTCATTGTAATGTGATTGATATGGTTAGTTCTGTGTCTCTAGTTCAGGATTGTTTAGATGAATGTGCTGATATTTTGTATTGAACTAATAGCTTCGCCCAGGGTACGTTTTTAACATTGAAGCTGCCAAGCAAGCCTTGAGGAACATAAACTCGTCCCTTGCTTTGTTTTCAAAGATTGAGGTGAATCCAAAGCCTGATGAGAAGAGCGAGGGAGGCATTATTGTTGAAATTAAGCTAAAAGAGTTGGATCAGAAAACGGCTGAAGTCAGTACTGAGTGGACTACTAGACGAGGAAGGCGTCCCACTTTGGTAATTTTGTCATGGCGGATTTCCAATTTGTTTATTATCCATGAATTGTTGTTGCTCATTTTTAATGTAATTACTTTGTGTTCAACGTTTGCATAGGCTTCACTGCAGCCAGGAGGAACTGTTACGTTTGAACATCGGAATCTGCAAGGGTTGAATAGATCTTTTTCTGGTTCAGTGACAACTAGCAACTTCTTCAATCCTCAGGTATTTTACCTATACTAGACCAGTGAGTTTTCATCACTACTGTTGTAGATTAAATAGTTTAGTTTCTCATGAATATTGTGATTGGTATTTGGTACAGGATGATCTTGCATTTAAGCTTGAGTATGCACATCCATATTTGGATGGCGTATATGATCCACGCAACCGTACCCTCCGGGTAAGCTGCTTCAACGGCCGAAAGCTGAGTCCAGTATTCACTGGGGGACCAGTGGTGGATAAAGTGCCCTCAATATGGGTTGATCGTGCTGGTCTTAAAGCCAATATCACAGAGGTAATTTGACTGTCGTATATACATAAATCTTGACCTGGCTATTTATGCTGTTGGTTTTTTTACTTTTTATTTTCATATTTAATATCTTAATTGCTATATCTCGTTTCCCATGCAGAATTTCACACGTCAAAGTAAATTCACTTATGGACTAGTCATGGAAGAGATAACAACACGTGATGAGAGTAGTCATATCTGTGCCAGTGGTCAAAGAGTTTCGCCTAGCGGAGGGATTAGTGCAGATGGACCTCCAACCACGCTCAGTGGTACTGGTATTGATAGGATGGCATTTTTACAGGCAAACATCACACGAGATAATACAAAGTTTGTGAATGGAGCTATAGTTGGAGAAAGGAATGTGTTCCAGGTGACCGTATTATCCTACATTCATGCCTTTTGTTGTCCATAGTGTTTAGATTATTTCAAATAGTCCTAACATCTTTTTTTTTTAATTTGTTTTATTTCCTAATAGCTGTTGTTGTTTCACTCAATCCTCACACACTCTCACTCACTGTTCTGCAATGTATTGCAGATCTCACACTCGAACTGTTGTATGTTCAGAGAAAAAGAGAGAGAGAGTTGAACACTAGAGAACTGAAGAAGCAAAAAAAACTACACTCTACCACTATTCAATAAACTGTTAAATACAATAACAGAAAGAAAAGGAAACTAACCACTCACTCCACTATCTTAAGAATAGGACTCCACTTCCTTAAAACTAGAAACTAGCTGAATAAAAAAAACTAACTTGCCTCTGAGGCCACTAATAACTTTGACCCTATTAACTGAATCATACACATAAACATAAAACAGAAATAAATAAATATCAGGTCCTAATACATTATCTAACATTTCTCCTCCTTGGATTAGAGACCTGGACACATTCCAACTTCATGAATCAATTGACTAAATCGACTAACAGCAAGAGGCTTGGTGAAGACATCAGCTATCTGATTATCTGTCTTGCAATACTTCAGCTCCACCTCTTCCTCCTGTTGTGCTTCACGCAGATAATAGAATCTCAGCTTGAAGTGTTTAGTCTTGCCATGAAAGACTGGATTCTGAGCAATTGCAATTGCAGCTTGATTGTCCACATACAACACAGTTGATCTTTCTCTTGCAGCCCCAAATCACAGAGTAACTTCCTGAGCCATACTGCATGCTTTGCAGCTGCAGTTGCAGCCACAAATTCAGCTTCAGCTGTAGACTGTGCTACAACTTCCTGCTTCTTTGAGCTCCAGGAAAAACAACCTGATCCAAGTGAAAAACAGAAACCCGTTGTGCTTTTCATGTCTTCCACCGAACCACCCCAGTCACTATCTACAAAACCAACCAGCTTCATCTCAGGAACTGCTTTGAATTTCACACCATAACTTTGAGTCCCCTTTAGATATCTCAACACCCTTTTTGCTGCAGTAAGATGTTCCTTAGCTGCACAATGAAGGAACCTCGATAGAATACTCACTGCATACTGAATGTCAGGCCTAGTAGCTGTTAAATACATTAGACAGCCTACTAGACTTCTGTACTCATTCTCATGCTCAGAATTCTGCACATTACTCTTGCTTAACTTCTCTTTCTGATTAACAGGAGTAGTGACTGTCTTGCATTCTCCCATTTCAAACCTCTTTAGGACCTCTCTGATGTACTTTTTCTGACAGATGAATATCTCACCTTCTTTTTGCTGAATCTCCATGCCAAGAAAGTAAGACATTCTCCCCAAATCTGTCATCTCAAACTGCTTCATCAGTCCTACCTTCAGCTTCACTATCTCACTCTCCTCCTCTCCTGTAACAAGCAGATCATCGACATAGATAGACACCACCACAAGGCCTCTCTCACTCTGTTTGTAGTACAGAGTGACTTCACTTAGACTCTTTTGGAACCCAAGCTGATGTAGATAACAATCAATTTTGCTATACCAAGCCCTGGGAGCTTGTTTCAGCCCATACAAGGCTTTCCTCAGCTTATACACTTTGTCTTCATGGCCTTTAACAACAAATCCTTCTGGTTGGTCTACATAGATGTCCTCAGATAGGTCACCATTTAGGAAAGCTGATTTCACATCCAGCTGATAGATGGTCCACCTTTTCTGTGCAGCAACAGCTAGTAGCAATCTGATGGTATCCATGCGAGCAACCGGAGCAAAAGTTTCAGAGTAGTCCACCCCACTCACTTGAGCATATCCCTTCACAACCAACCTGGCTTTATACTTGTTCACAGTGCCATTTGGGTTCAATTTTGTCTTAAAAACCCATTTGACACCTATAGTCTTCTTGTGATCAGGCTTAGATACAAGTTGCCATGTGTTGTTCTTGTTGATCATGCTCAGTTCTTCTTTCATAGCTGAGGCCCACTCCACACTTCCTTTTGCTTCCTCAACTGTTCCTGGTTCTAGGAGAGCCACATTACATCTGGCATAGACCTCTGCCAGTGGTCTTGTACCTCGCATAGGCAAATGATCAATCAATTCATCTTCAATCAGCTCACACTCATTCTGTAGATCTGCTTCCTCATTTAACTCATCCTCATTCTGCACATTAGCTTCAACTACAATATTGTCAGCCATTTTCTTTTCAAATACTGCCCTCTCCCAATTTTTATCTTCACAAAAATCACATCTCTACTCACAGTAATCTTTTGTGCATCAGGACAATACACTCTATAGGCTTTAGACTGAGAACTATACCCTACAAAGATACCAGCCTCACCTCTATGATCAAGCTTGTCTCTACTGATTGAAGGAGTTAAGTAATAGCATAGACAACCAAATGTTCTTAGTCCACTAACCTTTGGTTTGTACCCGTGCCATGCCTCGAATGATGTCTGCTTGTTGAGAGCTTTGGTTGGTAACCTATTCAACAAGAAGACAGCAGTATTTACTGCTTCTGCCCAGAAGCTCTTGGGTAGTTGTTTGCCTTGTAGCATACATCTTCCCATCTCCACAATGCTTCTATTTTTCCTTTCACTCACCCCATTTTGTTGGGGAGTATAAGGAACTGTAAACTGCTGCTTTATGCCAGAATCCTCACAGATGGCTTTGAACCTTTTTGAGGTATACTCACCACCATTATCACTCCTCACTGTCTTTATTTTACAATTTGCTTCATTCTCCACCTCTTGTTTGAACCTCAGAAATACTTCATCAACTTCTGACTTTTGTTTGAGAAAGTAGACCCAGCAAAATCTTGTGCAGTCATCAATGAAGGTCACAAAGTACTTGCTTTTGTTCAGTGACTCCTCAGGCATAGGCCCACAAACATCTGAGTGAACCAGTTGAAGCTTCTTCTTGGCCCTCCATCTTGTTTTCTGGAATGGCTTCCTTACTAGCTTCCCTTGCAGACATACTTCACAATCAGACACTTCACTTCCCAACTGAGGCAAGTCTTCAACTAAACCATGCCTCTGCATAAACTGCAATCCCTTATAGTGAAAGTGACCCAACCTTCTATGCCACAACTCCTCCTGACCCTGCACACATGCCATAGCTTTGCTCTCTTTGCTTGCAGGATCGAATGCAAATGTTTTGTTCTGCATAGGGATCCTAAACAAGAGTTTGCCCTCCTCATCTGCAATAGCACATTCATTCTTATCAAACACAATCTTCATGCCCTTCTCAACTAACTGTCCCACACTCAGAAGATTCTGATCTATCTTGGGAACATAGTAGACATCAGACATCAGCTTGATTCCTCCAGGGCCTTCAAGTAACACATTGCCTCTTCCTTCAACCTCTAGATGATCACCATTCCCAATTCTCACTCTAGTATTGACTGATCTGTCAATATTAGTGAAAATTGCCTCATTTCCTGACATGTGATTGGAACAGCCACTGTCCACCAGCCATCCATCACGTGAGACTTGAGACACAAAGCCTGAAGCAGCAAACAATTGCTCCACTTCACCTGCAGCTGCTTGAGCCTCTCCTTGTTGAGAGCTCTTTTCTTTGCAGATTCTCTCTATGTGCCCCATCTTCCCACACTTCCTGCAGACTACATTTGGTCTTCTCCAACACCTAAAGAAAGGATGACCTTTCTTTCCACAGTGTTTGCAGGCTTCATCACTCCTTTTCCTCACTTGTGCATCACTTGAACTAAAACTGGTCTGTTGAGCACCAAACTGCTTGCCTTGCTTCTTCTTCTCACCACTTCCATGCTTCACCCTAGCCTGCATTGCACCTTCAACTGGCTCATCTCCTCTCCTCAGTACCCTCCTTTGTTCTTGTGCTTGAAGAGCACTAACTGCTTCAGCAAATGGCATCTCTGAGATTTCTCTTGTGTTCTCAAGAGATGCTATAGTAGCTTCAAATCTTTCAGGTACAGAACACAGGAGTTTCTCGACAAGTCTTTCCTCTCCAAGATCAGTACCCAACAGTGCCAATTTATTGGTTAAGTCTAGGAGTTTATTAGCAAATTCTTGAACTGATTCATTTTCCCTCATCTGCACTCTTTCTAGCTCCCTTTTAAGGTTCATTGCTTTCATTCCTTTAATCTTCTTATTGCCCTCATATTCTTTCTTCAAAAAATCCCAAATATCTTTTGCAGATTCTAGACTCATAATCCTATTAAAAATAATAGGAGTAACAGCAGCATAGAGACTAGATCTTGCTTTGGCTTTTCTAGTCACACGTTCTTTGTAGAGCTTTTGTTGATTTGCAGTTGGATTGACAACCAATGGAGGCACCACGTAGTCATCCTCCACTGCCTCCCACAGATCAGCTCCTTCAAGGAATGCTTTCATCCTCACTTGCCAGACATGATAATTGCTCCCATCAAGGATTGGAGGAGCAATGCCTGCTAGCCCAATAGTTGTTGATGAAGCTTCCATCACCACAGCCCTTAAGATACTTAAGGCTCTTGATACCAATTTGTTGTTGTTTCACTCAATCCTCACACACTCTCACTCACTGTTCTGCAATGTATTGCAGATCTCACACTCGAACTGTTGTATGTTCAGAGAAAAAGAGAGAGAGAGTTGAACACTAGAGAACTGAAGAAGCAAAAAAACTACACTCTACCACTATTCAATAAACTGTTAAATACAATAACAGAAAGAAAAGGAAACTAACCACTCACTCCACTATCTTAAGAATAGGACTCCACTTCCTTAAAACTAGAAACTAGCTGAATAAAAAAAAACTAACTTGCCTCTGAGGCCACTAATAACTTTGACCCTATTAACTGAATCATACACATAAGCATAAAACAGAAATAAATAAATATCAGGTCCTAATACATTATCTAACAATAGCAACATTTATCTCTAGCCGTAATTTTGAGGTAGAAGCCAAAAAGTTGCATCCAGTAGTTGTTACATTATCTATGTCTATACCATAGCCTGGCCAAATGATTTCGAAAAATCCTTTGAAGCACATTTATTTTATAGTTTATAGTTTAGAAATTAGGCAGCTTACCCTCCTTTTTTTTCCTTTTTCTCCTTGCACCTAGTCTTTGCAAGCTTACTGTTTCAAAGCTCTATACTACATCCTAACATAGAAGGGACTTTTGCAGAATCCTTATTCTTTAAATTTTGTTACTACATTTTGTCAGATTTTCATTGGAAATATCAATCCTATGTTTGCAGGCCATCGAAGCAGTTGACTGGAATGTCGCCCGTATGTTGATGTTTGGATTTGAGAATAAATGTTCTGCCTAATTTTGCTTACATAGTTAATGGAAATAGTCACTTTGCTGTAATTTGAAGACTAAATCAATGTTTTCTAGGTTTATGGTCTTGGAGCATGTTACCCAGTCTTTTATTTTGACAGTGTTATTTTTATTTTGACAGTGTTGTTTTTATACGCAGTTCAGGTTGATCAAGGCCTTGGCGTTGGCAGCAACTTCCCATTCTTTAACCGTCATCAGTTAACCATTACACGATTTATCCAGTTGATGCAAGTCGAGGAAGCGGCTGGGAAACCACCATCGCCAGTGGTTGTCCTTCATGGCCACTACGCTGGATGTGTAGGTGACCTTCCAAGTTATGATGCTTTTCCTCTTGGAGGTCCCTATTCTGTAAGGGGTTATAACATGGGTGAGCTTGGAGCAGCCAGAAAGATCCTCGAGGTAAGAACCACTGCATTTTTGTGATTTTCTGCCGAACATTTAGTACTTACTTTCATAATCTTCATATCATCTAGTGACTTTGGAGCAACTATCGAAGTTTTTTGTTCCTTCTACAGCTATCAGCTGAGCTACGGGTACCTGTTAAGGGTACACATGCTTATGCGTTTGTTGAGCATGGCAATGATCTAGGAAGCTCAAAGGATGTCAAAGGGAATCCTACGGAAGTCTACAGGCGAATGGGTCATGGATCTTCTTATGGTGTTGGTCTCAAACTTGGGTTCGTAAGAACAGAATATGCCGTTGATCATAACTCGGGAACTGGTGCAGTTTTTTTCCGTTTTGGGGAGAGATTTTGAGGCAAGATTTTGTCAAGTTTACTGCTGAGTTGGTATATTCGTTTCTATTTTTTGATGGAAGGAGTATTTCAGCCCTCGATGAAAGAAATACTGGTTTTGTAGATGCTTAAATCTACTTGTACAAATTGGTGTTGTGTGAATTCCATACTACTCTTGGGTGTTCATGTATAGGCTATTGAATATTGGTATAGGATGAAATATAAAATGATAAGAGCACCTTACTGTGTACTATTGTTGTCTAATTGATGTTTGCGGCTAATGCTCAACATGCAGTTCTATGAAATGAACAAGTGCCTCAATATCCAGTAAAAAATAAATGCTCAATATGCTAATGCTATCCATGGGAACGAATGCAACTTAAATAATTAAAGTATACAGTACATTTTGGACCGGATGGAATAGATATTTTAAGTAAATTATTAAGACTTATCCAACATACTTATAAAACAATTCATCTATACACTCTCACAGAGATTTGCATGTTCATGGCATAGGAATGTCCACAGCCACACATGCTTTAATAAAACGATGAAATAATCTTGTACATATTTGAACAACAACAACAGCCTTATTTTACGAACTGGAGTCAGCCTCATATATTCAAACAAATTTCAATTTTTAAAAGCGTACTCAAGCAACTTTCTCTTCTTTCTTTAATCAATTCAATTTGTTTGGAGCTGAATCAAAAATGTTTTGCAATATACTAAAAATTAATTATTAAATTAATTATTTAATGATCAAATTAATTATTATATATTATTTAATTTATTTTTAATATATATTTTATACAGATAATTAATTTGGAAAATGATTGTTTTATCCTGGCATAATAGTTTGGGCTTGAATGATTATTCGTTACCTATGACCCATTTATTGCCCATGGCACAATCCGTTACCTGGGGCGCGCCTTAATGTCAATGGTCCGATACAGTGTCCCCCTGTTTACTGACTGCGATGAACGCTTTCCATAAAACCACACTACTCCCCAGGATTGCCATAACAAACGCCATCATCCACCGCTCCTTTCGATCAGATCCCTTATTCTATGCTCAACTCATCCAAACCTACGCTCGTGATCGAGCGTTGCACCACGGCAAGAAGCTCCACGCCCACCTAATCACCAACGGCATCACTTGCTTCAGCCTTGTCGCTTCCAACTTAGTTTCTTTCTATGCTTGCTGCGGCCAACTCTCCCATGCGCGAAAACTGTTCGATAAAATTCCGAAAACAAATGTGCGCCGGTGGATTTCCTTCATCGGAACCTGCGCTCGCTGCAGCTTCCACCACGACGCCATTGCCGTGTACTCAGAGATGCTGGCAACCCAAACGCCCAATCCCAATGCCGTTTTCGTCATTCCAAGCGTTCTCAAAGCTTGCGGCCATGTCGGGGACCAAATCACGGGTCAGAAGATACATGGGTTGATTCTGAAGTGTTGTTTTGAGGTTGACCCTTTTGTATCTAGCTCGTTGATTGTAATGTACTCGAAGTGCTTGAGAGTTGGGGACGCGCACAAGGTGTTTGACGGAATGGAGGTTAAGGATTTGGTGGCTTTGAACGCACTTGTTGCTGGGTACTCCCAAGTGGGGCTTGCGGGTGATGCTTGGAGTTTGGTGGGGAGGATGAGATTGATGGGTGTTAATCCAAATCTAGTGACTTGGAATAGTTTACTATCTGGGTTTTCGCAAAAATGTGACCTTGCTATGGTTTCTGAAATTTTCAGGTTGATGACTGAGGATGGTGTGGACCCTGATGTGGTGTCTTGGACTTCTGTTATATCTGGGTTTGTGCAGAATTTTCGTAATGAAGAAGCTTTCGACACTTTCAAGCAAATGTTGCGTCATGGGTTCTGCCCAACTTCGGCTACTATCAGCACCCTTCTCCCTGCATGTGCCACTGTCGAAAGAATGAGGATTGGGAAGGAGATTCATGGCTACGCTGTGGCAATTGGGGTAGAGGAAGATATATATGTGAGGAGTGCTCTTGTTGACATGTATGCAAAATGTGGCTTCATCTCTGAAGCTAGAACACTTTTTGGTATTATGCCAGAGAAGAACACAGTTACTTGGAACTCTATCATTTTTGGGTATGCCAATCACGGGTATTGTGATGAAGCCATTGAGCTCTTCAATCAAATGGAGATGGAAGGGAAAGCCAAGCTGGATCATTTAACTTTCACTGCGATTCTCACAGCATGCGTCCATGCCGGTGACATTGAACTTGGGCAGAGTCTGTTCAAGACTATGCAAGAGAAGTATGGAATTGAGCCACGTCTGGAGCATTATGCATGTATGGTGGATCTTCTTGGTAGAGCCGGGAAGGTTGACGAAGCATACTGCATGATCAAGGCAATGCCAATTGAGCCTGATCTGTTTGTGTGGGGTGCATTACTGGCTGCTTGCAGAAATCATGGGCATGTGGAGCTTGCAGAAGTGGCAGCTAAGCATCTGCTGGAGGTGGAGCCTGAGAGTGTTGGGAATCGTCTTCTATTGACGGGTGTGTATGCTGATGTAGGCAAGTGGGCAAAGGTTGAGAGGATCAAGAAGAGGATGAAGAAGGGAAAACAGAGAAAATTCCAAGGGTTGAGTTGGATAGGTAATGTATAATAATATTGTAGGTTGCTGAATGATTCTTTCTAGATGGGTGGTTCCTTTGAGATTTCTCAGATTTGTGTTGGTAGGTAAGGTGTCTGGGTTTTGCTTCTGCAGAAAGAACAGGATGCGTTGTTTCATGCTCCTCATCAGGCAACAGTTACAATATCTCTTGGGAGGCACCGTTGGACGACCCAGCGAAGCAAAGAATGCTTAAGGTTAAGGAGCCATTGAGTTTACTTATGATGTAATTGCAAGGAAGTGGAAGCATAACAAGAAATGATTTGCTCATGAATTCTGACAATATTTACCTTAGTTCACCAAAGCTTTACCATTTCCGGCGGCTAAAAAATTTTGATATGGTAGTAGAATGGGTGTTATACTTTAACACGGTGATTTTTTGTGTTTTTCAAAACTATGAGAGTACACAAATTGGACCCACCGATTTGTGTTGAAAAAATTTTAAAAAGTTGGAGTACACAAATCGGTCCGATTTGTGTACTCCAATTTTTTTTAATTTTTTCAACACAAATCGGACGGTCCGAGTACAGAAATCGGACGGTCCGATTTGTGTACCTAAAAATTGGACGGTCCGATTTCTGTACCTTTTAAAAATCGGACGGTCCGATTTGTACTCCGTACATTAAATCATCCCACATTTTAAAAAAATACCACATTAAATCACATTTTAGAAAAACACCATTATTAATCCAATATTAAAAATAAAAAAATGAAAAGACGTGTGGTTCATTAATTACATCTAAGGAACTTCTAGTATAACCTAAAACGTATATCTTTATATATTTTGTCCTTGAAACCTAATCCACTAGAGCCATTGAATTATGATGGATTCCATGACCGCATTATTCTATTGTGTAATTTAAAGAATAATGTTGGCATTAGGTGCTCCTCTTTTTTATCCAATCAAGTTTCCTTTGATTGTCTTCCAACCAACTTTACCCTTTCTTTGAATCTTTCCGTTACTTTTAAGAAATCTATTTCACAAATTTGTTGCTTGCTCAAAATTAAGCTGCAGAAGTAAAAGAAAACGGGTACAAGGAGGTCATAAAAAACTTGCAAGCCGAGTAAGTTGGTGTTCCTCAGAGAGTCAGAGTCCTACATAGTGTGATCAATATATACAAATGCCAAGTGACCTTAAATCGTGCTGATCAGTTCGTAACATGTCCATGAGTCCATGACCACCAAGAGAAGTAAGAGCAGGCACTCCAATCTAATCTCAAGATGAATGTTAGAAGTACATATGAGCACTTAAACAAGAAAAGTTCAAAGGGCTATGGGAAGGAATGGCTAATAATAAAATGAAATGATTGTTTATAAGTGAGTGCAATGAACACGTATGTAAATCTTCTTGTAATCTAAGCTCCATAAAGTCTTAACACATAGGATGGATGATAAGAGTAATTCCTCATTTATAAGTTGTCGATAATACCCTCGATACAATTGTGCTACAAAAGATGAAAAACAAAATTCTAATAGAAGTTGATTCATTCATAATAATTAGAAGCAAAGATCAATCACCGGAGATAATAAAATTCTATCAGTTGATTCATTTATCATTAGGAGTGACATGTGGTGGGTAGGACCAATCCCTCTGCTGCAACACATGGTGATGATGAAAGCCATGTGGCATGCCGAGCATCGGCATTGGCATCATTGCCGCCGGAGGATAATGCATCGGGACCGGAACCGGAACCGGAAGGTGCCCGTTCCCACGGGAGTGGCCACTTCCACCTCCTCCTGCTCCTCCTCCGCCGCTGTCGTTGAGGCTTTGAGGAACCGGCGTGGAGGCGAAGAGGTGGTCGGAGGAAGAAGGTCCGTCGGCGGAGAGCCCTTGCATCCGCTTAAGATAGAGGCGATACTTCTGGAGGTGGCTGGCGACGTTCTCTCGGGTCAACCCTTCCACGTTCATAAGCTGCATGATCGTCTTCGGCACCGCGTTCTTGATCCCTAGGTGCGCCACCACGTCCACGAATCGCTTGTGCAGCTGCGGTGTCCACACAAGCCTCGGTCGCTTCACGGCGGCGGCACTGTCGGTGCGCGGCACAGAATCCGCTTCCTCCGCACAATCGACCTTCCGGAGCTTCCTCGAATTGGATCCCGATCCGTCCGGATCGATCTCTTCCTCGTCGTCGCCGGCGGGATTGTTTCCCTCGTCTTGGAAGGGGTTGAGGTTGGAGGAGGAGAAGGCGTTGACGCCGGTACGGAGGGTGGAGAGAGTGTTCTTTGAGGCGCGGTTGACGTCGACAAGGGAACGGTGTGGCCCCGGCGAGATGCTGAAGGCGGAGGCGAGCTCCGGCGGGATCAAGAGCTGAGAGAGCGGGGTGAGATCGTGGGCCGCCGGAAGGCCCAATTCCCAGTCGGCGACTCGGTCGTCGTCTTGGTAGTCGGTCATCCTAACTTCCTCACCCATCCCGGCGTTGGCCGTTATAAACAGTTGAATTTGTTAGTAACCGAAAACTGTTAGGAAATTGGATTGGATTTCTGGATCTAAAAACAATAAGAGTAATGAGTGAGTGAGAAATATGAAGAGATTAAAACAACAATAGATATCTCTTAAGATTCGGCGGTGGTTGTGTCTGTGAATAAGGAAAGTGATGCACCAAGGTCAAAATATAAAGTAGCCAAGTGAAATAAAAGTGGTCATTTTAAGTGAAATTTTTAGGCCTTTCGACAAAATAAATAATATAGAATAAATATTTATTTAAAATTCTCTTGACTTTGTGTTAATAATATTATGTGGAAAAAGAAGGGGGAAAAGTGCAATATCTGATTCCAGATGAGAATGGTAGGGGTGCCAACGTGGACGACTTAACCAGATATTTTTGATCTTCTAAATATCTTTATATATTATGGGCCTTTTGTTTTCGTTTTTGCGAATTGGTTTAATGTGAAGCACACGTGTTTGTGCTTCGTCAGAAGTGCCTTCGCTCATGTTCCTATGCGCTGTGATAACCAATTAAGACTAGCATAATTGAACTTTATCAATTATCATGCAGGTAAATCATAAATGAACCATTAAAAATTAAGTGGAACTGAATAAATAGAAAAAATGTATAAATAGAAAGAGAAAAAAATCCTCTAAAATAAAAAGGATAGTAAAACGATAAAGTAATATTTTAATTATTTTTAAATTAAGATAATAAAGTTTATAGATAATAAATATTATAAAATTAAAAATAGTTAAACTATTACTTTACTATTTTATAATAGTCTATTTTATATATTTTTTTAAATAAAAAGTGAATCATATTTTATACCAGAGTTAGTTACAGTTGTTAACTGACCATAATTACTAATTAATTAGAGTTAGCCTTTAGTTAGCACTCGTATATATCTTTAGTTAGGAGGTAGTTAATATTTTTGTAATTCTCTTTATTTTTTCAATAAAAAATCTCACTTCCATATGCTTTTTCTCTCTGTTTCTCTTCTCTCGCACCCATCATCAACCTGCAATCTCTTCACGGCTCTGAATTTTATTATGGTGCAGTGAGTGTGGAGGTTGTAATCGCGACGAGATCTGAGTTGAATTAAGAGAAAGAAGGAGATTGTTACTGAAGAGTCCCGATTCAGTCCATCTATGGCGAATGAGGAACATTTGGAGAATCTAGACTCAGATATGGAGGATGAATTCTCTCCAAACGACATTCGCAACTTCACAAGACTCCTGAATTGACTCACCAATTTCCAGAACTCTCAGTGCAGAATGAATCGCTCTGCATCTCCGAACGGTACGAACTCTCGCAATCCCTCTCCGAACGGTGCGAACTCTCGCAATCCCTCAACCAATTCAACCTTGGACCTGCACAGCCCCTATTATCTTCATCCATGTGAGAATCCTATAATCTCGATAGTGAATGTGACTTTAACTGCTTCGAATTATCACTCTTGGTCCAGAAATATGAGAGTTGCATTAAAATACAAGAACAAGTTGCAGTTCATTGATGGAACCCTAACGAAACCTGAAGAAACTGATTCTAATTTTTTAGCTTGGGAAAAATGTAATACCTATGCAGTAGCTTGGCTGAATCTGTCCCTAAGTAGTGAAATCTCTCAGAGCGTTATTTGGAATGAAAATGCATATGACATGTGGAATGATCTCAAGCACAGATATCATCAAGGAGACATATTTCGAATTGTTGATCTAGAGGAAGAAATGTACACAGCTAAACAGGGAGAACTTAGTATAACTGCCTATTTTACTAAACTGCGAATCATTTGGGAGGAATTGAAAACTTTTTTACCTATTCCGAGTTGCGTCTGTGGTGTAGAATGCACATGTGATTTAGGAGTGATGAGAAAATATAGAAAGCAGCGCCAATTAGTGAGATTACTGAGAAGTTTGAATGAAGAGTATGGTACCGTTAGGTCTCAAATCATACTCATGGCACCTTTACCTGATGTGAATGCAGTTTTTGGCATGTTAACTCAACAAGAGAGGCAATTCCACTCCTTAGATAATGGTGAACCCAGGGCTCTCATAAGCTCTTCTGACCTGATTGAGAATGAGAAGCACTTTCAACATCAAAATGCAAATGGCTATAGGGGCAGAGGTCATTCTAGCCGAGGAAGGGATGGTAGAGGAGGAAGAGGGCCTCTCAAACTATGTTCTTTCTGTCACAAGACAGGACACTTGGTAGACACGTGCTATAAGAAATATGGACCCCCTCTACATATGAGACAACCACAAAAGGCCTTCAACTATGCAACAACCTCACCTGGTGTGAAAATTGATAAGTCAAGTGAGGCATTGCTGCAGCTTTCAACTCAGAAAAGGGAATGCAAGACATCCACGTTTTCTTTATCTCAAGAACAAAAAGACACTTTAATTGCTCTTATTCAACAGGACAATTCCTCACAGATTGGTCATGTCATCAACTAAACCACAACACAGTCAGGTATACCGAGCTATATTTTATCCATGAGTGCACATATATCTCAAATTTTGTTTACAAAGTCCTTTTATACACATACCTGATCATGGACAGCGGTGCCACCAATCATGTCACATTTTCTTTAGCCAATTTTCATAGCTATCACAATATAAAACCAATCTTAGTTAAACTTTCAAATGGTCACCAAACAATAACTCACATCGCTGGAACTATCATGTTTTCAAACAAGTTGTATCTCACTGATGTGTTATACATACCATGTTTTACTTTTAATCTGCTATCAGTTTCTAAAGCTGCCAAATAGTTAAATTGCTATTTTTCCATCTCTGACACTGCTTGTGAGATACAAGACAAGAATACTTGAAAGATGATTGGGTATGCTAGTGTGGCTGGCGGTCTTTACACATTGATAATTACATCACCAAATTCACAGGAGGCACATAAGATTGCACTCACATCTCACACAACACCCACATCTCATAGTATAGATACATCATCTAATATACCAGCACAACGTAGTGTAGAAAATAGTACAAAAACATGACATCTTAGACTTGGACATATACCTGCAGATAGGATGCTTGTAATAAAGAGGAAATATCCTCTCTTTGATAGTATAGATTGTATGAAGCCTTGTGATTTCTGTCATTATGCCAAACAAAAGAAACTCCCTTTTGTACAAAGTGTCACAGAATCTAGTAAAATTTTTGACTTAGTACATATTGATGTTTGGGGCCCTTATGCTACTCCCTCAATTGCGGGACACAAATACTTTTTAACTGTGATTGATGACAAGAGTCGTTTCACCTGGCTCTATTTATGAAAATGAAATCTAAAGTTCAGTTGTTGATTAAAGAATTTGTAGCATATATTCAAACACAGTTTGAAAAAATTATAAAATGTTTTAGATTGGACAATGGGTCTGAATTTTAACTACACAATTTATTTGCTGAAAAAGGTATTTTACACCAAACATCATGTGTGGAAACACCCCAACAAAATGGGGTAGTTGAACGAAAGCATCAACACTTATTAAGCATGGCTAGAGCACTATTTTTTCATTCTTCAATTCCTAAATGTTACTGGACTTATGCAGTTGGACATGCTACCTACCTTATCAATCGAGTACCAAACTCAGTTTTAAAAGATAAATCCCCTTATGAAATATTATTTTCCAAAATTCCAAATTTGATGGAATTGAAGACTTTCGGCTGCCTAGCCTATGCTTGCACTCTCACTGCCCATAGAAGAAAATTTGATGAACGTACAAGAAAAATGCATTTTTTTTAGGATATAGACACAATGTAAAGGATTTTATTTTGCTTGACATAAACACAAGAGAAATACTCCTCTATAGACATGTTCAATTCTATGAGGAAGTATTTCCATTTCATCACAAGACTTTAATCAATTTTGACCAACCAGTGGTTCTTGATAACTCTCGCAACAATCCAGCATTCCTACTTTAGGTCATTGATCCTTTTAGATTTGAGTCACTTGACACACTTCATGAACATATTTCACCTAACACACACCATGCATCTATGCTTGATAAAACTCCAACTCTTATGGAGTCTGGCACCTTTTTTAGCATTCCACATGCATCTCATGACATTGCACATCATTCAGATTTTGCCATTACTCCTGATAAGGCCACAGCCGCTCCTAGTGGTCATGCATCTTTCTCGCCTCCTCCCCCACCAATTCAAAAATCTAGTCGGATTAAGCAACCACCTGTATACTTACATGATTATCATTATCCTACAATTTCGTCTATACTAGCATCCTCAACTTCAAACAGGTATCCTTTTTAAAAATTTGTCTCATACAACCATTTGTCTCCAAAGTTCAAAGCCTTTTCCCTAGCTGTTGCTACCATTTCAGAACCAAAGTCTTATGTTGAAGCTATGGGCTTAAAGTGTTGAAAGGATGCAATTGATGATGAGCTTCGTGCTCTTGAACATAATCAAACGTGGACAATTACTAGTCTACCTCCTGAGAAGAATGTCGTGGGTTCAAAATGGATTTTTAAAGTGAAATTCAATGCGGATGGCACTGTAGAAAGGCACAAGGCCAGGTTGGTGGTTAAGGGCTTTACTCAACAAGCAGTTTTTGACTACTTCGACACCTTTAGTCCAATAGTTCGAATGACCACACTGCGAGTTCTTCTTTCCATTACTGTCCCGAAGCGGTGGATCATCCAACAATTGGATGTAAATATGACTTTCCTGCATGGTGAATTATCGGAAGAGGTTTACATGAAGATTCCTGAAGGCCTGACTGCTCCTACTGGTTTTGTGTGTAAGCTAAATAAGTCTCTTTACGGCCTCAAGCAAGCAAGTCGGTAGTGGAATACTAAGCTTGTTTCTGTCCTATCTAAATCTGGATACACACAATCCAAATCCGATTACTCTCTCTTCACTAAGCGCACAAAGTCAGGGTTCATAGCCATTTTAATGTATGTGGATGATCTTGTCTTGGCAGGAGATAATGGTTTCGAGATTGACCGAATTAAATTCACCTTGGATGTTCGATTCAGCATTAAAGATCTTGGAAAGTTGAAATACTTTCTCGGAATAGAGGTAGCTTAAAACACTAGAGGAATTGCCTTGTATCAAAAGAAGTACACCACTGATCTCTTGGAGGAATTCGGTTTATTGGAGGCAAAACTAGCAACTACACCCATGGATTACTCGATTCATCTCTCGAAAACTTCCGGGGACCCGTACCATGATGCTTCGGTCTATAGGAGGCTCATTGGTAAGCTTCAATACCTTACCAACACCAGGCCAGATATTGCCTTTGTGGTTGGTAAGCTGAGCCAATATCTGGACTCTCCGACTGTTGAACACCACAAAGTAGCTCTACGGATACTCCGTTACTTGAAGAACGCTCTAGCCACTGGGTTGTTCTTCCCTCTCACCATCGATTTCAAGCTCACGGGGTTCGCTTATGCTGATTGGGCGACATGTCTCGACACTAGGCGGTCTGTCTCGGGATATTGTTTCTTTCTTGGCACTACTTTGGTATCTTGGAAAAGCACCGAGCAACAAATTGTATCTCGGTCGTCCTCTGAAGCTGAGTACTGTGCTTTGGCAAACGTTACATGTGAAGGGCTGTGGCTCCTTCGGATACTAGAGGTGCTTGGAGTCTCTCACAAAGACCCTTTTTATTCTTTACAGCGACAGTCAATCTGCACTACACATGGCTGCCAATCCTGTCTTACATGAGCGCATAAAGCATATTGAAGCGGACTGCCATATCGTCCAAGATAAAGCGCATGAGGGTGTTCTCAAGCTATTGCCAGTAACCTCAGCCAACCAAACAGCCGACCTCCTCACTAAGACTCTGGCACCAGGACCTTTTAGTTCATGTTTCTCCAAACTAGGATTGTTAGATATTCACACTCCTAGTTTGAGGGGAGATATTAGCTGATATAATGTTACTTAACATAGTGTTAGCCTATATATTTATACCAGAGTTAGTTAGAACTATTAACTGACCACAGTTATCAATTAACTAGAGTTAGCCTTTAGTTAGCACTTGTATATATCTTCAGTTACGATATAGTTAACATTTTTGTGATTCTCCTTATTTCTTCAATAAGAAATCTCTCACTTTCATATGCTCTTTCTCTCTGCTTCTCCTTTCTCGCACCCATAATCAACTTGCAATCTCTTCACGGATATGAATTTTATCAATATATATTAAAATATATAAATATATAGTATCTAATTTAAATAATTAATTTTATTATATAAATAATATTTTTGTTATTTCTTTTGTTTTATGTGTACATTCATTATATTAAGGTCTCTTTTGTAATGTTTAATATTTATTC
The DNA here is from genome assembly GCF_014773155.1 of Arachis stenosperma. Taxonomy (NCBI): domain Eukaryota; kingdom Viridiplantae; phylum Streptophyta; class Magnoliopsida; order Fabales; family Fabaceae; genus Arachis; species Arachis stenosperma. The sequence goes on along the minus strand of NC_080379.1, from coordinate 2,790,760 downwards.
ATAAAATTTAAAAGAGAAAATTCCACTCCCCTCTCCTACGAAATGCTAAAATGACACTCCCCTTCCCTCTATTTTATAAATGTACATTTTCTTCCCTTTTAACTTTTAAAAAACCTCCTCTTTAATTTATTTTAAATTTTGTTGTGTTAACTAATATTAATTTTATCCATTGTTTAAGAAAAATAAATTATTTTTTGAAAAAATACCCATTAAAAAAATTTTATTTTTTATCATTAAATTTTGCTTACCAAAATACTCTTTAATAAATTATTTTCTTTTTAATTAAATTGTATTTTGACCAAAATATTTTTAAAATAATTAATAATTAAATTATTTTTTCTAAGATACCTACCCTTCAATAATTTTTTAATTATTAAATTGTGATTTTACTAAAATTTTTTTAACAATTATTTTTATATTTACTATTAATTTTTTTATATCAATATATATTATTTTAACATTAAATAAAAAAATCTTACCACTGTTAATATGTGTAACAATTAATATATATTGATATTGAAAAATAATCTTACTAAAATTTTTTATTTAATATTAAAATAATATATATAGATATCAAAAAATTGATAGTAAAATATAAAAAAATTATTAATGAAAATTTTGGTAAAATTATAATTTAATAATTAAAAAATGATTGAAGAGTATTTTAGAAAAAAATAATATAAATATTAAATTTTTTTAAAAATATAATTTAATCAATAAAAGAATATTTTATTAAAGAATATTTTGGTAAATAAAATTTAATGATAAAAAATAAAATTTTTGTTAATGGGTATTTTTTTAAAAAATTATTTTTTTCTTAAAAAATGGATAAAGTTAATATTAGTTAACACAAAAAGTTTAAAATAGATTAAAGATGAGGTTTTTTAAAAGTTAAAAGAGTGAGAAATGTACATTTATAAAATAAAAGGGAGGAGAGTGTCATTTTAGCATCTCGTAGAAGAGGGGAGTGGAATTTTCTCAATTTAAAAATAAAAAAATAAATTCCACTTTGTTTTATTTCTACTTTTGGACACTAAATTTTTAAAAATAAAAAATACATTCATTATATTAGACAAAAAATTTTGGGCACTAAATGATTTCCCTTATATTATTTTTTTTTTGGTAAATTCCCTTATATTAATTTAATTGTTTATAAAACTTCATCACTTAGGCTAACCTAAAACTAGTCCAAATCACACCCAACCTAACAACCCTTTTATAATTTTATTCTCAAAATTTATTAAAAAAAACAAAAATCTCAAATATGGCTCAGCTCTCCCAGCATAGATCCATCCAAGATGGTGATTGGTGACTGATTTTGGACTTTTGATAGATCAAGCGGCTAAGAACCCTAGGACGGTCATCCAATCATTTTTCAAGGACAACATGATTCACATTTCACATTTAGAAAGCAAATTTTTTGTATTCTTTTCTTTTAATCTATGTCAATAATTTTTTTTTTTCTGTCACCTACCAGTTTGTTTTTTTCCTCCCTCGAGATGGTTCTATCAAGGGTCTATAGTGTGATAATATTTGAAGAATCAGTTTTCGGATATCAAGACATTTGGCTTCTGCGTCCTGATTGATAATTGTATCCCTTATAAGAACTTATCGCATTTTGTAAAATATTATTTTGTTCCTTTTTATTATTTTTTCTTCAATGATAAGTGGATAATGTTGTTTAATTGGATGCTCGCGGTACAAGAATTAAGTAAGACAAATGTTCAAATGAAAAATCTTAATTAATCCATATAAATTCAAATGGTGCATAGGAATAGACACGAATTAGGACCACCACATTTAAATGTAGAGAAGTTTAAGTTGTATCATGTTAACTGCTTAAGTGCTTAGTTTCGATAGTATTAGAAGGTAACTAAGGTAGAATTGGAAAACAGAGACAAATCGATTAACTCAAGTTGTACAAAAATGTTATCCGAACACTCAAAATCAGATATTAAGTCAGAATCAAATATTAAATTACTAGAATAATTAAATCTCACGTAATAAAATAATCAAAATCTACAATAGATTAATAATTATATTTATTTACAATATTTAAACTTTATGAAATATCAAATACATAAATATACACCATGTTTGATTTTTTGTATACACATAATATGATATATATATATATATATATATATAATTTGCTATGATCAATTTTCTTTTTAATTTTTTTTTGGGTCTCCCTGGGTATTTGTTTGTGACCGATGAGCCTATCGTTTTAGTTTGTTTTGGCCCAATTATCGGATATGGGCTTTTGTATAGAGGCCTCGTAAGTCATAATGAAAGGGGCAAGTGGCAATTAACAATAGTTACAGCCAGACCCAAAACAAAAAATCACTGTTTGCGCACTAAAAATCTATTCGAGGAATGTTAACAGAAAATTTCGAAGCTAACTCATATTTAAGGTAAAAACTTAGGTGAGGTCGATTTCACGTAAAATTAATACTTGAAAGCCGTTAGATGAAAATTTAGTCAAATCACTCAAATCATTTAACGGTTTTCAGGTATCAACTTCATGTGAAGTCGACTGCACTTAAGTTTCCACCAATATTTAAACGATGGAAATTTATAGATAATTTTGACGGAACAGATAAATAACCTCTATTTGATCACATTTCAGATAATTTTGATGTTTGCACAAATAAATTTTCTTTTATTATGTTAAGTTATTTTTTTTATGTATACAGCAACTTCTATTTCTTCCATCACAGTTTTTTTTTTCAACCTAACATAACTACAAACTTTAGCACAATGCATGGAGGTGGCTCTTTCCACCATATTGTATATTATATAGAACGTAATAAAAGATGAAAATGATTTGGGAATATTAAAATTATGCCTCGTGCTCTTTTTGATAGCACTCTTTAATTTGGCAAGTTGATACCCAATTCAGTGCCCATCCAATAATTTTTTATTCTGTCAACCAAACTCTAGAGGTGATCAAATATAAATAATTAAATATATAACAAATGATACAATATAATATATTATCATCTTCAACCAGGGATTATTTTGAATGGTCAAAATTTGTCATTATTATCTGAAACCTTTTCTATGTATGAGAGACATTATATTTGATGATGCATGCGCTTAGGTATAGTTAGGTTTACAGAATATACGACTTTCCCATGTTGTAAATACTAAAAAATAAGATTTACTTAGTGACCAAACCATAAGATTATTCAGCCCTTTAAAAAGGTCAAACATGAAGAAATTTCAGGATTGTTTGGAAGATTAATTGGCCAAGTTTAATAGTAACATTGGCTAAACTTTTTCTTTAGCTAAAAGAAATAATTTTCACTCTTTATCAAAACTTTATATTTATTTGTATTATGAAAAGCTAGAATTGAACTAATTGTCATGAATTGAATTTCCCTTTAATGCAAGCTTATACAGTTATATATACTATCCTGCTGGTGCTACTTACGACCTTGCTAGTTGTTAAATATTAGAATTTTCAACTTAGATATTTTTTTATTTTCCTGAGATTAATAAATATGCTTTAGGGAGACATGGATAAAAATATGAATTAGGATATAATATAAATGAGCTTAAAGCTAGAAAGTAAACATTTCTCAATCAACATGAAAAATTCTGAAGATTGCTTCCTAATTCCTATAATACGTTTTAATTCAAACTGATTAGCTATGACTATATTGACTTTCCTTATTATAAAACTCAATTTAATTATGTCACATATGAGATAATATTATATCATGATCTAGAATCAAGCTCATATAGAGTTGGTCAATGTGCAGTGTTCAACACTTGTATTTTTTTTAATTTTTGGGAATAAATTAGACTAAATTATTAAGTATTATAATAATTAGTAAAAAAGAAACTAAATGTATATTTTATAATGCACCACTGATATTTGAGCTTTCAACTTTTATCTAAACTGAAGTTGTTACTTAAAGAAATAAGTGTCATAATATTTATAAAATAATAATAATAATGTATTGGGAGGTTGTTTAATTTTGACATAATAAACACCTAAAATGACTAATCAAGTGTTAAACGGAAAACGTTTCTTCAATTCTATTGTATTATTTTGGGACATAGAGACTCAATTACTTAATTAATAGACTTTATATGCATAGGCTAAAATACCTACTCATTCAAGATAATACATGAAGCTTGAAAAAGTTGATGAATCTTAATTAAAGTAAGGGAGGGTTCTTGACCCCTTTAAGAGCAATTCCGGCCAAGCATACTTTAAAGCTCAAGTCAATGAAAAAGAATTACGAGTAAAGAATGTTGACAAGAATGAAATATTTGGATAGTGAAATCTTAATCTTACTCAAGAAAAATGGGCAAGGATGATTGAAATGAAGTTGGAATAATGCAATTAAAGTGAAGGGTGAAGTGCATAAAGAAATAATAAAATAAATGGTAAACTTAAATTTCATCTTAAATTTCTTATATTGATTTTTTTTGTTGTTGTAAGTTTTGCCTTTTCATTTAAATTTTCATTTGATTCCGGAATGGATATTTTTTAAAAAATTTTATTTTGTAAAAATTGAACTCATTTGTGAGAATTTTTAATATATTCTGAAATTTCATTTCAAATTTGTGGGATTTAAAAAGTATATAATAAATTTAAAATATAACCATAGCTTTTGTGTGTGTTTAAAATCCATCACAAATTCAAATAAATTCTCTTACAAAAATGTAAAAATTATGGAACTTGAATGGAAAATTGAGTAAAGATGGATTTATTGGACAGGTTTAGGGTATCAATTAAATTAAGAGAAAAATTTAAGATTAATTTAATTAATAGATAAAAAATTTGAGAAAAGAGAAGAGGAGCGTAAAAGTGGGACCATAGAAAGATTGGAATGGAAGTGGGGCCTAGATAGGTCAAGGGTAGAATCATGAAACTAAAATTTTGAATGTGTAGGTAAGCCAAACATCCCATGTTCACATCAAGAGTCTCTGCCACAAAATGGAGTTACAAGCATACCATAATCATGGTAATTGGTAATGCTATCTCCATTGAGTTACCCTTTTCCCTTGTTTAAGGAATCTTATACAGCAATACCAATACCTTGCCAACTATATTTTAATTTATTCCATGTGCCCTATATATTTTAATCTTTAAAAGATGTGTAGCTCAACATTCTAATACTTTTGATTTGTGCAAATTAAATCCTCTAGAGTCCATTTTCTTTTTTCCTAAAATAAATTGAGAACTCAGTAGCAAAAATAACACCAAGCTTGTATCTTATTCTGCTTCTACTTCCAGGGCTTAAAGATAAAAATAAAAGAAGTTTCCATGAATTGTTCAAAATCAAAATTGGCGTCTCTTGCCGTGCAGTGTAGTCTACGGTCAACACTTTCTTCTTGAGTCTTCACCACCTTGTTGCCTCATGCATTCGTCACGTCACATCAATCAATTCTAATTCTAGTTAATCTGCCGTTTAAAAAATAATTATAGAAATTACTATGCACCTTCTTCCACAAACAGGCCAACGCTCTAATTGCTTTTTGTATTAACCAGCAATGGACAACTTAAACGCGTGGGTTTAACACGCTAACACATTCATTCATTCACACCGCTCCTCTCTCTCTCTCTCTCTCTATCTTTCTTCTAATCCTTTAAATTCACGCTCCCTTCTCTAAGACCTTACCACACACTCTCTATCTCTGACTCTAACCCCTTCGGATCTGAAAAATTCGCAAATGAACTTCGAAACGCAACCTGGAACGGCGTCGTTTTGGTGTTACAGCTGCGCAAGCTTCGTTCACATCATGGACGAAACTGAAACCAACAACATCCTCTGCCCTAACTGCAATAGCGGTTTTGTCGAACAGATCCGACCCGACCCGTCTCCGGACCACTTTTTCAGCCCCTTCTCCGACGTCTCCGATTCCAGCCACCAAGGTTTCCGCCGTCGCCGCCGCAGTGCCGCGGGAAACCGCTCCCCTTTCAATCCTGTGATTGTTCTCCGTGGCCCCAGCGATGACGCCGATCGTGAAGGTGGTCCTGCCTTCGAGCTATACTACGACGACGGCGACGGAAGCGGTTTACGGCCTCTGCCGCCAGCTATTGCGGAGTTTCTGTTAGGTTCGGGATTTGACCGGCTTTTGGAGCAGTTCTCGCAGATCGAGACGAACGCGTTTGGGCGGCTGGAGAATCCACCCGCTTCTAAGGCGGCGATAGAGTCGATGCCGGCGGTGGAGATCGCGGAGGCGCACGTGCGTGCCGAAGCGCACTGCGCCGTGTGTAAGGAAGCATTTGAGCTACGTGCGGAGGCGCGTGAGCTTCCATGTAAGCACATATACCACACCGATTGCATCGTTCCGTGGCTTTCGATTCGAAATTCGTGCCCTGTGTGTCGACACGAGCTTCCTTCGGATCAGAATTCGTTGATGTCGGGTTCAATCGACGAGGAATCGATTGGATTAACGATTTGGAGGCTGCCGGGAGGGGGATTCGCCGTCGGTAGATTTTCTGGTGGCCGGAGAGCAGGTGAAAACCACCTTCCCGTCGTGTACACGGAGATGGACGGAGCACTGAACCCTAACGGAGCTCCGAGGAGGATTTCGCGTTCTGTGAGGAGCAATAGGGTTAGGGAAAGTCATGGAATTCGTAGGGTTTTTCGAAATTTCATGTCAATTTTTGGAAGATTGGGTTCTAGCAGGTCTAGATTTTTTGGTCCGGAACGCGTTTCGCTGAGATCGGTGTTCAATAGGAACTCGCGGAGGCGAACATGGAGATTTGAAGATTGATTTATTTGAGTTCAGATTTTGCTTTTAAGAGAACAAAACATACATTTTGTTTTAGTTAGTTGAGTATCTTTTATTCATACTGTAAATAGCATGAAACTATAAAAATTAGATGGAGCTCTAGTTTCCCTCTCTCTGGGATTGTGAACTGGTTAAGCCGTTTAGTTCAAAATCAATGGAAATTGTTCTTCTGAAATGGTCATTGATGGGTACAATTTTGATGTTCAACACTGATAAAGATAAATATTGTTGTAGCAGCTGGTGGTGGAATATTACATTTATTTCTGCAGTTTTGTAATTGGCACCAGCAGTAGCCATGGGGACAGAGCATGAATTGGGAAAGGGGAAATAATGCTTATTCCCTTGTATTTAGATTATTTGATTTGTCCCTTCAAATTCTATGGGAATTGAATGGGTACTCTTACATAAATGGTACCAACATTTGTTATGCCCTTTTGCAAGTGTTTTTTGTATGATTCACATAGCTGCGCTTTTGTTGATTTTGCTTTACATGGGATCTGTACTGAATATTGGACTACTATCCAAGCCAAATATTAGCATGTTTAAAAGTTCATTTGGCGTACAAAAATTAATTGACTAACATTTTTCTTAAAATTTCGAGTATGCATTAAAATGTTTTGCTGTTTAGATTGTCGTCATGGCTTTCATGAACTCCTTCACTTTTTGGGTTTTGCTATGCGGTGATTCACTGATTGTTACTTTGTTAGGTTATCTACTTATCTATTTGAAAAGTTTTGATATTTTTTATATTTTTTGTGTAATAAATGTTTTAAAAATTTAAATTTAAATCTTTTTAGGGTGCTTTTTAAATATATTTTGCACATTTTGAGTTATCTGAATTCTGAATGAATGAATGTTGTGGTCAATGCTACAACCAAGATAATTCTCCTTTGAGGCAGCGTGTCCACATCTCTAGACTATTGTTGACATTGCTAAAAAAATCCCAACAGCATTCGAAATATCATTCTTGTTGATTTAACCTGTAACCTTCTAGCGCTTCAAGTTGGTACGAAATTCTGATTTGGCCTACGCAGTTATCAATTAATTAAGATTGAAATTCACTTTTCCTGTTTTTCACTGCAGTTTGCAAACGTTGACCCTGAAAGCAATGTCCTTTTTATATTTGAATTTGTGGTTCTTCTGAAACCCGTTCGTGGTTAAGTTAGATGGTTTCATTTGATCTGGTTTTGATCTAACACAATCCACAAAATTTTAAAAACGGGTAAAGTACTAAATTGGTCCCCTACGTTTCGGCGTAATTCTATTTTGGTCCTTAAGGTTTAAAGGGTTATATTTAAATCCAAAAAAGTTTCATTTAACGTCAATGTAGTCCCACCGTGAGGTCAAAGTTAAATAATTAATGAAATGTCCTATATAACAGTAGTACAAGACAAGGTTGATAATTTGGAGAATACGTTCAAGTTCTAGTAGTACAAAATCAACCGTGGATACATCAAAACATGTATTTATCATTTTCCTTAGTTTTATAGAAAATATTTTATTTAAATTATAAGAAAAATGATAAATAAATGTATTGATACATCTACGGTTGATTTTGTGCCTATGAAACTTGTACTTATTCTCCAGGTTATCGATCTTATTCTTGTATTGCTGTTTTGCAGGATATTTCCTTAATTATTTAACTTTGATTTCACGGGTAAGACTAAATTGAAACTAAATAAAACTTTTTTATATTCAAATAGGACACTTCAAACCTTAAGGACTAGAACAGGATTATGCCTAAACGTAAATGACCAATTTAATACTTTACTCTTTTAAAAACACATCAAACCCGTGATGTCATGGAATTAAACCAAGATAAACTCAATTAGGCTGGAGCTTTTGAATAACTTATTTTTCTTCTGAAGATTTGACAGTTTCAAAGCCCTGAACTCAATATTGCTAGTGATTCTTAATAATTACTCACTCTAAAATGAGTTTCATACATCATACTCTGGATTTCGTTTATTCTGTTGGCGAATCTAATGGAGTCTAAAAGTGGATAATCGTATGATATAATTGAATTAACTTGTGGTTTTGGAGTCTTCGTTAAGAACAAATTAAAGAAGCTCAACAACAAACAAATTATTAAAGATGGCGAATGTTATTAGCCCGTTAGAAGAAGCTGCTAAATCCGGAGACATAAACCGTCTCTACGCGCTAATTGAAGCAAATCCATATATTCTAGAAGACGTGGATGCCATACCCTTTGTTGAGACTCCTCTGCATACAGCTGCATCTGCTGGCCACATCCACTTTGCTACTGAGATTATGAGATTGAAACCTTCATTTGCTTTGAAGCTAGACACGCATGGCCTCAGCCCCGTCCACCTTGCCATTCAAAAAGGCCATGGCCAACTGGTTCGTCGCCTCGTGGACATCAACAACGACCTCGTCCGAGTCAAAGGAAGAGAAGGCATTACTCCTCTTCATACAATTGTAAGTCAAAAGGGAGAAGCTCAAGTTTTGGCCTATTTTCTCGAGGTTTGTCCTGACTCCATTGAGGATGTGACTGTGAGAATGGAGACTGCGCTTCATGTTGCGGTGAAACATCAACAGTTGGAGGCTCTGCAAGTGCTCATTGGTTGGCTCAGGACAAATACTCGCAGAGGTGCTGCAACCTTGGAACGCTCTATCTTGAACTGGAAAGACGAGGGAGGCAACACCATCTTACATCTTTCAGCTCTCAATCATGACATACAAGTACACTTTTCTCTACATCTCTACTCATTTTGTTTTTTGTTTTTTAATTTTTGACAGTATTTCTCAACCCGACAAATCATTTTGGCGGGATTCTGAGTCCCGACATACATCTATACTCATCTTTATTTTTACAAAATATTATTTGTACAATAAAATCAGCCACCAATGTATTTGTGTATAAATATATATGTAATTTAATTTATTTTCAATATGTATTTATATTTCAGCATATATTTTATATAGGTGGCTAATTTTAGTGTACCTCTTATTTTTATGACTTATGAATTTGAAAGTTAAAGTATATTGAAGTATAAAAAGTTTTGTTAAGAATTTCATGTATTGAATAAAACAGAAACATAAAAATTTTACATTTAAACAACAATTTTTTAACTAGGGTAATTGAGGCATATAATATTACAATTTAAAAAAAATTAATATCGTTGACTTTAACAAGTATCTATCTTAAAATTTAATAAAACTCGTATTATCCTTGATAGAATTACAAATTTGGTGTAAATTCATTTATGTGTTCCTGTAATGTTTCATAGGCTCTGAATTTGTTGATAAAGTGTAAAAGGATGAATTTAAACAGCAAGAACTCAGAAAACAGAACAGCTTTAGACAGAGCTTGTAGCACAGAGATGGAGAGAGAATTAGAGAAGGTTGGAGCAAAACGCGGTTCATCGGTTAAAGATGATCCCACCCTTGCAACTCAACTCAAACTAAACATCACACTTCACCGAAGAATAATTATCCGTGTAAAACGCACTAGACACAATATCTCAGATATACAGCGCGAATCTTACTTGGTAGTTGCAGCTCTGCTTCTAACCGGAATCTACCAAACTGTACTTAGTCCTCCGGCCGGAAAATCTGTCCTGTCAGCCAGTGGTTTTGTTGCCATATTAGCCATTAACACGCTCGTGCTTTTGGTCACAACACTTACGATTCTTACACTAATACTCAGCAGTTCCGTTGGGTTTCTGTTGCTTGGGCCAATTTTTTCCTTTGCCTTCAGCTATCTTTATTCTATGCAGCTGATATCGCCAACAACTGGAGGTAGACACATAGCTACGGTTACGATGGTTGTTTATGTTGTTATTTATTGCTTGGTAGCCATTGAAATGATGATGAACTTACCTTCAGCATCTTCGTTGACTTTGAAGGCGAAAAGATTCTATGCAGACTTAAAGTTAGAACTACACAAGTTTATAGTTTGATTATGTGTGTGCCTATCCTTGCTAGAAAGTTTGCATGTTTATTGGTTGTTTTGTTTCAATTCAGGCTTTATTTTCTTGCTGTTGTTCTGTATGGTTTAATTTAATATAATTGTTTGTAATGCAATAAATAATAAAGATATGGGCTAATTCTTCGTCTCCATTCTTGATCTCAACTGTGGCTTTTAGTCCTTGAATTAGCCATTATTAATAATTAGAGTAATTCTTGATGATTCACATCTTCTAAAGTTCAGTAATAAACAATTTGTCCACACACTTTAGTAATACAGAGACATTTTTCCAAATCAAACGCATATAGGGTCTTCATGGCCTGGTCCGACCTGAAGACTCGGTTCGGTCTCGAACTTTTTAGGGTTAATTTTGTGTGATTTTACCGGGTCTAGGATCGGATAAGAGTCTTAAAAATAGATTCGGTCATTATTTTTGGTCAGGTCCGTGGCATAATTCGGGTCACCTGAACTTGGTCCGTCGTCATACACAATTAATATTTTGTGTTATTAGTTATGGATGATGGCTATTCTTATGTAGAATTTAAGTATTTTAAACCTTAATATTTTATGTTATTAGTCATTATAAAACTATAAGTTAATGTTTTATGTTTAAAATGCATAAGATTTTACACTATGTATAATATTGGTTATTTGTATTGATTTAAATATTTGGTATTATTAGACAATATTAATATTGATTATGGTTATACTTTAATTTTAAAGAATTGTTGGTTTTTGTTATATTTTTCAAAGTGAATTTTACCATGTCAAATCATGGTTAGAGTTTTAAAAATTTGGATATTTTCACATGCTAACTTATAAGAAGGTAATGTTAACCGCTCGATTTTTACCTGGTTTTTATTCAGTATAATCGTGACCCAAAAGTGTATAAATTTTATTGGATCTAGAATCAAATTCGAACCTAACAAATAACAAATAACAAATAGGTCTAGTATATATTTCGGATCGAATCTGGATCATATCAAACCCGATTTTACCCGGGCATGAACACCCTACATGCATACACTCCTTTTCTTCAGCGATATCAACGTGGGTTTAATAAGTACAAATTTGACCATGGATTGATTGGATTTACATATCCTACTGATGACTAATCTTTCTTCTACCGCGTGTCTATTCATATGTAAGTGCATTTCCCACTGGATGGCAGAGCACTTTACTGCTTTAGTATAATAAAATATGCACAGGCCAAACCATTGTAGCTACCTGATCAAGACCTCTGATACGATCATGTGTTGTTGGTTGATTTCTTGGTCATCCATTTTAGTCATGTACTTTAATTCTCAGTAATTTCCACTGAAGAACTTGCATGTGAACAATTTTAAATTATGTGAACAATTTTAAATTTTAATTTGAGTGCCTCACCTTTAATTTCGTGATGTATTTTTGTGATCCAGATCAGCAATTTATTTATATATGGTTTAAGTTGGGTATATCATGTATATGTACTTGTTCATACCCTAACCCAATAGTAAAGGTCCAGATCCAAACAAAAGTCCTAATCTCACGGATTGGGCCTCACCCGGCACCGACCTTCGTCTTACGAAGTCGGCACTCACCACGACTTGTTCTAAAGAAGTCTGGAACGAGGGTTAGCTGGCAGATAAGCACTCATTCAGATGAGTAAATGCCCCCAAAATCTCTCTAACCACTTCCAGTATCCATATCTTAACCTCCCCAAGATAAAGGGACGGTTAACATCCTAAAAAAGTGGCACTACTCCAACGGTGGTTATTGGTTCACCACTATAAATACACTGACATTCCTCAGGTATCTCTAAGTCCCAATACTCTCTAGACCTGCTCACACTCTTGCTGATTTAGGCATTGGAGTGTCTTTGCAGGTACCACTTCCCATTCTTTCTCATACACAACTCGGAGGTGGTTCCCAGACGTAAACCAAGTCGTAGACCACACTCCTCCAACGCTTGGGCCTCACAAACAAGCCCAACCACCGTCCGGTTCTAGGTAAGCCCCGAAACATTGGCGCCATTGCCGGGGACCCGAGAGATCAACCAGTGATGGCGGACAGATCCCCCGAAGAGGGTCATGTGGAATCAGATTCTGAACAAGAGAATCTGGACACCGAAAACAATGACGCAGACTTGACCCTTCACCAGGAAACCAACGATCAGCACAGAAAAGGTACCTCCGGAGTCAAAAATTCGAAGGCGAATTCTTCAGAAGGGCGCGAATCGGAGAAAGATGGACCATCACATGCAACTGAACTCATGGGATTAGTCCACGTCCACCAAAGTTGCCTGGAACAGTTAGAACAGGAACGGGAGCGACAAAGGGAGACTGAGAAGAACCTAAAAGAGGAGATGGAACAACGAAAAGAGTTAGAAAGAAAACTCTTGAAGTTAGAATCCTTCCTCAAAGGTCGGAACTCCCGTGACGAACGAGAAGAACCGCCCCTAGGAGGGGAGGATCCTTTCAGCGAAGACATAATGAGGGCAAAAGTTCAGAGGAACTTCAAAAGTCCCGATATGGACCTCTATGACGGAACCACGGATCCGAAGCATCACTTAAGCAATTTCAAAAGTCGGATGTACCTAGCTGATGCTTCTGACGTTACGCGATGCAAAGCTTTCCCAACCACCCTATCTAAAGCGACGATGAAGTGGTTCGATAGCCTCCCTCCGAGGTCGGTCACCAGTTTTGAAGACCTCTCAAGAAAGTTTTTGACGAGGTTCTCTATCCAGAAAGACAAAGTGAAACATGCGCCAAGCCTCCTGGGAATAAAGCAGGAGGTCGGAGAATCCTTACGAGCCTATATGGAAAGGTTCAACAAAGCATGTTTAGAGATCCAAGACCTGCCCACTGAGGCAGTTATAATGGGGTTAGTCAATGGGCTTAGAGAAGGTCCCTTCTCACAGTCCATATCCAAAAGACACCCCATCTCCTTAAGTGATGTGCAGGAAAGAGCTGAAAAGTACATCAACATAGAGAAAAATGCTAAACTGAGAGATCTGAGTTGGCGACCTGGGCACCTTCCCTCAACAAAAGAGAGGGAGAGGGAAACCAAGAAAAAGGAAGAACTCGGCCTCGATAGACCAAGGAAATATCACTCTTATACTCCTCTAAAGGTTTCTATAGTGGATGTATACAGAGAAATTTGCAATACCGAAAGGCTGCCACCTCCCAGACCCATTAAAAATAAAAAAGGGGGGAGCCGCGGCGACTACTGCGAGTACCATAAAATATATGGTCACTCCACAAATGAATGTTACGACCTTAAAAATGTGATAGAAAAGCTGGCTAGAGAAGGTCGGCTTGACAGATATCTCATAGAAAGGTCGGACAGTAATGGGAAGAGAAAGCGAGACGATATGGATAGAAGAGACCCACCACCGCAGACTCCGGAGAGACATATCCATATGATCTTAGGAGGGTTCGCGGGAGGGAGACTCACCAAATCCTCTCGTAAAAGGCATCTCAAGAGAGTCTACCAGGTCGGAGGAGAATCACCCGATCTCCCTACCATTTCATTCACAAAAGAAGATGGGCAAGGAATAATCCCTGGACACGATGATCCAGTGGTAATAACTATGATCCTAGCAAATGCCCATCTCCACAGAACCCTAGTAGACCAAGGAAGCTCAGCGGACATCCTTTTTAAGCCCGCTTTTGACAAACTGATGAGCGGATAATTTGTACGCTTTTTGGCATTGTTTTTAGTATGTTTTTGGTAGTTTTAGTTGAGTTTTTATTATATTTTTATTAGTTTTTAATTAAAATTCACTTTTCTGGACTTTACTATGAGTTTGTGTGTTTTTCTGTGATTTCAGGTATTTTCTGGCTGAAATTGAAGGTTCTGAGCAAAAATCTGATTTAGAGACTGAAAAGGACTGCAGATGCTGTTGGATTCTGACCTCCCTTCACTCGAAGTGGATTTTCTGGAGCTACAGAAGCCCAATTGGCGCTCTCTCAACGGCGTTGGAAAGTAGACATCCTGGGCTTTCCAGCAATATATGATAGTCCATACTTTGCCCAAGATTTGATGGCCCAAACTGGCGTTCAAAGTCACCCTCAGAATTCCCAGCGTTAAACGCCCAAACTGGCACAAGAATGGGAGTTAAACGCCCAAACTGGCACCAAAACGGGAGTTAAACGCCAAGAAGAGTCTCTACACGAAAAATGCTTCATTGCTCAGCCCAAGCACACACCAAGTGGGCCCGGAAGTGGATTTTTATGTCATTTACTCATCTTTGTACACCTTAGGCTACTAGTTCTTTATAAATAGGACCTTTTACTATTGTATTTTCATCTTGGTTCTTCTGGTTCCCTCTCTGGGGCCGAAACCAATGATCACTTTTGTTCTTATGTATTTTCAACGGTGGAGTTTCTACACACCATAGATTAAGGTGTGGAGCTCTGCTGTACCTCGAGTATTAATGCAATTACTATTGTTCTTCCATTCAATTCCGCTTGTTCTTTGTCCAAGATATCACTTGTTCTTCAACTTGATGAATGTGATGATCCGTGACACTCATCATCATTCTCACCCATGAACAAGGGTGACTGACAACCACTCTGTTCTACAAGCATTCGAGGCTTAGTGAATATCTCTTGGATTCTTTAATCGGAATCCTCGTGGTATAGGCAGGACCTGATGGCAGCATTCAAGAGAATCCGGAAGGTCTAAACCTTGTCTGTGGTATTCTGAGTAGGATTCAATGATTGAATGACTGTGACGTGCTTCAAACTCCTGAGGGTGGGGCGTTAGTGACAGACGCCAAAAGAATCAATGGATTCTATTCCGATCTGATTGAGAACCGACATATGGATTCCGCTATGCTGTGACCAGAGCATATGCAATCGTTTCCAATGAGAGGATGGGAGGTAGCTGCTGACAACAGTGAAACCCTACACGAGCTTGCCATGGAAAGGAGTAAGAAGGATTGGATGAAGACAGTAGGAAAGCAGAGAGACGGAAGGGAAGGCATCTTCATGCGCTTATCTGAAGTTCCTACCAATGAATTACATAAGTATCACTATCTTTATCTTTATGTTATTTTCGTTCATCACCATTATACATTTAAGTTTGCCTGACTGAGATTTACAAGATGACCATAGCTTGCTTCATACCAACAATCTCCGTGGGATCGACCCTTACTCGCGTAAGGTATTACTTGGACGACCCAGTGCACTTGCTGGTTAGTTGTGCGAAGTTGTAGTGATCACAATTTCGCGCACCAAGTTTTTGGCGCCGTTGCCGGGGATTGTTCTTGTGTATGGACAACTAACGGTTCATCTTGTTGCTTAGATTAGGTATTTTTCTTCAGAGTTCTTAAGAATGAATTCTAGTGTTTCAAGGTGATGTTCTTATCATCACCAAAGCTGATTGATCATCATCAATTTAGCTCTTGAATGCAATGTCTTGCTGAAGCTTAGCTAGCTATGTCTAATTCCTTTAGACTAAAGCTTTAGACTAACATTGCATGATTCCTGGAATTCTCATTAAGAATTTTGATACCTTTATTTTACTTTTCACTTAATTTTCGAAAAAGCACAAAAAAATTACAAAATCATAAAATCCAAAAATATTTCTTGTTTGAGTCTAGAGTCTCATCTTAAGTTTAGTGTCAATTGCATGTTTCTGTTCTTATTGCATTCATGCATGTGTCCTCATTGATCTTCAAGTTGTTCTTGATGATTTCCTTGTTTTGATCTTTGAATTCTATTGACTTGAGTGTTTTGTTCTATGCATTCTCATTTTGTTAGTGTCAATGGTATACAAACTGCTAAGTTTGGTGTCTTGCATGCATTGTTATTTGATTTTAGTTGCATTTTGATTATTCCTCATTATTAAAAATCCAAAAATATTTTTAATTTGTGTCTTTTCAAGTCAATAATACAGAGAATTGAAGATTCAGAACATACTGCAGAGGAATCACACAGAAAAAGCTGAGCATTCAAAAATGCCCAGTGAAGAAGACAGACTGGCGTTTAAACGCCAGCCAGGGTGCCTGGCTGGGCGTTTAACGCCCAAAAGGGTAGTAGTTTGGGCGTTAAACGCCAGAATGTGCACCATTCTGGGCGTTTAACGCCAGGATGGCAAAAGGGGGAAAGATTTTGTTTTCAAAATCAATTTTTTTCAAGTTTTCAAAGTTTTTCAAAATCAAATCTTTTTCAAATCAAATCTTATCAATCAAATGTTTTCAAAATCAATTTCTTTCCTTTTTCAAAGATACTTACTAACAATTAATGATTTGATTGAACATTTTTTGCCTTTTCTGTTAAGGAAGGTTTTATGTTTGAATCATATCTTTTCTTGTTAGGCAAGTCATTAATTTTTAAAATCATATCTTTTCAAATTGTTTTCAAATCATATCTTTTAAAATTGTTTTCAAATCATATTTTCTCAATCACATTTTTTTTTAACCAATCATATCTTGTTAATCACATCTTTTTCAAAATAATTTTAAATCAAATCTTTTTAATTTCTAATTTCAAAATCTTTTTCAAAAATCACTTTACTTCTTTCCCACTTTTGTTTTCGAAAATCAATTAGTATTTCTCAAAAGGTTTTCAAAATCTTTTACTTAAATTTTCGAAAATTACTTCCCTTCTTCTCACATCCTTCTATTCATGGACTAACACTATTCTTTAATGCAAAATTTGAACTCCATCTTCTTTGATAAGTTCGAATTTTCTACCTCTGTCTTCCATTTTTCTTTTCCTCTGACACCTCAAGGAATCTCTATACTGTGACATAGAGGATTCCATATTTTCTTGTTCTCTTCTCTTTCATATGAGCAGGAACAAAGACAAAGGCATTCTTGTTGAAGCTGACCCTGAACCTGAAAGGACCTTGAAGAGAAAGCTAAGAGAAGCCAAAATACAACTCTCTTTAGAGGACCTGACCGAATTCTTCAAAGGAGAAGAACACATGGCAGCCGAAAACAACAACAATGCCAACAATGCAAGGAAGGTGCTAGGTGACTTTACTGCACCTACTCCCAACTTCTATGGGAGAAGCATCTCTATCCCTGCCATTGGAGCAAACAACTTTGAGCTAAAGCCTCAATTAGTTTCTCTAATGCAACAGAATTGCAAGTTCCATGGACTTCCAATGGAAGATCCTCATCAGTTCTTAGCTGAATTCTTGCAAATCTGTGACACAGTCAAGACTAATGGGGTAGACCCTGAGGTCTATAGACTGATGCTATTCCCTTTTGCTGTAAGAGACAGAGCTAGAACATGGTTGGATTCTCAACCTAAAGAAAGCCTGGACTCTTGGGAAAAGCTAGTCAATGCCTTCTTGGCAAAGTTCTTTCCACCTCAAAAATTGAGTAAGCTTAGAGTGGAAGTCCAAACCTTCAGACAGAAGGATGGAGAATCCCTCTATGAAGCTTGGGAAAGATACAAACAATTAATCAGAAAATGTCCTCCAGACATGCTTTCTGAATAGAGCATCATAGGTATTTTCTATGATGGTCTCTCTGAACTATCCAAGATGTCTTTGGATAGCTCTGCTGGAGGATCTCTTCATCTGAAGAAGACGCCTACAGAGGCTCAAGAGCTAATTGAAATGGTTGCAAATAACCAATTCATGTACACTTCTGAAAGGAATCCTGTGAACAATGGGACTAATCAGAAGAAAGGAGTTCTTGAGATTGACACTCTGAACGCCATATTGGCTCAGAATAAGATATTGACTCAACAAGTCAATTTGATTTCTCAAAGTCTGTCTGGAATGCAAAATGCACCTGGCAGTACTAAGGATGCTTCATCTGAGGAAGAAGCTTATGATCCTGAGAACCCTTCAATGGAAGAGGTGAATTACCTAGGAGAACCCTATGGAAACACCTACAATTCTTCATGGAGAAATCACCCAAATTTCTCATGGAAGAATCAAGAGAGACCTCAACAAGGTTTCAATAATAATAATGGTGGAAGAAATAGGCTTGGCAATAACAAGCCTTTTCCATCATCTTCTCAGCAACAAACAGAGAGTTCTAAGCAGAATACCTCTGACTTAGCAACCATGGTCTCTGATCTAATCAAAACCACTCAAAGTTTCATGACTGAAACAAGGTCCTCCATCAGAAATTTGGAAGGACAAGTGGGTAAGCTGAGCAAGAAAGTTACTGAACTCCCTCCTAGCACTCTCCCAAGTAATACAGAAGAAAATCCAAAAGGAGAGTGCAAAGCCATAACCATGGCCGAATATGGAGAGGAAAGAGAGGAGGTGGACACCACTGAGGAAAACCTCAATGGGCGTGCACCAACCTCCTCTGAGTTCCCCAAAGAGGAACCATGGAAATCTGAGGCTCAAAATGAGACCATAGAAATTCCATTGGACTTACTTCTGCCTTTCATGAGCTTTGATGAGTATTCTTCCTCTGAAGAGGATGAGTATGTCACTGAAGAGCAAGTTGCTAAATACCTTGGAGCAATCATGAAGCTAAATGACAAGTTATTTGGAAATGAGACTTGGGAGAATGAACCTCCTTTGCTCACCAAAGAACTGGATGACTTGTCTAGGCAGAAATTACCTCAAAAGAGACAAGATCCTGGGAAGTGCATGGATGAATCCATCATCCTTGGTAGACCCTTCCTAGCCACAGCAAAGGCTGTGATTGATGTTGATGGAGGTGAACTGATCATTCAAGTGAATGAAGAATCCTATGTGTTTAAGGCTCAAGGATATCCCTCTGTCACCATGGAGAAGAAGCATGAAGAGCTTCTCTCAAATCAGAGACAAACAGAGCCCCCACAGTCAAACTCTAAGTTTGGTGTTGGGAGGCCACAACCAACCTCTAAGTTTGGTGTTGAACCCCCACATTCAAACTCTAAGTTTGGTGTTGGGAGGTTCCCACATTGCTCTGAGTATTTATGAGGCTCCATGAGAGTCCTCTGTCAAGCTACTGACATTAAAGAAGCGCTTGTTGGGAGGCAACCCAATGTTATATTTTGACTATTTTCTTTTGTTATTTGTAGGTTGATGATCATAAGAAGTCACAAAATCCATTGAAAAAGCAAAAACAGAATGAAAAACAGGAAGAAAAACAGCACACCCTGGAGGAAGAACTCACTGGCGTTTAAACGCCAGTGAGGCTAGCAGTTGGGCGTTTAACGCCCAGTCTGGCACCATTCTGGGCGTTTAACGCCAGAAAGGGGCACCAGACTGGCGTTAAACGCCAGAAAAGGGCTAGAACCTGGCGTTAAACGCCAGGAATGGGCACCAGCCCGGCGTTTAACGCCAGAAATGGCTCAAAACGTGAATTTTGATGCCATTTGGTGCAGGGATGACTTTTCCTTGACATCTAAGGATCTGTGGACCCCACAGGATCCCCACCAACCCCACCACTCTCTCTTCTTCTTCACCCATTCACCATTCACCTCAATACCTCTTCACCACCTCCATCTCCTCCATCTCTTCTTCTTCTACTCTCTTCTTTCTTCTTTTGCTCGAGGACGAGCAAACCTTTTAAGTTTGGTGTGGTAAAAGCATTGCTTTTTGTTTTTCCATAACCATTTATGGCATCCAAAGCCGGTTCAACTGAGAAGGCATAACCTCAAGCCCATCACTAAGAAGAAGATGGAGCAAACAAGAGACCCCTCTCATCAAGAAATCCCTGAGATACCTCAAGGGATGCACTTTCCTCCACAAGACTATTGGGAGCAACTGAACACCTCCCTAGGAGAATTAAGTTCCAACATGGGACAACTAAGGGTGGAGCACCAAGAACACTCCATTCTCCTCCATTAGAGAAGATCAAAGAATCATGAGAGAGGAGCAACAAAGACAAGGAAGAGACATTGAGGAGCTCAAGCACTCCATAGGACCTTCAAGAGGAAGGAAGAGCCGCCATCACTAAGGTGGACCCGTTCCTTGATTTCCTTGTTCTTTATTCTTCTGTTTTTCGAATTTTTATGCTTATGTTTATCCATGTTTGTGTCTTATGATCATTAGTGTCTTAGTGTCTATGCCTTAAAGCTATGAATATGAATCCATCACCTTTCTTAAATGAAAACTGTTTTTATCACAAAAGAACAAGAAGTACAGGATTTCAAATTCATCTTTAAAACTAGCTTATTTAGTTTGATGTGGTGGCAATACTTTTGTTTTCTGAATGTATGCTTGAACAGTGCATATGTCTTTTGAATTTGTTGTTCATGAATGTTAAAATTGTTGGCTCTTGAAAGAATGATGAAAAAGGAGACATGTTACTGAGGATCTGAAAAATCATAAAAATGATTCTTGAAGCAAGAAAAAGCAGTGAATACAAAAAAAAAAAAGAGAGAAAAGCAGAAAAACGAAAAAAAAAGGGGGAGAAAGAAAAAGAAAAGAAAAAGAAAGAAATAAAGTTGTGATCCAAGGCAAAAAAAGTGTGCTTAAGAACCCTGGACACCTCTAATTGGGGACTTTAGCAAAGCTGAGTCACAATCTGAAAAGGTTCACCCAATTATGTGTCTGTGGCATGTATGTATCCGGTGGTAATACTGGAAAACAAAGTGCTTTGGGCCACGGCCAAGACTCAATAAGTAGCTGTGTTCAAGAATCATCATACTTAACTAGGAGAATCAATAACACTATCTGGATTCTAAGTTCCTAAAGAAGCCAATCATTCTGAACCTCAGAGGATAAAGTGAGATGCCAAAACTGTTTGGAGGCAAAAAGCTACTAGTCCCGCTCATCTAATTTGGAGCTTAGTTTCATTGATAATTTGGAGTCTATAGTATATTCTCTTCTTTTTATCTCATTTGATTTTCAGTTGCTTGAGGACAAGCAACAATTTAAGTTTGGTGTTGTGATGAGCGGATAAGTTGTACGCTTTTTGGCATTGTTTTTAGTATGTTTTTGGTAGTTTTAGTTGAGTTTTTATTATATTTTTATTAGTTTTTAATTAAAATTCACTTTTCTGGACTTTACTATGAGTTTGTGTGTTTTTCTGTGATTTCAGGTATTTTCTGGCTGAAATTGAAGGTTCTGAGCAAAAATCTGATTTAGAGACTGAAAAGGACTGCAGATGCTGTTGGATTCTGACCTCCCTGCACTCGAAGTGGATTTTCTGGAGCTACAGAAGCCCAATTGGCGCGCTCTCAACGGCGTTGGAAAGTAGACATCCTGGGCTTTCCAGAAATATATGATAGTCCATACTTTGCCCAAGATTTGATGGCCCAAACCGGCGTTCAAAGTCACCCTCAGAATTCCCAGCGTTAAACGCCCAAACTGGCACAAGAATGGGAGTTAAACGCCCAAACTGGCACCAAAACGGGAGTTAAACGCCAAGAAGAGTCTCTACACGAAAAATGCTTCATTGCTCAGCCCAAGCACACACCAAGTGGGCCCGGAAGTGGATTTTTATGTCATTTACTCATCTTTGTACACCTTAGGCTACTAGTTCTTTATAAATAGGACCTTTTACTATTGTATTTTCATCTTGGTTCTTCTGGTTCCCTCTCTGGGGCCGAAACCAATGATCACTTTTGTTCTTATGTATTTTCAACGGTGGAGTTTCTACACACCATAGATTAAGGTGTGGAGCTCTGCTGTACCTCGAGTATTAATGCAATTACTATTGTTCTTCCATTCAATTCCGCTTGTTCTTTGTCCAAGATATCACTTGTTCTTCAACTTGATGAATGTGATGATCCGTGACACTCATCATCATTCTCACCCATGAACAAGGGTGACTGACAACCACTCTGTTCTACAAGCATTCGAGGCTTAGTGAATATCTCTTGGATTCTTTAATCGGAATCCTCGTGGTATAGGCAGGACCTGATGGCAGCATTCAAGAGAATCCGGAAGGTCTAAACCTTGTCTGTGGTATTCTGAGTAGGATTCAATGATTGAATGACTGTGACGTGCTTCAAACTCCTGAGGGTGGGGCGTTAGTGACAGACGCCAAAAGAATCAATGGATTCTATTCCGATCTGATTGAGAACCGACATATGGATTCCGCTATGCTGTGACCAGAGCATATGCAATCGTTTCCAATGAGAGGATGGGAGGTAGCTGCTGACAACAGTGAAACCCTACACGAGCTTGCCATGGAAAGGAGTAAGAAGGATTGGATGAAGACAGTAGGAAAGCAGAGAGACGGAAGGGAAGGCATCTTCATGCGCTTATCTGAAGTTCCTACCAATGAATTACATAAGTATCACTATCTTTATCTTTATGTTATTTTCGTTCATCACCATTATACATTTAAGTTTGCCTGACTGAGATTTACAAGATGACCATAGCTTGCTTCATACCAACAATCTCCGTGGGATCGACCCTTACTCGCGTAAGGTATTACTTGGACGACCCAGTGCACTTGCTGGTTAGTTGTGCGAAGTTGTAGTGATCACAATTTCGCGCACCACAAACTAGGGTTGGATGAGAAAGAATTAAGAGCTTACCCCGACACCTTATACGGATTAGGCGACACGCCAATAAAGCCACTGGGATTTTTGCCCCTCCACACCACTTTTGGAAAAGGGGAAAAATCAAAAACTTTGAGTGTAGACTTCATAGTCATCGATGTAGGGTCAGCATATAATGCTTTAATCGGCAGAGCTACCCTTAATCGACTCGGAGCGGTGGTATCCACTCCCCACCTTTGTATGAAATTCCCGACCCCAGCGGGGATAGTAACGGTAAGGGGAGATCAGAAATTGGCAAGGAAATGCTACAATGAAAGCCTAAACCTGAGAGGAAAAGGCAGAGAGATTCACACAATAGAACTTGGTGGTGCAAGGGCTAGAGAAGAGCTGTGACCACAGCCGGGAGGAAAAACCGAGGAGATACAGGTAGGCGAAGAGGAAGGAAAAAATACTCACATAGAAGCCAACCTAGGGGAAACCCTAAAACAAGGGTTGACTAAGCTCCTAAGAGACAACTCCGATCTCTTTGCCTGGAAGGCCTCCGACATGCCCGGGATAGACCCCGAGCTCATGTCCCACAAGCTCTCGGTCTACCCGGGGTCCCGACCCATACAACAAAGAAGGCGCAAGCTCGGCCCAGAACGAGCCCTAGTAGTAGAAGAACAAGTACAGGCGCTCCTAGAAGCCGGCTTCATCAGAGAAGTCAAGTACCCAACATGGCTAGCCAATGTAGTGCTAGTCAAAAAACAAAATGGCAAATGGAGAATGTGTGTCGACTATACCGACTTAAATAAGGCCTGTCCCAAGGACCTTTATCCACTGCCAAGTATTGATACCCTAGTAGACTCCAGCTCGGGGTATCAATACTTGTCGTTCATGGACGCCTACTCGGGGTATAACCAAATCCCGATGTATGAGCCAGACCAGGAAAAGACATTCTTCATCATGCCCAGAGCAAATTTTTGCTATGTGGTCATGCCATTTGGATTAAAAAATGGAGGGGCCACATACCAAAGGCTGATGAACAAAGTGTTTGCTCCCCACCTTGGGAGGCTAATGGAAGTATACGTCGACGACATGCTGGTGAAAACCAAGAAAGAAGTCGACCTCTTGTTAGACCTCTCGCGAGTCTTTGACACCATAAGGTTACACGGGATGAGACTAAATCCCGCAAAGTGTGCCTTCGCGGTAGAGGCGGAAAAATTTCTAGGGTTCATGCTGACACAAAGAGGGATTGAAGCCAATCCCGATAAATGTAGAGCTATCCTGGAAATGAAAAGCCCGACCTGTTTAAGAGAGTTCCAGCAGCTAAATGGCCGACTTACAGCCCTCTCCAGATTCTTGGCAGGATCAGCACTAAAATCCCTTCCACTATTCTCCTTATTGAGAAAGGGATGTCAGTTCGAATGGACTCCTGAATGCGAGAAGGCATTTCTTTGCTTCAAAAGATTCTTGAGCCAACCTCTGATTCTGACCCGACCTGTAGCTGGAGAAGACCTCATCCTATATTTATCTGTAGCAGACAAGGCTGTCGCGTCAGCCCTGATAAGAGAAGACGAGGTCGGCCAGCATCCAGTGTATTTCATCAGCAAAGTTTTACAAGGACCCGAGCTAAGATACTGGTGGACGAAATTGTGATTACTATCTTTTGAGCTTTAGTATGTATTTACTCTTAGGGCACTGTTTATTTTCACAACTCCGTTCAACTAACCAGCAAGTGTACTGGGTCGTCCAAGTAATAAACCTTACGTGAGTAAGGGTCGAATCCACAGAGATTGTTGGTATGAAGCAAGCTATGGTCACCTTGTAGATCTCAGTCAGGCGGATTAAACATGATACTTGATTAGATTCAAATAATAAAATAGAAATAATAAAAGGGATAGAATACTTATGCAGATTCATTAGTAGAGGTATCAGTTAAGTATATGAAGATGCTGTATGACTCAAGGACGCCTGCCTTCCCACTGCTTCTACTCAATCCTTCTTACTCCTTTCCATGGCAAGCTTTGTATAGGGGTTCACCATCAGCTGTGGCTACTTTCATCCTCTCGGGGAAATATCCTATGCGGCTGTCACTCGCACAGCTAACCAGTCTGGAGGTATCACCCATGGTTGATGGCTACATCCCATCCTCGCAGTGAAAGCTAATGCTCACGCACTCTGTCACAGTACGGCCAATCACCGGTTGGTTCCCGCTCCTACTGGAATAGAATCCCTTGATTCTTTTGCGTCTGTCACTAACGCCCAGCAGGTTACAAGTTTGAAGCACGTCACAGTCATTCATTACCGGAATCCTACTCGGAATACCACAGACAAGGTTAGACTTTCCGGATTCCCAGGATCCTACTCGGAACACCACAGACAAGGTTGGACTTTCCGGATCCTCATAAATGCCACCATCCATCTAGCTTATACCACGAAGATTCTGTTGGGGAATCTAAGAGACACACATTCAAGCTCAGTTGCATGTAGAACGGAAGTGGTTGTCAATCACGCGCATTCATAAGTGAGAATAATAATGAGGGTTATCTAACTCATTACATTCGTCATGTTCTTGGGTACGAATGAATATCTTGGAATAAGAATAAGATAGAGACCGAATAAAAGAAAATAGAACTTCATTGATACTTGAGGTACAGCAGAGCTCCACACCCTTAATCTATGGTGTGCAGAAACTCCACCGTTGAAAATACATAAGTAAAGGGTTCAGGCATGGCCGAATGGCCAGCCCCCAAAACGTGATCAATGATCTCCTAAGATGAAGAATAAAACAAAACTGAGATCAAAGATGTCTAATACAATAGATAAATGTCCTATATATACTAGACTAGCTCCTAGGGTTTACATGAGTAAGTAATTGATGCATAAATTCACTTCCCGGGCCCACTTGGTGTGTGCTTGGGCTGAGCTTGATCAATCCACGAGCTAAGGCATTTCTTGGCGTTGAACTTTGAGTTATGACGTGTTTTGGGCGTTCAACTCCGGATCATGACGTTTTTCTGGCGTTTAACTCCAGACAGCAGCATGAACTTGGCGTTTAACGCCAAGTTACGTCATCAATCTTCGAATAAAGTATGGACTATTATATATTGCTGGAAAGCCCTGGATGTCTACTTTCCAACGCCGTTGAGAGCGCGCCAATTGGAGTTCTGTAGCTCCAGAAAATCCATTTCGAGGGCAGGGAGGTCAGAATCCAACAGCATCAGCAGTCCTTTTGTCAGCCTTTTTCAGAGTTTTGCTCAAATCCCTCAATTTCAGTCAGAATTTACCTGAAATCACAGAAAAACACACAAACTCATAGTAAAGTCTAGAAATGTGAATTTAACATAAAAACTAAGGAAAACATCCCTAAAAGTAGCTCAAACTTACTAAAAACTACCTAAAAACAATGCCAAAAAGCGTATAAATTATCCGCTCATCACAACACCAAACTTAAATTGTTGCTTGTCTCCAAGCAACTGAAAATCAAATAGGATAAAAAGAAGAGAATATACTATAAATTCAAAAATATCAATGAATATTAATTATAATTAAATGAGCGGGACTTGTAGCTTTTTGCTTCTGAACAGGTTTGGCATCTCACTTTTTCCTTTGAAGTTTATGAATGATTGGCTTCTCTAGGAACTTAGAATTTTGGATTGTGTTATTGAATTTCCTAATTTAAGCATGTTGATTCTTGAACACAGCTACTTATGAGTCTTGCCGTGGCCCTAAGCACTTTGTTTTCTAGTATTACCACCAGATACATAAATGCCAGAGACACATAACTGGGTGAACCTTTTCAGATTGTGACTTAGCTTTGCTAAAGTCCCCAGTTAGTGGTGTCCAGAGCTCTTAAGCACACTCTTTTGCTTTGGATCACGACTTTAACCACTCAGTCTCAAGCTTTTCACTTGGACCTTCATGACACAAGCACATGGTTAGGGACAGCTTGATCTAGCCGCTTAGGCCTGGATTTTATTTCCTTGGGCCCTCCTATCCATTGATGCTCAAAGCCTTGGATCCTTTTTACCCTTGCCTTTTGGTTTTAAGGGCTATTGGCTTTTTCTACTGCTCCTTCTTTTTTTTTTTCGCCATTTTTTTTCAAATTTTTCTGCAAGCTTTCTTTTTCACTGTTTTTTCTTGCTTCAAGAATCAATTTCATGATTTTTCAGATCCTCAATAACATTTCTCTTTGTTCATCATTCCTTTGAGAGCCAACAATTTTAACACTCATAGACAACAAGATCAAAAGACATATGCACTGTTCAAGCATTCATTCAGAAAACAAAAAGTATTGTCACCACATCAATATAATTAAACTAAATTCAATAGCTATTTTCGAAATTTATGTACTTCTTGTTCTTTTGAATTAAAACATTTTTCTTTTAAGAGAGGTGAAGGACTAATGGATTTTATTCATAGCTTTAAGGCATGGTTACATACTAATGATCATGAAATAAAGACACAAAACATAGATAAACACAATAATAAAAACCGAAAACAGAAAGAAATAAAGAACAAGGAATGAATCCACCTTTAGTGGCGTCTTCTTCTTGAAGGACCAATGATGTTCTTCAACTCTTCTATGTCCCTTCCTTGCCTTTGTTGCTCCTCCCTCATTGCTCTTTGATCTTCTCTTATTTCTTGGAGAATGATGGAGTGCTCATGATGTTCCACCCTTAGTTGTTCAACATTATGGCTCAAATCTTCTAAGGAGGTGTTGAGTTGCTCCCAATAGTTGTTGGGAGGAAAGTGCATTCCTTGAGGCATTTGTTGATGATGCACTTCCTCATGCTCTTGTTGAAGGCCGTGAGAGGCTTCTCTTGCTTGCTCCATCCTCTTCTTTGTGATGGGCTTGTCTTCTTCAATGGAGACATCTCCTTCTATGATAACTCCAGCTGAGTAACATAGATGGCATATAAGGTGGGGGAAGGCCAGCCGTGCCATGTGTGAAGGCTTGTCAGCTATTTTGTAGAGTTCATTGGAGATGACTTCATGAACTTCTATTTCCTCTCCAATCATGATGCTATGAATCATGATGGCCCGATCCACAGTAACTTCAGATCGGTTGCTTGTAGGGATGATGGATCTTTGGATGAACTCCAACCATCCTCTAGCTACAGGCTTGAGGTCCAGTCTTCTTAGTTGGACTGGCTTACCTTTGGAGTCTATTCTCCATTGGGCTCCTTCCACACATATGTCCATAAGGACTTGGTCCAACCTTTGGTTAAAGTTGACCCTTCTTGTGTAGGGGCGTTCATCACCTTGCATCATGGGTAAGTGAAATGCCAACCTCACATTTTCCGGACTAAAATCCAAGTATTTCCCCCTAACCATTGTGAGATAATTCTTTGGGCTTGGGTTCATACTTTGGTCATGGTTCCTAGTGATCCATGCATTGGCATAGAACTCTTGAACCATTAGAATTCCGACTTGTTGCATGGGGTTGGCTAAGACTTCCCAACCTCTTCTTTGAATTTCATGTCGGATCTCCGGATACTCATTTTTCTTGAGTTTGAAAGGGACCTCAGGGATCACTTTCTTCTTTGCCACAATATCATAGAAGTGGTCTTGATGGCTCTTGGAGATGAATCTTTCCATCTCCCATGACTCGGAGGTGGAAGCTTTTGCTTTCCCTTTCCCTTTTCTTGAGGAAACTCCGGCCTTAGGTGCCATTGATAATGGAAAAACAGAAAAAAGCTTATGCTTTTACCACACCAAACTTAAAATTTGCTCGTCCTCGAGCAAGAAAAGAAAAGAAAGGTAGAAGAAGAAGAAGAGAATATGGTGGAGAGGGAGAGAAGTGGTTTCGGCTATGTGGGGAAGAAGGGGTTGTGTTGTGTGAAAATGAAGAATAATTGAATGGTATTTATAGGGAGGGGGAGGGTATAGGTTCGGCCAATTTGGGTGGGAATGGGTGGGAAAGTGAATTTGAATTTTATGGAGGTAGGTGGGGTTTATGGGGAAGAGGGGGTTGATGTGAATGGTGAATGGGGTAATTGGGAAGAGGAATTGAGGTGATTGATGAAGAAGATGTTGGGAAGTGTGACATGGGGAAGAGTAATCACATTCACAAAAACTAGGATTAGAAGGTAAGGTGTGAATATGTTAGATGGGGATCCTGTGGGGTCCACAGATCCTGAGGTGAGGATCCTGTGGGGTCTACAGATCCTGAGGTGAAAACAAATACCATTCCTTCACCATATAGGCATGTAACATGCCTTCATGCATCATCCTGGCGTTTAAACGCCCATTTGTTCATGTTCTGGGCGTTCAACGCCCATGTAATGCATGTTTCTGGCGTTGAACGCCAGTTTCATGCTTGTTCCTGGCGTTCAACGCCAGGTTGTCCTCTCTGTGCACCATCCTGGCGTTTAACGCCAGGTTATTGCTTGTATTGGGCGTTCAGCGCCAGAATGGTGCTCTGTTCTGGCGTTGAACGCCAGACAGATGCATCTTACTGGCGTTGAACGCCAGTCTGCGCTGCCTCCAGGGTGAAAAATTTTTTTTTCTTCTGTTTTTGACTCTGTTTTTAATTTTTTTGATTTTTTTTTCGTGACTCCTCATGATCATGTACCTAATAAAACACAAAAATAACAAAGAAACAAAATAAAATAAAATTAGATAAATAAAATTGGGTTGCCTCCCAACAAGCGCTTCTTTAATGTCAATAGCTTGACAGTGGCTCTCATGGAGCCACAAGGTGATCAGGTCAACTTAAGTGTGGTATTCCCAACACCAAACTTAGAGTTTGGATATGGGGTTTGAACACCAAACTTAGAGTTTGGTTGTGGCCTCACAACACCAAACTTAGAGTTTGACTGTGTGGGCTCTTCTTGACTCTGAACTGAGAGAAGCTCTTCATGCTTACTCTCTTTTGTCATAGAGGGATGGCCATGTGCCTTAAACACAAGGTAGTCCCCATTCAATTGAAGGACTAACTCTCCTCTGTTGACATCTATCACAGCTTCTGCTGTGGCTAGGAAAGGTCTTCCTAGGATGATGCATTCATCATCTTCCTTCCTAGTGTCTAGGATTATGAAATCAGTGGGGATGTAAAGGCCTTCAACCCTTACTAGCACGTCCTCCACTATTCCATAAGCTTGTCTTATGGACTTATCTGCCAATTGCAATGGGAACAAGGCAGGTTGTACCTCAATGATCCCCAGCTTCTCCATTACAGAGAGTGGCATAAGATTTATCCCTGACCCCAGATCACATAGAGCTTTTTCAAAGCTCATGGTGCCAATGGTGCAAGGTATTAAGAACTTGCCAGGATCTTGTTCCTTTTGAGGTAGAGTTCTCTGAATCCAAGTATCTAGTTCACTAATGAGCAAGGGAGGTTCACTTTCCCAAGTCTCATTACCAAACAGCTTGGCATTCAGCTTCATGATAGCTCCTAAGTATTGAGCAACTTGCTCTCCAGTCACATCTTCATTCTCTTCAGAGGATGAATATTCTTCAGAGCTCATGAATGGCAGAAGGAGACTTAATGGAATCTCTATGGTCTCTATAGGAGCCTCAGATTCCTCTGGATCCTTTATAGGAAACTCCTTCTTGCTTGAGGATCGTCCCAGGAGGTCTTCCTCACTAGGATTTTCGTCCTCCTCCTCCCTTGTGCATTCGGCCACTTTGACTATGTCAATGGCCTTGCACTCTCCTTTTGGATTTTCTTCTGTATTGCTTGGGAGAATACTGGGAGGAGTTTCAATGACTTTCTTACTCAGCTGGCCCACTTGTGCCTCCAGATTTCTAATGGAGGATCTTGTTTTATTCATGAAACTGAAAGTGGCCTTTGACAGATCAGAGACTATATTGGCTAAATTAGAAGTGTTTTGTTCAGAATTCTCTGTCTGTTGCTGAGAAGATGATGGATATGGCTTGCTATTGCCTAGCCTATTACGTCCACCATTGTTAAAACCTTGTTGAGGTTTTTGTTGATCCTTTCATGAGAAATTTGGATGATTTCTCCATGATGAGTTATAGGTGTTTCCATAAGGTTCACCCATGTAATTAACCTCTGCCATGGCAGGGTTCTCAGGATCATAAGCTTCTTCAGAAGCTGCCTCTCTATTACTGTTGGATGCATGTTGCAATCCATTCAGATTTTGAGAGATCATGTTGACCTGTTGAGTCAACATTTTGTTCTGAGCCAATATGGCATTCAGAGCATCAATTTCAAGAACTCCTTTCTTCTGAGGTACCCCATTGTTCACGGAATTCCTCTCAGAAGTATACATGAACTGGTTGTTTGCAACCATGTCAATGAGTTCTTGAGCCTCTCCAGGCGTTTTCTTCAGGTGAATAGATCCACCTGCAGAATGGTCCAATGACATTTTCGAAAATTCAGAGAGACCATAATAGAAGATATCTAATATGGTCCATTCTGAAAACATGTCAGATGGACATCTTTTGGTCAGCTGCTTGTATCTTTCCCAGGCTTCATAGAGGGATTCACCATCTTTTTGTTTGAAGGTTTGAACATCCACTCTCAGCTTGCTCAGCTTTTGAGGAGGAAAGAATTTATCCAAGAAGGCAGTGACCAGCTTATCCCATGAGTCCAGGCTATCCTTGGGTTGTGAATCCAACCATACTCTAGCTCTGTCTCTTACAGCAAAAGGGAAAAGCATGAGTCTGTAGACTTCAGGATCAACTCCATTTGTCTTTACAGTCTCACAGATCTACAAGAACTCAGTTAAAAACTGATAAGGATCTTCAGATGGAAGTCCATAGAACTTGCAGTTTTGTTGCATTAAAGCAACTAGTTGAGGCTTAAGCTCAAAGTTATTGGCTCCAATGGCAGGAATGGAGATGCTTCTTCCATCAAACTTGGACGTTGGCTTAGTGAAGTCACCAAGCATTCTCCTTGCATTATTATTATTATTTCCGTCTGCCATCTCTTTCTCTTGTTCGAAAATTTCAAGAAGGTTTCTTCTGGATTGTTGTAATTTAGCTTCTCTTAATTTTCTCTTCAGAGTCCTTTCAGGTTCTGGATCAATTTCAACAAGAGTGCCTTTATCCCTGTTCCTGCTCATATGAAAGAGAAGAGAACAAGAAAAGAAAGAGGAATCCTCTATGTCACAGTATAGAGATTCCTTTATGTTAGTAGAAAAAGAAAGGGGGTAGAGGAATGGGGAAGGAGATTCGGATTTTAGATGAAGAAAGGTGGAGAGAAGTGTTAGTAATTAAATAATTAAATAGAAGAAGAAAAGAGGAGGGAGAATTCGAAAATAATTTTGAAAATGAGTTAGTAATTTTCGAAAATTAAAGATAAATGTACTTAAAATTAAAACATGAAACAATTAGTTAATTAAAAAGAATTTTTGAAAAAGGGGTGAGATATTTTCGAAAATTAGAGAGGGAAAGGTGGTTTTGAAAAAGATAAGAAACAAACAACAAGTTAGTTAGTTGATTGAAAAAGATAAGAAGATAGCAAGTTAGATAAGATATTTTGAAATCAAATTTTGAAAAAGATAAAATTTTTGAAAAAGATAAGATAAAAAGATAAAAAGATATTTTGAAAAAGATTTAATTTTTAAAATTACTTAACTAACAAGAAACTACAAGATAAGATTCTAGAACTTAAAGATTGAACCTTTCTTAACAAGAAAGTAACAAACTTCAAATTTTTGAACCAATCATATTATTTGTTAGCTTAATTTTCGAAAATTTGATAAAAAGATAAGAAAAAGATTTTGAAAATATTTTGAAAAATAATTTTTGAAATTTTCGAAAATTATATAAAAAAATGAAAAAGATATGATTTTTGAAAAAGATTTTGAAAAGATAAGATTTTTAAAATTGAAATTTTGACTTTGACTTGTAAGAAACAACTAATTTTAAAAATTTTGACCAAGTCAACCCAAAATTTCGAAAATTTGGAGGAAAATAAGGAAAAGATATTTTTTTTGATTTTTTTGAATTTTTAATTATGAGAGAGAAAAACAACAAAATACTCAATGCATGAAATTTTTAAATCAAAACCATGAATGCATGCAAGAATGCTATGAATGTCAAGATGAACACCAAGAACACTTTGAAGATCATGATGAACATCAAGAACATATTTTTTGAAAAATTTTTGATGCAAAGAAAACATGCAAGACACAAAACTTAGAAATCTTTAATGTATGGAAAATATGAATGCCAAGATGCACATGAAAAACAACAAACAACACAAAACAAGAAAACATCAAGATCAAACAAGAAGACTTACCAAGAACAACTTGAAGATCATGAAGAACACCATGAATGCATGAATTTTCGAAAAATGCAAGAAAAATTTTTAAATCATGCAATTGACACCAAACTTAAAAATTGACTCAAGACTCAAACAAGAAACACAAAATATTTTTGATTTTTATGATTTTCTAATTTTTTTGTATTTTTATTAATTTTTTCGAAAATAATGTGAAGAAAAACGAAAAATAAAAGAAAAATTTTTGAAAAAGATTTTGAAAAGAAAATTACCCAATCTGAGCAACAAGATGAACCGTCAGTTGTCCATACTCGAACAATCCCCGGCAACGGCGCCAAAAACTTGGTGTTGTTGCCGGATTAAAAACTTGGCACCATTGTAGGTTGGAAACAATTGTTTGAATTGTTGTTCGAAATTGATTGTTCCCCGGCAACGGCGCCAAAAACTTGGTGGACGAAATTGTGATTACTATCTTTTGAGCTTTAGTATGTATTTACTCTTAGGGCACTGTTTATTTTCACAACTCCGTTCAACTAACCAGCAAGTGTACTGGGTCGTCCAAGTAATAAACCTTACGTGAGTAAGGGTCGAATCCACAGAGATTGTTGGTATGAAGCAAGCTATGGTCACCTTGTAGATCTCAGTCAGGCGGATTAAACATGATACTTGATTAGATTCAAATAATAAAATAGAAATAATAAAAGGGATAGAATACTTATGCAGATTCATTAGTAGAGGTATCAGTTAAGTATATGAAGATGCTGTATGACTCAAGGACGCCTGCCTTCCCACTGCTTCTACTCAATCCTTCTTACTCCTTTCCATGGCAAGCTTTGTATAGGGGTTCACCATCAGCTGTGGCTACTTTCATCCTCTCGGGGAAATATCCTATGCGGCTGTCACTCGCACAGCTAACCAGTCTGGAGGCATCAACCATGGTTGATGGCTACATCCCATCCTCGCAGTGAAAGCTAATGCTCACGTACTCTGTCACAGTACGGCCAATCACCGGTTGGTTCCCGCTCCTACTGGAATAGAATCCCTTGATTCTTTTGCGTCTGTCACTAACGCCCAGCAGGTTACAAGTTTGAAGCACGTCACAGTCATTCATTACCGGAATCCTACTCGGAATACCACAGACAAGGTTAGACTTTCCGGATTCCCAGGATCCTACTCGGAACACCACAGACAAGGTTGGACTTTCCGGATCCTCATAAATGCCGCCATCCATCTAGCTTATACCACGAAGATTCTGTTGGGGAATCTAAGAGACACACATTCAAGCTCAGTTGCATGTAGAACGGAAGTGGTTGTCAATCACGCGCATTCATAAGTGAGAATAATAATGAGGGTTATCTAACTCATTACATTCGTCATGTTCTTGGGTACGAATGAATATCTTGGAATAAGAATAAGATAGAGACCGAATAAAAGAAAATAGAACTTCATTGATACTTGAGGTATAGCAGAGCTCCACACCCTTAATCTATGGTGTGCAGAAACTCCACCGTTGAAAATACATAAGTAAAGGGTTCAGGCATGGCCGAATGGCCAGCCCCCAAAACGTGATCAATGATCTCCTAAGATGAAGAATAAAACAAAACTGAGACCAAAGATGTCTAATACAATAGATAAATGTCCTATATATACTAGACTAGCTCCTAGGG
Source organism: Arachis stenosperma (assembly GCF_014773155.1). Classification (NCBI taxonomy): domain Eukaryota; kingdom Viridiplantae; phylum Streptophyta; class Magnoliopsida; order Fabales; family Fabaceae; genus Arachis; species Arachis stenosperma. The sequence goes on along the minus strand of NC_080379.1, from coordinate 2,755,876 downwards.
TTTACATGAGTAAGTAATTGATGCATAAATTCACTTCCCGGGCCCACTTGGTGTGTGCTTGGGCTGAGCTTGATCAATCCACGAGCTAAGGCATTTCTTGGCGTTGAACTTTGAGTTATGACGTGTTTTGGGCGTTCAACTCCGGATCATGACGTTTTTCTGGCGTTTAACTCCAGACAGCAGCATGAACTTGGCGTTTAACGCCAAGTTACGTCGTCAATATTCGAATAAAGTATGGACTATTATATATTGCTGGAAAGCCCTGGATGTCTACTTTCCAACGCCGTTGAGAGCGCGCCAATTGGAGTTCTGTAGCTCCAGAAAATCCATTTCGAGGGCAGGGAGGTCAGAATCCAACAGCATCAGCAGTCCTTTTGTCAGCCTTTTTCAGAGTTTTGCTCAAATCCCTCAATTTCAGTCAGAATTTACCTGAAATCACAGAAAAACACACAAACTCATAGTAAAGTCCAGAAATGTGAATTTAACATAAAAACTAAGGAAAACATCCCTAAAAGTAGCTCAAACTTACTAAAAACTACCTAAAAACAATGCCAAAAAGCGTATAAATTATCCGCTCATCAGATACCACAAACTAGAGAAGTTTGCCTACTCCTTAGTAGTAGCCTCACGAAGGCTACGACCTTACTTTCAAGCTCATACAATAAGAGTCCGCACGAACCAACCCATGAAGCAAATCCTCCAAAAAATGGATGTCGCAGGGAGAATGGTTCAATGGGCAATAGAGCTCTCCGAGTTCGACTTGAGGTATGAAACTCGGACGGCGATTAAAGCCCAGTGCCTCACCGACTTCATCGCAGAATACGCAGGAGATCAAGAGGAAAAGCCAACTACATGGGAACTCTATGTAGATGGATCCTCAAATAAAACAGGAAGCGGTGCAGGCATAATATTGGTGGATGAAAGAGGAACCCAAATAGAGGTTTCCCTCAAATTTGAATTCCCAGCTTCAAATAATCAGGCAGAGTATGAAGCCCTGATTGCTGGATTGAAGCTGGTAGAAGAAGTCAGTGTTACAAAGGTGATGATATACAGCGACTCATAAGTGGTGACCTCCCAGATAAGTGGAGAGTATCAGGCAAAGGACCCAAATATGAAGAGGTACTTGGAAAAAACTCTGGAACACCTTGGGCGCTTTGCAGAAACCGAGGTCAAACACATAACTCGAGATCTGAATAGCAGAGCAGACGCCCTATCCAAGTTAGCAAATACCAAGCCAGGAGGGAATAACAGAAGCCTGATCCAGGAAACTCTCCAGGAACCCTCCGTGGTAAAAGTAGAAGACAAACAAGAGGTCCTTGAGGTAGCCGGTTTAAACCTCGGATGGATGAACCCCTTGGTCGAATACATGAAATTCGACATCCTTCCCAAAGAGGAAAAAGAGGCCAAGAAAATCCGGAGGGAAGCACAACATTACACTTTGGTGAGAAATATTCTCTACAGAAGGGGGATATCAACATCATTGTTAAAGTGCGTACCGACCTCAAGAACCACCGAGGTGTTAGAGGAAGTTCACAGTGGGATCTGCGGAAATCATCTCGGAGCAAGGTCACTAGCCAGGAAAGTGATCCGAGCTGGATTCTACTGGCCGACCTTGCAGAAAGATGCCACAGAATTTGTGAAAAAGTGTCAACCATGTCAGATGCATGCAAATTTCCATGTGGCTCCTCCGGAAGAGCTCATCAGTATCACTTCTCCATGGCCCTTTGCAAAATGGGGAATGGATTTGTTAGGTCCTTTTCCCCAAGCGCCAAGACAAGTCAAATACCTGATCGTGGGAATAGATTACTTCACAAAGTGGATAGAAGCAGAACCATTGGCCACCATCACCGCTCAAAGAAGTCGGAGGTTCCTCTACAAAAATATCATCACAATATATGGGATACCTTATTCCATTACTACAGATAATGGAACCCAGTTCACCGACTCTACCTTTAGAAGCCTAGTAGCCAGTATAAAAATCAAACACCAGTTCACCTCGGTAGAACATCCGCAAGCCAATGGACAAGCCGAGGCAGCCAACAAAGTCATACTGGCAGGACTGAAGAAAAGATTACAAGATGCAAAAGGAGCCTGGGCTGAGGAGCTCCCACAAGTGCTATGGGCTTACAGGACAACCCCCCAATCCGCCACTGGAGAAACGCCATTCCGACTAGTCTATGGCGTAGAAGCCATGATACCAATAAAAATCAATGAACAAAGCCCAAGGGTGACTCTCCATGACGAGATCGGGAACATACAGGGGCACAAAGAGGAGCTCGACCTGCTCCCCGAAGTTCGAGAGCAAGCCTAGATAAGAGAAGCAGCTTTGAAGCAAAGGATGACTAGAAGATACAACAAAAAAGTCATTCGAAGAACATTCACCCCAAATGACTTAATCTTGATCAGAAACAACATTGGAGTCAACAAATCGGGGGAAGAAAAGCTCGCTGCTAATTGGAAGAGACCATACAAAGTCAATGAGGCCTTAGGAAAAGGTTATTATAAAGTGACCGACTTGAACGGCACCGAGTTACCGAGGTTGTGGCATGCTTGTAATATGAAAAGGTACTACAGTTAAAAACGAACTCTACTCCCTGATGTACTCTTTTCCCAACTTCATGATTTTTTCCCAAAATCAAAGGGTTTTTTCTGGAGAAGGATTTTTAACGAGGCATCATAGTATGGGCTAAGGGAAATAGATTGGCAAAAACCCTTAGTAGCAATAAAGTACCTCCCCAATAAATAAAGATCTTTTTATTTTACAAATATCTCTTATAAATTCCTTTTTGTTTTCTCTTTCTTTCGACGAAACGCGCCAACTTAAGCTCGACAAAACATGAAAATCCCATGAACCGACCTAGATGGTCGTCAGGATAAAACGACGAGGTACAAGTCGGTGTAAAGAGATTATAGAAATTGATCGTGATAAAACTCGGAAACATACCGACTCATAAGTCGAAATGAAAAATCGAGTAAAACAAAAACGAATTACAAAAGTAGCCTAAGTCATAAGAGCTCAATAAAATAAAGTTGAGTACAAGGAATAACCAAAAAGAGATAAAAAAAACCTAGGAGAAAAGCTTAAAAGCTGTCCTAAAAAACCTTGAAAACAAAAAGGCTTAAAAAGACAGACAAGCCAAGGATTTTCAGAAAAGATCAAGGGAACTTCCGAAAATCAAAACCAAAAAAGTATGCACGCATAAGGTAACTTAAACCCTTATCCAAAAAAGGGTATTTTTTGTTAACTTAAAACCCTTATTAAAAAAGGGTATTATAAAATGTTTTGTTTACAGCCTTAAAAGGCCAAAAAGAAAATTATTCAGTAAACCACCAACAAACAACAAATAAAAGAGTTTAAAAAAGGGGGGACCCACAGGCCGGGCCCCCATATAGCCAACAAAATCATTTTTTTAGAGGAGTAGACGGATCACCACCAGAAGGAGTAGTAGGAGCAGCATCAGGACCAGGGAGAAAGGCATCCATAGGAGATGAAGAGGAAGTCGGAGGAACTATGGAAGAGCTCGGAGCGTCCTTTGGGCGAGGAGGGGACTCAATGATCCTCTGCCCCCGAGTCTTCAATTCTGACTCGGAAACGATCACGGGAGCAGGGGATCCACTATGGCACCGTCGATAACGACTTTGTCAGGATCCAAAGGAGAAAGATCCAAGTCAGGAGCGATGACTCTGACTTGCTCCTTAAAAATCCTCCAAGCCTCCTCGGCCCCGTCAGCAATGGAGTCCTCCAACTCGGCATATGCATTCCGAGAATTCAGCAGATCCTTCCCCACAGACACAAGATCTTCAAATAAACTTTGATAACTCTCCTGTGCTGTTTTCCTCAAGCCCACCTCCATGTTGCATTGGGCTTGCAATTTACTCTCCTTTTCCCGGAGGCTATCTCTCTCCTCCCTCAGCTTGGCAACTTCCTCCTTCAACTCCCTCTCATGCTCTTGATATATAAGAAGCCTTCCTTCCAGCTCTTCAACCTTCGAGGTTAAACCCAAAGAGCTGAGAGGAGTCTTCTCAAAAATATCTAAGAGTTTACCACAAACACCCGCCGCCCTGAGACTCTCCTCAGCCAGAGTGGTAAGGTGGTTCCGAACAGAAACATCATCCATACTTATACGAGCATGGGGGTAGATGTACTTTCGGACGAATGCAAGAGCATCCGCTTTAACCTCACCTTCAAAAGAAGAGACAGACTCTAAAGTCTTGCGCTTCTTCTTCTCTGGCTCAGGAGGAGGTCGGGCGGAGGGGGGCGGCCGAGATAAAGCTGAAGAAGAAATCACAATGGGCTGAGAAGGAGTCCCCGTGTTCCGGGGAGGAGGAGGAGGAGGAGAGATAATCGCCTTGGTGCCACCAGTCCTGGCTCGAGACCTTGCCTTGGCCTCCTGGACTCTCTGGTAAGATTCCTGAGCGTTCTTCTTCGCCATCTCTGCAAAAACAAGTAATAACTAAAAGTCAAACAAGTCGGTACAAGAAATCACGAGTCGGAAGCAAATTAAAAAAACAAAAGCTACCTAGTTGCACCTGGATAAAATTCGGAGACCCCTGGAGGAATTTCTTAGTGTCCAGATATGGGGCCCTCCCCCACACTTCTCGGAGGAACCCCACAATGGCCGCCTCCACTTCGTCTAGGTCGTCCAGACCATATTTCTCACAGGGGGAGGCCTCCAACCAATACAGGGGAAAGCGAGGAGAAGAACTCTCGTCCAAGAAAAAGGGGTGGTGACCCTCTACAGCTTGAACTTTGAAAAAATAATTTTTAAAGTCATGGAAGGATTCGTCAAAGAGGGTGAAAACTCTCCGACCTTGTATGGCCCGGAAAGACACCCACTGTTGCTTATTATTTAGCCCACTAAAGGGTTTGGTCATATGAAAAAGATAGAAAAAAATCTTTAGAGAGGTCGGGAACTCCAAAGCCTGGCTGATAAATTGATAAATTTTCAAAAAATCCCAAGAGTTAGGGTGAAGCTGAGTAGGGGCAACTCGGCAGTGACGCAACACAGACATCTCAAAATTCGAAAAAGGAAGAAAAACACCCAAACGGGTGATCATACACTCATACATAAAGAAAAAATGAGGGGCCGCTTCATTGGCCCTCCCAAAGCAAACCCGGTATTCTGGGCCCGAGACTACCAACTCATACTTCGGCTCATCCTCCTCAGAAGTACAAATTCTGTGGCGAGTACGAAGGTGAGTGATAAACTCAGTATCGACCGAAGGTTCCTCCCCTAAGACTATAACATCAACCCACTGGGAAAGGATATCTACGGAAGCCATTTCTTTTCTTAAAAAAGGTGACAAAAACCTACAAGGGAAAAAGAAAAGAAAAATAAAAAAATACGGTCTCTAAAGGGAGGGAATACGGAACCAAACAGAAATCTACAAACCAACCTATCTATCTACAAAATAAAGGCATGCAAATAGAAAGCATGTTACAGAAGAAGAAAAAGCTAACCTTTATCTGAAAATCAGGATTGGAGGAAGTAAAAGTCTTCGAACACAAGAATGCAGCACGAACAAATGAAGAAGAAATTTGAAAATTGCAGAAACGAAACAACGAAAGAGAGGGAAAGTATTTATAACCATGCTAGGGGCACAATGGTAAAAGAGGGGCAGTCATTAATGAGAATGCACCGTTACCAAGACCATCAATCCCTATGCACATCCCTAACGGACGCGATGCTTGATTAGACGTAACTGTCAAAACCAAAAGGTCACGAAAAGTCACGTCGATTTCAAACCATCACGTCGATCCTCCAACAAGTCGGCTACGACCCCGAGTAGAATACTCGAACCTAAATCTTGAAAAGAAAATTGGGCTCGAGTAGGGGCACTGTTCATACCCTGGCCCAATAGTAAAGGCCCAGGTCCAAACAAAAGGCCTAATCCCACGGATTGGGCCTCACCCGGCACCGACCTTCGTCTTACGAAGTCGGCACTCACCACGACTTGTTCTAAAGAAGTCGGGAACGAGGGTTAGCTGGCAGATAAGCACTCATTCAGATGAGTAACTGCCCCCAAAATCTCTCTAACCACTTCCAGTATCCATATCTTAACCTCCCCAAGATAAAGGGACGGTTAACATCCTAAAAAAGTGGCACTAGTCCAACGGTGGTTATTGGTTCACCACTATAAATACACTGACATTCCTCAGGTATCTCTAAGTCCCAATACTCTCTAGACCTGCTCACACTCTTGCTGACTTAAGCATTGGAGTGTCTTTGCAGGTACCACCCCCCATTCTTTCACATACACAATTCGGAGGCGGCTCCCATACGTAAACTAAATCGTAGACCACACTCCTCCAACGCTTGGGTCTCACAAACAAGCCCAACCACCGTCCGGTTCTAGGTAAGCCCCAGAACAGTACTGTATTAAAGAACTTAATTAAATATATCATTTTTTTATGATATCCTCTAATACGATAGAGTAAAAAATAATTTATTGCAATTCAAAATTTTATTTAAAAATTTATTATTGGTCATAAATTATTACATATATATAGAAGATAGAAAACTTTTTAACTATTTTTATATAAATATATTTTTGTATAAACAGTCACCTTAATTTATACAAATGTCAAAATATTTTTGTTAACATCACAGCTATTATTAATATTTCATTAATGAGATTTACTCTTAGTATCAATAACTAAATTCAACTAAATTGATCTTATAAAATATAATAAAAATCAGTTAAAAAGAGTATATATAAAAAAATTAACTTTAATTAAAAAATTAATTTGTTCACTTAATATTTATTTTATTTATATGTGACTTTAAGTCCGTTGAGCTCATCGGTCTTTCTTTATGTATATGTTATTGTCCTTTTGTTACTATATGTTTTGTTGACTTCATAGTCTATATCTAATTGTTTTTAAATTTTAAATCATGTCTTCTTTATCGGAATATGTAAACAAATATTTGTAGATGAAAAAATATAGGTAGACAATAAAAATATTAAACAATATGAATAATAGATATATCAAATGTTTATTTCACTAGGTGTACCGAAGGTTATTTTAATATTAAGATTTAGATAGTTAATTTAGAGTTATAGTGTATTTTTATTTGATTGATAGTTGTTCATATTGTTCAAGATGAACATTATTTACCTAACCCTCTTCAAGTTTTTTAAATATTTTTAAAGATAAAAAAACAACTCCAAACTTCAAAATAAAAGAAGATAAGCTTAATTAGTACATAATTGACGGATCCAGCGTTGGTAATATTAAATGTTAAAACTTGCGTTGGTAATTTGGTATATTAAGTAGTAGCGATGAAGATCATTTGGTGCGGCATCAACTTTTTAGGCTTGATTAGTAGCAAAAAAGCTTATTAGCATACAGAAAGCATGGCAAATAATGTAAGCCCGTTGGAGGAAGCTGCTCTTTCGGGAGATATAGACCGTCTCTACGCTCTAATTCAGGGGGATCCAGATATCTTGAATGATGCTGATGCGAAACCATTTGTTAGCACACCTTTGCATATTGCTGCATCCGTGGATCTCAGGACGAATCCTGAGCTGGAGCTCAAGTATCTCTACTTTGCCACTGAGATCATGGTGTTGATGCCCTCATTTGCTTTGAAGCTCAATCAGCAAGGGTTCAGCCCCGTGCACCTTGCTATCCAAAATGGGCATAGCAAACTGGCTCGTCGCTTTGTAGACATGAACAAAGAGCTTGCCAGAGTGAAAGGAAGGGAGGGCACCACCCCTCTTCATCTTGTAAGTCAAATAGGAGATTGTGACCTCTTAACTTTCTTTCTGTCAGCTTGTCCAGATTCCATTGAAGATGTGAACGCCAGAGATGAGACTGCTCTTCACGTTGCAGTGAGATATGAGCAGTTTGATGCTCTCAGGGTGCTGGTTGGGTGGCTCAAGGGAAATACCCGCAAGGGTGCTGCAAGACTAGAAAGATCCATGTTGAACTGGAGAGATGTGGCAGGCAACACCATTTTGCACCTTTCTGTTATCAAACACGACATACAGGTATATATATACGCTGCCTCCCTCATGTCCATGCATGTTTATCTCTTCAATATATATGTACTGATTATGTTGGCTACACACATGCATGCAGGCTCTTGATTTTCTGCTAAAAGATCGTTATATTATAGATTTAAATGTGAAGAATTCGGAGAATAAGACAGCACTAGACGAAGCCACTGGTCGTAGTGAAGATATGAAGAGCAAATTATCAAAGGCTGGAGCAAGACTTGGCACATCACTTGAAGATAGTTCCATGTTGGCAGCTGCTACATCTGAAATGTACAAAATCTTAGATGAAGATTTGTTTGAAACTCAAACAATCATAAGGCGTATCAGAGGGAACATATCAGACAACCAACGAGATGCTTATTTGGTAGCGGCTACTCTGATTCTAACCACAGTCTATCAATCGGCGCTGAGCCCCCCTGGTGGACTTTATCAGGCCGACGCCAGTAATCTGAATGCTACTTCATCACTCAATTCTGCTGCTAGCAAATCGGTCTTGTCCACCGTTAACTTCGCTTCCCTTGCATTGATTAACTCGTCTGCCCTCTTCTACGCAATTATAGCATTTCTGGTAATAATACCAGAGGGCATGATCGGCGGCATGCTGGTAGCTCCAAGTGTTTACGTTGGCATCAGCTATTTCTATTCTTTGGCAATTATAAGCCCCCCACGGCATGAAACAACCGGGCACCCGATTGCTGGTCAAGTGATGCTTCTAATTGTCATCATCTTCTCTGGAATTGTCATTGCACTCCTGTTGAATGGTTTCGGTTTCGGTGCATACTTAGGCACAACACAATTAACAGCACTCGAGAAATACATGCCGCGCCTGCCTAGAAGGTTTACGAGTAGAAACAATAATGCAAGTAACATATAGTTATGTCGAATACATATTGCACGTAACGTGCATTTCTATTTAATATTTTAGTTTTGAGCAGGCAACTACTTAAGTTCAGAGTTGGTTCAGGTGGTGGTTTTCATTCAACAACTCCTCTATCAGTTATTAAGGTTATTTACGCCTACCGTGCATCTAAGTTACACTATCACTTCATTCTACTCATCAGTTTTTCATAGTGTCGTCCATTTGCTGTATTTGTCTTGTAATGTTATGAATAAGGAGATTTTATGATGATAAATGTTCCTATATTATCACTCTCAAAGAATAAATTTCTTATTAAAGCCCCCTGGAATTAAGAATCTGATAATGTGAATCAAGAACTAACTGAACATCAAATAATTGAATTTAGACAAATTGACGGCACTACTAATTACAGGTATGGAGAAGAAACTACTGAAGGTCGGAGCAAATCACGGTTCATCTATTGAAGTTAGACCACCCACCCTCGCAGATGAGCTAATTTATTGCTTACCATCAGCATCTTCGTTGACTTTGAAGGCGAAAAGATTCTACTCCAACTTAAAGTTAGAACTACATAAGTTTATAGTTTGATCATGTGTGTACCTATCCTTGCATGTTTATTGGTTGTTATGTCTCAATTCAGGCTTTATTTTCATGCTGTTGTTCTATCTGGTTTAATAGAACTGTTTGTAATGCAATAAATAATATAGATATATACTAATTGCTAGTCCTTTAATTAGCCACTATTAATTAGGGTAATTCGTGATGATTAACATCTTCTAAGGTTCTGCAATAAACAATTTGTTCAGACACGCATACACCCCCTTTCCTTAGCGACCTCAACGTGGGTTAATCAGTACAAAAATGGATTCTTATACCCTATTGACTAACTAATTTTCTTCTACCGCGTGCCTATTCATACCCTATTGACCTCAAGGGTGGTGCATGCTTGCAGTACTCCCCGGGTGGCCTTTATCAGTCTGAAATCGGGGATAAGAATTCTACAACTAGTACTGAAGCAGGGGAATCAGTCTTGTCAAGCATTGATTTCTTTGCCTTAGCATTCCTTAACAAGACTGCCCTTTTATTGACCATTCTTACAATTCTTATTCTAATACCCACTGGCTGGGTTGGTTTTCAACTCATCGGTCCGACTTTTTTCATCGCCTTTCAGCTATCTCTTTTCTATGCATTTCATATCGCCCGACCCTGGAACACAACTTGTGGATAAGATTATTTCTTACCTTTTCATCCTTGTTTTCATCTGGGTGGTCATTGAGGTGCTCAATAACTCTCTGGCATGGAAAATTCTCAAGAAACAGATTTATGCCGCCTTAAGGTTGAACCTACTCAAACTCAAGTTCAAGAGTTGTTGATATTATGCATACCTGGCCTATCATCATGATAAATATTGTTATTCTTAATTGGTGCGGTCTGTGGTGACTGTGTGGGTTGCATGACTATGGTGGCTAATTTGCAACATACAATCCAGAAACTGACCAAAGGTTTGACCCATCTGATCACGGTAAACGCACCAATGAACGTGGGGTAAAAGTATTGAATCAGCAAACCATAGTAATTAACAGTTTCAGCCTTCAGGAGTGAATGATGGGAGAGAAATTTGTGAAATTAGGAAAACCAAAGACAGAACCCTTCGATAAAATTGGTGGAAAATTTTGAGAAATTCCCAAACCCAAAAGTAGCAAGTGTCGAGCAGTCATGCTGGGAACACCTCGTCTCCGACTGTACTTGTTGCCTTAGTATCGGAAGGCGGTCGCCTGCAGTTACAGGCGGATACTTGTTGACCCAGGTCGTTTCGGAGAGAAGCACGGGAGGTCGCCGCCACCATTGAAGGTGTGAGTTCCTCAGCGGAGCAGTGGAGCTCTCTCTCGGCGCTGACGGTGTGCGAATACTATGTCCTTTCAATTACCGTATCTCCTTTCAGTCTAATGTTGTATTAGTGCTAACGTCCCATTCCACGTGTGCTCATGTTGCTGGCTGGTCAACCATAGCCACTCTTAAACACCAAAAACATAGCCACCAGAAAACTGGCCTCTTAATTAAGAACTGCTTATCACTTTCGTATACTTAAGACACTCTAATCATATACTTAAAGTTGTCAGTTTTTAGATTTTTTAAATTTTAAATTTTCATTTTAAAGATTAAAATATAATTTTTTATTTTTAAATAATATTTTTTTATATTTTTTTATCCTACTTATAAAATAAATAATAAAAAATCATATTTTATCCTTTAAAATAAAATTCAAAATTTAAAATATTCAAATCCAACCTTCTCATAATTTTTACTAAGAATTTACATGTGAACAATTATAATTTGAGTGACTTACCTTCAATTTGGTGATGTATTTTGTGATCCGATCAGAAATCTATATACAGATTAATTTGGGTAAATGACATGTATGAGAGGTGTGTTTTTTTTTCGCTATTAATTAATAATATTAGATAAGTAATAAAAAATTAGTTTAAACCATTTAAACTTTTTTTATTTAGATTTTATTAAAATAATTATAAATTTTAAAATATAATAAACATATAATTACAGATGTTATATGTATAAAATTATAAATATTATATTATATACTATAAGTATTGCGAGTTCAAAAATCAGACCTCAAATTAATATTTATATAGAATTTTAAATTTGTTGATCTCATCATTTTTTTAATAATACACATAAAATTTTTTTTTGTTAATTAAATCTAACTAAATTAATTTAACATAACAACAATTAATTATGATTATCATTATTTTAAATTTTATTATTTAATTTAATTAAACTTAGTTCATAAAAACCCTATAGCATTATTTTTTTTTGTATGCATATCAGCATATCTGTTATTGTCCCTTTGTTATTGGACACTGGATTCGATGGTCCCAAAACGTTTGGACTTTGGATTATTAAATGGTCCTATAACAAAACATATTTTTAAAATTTTTTTAACAATTGCTACATAGTCTTTTAACTAATTTTAATTACAAATTAACCCCATATATTTTATTTAATTATAAAAACTATTTTTTATTTTATAAATTATTATTTTATCAATCATCTATTATATTTGTTAATAATAAAAAACAAAAATAATAACGAATTAAATCTTCAATTGATCGTAATAAAGTTTTTGACCATTCGAATGGATTAAAAGTTTATATTTGATACGTTACCTTCGTGATTGGATTATCAAAACAATCGATTGAATTATAACTCAATTGATTGAAAATTGCAAGGCAGGATGGTTTTTGCATAAATCAATCAATTGGTCATATGACCCAATCGATTGAACGATGAATAAATAGTGAATTTTTGTAATTCAATCGATTATTTATACTCTCCAATCGATTGAATGCTTGAAAACAACCTGAGATCTCACAATTCAATCGATTGGTTTTGTTATTCAATCGATTGAATTAACCAAAACAATATAAATTTGCCAAATTCAATCGATTGGTTGTGTATGTGAATTCCAATTTGTTAAGTTAAGGGCAGTTTATAACTGAAAGTTCACTTATTAGGAAATTATCTAAAGAAAATGCTTTTATTATCTCTCTTAATTCTCAACATTGATTATTGGAACTCAACAATGGCTCAGATATTTGCTGGCTATTGCAATTTTGTCAAGTCTTTATAATGGAGGCATATTGTTTCTCAAAGTAAAAGGAAAACAATTGCTTCAGCCCAGAATGGCTGCTATCATTGACTTTGCAGGAGACCAGGTTTGTTTGCAATTAATTCTTTTTTCTTTGATCTTCATCATAACATTGATTACTTTGTGGGGTTTTGTTTTATTTTTAATACAAAATTTGAATCTGTGGCTAGTGAGGGATGGGGAATCAAACTCAGGGCCATTAACTATATTTGAATTGTCAGATGGTTTCATTTTCATTCTTAAAGACTAGTATTTTCTTTCTCTTTTTATTTCTTGGTATTTTTTTAAAAATTAATTAGCATTCCATTTAATTAATTTTCTGTGCCTTAATAGTTAAGAAAGACTTAAGTTTTTCCTGTGTTGTTGAGCTATAACTATAAGCAATGCTGAAGAGGTTTGGGTAGAAACTTTTGAAAACTTCTCTGTGAAGTTGCCTCTACAGATGTAATGAAAATGAAAGTTTACATTACTTCAAGCAGTCTATAATATTATAGTGTTTCTCTAAGGACTACAATCTGCAGGATAATCACATCAGCAAAAGTTTGTTATATTCTTTTCATCTAATTGTCAAATCAAATTAATGGCATATGAATATTTTCTTGAGGAGAGTGTAGACTTCGAACTTATAAGCTAAGGATTAGATGAAATAGATGTAAAAATATTAATAAAAGTTGTTCACTTTAATTAGTCAAGAGAAGTTAATGAGTCCTAGCGTTCATGAGTCCACAATTTAATGAGTCTGATATTAATATAAGTCTTTCACTTGTGGAAGTTGGTAGAGTCTTCATTTTGAATTAATCAAATCTTTTACACAACTCTTCATTCAAAACCCTGTTTTACCTTCCAATCATCATATTCATGTTTATGTATTTGCCAACTGCCATTGAGGAACAATGAATAGTTAATTAGCAACTTGACCCATTGGCAAATGTTGTTACTGTTTTTGGTTGCAGATCATGGCATATCTGTTGTTATCATCAGCATCTTCAGCAATTCCAATAACAAACAGAATAAGAGAAAACTCAGACAATATATTCACTGATTCTTCAAGTACAGCCATTTGCATGTCCATTTTTGCATTCATTTTGTTTAGCAGTGTCAGCACTCATCTCTGGCTTCAAACTATCAACTCAACCTTATATATGAAACTTCCATTGATTTTTTTAATTTTTTTACCCGATAAAAATGTTTCACACTTTCATTTAATTGTGTATACCAATTGTTCATACCCTGGCCCAATGATAAGGGCCCAGGTCCTATTAAAAAGCCTAATCCAATAGATTAAGCCTTACTAAACGCCGCCTTCGCATACGAAGTCGGTGTTCATCCCGACCTGCGATGAAGAAGTCGGTTATGAGATTAGCTGGCAGATAAACACTCATTCAAATGAGTAACCGCCCCGGAAAACTCTCTAACCACTTCATAAAGCCATATCTTAACCTCCCTAAGATAATGGGACGGTTATTATCCTAAAGATACGGCACTACACCAACGGTGGTTATTGGCTCACCACTATAAATACACTGACACCCCTCAGGTATCCCTAAGTCCAATACTCTCTAAGACCTGCTTACACCCTTGCTAACTTAGGCATCGGAGTGTCTTTGCAGGTACCACCCCCCATTCACACGCAAGCACAAGTCGGACGGAGCCTCCCGAGTTGCGAACCTACCTGGAGTCCTCCTCTATTATACACTTGGGCCGCCGAACGCCATCCATTGGACTAATCTCCGGTTACCTACCGTAACATTGGCGCCGTTGCCGGGGATCCGCGAGATCATCCCTCGATGGCAGAAAGATCCCATGAAGAAGGCCATGTCGAAACGGATTCCGAGCAAGAGAATCTAGACATGGGCAATGACAATGAAGACACAGCCCAACATCAAGATAATGATCAACACAGAGAGGGTACCTCCGGAGTAAAGAATCCGAAGGTAAATTCCTCAGATGGGCGTGAATCAGAAAAAGGCGGACCGGCTCACGTAGCTGAACTAATAGGATTGGTTCATAGCCGCCTAGAGCAATTGGAACAAGAGCGGGAGAGGCAAAAGGAAACCGAAAGGTACCTTAAAGAAGAGATGGAACGGCGAAAAGAGTTAGAAAGAAAACTCTTGCAGCTAGAATCCTCTCTCAAGAACTCCCGCGATGAAGGAGAAGATCAACTCCCGGGCGGAGAAGATCCTTTCAGCGAGGACATAATGAGGGCAAAAGTTCCAACGAACTTCAAAAGCCCTGATATGGACCTCTATGATGGAACTACGGATCCAAAGCATCATCTTAGCAATTTCAAAAGTCGGATGTACCTAGCTGACGCCTCCGATGCTACGAGATGCAAGGCTTTCCCGACCACTTTATCGAAAGCAGCGATGAAGTGGTTCGATAGCCTTCCCCCAAGATCCATCACTAGTTTTGAAGACCTCTCAAGGAAATTCTTGATGAGGTTCTCAATCCAAAAAGATAAGGTAAAACATGCACCGAGCCTCTTGGGAATAAAGCAGGAGGTCGGAGAGTCTTTACGAGCCTATATGGAAAGGTTCAACAAGGCATGTTTAGAGATCCAAGACCTGCCCACAGAGGCAGTAATAATGGGGTTAGTCAACGGACTTAGAGAAGGCCCCTTCTCACAGTCCATATCTAAAAGACACCCCGTTTCTCTAAGTGATGTACAAGAAAGGGCCGAGAAGTACATCAACATGGAAGAGAATGCAAAGCTAAGAGACCTGAGTTCACGACCTGGACCCACTTCCTCCTCTAGGGAGAGAGAAAGGGAAGTCAAAAAGAAGGAAGAACTCGGTCTCGAGAGGTCCAGGAAGTATCACTCTTATACTCCTCTAAAGACTTCTATAGTGGACGTATACAGAGAGATTTGCAACACTGAAAGGCTGCCACCCCCAAGACCTATTAAAAATAAAAAAGGGGGAAGTCGCAGCGAGTATTGTGAGTACCATAAAATATATGGTCACTCCACCAACGACTGTTACGACCTCAAAAATGTGATAGAAAAGCTGGCTAGAGAAGGCCGGCTTGACAGATATCTCATGGAGAGGTCGGACACCCATGGAAAGAGAAAGCGGGATGATATGGACAGGAGAGATCCGCCACCACAGACCCCAGAGAGACATATCCATATGATCTCGGGAGGATTTGCGGGAGGCGGGATCACCAAATCTTCTCGCAAAAGACATCTCAAAAGAGTCTACCAAGTCGAGGAAGAGACACCCGACTTCCCCACCATCTCATTCACGAAAGAAGATGGGCAAGGGATAATCCCCGGGCATGATGATCCCGTGGTGATAACTATGATCCTAGCCAACGCCCATCTCCACAGAACCCTAGTAGACCAAGGAAGCTCGGCGGACATCCTTTTCAAGCCGGCCTTCGACAAGCTAGGGTTAGATGAAAAAGAGTTGAGAGCTTACCCCGACACCCTATATGGGTTAGGGGATATGCCAATAAAGCCACTGGGATTTTTACCCCTTCACACCACCTTTGGAAAAGGGGAAAAATCAAGGACTCTGAGCATAGACTTTATAGTCATCGAGGAAGGGTCAGCCTACAATGCCTTAATCGGCAGAACTACCCTTAATCGCCTTGGAGCAGTGGTATCAACTCCTCACCTCTGCATGAAATTCCCAACTCCCGGAGGAATAGCAACGGTGAGGGGAGATCAAAAATTGGCAAGGAAGTGCTATAACGAAAGCCTAAATCTGAGAGGAAAGGGAAAAGAAGTCCACACCATAGAGTTGGGTGGAGCAAGAACCAGAGAAGAACTACGGCCCCAACCGGGAGGAAAAACCGAGGAAATACAAGTCGGTGAAGAGGAAGGGAAAAACACTTACATAGGAGCCAACCTAGGGGAAACCCTAAAACAAAGATTGGGAGAACTCCTAAGAACTAATTCCGACCTCTTCGCATGGAAGGCTTCCGACATGCCCGGGATTGATCCCGAGCTCATGTCCCACAAGCTCTCGGTTTTCCCAGGGTCCCGACCTGTACAGCAAAGAAGACGCAAGCTCGGCCCAGAACGAGCCTCAATAGTAGAAGAACAAGTACAGGCGCTCCTGGAAGCCGGCTTTATTAGGGAGGTCAAATACCCAACATGGCTAGCCAATGTAGTGCTAGTCAAAAAACAAAATGGTAAATGGAGAATGTGCGTCGACTATACCGACCTGAATAAGGCATGTCCTAAGGACCCTTATCCTCTACCGAGTATTGATACCCTGGTGGACTCCAGCTCGGGGTACCAATACCTATCATTCATGGATGCCTACTCGGGATATAACCAAATCCCGATGCATGAACCCGATCAGGAGAAAACATCGTTCATCACACCAAAAGCCAACTATTGCTACGTAGTCATGCCATTCGGACTAAAGAATGCAGGAGCCACGTATCAAAGGCTGATGAACAAAGTGTTTTCCCCCCATATAGGGAACCTAATGGAGGTATACGTCGACGACATGTTAGTAAAAACCAAGCAAGAAAACGACCTCTTAACCGACCTCTCACGAGTCTTCAATACTATAAGGTTGCATGGGATGAGACTAAATCCCGCAAAATGCGCCTTTGCAGTAGAAGCAGGGAAATTTCTAGGCTTCATGCTAACACAAAGAGGGATTGAGGCCAATCCCGACAAATGCAGAGCCATCCTAGAAATGAAAAGTCCGACTTGTTTGAGAGAGGTTCAACAGCTTAATGGCCGACTTGCAGCCCTCTCCAGATTTTTGGCAGGATCGGCACTAAAATCCCTTCCATTATTCTCCTTATTAAGGAAGGGATGCCAGTTTGAATGGACTCTGGAATGTGAGGAGGCGTTCCAAGAGTTCAAAAAATTCTTAAGCCAACCTCCTATCTTAAACCGACCAGTACCGGGAAAAGACCTTGTCCTATACCTATCCGTGGCAAACAGGGCTGTCTCATCAGCCCTGATCAGAGAAGACGAGGTCGGTCAACACCCGGTCTACTTTACCAGTAAGGTTCTACAAGGCCCTGAGCTAAGGTACCACAAACTAGAGAAGTTTGCCTACTCCTTAGTAATAGCCTCACGAAGGCTACGACCTTACTTTCAGGCTCAAACAATAAGAGTCCGTACAAACCAACCCATGAAGTAAATCCTCCAAAAGACGGATGTTGCAGGGAGAATGGTTCAATGGGCGATAGAGCTCTCCGAGTTCGATCTGAGATATGAAACTCGGACAGCAATCAAAGCCCAATGCCTTGCCGACTTCATTGCAGAATATGCAGGAGAACAAGAGGAAAAACCGACTACATGGGAGCTCTATGTAGACGGATCCTCCAACAAAACGGGAAGTGGCGCAGGTATAATATTGGTAGATGGAAAAGGAACCCAGATAGAGGTCTCCTTAAAATTTGAATTCCCGGCTTCAAACAATCAGGCAGAATATGAAGCCTTGATTGCCGGATTAAAGTTAGCAGAAGAAGTTGGCGCTACAAAGGTAATGATCTACAGCGACTCACAAGTGGTGACTTCCCAAATAAGTGGAGAATATCAGGCGAAGGACCCCAATATGAAGAGATACTTGGAAAAAACCTTGGAACACCTGGGGCACTTTGCGGAAACCGAGGTTAAGCACATAACTCGGGATCTAAATAGCAGAGCTGACGCCCTATCCAAATTAGCAAGTACCAAACCCGGAGGGAACAATAGAAGCCTGATCCAAGAAACCCTCCAAGAGCCCTCGGTATCAAAAGCGGAAGATAAACAAGAGGTACTTGAGGTAGTCGGCCTAAACCTCGGATGGATGAATCCCTTAGTCGAATATCTGAAATTCGACATCCTCCCCAAAGAGGAGAAAGAGGCTAAAAAGATCCGAAGGGAAGCACAACATTATACATTGGTGAGAAATGTCCTTTACAGAAGAGGGATATCAACACCATTGCTGAAGTGTGTACCGACCTCAAGAACCACCGAGGTGTTGGAGGAAGTACATAGTGGAATCTGCGGAAACCACCTCGGAGCAAGGTCGTTGGCCAGGAAAGTAATCCGAGCAGGATTCTATTGGCCGACCTTGCAGAAAGATGCCACAGACTTTGTGAAAAAATGCCAGCCATGCCAGATGCATGCAAATTTCCACGTGGCTCCACCAGAAGAGCTCGTTAGTATAACTTCCCCCTGGCCTTTCGCAAAATGGGGAATGGATTTGTTAGGTCCTTTTCCCCAAGCACCAGGGCAAGTCAAATACTTGATCGTGGGAATAGACTACTTCACGAAGTGGATAGAAGCAGAACCATTAGCCACTATCACCGCTCAAAGAAGTCGCAGGTTCCTCTACAAAAACATCATCACAAGGTATGGAATACCTTATTCCATCACCACGGATAATGGAACCCAATTCACTGACGCCACCTTCAGAAGTCTGGTAGCCAGTATGAAAATCAAACATCAATTCACCTCGGTAGAACACCCACAAGCAAATGGGCAAGCCGAGGCAGCTAACAAGGTCATACTGGCAGGTTTGAAGAAGAGATTACAGGAAGCAAAGGGAGCTTGGGCGGAAGAGCTCCCCCAAGTGCTGTGGGCTTACAGGACAACCCCCAAATCTGCCACAGGAGAAACACCCTTCCGACTAGTCTACGGCGTAGAAGCCATGATTCCTATAGAAATCAATGAGCAAATCCCAAGGGTAATTCTCCATGATGAGGTCGGAAACATACAGGGGCACAAAGAGGAGCTCGACTTGCTCCCCGAAGTCCGAGAAGATGCCCAGATAAGAGAAGCAGCATTAAAGCAAAGGATGACTACCAGATACAACAAGAAAGTCATTCGAAGAACATTTGCCTTAGATGACTTGGTCCTAATCAGAAACGACATTGGAGTCAACAAATCAGGAGATGGAAAGCTCGCCGCAAATTGGAAAGGGCCATACAAAATCAAGGAAGTGTTGGGAAAAGGTTATTATAAAATAACCGACCTGGATGGCACTGAACTACCGAGGTCGTGGCATGCTTGTAATTTAAAAAGGTACTATAGTTAAAAGCGAACTTTACTCCCTGATGTACTCTTTTCCCAACTTCATGATTTTTTCCCAAAAGGGTTTTTTCTGGAGAAGGGTTTTTAACGAGGCATCATAGTAGAGGCTAAGGGAAAACATACTGTCAAGACCCTTAGTAGCAAAAAGGTACCTTCCCGATTAATAAAGATCTTTTTTCATTCATAATATCTCTTAGAATATCCTCCTTTATTTTTCTAAGTCTTTCTACGAAACGCGCCGACTTAAGCTCGACAAAGCGTGAAAATCCCATGAACCGACCTAGATGGTCGTCAGGATAAAACGATGAGGTACAAGTCGGTGTAAAGAGGTTATATAAGTCGATCGTAAAAAACTCGGGAACCAATTCGACTCATAAGTCGGAAAGTGATCCCGAGTAGGGAAACTTGGAAAACTTTGATCCACAGATCGGAGTATAACACCGAGTAGAAGAAAGGCGCATCGCAAAAATAACCTAAGTCATAAAAAACTCACTAAAGCAAAGTCGAGTATAAAGGATAACAAAAGAGATATGACAACCTGAAAAATTTAAAGCTTGCATACAAGCCTTTCCACGAAAAAGGCTCGACAAAATAATACAAGCTAGCAAAAAGTTTTTTCGAAAAGATCAAACATATTTCAAAATAGAAAAGCATGTGCACGCGCAAAGTAACTTAAACCCTTATCCAAAAAAGGGCACCTACTTCGATTAGAAAACCCTTATCCAAAAAGGGCATTTATTTTGTTTAAAACCCTTATCCAAAAAAGGGCAACAAACAGAATATTTTGTTTACGGCCTTGAAAGGCCAGAAGCAAATTGTTCACAACCACCAGCAAATAAATAGAAGTTTAAAAAAGGGGGGACCCACAGGCCGGGCCCCCATATAGCCACAAAAATAAAAAAGTCATTTCTTGGACGGAGTAGAGGAATCACCACCACCAGGAGGAACACCACCAGGACCAGGAGGAGGAGCCAAAGAGGAAGTCGGAGCAAGGGTTGAAGAACTCGGTGGATCTGCGGAATAAGGAGGAAACTCTATAATCCTCTGCCCCCGAGTCTTTAGGTCTGACTCGGAAAGGACCTCGGGAGCAGGAGGATCAACGATGGCGCCATCAATCACCACTTTGTCAGGATGTAATGGAGAAAGATCCAAGTCGGGGGCTATAACCCTGACCTGCTCCAGGAAAATTCTCCAAGACTCCTCGGCGGCATCGGCGATAGAGTCCTCCAAGTCAGCATAGGCACTCCGAGAGTTCAACAAATCCTTCTTCACCTCCACCATATCTTTAAATAGGCTTTGGTAACTCTCCTGGGCTGCCTTCCTTAGATTTACCTCCATAGTACATTGGGCTCGCAGCTGGCTCTCCTTCTCCCGGAGGTCATCTCTCTCCTTCCTCAACTTATCCCTCTCCTCCTTCAACTCCTTTTGATGTTTTTCAAATAAAAGAAGCCTCTCCTCTAGCTCCTCAACCCTTGAGGAAGTCCCCAAGGAGCTGAGAGGAGTCTTCTCAAATATGTCCAAAAGTTTGCCACAAACTCCCGCCGCCCTAAAACTTTCTTCGGCCAGAGTGGCAAGGTGTTTCCGAACAGAAACATCATCCATATTTATGAGAGGATAGATGTTCTTTCGGACGAATGCAAGAGCATCCGCCTTAACCCCACCTTCCCAAGAAGGGCCAGACTCTGAAGTCTTGCGCTTCTTCTTCTCTGGCTCGGAAAGTAGTGGGGCAGAAGGGAGTGGTCGAGCCAAACTTGAGGAGGAAGAGATGATAAGAGGTTGAGAGGGAGTACCCACATTTCTAGGAGGAGGAGGAGGAGGAGAGACGACCGCCTTGGAACCCCCGGACCTGGCCCGGGACTTTGCCTTGGCTTCCTGCACCCGCTGGTAGGACTCTTGAGCATTTTTCTTTGCCATATCTACAAAAGGAACAACCAAGTTACAAGTCGGTAAAATACAAGTCGGCAAATTGCAACTCGGAAACAAGAAATGCATGCACTACCTATGCAAGATTGAACAAAGACCGACGTCCCCTGGAGGATTTTCCTCGTATCCAAGTATGGGGCCCTCCCCCATGCTTCTCGGAAAAACCCCACAATGGCCGCCTCCACCTCGTCTAGGTCATCTAGACCAATCTTTTCACAAGGGGTGGCCGGCAGCCAATAAAGGGGAAAGCGAGGGGAGGAATGCTCGTCCAGAAAAAAGGGGTGGTGACCCTCTACGGCTTGAACCTTGAAGAAGAAATTTTTGAAGTCGTGGAAAGATTCGTCAAAAAGGGTGAAAATCCTCCGACCTTGAATGGCTCGGAAGGATACCCATTGTTGTTTGTTGTTTAGCCCACTAAAGGGCTTAGTCATATGGAAAAGATAAAAGAAGATTCTCAAGGAAGTCGGGAAGTCCAGAGCGTGGCTTATAAACTGGTAAATCTTCAAAAAACCCCATGAATTGGGGTGGAGTTGAGTAGGGGCAACCTTACAGTGGTGCAAAACGGATATCTCGAAATCAGAGAAAGGAAGAAAAACACCCAAACGGGTGATCATACATTCATACATGAAGAAAAAATGAGGGCCGCCTCATTAGCTCTCCCAAAACAGACCCGGTCTTCAGGACCCGGGATTATCAGTTCATATTTGGGCTCGTCCTCGTCCGAAGTACAGAGCCTATGATGAGTACGAAGGTGGGTGATGAACTCAGCGTCAACCAACGGTTCCTCCCCAAGGACCGTATCGTCAACCCACTGAGAAAGAATGTCTACAGAAGCCATTTTTTATATAAAGAAGAAAGTGGCAGAAAACCTACAAAAAGGAAAAAGAAAAAGAAAATCAAAAATACGGCCACTAAAGAAGAGAGATCCGAAACTAGAATCTACAGGTCAACCTATCTACTCGCAAAACAAAACATGCAAACATAAAGCATGGCATGAAAAAAGCAAAACTAACCTTTATCCGAAAATGGAGGTTGGAGAAGAACAGAAGTCTTCGAACGCAAGGATGCAGTACGAACAAGATAAGGAGAAAGTTTGAAAGATTGCAGAAACGGAAAATGGAAAGAGAGGGAAAGTATTTATAAAAAAGGCTAAGGGGCATAATGGTAAAAAGCGAGGCAGTCATTAATGAGACTGCACCGTTACCAAAGCCCTCAATCCCTAAATGATCCCTCAACGGACACGACGCTTGAATTGACGTAACTGTCAGAAATCAAAGGTCGCGAAAATCACGTCGGTTTCCAAGATCCGTATTCTCTCAAACAAGTCGACTACGAACCCGAGTTGAATACTTGAACCCAAACTTTAAAGAAAAATTTGGGCTCAAGTAGGGGCACTGTTCATACCCTGGCCCAATGATAAGGGCCCAGGTCCTATTAAAAAGCCTAATCCAATAGATTAAGCCTTACTAAACGCCGCCTTCGCATACGAAGTCGGTGTTCATCCCGACCTGCGATGAAGAAGTCGGTTATGAGATTAGCTGGCAGATAAACACTCATTCAAATGAGTAACCGCCCCGGAAAACTCTCTAACCACTTCATAAAGCCATATCTTAACCTCCCTAAGATAATGGGACGGTTATTATCCTAAAGATACGGCACTACACCAACGGTGGTTATTGGCTCACCACTATAAATACACTGACACCCCTCAGGTATCCCTAAGTCCAATACTCTCTAAGACCTGCTTACACCCTTGCTAACTTAGGCATCGGAGTGTCTTTGCAGGTACCACCCCCCATTCACACGCAAGCACAAGTCGGACGGAGCCTCCCGAGTTGCGAACCTACCTGGAGTCCTCCTCTATTATACACTTGGGCCGCCGAACGCCATCCATTGGACTAATCTCCGGTTACCTACCGTAACACCAATCATATATGTTACAGTGAGATATGGAAAGTTACTGATTTTTTACCTATACACCAAAATAAATGAATTTTGCTCTATTCTTGAGACTATGTTAATGGTGTTAATTCTTAATAACCAATTTGGCAGAACAAAAACCAAAGGTAATGGCACAAGTAGTTCTAGATTTTCCAATTTTATTTCTTTACAGAATATAATTATTAATTATACCTCAAATAGAAAATGAAATTATTGACTTTATATTTGGATCTTAGTGGTTTGAACATTCCAACTTTGACCAAGTGAGTTTTTGACTAGTCTCTTTTCAGTGTAATGTTGCCTAAGAGGACTATGAAATGAAATTTTATTGAAGTCCCAATGATGATGTCACTACAAATTATTAATCGAAGTTCCACTCTTCAATCTCAACTAATCTATATTGAAACTTGAAAGCTAAGATTAGAAATAGAATACTAAAAACTGCAAGCACTGCACAAATTTTACAAAGTAATCGACTATTAGAATCTTATAAAAGAAACCTTTTTTGCTTTCTTTCTGTGAAACAAATACAACAAAAGAATAAAAGTATTCATCAGCCAACAAAGCTGATTAAAGAACCTTCTTCTGGTCAAACTTTCCTATCACTATGTCTCTAATCTAATACATGTAAACATTCTTGCTTCTTTCTCTGTTTCTGTCTTTTGCTATGAGTAACTAAGATCCTATATGCTATACAAAAACATGTCCATGATAGCATCTGCAAAGTCGTGTATTCCAAACTTAGTTCTTTGAAAGAAATGACTCAAGGAATGAGTCATCCTTCCTTTCATCCTTGGCCTTGATGTACACCATCCGAAAGTTGCGAATTGTTTCCATATGAACCCATTGATCTTCCAAGAGACGTGTACCCGAAAAGTCCAGAGCCTTGCAGCATGTCTAGGGAAGATGATTCTTGAGTTCCGGTGGCCGGAAGCCTAGGATTGTAAAGTGAATTCGTGAAATTCGGCGCGCTAGAATAACCATTCATGGCCGCAGGCCTTATTGGTGCCGCCGGTGCATTGCTATTGTTTCTATTTAGAGAGTTTCTGTTCATGTTGTAACCTGCGCTGCCACGTGCTGCAGGCACATCATGGTTGTGTTTCCCTTCATAAGTTGTGATCACTGATTTTATATCAGTCGCGGCTCGCTCAACATGTTTCCTCACTGAACAACCAGGGGCTGTGAATTTGTAATAACTCCTGCAGAAAGAAAAAAATTGAACAATATCAGTTACTAATGTTGTTAACAATTTTAAAAGATTTGTGACACTTCTAAGAACTATTAACTAAAAGGGCTTTGTTTCAATCAGTTAATTACCTTGCATTTAGATTTCCTTTAACTACTTTCTGTCCATATCTCCTCCATCTGTAGCCATCATCAAGAATATCGATTTCGCTTGTAGTTTGAACTACAACTCTAGGTTCCCTAACAGTTCTACTTTCATAGGCTGAATGACCATCATGTTCATTCTCCCCCTTCCTGCAACAAGAACCAGAATTAGTTATAAACAAATTACTTTTCAAATCTTTGTAGATCATTTGTATAATAAGATTATGAAAAAAAGGCATCACAAATATAGAAGAGTAAATTTTCTTCCATTTTTAAAGTATTAGATAAGAGTTGCTTCTAAAATAAAAAACAATAGCTAAACCTTATCCTAGAATTCTCATGCCAATCGATTGAATTGGAATTCACATACACAACCAATCGATTAAATTTGGCAAATCTATATTGTTTTGGTGAATTCAATCGATTGAGTAACAAAACCAATCGATTGAATTGTGAGACCTCAGGTTGTTTTCAAGATTGGAGAGTATAAACAATCGATTGAATTACAAAAATCCACTATTTATTCATCGTTCAATCAATTGGGTCATATGACCAATCGATTGATTTATGCGAAAATTATTCTGCCTTGCAATTTTGAATTGATTGTTTTGTGATAAACTGTAATCCAATCGATTGAATTATAATTCAATCGATTGTTTTGATAATCCAATCGATTGGTTTTCAAGAAAACACGATTTTATGGTTCATCACGAACGTCACGGATCAAATATAAACTTTTAATCAATTCGAATGGCCAAAAGCTTTATTACGATCAATGGAAAATTTAATTCGTTATTGTTTTTATTTTTTATTATTAACAAATATAATAGATGATTGATAAAATAATAATTTATAAAATAAAAAAATAGTTTTTATAATTAAATAAAACATATGGAATTAATTTGTAATTAAAATTAGTTAAAGAACTATGTAGCAATTGTTAAAAAACTTTAAAAACATGTTTTGTTATGGACCATTTAATGGTCCATGCGACCATGGAATCCGGTATCTTGTTACTGTATATTCTGTTTACTTTGTATTCCATACTCTAGTTGTTTTTAAATTTTAACACGTGATAAGTTATTCTATTAGAATAAATGTTTAAAGTGGTCTCTCATATTTATTAATTTAGTTTCTTAAATTTAAAATTTATTATACTAATTTTTGAGATTCAACTCAAAACACTTGTATTAGTTTTTAAATTCTTTTTAGAGCAATGCTAGGAACTAAAAGGTATTAATTAAAAACTAACTAAATATCTTTAGATAAATTTAAAATCTGTATGAGTTAATATATATGGATGTTTCATCTACTAAATATTAGAATGTTTCTTTTTCATACTAAATGAATATTCTTTTATATATTTTTCGAAATTTTTTGTATTACAAATGTGAATGTCTCTATTTTTTTAAGAATTTCATTTTTTTTAAATTTTATAAATATTTAATTATTTTTGCTAAAATATAATTGAATGTTTCTTTTGTTAAGTATTAATATGTTTTTTTTATATTAAACGAATGTTTTTTTTATAATCCCTCTCATGGCTATCCTTCCTACTATGATGAGAAGCACGGGACTTGTAGCCATAATCATCATATACATAATCATCACGGTCATGTCCTCCAAACCTGGCAGGCGATCACCATAGTTTTCAATGTTGCTATAACCATCTCGAAATTTATCATATTCTGGAAACGTCTCGATATCGACTTCCTTGTAGACATCAATCTGATTATACGGATCATGATCAACAGAAGATCTTGAGACAATTATATCCCATATTATACACTACTAGAAAATGGTTTAATAAAGACAGATTTACAGACAGATTTGGTCTATATTACAGACGGATTTTTGGTTACCGACGGAATTATCGACGGATTTTGTTCCTCTGTAAAAGCCTCGTCGGAAATTATTTACCGACGGATTTTTTTCTGTCGGAAAATTACCGACGGATTTTTACCAGTTACCGACAGATTTTTTCTCTGTAAATTCTCCATCCATTTCCTTGAAGACGACGAACTTTTCGACGAATTTTCAGACGGATTTTCCATCTGTAATTACAGACAGATTTTTTGATAGATTTTTCGTCAGTAATTACAGACGGATTTTTCGTCGGTAATCACAGACAGATTTTCTGACAGATTTTCTGTTTGTAATTTTTTTAGATTACAGACAGAAAATCCGTCTGTAAATCTGCCGGTAAGATGAAATGGAATTTTTTTTAGATTTTTTCATTGTAAAATAAACCTGTTTTATATAAAATAATATAAATTTAATAATTACAATTTTTTATCTAACTAGTATTCAAATATTTATAATATTACAAAAGATAAACAAATTCATCATATTATAAAGCTAAAAGAAAAGTATTATAAACAAGCAAGTCAATATAATTCAAGACATAAACAAAGTGTATTATCAACTATAATCCTCAGTATATTGTTTAACCATACTAAATTTATCAACTATAGTCCTCAGTATCATCTTCATCCCCATCATCATCATAGTCTTCATCTGAAGAGATTGAAGGTAGCGGCGGTGGTGGTGGCGGTGGAGCAGTAGTGGAACTACTTGACACTCTAACCTTCTTGTAATAGCTAACATAAACCTCATTCCATCTCTTCTGTTTCAGCTTTTCCTTCTTGGCCTTTCCAATTGCCCGTTCTAACTTTTCTAATTTCTTTTGAGTCTTTTTCAAAGGAGCCAAGCGTGCATCTAACAACTTACTAATACGCTCATCTGTCTGTTGAGTAACACGTTGAAAAAGCTCTTCATTGAGATTATGAATTTGTTCTCGCAAATCAGGAACAAAATTTTGATTTGTAGATGCTCTTCCAGATACAGAGTTGGCAGAAGTGGTTCTAGACTTAATAAATCTAGAAAAGAATGCTCCTTTTCCATAAACTCGATTCTTCTTTTGCCCACCACACACTTCCTCCCAAATCAAGTCTTCATCAATTGGTGGTAGCTCCATTCCTTGTGCTTGAGCCTCGACATGTTGGGCCTGAACTTCTGCTAACTTTTTTATAAACTTCTCCTGTTGCACAATGATTACAAAATACCAACAAATTTTCATCCTTTCCCAATAATTCAAATAGAATAAGCTCTAAAATATTCATGATTCTCATTACAAAATACAAAATAATATTCTCACAAGAAGCAACAGGAACAATTGGCGAAAGGAACAATTAACTAAAGTAGAAGAATAAATGACATAAATCAAGACATCAAACAGAGAATATCCCAATTAGGTGGCAAGCATTATTAACAGCATTTGTTTGCCACACAAAAAAAAGGTTTTTAACAGCATTTGTTTGCCACACAAAAACTCAATTCATTAACATATCAAATACTCATTGATTAGAATCTCTATATATATATATATATATATAATAATCTATAATTAGGTGAGCCAATTCAATATTCTTATATTCATGCATAGTTCCACATTCTTCAATTTCTAATATAGTATTTTGTTCAAAATAAACAATTATTTGAAAAAAATGAATTAGTATAATTATTAATCAAAGTCAAGCCAAAATGGCATCAATGACACAAGATTTTGCTTCGCTGAACCAACAAAATAAAGGTCATGAATTACTCCAACATCTCACTGAAAATGCAGCTTGGATGTACTGAGAAGCTTCCGTACCTTGGATTCAGCTCCAACCCAGCTCAGAAAAACTCCAGGTTCTGTTTGTTCAAGGGACCTTCACAGAAAATCACTGTGTAGTTAGGAGAGCAAGTATGTTTTCTTATGAGAAAGCACATAACAAGATAGAAGAATGTTTCAGAGGCTTTTCATCAAACAGCTTACATGCATCATTCGAAATGCTTTGATTAAATAAAAAATTCATCACAGCAACCAAATAAATCACAAAATCAAAAGCAAACCCTAGCTTAATCCCAAATCAGAAATGAAATCAAGCAGCAATTAAACTAATTGGAAGAAAATATAGTCACCATCGATGTTGGGTTTGAAGAGAAGAAAAAGTCACTGAAGAAGGATTAAAATTTATACTCATAAAAGTAGAGTTAGGTAGGGGTGTAAATTACCGAACCGAACCGAACCGAATTTTACAACAACCGATTAGAAAACCGAAAAAATCGGTTTTTTTTGTTTTTTTCGAAGCAAACCGATCGGTTCGGTTCGGTTTTCGGTTGACTCGGCAGAAACCGAACCGAACCGGACCGAACCGAAAAATGAAGGTTCAATGGTGTGTTTTTACTGAGTTACCCTTTAACCTAGGTATAAAAGGGCAACTTCACACACAACCCTAGCCTCCTTCCTCTCTTTTACGTGAATGAATCCGGAGCCCTAGCTTTCTTCCTCTGTTCTTCTCTTCTACGGTTCCAGTTCCACACTTCCATAGTTCCACCTTCGATTCCACCATGCTCGAGAGAAGGAGACCCTGAAGGAGAACCCTAGCTTCTCTTCCTCTCTTCTTGTCTTCAGTCATCGCCGTCGCAGGGTTGCCTTGCAGGGTCGCCGTCGCTGCCTCGCTGGGTCACCGTCGCCGAGGAGCAATCCATTCACCGAGAAGCAGTCCTGTCACCGAGCAGCAGACCAGTCGCCAAGCAAGACTCCAGTGGCCGTCGCAGTCCAAATCGAGCGCCGAGCAGCACTCCTGTCACCAAGCCATCTCCTGCAGAAAGCAACTCCACAATGTCTTCTTCGGAGGTTAGAAATTCTGAACAATTATTGTTAGAGATTCTGTTTAGTGATATTGTGCTTGATTTAACCTGAACAATTGTTTTTACAAATTCTGTTTGTAGTTATGATTTTGAGAAATTCTGTTTGTGCCTTTGTGGTTATGTTTTTTAGAAATTATGTAGCTAGAAATTCTGTTTGTATTGGCTGCATCAAGAACTCACAGGATAATGCATCGCTTTATTTTTTTATTTTAATTTTTTTCCTGGATGAAAAATAGAGACATTCATTGAATACATTGCTTGTGAGGTAATATGAAGTTTGATGTTTAATTTTAGAAGTAGATTCTAAACCCATGTGATGTCTGCTTCACCAGCTGTCAAGCTTTAGAATTCAGCTTTAGTGGACTATGCATGAACTGGCTAAAAGTGGCAGTTGATAGTAATTTTAGGGATGAAATCATTGAGATAGGCATTGGACTAGCTTCACTCATTCCCAATTTTGATAGAAGGTCTATTATATATTTTGTTTGGGACAAACTGCATAGAATCTGTTCTATGAACTTTATTTCCAAGAAAATTCTTTGTTACTATGCAATCTGATCTTGGTATCTGTTTTTACTTTTTGTAGTTGGCAATAAAGAATTTACTTTTTGCATGACTATGTGGTTGAATAAAGATAGTAGAATCCATTTCTATATTGCAAGAATATTGTGTATTCTATCAAATATATGAACAGAAAAGTAGTAACTTTGAAGCCCTTTTATATATGATTGTTGAAACACTTTGAACACAAATTAAATTGGGTGAAGTGTTACTGGTTCCTTTGGTCTTTTCAACATCCTTACATTGATTAAAATGTAAAAATATTTATGTTAATAATCAAAGAGTTTGTTTACGCTGAAGTTATTTGGCTGTTATTTGATCATTAAAGATGGGAATATAGTTCCTTATGATTTCTCTAAAACTTTCAAAGCTGGTTGTTCTACCCGACTACAGCTTATTTTATTTGTCCATAATTTTCATTGTGTTTGCCTTGTTTTTTTATCTATTATGGTTTTGAAAGTTGTTTTTTATCTGTCATGGTTTTGAAAGTGAAATTGCATATTATTTCATATTGCTACTTGGAATTGTTGAAAAGGATGTTAAAAATTTGTTCCTATTTCTCTTTGGTGCCATTTTATGAAACATGTTCTTGGCATGCAATCAATGCTTACAGGAATACCTGTCCCATATGATGATTGACCTCATTTACTTCCTTCACCTTTTATTCCTTAAATTTTTAAGATGCTTGTTTTGGTGGACTGTTAGAGCTGTTAATGAATTTAAATTCTGTTGATTATATGGCAGTTGTTGAATTTAAATTCTGTTGATTATATGCTTTGTAGTTCCTTTCATGGTTTATGTTTATAATCTATAATTTATATTATATTTATAATCTATATTGATTTTCTTGTTTTATTTTTGTAGAAATTGCACCAACCGGAGAAGATGAGGATGAGTCTGGTGTGGATTCAGATTAAGTATGGTGGTTGATTGGCTGTTTGGTTTTTATTTGTTTTAAAGTGACTGTTGTGGTTTAAAGTGTGTTTATTTTTGTTGTTTTGCTAGACATTTTTAATTGCCTTTGTTTTATATTTAATTAAGTTGAATTTGTACTGGATTTGGATGTGATATACTCTTGTTATTCTGGTTTATTGAAGGTTTTAAACTTTATTTTATGATATTTTAAATTCTATTTATTAGGTATAAAAAAACCGAAAAAACCGACCGAACCAAACCGCTGTTGATTTGGTTCGGTTCGGTTCGGTTGTCCAGAAAGCAGCCAACCGAATGGTTGATATTAACGTTCAACCGATCAGGTCGGTTCGGTTTGTTTTCGGTCCAAAACCGAACCAAACCGAACCGATTACACCCCTAGAGTTAGGTTTACCGAGAGTGATGATTGACAACGACGAGAGTGATGGAAGTCCCAAAGGTGTTGATGATGGAAGAATGCGGTGGATGACTGTGGTTATGGAACATCGGTGATGGAAGAATGTGACACTGAGGAGCAAGATTTGGAGTGTGAATGGAGTCTGAAGCTGCTTGTGAAACTCGTTTGGAGTGTAACTGTGGAGCTCGAGGGTATAGAAGCAACGTTTAAGTTTAAGTCAATATTACCGACAAAAATTTTTAAATTACAGACGGATTTTTCCGTCTGTAATAATTTAACAAAACGCATCGTTTTTGTCCATTTAATTACAGACGGAAAATCCGTCTGTAACCATTTCCCACGAAAAAAATAATTTTTCCGACAGAATTATCGACGGATTTTCTTTTTCGTCTGTAATTTATGCTAATTCATTTTTTTTATTTTCTGACAAAAAATTTCTCTGAAATTCCGTCTGTATTTCCGTAGGATAAAATCCGTCGGAAATATCCGTCTGTAATAACTAGTTTTCTAGTAGTGATACCATAATGAAGCATTTCTATCTATAAAGTATAAAATAATATACATTACATATACAAATTTGCCCAAACAGCTAGCTTTTTTTCATGGAGCTTTCAACTGCTTCGAACGCATTCTTGTGAGTGACGCCGCTGTTGAGGGTAGATAGTGTTTGAAGGAGGTGGTTGAGAAGAGAAGAGGAGAAGGTTTTGTCGGTGATGAAGTCGAAGGTGGACTTCGTGTTGAAACAGTTGTCTTTAATGCACTTGTTGAGGGTGTCCCGGAGAGCATGGAAGTCGCCGGCGCTTCTAGCAGCATTGGTGTGAAAGAGATCTGTGTGTGATTGTTGAAAGTAGGTAGGTTAATGTGAGAGAGAAGATGAAGGTTTTTATAGGTTTTAATTAGGTTTATTTAATTAATTTTAAATTTTTTTAATTTTGAATTCCATAAATTTAAAATTAATTATTAATATAAATTAATGTGGTTTTGTTTAGTTTTTTGCTGATGACCTATTGGTTCTATATACTTTTCCTTCTTTTTAATAGCCAGCAAATAAAATATTGAACTGATTCTAACTTACCACATGAACACAAGGCTAAACAACATTATTTTAACGAAGAAATAAAAAAGAGTTTGTATGATGTATAACTGTGTTATATCAGAATTAGCCTAATATTTCGTTCTCGATTCAACGTTAAAAAATGTCTAGAGACCAATATTGATACCTTAATATAGGAGATTAATATATTATATTTTTAATCTGAGAAATAAAAGTGGTGAGTCTCATAGAACATTATAGAAATTTAGTCAACTGGAATATACTAAATATTTATATTTATATTTATATTTATAGGTTAGGTACTAGCTTGCTTAGTACGTAATTGACGGATCCAGAGTTGGTATATTAAATGTTTAAACTTGTAGTGACCACCAAGATCATTTGGAGCCCCATCAACATTTTAGGCTTGATTACTATCAGAAGCAGCTTAATAACATAGAGAAAGCATGTCAAATAATGTAAGCCCGTTGGAGGAAGCTGCTCTATCGGGAGATACAGACCGTCTCTATGCTCTAATTGAGGAGGATCCAGATATGTTGAATGCCGTGGATGCGAAACCATTTGTTAACACACCTTTGCATATTGCTGCATCTGTGGATCTCAGGACGAATCCTGATGAGGAGCTCAAGTATCTCTACTTTGCTACTGAGATCATGATGTTGAATCCTTCATTTGCTTTGAAGCTCAACCCGCAAGGGTTCAGCCCCATCCACCTTGCTGTAAAAAATGGGCATAGCAAACTGGCTCGTCGCCTTGTAGACATGAAGAAAGAGCTTGTGAGAGTGAAAGGAAGGGAAGGCAATACTCCTCTTCATTTTGCAAGTCAAATAGGAGAGTGTGACCTCTTAGCTTACTTTCTGTCAGCTTGTCCAGATTCCATTCTAGATGTGAACACAAGAGACGAGACTGCGCTTCACATTGCAGTGAGAAATCAACAGTTTGACGCCCTCGGGGTGCTGATTGGGTGGCTCAAGGGGAATACCCGCAAGGGTGCTGCAAGCCTGGAAAGATCCATCTTGAACCGGAGAGATGTGGCAGGCAACACCATTTTGCACCTTTCTGTTATCAATCATGACATACAGGTATATACGTTGGCTCGCTCATGTATGATTATTGAAGAGTATTTTAGTCGAATGAACTAAAATATATATGGAGAGGAGAGTCTACATCTTAGAAATAGAAAGAAATTGAGTGACATTTAGATCATTTTCTCTTGATTTTAATTTGTTGGATACACATGCACGCATGCAGGCTCTTAATTTGCTGATAAATAATCCGTACATGATATGTTTAAATGCAAAGAATTTGGAGAAGAAGACGGTATTAGACGAAGCTGCTGGTAATGCAGATATGGTGAGCAAATTATCAAAGTCTGGTGCAAGACCTGGATCATCACTTGAAGATGATCCCAACTGGGGATCTGCATATCGACTAATATCCAACAGCAGACATGAAAATTGGTATGCAACTCTAACCAGCATAAGGCGTATCAGATGGAACATATCAGACAACCAACGCGATGCTTATTTGGTAGCGGCTGCTCTATTTCTAACCGCTATTTATCAATCGGCGCTGTGTCCCCCTGGTGGACTTTATCAGGCCGACGGCAGTAATCTGAACGCTACTTCATCACTCAATTCTGCTGCTGGGAAATCGGTCTTGTCGACCGATAAATTTGCTTTCCTTACAGTCATTAACATGTTAGCCCTTGCCTTCGCAATTATGTCATTTCTTTTTATAATACCAACGGGCATGATCGGCGCCTTGCTGATTGCTCCAACTTTTTACTTTGGCATCAGCTATGTCTATTCTGTGGAACTTATAACTCCCCCACGTGAAACAACCCGGCACCTGAGTGCTGGTCAAGTGACGCTTCTATTTGTCATCATCGTCTCTGGACTTCTCATTACAGCGGGGATGACTAATCTCCGTGTCCGTGCAGTAGCAGGCCTTTCTCCATTCACAGCAATCAACAAATACATCTTGCGCCCGCTCCTTCAAATGTTTAGGAGGAGTAACAATGCAACTAACATATAGTGACACTATTTACTGCTCAAACAGGGAAATGGTTGTCAATTCCAATCAAGAGGAAGGTAATCAAGCTGCTATGAAAGAATTAAAAATACCAGATCTGATGCAACAAGTAGAATGCTTCATGTTAATCAACAAATATGTATCAGATCATTAAAAGGAATTTTCAAAAGATTTCTACATCCAAAATTTCAAAATCAATATTAGTTGATTATTGACTGATTTTTATTGTTTTCTCGTATTTATACTTCCAGTATGGTTTGTTATACGTGAGAATAAATTTTAAAACAACAATGCTAGGAACCAACTCTATATAAGCCAAGAATCAGCCAACCGGTAAACCAGAGACACCGGTGACTTTAACCGGATGTTGCTACTGATAGACAGACGGATGTTTCTTTTTCTTGTAAATTGGATGGTTTTGGATATGATTTCTATGTTTCATGTGTTACGCATTACTAATGAATAATCAAAGATTCTCTCCTAACACTAGCGTATCTTCCCTCATGTTTTAAACGTGGTCAATAATAATTTAATAAACAAATTAAATTATAAATTAATAAAACTAATTATAATTAATTATGTTGTTCCATTCTTGACTGATTATTAGTTGATTCCATATACTTTTCTATTTAAAAAATATGATAGGATAGGCGCGGCTAAATTTTTTTTGTTATGGATGAGAAGTGTGAGCAATCAAATTCTATTAGCTTTGTATGTGTTTTTGTTTTGGCATGGAAGTCAGTAATTGGACTTATTAATTATTTTGCAAGGGAATTTTTAACCGAATCGTTTCTCAAAATTTAAAGAAACTGATTTCTACATTTTAAATCAAATAGTATCATATTTGAAAATAATATCTTTACAATCCATGATCATGCAAAACACCATTCCCATCTCAATATAAAAAATAATTTGTGGGTATGTAGGCGCTATGCTATTTGCATTATTTATCATAATATTATACAATTATTTGACTAGTATTATTTGGCTGGTATCATTTAGGAAGACTTTTTCATAAGCTAAATGTATCCAACTTATAAACTAAAATTAAATAATGGTGCATTTAAAACATTAATTATTTTAAGAGGAGGGAACTTACATTTACAGTCAAGATCTGCTAACTTGTTTATTACTAATTAATTTCTCTTACTGTATTGTTCTAATAAGAAAAGCAAAATGTATTATAGTAGCTACGCAGAAGCTTAAAAATACATAGTAATATATTTGCAAGAGTAGATCATTGGAGGAAGCTGCTGTATCTGGAGATTTTAGATGGTCTCTACGCAGTAATTAGGATGGATCATACATTTTGGAGCATGTTGATGCCATACCATTTGTTCACACTCATTTGCGCATAGCCGCATCTTCCGTGAGCCTCAAGAATCATCCCCATCTACACTTGAATGAAATATCTCCATTTTATCACCGAGATTATGAGATTGAAACCTTCATTACCCCTCTGCATTTTGTAAGCCAAACCGGTGATTCCAAGCAGTTGGACGCTTTTTAAGTACTCATTGGCTAGCTCATAAGGCATGTTAGAATGGATGCTTGGACTTTTCAACAATCCATCTTAAACTTCAAGGATAATGAGGAAGGCAGCACCATTCTACACCTTTCAGCTCTCAGTAATAACATCCAGGATAATCAAATTTAAAATATACGAATAATCAAATTTATTTACAAATATTATATATATTGAAAATGATGTACCCACGATAATTAGCGTATATAATATGGATTGAAGAGATAAACATGCGTGGACATGTGCATTAATGCCATATGTATTGGGTTACAAAAAAAGGAATTTCTGCACCTCTAAATCGGGGGTAACTTCAGCATCGTTTCATATAATGATATGGTTATTATTTTATTTCCCCATTTTCATAAAGCATCTATCTTCTTCTTGCTAGATTGGAAAAATGCTAATAAAGAATAAAGTCTACAAACAAATCTAATAATATTATGGTGGAATTCAAGTGGAGTCGACTTCACATGAAGTTGATAGTTGAGAGCTATTAGATGAAAATTTAGTCAAATCAGTTAAATTATCTAATAGCTCTCACCTGTCAACTTCACGTGAAATCGACTGCACCTTGAGTTTTTATCTATTATTATTAGTTGATTTCGCTCTTGATTCATTGGCAAAAATTGAAATGTTAAATACTTTGAATGCCAAGAACTCGGAGGGCTTAACAGCATTGGACAAAGCTGGTAGTAGAGAGATTGAGAGAAAATTATTAATAGCTGGAGCGAAACGTGGAACTACACATCAAATTATTGCATTCATAATCATGGCTCTTGTAATGAATTATGGCCTTGTGGTCCTTCAACTTCAGATCATCCAAGTTTTATATATACGAGGATTATAAGTCCATGCATAAAATAAACTATTTTACATAAAAAATAATGGTTAAAATATGAACACCTAATATGTTAAGCAGTATAGTCCCTTGTTATTAGATGTATTTGGCAACTAGTAGTATATAGTAACATAAATTGGGAGTGGGTGGTTTGATGGGCCATGATACATAACACAATGGCCAATTTGAAGTTGAGGATGGTGGGGGCAAAGAGGGACTCTCTCGATCTGTTCTGGCTGAGGGCCACTCTAGGGGGCCGGGCCCTTAATCATCCTCCCTGACCGCAGCCAGTCTTATCGATTTCCCCATTCTCTTCGCTGAGTGGTGGAACGTCAAGCTCTTCAGACATGCGCTGGCCCTAATGTCTCTCATGCCTGCACTATTAACGGACTTCCCGGGCCCCCTCTCTAACTCTCCAGGTTTTTAAACTCCGGTTATTACCAATAAATTATTTAGATCTAAATAATCTCCTTCAAACAAATGCAAACAAACTCGTTCCTATAATGGAGTCGTATATAATAATTAGATCCACGTTTTACACTGACATTCACATCATATCAACAGTACACTACAGAAGAAAGAAGCTTCCACTTTTAAAGCCTAATCTTCCATTGCCAATTTCAGCAACATGTTCCGCACTTTGAATTCCCCAGAGTACCCTTGTAACAAGAAATCAGAAAATGGATTTGTGTATTACCGTTAATCACACACAACTTACATGACTTCCTAACTGCCTAACAGAATTTCCCACCAATTCTAACCGCTCAAGCAACTAGGAAAGGAAATAAATTACCTTATGTTTGAAATTAATTAAAAAAAATAAGGTGTATTATTTCTGAGCGTGCCGTATAGTTTGATCTGTTCTTTCTGTCTAGCTAGTGTCTATATATATACAACCAACATGAAGCACGCTTGTGTTGGTTAATTGGTACCACACACGGGGAAACACTGTTGATGTTGACGGTTACATTATTGTTCATTTCATTTTCACAAGTTCTGTTCTTGACTGGTCTCATGTTAACAGAGAAAAATCACATTTTATAATTCATAAGAGTGTTTGTTTGGTTTGTAACTTTGTATTTTCAAATTCAGGTATTCAAAATGCAAAGACTAATGCGTGTAACCACTGTACAGCATTTTACACACACACATGCAGAGATAGATATATTTAATTCAAATATTTGTCACTTCATGATATGGAATACCCCACACCAAGCAACTTAAAATAATAGTGTACCTTATACCTACCTACCTAATACGTAAAATGCATTACATTATTGTTAGCTGTTTTCTTATTGCTGGATTAATCTTGTAAAACAAAGCCTGATTAATGTTTCAAATACCCACTATTAATGATTCAAAAAGATTCTAACTTTACATGGTGCACCTTGCTCCTCGGCATCTGTCTAATTCCGAAAAGGTTAGCAAATTTTCCCTGTTGGATGTGTCATTTGCTGGATTCAAAATTGATGAAAAAGTTCTTTTATTTTTTTTAAAAACAAAAAAAGAGGAAGCAAAAGTCAGGGTAAATTGTATATTGCAACATTTAGACCAAAAAACAATGGTCTCTACTATATTTTATGGGAAAAACGATGAAGGAATGTGGCTTACATTTTCAATGCAGATCCAAATTCTATTATTATAATAATATCCTGTGAATATGATCTACCAAAAAGTAAATCTTTTCTTCTAACCAAGAAAAAGTAGCACACTAAGCAAAAGGGGGATATGAATATGACAGAAGCAGAGTCATCACTCATCAGTAACCGGATTTAGCACATGAAAGCAACTTGAGGATCTAGAACCGTAAGAGAATAATAATCTTAATATAGCAGTTCTTGCTTCATAAGATTCTCAAACAAACTAAACTGGTGTAAGAGTTGCAGGGTGAAGATTTTCAAGAGAGTATAATGTAGGTGACATATATCTATCTATACATTTTCATAAAGCAATGTGCAAAGCTTATAACTCATGTTAATTATGTAATTTTTCTAAACTAAATTATAAACCAATGTATAATATATTTTCATTACACCATATCTGTTACCTAAAAATTTGATACATTCATAATATATGATATCTGAATGTTTCAAATTTTGAAAGTGACAAAATAGTCAAAATCATCAAAATGGGATTCTAGTAGTTGAGATAGTTAAAAAAAGAAACTTGTCCAAATTGCAAACTCAACCCATAAAATCTGAACAAGGGATCTCTGTGGAAAATAGACTTAGCTTCTTCTTCTTCTTCTTCTTGTTTCTTTCTTCAAGAATCACCATGCTTGTGCCAGCAAACTAACATGGCCACACACCTTCTCATGATGTAAAATCTTGCCTTTTGTTCCTTAGCTATCTTGGTGCATTTCCTTCCAATAGAAGGGTTGTTACTGTTACTGTTACTATTATTCTTCTGCGAGAAGCTCCTATGGAGATTATTAAGATTGTTACTATTGCACTTTGATGTGGAGGAACTTCTCCTCAATAGAGGGGAGTTTGAAGAAGAAGATCCTCTTGTTGAGCAACTCCTTGAGAATAATGACTTGTTGGTGTTGCTGCTGTTGTTGCTGCTGCTTGAACCAGTTTCCTTCTTTGATGATGATAGCTTCCACTTCTCATCCATTGAGAAATTATACAAAGAAATTAAAGTTTAGAATCTACAGAACTAGCTAGCAATATGATACACCCTTATTAGTGTGTAGTGTGAAGAGGGGAAAAAGGTAGTGAATGAATCTAGTAAGAGAAAAAAAAGAAAGGTTGTTGTAGTGTAGGACTGTGCAGTAGTGTATAAATATAATAAGGGTCGATCATAGAAAAATTATTAGTAAAATTCGATGCCACATTGTGCTAATTAGTTTTATAACGATATGCATAACAGGTATGCAATACTTACTCATCATTCACATATATATAATATTCTGTTTATATTTACATGGCATAAGCTGTGTCACACACTGTACACTACACTACAAACATTTTTAAGCATTTTTTTCTTCTAATTTGCTCTTTTTTATTCCAATTTTTGACTGATTAATTAAGGAGTAGTAGAATTTTAAAATAAAAAATTTGAGACACTATTCATATGTATTTATACATAAATACATATGAGTTAATTTAAATGGCTGATTTTGATATATACATAGCACTTTTTAATAACTAATTATGATCTAAACAACTAGAATTCAATGTTTATTGGCTTCAAAAGAAATAATTTTAACATAAGATGAATAAAAAATAAAAATATTTATGCGAAAATTGACACGAATTCAAAAAAAATCTTATGTGACAAAACGTGTTCAAAATATGATCATTTATATTTTTCTTTCTATTCGATTTAAACTTTTAAAAGAAATAACTTCATTAGGTAAAAACTCAGGTGAAGTCGACTTCACGTAAAGTTGATATTTGAGAGTCATTAGATGAAAATTTAGTCAAATCAGTCAAATAATCTAACGCTCTTAGGTATCAACTTCACGTGAAGTCGACTGCACCTGAGTTTTTACCTTATGAAATTATTTGACTGCACGCGAAGTTGATACCTAAGAGCTATTAGATTATTTGACTGATTTGACTAAATTTTTATCTAATGACTCTCAAATATCAACTTCACGTGAAGTCGACTTTACCTGAGTTTTCACCACTTCAT
This sequence comes from Arachis stenosperma, assembly GCF_014773155.1. Lineage (NCBI taxonomy): Eukaryota > Viridiplantae > Streptophyta > Magnoliopsida > Fabales > Fabaceae > Arachis > Arachis stenosperma. The sequence continues at coordinate 2,715,483 of NC_080379.1, read as the reverse complement.
AAACATTATTGCACGTATAAATTCTTTTTTTTTTTTGCATAATTATGAAATATATTGCATTGTAACTATTAATTGTAAGTATGAATTACTGAGTAGTAAGAGTTGAAAGTGTGTATTATTGAATGGGAAGCTCAGCCTCGAAAGGTTTGATTCTTTATGGAGACAGAGTCTCCCTTGTACGCTTCTAAAATGGGCAATCACTTATTAAAATTGTCCACTGTTGTATGTAGACCACATCGTTAGCTGGTTTTCATGTGGACGGTTCTGTGCCTTGTGCCCCCTTTCCAGCATCCCAAGTTACTAAGACACCTTCCACATATTAATCTTCATTAATTAAAACAATATTTTTCACACTATAATAGCTACTATTACTACTTATGATTAGTTCGCCTAAGATGCCCTCTCTTCTTGCTTCACCAAATCAATTAAATGTGCACATGCATGTGGGGATTAACCAACCTTGTCACTAAGCTAACCTAACTCTAAGATCCTTGTTGAGAGTCAAAAAGTTGTCTTTGAATAATTACAAGTCCTCATCATCATAGTGAGTAATGTAAGATACCATATAGTCCTCATGATTCTTATTATTATTTTATTCCTGTGAACGTGACTCTTGTTTGTCAATTGTCACCCATGGAAATTATTTTTTTATTTTTTTAAAAATTTGCTCTTGATAGGAATAATTTACACCAAGGTATGGTGTGATGCATAAGAAGACAATATGTTCCTTAAATCATCTTTTTGAATATCTCTTGCTCTCTCCTTTTTTTCAAAAGGTGAGGAATAATAAGAAAGGATATCATTTTATACTATAATTGATTTCTTAGAATTTTTTTATTACCTATATATAGGTATTTTATAAGATATGTTAAATTAATATATATTTTTTAAATTGAAAGATATTGTTTATGCGTTTTACATTATTAAATAAAATTTAAGAATAAAAATATCAACTTATTCATGCACGAATCAAAAAATAAATTTAAATAATACATATGTTAAAAAAATAGCTCATGATCATCACTTAATCTTATATATGAACTAATTATTAATTAACACCGGAGGAACATAATTCGGTGCTAAAGTATCTTTCACCCTTGATATATATGATGTTGATGTAGTTTTCAAATTTTTCTAATGATTAATGAAAAATATGGCATATCAGAAAAGAAACTAGCTACAAGTCGATCCTGCCAAATTTGGTGACAATCACAAACCACTGTTAAGCATATTCATGTAATTTAAATAATGGCCGTAATATTTATTTGTATTCGTTATCTAATATTCTGGATTCACAGGCACATGGCAACTACGTAGCTAGACTGCTAGAGCAGTGGTTATGATCAGATTTCAAAATTTTGAATTAGGATACAAAACCTTAGAGTTAGCTAAACTTAACATGTGAATAAATTGATTTGTATTTTTCTTATGAATGATATAACATCTTAATTATTTTAATATCGAATTCTGATAATTAATACTAGCTTATTATATATATAGTATATTTTTCGTGCATTATTATTGTTGCAACACTTTTTTTTAATTACGACGAAGGTTAATGCCTTCCAAAAAAAAAAAAAGAAGAAGAACGAAGTGCAATGCTTATTGAATTTTTAAGTCTGAATTTTAAATTTTAAATTTTAAATTCTAATTTTTAAACCAAGAATATGAACCTTAAAATCTTAAATTTTAAATATAAATTATTGATATAAAATATAATAAATAAAGAGTTAGAATTTATTTAATTGGTTACTTAATATAAATAAAAACGAACTCATAATTATTCACATACAATCTCGGTAGATAACCAATTAAGGTATCAGTCAATTTGATAAACAACTTTTTAAAATTATTAAAAAATATATTTTTTAATTTTTTAAAATAGGATTTTTTTTAAAAGAAAAAACTTCCATTCAAGGAAATAGCCAAACGTCACTTTTGCATATTGCAGAAAAAATATTAAATTTAAAACTAAATAAAAAAATAAATAAGTTCTATGTTAATCTATGGTTTGAGAGGAGGTATAAAGTTCAATTACAAAGAATCTTATAGAAGAAAAACAGAGACCAGTTACAATATCTTTTGTTTCTAAATCTAAACAGAAAGTATTACAACACAGAAACATATCTTCTCTTCTTCTCAAAATTGGTCTGAATGCTGTTTGAAATTGTAAATATTTCCATGGATGAAAGACTCTCGTTATATCTTCATCCTGTATCTACGAAAACATATCCAAAACATCCATAAAGGAGACCAATATACTATAAAAGGGGAGAGAAACACCATAAAGAGATTATTTGATCTAGATCTGGATCTCAAATATAGATCTCTAAAAAGAAAGTAAAAAAAAACAGTGAGATCAGTAAAAACAACAAACTAAGAAAAGGAAAAAGAGGAGAAGGATGGGTAAAAGAAGGAAAGAAAGAAAAAGGCGATGGCGAATCACAACGTCAACGATCCGATTTCACTACAGGATACGTTGCATGGAGATCGGCACATCACACCAAAGAGGTTTCGATGCAGAGGGGACTGGCGCTGTGATGCGATATCAGTTATGGTCTATAAGGCGACGATTGCTAAAGCTTCAGGAAACACACGTAAGGAGATGATGTTTGTATTGCAGAAGCGGCTACACGAGAATGGTACGTGGAGAGTGTTTTGCGTTAGGCTTATATGACGCGTTTTTTATATCCTAATAATATGTTTTCAAAATTCTAATTTCTGAAAAGTTGTTCAAGTGGACTTATAGTGGAATTTGTTCCTATACTTTCTCTAATACTAATAAAGAATAATTACACAATGATGATGATGATGATGATGATGATGATGATGATGATGATGATGATGATGATGATGTATGAATTTAAAAAGATATTTTGTCATGAAATACTTGAAAAGGCGAAATTTTTGAATATTATTCTTGAATTGTTTCACTTAGAGAGTGATTACATACATAATATAAAGATTATTTATAACCTAATTAAGGAAAGAAAATAACAGGTAATAAAAGCTATTCAAAACAAATCTACACTAAATCTGTCATAACATAAATAAATCTGTACTAATTATAGAATAATTACAACACTCCCCTCAAGCTGGTGAATGTATATCTATCATTCCCAACTTGCAAGTAAGGTCTTTTAAGTGCTCTGTGGGAAGTCCCTTAGTGGACATATCTGCCAATTGGAGTCTTGAAGGGATGTACTTGGTGGCTATAAGATCATTGTCCAATTTCTCTTTAATGAAATGTCGGTCTGTTTCTACATGCTTTGTTCGGTCATGTTGAACTGGATTCTGTGCAATACTAATGGCAGACTTATTATCACAAACCAGTTCTATAGGAGCTTCATACTTTACTTTGAGGTCATCGAGTATGATCTTCATCCATAATACTTCGCAAATTCCTTGGGCCATGGCTCTAAATTCTGCCTCTGCACTTGATCTTGCAACTACATTTTGCTTCTTGCTCCTCCATGTCACCAAATTTTCACCCAAGAACATGCAATATCCTGAGGTGGATCTCCTATCAATAATTGATCCAGCGTAGTCAGCATCAGTATATACTTTCATGGATAAAATTCCTTCCTTTCTGAATAGCAATCATTTTTCTGGAGAGGCTTTCAAGTACTGAATAATCTTGTTTACAGCCTACAAATGTCTCTCTCTTGGATCATGCATGAATTGACTAACCACACTAATTACATAGGCTATGTCAGGCCTGGTGTGTGATAAGTAGATGAGTTTTTCCACAAGCCTCTGGTACTGTGTCTTCTCCACCTTTGGGCTTTTCTCATCATTTTCAATTCTATGATTTTGCTTTATGGGCACTCCAGTGATCTTACAATCTAACTTACCAATCTCTTTGAGGAGATCTAGGATATATTTTCTTTGGAAAATAAATATGTCTTGTCTAGAGTAAGCAACCTCTATCCCAAGGAAATACTTTAGCTTGCCAAGATCCTTCATCTCAAACTGAGTGGCTAACTTTTCTTGCAAAGTTTGTTTTTCTAACTTATTATCACCTGCAATAATCATATCATCTACATAGACCAAGAGTAGAGTGAGTTTGTCTTCCTGTGAATGTTTTATAAACGGATTATGATCACCTTGCCTTTGTTGATACCCTAAATATATCATAGCTTGAGTAAATCTTTCAAACCAGGCACGAGGTGACTGTTTAAGACCATACAAAGTCTTTTTTAGTCTGCACACCTTATTTTCTTCACTAGTGATACCATATCTTGGTGGAATCTCCATGTACACTTCTTCTTCTAGACTTCCATACAAGAAGGCATTTTTAACATCAAATTGATGCATCTCCCAACCAAAGTGTGCTGCTAAGGAGAGGATAATCCTGACGGTATTCATTTTTGCCACCGGAGCAAATGACTCCTCGTAATCGATTCCATAGGTTTAGGTATATCCTTTTGCAGCTAACCTTGCTTTATACCTGTCCAGTGTGCCATTAGATTGATATTTAACTATGTATATCCACCTACAACACACTGCTTTCATGTCCATTGATCTCTCTACAATCTCCCAATTCTCGTTCCTTTCTAATGCACCCATTTCTTTATTCATAGCTCGAACCCAATTCTCATCTTTTGAGGCTTCTTGTATTGATGTAGGGATTATGACAGAATCAATAGCTGAAAGAAAATTCTGGTGATGTACAGAAATATTTTTAGTGGATACAAATTTAGAAATATGATATTTGACACAGGATCTTTTTTCTTTGCTCATGGCAATAGGTAAATCATCTGGGTTAGTTGCACAAGTGGTATTTAAGGTGTCAAGAGTCTCAAGAGTATGAGGTCTTACCTACGGTTCAAACGAATGAAGTTGCTGTTTGACCAGGACGAGTTCTCGTTGCCTTCGCTGATATTTTTTTTCAAAAAACCTGTCCTCATTATTCTTTTCTAGTAGTGATGCTGATTCAGGGTCTTTGTTATCCTTCGGAGAAGTAAAATTCTACAACAAGGGAAAATGTGACGACTCAAGGAACTCAGCTTCTGGAATACTCTCCTCCTGAAGCTGAGAACCAGGAAAGAAGGACTCGGACTCATGAAATGTGACATCTTTTGAGATATAGAATCTATGATTTTGAGGATGATAGCATTTGTATCCCTTTATGTTTGAAGCATAACCTATAAAGACACATTTGATTGCCCGAGGATCCAACTTACCCCGATGAGAACTATGAATATGAACAAAAATAGGACAACCAAAGATACGACTTTGAAGACTACTCATAATAGGGATAGATAAGTAAATTTTGGTCAGAAATTGAACAGGGCTAACACCGTCTAGGACCCGAGATGGTAATCTATTAATCAAATAAGTGGCCGTTAGGATAGCTTTCCCCCAGTAAGACTTATGAACAGACGTTTGGAAGAGTAATGCTCGAGTAACCTCAAGAAGATGATGATTTTTCTTTTCTGCCACCCTATTCTGTTGAGGGGTGCCTACACAGGTCAATTCATGAATAACTCCATTATCCTTAAGGAACTTGAAAAAGTTTTAGTTCACATATTCTCTGTCACTATCAGAACGTAATCGCTTAATCAGGCTTTCAAATTGTGTTCGAACTATTTGGTAAAAATTTTTAAACAAGTAGAAAACTTCAAATTTATCTTTCATGAGAAAGATCCAGGTAATTCGAGTACAATCATCAATAAAAGAAACAAACCACTTTGTACCAAAAATATTGCTAATAGCTGAAGGTGCCCACACATCAGAATGAACACGATCAAAAGGTTTAGAACTTTAATTATTACTAGGAGAAAAAGTAGCCCAATGGTGTTTAGCTAATTGACAAACATCACATTAAAAAGACTCGACAGACACTTTTGTAAATAAAAAAAAAAATAAAAACTTTAGGATACTAAATGGAGGATGACCAAGACGTTTATGTTGAAGGCATATCTTAGAGTTTGCCCAGGACGGTATGTTTGTCTGATGATTTGAATTAAGTGCCTTTTGTGTGGTACTCTTTTCATGCGGTAAGTAGTATAACCCGTCCTGCTCTTTAGCAATTTCAATCATTCTTCCCATAGCAAGATCCTGAAATACACAATGAGTATGAAAAAAAGTTGTTGCACAATTTAAGTCTTTGGTAACCTTATGAATAGACAAGAGGTTAGTAGATAATTTTGAAACATGAAGCACATTTTTTAAATGGATAGAAGGTTGAAGGTGGATGTTACCATATCCAGTATTAGGAATATGGAACCGTTAGCAACAGTGATTTGTTTGTGACCAGATGAATTAGTGTAAGATGAAAAAGAAAAGGGAACATATCATCTGTAGCACCAAAGTCTACAATCCAGGTACTCTCAGTGCTAGGAGCATTAAAGGATAAGAAGTTAGAACTCTTATCAGTCATGGTTAAAGCACAAGGGCCAGATGTCTTACTAAGTGAGTCCATATGACCACATAAATGGTCTAATTCTTCTTTGCTAAGGGCTGGGGCCTCCGTTGTAGCTTGTGAGATAGTTGAGTCTTCCACACTTTTAGGGTCAGACAATGTGTGGTTAGCACATCTTTTTATGGCACCTTTGAATCATCCAATACATTCAAAAACCTTCTCCTTTTCATGAAGTCCAAAACATGAGTCCTTAGTATGACCCGTTTTCCTACAATAACTGCACCAGCGATCATCACGGTGAGTCTTTGAGGGAGGCTTTTCATACGAAAGGGATGGACCTTTTAAAGGACCTTTGCCGGTGGCTAGAGCTAAACCATCAACAAAATTTCCTCCTTCCAACATAACTAACTTCCGAGTTTCTTTCCCTCGTATAATATGAAAAACTTTTGAGAGAGAAGGAATTTTTTCTTTACCGAAAATTTGAGCTCGAATTGGATCAAATTCAGAGTGCAAGTCAAGACATAAATTTAAATATACGTATCCTTTCAATAAATTGTGTCAATGTAGTAGAATCAGGTATGCACTGCATAGTCAAATTTTGATAATGATCTAACTTGATCCACAAATGATTCAGCGTCCTATAGTAGTCTGTTACAGAGAGGCTCCCTTACTTGGTATTGAAGATCTTGTTTTCTATTTCATAGCATGCTGCAGTATCCTTCTTCATTGAGTATGCCTAACTTAGGTTATTCCAAATCTCCTTAGCAGTGGGAAAGAACATATAATTACGGCTGATTTATGGTGTCATAGAATGCCATAACCAAGTCATGATAAGAGCATCCTCATCATCCCAGGCTTCATATTTGGGGTCTGTCGTGGCTGGAGGGTTCCCTTCTAGATGATTTAATTTCTTTCGCCCCTTGAGAGTAGTGCGAACCAGTTGAGACCATTGGAGGTAGTTGCGCCCATCAAAACGATACGACCCTTGTAACACCGGTAGACCATTGGGGCTGACGAGAGGCGCAGTCTTATCATCCGTCATTAGTAATAAGAATCAGCAGCAAAAGGAAGACAGAAGAAGAAAAAAGAAAACCGACGATCGTGTCTGGACAAGCAGCGTCGCAATCAAAGAGATCGCGTGCGGAGTGGCTGATGGCAACGAAATCTCCTGGACTTTGTATATTGACAAATCTCGCTTCTATTTGTGCGGCAGCAGCAGGGCATCGAAATAGGTATAGTTGCAACAATGAAGGTTGCTTGAAAAAATGCTGGAAAAATGTGGAAGTAGAGCCCTCAGAATCGGGAGCTCTGATACCAATTTGAAAAGAAGATTTTCAAATATTATTCCTGAATTGTTTTACTTAGAGGGTGATTACATACAGAATACAAAAATTATTTACAACCTAATTAAGGAAAGAAAATAACAATTAATAAAAGCTATTTAAAATAAATCTGCACCAAATATGTCCTAATATAAACAAATCTGTACCAATTATAGAATAATTACAACAAAAACTATACATCCTAAAAGTTTAAATTGATAAAAAGAGGTAATATGAATAATTATATCTTGAACATTCTTTCAAGTAAGAATTTATTTTTTTAGATTTGCTTAATCTTTGCATAGACCTTCTTTTTTATTTTTATGTCTTATGTTTTTTTTTAGAACTCACCAAAAATCGAACTATTGACTTTTCGGACATAAAATTTTGATACCATATTATGAAATCATTCATTCGAAAAAGATATTAATAATTATATCTCGAATAATTTTATACTTATTTGTTGTATTAAAACATTTTTAGAAATTGCTGCGCTCAATGCAGCAATTGCAGCATGGAGTTTAGTTAATTGATTAACATATACTGTAGTTGTTAACTATATATATTAAACCAACAGAAAGAAGAAATTAAATAATGGAAAAAGTTATAATAAATGCAGGAGGAATCTAATAATGATTTGGAAACAAACTTTTTGTTGTTGGAATTATTTGACTGGTCAAAAAATTTTCCAATGCATGCAAGTATTGCTATGATTGTAAGCAAAACTAATGAAAAAAAATAGACGCGCCATATTCGTCCCTTTTTCTCTTTGGTTGGTCATATAGAGGGTCACTCACGACAAAAAAAAAAAAAAACGAATTTATATCATGATGTTCTCTTATAGTACTCTCTCCCCACATTCAGTGGGAAATAGTAATATTTCGAGGTCTCTAGAAAGCTCATATACTGTTACTTATTATTATTATTATTATTATTATTATTATTATTATTATTATTATTTAGGAGTGAATATATATTAAAATTAAAAGCTGATGAGATATGCATAAAAGAAAAATGGTTTAAAGATGACAAGGATGAATGATGATCAAAATAATGTCGTATCACGTGGAGTTTTGGATTTTTAGGCCGGAATTGAATTTTATTCTATGGTGAGTTCTTTATCTCCTCGATTCTTTGGTGTTATTGGATTGCTAATTAATGATTATAGATACATAGTGGTTAAGAAAAATACAATTAATAAGTTTAGACGATATAGGACGACATGCATGATGATTGTCAAGCAAAGTAAAAACCTTTGCAGTATAGTTTACACTTTTTTGGGCAAAAATTAATTGAACTTGTTGAGAAAAAGGATTCCTCCTAACACAAAGGGACATACATGATACATGCTTTAGGATCCACAAAATAGTTACAAAAATACCAATATATAGAAGAACCCAATGTATAATCAAACTTAAATCAGAACAATGAAATGCTATATTCTCTTTTATTTTCACTAATAATTAGTATGCGTTGATATTGGCCATCATTTTGTCGAGAGCTAATATAAACATAGAATATTTAAAGAGTAGAGTGAATTAGTTATTGAGGATTTTGATTTTAGATTAGTTAATCTTTTTGAAAAAAAAAATATCAATTAGATCTTTCGTAATAACAAATAATATATATATATTTTGTTGTTAATGAATAGTATAATACGAAATAAAGTTATCCATATATTTATCATTTTTACTAATATGTGTTCTGTTGCTATTTGCCAATAAATATATAGAAACAATGTAATTTTAGATAGTGATATATTTATTTTTTTTTTTAAGATATCATATCATTTTTATTAACTGTTCTTTATTTATAATAAATTCTATCAAAACAAGTAAATTTTTGCTTAAAAAATTGTTATTTGCATGATGATTTTTTATAAATAAATAAATTATAATAAATAACAATATATATAAATATCACTGTTAAATTTTATGTAATAAATTAATAAAAAAATATTATATATCTATTATTTACTATTATAAAAAATTAAATTAATACTTCTTTTTTAAATTAATTAATTTAAAATCAAAATTTATAAAAATTTAATGGTCACACTTTATTCATGAACTTTATTATAGCAAGTGAATTATAGTGTATGATTTTTGTTACTATTTAACTACTAGGATAGGATTTTGCAATTTGGTGGTGGGCTGGCCATGTCGGCTGGAAAATGAATATGAGGATCGAGGAGTGCCACATGCACACATGTGACCTGCAACTCCATCGTCATTCCTCAGCTCCAACAGTTGCACCTCCAATTTAAATTATTAACAAGTATACGGAGTAATTTATAACACAAATTTGGACAAACAATTTTATTAAATTTTTTTAAATAAATAAAATATAAAAATTTATATTAACAATAGTTTATAAATAATTTTTTATTTTTTATTTTTTTATAAATACTTTAAATACTATTTTAAAAAATTATAATTTATTTTTAAAAATTATATCAAAATTAATACTGTAATTTTTCATAAATTAAAAAATAAAAAATTACTTATAAACTTATCTAAATTGATAAAAAAATTAAAAAGAATTCGTTGATATATTGATAGAAAAATTAATTCCTTACTTGAACTTAATTATTAATTAATTAACTGCAATTCCCACTAGGTAATCAATAGTAGCTAAATCTACCTCTCTAATTAATACACCACCGCTCTTGATATTATTACTTTGGCACTTTTCATTGTTTCATCTATCTCATATTAATTAGAAAAACAATTTTCTTCTTGTTTTGATGAGCTTCTCCTTGCATAATTATTCGTCCTAGATGAAGCCAATCTTAATTTAGTTACTTTTATTCCCAAAAAAAGATAGTTGTTTAATTTGTGCAGTTCTTTAATTAGTTCTTTTAGTATTATTAATTTTGTGGCAAACGCTAATTGAGAGTATATATATATACACTCAATATTTAAGAGTAGTTTATTGCAACTTATCAGCAGGTATGCATCACTATGCAATATTTTAGGTGCATGGAGGGAGACAGATTCTGTTTTCTGTATGAACGACGTTTTTTTGAGTTTAGATGATGTTCTTTGACTGGTGACCAATGGCAGCAGTTATAGCAATGCATGACAACCACCCTAATCTTCAGGCGAAAATATAGAACACAAATTAAAGCTAAGAAAGAAAATGTATGAGAGGGACAAAAAAAAAAGTAAATTGTAAACATACATGTGCTGCAATATGTGTGTCTTTTATATTATTATATGTAAATGAATGTTGCTATATTTAATTAGTATAAAAGATATCATAGATATATGTATGCGTTTCAACATTACACATACTAATCAACCTTAGAGTCGTCAGAGATAAAAGTTGCTAGCAAGAGAAAATTAAATCGTAAAAAATTTCTAGTACCAAAATAAAGCACTTGTCCAGTTGTCATTATAAATCTACGAGAATTTTATATATAAGCTAGGATCCTGAGTATGTGTTGATCAAATAGGATTATATATATATATATATATATATATAGAGGTAAACAATAACTATTTTAAATAATATGAATACTATATTAATTAAATAAAAATATATTACATCCTAATTTAATACTATTAATTAAATTTAAGATTAATTTATTCTTTTAATTCTATTAATTTATATTATTTACCCATTATTCAAAAATATTATTGATTACCTGTACTTTTTGATATAGATATGTGTGTGTGTGTTTGGTGACATATATATATGGATGCACAAGAGAAGGCACAACATCAGTCAACATATATATCAAATTAATGTAAATTATTCTGCATCGTATTACTACTTTAATTTATTTTTTGAGTGATAGTATGCTGTGTTTTTTTGGACGTATAATTATTTATGTGATTTTTTTATTAATTTAACTTTTTAAAAAAAATAATTTCATAATATGTTATTAGAATTTTTATGAAAAAAAATAAAATTTGATTTTTATTATCATTTACAAAAAATTAGCATAAAACAAATAAAAAAATTTAATAATAATAAAAAAACAATCTTGTGTTAAAAAGATGTATTTGATACACAAATATTTAAGTTTAAAAAAAATAATTTTATGACACCCAATATATTTATATATTGAATAATAATAATATTATTTATATATTTAAATTAATATTTTATGTTTAGTCATCTATATATTATGCACTATTATTGATTAGATTTTGATTTCTGACTATTTTTTATTTATTTATTTTTTCTTTTCATCTTTAAAGTTAAATAATGTCATCAATAGACATTGGATTACTTATATACTATATTGCCTTTAATTTTTATTATTGGTTATGTAATTATTATTATTTCTTCATCTCCTTCGACATACATATGGGAGATAGCTAGAGGAATTGTGCTACATGATTAATAATTTTGTAGACATATGTACATACACCATATAAGAGAAAAAAAAATCTAATTAAGTATATACATTATTCTCATTTCTTGAAATTAAATAAGAAGAAAAAGCAAAAATAATATTATTAACTACATGTTAATTAAAAAATTATTGTTGATACTTGGATCCAATTTTTCATAAAGAATATCTTATTGACTTATTAGAGACTTTAAATTAAAGGAAAAACTTAGTAGAAAAAAAAATATAAAAATGTATATTTCTAATGAGAATATTTTAATATAGCAGCATTATAATTCATTGTTGGCGTTCCTTCTAACCATAAACCATAGTTTTTGTCGCCAACACTGTGGCAATAGCATGCATTGGCCAGCAATAAGCTAAGTTATATTGAATATAGGATGGGCATGTTTAAACCTCTTCGCCTTTTTCCCCCCTGGGAAACATAAAAAATAAAAAGAAATTAATAAATTTATAATTTTTTTTATAAAAATTTAAAATAATCATTAAATTAATTGATGATTATATTATTTATAATTTTAGATTGAATTTTTTTAAAAATTTATTATTTTAAATTTTATTTTTAATTTAAATTTTTTATTTTTTATTTTATTAATATATATAGAATTTGAAATAATTAAATTTTATATTTGTTTAATTTTTTTTATTTTTTTGCAGATAGAATTAGATAGAGTTTAAAATTTTAAGATATAAATAAAATTAAAATTAAAAAATTTACAACCTACAAATAAAATAGAATAAAATTTTACAAATATTTTTTAATTCGCGAATAGAGTTAAGATACTCTACTTATTTCCAACCCTATTTGAACGTATTCATAAAGTAGCAATTAAGAGAATTTAGATATTGTAGTACAATTTACTATTAGAGGTTAAAAAATAAATAAGAAAAAAAAAGAAACATACATTATTCCCATGCATTTGAGGACACTCTGATCTTATATTAATTAGTTTCCAAGACAAATGCAAATTGTAACGAACATTTTTTTATTTTAAGAAGAAATTAAACTAATTAATCAATGATCACAAACACACGTTTTTTGAGGGCGTGGCAATAGAGAGAATAGCTCCTCCAAGTCACAAGGCTGAAAATATGTTGATGGCCGCCATTGTTTCTTCTTCTTCTTACCAAATGAAAACGGCTTCTTTTTCGGTGGTGGCGGTGGCACTAACGCCGCCGGTATCCGGCATTCCCACCGCTCCGGTGTTGAACAACCATCACTTCCTCTTATCTCTTCATCCATGTACCTAATATTAATTCTGTTAATTTTTTTGTTACCCTAAATTTTAATTGAAAGATCAGAAACCCTACAAAAGGCTCTAATTATATATACAAAGTGGAAAGGGAGTTAATAATGGAGTGATAATAATAAGAAGGAGGTAATCAAATTAAACATACATGCATGCATGAAATTAAATGAAAAGCAAGTAAGCAACAATGGAGGAAAGGTGAAAGTGCAAGGTGGCTAGCGAGCAGTGACCAATATTTATATCTATTAAGTCTTAACCAAATTGAATTCAGCCACTGAAATTCATGTCACTTGTTGCCATGCATGCATGCATGCGTATACTAATTCTGTGGTTTATGATAGCGACACCTACTCTTTACTTCACTTCTTACGTGGTGAGATCAGCTTAATCTTTTATATATACGTGTCGTGATGCTATAGGTATCCTTTTTCAGCTAAAAAATAATTTGGTGTAATCCTTTAAAATGAGACTTTTGAATAAGATAAATTTTTTTTTTATAGAAACAACTTTTGGTTCATAGAAATAGTCATATAATTCATATAGATAATAAAGCTAAATTAAAAAATAGATATTTTGTTAAAATTTACTACACATACAATTTTTTTTTTTACATAAAGTCAACCAAAACCTAATAAAAACAATTCTCAATTTAAAGAGCGTGTCACGTGCTTTCTCAACTTTGAATAGCACAAAATTAGAAATGGTTCTTCTTTAACATTTGTATTCCACGTTCTTCCTTCTCCTCCTTCTCCTTCTTCTTCTTCTCCTTTTTTTTGCATTCTTCCTCATTTTTTTTGCATTCATTCTTCTTCTTTTTCGCGTTTTCATTCTCATCGTGGTTCTTTTTATTGTTATTATTGTTGCTGCATTTTTTCTCCTTCTCTTTCTATTGATTTTGTAACATTACGTATCTTTTTTTTTCTTTGTTTGATTTTTTCTCCCAAGATGAATTATAAGAAAACAAAATAAGAAGTTGAGGAAGAAGAAGCAGTAGAAGATGAAGAGAAGAAAGAGGAAGAGTTTTGAATTATGTAGAACTTATCAGAATAAAAATACATCTAAATATCTTCATGTTACATCCAAATATCTTCGTATTACACCCAAATTTGCTGCAAATACAGAAAAATATTTCCTCTAATGCTGTATTTTTTTCTTCTTCTTCTTTTCTTATTTCTTTCTTTTTTTTAGTTAAATGAATGTAAGTTCATCATCTTTCAAGTAATTTTTGCAGCATTATGTGTTTCTTCTTCTTCTTTATTTGATTTTTTTATTTTTATTCTTGTTAAGAGAGTAAAATAAGAAGAAATTTGAGAATGTAAAACAAAAAAGAAAAGATAAATAAGAAAAAAAGAAAAAGAAGATGGTGATGATGATAAAAAAAGAAGAAGCAGTATAAGATGAGGAGGAGGAAGAGGAAGAGTTTTGAATTATGAAGAATTTATCAGAATAAAAATACACCAAAATATCTTTGTGTTACATCCAAATTTGTTACAAATACAGAAAAATATTTCTTCTAATGCTACATTTTTTTCTTTTTTTTTTATTTCTTTTAGTTAAATGAATGTAAGTTCATCATTTTTCAAGTAATTTTGCAGCATTATGTGTTTTTTATTCTTATTTGCTTGATTTTTTTATTTTTATTCTTGTTAAGAGAGTAAAACAAGAAGAAATTTGAGAAAGTAAAACAAAAAGGAAAAGATCAATAAGAAAAAAAAAGAAGAAGAAGATGGTGATGATGATAAAAAGAAAAAAGAAGCAGTGGAAGATGAGGAGGAGGAAGAGAAAGAGTTTTGAATTATGTATAACTTATCAGAATAAAAATACACCCAAATATCTTCGTGTTACACCCAAATATCTTCGTGTTACACCCAAATTTGCTGCAAATATAGAAAAATGTTTCCTCTAATGCTACATTTTTTCTTCTGAATTGAATCACACATCAGCCACTTGATGATTTGATTCAAAATAATAAAAGGAAGAGAAGAAATTCCAATGAAAAAGAAGGAAGAAGAGGAGGAGGAGGAAGATGAGGAGGAGGAAGAGGTGGCATTGATGACAATGATAATGAAAAAGAAAAATAAAGAAAAAGAAGAAGAACATACAGTAACGGTACGAAGCGCGTGAATATAAATGACTTGTAAAAACTTGTATAGGAAAAACGTTTGTGATCCGTCATCTTATAACTCGATCTTTATTGTGCATTGTGCGTTATAACTCGACCTTAATTATCATTCATTCTTTACTTGTAACCGACACATTTATTACCGACTTAATGACCAAACGGTCATAACATGAATATTATTCATCAATTCTATGCCTATAAAAGGCACCAATTTCTATATTTTATGTCTTACATTCTATATTCATAGAATTATTATAACATATACACATGATAAGTTATATTTCATGTTTAACATTCTATAACCATAGAATTCTTATACCTCTAAAACACTTACTGATTTGAGCGTCGGAGTGTCTTTTGCAGGTACCCACCCGCTGTATTTTCTGACGTCCGAGTTATTCTCACTTCATTAAAGAAAAGGCGTATTACAACAGCGCAAGAGACGAGCTATACATCAGAAGTCCATCCACACAAGAACAGCTTGTATATATGTGGAGAATAATTCTATTATTTTATGTCAAATTATAAATTAAAAGTAAGTCAAATTTTCAATTTCAAAAAATCTTAACAGATAAAAACCTGTGATATAATTTTATACGAACCTCATTCATTAGATTTAAATACAATTTTCTGATAACTCAAACATTCTTAATTTCACCTTACTTAATCTACCTTAATATTATTTAATTTTTACTTACATTAAATTAACACAACAACTCCTAATAATAAAATGTTAAAACAAATTTAACCACTAATTTAACAAAATTACTAATAACATACTTCATTTAACAAATTTAACCACTAGTTTAACAGAAATCTTAACAAAATGTTAAATTTACAAAATAATCTAAAAAAATGTAATAATTATACCAACAAATCAATTCGATGATAGTAGCTACAGTTTCTCTTTAATATGCTGATGGTGACAGAGGTAGGGGTAACGGCGACGACAACGGCGTGAACATCAACTGTGGCGGTGCATTGACAGCAGCAACAACAGAATTGATGACCACATGTAGCAGCTGTGACAGCTGGTGCTCCAGGCGCGACGGCGGCGATCATGACGACGACTTGTCCCTGGGGCAACGACAGTGGGAGCAACATGGAGAGAGAGAGAAAGAAAGAGAGAGAGGGATTTCGCGTTTAAATTTAGCCCCAATTTTACCGTCAAATTTCTGTCGGATTAATCTGATGTTACGTCACCTAAACGGCGCGTTTCATTAAACTTTCATACCGTTGGAATTTTTTGATTTTTCGACGCTAAAACCAATGGTAATATTGGCACGTGTGACATCCGTTTTCACGGCAATAGCTACCATCAGTTTTAACAACGGAAAATATAATTTAACGATAATCTTTTATAACAATGGTTTTTTTTTCCGTAAAACATTATGCTGTTAAATCCAATGCTATTAGTCAACGCTAATTTCGACGATAAATTTAATAGTACTTAATATTTTTTTATAGTGTTAACAAGATACTTTTTGGATGACTTCAAGAAAAAATAAAAAAGAATATTTCGCCCATCGCAAGAAGGATGAGCCTCCTACCTCGCTGTTCAACACCACACATGCATTGCCATCCTTAAAAATAAGGGCAATTTACTAGAATAAACAAAGTGTGTGAAATGTTTACCCAAATACATAAAATGGGATCCTGTTACTTGAATGTGCAAATTCAATTATATGTAATCCGTGGGAGGTTAGAACGGTTTAGGGTTTACACATAAACCGTGGGAGGTTCCCACGGATTATGAACATTGCGTTGCATGCATAAACCGTGGTAGGTTACCACGGTTTATGAAGAGAATGATATGAGCATAATACACGGTAACCTACCGCGGTTTATGAAGAAGTTAGCATATGCATAAACCCCTCTAACCTCCCACGGTTTATGTGTTGTAGTATATAAATATGTAATCCGTTGAAGGCTATCACGGTTCATTTGCTTCACCCAAAAATTTGGAAAGTTGTTGTGTTGAGAGGAGCTTGTGGAAAAGCTTTGAAGGTTTGAAGGAGGAATCCGATGGAGCCAGCGGAGTCTGAGGATCGCTTGTACCGACTAAATGGCGTTGCTCACGTGGCAGGATACCTCGCTGAAGAGGTAAGTTATTATCATTAACATTGTTATTAATATTGCTTGTAATGTTTTTATATAAATGTTGACATTATGAGCGTTGTTATTTGTCAAATTATTTTTTATGTGTTTATTTAAATCGTTATTCTGATTAATATTATCTATATAAATATTGATATTGTTATGGTTATTGTTAATATAAATGTAAAAAATATAGAAATTGACATTATTATGGTTATGGTTAGTAAGAATAATTTATTTTTATTCTTATTGTTATTCCTAGAAAAATTGTTTATATTAATATTGATATTATTAGGATTATTGTTGGTAAAAATATATTTTGTTATGTTTATCCTTATTGTTACTCTGGTTAGACTTATTTATATAAATATTAAAATTATTATTGTTATTGTTAGTAGAAATATTACTCGTAGGTTAGAAATTTTTATGACCATGGTTATTGTTAGTAGAATTTAATTTTATTATTTTTATTGTTATTGTAGTAATTTTTTATAAGTTATTTTTGATGGTTTTAGTGATGGATTTATGTTGAAGGTTTTTTTTACCCACATTTTGCAGCCTGGTAGGGTTATTAGCGGCGTCAGAAGACAACAGAATATGCCGTTACATGATCGGATTATACCCTATCTGGAGACAGCGGGGTTGTATCATTTGGCTAGGCTTAACAGTCAGTGGTTCTGGTCGATGAGCCTCTCCTTAGCGCATTTATTGAGCGGTGGCGTCCTGAGACGCACACCTTCCATATGCCTTTTGGGGAGTGCAGTATTACTCTGCAAGATGTGGCATATCAGCTTGGTTTGCCGATCGATGGTGAGCCCGTTAGTGGGTGTCTGACCGAGTTTGAGAATTTTATGGAACACGGTAGGCCAGCATGGGTGTGGTTCCGGGAGTTGTTTGGGGAGTTACCTCCACAGAGTAAAGTTAAGCAGATGACAGTGTGCTACACATGGTTCCATGAGAGGTTCCGGGTTCTCCCAGCAGATGCTAGTGATGAGACCGTGCGTGTATACGCTCGTGCCTATATTCTGATGCTTTTGTCGTCTCAGCTGTTTGCGGACAAGAATGCAAACAGGGTCCACCTTCGGTGGTTGCCTTATTTGGCATCTTTGGACGACTTGGGTAGATATAGCTGGGGCTCGGCTGCGCTTTGCTGGTTGTATAGATGTCTTTGTCGTGGAACAAACAGAAACGTTGTTAACTTGGCTGGGCCGCTTCAGCTTCTACAGTCTTGGATTTTCTGGAGGTTTCCCACTCTTAGGCCGAGTGGATTTGATAGATTTGGGTTTCCTCTTGCTTCCAGGTTAGGTTTTATTTTTTCGGTTCTTAAATTATTCAACATGATGTGTTATTCTTCATTTTGACATGATTTGAATGAAATTCGTAGGTGGGCCACGTTTATGCCGAGAAACGATGGAGGGGCCCAAAGATTAGCTTCTGCACGCCTTTTGTTGGATCGATTGCGTGTCCATGATGTGAGTTACTTAGATATTGATCTTACTTGCATTGGTTTATGCTATATTTTTTGTTCTAACGACATTGTAACTGCTTTGATACAGTTTCTGTGGGAGCCTTACTCTTCTGTCGAGGTTGCTGCTGTTATTCATCCCGAGATACTAGTTGAGGAGCACCGTAGGCTTTGGACTGCCCTCACTAGCCTGATATATTTT
Organism: Arachis stenosperma; assembly: GCF_014773155.1. Taxonomy (NCBI): domain Eukaryota; kingdom Viridiplantae; phylum Streptophyta; class Magnoliopsida; order Fabales; family Fabaceae; genus Arachis; species Arachis stenosperma. Next base: position 2,696,295 of record NC_080379.1, on the reverse strand, counting down.
GCGGCGATTGAGTGGCACCAGGTTGATAGGGTGCTACCACAGTTCGGCGGTGTTCAGCATCTCCCTCAGCCGGCTCTCAACATAGATTGGTTACATGCAAAGGATGGCAGGGGTGGTGACCGGTGGTTCCCCACATATTACCGGGAGTGGCATCAGTATTGGGACTCTCGGGTTCAGTCAGTCATATGGGTTGATCGAGTCGCTGACCCCGGTCCATCATCAGAGTACCTGGATTGGTGGTGCCGTGTGGCGCACAGATTCCTATCCCCGGATGATGCATTCCAGGATCCGAGGCCGATTTTGTTGTCTGAGGAGGCACGTCACAGAGGGTTGTCCCAGGCTCCTCCCAGGGTGCACGTTTACGACAGACCGGATAACAGGCGAGTCGATCGCCGTCGTCGCATAGGCACCAGGACCACGGATCGAGAGTGGCGGGAGTTCGCCCACCGTTTGGAGGAGGACCTCCCTGGACCTGAGCATGGGGATGCAGCGGAGTATCGTGTTCCTCGACGCAGAGCCAGACGTCAGCCTGGGCGGGATGGTCGTGCAGGGGCTCGAGGTCCAGGACCATCCGTTGGGGATGATGGCACGCAGCACGCTGTTGGTGAGGATGTAGGTGTTTCAGCGTCAGCTATGGATCAGCGGACGTTCGACGTGGGTAGTAGCTCTCAGCTCTTTGCGAACATGCCTCCACCTGCATTTGCTGAGTTTACTACGGCGGCTGTCGGGATGGAGATCGATGATCCCGTTACTCAGTCAGAGTTCTACATGGATATAGCAGACATGCTCAGGGATGATGATGGTACCCATTATAGGCCACAGATGGCTGATGACCCTGCCCAGTTCCCTGTACAGCAGCCACCGGTTGACGACGTTCAGGACCAGCTGCCTGTTGACCTGAACCAGCCTGCAGCATCCCCGTCTGATCCCTGGTTCACCTTAGGAGGGACACCTGCTTCCGCATTTAGCGCTGTTCCCGGACAGCCATCAGCACCAGCGGCAGATCAGAGACCGAGGCGACTTAGACGTCCTCCATTGTGTGGCACAGGAGGTCACCTGCTTGGTCAGTTTGACGATGATGATAGTGACACCATTGAGGATTCTGATTAGTTATGTCATATGCTCATGTCTAGTATGAACTTTGTCAGTTTATTTACTTAGCATCTTAGTGAGACTTCTTATCTTTATGGTTTTGTATAATGTTATGTTTATTTTCATGTCTAGTATGAACTTTGTCAGTTTATTTGTACTTGTATAATGTTATGTTATTTCATTCAGAATTATCATGCGCATTTTTAACGATAGAATAGTAAATCAGTTCAAACATATAAATTAAACGCAATTTACTAATACGAAATTAGCGCACTAAAATAACATGTTGGCAGTCAAAGACTTAACCAACCATACATGGCTTAAAAAAACTAAAACCACATAGAACGCATCATAAACGGCATGATCTCTAGGCTTACACTCCTCCAGGCTGTCTTCGCTGGTCACAGTTCCTGCGCGTATGGCCAGGCTGACGGCATAACCCACAGCGCTTAGGTTGGTTCTCCTGAGACTGATCCATACTACCACGGATCCTGGTTGCCCTCGGACGACCCTCATTTGCACGCCTCAAGTCAGGGTCAGGTATGATAGTAGGCCCTCCATATGGAGGCCATAGTCCTTCAGGGATAGGTGGATAAAAACCCTGCTTGTAAACGTTGAAAACCTCACTCATACGATATACCTCGTGAACATATGACGCCCAATTAAGGCGGGAGTATGCGCAACACGCAATGGCATGGCAACAAGGATAGTGTAGCGCTTGAAAGTGGCCACAGTCGCATGTGTTATCTTTAAGGGAAACCTTATAGCTTCCCAGTGAGAAGCTCCCGGTTGGTGTTGTCTCAGCGACCGTGTACTCGGATTGATGCCTGTCATACAACGTCACCGTGAAGCACCTAGAGTCTCTTATATTCCGATCAATAGCCTTGACCAAGGCCTGACAAAACTCATGCCCAGCACCAATTTGTGCCTCTGCTGCCTGTCCGCGGACCACAAACAGCTGAGCAAGCCTCCCGTAAGTTGACTTAGCCAAAGATGTGACCGGGAGGTTGCGAGTTCCCTTTAACACCGAGTTCACGCATTCACTAATGTTGGTTGTCATGTGCCCGAACCGTCGACCGCTATCCTCATGTTGGGTCCATTTGTCGTACTCCATCCGGTTGGCCCAGTCACACATTGCTGGATTCTCAGTGCGCATGATGTCGAACCAGTAATAGAACTCTGCTTCAGTCTTTGCGTAGGCAGCATTCACAAGCATCCTCCTTGAGTCCTTACCTTTGAACGTAAGGGCAAAATTGGCCGCCACATGACGAATACAGTACGCTCGGAAAGCACGGGGAGGGAGCCAGCCGTTCTCCGGTGCCTCAAGCGCTGCCTTGATTCCATTATGCCTGTCGGAGATAACAAGGATACCCTCTTGAGGAGTTACATGCTCTCGTAGGTTGGACAAGAAGAATGACCACGACTCTGCATTCTCACCCTCCACAAGGGCAAATGCAATCGGCAGGATGTTCGAATTCCCATCCTGCGCTATTGCCAACAGCAGCGTTCCTCCATACTTACCATACAGGTGGGTACCATCAATACTGACAAGGGGCTTGCAATGACGGAATGCCTCAATGCACGGTGGAAATGTCCAGAAAAGTCGGTGAAAGTACACCGTCGACTCGTCAATCTCACCACGAAGCCGAACGGGAGAGGTCTTCAACACCGTGATTGTTCCAGGCATTGTTGACTGGACCCCTAACATCCAACGTGGCAGGTCCGCGTACGACTCTTCCCAATCGCCATATATTTGTGCCACTGCCTTCTGCTTGGCCATCCAGACCTTCCTGTAGCTAGGCCGGAACCCGTAATCAGCTTCTGTAGCTTCTTGCAAAACCTTTACCGTAACCGCAGCGTCTGCCCTAACCAACGGAAGAATCCTCACACAGATAACGTGGTAATCCAGCTGGCGGTGATCACTCGATATAGACGTTGCCAAGCATGTGTGTGGCCCGTTGTACCTCCTAACCTCCCAAGTGCCCTTGCGTGCACGCAGGGCTACTCGAATCAACCAACTACAACCCTTCTCGAATTCCTTGCATTTTCCATGATACTTCAGATGATCTGATTCAATGACTCTGTACTCAACACCTCGCCGGATGCTATAGTCCTTCACACTCAGCACAGCTTCTTCCTTGTTTTGGAATGATTGCCCGATCTGAAATTCTGTAGAAGAGCCCCCGACTATGTTACCTCCGTCCTCCTGTTGAGCCAGAGCATCCAAGTTTAGTGTCGAGAAGTGTGGAGGGTACTGTTGAGAGGCAGAACTTGAAGGCATATGCTGCGTATGTGGATTTGCACCTGTGTCATCGTCACTGTCCCCTGCGATATCAACAGGCTCCTGCTCAGAGTCATCGTCACACATTGCGTTCTCTACTCGATCGGGTCCACCAAAGCCTTCCATATAAGTTAACAGGCCACCCCCAGTGCCGACATCGTGAGGAGGCTCATCGACTGCTGCATTCTCCAAAGTTACAGAACCAACAACCTCTCCTCGGCCTAAATGCACTGCGAATGAAGGGGATGCTATCGGTTGATGAGACGGTCTGACGGTAGGCATGGAACTAGATGCACCTCCGGCGGCAGTGGAGCCAGGAACTGGAGCGGATGCCCCAGAACTTTCAACACCGACCTCCAACTTCGCGAACAACTCATGGATTCTGATCTCCGGAAAACTCCTTACGCAATGGAACAAAACCCTAAGATCTTCATCAGCCTTAACCACAAAGGTATCATACTTAACACCGGTCGAGACAACTGCGATGGGGATCTTGTAGTATAGTTTCTTCACCCACTTGCTACCAAACACGCCAAGCTTCTGCAAGATGCTGTTCTTCAAATCTGATAAGGAGCTTGACGAACTGATGAAAACACTCAGTGGTTCTCTATCAGTGAACTTCACACCCACGCTTTTGCTTTTTTTAATTTTGCCACAGCAATGCACTAAGGCTAGAAAACTCTCTCCCTCACCTGACATTGTGAAAATGATCTCTCATGGAGCTTCAGTCACTCACATATATATAGATTTTCAGTGACTGTAAACCGTGGCAACTTTCAGGGTATTATGCACAACTCTCCTTACACATAAACCGTGGTAGGTCATAGAGGTTTACATTCATCTCTTTTTCCTCATAAACCGTGGTAACCTACCACGGTTTTATAGCTTGCTTTCTTCATAAACCGTGGGAACCTCCCACGGTTTACGTGTAATCCCTAAACCGTCCTAACCTCCCACGGATTACATATAATTGAATTTGCACATTCACGTAGGAGGAATCCATTTTATGTATTTGGGTAAACATTTCAACCAATTTGTTTAATTTAGTAAATTGCCCTAAAAATAATTCTAAAAAGAGTTTCATATCGAAAATTTTAGCCTTAAATTAATCCCATATCAAAACTAAGTTTTGTTTTTTCTCTCTTTATATATAAAATTTCTTCTGATAAATAGAAAAAATTATACCTAATTTTTTTAAAAAATATACATTACACTATTTTTTAAGAGTGTTAGGAACAATAAATTTTATAATTTATAGTCATTATTATTATTTTTAATAATATAAAATTATTCACTTTTATTTTATTAATTAAATACTAATAAAATTTTAATAAAAATATTATTCCCTAAACTTTCTCTTTTTTTTATTCTAATAACTAAACACTTTTCTTTCTTAATCTATCATTTAATCGTAATAAGTATTTAATGAACAAAACTAACTTTAAATACTTAAATAAACAATATACATTGGTTCTACTGACCCACCCATAATTTCCTCCAATTAAACATTCCTCTCCCAACTTCAGCATCTCGGAGCTAGGCGAACGAATGTGCATTCACAAGGAACAGAATTGGGATTGGGGTTTTTCAGGGGATACGTTGCTCATGCTAGAGCTCGTGGAAACGGAATCCTTTCCAGTTTGCCTAATTTTAAGTGTGTTCCGGCGAACCCTAAGATTCATTACCGGTTGTTGTTCAGCGAAGGACCTAAGAAGAATAGTAAGTTAGGGCTTTTGCTGTGCCATCTGTGTACTGCCTGCGTCTGTATTGCTTTTATTGTGTGAAGTTGATCATCGCAAATTGTGTGATTGGTGCACTAATATCAACTAATTATAGGTTAAACAGTTGCTTAACTTTTGTGTAGTTGTTATAGACTTGTAGATGCTCTTTTAATTTTTCTTTATTCTTCTTGGGTTTGGCGTATCGTGCTATAACTTTTATAATGTGTACATTTGCTCCTTCTAATTTCAGAAGAGCCAGAGACAAATACAGATGATCATGGAAATGTTTACTTTTGTCCCTTTAAGCTACTTTTTATCTCTACTTTGGAGATGGTGCTAATCACGGTTGCATTATGTTATCGTCGTGAAGGACAACAGGTAAGCATATTACCAGTGCCTGTTGCTTGGTTTGAATTTGTTGGATCAGTGAAATTGGGTTGAGTTGAGAACTTGAGATATACAAATACCTGCTTTTCATTTGATGAAATCAGTGATTTCAAATGCATGAAAAGTTCACCATGTATTGCCCCGATAAGTGATACATTTTGCCTCAATTGTCTTCATCTTTCAATGTATTGGGATACATGGAAATAGCAGAGCTCATAAAAACTGGTGCTATTTTATATCATGCATCACACTACGTTGTTTGCTGAATTCTTTTGATGCTACATCAGTATCTTTTCTGAGACCTGCATTTTTTATATCATTAGGAGCCCTCCCTGATAACTTGTCTTCTCCTTAGTCCTTATCCTCATTTGCATGCGTGTACCCTTGGAAGTTTTATTTTCAGGGACTCTTATATGAAGCTCATTTAATTGATATACCTTTACTGATTTTACTTGGTGAATTCTTCTATGGCTAAAGTTATTCATATTGGAAAATTGGTGTATCTGCTACATGAGCTCTATGCTGCTGTCACCAACAGCTTGCGTGTATTGAAGCTCCATTAATAATTTTAATGTTTGTTGCTAGTTTTGAATTTTGTTTGAGCTGTAAGTGCTTGCTATAATAAGGATGACTTTGCATGATTTTTAAGATGAGAATACACCACTGTTCCTCTTGGCTATAAGATGTTTTTTTGTGTCTGATTTTGTTAGTTTCTTTTGTTTTGTTATATGATTTCGTGCTGACATCAAGAATAATTTGATTATGTGCAGATTAACTTTCAGGAGTTTAAATATGAGCTTTTGGAGCCAGGTTTAGTAGACCATATTGTTGTGTCAATAAATAAGTCAGTTGCCAAAATATACGTGAGGAATACTCCACGAAACCAAACAGACAGTGAAGTTGTCAAAGGAACCCTCCCCGCGAAGGGAACTGGTGGGCAATATAAATTTTATTTCAATATTGGAAGTGTGAAATCTTTTGAGGAGAATTTAAAAGCAGCACAAGAAGAACTAGGCCTTGAACCCGATGATTATGTTCCTGTTACATATTCTTTTGAAGTGGATTGGTGGCAACAGGAGTTGATGAGGGATGGTCTAACAGCGATTGCTTTGTTTTCGGGATCCTTCCTGTTATTCCTGTATATGATAACGTGATTGTAAGGTGGACTTGGTGTTGGGGTGGACTGACTTAGCAATCCATTAGTCCAGATAATAAAATTTAACTTCCACAAGACAGCAATGTGGAGCCGTTTAACTCGTATGGCATTATAAGTTAAGTAGCAGTGTTACTAGTGTTAATCATAAGGGCGAAATCCTAAGAACTCAAGTAACACAAGTAATTGGTGCCTATGCAAGGGAAGTATTTCTCTGGATGTATTTCCTATGTACTCTTTTCTAAGATAAAGGATACTTTTATTGTGGAACTATAAATTAACGTGAACGTTTTTACTGGTACATTGTTAAAAAGATGTATGTGTAGTGCTACAGAAAAAATTAGAGGAATTTGATGAAAACCGATAAATTCATGAACAAAAGGGAAGGATAAGATCGATACTCTAATAAATAATAAGAATAAACTACCAAAATTGACCCTGAAAGTTTTAATTAATTACAAATCTGACCACGAAAGAAAGGAAAGTAGGAAACTCTTAATGATCCATTTCGTTCGGCAAAACTAACTAAATGTCCATTAGGGATGGATGACATTAGTGATTTAGCTTTTCTGTCAATGTTAGGGAACATACTAACTAAATGTCCATTAGGAATGGATGACATTAGTGATTTAGCTTTCCTATCAATGTTACGGAACATCTGTCACATTTGACGTGGATATTCAATTTTAAAATAAAAAATCAATGAATGGTGAATGGTTAAATTAAACACTGCACATCATCCAGTTTTTTTTCACTGGAGAGGATCCCTCCCATTAATTTTCTCCCAAATTGAAGAATCTAGATAGACCTTGACATTGTTCCCAATCTTGTGAAGATAAAGCGAGAGGGGAAAATATCAGAAAATGTCTAGGCATAAATTGAATTATACACAGTCGTTGGTAAAAACAGTCTGCAAGTTCATGGATGAAGGGCGAAAGCAAAGTTGATGGCAAATGCAACTGTGGTATGGACGTGGTTCTCCTTGAGTTTGGCACAACTCCTTAATTTAAATTTTAAACAACATTCATCAGATGTTAAAACCTTATCTAACCCATTCGTCATTCAACCATTACAAGTATTTCAGTGTTACCCAGAGGCTAACATAATAAAAAATTTAATTTTTTTTAACTTCAGAAGAAAACCTAGAACAATTTACGAACTTACTCAAGTATGTGTCGTCGTTTTGGCACCGAGGAGTGAATCTCCTTCCTGTAAAAGACAACCCCTCACACATTCTGATCGATTCTCCACCATGAGAATGCTAGTATTACTTAACCGCTACTCTTTTCAAACTACAACTTCAATTGTGATCAAGTTACAGAGGACTCTGTTAGGACAAGGATTTCATGAGATAAAGAGCGCAAGTTAGTTTTTTCTCATTAATTTTTCTTTAATTTTAAAATCGAATATCCCCGTCAGATGTGACACGTGTTCAGTGGCCGAAATGCTGCATCTCTATTACAAAACTGCCTTACCGCGTCGTTCATGTTATCTTCGCCACCAATAATAACACACTCATTCTTTCGCTATTCCATTCTTCAGATCTATCCAATTCAACCTTCACGCTTGATTCTTCATTCTTATTGTGATGATTATATTTTATTTTTATTTTTCTAATAAAAATTTAGGATAGAATTATTATATATTTATACTTCAATCAACTTCAACCTGCGACATAAGTATATAGAATCTCTGTTTGCGTCTTCTTCCAACCATGAATTTTTCAAGGATTGGGCGCTCACTCTCGCGCTCTTCACGCGCCAAAGTAAGAAACCTTCTCCCTGTTTTCTTTTCCCTCTTTCGATCCGAGTTCTGTTTGCTCCTCAGAATATTGGATTGCAGGATTATTTTCGCGGTGATGCGAAATTGGGTACCCTTCTCGGAGCTACGCGAACGAATGTGCATTCAGAAGGAACGGAATTGGGATTAGGGTTTTTCAGGGGATATGTTGCTCATTGTAGAGCTCGTGGAAACGGAATCCTTTCCAGTTTGCCTGATTTTAAGTGTGTTGCGGCGAACCGTAACATTCATTATCGGTTGTTTTTCAGCGAAGGACCTAAGAAGAGTAAGTTAGGGCTTTTGCTGTGCCATTGGTGTACTGTGTGCGTCTGTATTGGTGGTGGAAATGGAACTGATTCTGTTGTTGCTTTTATCTGCTGAACTGAGCTGATTGCTTTTGCTTTAGGGATTGTATGGATTCAGTTTTGCAATTTTCTGATTGATGTTTGTTGTTGTTTTCTTGGTAGATTTTGAGAAGTTCTATCCCAAGGAGAAGGAGGAAATTCCAAAGGGGGAGGATAAAAAGCATGAGTCTAAAGGTAAGAAAAAAAGAGAGGACATTTTGTGTGAAGTTGATCATCGTAAATTGTGTGATTGGTGCACTAATATCAACTAATAATAGGTTAACAGTTGCTTAACTTTTGTGTAGTTCTTGTGGACTTGTAGAGTTGTAGATACTCTTTTAGTTTTCGTTTATTCTTCTTGGGTTTGGCGTATCCTTTACGTACTATAACTTCTGTAATGTGTACATTTGCTCTTTCTAATTTCAGAAGAGTCAGAGACAAACACAGATGATCATGGAAATGTTTACACGATTGAGATGCCTCTAATGGAATTTATCATCTCTTGTTTGGTGATGACGCTATTTGTTAAAGTGTTTTTTCATCGTGAAAAGCAACAGGTAAGCATAGCTTTAAGTGTATTACCCGTGCCTGTTGCGTGGTTTGAATTTGTTGGATCAGTGAAATTGGGTTGAGTTGAGAACTTGAGATATACAAATACCTGCTTTTCATTTGATGAAAGCAGTGATTTCAAATGCATAAAAAGTTCACTATGTATTGCCCAGATAACTGACACATTTTGCCGCTATTGTCTTCATCTTTCAATGTATTGGGATACATGGAAATAGCAGAGCTCTTGAAAACTGGTGCTATGTTATATCATGCATCACACTACTTTGTATGCTGAATTCTTTTGATGCTACATCAGTATCTTTTCTGAGACCTGCATCCAATGTATCATTAGGAGCCCTCAATAATTCCTTGTCTTCTCCTTAGTCCTTATCCTCGTTTGCATGCGTGTACCATTGGAAGTTTTATTTTCAGGGACTCTTATATGAAGCTCATTTAATTGATTTACCTTTACTTATTTTACTAGGTGAATTTTTCTATGGCTAAAGTTATTCATATTGTAAAAATGGTGTATCTGCTAGATGAGCTCTATGCTGCTGTCAGTGACAGCATGCTTGTACTGATGCTCCATTAATAATTTTAAATACTGTTAATTTCAAGAATTTGGTTGTTGCAAGTCTTACATCTTGCTTGAGCTGTGAACTGCCTGTTATAATAAGGATGACTTTGCATGATTTCTAAGATGAGAATACACCACTGTTCCTCCTGGCTATAAGATGGTTTTGTGTCTGATTTTGTTGGTTTCTTTTGTTTCGTCATATGATCTCGTTCTGACATCAAGAACAATTGGATTATGTGCAGATTAACTTTCAGGAGTTTAAAAATGAGCTTTTGGAGCCAGGTTTAGTAGACCATATTGTTGTGTCAAATAAGTCAGTTGCCAAAATATACGTGAGGAATACTCCTCGTAACCAAACAGACGGTGAAGATGTCGAAGGAACCCTCCCCGCAAATGGAACTGGTGGGCAATATAAATTTTATTTCAATATTGGAAGTGTGAAATCTTTTGAGAAGAATTTAGAAGCAGCGCAAGAAGCACTAGGCCTTGACCCCCATGATTATGTTCCTGTTACATATTCTTTTGAAGTGGATTGGGATCACGAATTTATGAGGTATGCTCCAACAATGATTGCTTTGCTTGTGGGATCCCTCTTGTATATGGTGACAAGGAGATTGTAAGGTGGACTTGGTGTTAGTGGCGGCAGTGGTAATAAGGGTGCTCGTTTTGTAGACATATATATACACCATAAGAGAGAGAAAAAAAATCTAATTAAGAATATTCTCGTTTTGGGAAATAAGACAAAGCAAGAATAATATTATTAACTACATGTTAATTAAAAATTTATTGTTGATACTTGGATCCAAATTTTCATAAAAAATATCATATTAAAGATTTGAAATTAAAGGAAAAACTTATTAGTAGAAAAAAACTGTAAAACTGTATATTTCTAATGGCAATATTTTAATATAGCAGCGTTATGATTAATTCTTGGCGTGTTTCATTCTAACCATCAACCAAAGTTTTTGTCGCCAACACTCTGGCAATAGCATGCATTGGCCAGCAATAAGCTAAGTTATTGAATAAAAGATGCGCATGTTTAGACCTCTTACCTTCTTTTCAAGAAAAATAAAAAATTTAATAAAATGAGTATTTCTAAATTCAAAAATTATGAGAAAATGAAAATATAAGAATCTAATTGTTCTTAAATTAAAATAATTAAATTCAAACATAGTATTGATTATAAAATTAATAATGATTAAACTCCTTTATTTTCACACTTTTAACATTAAGATCCTTTTTCTTTTAAAATTGATTGATAAAAATCGTTAAATGTATTAATAAATTTAACTAAATTATCATCTTATGACTCTCAGTTATTAATTTTACATAAAATTTATTGCACCTAAATTTTTCTATCATGTATGTTAAGCCCGCAAATATTTAAAATTATTGCTAATGAGAAGCTTATCATATATTTTTAGAGTACATGTTAGCTAAATCCTAAATATAATTATACTCACATCCAAATCTTTTTATGAATTAAATTCAACTAAGTTAAACAATAAAACTTTGAATAATGCTAGTCATAATTGTTTTTTGTTATGTTCGACCAACTTAATTAGACTTGGTTAACAAAAGATTTAGATGTATAATAAAAATGATGAACAAATAATGAACTAATCACTCAACTAATTCAAATTAGTTACCTGATCCATTGGTTAGGAGGATGGCTGGTATGGTTTTTTAAGAAGCCCAAAGTTTTCCTTTTTAAATGAAAACATTGGGCCATTAAGTGGGCCTCTAATTTTAACCAAAATTCATATGATACAGTACTGTTGCCTCAAGGAAATGGCCGAAATGCTGTATCTCTATAACAAAAATGAAGAAATAAGAGGCCGCACCTTATTTTGCAAAATCTTTTCAACTAAATTAGTATAAATACAGTAAATCTATAGTTAAATATACTGAATTAGACTAATTGTTTGGATCATCATTATTTTCATCCAAACAAGAAAAAAAAACTTTGGATCATTACTTTCGGATCATGTGATTGGCTAACCATCCTAACAAAAAATATCAACAGGTAGGGTGAATTATTGACCTGATTACCCAGGCCAACTTTTAGTTATTCATCTCATTTGATTTTTTCTATCAACATAATTCGGCTTAGTTTGGTAAAGCTTTTTCTTTTTAAAAGTAGTTTATGAAAGCTGTCTTTTAAAAGACAGCTTTTTAAAAGCTGCAGCACTTACGTTTGGTAAAATCAAATTAAAAAATGGCTTTTAATAAGTACAAGCACCATAATTGTGTTTGGTAAAACAGCTTTTAAAAGTTAAAAAAATTATAATAAACATGTTTATAACAAAAAAATAATTTTTTTTAAATTTTTTAAAATTTTATATAATATTTTAAAATAAAATAATGTTAAAATAAAAAATTCATAATAAACATAAATATAATAAATAAATTCTTCTATTTTTTAACTTTAAAATTTTATATAAGTATCATAAAATTTGTATGTAATCCAATGTTAGTACTGGGTACGTCCATTATCCACCTATGTATATTGGCTCACCTTTACAGATCATAAAAAATGGAACACATATCTCAAATAAACTACTCTTATGATTATATATCTATATTTACATATGTATATACATGTTGTTATTATAATTTGGACTAATGCTCATGCAAAAAAATTTTATGATTGGTTTTCATCAACCTCTTCCCGTTTCAAAGAACAGAAAAAAATAAACAAAGATAATAAATCTACTGAAAAAATACAAAATTAACGCAAAAAAAATAATATAAATAGATAGAAGTTCATACCTAATATGTGATAGAGATGTATTTGTGTAGAAATTTGTGAAGATTAGGTTGAAAAATAAAAAATATATGAAGATTGTGTTAGATTTTATGAAGGTTAGGAAGAGAAGTTAGAAATATATGAAAATTTTAATGGCAATATAATAGAGGGGAAATATGTGCGAAAAATGAAAAAAATTTGGTAAGCATAAGCCAGCTTTGAAAAGCTCCCTCTAGGTGCTTTCACCCCTAACTTTTAAAAGCCGCAAGCACAAGCACTTAAACTTTATAAGTTACCAAACGCAAAATGACGTACTTAAGCACCTCCTAAAAAAACTTTACCAAAGCCAGCCTTCATTTTTTTGGATGAAGAACCTGTGGGTCGAGTACCGTGTTTGCCAAGACAATTTATAAAAACTAAGAAAGCAAAAGCAAACTTGCTTCTTTGTTGACCTCTAATGACATTTTATAAACCAAAGGCAACGTCGTTATTTTCCTAACCAAACACTGCGTTAAACCACCGCGTCGTTCATGTTATCTTCGCCACCAATAATAACACACTTCTTCATTCTTTCCCAAATCCTTTCTTCAGATCTATCCAAGTCACTCTTCACGCTTAATTCTTCATTCTTATTGTGATGATTGTATTTTGTTTATTTTTTCGAATAAAATTTTAGGTTAGGATTATTATATATTTATACTTCAATCAACTTCAACCTGCGACATAAGTAGATAGATTCCTCTCTGTGTTTTCTACTTTTCTTCCAACCATGATTTTTTCAAGGATTGGGCGCTCACTCTCGCGCTCTTCACGCGCCAAAGTAAGAAACCTTTTCCTTTTTTTTTTCTCCTCTTTCGATCCGAGTTCCGTTTGCTCCTGAGAATATAGCGTAAAAGTTCCAACTTTGGATTTGGATTGCAGGATTATTTGCGCGGCGATGCGAAATTGGGAACCCTTCTCGGAGCTACGCGAACGAATGTGCATTCGGAAGGATTGGAGTTGGGATTAGGGTTTTTTAGGGGCTATGTTGCTCATGCTAGAGCTCGTGGAAACGGAATCCTTTCCAGTTTGCCTGATTTTAAGTGTGTTGCGGCAAACCCTAAGATTCATTACCGGTTGTTTTCCAGCGAAGGACCTAAGAAGAAGAGTAAGTTAGGATTTTTGCTGTGCGGTTTGTGTACTGTCTACTGTGTGCGTCTGTATTGGTCGTGGAAATGGAACTGATTCTGTTGTTGCTTTTATCTGCTGAATGAGCTGATTGCTTTTGCTTTAGGGATTGTTTGGATTCAGTTTTACAATTTTCTGATTGATGTTTGTTGTTGTTTTCTTAGCAGATTATGAGAACTTCTATCCCAAGGAGAAGAAGGAAATTCCAAAGGGGGAGGATAAAAAGCATGACTCTAAAGGTAAGAAAAAAAGAGAGGACATTCCGTGTGAAGTTATTATGGCAAATTGTGTGATTGGTGCACTAAGATCAACTAATGATAGGTTAACAGTTGCTTAACTTTTGCGTAGATCTTGTGGACTTGTAGATACTCTTTTAATTTTCCTTTATTCTTCTTGGATTTGGTGTATCTTTTACGTGCTATAACTTTGTGATGTGTACATTTGCACCTTCTAATTTCAGAAGAGTCAGAGACAAACACAGATGATCATGGAAGTTTTCAAGAGACTTTCATGAAGCAAGTTCAAAATTTTATCACTCCTTTATTGGTGATGGGGCTATTTCTTGGATCATTTAATTTTGGTCCTCGTGAACAGCAACAGGTAAGATAGCTTCAAGCATATTAGGAGTGCCTGTTGTGTGGTTTGAATTTGTTGTATCATTGAAGTTGGGTTGAGTTGAGAAATTGAGACATACAAATACCTGCTTTTCATTTGATGAAATGATTCCAAATGCATGAAAAGTTAACTTTGTGTGCTCAGATAACTGACACATTTTGCTGCTATTGTCTTCATTTTTTGATGGATTAGGATACATGGAAATTGCGGAGATCACAAAAACTATTTTGTGCTATATCATGTATTATACTACTTTGTTTGCTGAATTCTTTTGATGCTACACCAGTATCGAGCCCTGCATCCAATATTTCATTAGGATCCCTCCATGATTGCTTGTCTTCTCCTTAGTCCTTTTCTTATTTGCGTGTGTACTGTTGGGATTTTTTTTCCAGCGACTCTTGTATGAAAGCTTATTTCATTGATATACCTTTCCTGATTTTACTTGGTGGATTTTTCTTTGGCTAAAGTTATTCATATTGAAGCTCCATTAATAATTTTGCATTCTGTTAATTTCAAGAATTTGGTTGTTGCAAGTCTTAAATCTAGCTTGAGCTCTGCACTGTTTTCGCTACTTTTTATAAGGGTGACTTTGCATGATTTCTATGAGAGTATACCACTATTCTTCCTGGCTATAAGATGGTTTATTGTGTCTGCTTTTGTTAGTTTCTTTTATTTCATTATGATTCGTGTTGACATCAAGCACAATTTGACTACATGCAGATTAGCTTTCAGGAGTTTAAAAATAAGCTTTTGGAGCCAGGATTAGTAGACCATATTGTTGTGTCAAATAAGTCGGTTGCCAAAATATACGTGAGGAATACTCCTCGTAACCAAACGGAGAATGAAGTTATCCAAGGAACCCTCCCCGCAAAGGGAACTGGTGGGCAATATAAATATTATTTCAATATTGGAAGTGTGGAATCTTTTGAGGAGAAGTTAGAAGAAGCGCAAGAAGCACTAGGCATTGACCCCCATGATTATGTTCCTGTTACATATTCTTCTGAAATGGTTTGGTACCAGGAATTGATGAGGTTTGCTCCAACACTGTTGCTTCTGGGATCCCTCTTCTATATGGGAAGGAGAATGCAAGGTGGACTTGGTGTTGGTGGCGGCGGCGGTAATAAGGGTGCTCGTGGAATATTTAACATAGGGAAAGCCCATGTTACTAAAGTAGACAAGAATGCGAAAAATAAGGTTAATTGCTTTATTCTTCATCTTTTATAAGATGGCCATTTTGCTGAATCATTGTTTAACAGCATGTTTCCAGTTGCTCTCATTGCCTTGCAATTTTGGTTATTTATTCAAAGGAGATGTAGGTGGTGCATAACACAGTGCAGATACAAATTTCTTATTTCTACTCATATATTTACAGGTTTTCTTTAAAGATGTTGCTGGTTGTGATGAGGCAAAGCAAGAAATTATGGAGTTTGTCCACTTCCTTAAGAACCCAAAGAAATATGAAGAACTAGGGGCAAAAATCCCCAAGGGTGCTCTCCTGGTTGGTCCTCCTGGCACAGGAAAAACCCTTTTAGCAAAAGCAACAGCAGGGGAATCTGGTGTTCCATTTCTTTCGATATCTGGTTCAGATTTTATGGAGATGTTTGTTGGTGTTGGACCATCTAGGGTAAGAAACTTGTTTCAGGAAGCAAGGCAGTGTGCCCCTAGTATTATATTTATTGACGAGATTGATGCAATTGGTCGAGCAAGGGGACGTGGAGGTTTCTCTGGTGCAAATGATGAACGTGAAAGTACATTAAATCAGTTACTGGTGGAGATGGATGGTTTTGGAACCACTGCTGGGGTGGTTGTACTTGCGGGAACAAATAGACCTGATATCTTGGACAAAGCTCTACTTAGGCCAGGGAGATTTGACCGCCAGATAAGCATTGATAAGCCTGATATTAAGGGTCGTGACCAGATATTTCAGATCTACTTGAAAAAGATCAAACTTGACCACGAGCCTTCATTTTATTCACAAAGGCTGGCAGCCCTTACACCAGGATTTGCGGGAGCAGACATTGCTAATGTTTGCAATGAAGCTGCGCTGATTGCTGCAAGGGGTGAGGAAACACAAGTGACAATGCAACATTTTGAAGCAGCTATTGATAGGATCATTGGTGGTTTGGAGAAGAAGAACAGGGTAAGTTCTTTTTTAGATTTAGCTAAATGGATTTTTAGTGTAAAATACTACAATTGTCTTTTTAAACTCTAATATTTAATAAAAGTTTTCAGTGTTTCCCTTTCATCAAAGGTTATGGTGGCTAAGAAATAAGAAGGGATGGATAGGTTGTGTGGGAGTTGTGGAAAATAGCATTCTATTCCAAGTTATATGTATTGTTCAGTTAAATATGTAATCATATCTTATTGCTATAATAGATTGAAAATGTTGGACTGTTTAGAATCTGGAACTCTTGACTGCCCTTTTTCAACTTATTATTAGAGTTTCTCTAATAATATCTATGGTTTTCAACCAGGTGATAAGCAAGCTGGAAAGACGTACTGTAGCTTACCATGAATCAGGCCATGCCGTTGCAGGCTGGTTCTTGGAACATGCCGAACCTTTGTTGAAAGTTACTATAGTTCCTCGTGGCACAGCAGCTCTTGGGTTTGCACAGTATGTTCCAAATGAGAACCTTCTCATGACAAAGGAGCAGCTTTTTGATATGACTTGTATGACACTAGGTGGTCGAGCTGCTGAGCAGGTAATTTTCTCTCCATTGATATGTACTTGTCTTTTCCCATCACCTTTTTGTTTCTTCCCCTTGTTATTCTTTGTTGTAGTTAATGTTTGATCTCCTATTAAGAGAAGTAATGATGCTCATTGCTTAATTGCTGATTTTTCAATCTCAAGTCTTTATTACCGCCATATGTCATGGTTTACCAAACTCCAACCTTCAATGACAATAATCATTTAATTTTCTGCGCTGATGTAGATTCTCGTCGGAAGAATCTCAACTGGTGCGCAGAATGACTTGGAAAAAGTGACCAAGATGACATATGCCCAAGTAGCAATCTATGGTTTTAGCGACAAAGTTGGCCTCCTCTCTTTCCCTCCAAAAGAGGATTCGTTTGAGATGACTAAACCATACAGCAGCAAGACAGCTGCGATCATTGATAACGAAGTCCGGGAATGGGTGACCAAAGCTTATGAACGGACCGTAGCGCTCATCGAAGAACACAAGGAGCATGTTGCTGAGATCGCAGAGTTGCTTCTTGAAAAAGAAGTACTTCACCAGGAAGACCTTGTTCGAGTTCTCGGAGAGAGGCCATTCAAGCCTGCTGAACTCACCAATTATGATAGGTTCAAGCAAGGTTTTCAAGAGGTAGAGGAGAAGGTTGTAGAGAGAAGCACAGTAGAGAACCCTGAGGATAGTGATGGTTCTTCACCCTTAGAGCCCCAGGTTGTTCCCACATAGTTGAACTAGTTTCCGTCTGTTATTTGTACATGAGTTTGTTGTTTTTCCATTTCCTGGTATGATAAGGACATGACCTTTTATGATAACTGCAACGAGGAAAAATAATTCGTCCCCGATTTTTCTTTAATGGTATATACTGACTTAATAAAATTTAATTTCCACAATCCACAGAAATGTTGAGCCATTTAACTCCATGACAGTACGAGTTGAATAACACTGTTGCTAGTGTTAATCATAATGGAGAAATCCTAAGAACTCAAGTAACATAAACATTCTAGTTTCGATGGTTATATTTTCCTATGTACCCTTTCCTAAGAGAAGATAACTACAGTATTGAGATTAATGTAAACATTTTTAACGGTACAATACTACAATGTTAAAAAGAGCAGTGCAATGTCAGAAAAAAGTTGGAGGAATTTAATAATTTTACAGCTTGATCCAAACCAATAAATTCACTAACAAAAGAGAATATAAACCATAAATTTCACTAACATTTTATATGTTTTACAAACTCTTTTTGTTCACCTTTGCACATCTATGATATTGCAGTCGCATACAAGTAGGCGATATCAGAAGATATATTACATAAAACTATTAAATGATATTCGAAAATTTATGTTAGCTGGCAAAAATACTTTTGAAAAATGTGTATTTAATCTGAATTTTTGTGGAAATGTTTAGATAAATATTTGGAAGGTACATACAAAAAACTGGAGCAAAATTTAATCACTAAACCACTTTTTTCTTTCTTTTTTTTTTAAATTCAACCATAAAGAAATACAAAAAGCGTAAAATCACTAAATTTTAAGAATAAAAATATCTTATTTTTCTAATTATATTTGTAAAAAGTTGTATTAAAATTCTATTTTTAACAACATTTTTGATAATATATATTTTATATATGATTATTTTTGTCATTTTTAAATTCTTCTAAACCTTATTTATCGTTAATATTTTTTTGAAATTATTTTTATCAATTAATAGTAGTGTACTCTTATGGTAAACATAAAATCTGAAAAAGTATATATTATATTCAGTATTAATTGCGTCAAACAATGTATTAATTATGGTTTGACTGAAAAAATTGTCTCGCTCTTATGCTGTAATTTCTCTAATTCATTTTCCGCAAAAGTTTGTGTTAGAGACTCAACCCACAAAAGTGAGGAGAATCTTCTACTTCAATTTTCCACGAAGTCTTTTCTTTTTACGTTTAGTTTCGTTTACTTTAATTTGTATACAAAGTAGGCCAACTTAATTCTGGTGCCAATGGAAGAAAATAATGGACAGGATCAGTTCCATGAAGCTTCAAAGGCTAAGTACGATTGTCTTTTGTTTGGTAAGGCCTTAAATTCATCACAATTCACACCAATAATGCTTGCATTTCTTTCCAATTTATATGTTAATTTTGCCATGATTTTTCAGATCTTGATGACACCCTTTATCCTTTTAGTTCTGGTATGACAGTCCAGATCGGAGAAAAAGTTATAGGTAATGAACTTATTACATATTGAAGATTTATTTAATAATATGAACTTATGCTTTTAATTAAATGTTGAATGAATTTCACAACAGAGTATGTGGTACAAAAGATTGGTATAGAAGATGTGGCTAAGGTCCGTGAATTGTGCCTTGCGTTATATAAGACTTATGGAACAGTATTGGCTGGTTTCAAGGTATAGTCCAGAATTATTGCATTTTATCTGTCTAAAGTCTAAACCATTAATGAACTAATTTTTTTTTCTTTTCTCTTTGCTAGGCATTTGGACATGATTTTGACAATGAAGAGTTTAATAGGTGATTATTGATTTGATTTTCCAATTTATATATTTCACTATTTGGCAAATTCTATTGTTAATCATCATCAAGTTGAAAGTTGAAAGTTGAAACTAATGTGGATATGTTATTTTGTGTTTGAACAGTTTTGTACATGAGGCATTGCCATATGATGATGTACTGAAACCAGACCCTATTCTAAAGGACATTTTACAAAACCTGCCTCTCAGAAAGATTGTAAGTTTCTCTATTATTTTATTTGGACCACAAAGCTTGCACAAATTAATTTTAAAATGGAACCCAAGATGAAATACGTGAATATGGAATTTTTGTTTTCTATGGAGAGACTCAAGCATGTTTCTCCCAAGATGCTAGATACTTGAATCCAAGTATCAACTCAATATGTAAAAGCATGTATCTTGCAATTTGCAAAAAGTTAATTCATAAGAATGAATCATCTTAATTTTTTTTAATTGTTTTGTCAAATATTATGTTTAGTTTTTTTTTTTTAGTGAAATTAAGAAAAAATGTGTGAAAAAAGATATTAAATAATAAAAAATTACAATTAAAAAAATTATTGAAAAGATCTATTCTGTAGAATCTATCATTTCAGTTTGCAAAAAATATGTTTTTAGAGACTACAAACTCTTTTTTTTTTTTTTTTCACAAACTGGTAGAAAAAAACTTTTTTCACAAATGACCAGAAACTTAAAATAAACCTTCTTATTGGGAGAAGCCTATCACTATATATTTCTGCATTTCACTCACAGATCCCAATTTAAGGCATTACACCAAAACTATACCCATATACGAAATTTCAGCCACAAAACTTCTCCATTTGTTTTTAAATAGTTTAATTATTCTGTTAATTTTTATAGTTTCACCAAATTTTTAATTAGGATTCTATTTTTTTTTTAATTAGTTTTTTACATTATTTTTAATTTTGTAATTAGATCATTTTCATGTCAAAAATATTAAAATTAACAGAATATTTCTCTCAAAATCTATACGGTCAAATATCAAATTAGGTTTTTAATTATGAATACCTTTAATTTGCGATGAAATATTATGTTAATTTTAACGTTTTTTATATAAAAAGGATCTAATTACCAAATTTAAAACAGTGTAGGGACCGAATTAAAAAATATATATATATATATATAAAGACCTAATTGAAAATTCAGTGAAATTTCAGAGACTAATAGCGTAATTAAACCTTTTTTAATTTATTTATCCTTTTTTCATTTTTTGCTTTTAGATTTTTACAAATGCAGACAATGCTCATGCCGTTAGAGTGCTTAAAAGGCTTGGACTAGAGGACTGCTTTGAGAGAATCATAGACTTTGACACTTTGAATTCCTCTAATAATAACATAATGGATCCTGCTCATGATTACCAACATGGCATTGATGGTGAATCAAAGCCAGTTAGTGCAAGAATATGTGAGATTTATGAGTATATGAAAAACCCTCCTGATTCTTCTTATATAGACACGGTGCTTCCTAGGACCCCGGTTGTCTGCAAGCCCTTTGAATATGCATTTCAAAAGCTTTTCAAGATTGCTAATATTGACCCCCAAAGAACAGTAAGCACTCTAATCCAGTAATAATTCCTTACATTTTAACATTTTTTATTTGATTAACTTTTTTCTATGTCAGTCTTAGTTGCTGTTTTATTTTGGGAGTATATATAATACATGCATGTTATTGATGAATCTCAAATTATCATAGTAGGGTGGTTTAATTTTTTACATAAAAATGTTTTCAGGTGAAAAAATACTTAAGATGTGAGTTACGTATTATTTCATACAATTTAGTTAATTATATTAAATTCTCTAACAGTTTTTACCAATTATGTCAATTTAATCACTTTATTATTATTATTATTATTATTATTATTATTATTATTATTATTATTATTATTATTATTTGTGATAGATGAGATGGGTGATTTACATGTTTTTTTTTTTTGTTAATTTGGTATTTGCAGCTGTTCTTTGATGATAGTATCCGCAACTTACTGATGGCCAAAAGCTTTGGCATTCACACTGTCGCAGTAAGTACAATTTCATTAATTATTTGCTACTTAGGATATATATTTGGTCTATGAATGAATTTTATTTATAATTAAACTTAATTACACAATACATTAATTCATATAATCTTTTCTCTATTCGATTTAACAAATGGGACGAAACTCACGAGGCCTGCCTATATAACTTGTCAAAAAAATGCGGGCCAAACTAAAAATTTAAAATCATTATAATTAAAAAAATTCGTCTAACTTGCACTATTTAATTCGTTGATCTTGGTGGGATGAACTTAGCTTTTTCGGTGGACCTGTCTTTTTTTGATAATTGAAAATATTCTAAATTATAATAATTTAGATTATGTTTTATATTTGATTGGTTAGAAAATAAAGATATTTAATTATATATTTTAGATAATATTTATTTTATTTGTTATAATATTAATTTTATTATTTTATTTTAAAAAATTGTTAATATTATATTTATTATATATTTAAAATGATAAAAACTTTAATATTTATGAATTTAAAATTTTTTTTTATATCTTTAAAAATTATAAAGTTATTGAAATAGTTATTAAATTATATATATTATTTAATATTTAATAATTTATTAATAAAAAATTTAATAAAAAAATTGACTAACTTAGCCGGTCAACTTACCATTAGATGAGAAAAAAAAAATTTTTCTGAATGGTTTCACTAGGTAGGACAGGGTGGCCAGCCCGCCATTTTTGCCCCCAACCAACATTGCCTTAATTATAAATCTATTAAATAAGCCATTAGTGTAGCTACAATCTTCCATGCATCTTTCTAACTACCTAGTTTCCTTTTTCTTCCTCCGAATCTATATATGTCCATTTGACATTTAATGTCATTTATGATCATGTTCAAAAGAGAGAAAAGGTTACTTTTTTTTTGCTAAATTTCAAGTGCTCTTTTTAGTGTATTAGGGCAGTAAATAAGCATATATCTTGTGAAAAAAGTCACACTCAATCATCCGCTCAAAAAAATAAGAAAATAATTTTACTACTCCTTAGAATACTAGTGCAATTCACACGCAACATATTTTTATTATTTTTCTTAAAATACCTCCTTTTACTCTTCAATTCTACTTTATACTCCATATTGTTTGCTCTTGTGTGTTTCTATCATTCTTTCTATTTATCTCTATGCTTCTTTCATTCTTTTCTCTTATGTTAAAATACATAAATATATAATAATTAATTTTTTTTATACACTTAACATTTTTGTTTTGATTTAGGAGTAATCTAGGTAGAAAATTAAAATGTTAATAGATAAGAAGTAACATTATGCACTCCATGAAGAATATAATTCATAATGATTAAAATTAATTAAAAATGAAATGCTGATAGTATGTAGTGTGACTGTGTGAGATTGTGAATTTAATGTAAAATAGTTCAAATTCAAATTACGAAATATCACATGGATGCATTATTATAATTACAATAAATAACTATCTTTAACAATTTAATTTTTTCTTTAATATTTTACTAATTTTTAATATAAAATAAATAATAAAATATGGACTATTTCAGTTTTTAGTGCATGCTAATCCACTAATAATAAGTATTATATTGTAATAACATTTAATGAGATCATCAGTGCATCGATCAAAAATATAAAAACAAAAATAGACTTTTCAGTACGTATTAATATATAGTAAAACAAAATTGAAGAGAAAGAAAACTAATATACTTGATAAAATACAATAACGTGAATCACATTTCTAATTAATTACTGCAGATGGAAGGTAAAATTTCACATGCAATTATCACGTGAAGTTGATAATTAAAAATCGTTAAATGATAATTTAGTTAAATTGTTAAATCATCTAATAATTTTTAATTATTAACTTTATATGAAGACAATTGCATTTAAGTATTTACCCGAATTAAGTTATATCTACATTCATGCAGGTGGGTACTTGCATTGAAACTGCAGGAGTAGATCATTCATTGAAGAGCATCCATGATATCAGGAACGCATTTCCAGAGCTCTGGAAACAACGCCCATGAAACCTCGTCTTTGGAATGATTTTACATGCAAATTAAACGTAATATCTCATCAAATTTGATAAGGAACATGCACTTGTGTGGGACAATTGCCCCCATTAAATTTAGGAAAATAAATAATCACTATGTATGAATATCTAATTTTCATATTATTTAAAATAAATAATTAAATTTGGATCATGTGGATTCGCGAATTAGTGACAACTGTTTCTTATTCTGTTATTGTGGAAGGACAACCTTATGGTTTTTTCAAACCAAATAGAGGTATTCGACAAGAAAATCCTCTATCCCCCTATCTTTTTTTTTTTGTGCAGAAGGTCTCTCCTTCTTGTTACACAAGGCAGAACAAAGCAGACTAATTAAGGGTCTTCAGATACATAGGCAATGTCCCAAGGTCAACCACCTCCTATTTGCTGATGATTCCATTTTATTCTGTAAGGTTAATCCTGAAGCATGTTCAAATATCCTGCAGTTATTGAATTCTTATGAAAGCATCAGTGGCCAGAGGGTAAATCTTAATAAATCTGCTGTATTCTTTAGCCACAACACTCCGTCCACTACTCGTACACTACTGGCTAACTCTATGAATATTAATCATATTGGGGCTCAGGATAAATACCTTGGTTTGCCTTCTACAGTCTCTAAATCAAAAAAGGCTTCTTTTAGTATGATCAAAGAAAAGGTTCGAAAAAGAATCCAAGAGTGGAAGCGCAATCTTCTTTCGTCAGGTGGTAGACACGTATTGCTTAAGGCAGTGGGAGAAGCTATTCCTATTTATACATTGTCTTGCTTCAAGTTGCCTGATGGTTTAATTTCGGAAATTCACTCTCTACTTTATCAGTTCTGGTGGGGACAAAAAGGTTCTGAAAGGAGGATGGCTTGGATTAGCTGGGACACTATGACTCACCCACGAAAAGAAGGAGGCCTTGGATTTAAAGATCTCAAAATCTAAAATCTGGCGCTTTTAGGCAAACAGTTTTGGCGAATTGTAACACAGCCTACTTCCTTATTATCCAAAATCTTAAGAGGTAAATACTTTAGCAATGGTAATGATATAACGGCAGAAATTGGAGTCTTACCTTCTTGGGGATGGAGGAGCATACTGGAAGGCCGAAAGATTGTTGAAAAATGTCTTAATTGGGCTGTGGGTACTAGTGAGAATATCTGAACCTTTGAGAATCCTTGGCTGCCTCATCCGTATCCTTTAATGATTTCTGACATGTCAAATAGACAGGCTATTTCTGAGTTATTTCCAAGAGTTAAAGATCTAATTACTGAAGATAGAAATTGGAATCAGAATCTCATTCAAGAGCTATTTCCCCAAGACGTTGCAAACAGGATTTTGTCAGTTAAAGTTCAGCAGAGTAGGGACAAATTGCAATGGGATTTGAACAAATCCAAGCAATATGATACAACTTCAGGTTACAGAATTGACTATTTATTTTACCATCTGCCTCTGGAGCTTTGCCCTAATTATATGCAACAGAAAAAGCCGTGGATTGATCTATGGAAGTTGAACTTGCCTCACAAAATTAAGCTATTTATCTGGAAAGCTCTCCATGGCCGGCTCCCGGTGCTTGCTCAAATTCATCACCGCATCCCATCTATATCACCAATATGCCCCTGCTGTCATGAAGCCACCGAAACAGTCACTTATTGTTTGATCGATTGCTCTAGAATTAAAGACGTATGGTCTCAGAGTTATCTTCGTGATTGTCTTCCCCCTCAGAGTTCTAACGACTTTTGGACATGGTGGACTGCATCAACAGAGATACTTAACCCGTTGAAGAATGCTGACCGTAATCCTCAATTGCTTGCCATCATTTGCTGGAACTGCTCGAAAGCTCGCAACCAGTTGATTTTTGAAGGTTCTACTTCTATGCCGTCTGTCATTCTAGCAAGATCTGTCAAGTTGCTCCGTGAAATCCAAAGAACTCCCAGTTTAGGTCGTCATCTCCATGAGACAAGCTCTTAGGTGCATTCAATTTGATTTATCATTATTTCTTCTTTAAGATTTTTCTTCGTTTTTCGACCACGCACCGTTGGATGAATACCTTCAGTGTAGTGTTTTTGGAAAATCCCCACCTTTTATTATGCTGTCCTACTTTTGGACATCTTTGTATTTCATTTTTAATAATTAATGAAATATAATCTATTATCTTTGGAAAAAAAATATTATTTAAAAAAAATTAATTTATGTGTGAACAAATTTATGTTATTAAAAATTAACACAACTATAAAAACTATTGTATTATATACGTTTAATCTATTTAGATTTAGAAAGAAAATGCTCAAATAAAAAATAAACAACTAATAATAATAATAATATGTAAGTTAATAACTATACTTATTTAATATTTCACAAATATATTATATTCTTAGTATCAACTCTTGTCTAGATATAGCTTATTAGCTTATGAAGTTTATCAAGGAGTGGATTATATTTTAATATATAAAAGTTAAGTGTACCAAACAAAACTATGCTGAATCATAGTTAATTACATATACTTGAGACGTCATTGGTGACCACAAAAACGAGTGTGTATATATATAATTTGAAATCATTTCATCTCATGCTTTGAAATTTAGGGTCTAATTAATAGTTTAAGATTATAATTATTAATAGAAAATTTAAAATTTTATTATTTTTTATAAAAGTAATTTTAATTAATAATTTTAATATTTGTTTTTAGAAGACATATTAACTAATAAACTCTAAAAATTATTTAAAAAAATTAATTTAAAGATGTGTAATATTACTTTCGATAAAAAGACTATTATTCTTTTATTTTGTCCTGCATTCGTGTATATATCTTTATTAGTGAGAATTGATTCAACATTGCACTAATGATACAATAATTCAAGTGATAATTGGAACTTGATTCTCTTAATAATAAATTCCATATAATGTTGACACAAACAGTGCCAGTGCGTGTCACACAAATAATAAATGAAAATAAATCAAATTAAGAAACCTATGTTTACATTGGGCTGCTTCAGTTTCTTTTTAAAAAAAATATGAAAAAATATGTATGAGAATCCAAATGCGAACCGCGAAGTATAAAATTATTTGAGCAGAAGAAGAAGACACGGTCGTTGGTTGTTGTAACTGTTATATGGGAGACTTGGAGATGAAGAAATAACTTGTCAAGATGTAAGAACTACCACGTGGTACAAGTCAGAAAGAGAAAGCTCAACCAAATTGTAGGGAAGAAAAAGAAAAAAAAAATGCATGCATGATTAAATGATAATTACTCACGTAGATATATTTTTAGGGTATTGCTAGGGAACTAATGGCCTAAGTGTACGCTAAATCTTTGGTCGATAAATAAAATAAACATCACTCTTATTATTCAGAATAATAAACATCTCATCATGTCATAAAATTATTCATTCCAAAAGTTTAAACTGATTTTGGGGTTCACGAAGGATCAAACTCTTAACTTTTTGGATCTAGAAGTCTAATACAATGTTATGAACCCACTCATCCAAAAAACGTAACCTGACAGGACAATATAACACTAATGTTATATCTCTAATACTTCCTAAACCTCCATTGTACATATTATACGCTTAGGCCATTAGCTCCCTATAATAGAAGTTATTAAATAATTTAACATATATAACTAAATTATTTAATATAATGTATATTGATGTTTAAATTATCCTTTTTCTACATAGAAATATTTAAAGAAATAGAGTTAAACAAGGGTGGAATGATATTACAACAATAATTTTTTAAAAAGATTTTTTTATCGGATGTTAAATATTTTTAGGTGACTACTTTAATTTTTTTATGTGAAAACAATATATAAAAATTATAAAATAATTTAACATGTTTAACTAAATTATTATTTAATAATTTTTATTAATTATTTTCGCATAGAAACAATTTGATATATATATGAGTATCTATCATATTTTTATATTTATTTCTGTAATCTATTCTCATAATGTTAATTAGTATAAGGTTAAATGCATGTAGTTCATTCCAACTGATGAAGTATTTTTCTATTTATATATTAAAAATCACCACTATATATTTAAATAAATAAATATATTATTTAATTTATTTTTAATATATATTTTATATTTTAATATTTATTTTATGTTAATAGTTAATTTTTAATATACACATAAAATTTCTCTATTTCTAATATATAAACAATATATATATATATATATATATAAAAGAAAGACAGCCCAATATTGAATTATTTATTTTTTGAGACATAGTTCAAAATAATATTATTTTTGTGAAAAAGATTAGTATATCCCAAAGTGAATAATTAATAATTAATTTTTGTAGTTTAATTTTAATATATTAATAATATAAAATATTTTATACAATTATTTCAGTATTTTTTTTGCATTATCATTTAAATAATTTATATAAAAAATAATTATTTTTACTAACATAACAATACATAATTAAATATACGTATAAAATTTATTTTGCAATGACAATGCATAAAATTATATTTTTAAAGAAAACCACGAAATTTTTTTGTTATAATAGATACTAGTAAATCAATAGATATTTATTAAAATAAATATAAAAATAAAAAACAAATTAGTTGTGATAATATGAGGTTTATAACTTAAATAAGATATTTAAGTTTAAATTTTTAAAATAATAAAATAGTATTTTTTATAAATTATATATAACAAATAGTATTTTAGCAAAAAAGTTGGACACGAATTCATACTAAGTCCGAATTAAATATTTAATTCTTAATTTTATTTTTAATTAGATTTTGACATTCAACAAGCTATTCCAAACGTCGTCGTTCTAGAAGAGTTAAGAGTGACCAACAATCGCTTTCTACGAACGCGATTCTCCAAGAATCTGTTTCATATTTTCAACGGCGCACTGTTCAGTGTTTCTTCTTTCTATTTAAAGTTTCAACCTTCCCCTTCTCACTTCAATTCTCCATTCTCACTTCTCTCTCATTTTTCTCCCCTGCGGAAATCCAATTCATCCTTTTTCCCTGTAAGTTTTCCATTATTGGATCTGCATTTCTTCCACACCCCACTTACTCTACTTTGTAAAAACAGAAACTTTTTCCCGTTTCAACTGTTACTTTTTTCGGATAGTGACTTCGGCTTTTGGGTATATGTTAATTTTCCCTCTTCTGTAATGGGTTTCGGCTTATGCTTAATAGAGTTCTTTTTGGATTGAGATCGTCTAAAGTGGGAATTAATTAGTAACTACCCACCTTAGATGATCCAAATCCTTGTTTCTGTGCAAAGCTTTTAGTTATCAATTGTTTATTTGTTTATGAAGTTGTTAGTTTTTGATATGGAAATTCATATAGGTACTCCAAGTTGATATTTATTTATTTTTTAATCTGAAGGGTTCTATTGTTAAAATGCTCTTATTTATTTATATTTATTTTACAATTAGGCATATCAAACTGAACTCTTAAGTCAAAATGGAAAATGGACATCAGTTCCAGGAGGTTTCAAAGGCAAAATATGACTGTCTTTTATTTGGTAAGCCTTTTAAGGATCACTGCTGAATTTTCCTTTTGTTTTCTTACTTGCATCATTCATGATGCTGTCTTATATATAACTTGCTTTGGTTTGATGATTTGCAGATCTTGATGACACCCTTTATCCTTACAGTTCTGGGTTGTCGGCTCAGACAGCAAAGAACATTGAAGGTACCGGGTTGTTTGATATATTTGGTTTTGTTTTTGTGTGTGTGTCTAAAAAATGACCTGTTTTTGAATCTGAAAGTGTTATTATGCTTGCATTGCTCAGAGTATATGCTACAAAAGCTTGGTATGGAGCCTGCTGAACTCCCTGAAGTGAACCAATCATTATATAAGATTTATGGGACAACAATGGCTGGTCTGAGGGTATTATTTAATCAACCTTATATTTGATCTATTTATTAAATATACTTTTACAGTTGTTGATAAATGAACAAGTCATTTCCCTTTTGTCTTCTATTATATCCTTCCAGGCAATTGGCTATGACTTTGACTATGATGACTTTCATAGGTAACACACACATTTGTTTGTCCATTTTATTGTTCTTCACATTCATTTTAATCAAGTTGAATTATTTTAAATAGGTATCTAAAACAATTTTGTGTTGTACAGATTTGTTCATGGGAGATTGCCATATCACTTGCTGAAACCAGATCCAGTTCTAAGGGGTACTTTGCAAAGCCTCCCTATTAGGAAAGTGGTAAGGTCCTCTCTATTTTTCAATATACTATTGTGAAAGTAATATCTGATTAGATAATGATGATGAAGTTTTCTTTGTTTTACCCCTTTTCAGATTTTTACAAATGCAGACCATAGTCATGCAGTTCGGGCACTCCAAAGGCTTGGACTTGAGGATTGCTTTGAAAGAATCATAAGCTTTGATACTCTGAATCCCTCCAACAAGATCAATACACTTGATGTTAAAAATGGCAGCGAATCCAAACCAGTTTCCACTGGAATTTTCGATTTCTATGAGTACGTGCGCCACCCAGGCCCTGACGTGATACTTCCAAAGACCCCAGTTGTTTGTAAACCCTTTGAAGATGCATTTGAGAAGGTTTTTGAGATAGCAAATATTGACCCTAAGAGAACAGTAAGATTACCGATTCTTCCCTTACCAGTGTAGCCTTTCTAAATGGCATGCTTCTTATACAACTCTCCTTTGTAACATTTTCTCTTTTCAGTTGTTCTTTGATGATAGTACCCGCAATTTACTGACAGCCAAACGCGTAGGCCTCCACACAGTTGTGGTAAAGATTCCTATCCCAACTACTTTACTGATTAATGAACTAAATTAGTCGTAAAAGCGGATGGAATTGCATTTTCACATTTTATTGTCGTTAGTTTTACATGTTGATCAGTGGAATGGACCAGAGTGTTGTTTTAATTGACATTCAATATTTAGTGCACTGAATTAGCATCTAATGGTTCATTTGAAATGCCACATGAATGCAGGTCGGTACTTCCGTTCGAACTACAGGAATTGATCATGCTTTGGAAAGCATCCATAATATCAGGGAGGCATTTCCAGAACTCTGGGAAGCCAGCGAAAAGCATGAAATTGTCAAATATAAGGTTGCTATTGAGACATCAGTGAAAGCTTAGTCTAGGATACAAGTTTAGTGCCTTGTTTTGTGTAGACGCCTGTCTCATCAATGTAATTGTTATTTGAATTTTTATTAAATATGAGTATTTTGTTCAGTACTAGAGAGCTTTCTATCATTGCAATTTTAAAGCACATGTTTGCATGTTATTGCCAATAATCCAAACTGTAGTTTATTATAACTGAGAATTTCAGATTTCTTAATAACGAATGAATATTGTAAAGTGAATATCAGAGAATCCTTGTCAAGAAAGGAATGAATATATTTCATGTTAGGTTTCAGCAAAAATAATAAAATAAATAACCATTATACTAATACTAATAATGTTGCTGTTACACGGTAAATTAAAATTAATCTCAAGACATAGACAAAAAGACCTAATAAAAGAATCAACTCCTTAGTGAGTACTTTTTTCCTGTGAAAGCTTGGAACTTTGGTTCTTGTGGCTTTTGGGTTATTTCTGCCTTGTCTTGATTAGTGAATTTCTGAGAGGCCTTAACACGGAAAAAAAATAGTGAATATTACCAAGATTTACAAACTCGCAAGATTTATTATACACAGATAGGACTCACACTCACCTTGTGTGGTCTTGACCCAAAGAGAAGCTTCCCAGAAGTTATAGTATTCGATGAAGATTTGGAATCAGAACTCTTGTGTTCATTGTCACCTTGCTGTTTTGCCATACAAAAGGAAGAAGAAGCTTGTTTATCTGATGGTGTGGATGGCTTCCCATCTAAACGCCTTGCAGAACCAGAGAATGGTGCAAACTCTCCAATCTTTATTAGAATGTCAGTGTCATCAGCTGAAAGTGCACAACATAGACTAAACTCAAAAGCTGTCATGAAATTTTACACTAGACCAAACCGTTCATGTAAAAAGAAAAAACAAAAGTAAACCCATTTTGTTTACACATTACTTGATTGAATAACAATTTAAAACTCTTTTACGCTCGCATGACATAGAAAATAAATCAAAGAAATAATCACAACCTTCTTGCTGTTGTTTCCTGTCAAATGAAGTAGATGGCAACTGTTTCTTAACTTCTTCTTTATAATCAAGAGGTGGAGCAAAATCAACTTCACAGTCTGTTTCAACGAGGCTGATAGCATGAGATGGCTTAGTTTCAATCACATCGATGTAGTACTCTTTGTTGTTGTATGGAATCATTATTGTGTCGCCAGTTGTTACACATGAGAAGCTCCTCAGATTAATCTCCAGCCTGAATATAATAGAAAAGAAAGAAAAATATCATTGAACTATTGTTATGTGAAGCATGTAAAAATTATCTAAGATTCAATTAAATCTGGTATTCCATATACATTGCTTTTATATTTGAGAGATCCATGAAATCCTTTGTGTGAGGCTGCAGCTTGAGGTATGTTCCTTTTACAAGTGTGGTGCTTTTCAGAAGTACAAGATCTCCATCTTCCAGCTGCATATTTTTCATCATCTGATAACAACAAATGTAACAAAAAACAGCACAAATTGTAAATGAAAAAGAGTTCAATTTCAATGTAATGTCAACATAATTAGAGAAACTATTTGTATTTATAATACAATGTTTGATTAGATGTTTACAGATAATGGCATAAAGAAAGAGATTAATATGAACAAATAACAAAAGACAATCACATACCCAACTCGGTACACAAATTTTTCTCTCTTCAGCAGTGAATTCTAGGACTCCACAATGAGAAAATTTTCCATTAGAAAGATGTCTCATTTCAAATAACATAGGGTATTCCACTCCAGCATACACTGTAATGTTTACAAATTATATGAATAAGCTTATTAATCTAGCTCATAGGTGAAAAAAGATTGAATTAAATTACTGAAAGCACACATATATATTTCACTCACAAAGATTATTAAGTGCTGAAGGGGGCATGATAACTGGTGGCAAAAAGAATACACATTAGCATTTACAGGCATAAAAAAAAAGTATCAAATCTCATAACTACTTCATATCAATTAGCAAAACGTAACATGTTAGTATACATACTCTTATTGCCCGATTCCAAATTTGACTGCAAAAGAAAACAAAAAGGCCATAATCAGTTTAAGATTCGTAGTAAATAAATACACAAATAGAATGCATAACAATGTTGTGATGCAATTGATTCATACAAAGTGCATACTATGGCTATTAAAGTAACCCAACGTTTTTTAATTTAAAAAAAAAATGTTACTAAAAAGGGTTATTAACACTTTTTAAATAGGTTTAATTAGGTCTTTCAATTAGTTGTAATTAGGTCTTTCTTATTGTAAAAAAAAAATAGAATTAACTGAATAAATTAAAGGTATTTATAATTAAAAATCTAATTATATCTTTGATCACATATATTTTAGAAGAAAAAATATGTTAATTTTAACGTTTTTAATATGAAAAGGACTTAATTATAAAATTAAAAGCAATGTAAAAATTCAATTAAAAAAAACCTAATTAAAAATTTAGTAAAATTATAAGACTAACAGGGTGACAGTGGAAGACTCGATCTTTATATAATATACCTTTTCAGTGGAAGAAACAGGGTAACAGTGGTAATAATTTTTAAAAGCATAATCCTCCTCCTCCTCGCCGCCCTCCTCATCATGATTCACGTAGACTTCTTCATCTTCTTCGCTGATGTAGTAATCACCCTGCAAAACCATTTAAAAAAAAAATAAACAAAAACCGTGATTAATTACCACGCACGAAACCATCAAAACACCAACTAATACAAGTTCTATTAAAGCTTTTATTTTTAGTTACAAATTCAAACAAGGCTAAGGATTCTGAAATAGCTCATAAGTCATAACTCGTTAACGTACCATGCCAAATTGGTCCATTGGTATTTGGTAATGCACGATAATAAATATGAAACTGTGAACCCAAAGGAATTCTACTGAAAACAATTAAAGAGTCGGGCTTGGATTCCTTGCCTACTTAACTTCCCGGAAAATGGATTCACCGGGTTTAGTAATGGAAGCCTAGAACAGAGGCGGGGAAACTATTAACACAACACTATTCTTAATCGAAATATATATTAGTAAAATTCAAAGAGCAGATAAAGAATGCGTTTTTGATCGATTGAATTATGAAAGTAAAACCAAATATATATAGAGTATTATCTATAAAAGATAAAAGTAAAAATAAGATAAAAAATAATATAAAGATGAGATAAAATAAAGACTAAAATTGTAATTCTGTTAGGTTAAATTTGTAAACTATAAAATTTTTTTATTATTGTCATGAATTAAAGTAGAAAATAATTGATTAAGGTAGAGAATGATTTAAATATATATATATATATATATCACCTTTAACAATCTTTTAAATTTTATGTTGATTCGTTTTACATTTAAGATTAATTTTTTGAAAAGGATCTACTAAATATACTTTCTTAATTTACTTGAACAAACAAATCAGTCAATCACATTTAAAAACAAATCCAATTCAAATCACAAAAGATAAATTGAATTAAAAAAATAAATTCAAATTGATACAATACAAATCACAACCTTTTGAATAAAATTAGATTATATTAGATTAAAAAAATCAAACCAATTTCATTTAAATCTTAACAAATTACATTAATTTTATTTTTTTAAATCAATTCAAATCGTATTACAAATATAATCTTAGGAAAACATATATAAATAAACAATCTATTTATTTAAAGAAAATCCTATAAATGGTGGTTCAATATTTTTTAAATATTTTTTATCGCATTTTAATTGTAACGGCTTTTGACTATGTTCTAACTTTTAAGTTCTAACAATCACACTACACTCACATGCTATATTTAAGTCTTGCTCTCGACGAGACTTGAATTCATATATGTGATTTATTGTTACTTGAAATGCTCCTATATAAAAAATTAATCCCTAAGAGCTTGTTTACATGTTATTAAGTTGTTAAAAAAATAAAAAATGTTTTTTTATTTTTTAATATATTTAATAAAATTTTAGTAGTAAAAATAAAAATACTAAAAAAATTTTAAAAAAAATATTTTAAAAGGTTACAATTTATTTTTTATTTTTTTTCACTTAAAAAAATTATTTGTAACATAAATAAAAAATATTTTTATATTATTTTATTCAAATATAATTGTTAGATAAAAATATATTTTTATATAAAATATTTAAATATAAAATTATTTTTATTTTTTAAAAGATTTTTTAAAATAAGATTACTTACAAAAAATATCTTTTTGTAAAAACTTATCAAAACAAGTCTTAAATTAATCATTATATATTTGTATATAAATAATATATTATTAAACTCATTTTCAAAATATATATTATGTTCTAACATATATTTAATATAAATAATTAATGTAGTGATTATTTTTTGTGTCCATGATTGATTATTTATATATTAGTCATCCGTTATAAAAAGACAATCATGGCTAAATAATTGTATGTGGGCTCTTTCGTAAAACAAAAAGGAGATAAGCTCATGACCCGAAAAAAAAAAAGGAGATAGGCTGGATTGGAAGATGCGCCTTAAAATTTGTAATTCCTTAATAAATCCATAGTAGAACGTTGAATTATTGAATAGTATAGTTAGAGTTTAAATCGAAGTGGCAATACAAAAAGATAATAGATAGATGTTTATAGACTATAGTTGTGGATTGGCATAAAGATATAAAGCATGGGCATGATAAGTACAGATCCACCACTTCTATAGCATATGAAAATGAAAAGAAGAAATGATTTAAAGATAGTTGTGTGTCAGGGATCCACACTTCACAATATAAAATGTGTGGTGATTTTATAGATTGGTTTTATGAGTCAGCAACACATGTCTGTGTTGCAACTTGGTTGAACAAGATCAAAGTGGGCACAATCTAACACAGTATGATATATGTACGGACGATTTGTATTATTCATGGGACCAACTGTAGTTTAAATCTGTGGCAAGTTATGACATTCACCAAGTTACAATTATGGAGGAAGTTGCTAATATCTTATTACATGAAGTAGGAGACATCTTAATAAGAGAAGTGGCAAATGCTTTTCCAATAGTTGAAGGAAAACCATTGGAGTAGTGCCTCCAAAATTGTGTGACTTGGCTTCCAACAAAAAAGGTAAGAAAAACATAAAGGGCCAAACTTATGTTTTGATGTCATGCTACATGCCTACAGCCTAAGTTTGTAAGGATTGTACTTGGAATCCATAGTTGAAATTATTCTACTCATTCAACATTTCTTAATATGACAAAGTTCCAGCAAGGTAGTAATGAAAAAGGACCAAAAATGTTAGCGATCTTCTTGGGAAATTGAGTTATCATAACATAAAAAGTGCACATATTAACAGAAATAAGTGCTATTTTCATTCTATTTTGCGTCTATTCATATTAATAAAAAAAGAGTACACCGTAATGGAGATATCGGATAATCTTTTATCTAATATGTGATTTCAGATTAATCTTCTAATTTTGGCTACATGCAGATGCATGTTACACCAAGCTAAACTAAGGTACTAGGAACCAAATTTAGCACCAATAATCTAAAACAGAAACTCAAAACGGAAAGAAAGAATAATAAAGATTACATTGGAATGTTTCCACATGATTGGTTAAGCAGGAACCCAAGGAGAGAGCGCATGGAGAATTCTCCCTTTCCATCCTTGTAAGACCCATTTTCCATCTTCATCCACTACAAAATCTTTGTGATATTCCTTCTTCACCATTCCTTTGACTCTATTTAACAGTTCTGGTGCAATTGCAAGTTGCTTGAACCCTGCTCTTCTGTTCCTAACTTGCCACTGCTTATAGGTCTCTGGCCTTTCCACTCTTTCAGCCCCTTCACATGCTATGACATTGATGGCATCCCTTCCAAACAACCCCTGCTCAAACATCAGCCTATGTGGATTGTCGCGTGGCACAGTGGCCTCAAACATGTCAAACAATGCCGAGAAGTGGAAGAGCGCCTCCCTGAATCGAGTCAAGAAAAATGGGGCATTGTAAGTGCCATTGACCACACCATGGATAAAGATGTTTGGATTTATCCTCCTGATCAACCTTAACACGGCATCCCTTGGACAGTTCGCGGTCACAGTCTCATCAGACAGGTTCTTCAATCTGTATAGACAGTTAACCACGGTCACTTCATTCCTGTCGATATTGAGATCTTCGAGTTGTATGGTTTCCCACTTCTGTGCAAGGCAATTGTACTCAAATGGGACCCCAAACCTCTTGCAATAGTTTTTCAAGCGTCGCCCGGTCTCCTCAACCCTTTCTGCAGGCCTGAATCCAGGCTGAGGAAGATCAATTCCAGTGATCCGAAGCCTAGGAGGCCCTCCAGGTCTTTCTGAAAGGCGCTGGATGAGGCAAGGCCACTGGAAACCATAGAAAATCCCAAAGTCAATAATGTGAAGACTGCTTTCATTCTGTGCTAGCTTCAGAATAGTCCTATTAGCCAAGAAATTTGACATCCTTTGAAATGGGATGGCTGTGATGTAAACTTTGTATGCCTTTAACATATCTGCAGCAGATGCTGACTGAAGGAGGATATACTTGGGTGTCCCGGCAGCTAACCTCGACTCAAGGCCATCGGCGAAGTACTTAGCCAAACGCTGCAACCCATCGCCAGAAGCCGGAGAGTTCTGCCTTATCTGCTTGAGTATCTCATTCGCACTCCTCTGATCATAGCTTGCCACAGCTTGTGCACATTGAGTTAGGAGACTCCATAAATCAACTGTTGTACTTATGGTGCCCCCTTTGTTGGTAGCTCCACCCTTGTTCGCACCTTTCTTCGAACGGCTTGCCTTCACAGTAGATCCACCCGAGTCGGATTCGCGGTCGCCACAAAAAATGGCAGGACTCTTGCCATCCTGACAAAGCAGCACTGCATCAAACATCTCCAATGGCTCCGACTCATCGGCATACACAGCTGAGAGCTTGTTTCCTCTCTCCCCTTCTTGTGTGCCATCATCTACATGATGGCTCCTCTTTTCCCTTGATCTACCACTACCTCCTCCAGTAATTGGTGGCAGCATATCTGGAATTATGTTGTGCAAGGTTCCATTTTGAAAATAGACAGAACCATGCGAATCCCTGATTTGAGAATTACCTAACCCTAAAACCTCATAGGAGTTCTTCATTTCTGGGGACTCAATCAAAGAGTTTTGAAGGAATTTGGACTCAAAATCACCCCATCCATTGAACCAATCAGACTCACATGAATTTTCACTAGTGTTGTAGCTGCTACTATTGCTCTCAGAGCTAGTTGTTCTACCAAAATTACTATCATCAGGATCATGGCAATCATCCCCAAAACCACCATAGATCTTTGACGGCGACGAAGGGTAGCTGCGGCCGATGGCGTCGTAGAACCCCTTCTCGGCAGCCTGGAGCTTCAAACAATCATGCAACATACAGGGCTTTTGCTGCAAATCATCTTCCTCATCCAACAGAATCTCACTTATGTATCTGAGAATAGGGTTTGAGTGCTTAGTACTCTCTGCGTGTGATTCTCCATTATTTGTGCCATCAGGATCATCACTAGTAGGAGATTCTGCATGATTTGAAGATGAATCTTCAAACTTGAACACATTTCCAGGGTTCTGATGATTATTACTATTGGAGAACACCGACATAGGACCATTCTCATATACGAAACCAGCATAATTCTCCGTACGAGAATCTGCAGATATCATGATTGCTACCAAACACAAGAACTGAATCCCAAAGATAGAGGCTGAACAAGAAAGAGTAATTAATTAGGAAAAATTTTAATCGTATGAAGATGAATAGAGAAGAAACAAAAAGACTATATATGATTGATTGTGTTGTGTACCTGGGAAAAAATTAGAGACAGAATCGAACTGAAAGAGTGAGAGAGTAATAGGGGATTAGCAATGAGTTTAGTTGGCGAATGGTTAATGGGGGTTATAAACCGTTATGTGATTTTACTATTATAACCTTCATTTGTGTCTACTGAACCATTGAACCTTCCAGGAAGGGATTGGATTGGAGACAAGATGAACCAGTCACTCTCCATATATATTTTTTTAATAATAAATAAATATTATATATTTTTAATTCACGTGTTTATCTTTCAAAACATAAAGGACACATACAAAGACTTAAATACATTTGTTATTAAAAATTAATTTGGAGAAGTTTAGGGACTAGCAGATTTGTTAAAATTTGATTAGTACTTAGCCAATAAAATAAAAATGAGTGATTTTTTACTATTAGATAAAATTTCACACCATTAAATACATTATTAATAGCTAATTAATTATTACAACTTACAAAATCTACTGTCCTCCTAGCACTCCTCAATTAATTTTACATCTGATAAACAAAAAGTAGTTGTTAGTGATGAAGACACAAAAAATATGTTAAAATGACCATAATTTTTTTTATACTCACTTATAAAAAAAAAGACAACGGAGATATTAAGTGAAATTTTAAAAAAATTTAAAAGGATAATATCTATACTGAAATTTTTTATTGAAACACTGAACACATTCTTATATAAATATATTTTATAAGTTTAATAAAAAATTTTCATTCTTTTCTAAGTTTATGTGTATAATAACGAAACTTCTAATTAAATAAATTGATAAAGGTCTCATAAACCTTCTTAATTAAAAAACTAACTAATAAAAAATTTCATATTATATTTAGAACTGAATGGTCTTAATCACTTAAACCAATAAAAAGTTACAGCTTGGGGAAGAAGGCAAAAATGTCTCACATTTATAGAGAAAAGTTATTTATTTAGACTATAGCTATATCTAACACATTTATAGTGTTAATTGGCGGGCTAATTAACAGTGAGTGTAATCAATGTAAGGTATTATTGGTCCCCAATATAATTTAGCAGGATAATTTAGCAGTTGTTATATTATTGGTCCCCAATATAATCCATGAATTATTAGTGAGTCAAGGATGGCTGGGTAGTAGTCAAAAGCACACGGATGCAGCAGAGTCATGAAAGCAAAATAAAGCGGTGCCTGCTTGACCCTCAAGTCTTTGACCATATCATAGACTATATTACTAATAAATTTTCTTCAATGTCGAATCAAATGGGAATACACTTCCATGCAGGAGTCACTATTTTGCATCATATAATATGGGGAAATATTAAATATATACCATATTGTCCCATAATTCCACACACACCACCATATTATGTTTGAGTAATTGACTTGGCAATGCAAGTTGCCATGATGAACAACATCATATCATACTAGAAAAAGGAAATAAGGTAATATTTATTATTCAACTTTTTCAATGTTCTATATTCAAATATTGTTTTTAATAATTTAATTTTAATATATTGATATTATATAATATTTTATATAATTATTTAATTATATTTATTTTTTAAATAATTATTTATTTAATCAATATAAAAAATAATTATTTTTAATAACATGATATTACATAATTAAATATATATATATATATATATATATATTATATATATATATATATAACCGTTTTATATTATACAGTACTTTTAAATTAAATTTTATTCTCAATTATTATAAACCATGTTAGATTGATTGAAACTTGAAAGTGATTAATTAAATTAAATTGAATCACATTAGATTAGTATTCAACCAAAAGTGGATAGAAAAGATTTATTTGTTGTTTAAATGGACAGAAAAGATAATTATTTTATAAAAATATTATTTATACATTAAAATTAGTTACTAAAATCAGTCATTAATATATTTGTGTATACATACATATGTGATTTAATCTATTTTTAATATATATTTATATTTCGACATATATTTTATATTGATGACTGTTTTAGTGTATAAATAGTATAATCCTTCTTTGTATGGATGTGTTACTTTAAAATTTATATAAACTCTTTTGACGATTAAAAAATTCTTGTGCTCTCTAACTCCAACTTTTAAGTTTTAAAATAAAATTTATTAGTGTGTAGGGTGTAGATTCATCCAGATACAATGCATCCCCCTAATCGAAGTTTATATATTGCAGTGACTTGCTTATAGTATTTTATGACTGAAGATATCAATTTAATTATTACTACCTTGTTTACGACAATAATCTAATTAAATAGTCAAAAATCTAATTGAACTATTATTTAACTAATTTATAAATTATCTACTGCATGATGATACTCCAAAAGCAAATGAATGATCGTATGGATGGGAGATCGATCTGATGCTTAAGATGAGAAGAATCAATTAAGAAATAGGGAAGAATATCTGCAGGAGATTTGGTCAATCTTGTTATTAGTCTCATTCACCTAACCTTACAGCAAGCTTTTGTCATTCTTCTTGTTTTTTATTATTCTTTTATTTTTAATTGATTGAGAATTAGAAAAAAAGATACTCTACTATACAAATTAGAGTGATATAGAAAAAAAAAATAATTTTTTTATAATTATTTTTATTATTTTATTATTATTCAAAGTGTGAATCCTATATTTTTTAATCTCTCTTTCATTCCATAAATTTTTTTTTTGTAAATTTACATTTTGACTATATAATTCACTTTATAAAAATCAAGAGTAAAAGAGAATAATATATATATATATATATATATATATATATATATAAACATCCTCATTAAATTAAGTTGCTTTCTGTCGCGTCCTTAAATTAAACTATGCAAAATAATTAAAAATTCTAATTTATTCTACTAATTATTTTTCCAATTTTTTAAATAAAAAAGATTTGAATTTAATTTATTTATATTTTTAAAAATTAAGATATACTTTTAGCCATATCAACTCCTTAAATATTAATTAAGATAATGAATTAACAGTGATATTAGTATATTACATGATTAAATTATTTTAATAATTAATAAATTTAATTAAGTTAGTCCAATAACTTAAAGATTGATAACAAAAAATTTTAATAAAAAAAATAAAAATAATAAATTGATCAAATTTAGTTACAAAAATAATTTATTCACTAAACATTATTCATTAACTTATTTTAGATTTTGAAATTATATCTTTTAAATTTAAAATTTTTATTTTAGAAAATAAAATGTGATATTTTATTTTTAAATAATTTTTTTATTTTTTAGTTTTATTTATAAAATAAATAATAAAAAATTATATTTTATTTTTTAAAATAAAATTCAAAATTTAGATGATCTAATTTCTTTGATAGACAAAGACGACGACACAGCCTCAAATCACGTTCACTGAGAGCCTAATTATGAGTGGTAATTTTGAGCAGTCGACACAAGATGGAGATGGACCCTTTCATGGTTGGACTTTTGATGCATAAAATAATGTAACCCTTATATAATTAAATTTTAGGAAAGTTTTCACCTATATCAGCCAATTTTACTGGCATATTCCTATGTCATGTACGGTCCATTAGCATGTTTATTATTTTGTCTTGTAGCTATTAGTGAAATTACAAAAGAATTTCTAAAATGTAATAATAAAAGACGAAAAAGTCAGACGTAATAGTAGCTAACACAGGATACGACTATAGCTGTATTAATAAATGTAACCAAGCTGAAAGTTGGAAGAGTAGCAGCTGGTGGGCGCGTCCTAGGTTAAAATGTTGGGCAAATAATGGATCATTAGTTGGGTCAATTTTTATTTTTGTTTTTGATGTACAAATTATTAATTTTTAAAAAATTAAAAATATTATTTCATATTAAAATTAATTATTAAAATTAATTATTATATATTTATATAAATACACATAATTTTGATAAATCAATATGTTACACATTATTAAAATGTTAATATTTTTGCAATTGAATTAAACCGTATTCTTCTAAAATTCT
Source organism: Arachis stenosperma (assembly GCF_014773155.1). Taxonomy (NCBI): domain Eukaryota; kingdom Viridiplantae; phylum Streptophyta; class Magnoliopsida; order Fabales; family Fabaceae; genus Arachis; species Arachis stenosperma. The sequence continues at coordinate 2,653,788 of NC_080379.1, read as the reverse complement.
AAATCAAAGAAGAGATAAAAAAAATTCAATAAAAATAAAACTAAATAAAAGTATATTATTATATTTTACACATTTAAATTTATCTATAAAAAGACACGCTAAAAATAAAAACAAAAATCAAGGTAGCAACATATGTTTTGGAATTTGTACTAATTTTATTTTTTATCTTTCAATTAAATTTAAATTACCTAATGTTTAGTATTTTTAAATTTGTATTTTAAATTTTGAAAAAAATGTATCAAACATCATATCTATTGAATATGTTTGTTTTAATTTTTTAAAATTCATATAATAAAATACTAATTAAAAGATAAAATTTTTTAGTGTTATTGTATAATTAACTATCACTTTTTCATTAAAAATTAAATTCATACTACTTTTTTATTACCACTCCTATTTTATATAATACAAAACTCTAATATACTGCTCTTAATTATAAAGCTTTTTTTACTTGAGTTTTCTTTTAATTTGGTCCTTAAACTTGTATAACTCTAAAAATATCAGTACTTTAAAATCTTTTTAAAATATCCCTTTAATTATAATCAACAAGTTCTTAATGTTAATTGCCGTTGCAGCCACATTATGTTGTGTTCTCTTTGCCATTGCAATGTTCATGTGTTCGGAATAAATATTACTTTATGCAATGTGGTTAATTGAGTTAATTCCAACATCACTCATTCGTTTTCTAAAGCAGCTTTTTATTTCACATATGATAATGTCATATACATAATTTTAACACTAACAAGTAACTAGAAAGGTGTTTCTATTGAGAAAGGAACATAAAAAATATCGATAGATCAACATGTAATTTAGAAATATTTTACAGGCTACTTTCAATATTTACAAGTTTTACTCTTCACCTAATATTATTTTTTTTATTTTATTCATTAAATTATTATCTGTTAATATAATTTTTATTCGTCTTTAACCGTAACAAAAGTATCAAAAAGAACCACGACAATGACTTAACATTTATTTATTTAAATATATATATATATTAATAGAACCTATATTTATGAATTAATTTTCAAGTTAAACCTACCTAGTTTCATTCATTAAATTGTTATATATTAATAATATATATAACATTGACAAAATTAACAAAGAAAAACACCAAACACTCAACCATTATTTTTTAGTTTTATCTAACTTATACTCTAAAATTACATTTTAAAATTACCAATTAAAAAAATTTATATAAAAAATATATAATTTATTTTTGAATACATTTGATGTTCATTTATTAAAGTAAAAAATTTTAAAAACTTTTATTAAAAATAATCTTAACATATATTTTTAGAATACAACTTAGTTAAACTCTTAATTCTTTTTTCTGTAAAACAAAACCTATATTGTCAATTTTAATTTTAATCAATCACCTTAATCTCTACGGTTGCATAATTATAATTTAAATAATTCATCCTCCTGCCCAATAATATTTTGTCCGATCTTTAATGAAGGTGATCCTATTATTTTTTCAAATTCTCCATAGACCGAAATGCTACCCACACAAAATAAATGGCCCAATCTTTCCATTGGCTTGTGGTTGTAGCTGATAGGTCAGCTATAAATATTGGCTACGAAATTAAGTTGGGTTGATCTAGTGGTTAGTTTACTAGTCCGCTTAAACAAGTGTTGGGGATTCGAATCCCGCCTTGTGCATGCAGCAATCCTTGGCTAACGACAAACCCTTAAATAGAGCTCAGTATCGCGACGAATTAGTCATTGGTCTGTCGGGTTAGAAAATACTGTGAGAAACCAAAAAAAAAAAATTTGCCTAGAAAAAACGACAAAAATACCCTGAAGTGCAAACAAAATAATTGTCAATAGGTCTATTTTGGTTCACGCTTCTACCGATAAAGAGAATTGTCTACACCATCTTTCTATGTACTCTACAATATAATTCTGCCAATTTATTTGTATCTTTAAAATTTTTTAATATATATCTCACTGGTTCAACTTAATGGCATAGCAATATGTCAATAAAGTGGTCTGGGATATGTGAAAACTTTCTTAAATTTTTAACTAATGTCCCATATTGGACCTTACATAACTTTATGTCAGTTTCATGCATGGTTATCATCATTTCATAAATATGTAACTTGGAAATCAAAAGTGATGTGGAAAGCAAAAGACTTGTAGGTCGATGTTAATCGGCGCCTCTTCAATTTTTAATTTATTAGGGTTCCACCTTTGCTAATTGCTACTATAGTATTGTATAATGTATATAGGATTTGGATCTTCTAAAGTTTAAATTTTATTTTAGAGAATAAAGTGTAATCTTTTATTATTAATTTTATAGGTAAGACCAAAAATAAATATGAAAAAAAAATTATTCAAAGATAAAAAATCACACTTTATTCTTTAAAGTAAAATTTAAATTTTAGAAGATCCAAATCTTTATATATATATTCTGTCATGTTTATTTGTCTCCGATCTATTACCAGATTTCTCATTTTTAAATTATCATCTCTTTTATTTTTATTGTTTTAGTAGATTAAGTGGTATTATTTTTCAATTTCAAAAGATATTAATTAAATTTTACTTATTATTCTCTTTATTATTAAATAGAAAAATTGTTTCTTTTTTTTTTAATTGAAATTGCTTATTATATTTTAATAGAATTTGATAATTATATTAATAATTATGCACAAATAAAAACAGAAATGATGAGAACGAGGAAATAATTAATAATTAATAATAATATCTTTCAGTAATGAATAATGGTCACCTAAGGGTTTTTAATTTTTTTTATTTAGATAAGTACGTGATGACAAGGGTGCATTAGTCCACGACATGACGATGTTGCAAAAGAATGGGTCATCGTGTTTATTAATTAATAAATTATTATTTTGTTTCTTAATTTTTTGGTCAAATTTTAATTTGATATTTAATGTATTAAATATTTTATTTTAATTTTAAAATATTTTAAATAAATTTGACGATGTCTTACAATTAAATTTGACCTAAAAATTAGCATATTCAATAGCTAATATAATGTTTGATTTTAATATATAAGTAAAATTGACCTATATAAATAAAATTAATTTATTAATTATTACTAATATACCCAATACAAATTGGTACAGATAGATGAGGGTCTGTGTCCCTTAACCGTTTCTTTCGAATTCGATACTCACTTGAGGATGGAAATAAAACTTATTTGCTTGGAAGGGTTGTCCACTTTATGTCTTCACAGTATCCGAAAGATTAATCATTGAACTTTAATTAATCGAGTCAAATTTAACAATAAGATAATATTAAATCCGTTTAATTTTTTTAATTAAAATAAAACATTTGAAATTTTAAATATCAAATTAAAAATTAGTTTAAACACTATATATCAAAATCAGAGCTGCTACACATACAAGTCTTTTTGGTATACAAGTTCATACAAGTTGGTCCAAATCCAACAAAAATAATTCTCAATTTAGATTGCGTGTAAACACACGCTTCCCTAATTATTGAATAGCACAAACGGTTTTTCTCCTTCAATTCAAACTGCAACGCTCAAAATTCAAACAAGGATCAAAATCTCTCAAAATCGTCACGAAAAGTGAAGGAAGTTACGAAGCTGAATTCGAAAAGAATTACGAGAAAATGAAATATGAAGATGAAGAATAAGAAGAAGCAGCCGAAGATGAGGAGAAGGAAGAGGAAGACTTTTGAATTATGCAGAAGTTATCAGCACACATGCACCGAAAATTCTTAAACAATACACTTAAATATCTTCGTGTCACACCGAAATTTACTGCAAATACAGAAAAATATTTCCTCTAATGCTGTATTTTTTTTCTTTTTCTTTTTTTTTCCTTATTTCTTTCTTTCTTTTAGTTGAATGAATGTAAGTTTATCATCTTCTAAGTAATTTTGCAGCATTATGTGTTTCTTATTCTTTTTTGTTTGATTTTTTTTGTTTTTATTCTTGCTAAGAGAGTAAAACAAGAAGAAACTTATGAAGGTAAAATAAAAAGGAAAAGATGAATAAGAAAAAAAGAAGATGGTGATGATAATGAAAAAAGAAAAAAGAAAAAGAAGCATCGAAAGATGAGGAGGAGGAAAAGGAAGAGTTTTGAATTATGCAGAACTTATCAGTACAAAAACACCGAAAATTCTTAAACAATACACTTAAATATATTCGTGTTATACCGAAATTAGCTGCAAATACAGAAAAATATTTCCTCTAATACTGCATTTTTTTCTTCTTTTTTCTTATTTTTTTCTTTCTTTTAATTGAATGAATGTAAGTTCATCGTCTTTCAAGTAATTTTGTAGCATTATGTGTTTTTTCTTCTTCTTTATTTGATTTTTTTTATTCTTGTTAAGAGAGTAAAACAAGAAGAAACTTGAGAAGATAAAACAAGAAAAAAAAGATGAATAAGAAAAAAAAGATGATGATGATGATGAAAAAAAAAGAAGAAACAGCAGAATATGAGGAGGAGTGAGAAGAAGAGTTTCGAATTATGCAGAATTTATCAGCACACATACACAAAAAATTCTTAAACAATACACTTAAATATCTTTGTGTTACACTGAAATTTACTGCAAATATAGAAAAATATTTTCTTTAATGTAGAACTCTTACATTACATTCAATTCAAACCATAAACGATGAACAACAATTTTCACAAACAAAAATAATATTATTCACATACAGAATCATAAACTACTAACGAAAACATTAACTAGAATCGAACCACACCTCAGCCATTTGATTGGATTCAAAACAATAATCAACTTCGTTTTGGTTCAATTGACAATCTGAACTTGAATTCTTCATTATCTTCAATAATGAGATAACTATTCAAAACTGATTTTAGAGCTTGATTTTAAAAATGTAGAGAACGAACGAAGAGAAAGGCAGAAAATGCAAAGATAGAAGAGAACATAGATAAAAAAATGTTGAAAAAAATCGAAAATCAAAACGAAATCTTTTCGAAAAAGGTAGTTATATATTCACGCATTGATTAAAAAGTTAGTTAAATAATAGCACGTAAAGTGAATTATGTTAAAAAAATTTGTATAAACTTATATAAAATAATAATTTATATGCGGAGAATATTTGTATCAAAATAATATTTTATTCTTACCTTATATCTATTATTAGTAAGAGAAATAATTTATCAACGAAGTCCATTATATACATCAATTATATGTAAGCTTTCTATTATTTGATATAAATGAAATTAATTTTGGTTTATCTAATAATAACAAAAAAAAACACATATCGAGTCAATTATAAAATAAAATAGATATAAATAGGATTATCTACTATATTATTTAATACAAAAGTGAGAACCATGTCATGCACAATGAACCAAAAAAAAAAAAAGAAAAAAGAAAAAAGACGTGGATGTAAAAAGCATTTTCACCATGCTTTAACTTTTATCAAGGTAAGTTGCCTTGCTATAGCTAATGCAAAATATTCGATATAGGGTAAATGATAATGTTTGCTCTAGTTGTTAAAATAAAAATAAAAATAAAAATTTGTTATCTCAAAATTATTTTTTAAATAAAGAAACCAATAATATATTATGAGTTTAACTTTAATATAATAAAATATTTTACATAATCATCTAATTATATCTGTCTTTTTAATAATTATATATGTAATTATAATATAAAAATTAAAGTAATTATTTTTGATTACATGTTATTACATAATTAAATATAAGAATTTAATTATTTATACTGATAATGCATTAAAATTAAATATTATATTTATTTTTAAAATTCTTTAAAACATCTCCAATGTTAGTTTTAATTTCAGTTTTATTTTGTGTTTTATGAGAATATTTGTAAGACCATATATCATAAATGATAATTTGAAATAAAAATAATGTAATTTACTCCTCCAATGCTTAATCTTAGTTTATTTAAAAATTTGTATTATTTTTAATTATTTTATCAACGTAATTATACGAGTGACAAAATTTTATTGGTTCTCCATCAAAGTGATACTATATCTCTAAGGTGATACCAATTTCATTTCATAAATCAACTGGAATGTAGATTTCAATTCTAAATTAATTTTCTTCTTGAAAAAGTATCAAGCGTTTTTTAAATCAAGTTTTCAACTAAGTCATCACGCATTTCTTCTTTTTCTGCGCACTTCTTTCTTCTTTTTCTTCTTCTGCGCACTTTTTTCTTTAACATCGTTGTCATCGTCTCTGCCGCTACCGTCGTCTCTGCCGCTGGCTTGTCTTTTAATTTATTCTCTTCCTTTTTCTTCTCTCTCCATCCTCTTTTATATCCTCGTCATATTGATTTTCTTCTTCTAGGATGCGTTTGTTTACAGGAACAGGACATTAAGACATGAACACAGAGACATAATCGTGTTTGACAGATGAGACATAGACAGAAACATTGTGTCCAAAGATATTGAAATAGTGTATTTTGTGTTCATCTTGATAGGAATGACATAAAGACACTAATAAGGGACACAACTTATTTTTATTTTATTCTTTCATTATTTTTGTTAATTTTTCATAATTATATTTTTCTTCTCAAATTTTTTGAATGAAAAAAATGAGAATAAATTGAATTTTCATAATTTGTTATAATTTATCACCAAATAGAATACATGAGCACAAAATTTTGTGTCTCTATTCTTTGTGTCTTGTTCTCAGTGTCTTGTCTTATCTTGTAGTCCTATATATGTTCAGAAAACTAGAGCACAAAAATTTCGATGCACAACACAAAAAATTTGGTGCCCAACACAAAATTTTTTGAAAAATTACATGCCTAAAATATTGACACCCAATCAACAAAATATGCACAACACATAAATTATAAGAATTACATACCCAGAACATTAACTCACTCAACTAAAAAAATACATTTGCAGTAAAATTTTATGTGTTATGTGCAAATATTTATGTGACATGTGCAAAAATTCTATAATATATCAATAAGTTTGTATTATGTGCAAAATTTTTTATACTTTCTAATAAAAGTTTATGTGTTGCACAAGTTCAAAAAATAAGTGATGACATATGTACGTTTTTTTTTATTGAATTTATGCTAATTTAATTGGATTAGTTTACAAAAATACTTGTACGTATAACATTATCGGTAAATAATAGGGTTATTAGAGTAAGGTAGGTAGCTTGTTTAAATATAGAGTTAGTGTTGATCATCATATATATTTTGAAATAATTAAATCATGAAAAAATAATCATTTGTACCCATGAACTTTACGAATGTTGACAAAAGTACTCATTAAAGAAGGATGGATTCCGTACGACATAAGTACCCAAATCCTAAATTTATGTTGACTTTTTAATAAAATTTCAGAATTACCCCCATCATTATCTTCAACCCCTCCTCTCTTCTTTTCCAAATCTCAAACACCTTCATTGTCTAAAAACATAATCTCAATACCTAAAAACCCCAAATTACCATTTTCTTAACCCTAATCTCAATATTCCTTTCAGCAAATTTCAATCTTCTCTTTATTCTTTCTTGTCTTCATCAGATGCTGGAGGAGATAATGCAAAGGTACATGGACAAAGTGATGGTAAAGGTGCTTCAGGTGATGGTAATAACTCTTTACTCGGTTCATCGTTGAAGGAGAATAATGGTGGAAAGAAAAGCTTGTTCTCTAGGAGTAAGCAATCACTTAGTAGAGTTATTCGCCAAGTCACTAGTATCGGTGGATTTCGCCATCAGAGAAGGAAGGATAATAATTCCGAAATGAATTCTGATTGTCTAAATGGTTCTGGATTGAATGGTATTGAGATGAATCATCTTGCAACTGTGAAAGGGAAAGAATCAGAATCTGTGTCTTCGGTTGACATGCCGGAAAGAATCTTGTTATTATTTATGGCTGTGACAGTGGAGAAGGAGGAAGATGAGGCTGACGGTTGGTGACGGTGGTGGTGATGATGGTGTTGGTGAAGGAGGTGGTAAAATTGATGAAAAGAATAAAGAGAAGATTGAAATTTGCTGAAAGGGGGTATTAAGATTAGGGTTAAGAAAATGGTAATTTGGGGGGTTTTTAGGTATTGAGATTAGGATTTTTAGGCATTGGAGGTGTTTGAGATTTGGGAAAGAAGAAAGGAGGAGTTGAAGATAATGGTGGAGGTAATTCTAGAATTTTATTAAAAAGTCAACATAAATTTAGGATTTAGGTACTTTTATCGTACGAAATCCATTTTTGATGGATACAACATTAGTTTCCTTTTTTAATAGGTACTTTTGTCAGCATTCGTAAAGTTTATGGGTACAAATGGTTATTTTTCCTTAAATCATTTATAAATTAAAGTATTATTATTATTATTATTATTATTATTATTATTATTATTAGTTAGTCTCTATGATACACGGATAATAACATGAATATGGAGCACAACACGACATAGATATGGAGACATACAAATTTTAAATTTTTATAAAGCACGAAAACACAACACATATATAAAATATAAAATATTTTTTAGATAATTTATAATAATATTTGGATATTTTATTGATATTAAAATATAAATTAATTTTTTAATTATTTTTAATATTTTTTAATTATATAAAATATTTAAAATAATTTTGTTTTAATAAATAATAATATATATTATTTCTAAATTCATTTTCATATTTACGTTAAAAATAATGTTAGATACATTGACACGTGATGGTATTTAGATGTGTGCAAGTGTATCTCAAGAATAATTTTTTATTTTTTTATTTAGACACAGTTGAATACAAAAGACACGCATGTTGTATGAGTGTTGATGAGTATCGTGTTCAAGACACGTGGATACAACAACTCAGCAAAATATCTGTACTTCATAAGTTAACTCTTACAACATGGCATGGACGTGCTAACTCATCACACGGTTAGTGACTCATTGACCCAAAACAAAATTTAGTACATTCATAATTTACAATCATATTAGATATACATTAAAATTAAATACTAAAATCAGTTATTAGTGTAAAAATATATGTTGGATTATAAAATATACATTGAAAACGAGTTAAATAATATATACATACAAATACACGGTGATTGATTTTAATGTACAAATAATACTTTTGCTTAATTTAATATACAGTCATGTTAGATGTACACTAAAAGCAGCTATCAATATAGAATACATATTAAAATATAAAATATATACTAAAAATAAATTAAAGTATACATAAATGTATGATAACTGATTTTAGTATACAAATAACATTCTTGTTTAACCATACCTGAATACAAAAGTGATAATGTTGTAGGTTATATCACTTATGTTGGCACTTAAATAAGCAAGCATGCTATCTTAGACAACACTCAATCCATTAGTAGCTCTTCAGAGGAAGATATCAAAAGATTGTTCATCAGCATGTGATTAAGGTTCACAAACTCCGTTTTCGGTTGTATCTAATTTAAAGTTTCAGACAAGTTGCTGCATTTAAAACTGACTTTCAAAACACGGAACCAACAAACAAGAACCAATCACATGCTGTCAATTCAGTGGATAAATTGTCTTCCAGAAAATGCTAAGTACCTAATAAAATGGTCAGAGAGAAAATATCTCAGAATGTTCTCATTGCAAATATTTTAGCTCTAACATGCTTAAAGGGCTTTCTGACTCTGCTATACCCTCCTCAAATATCATTACAGAGCTTCATTACATTATATTGATGAGTCTCAATTCTACAAAGGAAGTGCAGCCATTAATTATACAGAGTAGCTTTTTGTGCAAAGCTTGGATGAATAATAGTCACAATACCTCAAGGTTAAGCTAATAGACCAAACCAGGATTACCAGAACCTGTAACAATTTTAAGAGCAAAATAAGCTTCACCATTACAACATAAAAGCTGGAATAACTAAACTAGATAAAGTGCCTAGTAGGACTATAACTCAAAGGATGAAATCTTGCTGCATTCTTTGACAAAAATCATGATAGTTGTTGAATAAAACACAGCAAAATCCCCTTATTAATCCAGGAGTTAATCATCAAATCGCATCAATATCACTCTGGCAACCAAATTCTATCAAAGTTTATAGCGCTCTAGTATTTTTCTAACCAACCTTGAAAACAACCTACAAAAATGGATGGAGTAAAATCTTAGGACTGATTCTTGGAATCATACCTTAAAGAGTCTAGGATGAGTTCCGGAACAAGACCAAGAGAACAGTGGCAACTCACTATGCAGGCACCCAACAAGTGGAAGCGTATAAGACGCGGCCCTTCCAACCTTGAAGCATCCAGTTGCCATCCTCATCGAAGACAAAGTCTTTGTGGTACCATTCCTTTAACTTGGCTGAAAATTTGGCCATTAGCTCCTCATTCAAGGGAAGCTGCTTGAAACCAGCCCTTGTATTCCTAGCCTGCCATTGCTTGTATGTCTCAGGCCTATCAATCCTTTCAAAACCTTCGCACGCCACAACATTCAAAACCTCCCGGCCTATAATCTCTCTCTCAATCTTCATTCTCTTCTCATTGTCACGGGGGATGACAGCGTCACACATGTCATAAATTGCAGAAAAATGGAACAGTGCCTCCCTGAAACGTGTGGCAAAGAAAGGTGCATTATAAGATCCATTAACAATGGCCTGAACAAAAATATCCGGATTTATCTTCTTGATCAACTGCAACACTGCATCTCTAGGACTGTTCACTTCAATTGTTTCATCCATCAAATTCTCAAACCTCTTATGACAGTTCACAGCAAGAAATTCATTGCTCTCAATTTTAAAGTCTTCAACCTGGATGGTTTCCCAGTTCCTTGATGCTATGGCATTATACTCAAAGGGAACCTTGAAACGCTCGCAGTAGTTAGCAAGACGACGACCAGTCTCGTGAAGTCTTTCTGCAGGACGGAAACCAGGTTGGGGAAACTCTATTCCTGTGATCTTCAGCTTCTTGAGGGGTCCAGTTTCTCTGTCTGAGAGGAACTTAATCAGAATTGGCCACTGGAAACCATATAAGATACCAAAATCAATGATGTGAAGTGTTTCTGCATTTTGAGCTGCTTTCATTATCATTTTGTTTGCAAAGAAATTTGCAAACTTCGAAAAAGGGCAGGCACTCATGAACACCTTGTAAGCTTTCAAAAACTCAGCAGCACTTAGCCTCTTGGTGCTGACATAGGTGTAGAATCCTTGTGTTCCAGTGCCATTACCATGCAAGCGTGCTTCAAGGCCATTGGCGAAGTAATGAGCCGTTCTTTGCGTTGCATCCCCAGAGGGAGTCGAATGCTGCCTAATTTGCTTGAGAAGCTCAGTGGCAGTCCTGTTGTCACAAGCAGATACAGCTTGTGCACACAGAACCAAAAGGGTCCTCAAATCAATGGTTTCTTTCTTCTTCCCTTGTCTCTTAGGACGACCCTTCCCTCCATTAGAGGTTGAGGGATTAGAAGCTTTCTCTACTTCATTGTTTACTGGAAAGCACATTGGGGCACCAATACTAAGCAATACTTTATCAAACATTTCAGATAATTCACTCTCATCAACTACACTGCTAGTTGCCGAATGCTTGTTACTCCTCCCTTCTTCTGTATCATCACTCCATTCTTCACGTTCATGATTCTTTCTGCCCTTTAACCCAACGGCTTTATCTCCCTTTAGTTCGTCTATAGGCACCGCGACAGCCGGTGTGGTCTCAAAACCAGTCACAAGCTGAGGTCCCGGAGGAAGAAACTTGCTAGCTTCCTCTAAGCCTCTCCTGAACTGGGAGACAGAATCTGACTCGCTGAAAATATTTTGAGCCAACAGCTTGGTAAAAGAAGTATCCACATCATACACACCAAAATTAGTAACATAGGAAGCATTCGAGTCATGTTGAGAAATGGCATGGGAGTTAAACTGAAAAGGATGATCACCAGAGGTAAAGGTATCAGGAGAAACAGAAGGCTTCAGAAACTCGCTAGAGTTCTCATCAACAGGGTTGTTATTGTTTTGATTGTCGTTGTTGTTGCCACTGTTGCTGCCGCTGCTGCTGCTGCTGGTTGTTCCACCTTGATGATGAACATCAAGAGGGTGTTCATTGGGGGAGAGTGGCATGTTGATGTTGTCTATGAGAACATCGTTAAGAGCATCATAGAAGGATTGCTCAGTGGCATTCAAGCTGAAAGGGTCATAGAATGGCCTTTGTTCAACGCCCTCTTCCATGAGAACTTGTGTTATAAACTTTGCTGTTTCTGAGAAATCAGCGTCCTCAACGGAAGGATCCACCGCGGTGGAGGCAACAGGAGCAGCTGCAGCTTCTTCCACATGGCTTGTGTACTGAGGAAATTCATCAAAAAGTTGGTCTGCAACATGCTGGTAAAGAGGATCAAGGTGTTGGTTGGCATCATAATAAAACTGATTTTGATCATCAGAGAATATTATGGTGCCATCTTCACCAATTTGGAAGCTGTTCATGAAATCATCACTGCCGCCTATAGGATAATTTGGATCCATGGATTGGTAGCTATGTTGGTTGAGATTTGAGAAACAACAATCAAAATCACCAACACCCACACCCTAATAGCTTATTCTGGTCAAGAAACAAGAATCAAATGAATTTATAGACTATATGAATGAAGCCATGAAAATATTACATAAGATTCTTTCTTGATTCATTATATCATAATAATAAAATTGTATAAAGCAAGTAAGTTACTGACCACCAATTAAGGGAAGTTGCAAAGACAGAAAATTTGTAGGAATCCCTGGCTTAAGGTAAAAGGGTAGGTTGGGTGAGATGATGTTATATATAAAGGTACATAGCAGCCAGCTATTTTGACTAATTAAGAGCATATCTTAACAATTATCAACATATATAATATTATATAGGTTGGACCAATCGAAAGAAGAAACATTGGATGGAGAACATTAACTATTAACTATTAACAGCAGGAACCTTCGGAGAAGTTGAGTGGTATATATTGTGTTCAAAAGTGGAGAGGCACTTATTAAGGTGCATTGTATGAGTTGGGTGATATTATGTCACTTCAGTTAGTAGCATCTTCAAATGTTTGACTAATGACTAGTTGACTACCACCTGCTCAACTCATCAACAGATGAAAATAAACATTATCACATTACATTTCTTTTAATTAATTACAAAAGAGCAAACAAACAATTCTATTTAAAAAAAAAAAGAGGATTTTAGTCAATTATAGTAAAATCTCAATTTTTTTTTACTATGTTGGTCTCCAATATTTCTTGTCCATGTTTCTATTTTCAATCAACATACACGGACACTATTTTTTCATTATAAAAATAGGCACAATTTTTTTTTCAAACAAAAATCCAATAGACAGATCTCTAGATATTGTTCCATTTTTTCAAGTTTATCTTTCCTAATATATTATTTCTAATCCAAAAATTCCTCAAAGATGGAAGGGAACAAATATAGACATGTATATGAATTTTCTACAAAATGTTTAGGGACCAAAAAAAACTTTCTAGAAACAAACATTGAATAAGTAGGATATAGACAACTTGATTCAACGCCATAAAGCGTCATGTGAGGGTGGGGGAACAAGATGGGTTACTTGGTTGCCAAGCTGAGACTTTCTTCATCCATCACGTGTTGTTCTAGGGACTAAGCCAAGTCTCTATCATTCATACTTCTTTGAATTTTCTATTTCTAATTTTCTATGTTTTCACTTAAATGCCTATAACAGAAGACTAATAATTTTCAAAGGCACTTGCTTGCTGTTTAATTGTGAGTTTATTATTAATGGTTGAATATATTGTTATTATTATTTTACTATTTGTTTTGACAAATAAGTTGTGTTAGTAAAGAAATGAGAACCATCTTGACTCCATTATTGTTTATATTTATTTGAAGTTAGCAAACTTAACTACTGTTACTCTTTCATTATCTGTCTAGCTCTTATTTGTTAATTAATTTTTTGCTCCCTAAGAATAATAATAAAGAGCACGGTTAAAATTGGCCTAGAATCACAACGTGTGTTGTACATCTATTATCAGAAAATCATTAATCTTATTTCAGCTAAGACATCCCATCCTAGTTCCTACAATCAGAGCCAACCATAATAATTCATCATGTTACTGAGCAATCCTGTTCAGAATGATTTCTACATTTTCAGGAAGCTGTAAATCCAACAATTCAGAATGCTTTCTACATTAATATCATGTTAGCTCAGAAAAATTCACAACGAATATGCATATTTATAAGTCATTCAGGTAGCATTAATATTAATTGTATTATACTTATACATACAGCCAAGTGCAAGGTATTCTTATTACTGAAACTATGCTACACCATTTAACAATGTCTCCTACAACCATGGAAACTTTATGATATCTCCATGTTAGATTTTACCAGAATCCTAAAATGACAATGACTCCTACAAACTCTTCAAGTACTACTCCTAACTATGGAGAACATAGTCAAATGTTCACACCTATGCTGGTATCCAACAAGAGGAAGCATAAATGATTCGGCCCTTCCAACCTTGAAGCATGTAGTTGCCATCCACATCAAGCATGAAATCACCATGGTACACATCTTTCAGTTTACATCTTAGTTTGTGAATGAGGTGGTCATCCAAGGGGAGTTGCCTAAACCCTGCCCTTGTATTCCGAACCTGCCATTGCTTGTATGTTTCGGGTCGCTCAACCCTCTCAGAACCCTCACAAGCTATAATATTCACTACCTCCCTGCCAAAGAACTCCTCCTCAAACATCAACCTCATTGGATCTTCGCGATCAACATTGGTGTCAAGCACATCGAACAATGTAGAGTAATGAAAAAGAGCCTCCCGGAACCGTGTCACAAAGAATGGGGCATTGTAGTTCCCATTGACAGTAGCGTGTATAAATATATTAGGATTGGCCTTCCTAATTAATTTCAAGACAGCATCCCTGGGACTATTCAACACAACAGTCTCATCAAGTAGATTCTTAAACCGAACCATACAATTCACTGCAAGAAGTTCATTTTCCTTTATCTTCAGGTCCTCAATTTTGATGGTTTCCCATTTCTGTGCAATAGCATTGAACTCAAAAGGAACATTAAAGCGTTCACAATACTTAGCTAGGCGACGCCCTGTCTCCTGGACTCTCTCTGCTGGCCTGAAACCTGGTTGTGGAAGCTCGATCCCTGTTATGCGCAGCTTGGGAGGACCACCAAGTCTATTTGATAGACGAAAAATAAGGGCAGGCCACTGGAAGCCGTAACGGATACCAAAATCAACAATATGAAGAGTTTCCACTTTCTTG